>NC_064639.1:121862655-123112655 GCF_023864345.2 Schistocerca serialis cubense
CAGACTCTGCCTACTATAACAACAGTGGCAACTTGGCTTTCACAGCAGTAGTGATGAGGCCTTTACAAAACTGGTGACAAGGGTTTACAAAAGGTATCAGCTGCATCAGACTTTGTGTGGAATCAGTGGTGACAGGGAAAATGTGTGCTGGACCAGGACTTGAACCCACAACCTCCTCCTTACCAGGCAGTTGCCTTAAGTACTGCACCACCTGGAAACAGTGTTTATCGCAAATGCATGGACTATCTTGGCAAGCTCCCCTGCCAACTCACATTTCCACCTAGCACCACCTATCTGCAGCCCCTGTCCATGTACTCCTGCTCGCTAATTTTAGATTCCCACTGGAGGTCTAATGTAAGTGTGCATCTGCACTGGAGATTGTGGATTCTTACTCATTAGAGGCAGTGTTCAACTCAGAGTAGCAGCCGTGTCTGATGTCCTCATTGTCAATGGGAGGTTGAACACTAATCTTCCTTGCTTCCAAAGTAGTGAGGAACTTTTGGTTCCACCTAAGTAGCTGTAAGGAAGTATGCACTGTCTGTGTTGATATTTTACTGATAACATCATCTTTTTGACTTGCACTCTTTCTTCTATGCACAAATCATACACTGGCTCAGTACCAAGGTAAAATAATTGCTGTGGGATGCAGTCTTATGGGTTATATAAGTCTGCAATCTTAGTGGTTGCATAAGTCATGTTGCTTCCTCTCAAGTTTCGATGACATTATGTCAGCACAAAGGCATGTCTTTTCCTATCTTTATTTAAGTGGCATCTTGTATAGAATGGCACGAACAAATTTACTTGCTCGTACTTGAAGTTCAGTGCCTGTAAGGCAGTAAAAGAATTTAATGGCACAAAACTCATAATAATTGTTTCTTAAGTACCAAGTTTTAATTTTTGCAATCCAGTAGACTAGTACTGAATATTTTCAATTTCTTTCACCTCTGGTGCTTCTGAACCATATCTCCCTCATACATTTTTCAAAAGATCATGATATAAAGACAACAGAGATTCTGCTTCTAAAATACCAGCACAGAACTAATGGAAAACATACACAAAGAGGTACAACATACAAGCCATAATTAATTTATATAATTCTTGGGGTCCCATTCAATGATAATGACTGTACAAAATTTACCACAGCTTCAGTCCAAATTTTATAGTATTAAACAATGAAACATCATGAGTCATTTGATGATTATTTACTGCTGCAATTTATTGAGCTAATTGTGACTTACTTGTTGATGTTCGATCCTTCTTTAAGACGATCTCCAACAGCACCAGTCTTCACAGCCCTCTCACTACCTGCCAAGTCCACTAAAGACATTCGACTCACTTTCTCCCCTGAAACACCACTTTTTGCATCTGTCAGTGTCTGTGTCAAAACCACCGAAAACACTGCATGCGACCGCGAAGATTCACTATTCATATTGGTAGCTGCAACTGTGCGTGACTTGTTGCCTTCTGCCATTAGGTTATCAATGTCCTGGAATAGAATGTACATTTACATTAGTTAATTGTACTCAACATATGTCAAAAGGTTGTATCTGTATCTTAATATTTATATCAAAACCAAAGAGCCTGACTTTGTGTGTGATTACAAGAATGTAAATAAATAAGAATGTGTTTAAATTCAAGCACTTATGAACATTTCCATACGATTCCTGACTCAATTAAGTTTTTGAATATTTAGTATAGTTTTTGTGTTCTATTACCTGAAATGATGTGACAGCTAACTGCGAAAGGCCATCAACATAAGGACCTAAAACATTGTGTTCCCTAACTTTCAATGACTGCTTATTCGTTTTTGGGTCAAGTAGATCATGAACCTGTAAAATAACAATAGTTATTAGTTCCACGATGAACTCTTTCTACCTGTGTATAAATAAGTCATGTGTATAAATAAATCCATCCTGGATTTTTCATTGTGTATAAATAAAGATACACCAGTTTGTTAATACATACTTGACCATCTACTCCCTTTGTCAGGAAAGTTCCATTACAGTTTTTTTTTATTTCTGAGTTTGCAATACTAAAAAGTAACAAACATTAATTTTATGTTACCTGGTATGTGTATATCCTTGAAATGATCTTGGCCACATCTGTGCACAAACTCACTAGGTAACGGGGGTGTGCTTAACAACACACTATTTGGGTTCTTGGCGCTTTAGTTACAATGACACAATAGATGCGATTGTGAGCTAGGAGTGAACATTAAGTTTCGCCTTAAATTCAGGAAAACTCTAGTGAAGTGTGGACAATGATTAAGCAACAACATGCATATGAGACACTTTCAAGAAGCAGTGTTTTTGAGTGGTACAAAAGGTTTCGTAAAGGCGGAGATTCAGTGCAAGAGATCACAGAACTGGTCCCCTGTCTACAGCACATACTTATGCAAACATTGAGTGTGTAAGGCAGTTATTGCAAGAAGACCACCATGTAACTGTGTGTACAATATCAGAAGACCTTAATTTGAATCATGATGTGTGTCATAAGATTTTGGGCAAAGATATACGGAAATTGAACTTAATGCACTAACAGACAAACAGAAAGAGGAAAGGTGAAGCATTTCTGTTGAACTACTGGGTAGAGCCAGATGTGATCCCACATTTCTGTCAAAAGTTACTGGTGCGGATGAAAGTTGGTGCTACCAGTATGACCCTCACATGATGCGTCGAAGTGCAGAATAGTGGAGTCCGGGATCACCAGCTTCAAGAAACGTCAAACGACAACCTTTGAGAACAAAGGCATTGTCGATCACATTCTTTGATAGTAAAGGATCAGTTCACCACGAGTACATTCGTCCAGGTCAAACAGTGAACCAAACTCTTTACATCCAAATCTTGAAACATTTGCAACAAGCAATTTGACGTCAATGGCCTGATTTGTGGTATTCTCAGGACCAGTTCTTACTGCACAAACCTATACTGCTTTATCTGTTACCAAGTACCTGACCAGACATTCTGTTATTGACATCCCAACATCCGCCACGTTTGCCCGACCTCTCGCCTTGACATTTTTTCCTCGTTTCTGCGAGTGAAAAGGTGACAGAAAAGAAAGTTACATCGAGATATTATAGATATCCAATAGGCAGTGACAAATGAGCTTACAAGCATTGATGTTGAAAATTTCCCTGCTTGCTTCCAGGTCCTGCAAAAACTGTGTATAAATATTTATGTGGATTGCTTCAATAGGAGCTAGGATCATTACTTAGTAAGTGCAATGTTACATTTCTTTAAAAAAAACTGTACTGGAGCTTTTCTGACAAAGGGAGTATTTACCACGCTACAGTATAGTTAAAACATTTATTATATGAGTGCCTACTCCTCCTCTGCTCACTTTCCCATGAACATGACACTCATTTCTCATGAACATCACCTGACTCATCAACTCACCTTCTCATTGTAAATTTCCATATAGCTTACTTCCACTTTATACGACAGCTCAGGGCTCTGTTGTCTGGAAATCTGGTCAAAGAGTGAATCACACAGTCTTGGAATTATGCCCTTGCTATCTTGGCTTCCCATCATGGTATATGATTTTCCTGACCCTGAAAGAAAAGTTACAAGTGGTGAGTCAATAACAGATGCACAGAGAATGACAAATTAAATACATTCATTTAAAAAAGCCTTGATTCCTGATATCCTAATAAATAACCATACAGTCAACATACACACCAAAGTAGCACATCAGAAATGTAAATAAGAACATTAAATGCATTTAAAAATTGTGCTGAATTATATTTAAGGCACAATTTTTTTAAATTTTCACCAGGCAGTCAAAAACCTCCAGACAGGGCATCCCAGCCAATAATGTCATACATTCATTTCATTTCATTTTTTAAAAAAATACTGATGCACTCTATTCAGTATGCAACTTGTTTTGTTTCTGTATCATAAAGAACACCATTCATGTCCATCTTCCGTGAATAAGAATTCCTCATCCTGCTTTCCAGTAACAATTGTGATTTGAAGAGAGAGAGAGAAAAAGAAAAAAAGAAGAAAAAAAACAAGAGTAGTGGCTAACTAGCAATGAGATGAGGGGGAAGCAAAGATGATTTCATGGCAGGTGGACAGAAGTTCTGCAGTGCTCAGTGCAGGATCCCACACTGTTCAGCAGAAAGAAATTAAAAATAGCGTCACTTGACAGAGTGTGAGTGTCACTTCCCTTCTTTCAGTCACTGTATTGTGTAACTTAACAGTTATGTTTCATTGGAAAGTTTTTATCTTGTAATTTAGGTCACTAAAAAGGTTCAACACACAATACTACTCTGGGCAAAAATCGTCGTTGTAGCATCATAGCAGGAGTTTGACTATGATAGATTTTCAAAGTGGTCTGTGTTATTTGTAGGGCTCACCCATATGCGAGGTTCTACAATAATCAGCACCACTGAGCTCAGTTGTTGGTTTGCTGTCTCTTCACAAATACACCAATGATTTGTCACTAAGTGTAACGAATGACTGAAAAGTTTTCTTACTATCCAATGTAATAAAACATAGTTCTTGGTCAAAGGGGCCAGAGATTTAACTGCACTGCAAACAGGATTACATACAAATAAATTTAGTATTTGGTTTGGTGGGAAACAACTAACACACGACTTACATTTTAAAAGTATAGATAAAATTAATATATCATCCAATCTTTACTGTGTATCTACCCAGATCAAGAGATAAGTTAGATATAGTGTTCCACTGCAGCGTACTTATGGTTTCTGTCAAATCTCTCTCAAGGTTTCCATGTATTCATTGTCCCTATTTTTAACATAAAGCACAATGACAGAGGCAAGGTTCCAATAGTGTTCAACTACTTCGTCACTGACACACCCCAGGATAGTCATATTGTTTAAATAATGATTAATTGTCACACAAAGTGATACGACATTCAGTACAAATGCAGATGAGATGCAGAGATGAGCAGTAGACTGCTTCATTAGAACACCTGTGGAAATGCTAACGGCCATTCAGTTTACCTTCACACAGACATAAGAGGACCTATGATTTTCTTCTGGGTGGGCACCACAGCTTTGATACATGTGAGGAAAGACATCATACCATTGGGCAGTACTTGAAATAATTTATTCAGCACTACTAGTTTCAAGCATGGCCCGTTTTAATAAAAGTCTGTAACAGTTAAAGAAATTGGTATTTTTTAAATATATTTTGTGGTGGGCATTAAGTTATTGAAAATGCGTTGGTATTACTAAGACAGTGTTAAGAGAGATTTTTAAGTTCTGGATAATGATCATACATCATTAAATCTTTAGAAAGCATGTTGTTAGTAAAAGCCCAAAAATATTAACAAAACTTGTAGCTTTTTAAATTTTTCTTTGTGGTTCACTCCCTCCCCCTCCCCTGCCCCCATCCCGACCATTCTCCTACGTTGATAGTACATGTATTAAAAATGCATTGACACTGCTAGGAGTAAAGCATTACAAAAGAAAAAATGTGGGTCATTCTAATAAACTGTAATATTGTAACACAATTTTATTAGCTATACATACCAATACAAAAGGAGTGCCTTATTTTTCTACATAATTTCCATCAACAGAAATACATTTTCTCTGGCAGTTAGGAAGCTACACTATGTGATCAAAATTATCCAAACACCCCAAAGACTTATGTTTTTCATATTAGGTGCATTGTGCTGCCACCTAGTGCTAGGTACTCCACATCAGCACCCTTAGTAGTCAGTAGACATCGTGAGAGAGCAAAATGGGGTGGAGCTCACGGACTTCGAACGTGGTCAGGTGATTGGGTGTCACTTGTGTCATTCGCCTGTACGCAAGATTTCCACACTCCTAAACATCCCTAGGTCCACTGTTTCTGATGTGATAGCGAGGTGGAAACTTGAAGGTCAGCCATAAATATTTTTTAGGAACAATTTTTCAAGGAATACACATGGTTTTTATTTACTAATTCCTTGTAGTGGTGAATGTGGATGGCATTGCAACTGGCATTTTTATTTTGTTCTTTGCCAGTGAATAAAGTGAGTTTGGATATTCTTCTTTGCACCTAAGACTGCTACCAGATTTGTAAACATATCAGCAACAAATGAAATTGAAAAACAACTGTCTACGTACCACTCCAGGACTTTGAAGTACGTCAACTTCGACTTTTTTTCGCGATGGTGTCACTTTCACTTAAAGTTAAGAAGTTCTAACTGCAGTGCCAAATGCTTTTCATTATTATACTTAATACTAGGACCAAAGAGTTACAGAACACAAGCTGAGGTCTGTACTGTTTCCCCTACGGGAAGTTAAGAGTTTTTAAAATTCATAAATTTAAAGCACAGCATAATAAAAGTGTGTTTTTCAAAATTTTTCATAAAAATCTTAATGATGCACGCTACTTTTTATACATTATATTAACTTAGTGGCCTACATACTGGTTGCATACAAAAACTGAGGTCAGTAAGTCAATTCATTACCGAGTAGCAGGTCTCTGAAAACAGGAAAACGGTGCCCGACTAATGACTGGGTACACATCCTTGACGCATGGTCAGAGTTTGGGCAATGCTATATGGCAGTTTTTCTATTAAGACATGTAGCATGTACCGGATATGACTAAATCCTGAAATAGTCACCTTGGGATCCACCAAAATATCTGTGAGTCTACACAGAAAGACCTAGAGACCTTTGGAGAAAGACATAGAGGCCTTTGGAGAAAAGAGAAGCAGCAGTATGAATACCAAGACCTCAGATGGAAAATCAGAAATGGAAGAGGATGTAAATAAAGATGAGATGGGAGATATGATACGGCTAGAAGAATGTGACAGAGCACTGAAAGACCTAATTCGAAATAGAGCCCCGGGAGTAGACGATATTACTTATAGCCTTGAGAGAACCAACAACGATAAAACTCTTCCATCTGGCGTGCAAGATTTTTGAGACAAGCGAAGTACCCTCAGACTTCGACAAGAATAAAATAATTTCAGTTCCAAAGAAGGCAGTTGCTGACAGGTGTGAAAATTACCGATTTATCAATTTAATAAGTCATGTCTGGGGAATATTAAAAACACCAACACGAATTCTTTGCAGAAGAATGGAAAAAGTGGTAGATGCCGGCCTCGGAGAAGATCAGTGTAGATTCCAGAAAAATGTAGGAACACCTGATGGTATACTGATACTATGACTTATCTAAGAAGAAAGGTTAATGAAAGGCAAACCTACGTTATAGCATTTGTAGACTTAGAGAAAGATTCTGACAGTGTTGACTGGAATACACTCTTTGAAATTCTGAAGGTAATAGCGGTAAAATACAGGGGGCGAAAGATTATTTTCAATTTGTACAGACACCAGACGGCAGTTACAAGAGTCGAGGGGCATGAGAGGGAAGCAGTGGTTGAGAAGTGAGTGGGACATGGTTGTAGCCTATCGTCAATGTTATTCAATCTGTATACTGGACAGGCAGTAGAGCAAACAAACAAAAAATTGGAGTAGAAATTAAAGTTCAGGGAGAAGAAATAAAAACTTTAAGGTTTGTCGAAGAAATTGTAATTCTGTCAGAGATAACAAATGACTTGAAAGAACAGTTGGAGGAATGGATAGTGTCTTGAAAAGGGGATATACAATGACCAACAAAAGCAAAACAAGAATAATGGAACGTAGTAGAATTACATCAGGTCCTGCTAAGGAAATTAGAATAAGAAAAGAGATACTTACAGTAGGAGATGAGTTTTGCTATTTGGGCACCAAAATAACTGACGATGGCCGAAGTAGAGAGGATATAAAATATACGAATATAGTTTTAAGAGTTAGGAAGTCTTTCCTGCAAGTATTTGTCTGGGGTGTTCCCATGTTTAGTAATGAAACCCAATTTAGTGCTGGAGGGAAGTGTGTGCGTGAGTGTGAGTGTGTGTGTGTGTGGGGGGGGGGGGGGGGGGTAAAAATTGTAAAGCGAGACCAAAATATGAATACAGTAAACAGACTCCTAAGAACGTAGGTTGCAGTAGTTATTCGAAGATGAAGAGCCAAGTACAGGATAGAGCGAGAGGGACTGAAGACAACAACAACAACAAATAATCTCAAGTCGAGTTACAGGACACTGAAGTCGCAAAAAGCCTTTTGGACACCCTGTAAATTCCTCTGACCTCTGCACTCTTAATTTCTAGACATGCATCATACACAGAGAAAGTTAATAATGAACTACACTGAAGAGTCAAGGGAACTGGTACACCTACCTAATATAGTGTAGAGCCCTCGCGAGCAAGCAGAAGTGCCGCAAAACAATGTGACATGCACTCGACTGTTGTCTGAAGTAGTGCTGGATGGAACTGACATCATGAACCTTGCAGGTCTGTCCATAAATCGGTAAGAGTACGACGGAGTGGAGGTCTCTTGTGAACAGCACGTTGCAAGGCACCCCAGATATCCTCAATAATCTCCATGTCTGGGGAGTTTGGTGGCCAGCGGAAAGTGTTTAAACTCAGAAGAGTGTGACGCAAGCCACTCTGTAGCAATTCTGGAAGTGTGGGGTGACGCATTTTCATGCTCGAATTGCCCAAGTCCGTCGGAATGCATAACAGACATGAATGGATGCAGGTGATCAGACTGGATGCTTACGTACGTGTCACCTGTCAGAGTCGTACCTAGACGTATCAGGGGTCCCGTATCACTCCAGCTGCACACATCCCACACCATTTCAGAGCCTCCGCCAGCTTGAACAGTCCCTTTCTGACATGCAGGGTCCGCTCGATACAATTTGAAACGACACTCGTCCGACCACGCAGCAAATTTCCAGTCTGTGTTGACGGACCCAGGCGCAGCGTAAAGCTTTGTGTCGTGCAGCCATCAAGAGTACACGAGTGGACCTTCGGCTCCGAAAGCCCATATCGATGATATGGCCCAGCATTGAAATCTGCAGCAATTTGCGGAAGGGTTGCACTTCTGTCAATTTGAACAATTCTCTTCAGTCGTCGTCCGTCCCGTTCCTTCAACACCTTTTTCTGGCCGCAGCAATGTCGGAGATTTGATGTTTTACCGGATTCTTGATATTCACGGTACACTCGTGAAAATGGTCGTACGGGAAAAATCCCCATTTCATTGCCACCTCGGAGATGCTGTACCCCATCGCCCGTGCGCCGACTATAACACCATGCTCAAACTCACTCAATTCTTGATAGCCTGCCTGTCATTGTACGAGGTGCATTCAAGTTCTAAGGCCTCCGATTTTTTTTTCTAATTAACTACTCACCCGAAATCAACGAAACTGGCGTTACTTCTCGACGTAATCACCCTGCAGACATACACATATTTCACAACTCTGACGCCATGATTGCATGGCAGCGGCGAAGGCTTCTTTAGGAGTCTGTTTTGAATCGCTGGGGCAATAGCAGCACGGCTGGTGAATGTGCGGCCACGGAGAGTGTCTTTCATTGTTGGAAAAAGCCAAAAGTCACTACAAGCCAGGTCAGGTGAGTAGGGAGCATGAGGAATCACTTCAAAGTTGTTATCACGAAGAAACTGTAGCGCAATGTTAGCTCGATGTGCGGGTGCGTTGTCTTGGTGAAACAGCACACGCGCAGCCCTTCCCGGACGTTTTGTTGCAGTGCAGGAAGGAATTTGTTCTTCAAAACATTTTCGTAGGATTCACCTGTTACCGTAGTGCCCTTTGGAATGCAATGGGTAAGGATTACGCCCTCGCTGTCCCAGAACATGGACACCATCATTTTTTCAGCACTGGCGGTTACCCGAAATTTTTTTTGTGGCGGTGAATCTGTGTGTTTCCATTGAGCTGACTGGCGCTTTGTTTCTGGATTGAAAAATGGCATCCACGTCTCATCCATTGTCACAACCGACGAAAAGAGTGCCATCCGTGATGTCGTTGCGCATCAACATTGCTTGGCAACATGCCACACGGGCACCCGTCAGCATTCGTGGCACCCACCTGGATGACACTTTTCGCATTTTCAGGTCGTCATGCAGGATTGTGTGCACAGAACCCACAGAAATGCCAACTCTGGAGGCGATCTGTTCAACAGTCATTCGGCGATCCCCCAAAACAATTCTCTCCACTTTCTCGATCATGTCATCAGACCGGCTTGTGCGAGCCCGAGGTTGTTTCGGCTTGTTGTCACACGATGTTCTGCCTTCATTAAACTGTCGCACCCACGAACGCACTTTCGACACATCCATAACTCCATCACCATCACTTTCAACTGTCGATGAATTTCAATTGGTTTCACACCACGCAAATTCAGAAAACGAATGATTGCACGCTGTTCAAGTAAGGAAAACGTCGCCATTTTAAGTATTTAAAACAGTTCTCATTCTCGCCGCTGGCGGTAAAATTCCATCTGCCGTACGGTGCTGCCATCTCTGGGACGTATTGACAATGAACGCGGCCTCATTTTAAAACAATGCGCATGTTTCTCTCTCTTTCCAATCCGGAGAAAAAAAATCGGAGGCCTTAGAACTTGAATGCACCTCGTAGCAGCAGTTACCGATCTAATAACTGCACCAGACACGTGTTATAAAGGCGTTGCAGACAGCAGCGCCGTATTCCGCCTGTTTACATATCTCTGTATTTGAATACGCATGCCTATAAGAATTTCTTTGGCGCTTCAGTGCATATTGAGAGTCAAGAGTAGGTGCCTTACCATGTAACTAAAAGCAACAAATAGGTAATAAAGTAACAATGGCTCCCGGCTAAAGACAGCTCCCGGCTAAAGACAAAGTGTCAGCGGTACGGCGCCGACATAAAAACTATAGGAGTGAGGAACACTTGCTGGAAGTCATTAAACAGCGATCAGGGGCGGCGGCCGTGAGCCCGCTGCGCCTGTGGTCGCCCTCGGCAGACGAGCTACCCTCGCTGCGACGACGTGCCGTGCGTGGCCGCGAAATTTCATTAAATGAAGGCCATTACGCGCCCACCCCGAAGGCAGTGCCAGCAGAAGCAATTCCGGGTAATTACGGCAGTTCGCCCCAAAGCGAAACTCTTGCCCACGACAACGGCTCTGGCACACTGAACGAAAACCGCCGGCTTACCAAGGGGCGTAAAATGTCCCCGCTGCCCACCGCCACTAAGTCTGCGGAGGCACTTCTGTCAGCTACAGAACGTCCCGCACAGCAAGGGTGGTGGCATTCGCCTCCCAGTCCTCTCCCTATCCCACAGCCAGTTTCCGAGGAGACCGTAAATACAGGATGATTATACACTACTGGCCATTAAAATTACTACATCAAGAAGAAATGCAGATGATGAACGGGTATTCATTGGACAAATATATTATACTAGAACTGACATGTGATTACATTCTCACGCAATTTGAGTGCATAGATCCTGAGAAATCAGTACCCAGAACAACTACCTCTGGCCGTAATAACGGCCTTGATACGTCTAGGCATTGAGTCAAACAGAGCTTGGATGTCGTGTACAGGTACAGCTGCCCATGCAGCTTCAACACCATACCACAGTACGTCAACAGTAGTGCCTGGAGTATTGTGGCGAGCCAGTTGCTCGGCCACCATTTACCAGACGTTCTCAATTGGAGAGAGATCTGGAGAATGTGCTGGCCAGGGCAGCAGTCAAACATTTTCTGTATCCAGAAAGGCCCGTACAGGACCTGCGACATGCGTTCGTGCATTATCCTGCTGAAATGTAGAGTTTCGCAGGGATCGAATGAAGGGTAGAGCCCCGGGTCGTAAAACGTCTGAAATGTAACGTCCACTGTTCAAAGCGCCGTCAGTGCAAACAAGAGGTGACTGAGACGTGTAACCAGTGGCACCCCATACCATCAAGCCGGGTGATACGCCAGTATGGCGATCACGAATACACTCTTCCAATGTGTGTTCACCGCGATCTCGCCAAACACGGATGCGACCATCATGATGCTGTGAACAGAACCTTCATCCGGAGAAATGACGTTTTGCCATTCGTGCACCCAGGTTCATCGTTGAGTATACCATCGCAGGCGCTCCTGTCTGTGATGCAGAGTCAAGGGTAACCGCAGCCATGGTCTCCGAGCTGATAGTCCATGCTGCTGTGAACGTCGTCGAACTGTTCGTGCAGATGGTTGTTGTCTTGCAAACGCCCCCATCTGTTGACGTGGCTGCACGATCCGTTACAGCCATGCGGATAAGATGCCTGTCATCTCGACTGCTAGTGATACGAGGCCGTTGGGATCCAGCACGCGTTCCGTATTACCCTCCTGAACCCACCGATTCCATATTCTGCTAACAGTCATTGGATCCCGACCAACGCGAGCAGCAATGTCGCGATACGATAAACCGCAATCGCGATAGGCTACAGTCGGACCTTTATCAAAGTCGGAAACGTGATGGTACGCATTTCTCCTCCTTACACGAGGCATCACAACAACGTTTCACCAGGCAACGCCGGTCAACTGCTGTTTGTGTATGAGAAATCGGTTGTAAGCTATCGTCATGTCAGCACGTTGTAGGTGTCGCCACTGGTGCCAACCTTGTGTGAATACTCTGAGAAGCTAATCATTTGCATATCACAGCATCTTCTTCCTGTCGGTTAAATTTGGCGTCTGTAGCACGTCATCTTCGTGGTGTGGCAATTTTAATGGCCAGTAATATAATAATAAAAATCACACAATATCCACCAGTACATCAATGCAATACAGCTACATCCAAACTTAATATATACAACTACAGAAATCTGTAATTATTGATACATGTTCAATTACCCGAAAGTTCCTAAATGCAATATAACATATACCGTACAGTTAAAAGGAAGTGACGCTTGATCACGGTCCGCGTCACTTTCCATTTTTAACCAGACTTAACGTCTGAGAAAGTAAAGAAATAATAATAATGCTCACCTGCCCGACTACTTTTGTCAAGTCATAAATGTGCTGTCCTGGTGTCCTTATGAGACACGTTCATAAAAAGGTTCGTATAAAAGCCGAAGAAACTACTGACAATGTTAGGAAGTAGTCTTTTTGTAGAAACAATAAATGGCCAATCTGTTGCAAATTGGAACATTTATTAAACCCCTTTACCGAGGTTTCAACGTTTATAAAGATGTCTTCAGAAATACGCTTAGACAACAGTATTACATGGTGTGACCGAGGTACGTTAAAATACAGCCGGAAGGCGCAAGTTAAGTAGAAAATTTCACCTCCGTAATACATTAAAAGGCTGCGACCGCTCCGGACGCAGGCTCGAATCCTGCCTCGGGCATGGATGTGTGTGATGTCCTTAGGTTAGTTAGGTTTAATTAGTTCTAAGTTATAGGGGACTGATGACCTTAGAAGTTAAGTCCTATAGTGCTCAGAGCCAATAAATTAAAACATGCACAAGACGGTTGTTGTCATATAGTATTCCTCACCAATGTACGGCTAGTGCTAAATTGGTGAGAAAAACCGGATGACAACAACCATGTTGTGTATGTTTTAATTTATTATGGACGCGAAAATTTCTATTTGGCTGACGCTTCCGGCTATATTTTAACGTACATCAGCCACAACATGTAATCCAGTTGTTGTTTACTGTTTCTACAAGAAAGATTTAATTCTACGCTTGCTGCTCCAGTCATGTACAACATTTTAAAAGATAAGAAGTAGCATGGTTTATGTGCCATTATCGAAGGTCGACATTTTATCTTTGGTATCGATGTTACAACGTTTCAAACACATTATCGAAACTGAAACACAGATAATCAAATTCCTAACATCGATACTTTGTAAATATCGAGGAGCATCGAACGTTCCTAGATGTGCACAATGTACAAAGTATCTCGATGTAAAAAAAATACAGCCTATCACGGGCACGAGAGAAACTTCTAACTTCGCCGTCGTAAATAAGTTAGAACGACCAGCATCGGAAACAGCTTCCTGCAGATTCTCGGCGGAGTGCGACCCCGTTGGGTAAGTCCATTCCTCTCGGCCTTTAAGGACGTCAGACGGAGGGAGGCCTCCCCGTTAATACTACCGCCCCGTCTAGCATCGCCGGCCGTCGGGAGCGCGGAGGATTTAATCCCATTACCGGAAAAATTACTGGTGGGGGCCGGGATATAGCGCTGTAAAAAGCTCTCTCCCTGGCCGGCGGCAGCCCATCAGATTAGCCCAGCAAAGTAAACGCCGCGCCGCCCCGCTCCATCTGCATACATATGGCGCGCGAGTCGACCGCTTTATCAAACAGCTAACGCGGACACCTGTTTCTGCAGTGCCGCTCCCTCAGCTAGCCCGTCGCATCACAGTACAACAAATTGAATCCGCCTCGGTAGCTGCGCGGCCAGTGTGACAGATTGCTAAGTGAAGAGGCCCGGGTTCGATTCCCGGATATGGTCGAAGATTTTCTCCGCTCGGGGAATGGGTCTGTGATGTCATTACGTTCGTGTATCGTCATACCTGACATTATACTACTAAGAGGGCTGTATTGGCACGTTCCGTACGCCACTAAATAAATAAAAAAATATATTGAAGTGCCAAAGAAACTGGTATAGGCATGTGTATTCAAATACGGATATATGTAAACAGGCAGAATACGGTGCTGCGGTCGGAAACGCCTACAGAAAACAAGTGCCTGGCGCATTTGTTGATCGGTTACTGCTGCTAAAATGGTACGTTATCAAAATTTAACTGAGTTTGAACGTGGTGTTATAGTCGGCGCACGAGCGATGGAACACAGAATCTCCGAGGTAGTGATGAAGTGGGGATTTTCACGTGCGACCATTTCACGAGTGTACCGTGAATGTCAGGAATCCGGTAAAACATCAAATCTCCGACATCGCTGCGGCCGGAAAAATATCCTGCAAGAACGGGACTGACGACGACTGAAGAGAATCGTTCAACATGACAGAAGTGCAACCCATCCGCAAATTGCTGCAGATTTCACTGCTGGGTCATTAACAAGTGTCAACCTGTGAACCATTCAACGAAACTCGTGTACATTTGGCGACTGCACGACACAAAGCTTTACGCCTCTTCTGGGCCCGTCAACACCGGCATTTCACTGTTGTTGAGTGGAAACATGTTGTCTGGTCGGACGAGTCTCGTTTCAAACTGTGTCGAGCGGATGGACGTGTACGGGTACGGAGACAACATCATGAATCCATGGACCCTGCATGGCAGCAGGGGACTGCTGAAGCTGGTGGAGGCTCTGTAATGGTGTGGGACGTGTGCAGTTGGAGTGATATGGGACCCCTGATACGTCTAGACACGACTCGACAGATGACACATACGTAAGCACCCTGTCTGATCACCTTCATCCATTTATGTCCACTGTGCATTCTTACGGATTTGGGCAATTCCAGTTGGGCAGCGCGACACCCCACACGACCAGAATTGCTACAGAACACCCTTCTGATTTTCAACACTTCCGGTTGAGCGTATCTTGGATGCCTTGCAACGTGCTGCTCAGAAGATATGTCCACCTCCTCGTACTCTTACGGATTTATGGACAGCCTTACAGGATTCACGGTGATAATTCCCTCCAGAACTACATCAGACATTAGTCGAGTCCATTCCACGTCGTATTGCGGCACATCTGCGTGCTCGGGGGGCCCTTCACGATATTAGTTAGGCAGGCGTACCAGTTTTTTTGGCTCTTCAGTGTACAACAAACGCGGATTCAGCGGTGACACTATAGACCACAATACTGGGGATCCATTTTATCCCACCAACCCTAAAAGAAAGCTTTCTCCCGAAGTGAAACACAAATGTGTCAAGTAATAAAAGTAATAGTTGTTTAGCTCTCTGGTGGGGGGAGGGGAGGGGGACGTGCCATTAATCAGCATGATTGTCTTTCTGACAGTTTTGTTTATTACGAAGGTACGAACAGCAGTACGTCTTTCTTTAACCGCACCTCAAAGTTTTCAAACGGTAATCCACTTTCTGCTAGACCTATTCAAAAACGTATCACAGTGTACCATTCATGTAAAACATCTCGTTATTACGAGGCGCGATTAATAAGTAATGGAACACATTTTTTCATTAAAGCAGATCCTTTTTATTCAGTTTTCAAATACACCATATTATTCCCCACTCTTCCCGTTTATTGTGATGGCTTGTTTACGCGCATGGTATCCTTCTACTGGTCGACGTCGGACCCACGTCTTGCGAAGTCAATAACCTCCTCATTATTCACGTACTGCTTCCCGAGGAGTATATTCTTCATTGGGCCGAACCGCGCAATAACCCCGGGTTCGGTGTGCGGCGACGGTGGGGTGAGTGGACTGCTGTAGCCTGTTGTCGGATTGTGAACCACTGAGGGCTACGGCGGGAACGGAGCCTCTCCGTCGTTTCTAGGTTCCCAGTTCAATACTTACATACATACATACATACATACATAATTGATAACAGTTACATCGGGACTTTATGCAGAATGAGCGGCGAAGAGTGAAAACGTGTGCCGAACCAGGACTCGAATCCAGGATGTCCTGCTTACTAGCCAGTTTCGTTAACCACTGCACCATCAGGACACAGTGTTTGTCGCAACTGCGCGGACTATATCGGCACGCCTCCCGGTCGACCAACACTCACGTCTAGGTGGGTGTCATTTTTCAGTCCTTGCCTAGGGTGGCAGAACACCTAGCAGCTGTCCTGGCCGCAAGCTTGAGTGTTAAGTGATTGAATAACTTACTTGCCGTATTCAGTTTTTCCTTGTCGTTCGTGTTTTGAAAGAATCCACTCCTATGCATCGATCCACGCACTCCTGTGTGAATCCTGTCCTTGTAAGTTTCCTTGAAAGTTCTTCCGCTAAAGAAGAGCTATGTGCAGTCCTGCGAGAAGTAGTTACGAAAACAAAAAAGGCAAATAACAGTAGTACGAATGACATGATGTGCACGCTGCTGTTGCGTTGCAGTACCGTGTTGTACCTGACAAACGTGAAGGCACCAATGTTTACAATGTCGAGACGCTGTAGGAAGATCTCTGACAGATATAGAGACCTGGGCGCAGCAGCTCCGCGTGCCTAATAGAGTTGTGGCGATTCGTGAATGAGTCGTTCACTTGAACGACTCTAAATAAAGAATCGTAAAAATCGAATCGTGATACGGACGGATCGTCGTTCAAAAGAATCGTAAGAACGATTGCGTGTTTCCGAGTCGTGACGTTTCCAAGTTCTAACGGTTCATCGATTCTTAGTACGCACTACGCTATGCTTTGAAGGCAACTTCCGAATCATGCCGAGTCGTGCCGAATGATTACGACCGCCAGATGGCAGTCAAGTGGAGGATGCGGGTGAACAAAGGAAGCAATTTTTCACCACCTGTCGCACAAATCGACTCCTCTTCCCTGGCATACTGAAATAAAACAATAGATGCAATCAAATCAAACGTGACCTTTCGTCAATTAAGGCATTACACGTATAAATCGAGAATCACACTTGTAACGTCATATGCATGTTTACTCATAAATACACTATTTCTGACACAGTTCGATTCTAACCCCATTGACGATTTCAGACATGTCCTGCCATCTGTGAGTAAGATGTAGAACTTTTTGCATTCCGTAAGAATCGTGCCATCGCAGACTAGAATGAATCGTGAAAGAATAGAGAACGAATCGTAGGAATCGATTCGCAATGTGAGATTGAATCGTAGGAATCGAATCGTGAAAAAGAATCGTGTTGCCCAACTCTAGTGCCTAATGTAACCAATCACTTTACGCAATTTTGTTAGCGTCTCTATAGCAACGCCTCGCCTCAGAGTTACTCGAGCTCTGTAGATCGCTATTGTTTTCGACTGCAACTGTTCGCTCTTCGTAGTTGAAAGCCGGCAACAGTGTTGCCAACTGTCAGAGGTCAACTTGCGCCGGCTGGACTACAGAGAGTTCCCCTCTAAACACAGCCGTCACCGTGAGAAAGGCGCGGCAGCCGTTCACTGCAGTGGGAGCGCCGGGCGAAACTTCGTGGCTGCCGTATGGCACTCGGATGACAAAGGTCTGTGCAGTGTGAATGTGAAGCCGCCATATGGCTTTCCATACCGAGGCCGTGTACACAGGATGGAAATCACAACACACTAGCCGCGCTCACGTTCAACCGCATAGCGCGTATTTCACGCCGCTGGACTTTCATCTTTGTGGACACCTACAGGAAGACTATTTGCCGGTGACGACAAAGGGAAGGGTGATATGCACGTATACAGATGGCGGGAGTACCGTATACATAAGGTATAAAAGGGCAGTTCATTGGCGGGGCTGTCATTTGTACTCAGGTGAGTCATGTGAACACGTTTCAGACGCAGACGGGAATTGACAGACTTTGCTCGTTGAAGTTAGGCGCACGGAACAATCCATTTCGGAAATCTGTAAGGAAATCAATATTCCGAAATCCACAGTGTCAGCCATGTGTCGAGGATATCAAATTCCAATCATTGCGTCTTAGGCCGGTATTGCACTATCAAATTTCTTTGTCAAAGATTTGATAAAAGATGTGATCAAATATTCCGTCAAATATATTTGACAAAGATCTTTGACGTAGCGCTAGATGGGGTACTCCACTGTCATCATATTTTTCGTCGAAGTTCAAGATGGCTGACAACAACAGCTTGTTATTAACCGCAGCAGTTGCACTATCACAATTGCACTGTGTGCACATGCGGAAGAGAAGCGGGGGAAAAAAAAGGAAACATACCTGGGTGAAGCCGTGGGTTTTACGACGACATGATAAAAGCATTCAACAAAACTTGTTACGTGAGCTTACAGTGGAGGACGTCAGGTCGTACATCAATTACTTAAGAATGGATGAGCATACATTTCTGTATGTGCTCAATGAAGTGTACCCACATATCACAAAGCACAATATTCACTTAAGAATTGCTACATCTGCAGAAGACAGGCTCACTGTAACACTCCGATTCCTTGCTACAGGAGAGGGTTGGGTTAGGTTAGGTTAGATTAGGTCAGGTCTCCAATCTTCTTAATCTATTTTTGTACTCAGCGTGCCTGACGTTGTAAATCACCTCATCAGCTTCATACATCTCTATTAATTTTGTAGTTGTCGGCACACACCAATTGTATTTACCAGCAATGTTTATAAAAACACTACAGACGACAGAATGCTGCAGTGATGCTAGCGCTCCGTGTGGTAACATGTCACATCGCAGTGAACAGAAGACAAGCGACTTCTTTGATCAAACCTACAGCGAGGTCCTAGAATTGATCAAATATTGGACGACAATTGACAAAGTTCCCTATTACACCATCAAATATCTTTGACAAAGATAATGGACAAAGATATTTGACAAAGAAATTTGATAGTGTAATACCGGCCTTACCATGGGCAACGCAGTGCAGCGACTTTGCGAAGAGTTGTCAGTGCTAACAGACAACCAACACTGCGTGAAATAACCGCTGATAAATGTGGGGCGTATCTAGAACGTATCCGTAAGGACAATGCGGCGACATTTGGCATTAATGAGCTGTGGCAGCAGAAGACGTGAGTGCCTTCGCTAACAGCACCACATCACCTGCATCGGCTCTCCTGAGCTCGTGACCAAGTTGGTTGGGTCCTACTGTAAAACCGTGGCCTAGCCGGATGAATCCCGATTTCATTTAGTGAGAGCTGATGGTAGGGGTCGAGTGTGGCGCAGAGCCAAAGGTGCCATGGACACAAGTTGTCAAAAAGGCACTGTGCATGGTGGTGATGGCTCTATAATGGCGTGGGCTGTGTTTACGTGGAGTGGAGTGGCTCTTCTTGTCCAACTGAACCGATCTGTGACGCGAAATGGTTATGTTCCGCTATTTAGACACCACTTGCATCATTCATGGATGTCATGTTCCCAAACAACGATGAATTTTTTATAGATGATAATGCCGCAGTTGGACTGAAGATCATTCTGGACAATTCGAGCGAATGATGTGGCCATTCGGATCGACCGATAAGAATCCCATTGAACATTTATGGGACACAATCGAGAGGTCTGTTCGTAAGCAAAATAATGCACCGGCAACATTTTCGCGTTTTGGAATGCTATAGCGGCAGCACGGCTCTATCTCTGACTTGACTTACGATATTCATAATCTAACCTCAAACCTTTTCATGGCAGGAATATGCATTTCACCTCATTCAACAGAAAAATGGTTCAAATGGCTCTGAGCACTATGGGACTTAACATCTGAGGTCATCAGTCCCCTAGAACTTAGAACTACTTAAACCTAATTAACCTAAGGACATCACATACATCCATGTCCGAGGCAGGCTTCGAACCTGCGACGTAGCGGTCGCGCGGTTCCAGACTGAAGCGCCTAGAATCGCTCGGCTACTGCGGCCGGCATTCAACAGAAAAAAATAAATCATGTATTAAGGCAAGTTATACCTGATGATGGACCCAAAGAGTTCGAAATGCACCGTGTATTTGACCAGACATGAAAATTTGTGACTGAAGGCGTACTGTCCGCCCCCGGTAGCTGAGTGGTCAGCGCGACAGACTGTCAATCCAAAGGGCCCGGGTTCGATTCCCGGCTGGGTCGTAGAATTTCTCCGCTCAGGGACTGGGTGTTGTGTTGTCCTAATCATCATCATTTCATCCCATCGACGCGCGAGTCGCCGAAGTGGCATCAAATCGAAAGACTTCCAACAGGCGGGAGGTCTAACCGACGGGAGGCCCTCGTCACACGCCATTATATTATTAACTCATACTTCCAGTGTACTCAATACAATCACGTTTGAAGCTCCAAAATATGGATAAAATAAAATACGAGAAGAAGTATAAATATTTAACTTAAGCGATAAAGTGGAAGAACATAGGGAGAAAAAAGGTAACATTTTACATGTATCACAAAATTCCAATAGTTGTCAAGTAGTACAAGCAATCAGGAAGAAGAGATTCTGCAAGGCCGAGAAAATTGTCGCCCTAAAATGTGAAGTCAGGACATGTTTATTATCTAAATCATGAAGTGAAAAGGAGAAGACCTTTGACGGCAGACGGAAAAATTTCAAGATATTAAAATCATCGCATAACTACTACAACCTACATCCATTTGAACCTGCTTGTTGTGCTCAAACACTGCGTACACGAATGGAAAACAAGCTTCTGAGCTTGTGGCCCACCAACAAAGATTGATAGAACATTACTTTTTACTTACCCTGGAATGAAGGGCTTCATTCCACGAACGAGTGGATACGACCGAACTCAACAAGGAAGCGCGCAATTAGCATACAGACACTTCTCTGATTGGAAGGGATCATAAAGCACGCTTTTAGGGGCAGGTAGCGGATACTGAAATAAACTGTACGCGCAACGAGAGGGCGAAGGATTTTCAAAGCCGGCCTGCAGCTATTAAAACGCACGGAAAACTCTTAATGAAACGGGGGCACATTTTAAAAGCTAGTTGCAGCCCTAGAAACAAAGGGCGTCACAGCTCGGGCAGAATGGCCGCCGCCGACAAAACAGCGCAAACAAAGGGCACAGAACGCCGCCATTGTTCTCGCTTTACCTGGGGCTCCGTGCTGCCGCTTTTTAATACTGTGCTAGTACCTTGTTACACGGAAAAATAAAGGCCGGCCCCGTTGGCTGCATTAATGCCAAAGGCAGGGAGGCAGGAAAATCGCTCCAGGGGACCGAAGGCAATTGTCGCCCGGAAGGCAAGCCCTCAACAGCCAAAGTAAGAGCCCATTACAATGGTTAATACAGAGATGTTCGATACGCGAGCTTCTTCAACACAAAGTGACGCAACAGCTTGATGGAGACAGTTACATCCAGTGGCGGCTGCTGTGTAAGAGCACGTGAACAACCAAACTTTTGACACCTTGCGGATTTATTGGTTAATTTTCTTTTGATGCTGTTAAACGTACTGTATAGGCGGTAATCTGAAACACACAGCACTAATTCTACAGCGGTGTGCTACAAGTTGCTCCTCTTGACTCGCTAAACTTGGCATCAGGGTCGCGAGCCCACCTTCACTTGTGCACGTTTTAAGGAGCTTCTGCGCATGCGGAATTGGCATCACGTAATTGCCTTAAGGGGGCAAATACATATGGATTTGATAAACGGTCTACGTCTACGATGTGCACTGCTAGCTCTTACCACTCAACTAAAAGTTTACATCAATGCCGCCAGGTGATAACATACTGCAGCAGACCTCTGCCAACGTTCGCTTGGCATAAATCCCGCAAGGTGGTGGTGGTGGTTAGTGTTTAACGTCCCGTCGACAACGAGGTCATTAGAGACGGAGCGCAAGCTCGGGTTAGGGAAGGATTGGGAAGGAAATCGGCCGTGCCCTTTCGGAGGAACCATCCCGGCATTTGCCTGAAACGATTTAGGGAAATCACGGAAAACCCAAATCAGGATGGCTGGAGACGGGATTGAACCGTCGTCCTCCCGAATGCGAGTCCAGTGTGCTAACCACTGCGCCACCTCGCTCAGTCCCGCAAGGCGGGAGCACATTCCACAGATAAGCGAATTCACTCACTGTGCAGTAAAATCAGATCGGGCATTAGTATATGTTAGTTATACTGACAGAAAAACCTATTTTGCGGGATTCTAAATGATATATATATAGAACATTAAGTTTTGGATTTTATCGCAGAGTAATCCATTTGAGGCAATGAGAACCATAAAGCACATTATCGTCGGTTGCGAGACTGTAGCTTCTGACATCTGTTGATATTATGGTGGGTCAGGTTTATCTGTGCTGTAGGTCCACATTGTACGTATATTTGAACATACACGAAACGCTATCTCACTGGTTTCTCTGATATTCATTTAAATATGGGGCGTCGAAGACGGTGTGCTATTGGTCCTTAGGGCTCTCAGCGCCTCATTTGTATTCTAGTCAAGTGGCCTTGTTGGTAGGTAGTACTACGGCAGTATGTGTTTGGAGTTGTTTGTCTACTGTGCAGGAATCGGCTTTCCTGTGGAGTGTCAAAACAAACTATGTTGAACCTGTATTAAGCGGTAACAGAAAAGAAAATTACCAGGAAAGTTTAGTCGCAAAGAAAGTGGGCATTCCAGACCAGACCCGTTGTCTGAGAAAATGACGAAATCATATAAGCGTGAGTACAAGCGAACATTTAACAAAGAAGTGTATAATATGCATTAGCTGTGTGTGTGTGTGTGTGTGTGTGTGTGTGTGTGTGTGTGTGTGTGTGTGTGTGTGTGTGTGTAACGTAATAATGCCTGATTTTCAGCCCGGAAGTTAATTCGTTAATTTATACGTAAATTAGGAATCTTTTACATTTGACCGAAAACATAAAAAAGTACGAAAACTCCCACTTACACAAAAAAGCGAAACGGAGAGTAGCGAAAGCTTAAACGTTATTTCGTTCTTGCCATAAACTGTACTTAATTCCACAAAAACAATTCTTCCTTTTTTCAGACATGTTATGTATATTATTATTATTATTATTATTATTTCTTTCTTGTCTCAGACGTTATGTCTGGTTAAAAATGGAAGGTGACGCGGACCTTGATCATGCGTGACTTCCTTTTAAGTGTACGGTATATGTTACATTGCATTTAGGAACTTTCGGGTAATTGAGCATGTATCAATAATTACAGATTTCTGTAGTTGTATATGTACGTTTGGATGTAGCTGTATTGCTTTGATGTACTGGTGGATACTGTGTGGTATGACTCCTGTAGTTGATAGTATAATTGGTATAATGTCAACTCTATCCTGATGCCACATGTCCTTGACTTCCTCAGCCAGTTGGATATATTTTTCAATTTTTTCTCCTGTTTTCTTTTGTATATTTGTTGTATTGGGTATGGATATTTCGATTAGTTGTGTTAATTTCTTCTTTTTATTGGTGAGTATGATGTCAGGTTTGTTATGTGGTGGTGTTTTATCTGTTATAATGGTTCTGTTCCAGTATAATTTGTATTCATCATTCTCCAGTACATTTTGTGGTGCATACTTGTATGTGGGAACATGTTGTTTTATAAGTTTATGTTGCAAGGCAAGCTGTTGATGTATTATTTTTGCTACATTGTCATGTCTTCTGGGGTATTCTGTATTTGCTAGTATTGTACATCCGCTTTACTATTATTATTATTATTATTATTATTATTATTATTATTGACAGCAGCTGAAGTTGTATAAGTATGTCGATAAGCATAAATGTTATACAGCAGATGCTATTAATTTAGCACTCTCATATTTGTCTGAATTTAAAATCTGGAGACACCCAGATAGTACACCTACGAGCCCCCACAGATTACACCGGTCAAGATTTATTTCGATAAAGACACGACCTCCTCTCGCAGCTTAAACGCGTAGCGCGCTAGCTGAGCCAGAACCGAACAGAATCTACTTTATGCGCAAACAACCGTAAAGGCATTTCCCATGTACATCATCAGGCACCGCGCCAGGTGTCAACTTTGTTTGAGCAAATAATACGCTGCGGATTAACAGAAATGGCAGCCATCCTGTGTGTGGCGGTATTAGACGGTTTTCCACGCTCTTTTCGGCAAATGCTGGGCTGGTCCAGAACCTCAGCCTTAGAATGTTTATACGATACACTCAACGGATGGCACACACAACTTCCTTGCCTTAACCTTATCAGTCTTTTCTGTAGCGTACAAAGTCTTCGAATCAAATGTCTTGTGGTGACAGATACCGTCAAGGGGACAACTTTTGCTGCAGATTAAATGTTCACAGACGCTTCCCGGCGACAGATACTCTGCTTCTTTTGATAATTGGTCTGTGCACGATAGTCCACGCAATTAATATGTTCCAAAAAGTCTCGAGCGAAAATGCTTTTTCTGAGACGATGATATCTCGGATTCTATTGATCGCAGATATAAGGGGTCAAGTGTTTTGGATAGCTCTATAGCCTTTGGTCTAACGATCGTTTGCACATCTAGCGGAAGAACGGGCATACTGTAGCTAACCTATAGCACAGGATCAAATTTAAACGGCGCACAATTCCCCTAGGCGATGCAAATGGAGATGATCGGTTGGTTCTTTTGCATTAGATGCGGTCTAGGATGGGCGTTAGATGTCTTACAAAGGCACCACTTGTTCACGGGCGGTTCCTGAGGATAACACGAATTACCATGTTTTTTGGGTACCGATTGTGGGGCTCGCCACTGCTATGATTTCTATTCACGGCAAACCGTCGAAATTTTTGCCACATATTCTTAAGATGGCATTCTTAGGGAACTTCGAACCTTTCTCCGATGTCATTATCAGTTACCGAATTCCAGAGGTTCAAAGTTACCGTACTTATGCAGAGAACCGAAAAAACAGGATTTTAACCGTTTTTGCACAGTGGCCCGAAATTATCTACATGACTCACCAATGCAAATGGCTCAAATTTTAACTGCGCACTCTACTTTCCCGTTTCCGATAATTTTTACCCGTTATCTCGATACACCCGAGAAACCACGATTTTTGGGTACCAAAAGTACCAATTGTGAGGACGGCCACTTCTATAATTTCTGTTCATGGCAAGTCGTCGAAATTTTTACCATGTGTTCTTAAGATGATATTTTCGGAGAACTTGAAAGTTTTTTCGTTACGATTATCCGTTACCAAGGTCTACAGGCTCAAAGTTGCCGTAATTATGCACGCAAAATATACACGTAATATCCGCCTTGAGGTGCAAATATAGTTTAGTGAACTCATGGTAAGGGTTCGTGAGATTCTGACATCGCCAAGCTACGTTATTAGCCCCCATTTTTTCACGAATAACATTTTATGACACTCTGTCTCTCGCAGATGGGCTCATCAAGCGTATACACCCTGTCTTGACCCGGAAATTATTCGATGTTGCCACACTGATGAGTAAGCACCTTACGAAAAAATTATTGTGGCATTTGCAGCCTACGTGAAACTCAAACGTGCATTTTTCGGTGTACGGCACGTGTAACCTAAAAATGTTGCGCATTTGTATGTAAAGTAGTGTAGAGTGATCTTGCATTGCACGACAGATATTCTTGATTTAGCCTCATATTATGCGTACTTAGTTGTTATTCACATGCCTGTAAATGTGACGAAGTAGGAAAAAAAAAGATTGTCAAAACTTTACTGACCTGCAGAATTCGTTATACGTGTATAAGCAGCACACGCTGCTGTAGCACGGAAAAGAAGGAAACCAGCGGAAAAACGGATCTGTCAGAGCACAAAAAGGGCGAATATGCTGCTGTTTAAAAGGCTCTGACAGAAAAGTGAGAGACCAGTTGGCTCAGTTCTCATTCCGCTTTCCTCACGAAAAACTTCGACATGTGGACATATTCGCGCTTATTTTGTGCTAAAAGGGAGTGGCATAGATACATTGATGGCGGAATAGAGAAACAGTGGCAGTGGGAGAGAAATAGACGGTGATGGTGGGAGAGAGTAGGTTTCAGTGAAAGAGAAAGTGGGATGAATGGAGATAATAGCAGTGGGAGCGAAAGAGAGACAGTGGAAATAAAAAAGACAGATGACTCGAGACCAAACATAGCTTGGGGATCTGGACCCCAGCCCAGATCGGCTAACTTAAACAAGAAAAAATTAACCCACACTCCTCATTCCCTATGCCCACGTGTTGAAGTTTCCCGGTCTAGCGGCGAAAACCCGGAGAGAACGATACCCAAGATTAGGTGTGGAGAGGAGAGAATGATGATTGAAGACAAAGACAGCAGACTATAAGCGAGAACGAAAGGGTGGCAATGAGAGAGAAAAAGAAGACAATGGCAGTGGGTACAGAGAGTCAGCGAAAGTAATGGAGAAGCAGACAGTGGTAAGGCAGGGCGAGAGAAAGGAATGAAAACCGTGAGATTGGAAGAGACAGGAGAAAATGACAATGGGAAAAAAGGAGACAGGGGAAGAAAGAGAAAGCGAAAGAGAGAGAGAGAGAGAGAGAGAGGGTGGGTGGGGGGGGGGGGGGGCAGTGACACCTAAGATGCTGAGTATGATAGCTCCACTACGGTAAGAGGCTGGGTAAAAGGATTTAGAATGTTTTGCGTTAAAAGAGCGCAAAAATGTTCGCATGCCAACATTTTTGGTGAGGAAGGCGCAATGAGGAGTGAGGCAGTTGGTTTAACGAGGAGCATATTCGTCTTTTTTTGTTCTCCGACAGGAACATTTTTCATGTGGTTGATTATACGCTTCAGAGGCGACAACACGTAGGCGCTCTGCGGGGTTTGCATGCAATGTGTGTTGCCTATATGCCAGGGATTAGGCGGAGCTGCTAAAATATCCTTCTTACTTACTCACAGACACACACTCTTGATGTGAACTATCAACCCTAGACGTTTCTCGCGAAGACTTTGAAATGCCCTCTATATGCTACAGCCTACTTTTATTTTTCTTCTAGCTCAGGGAATCAACTCTGTACTTCTGGAAAATCTCGTTTGCAGATGTCTGTAACCCCATTTTATTAAACTAACAGTTTCGGTCATTAACGGATCATCCTCGGGTACAACGCGACATCGTAATCAGATGTATGACAAACCATAACTATTAATAAGCATTGTGCCATCTGCTTCGCCACAGATTTACTGTATGCTGTATGTGCTCCAGATTTATACTTGAACTAACATTGTTGCTTTACGACATGGCGCCTGTTAACAGTTATGGTATGTAACGGATCTGCTTATGAAGTCGCAGGATGGTCAGTTTATGACAGACACTGACAATTTAATAAAGTGATAGCATAGCTGTGTGCATACCATGATTTTCTAAAAGCTTCTAGAAGCTGTATATCATCGCCTCCTCAAAATAAACTCTCTGTGCCTGACTGTAGCACATATTTTACACCATGTGCTTACTGTTCAACATTTGTTTTCGTTTACGCATGTGCGCAGAAGGTGGCAGCATCTGCTTGAGGAAAGATGTTTATCACGGTGCCAGCTTGTTATCGAGAAACTAAGTTTATGTCTGTTTGTTTTCTGTGATTTAAAAGTGTGATGTGTTTAGAATATGCTGTAAAAAGCTAATATACCCTACTCTTTCGAATAAGTGATTGTTTATTTCATCACAACAAAACAATGATGTACCTAGGTTGGAACTTAAATAGTGGCAACACTGCTGTGGAGACACTATACAATGGATTCTGATAGCAGACGTTGTTGACATACCTACCTTACCTCCGAGCAAATGGACTCGCCCGTCCCACGTCACCGGCGTACGACCAATCGAGGGAAACAGTCATTTGTGAATGAGTTGTCTAACGTAACGGTGACACTATACAGGGTGATTCAAAAAGAATACCACAACTTTAGGAATTTAAAACTCTGCAACAACAAAAGGCAGAGCTAAGCACTATCTGTCGGCGAATTAAGGGAGCTATAAAGTTTCATTAAGTTGTACATTTGTTCGCTTGAGGCGCTGTTGACTAGGCGTCAGCGTCAGTTGATGCTAAGATGGCGACCGCTCAACAGAAAGCTTTTTGTGTTATTGAGTACGGCAGAAGTGAATCGACGACAGTTGTTCAGCGTGCATTTCGAACGAAGTATGGTGTTAAACCTCCTGATAGGTGGTGTATTAAACGTTGGTATAAACAGTTTACAGAGAATGGGTGTTCGTGCAAAGGGAAAAGTTCTGGACGGCCGAGAACGAGTGATGAAAATGTAGCACGCATCCAGCAAGCATTTGTTCGCAGCCCAGGAAAATCGACTCGCAGAGCTACCAGAGAGCTGCAAATTCCACAATCAACTGTATGGAGAGTCCTACGAAAAAGGTTAGTTATGAAACCTTATCGTCTGAAATTGGTTCAAGCACTGTCTGCAGATGATAAGATTAAAAGAATCGATTTCTGTGATTTTATCCTTGCTCAAATGGAAACAGATGAATCTTTCGTTTCAAAGATTGTGTTTAGTGATGAAGCAACTTTCCACACTAACGGGAAAGTCAACCGCCAGAATGTCTGTATATGGGGCACTGAGAATCCGCGGGAAACAACTCAGTATGAACGTGACTCGCCTAAGGTGAACGTTTTCTGTGCCATTTCAGCCAATAAAGTTTTTGGTCCCTTTTTCTTCGAAGGTGCTACTGTAACTGTACTGTACTGTAACTGGACTACACATTGGCACTTATCTGTCCGTAACTACCTGAACGTCAACTACCCGAGGCGATGGATCGGCCGCCAGGCAGCCCGTGACAGAGCACGTCATCACTGGCCTCCAAGAAGCCCTGATCTTACCCCCTGCGATTTTTTCTTATGGTGGTATGTTAAGGATATGGTGTTTCGGCCACCTCTCCCAGCCACCATTGATGATTTGAAACGAGAAATAACAGCAGCTATCCAAACTGTTATGCCTGATATGCTACAGAGAGTGTGGAACGAGTTGGAGTATCGGGTTGATATTGCTCGAGTGTCTGGAGGGGGCCATATTGAACATCTCTGAACTTGTTTTTGAGTGAAAAAAAAACCTTTTTAAATACTCTTTGTAATGATGTATAACAGAAGGTTATATTATGTTTCTTTCATTAAAAACACATTTTTAAAGTTGTGGTATTCTTTTTGAATCACCCTGTATTTTCGGAACAGTAACAATGGAGTTGGATCAAGATTGAGTGTGCCAGAGGTCGTACAGCACGACAGTGTCATCAAGGTCTTCAAGAGGCGTGTGGGGAATCGGCATTGGCGTACAGAACAGTGGCACGTTGGGTAAAAGCCTTCAACGAAGGTCGGTAAACTGTGACAGACATGCGTCGGTCAGGTCGTCCTAGCGTCTCTGAAGAAGAAGTGCATGCTGTTGTCGCGTTAGTGGACAGTGACTGAGGCCATACGATTCGTGAGCTCGCCCACGAAACCGGATTATCGCATACGACTGTGCTTCGCATCCTGAAGGAACGCCTGGCCATGCGAAAAACTGCATCACGATGGGTTCCGCATGACTTGACGGAAATGCAGAAACAGATGCGTTACGAAGCTGCTCAGACGCAATTGGAGCGCTATGAGCGCGAAGGAGAGGCTTTCTTACGTCGTATCGTAACACTGGATGAGACATGGGCCACATCGTACGAGCCAAAACTGAAACGCCAATCCAACGAATGGCGTCATTACGGGTCGCCGCGAAAGTCGAAAGTGCGTCAGAGGCCCAGTATGGTGATTCTCGTGTACGACTATGATGGTGTTATCCTAACGCATTACGTTCCTCCACGGCAGACCGTCAATGCACAGTATTACTGTTCGTTTTTGGAGCATCACCTGCGACCAGCTTTGCAAAAGAAGCGGCGACACTTTCTGCGCAACTCGCCCATCATTTTGCACTACAATGCGCGGGCTCATACAGCGCAAGCTATGGCTGCTCTGTTCGGTCGATGGGACTGGGAAATACCGTACCATCCACCATACTCCCCGGACTTAAATCCTCGTGACTTCGATTTGATTCCGAAGATGAAGGAACCATTTCGTGGCATTCGCTTTCCACATCGCTGGCAACGGGTTCTACACAACGCTGGTAACTACTTTGAAGGACAGTAACAGGTGCAAACTTGTATCTCTTTTGTATCGGTTCTGAATAAATAGTTGCCACTATTTAACTTACAACCCTCGTATTTTTTTTTCTTCCTATTTAGCACTCGGTCTATACTCGGTAACGATCTATAGCCGCGCGATCTCAGGCACCTTGCCACGGTTCGCACGGCTCCTCCCTTCGGAGGTTGTAGTCCTCCCTCGGCCATGGGTGTGGGTGTTGGCCCTAGCGTAAGTTAGATTAAGTTGTGTGTAAGCCTAGGGACCGATGACCTCTTCAGTTAGGTCCCATAGTAGCTTACCACAAATTAAAAAAATATATATATATATACTTTCACATTCCAGTGGTATTGTTTTCCTAATTTTTATGTCTGACATTGACTTTTCTGAATATTATATATATTTGATTTATTTTCTAACATAAATAGTACACAATTTGTACATGTCCTAAAATTCTGGTGAATCACACCAAATTTTTAACATTTAGTATGTTAATATTACTTTGTCCCAGAACAACGCATTGATAACCAATATAGACTTTTCATTCATAAAACCTAATCTCAGGACTGAGAGTCTTAAGTTAACGTCCCCACGGCGCGCGGATAGGAAAGCGTGCTACGTTTTCGTCGTAAGTGTCGTGCATTTGCGGGCGTGACCCCGACGGGCGCGGATAGTTCACAGGGATTAAAGTATCTACAAGGACATAACTGACAAGGAGACCGCACCTACTCGTCATCAGTGATTTCGTCCACTTTTATGGTGTATCTAGGTGTTGGCCAGAAATGAAAACGACAAAAGTAGGAGCTACACATGGCCAAGCGTTTAGAAGAAAACAGCATTTTCTGCGAGGGCGGGCGATGCTTGAGCATTTATGTTCGCGCACTTTGCAGGCAGCGGTTGGTTCAGTGGAAGGAGGACAGGACGGCAAACCGAGGGTCGCGGGATCGAGTCCTACGCGGATTTTTTTTTAAATTTTCATTTTTTATGTTACTTACACTGTAAATAAACCAAGAAAATGCTCACTATATTGTACTTATGAATAGTTTCATATAAGGCATGAAAAGAAAAGGCAAAGGAAAATTTGGGATTGCAAATAAATTTCGAGGAAGGAATTGTACGACGCCCACGAGAATTTCGTACATAAAATTAGGGACTTTCATTACTTTACAATTGATAATTTACACGAGATGCGCTAATATTCATTGTAAAAACAGGGAAGCAGTAATTTTCTCGGCGTTTTTCACACGTCATAAACGCGGCATTTTTACAATTACATGGTTGTTTTAAAGTTTCTAATCAAAAATAAAATTGATTTACAATCATAAAAGATTCTCTGTCATCGCACAGACTGATAGTAAACCAAGCGTAACGCACCATTTCGCCAACTACTGGTGAGGCTCGCTTGTGGCGTACAGTGGAAAACATTTAATGTAGTCTTCTTAGGATGTGATTTCTTTTACCCTCTCGACAAAATAACAGCAATTTTGAAGCTTTATGGTCAAATTCGTTAGATGAAGACAAAGACAGACATCGCAGGGGGTTGCAATAGAGGCATGCATTTGGAAGGGGGGTTGGGGGGAGGGAGAGAATCACTTAAATACTGAACGGCTGCAATCCCTCTTCGTCTTGAAAAATCTCGTCGCATAATTGTGAAATTCTTTGTCATTCCACCAAGTCAATTAACAGAAGTAAGCATTCATAAGCAGCGGTAACGTAAACCGGCATAATATGCACTATTGGGCAACGGAAAATCCACGATGGCTGCGACAAGTGTAACATCAGCGACCTTGGCGGGTTAATGTATGGTGCGGCATTATGGGCGGAAGGATCATTGGCCCCCATTTTATCGATGGCAATCTAAATGGTGCAATGTATACTGATTTCCTACGTAATGTTCTACCGATGTTACTACAAGACGTTTCACTGCATGACACAATGGCGATGTACTTCCAACATGATGGATGTCCGGCACATAGCTCGCGTGCGGTTGAAGCGGTATTGAATTGCATATTTCATGACAGGTGGATTCCTCGTTGAAGCACCATACCATGGCCCGCACGTTCACCGGATCTGACGTCCCCGGATTTCTTTCTGTGGGGAAAGTTGAAGGATATTTGCTATCGTGATCTACCGACAACGCCTGACAACATGCGTCAGCGCATTGTCAATGCATAAGCGAACACTACATCTACATCTAGATCCATACTCCGCAAGCCACCTGACGGTGTGTGGCGGAGGGTACTTTGAGTACCTCTATCGCTTCTTCCTTCTATTCCAGTCTCGTATTGTTCGTGGAAAGAAGGACTGTCGGTATGCTTCCGTGTGGGCTCTAATCTCTCTGATTTTATCCTCATGGTCTCTTCGCGAGATATACGTAGGAGGGAGCAATATACTGCTTGACTCTTCGGTGAAGGTATGTTCTCGAAACTTCAACAAAAGCCCGTACCGAGCTACTGAGCGTCTCTCCTGCAGACTCTTCCACTGGAGTTTATCTATCATCTCCGTAACGCTTTCGCGATTACTAAATGATCGTGTAACGAAGCGCGCTGCTCTTCGTTGGATCTTATCTATCTCTTCTATCAACCCTGTCTGGTACGGATCCCACACTGCTGAGCAGTATTCCAGCAGTGGGCGAACAAGCGTACTGTAACTTACTTCCTTTGTTTTCGGATTGCATTTCCTTAGGATTCTTCCAATGAATCTCAGTCTGGCATCTGCTTTACCGACGATCAACTTTATATGATCATTCCATTTTAAATCACTCCTAATGCGTATTCCCAGATAATTTATGGAATTAACTGCTTCCAGTTGCTGACCTGCTATTTTGTAGCTAAATGATAAGGGGTCTACTCGCTGTTGAGAGGAATGTCGTTACACGTATTGCCAAATGCATTGAGGTTGACGGACATCATTTTGAGTATTTATTGCACTAATTATTTATAGGTAATCACGCTGTAACAGCATGCGTTCTCAGAAGGGTACATGTATCAGATTGGAACAACCGAAATAAAATGTTCAAACGTACCTACGTTCTGTATTTTAATTTAAAAAACCTTCCTGTTACCAATTTTCGTCTAAAATTGTGAGCCATATCTTTGTGACTGTTACAGCGCCATCTATCACAAAGCGAAGAGAGTGGTCCAACTAAAACATTCATATTTCTTTACGTACTACACGAGTATGTAATAAAAATGGGAGTTCCTATTTAAAAGAAAACGCAGTTGACATCCGTTTGACCTATGGCAGCGCCATCTAGCGGGCCAATCATAGCGCCATCTGGTGTCCCCCTTCAAGCTAGACATGTTTCGTTCTTTTTTAGTTTTTTCGTTTGACGCTTATTTCTGAACAAAGGTATAAAGACATCTACTAGTGGACATTAATGTGGGCTGTGTCCGCTCCTCGCCTTTATGACGGCTTGAATTCAGCTGGGGACAAACGCGACGCCCGAATGTCTGTGGCGGAACGGCCGTCCATCCTCCCTCAAGAGCCTAAACCAAAGAAAGTAATGTAATGATGTTGGACGCTGGGGTCGACGTTCATTCATCCTAAAGGTGTTCCACTGAGTTCAGGTCGAGACTCTGGTGGGCCAGTGCATTCCAGGAATGCTACTGTCCACAAATCGTTGCCTCACAGACGCTGCTTTATGATAGGGCGGCTTGTCGTGCTGATACAGTCATCGACTCCGAGTTGCTCCTGAAATGTACGGAGTTCATAATGTTGTAAAATTTGTCCATATCCTTCAGCATTTAGCTTTTCCTGAAGCGCAACAAGGGAACCACGCCCTAACCACGAAAACACCTGCATACCGTAACACCACCTCCTCTGTACTTCACTGTTGACACAGTAAGTGACAGTAGGTAACGTTTTCCTGCCATTCACCAAAACCTAACCCTTCCATCGGATTGCCACACGGTGCAGCGTGATTCGTCACTCCACTCGTTTCCAGTCGTCTGTTGTCCAGAGGCTTCGCTCTTCACACAAGCACTTCAAGCGTCGCTTAGCATTGACTACAAAACGTGTGGCTTACAAGGAGCTGCTCGACAACCGTACTCCACTGTTTTTAACTCCCTACCCAGACTGCACTGACTGGACTGCTGGTAGGACCATGGAAGTCAATGAGCCATTTCTTCTCCTAATTTCATACAATTTTTGACAGCCACACTCCACAGTAATCGACGATGCCTTAGTGCCAGTACAGGATGTGGGCTCCTGCCCACTCGTCTCATACAGGTTGCCTAAAGGATGCTGCTTTCTTTGAATGCTATACAACAATTCGAGCAAATAACATTAATAGCTTTATTTCAATAAAGCAGACTGACAATACTTAACTTTGTATTTACAAGGTGCATTCAAGTTCTAAGGCCTCCGATCGCCCTGCAGACGTACACATTTTTCACAATGCTGACGCCATGATTCCATGGCAGCGGCGAAGGCTTCTTTAGGAGTCTGTTTTGACCACTGGAAAATCGCTGAGGCAGTAGCAGCACGGCTGGTGAATGTGCGGCCACGGAGAGTGTCTTTCATTGTTGGAAAAAGCCAAAAGTCACTAGGAGCCAGGTCAGGTGAGTAGGGAGCATGAGGAATCACTTCAAAGTTGTTATCACGAAGAAACTGTTGCGTAACGTTAGCTCCATGTGCGGGTTCGTTGTCTTGGTGAAACAGCACACGCACAGCCCTTCCCGGACGTTTTTGTTGCAGTGCAGGAATGAATTTGTTCTTCAAAACATTTTCGTAGGATGCACCTGTTACCGTAGTGCCCTTTGGAACGCAGTGGGTAAGGATTACGTCCTCGCTGTCCCAGAACATGGACACCATCATTTTTTCAGCACTGGCGGTTACCCGAAATTTTTTTTGTGGCGGTGAATCTGTGTGCTTCCATTGAGCTGACTGGCGCTTTGTTTCTGGATTGAAAAATGGCATCCACGTCTCATCCATTGTCACAACCGACGAAAAGAAAGTCCCATTCATGCTGTCGTTGTGCGTCAACATTGGTCGGCAACATGCCACACGGGCAGCCATGTGGTCGTCCGTCAGCATTCGTGGCACCCACCTGGATGACACTTTTCGCATTTTCAGGTTGACATGCAGGATTGTGTGCACAGAACCCAGAGAAATGCCAAATCTGGAGGCGATCTGTTCAACAGTCATTCGGCGATCCCCCAAAACAATTCTCTCCACTTTCTCGATCATGTCGTCAGACTGGCTTGTGCAAGCCCGAGGTTGTTTCGCTTTGTTGTCACACGATGTCCTGCCTTCATTAAACTGTTGCACCCACGAACGCACTTTCGACACATCCATAACTCCATCACTACATGTCACCTTCAACTGTCGATGAATTTCAGTTGGTTTCACACCACGAAAATTCAGAAAACGAATGACTGCACGCTGTTCAAGTAAGGAAAACGTCGCCATTCTAAGTATTTAAAACAGTTCTCATTCTCGCCGCTGGCGGTAAAATTCCATCTGCCGTATGGTGCTGCCATCTCTGGGACGTATTGACAATGAACGCGGCCTCATTTTAAAACAATGCGCATGTTTCTATCTCTTTCCAGTCCGGAGAAAAAAAAATCGGAGGCCTTAGAACTTGAATGCACCTTGTAGAACAAGTGTCGCAAGCGATGGGCGACATGCAAACAGTAATGTTCTTCGCTATAGACAAAGTCCAAACAAGCAATGGATATGGATCAGTAATAACTGTTCTCGTAGCACTCTCTGTTAGGCGGTGCTAATACTCTGCGAATACTCCACTGGCGTCCGGCCGAGGCTGGCAGGAGCCGCGCTTATTTTCACTCGGGCTAGATGCCGCTCCTATCGTAGTGACGTCCTGGTCAGCGCCCTATTGGCCGACGCCGCTTCACCGCCTTCTCTCGCCTTGCAGTCCGCAACTCGTGGTCCTGCGGTAGCGCTCTCGCCTCCCGCGTACGGGGACCCGCGTTCGATTCGCGGCGGAGTCACGGATTTTTCCTGCCTCGAGATGAGTGGGTGTTGTTGTCGTCTTCATCATCATCATTCATCCCCATTACTGTCGGAGGAAGGCAATGGCAAACCACCTCCGCTAGGACCTTGCCTAGTAAGGCGGTGCGGGTCTCCCGCATCGTCCCCTACGCTCCTTCGAGTATGGGACCGCATCATCATCCTGGTCTTGCATTCTTCTTCTTCGTTCCGGCGCTTGTGGTTACGCCAGAACACAGGACGTCTGCGTGGTCTTAGTTTAGTTGTGGTTGTTTCTTCGCGTTTCCACTTGAGTCACATCACCAACAGTCGACCTGGACAGCTTAGAAGGTTTGATTTGTCCATGATGGACTTGTTATTCAGGTGACATGCTCGCACAATGATTAGTATACGTTCGAATGCTCAGAGCTCTCCTGATCGACCCAATCTGCCGTTAATGCGTCTATACTAACAGCACAATACTGGGGTGGGAGAAGACTGCACCCCTCTTGCCACACGTACTCATCAGTTCCGCATTCACAGGGGTGTCCGGTTAAATTTGATCAGATAGTGTACGAAAAGAGAAACAGTGTTACGAGACGACGAATCTGGTACATGTTATTGCTGTAAACATTGTATTTGATGTAGCGTTACATTAAGGCGTGCGAGCATAAGTCTCGGAACCATCTCGACCAGTTCTGATACCAGAAAATTTTTAAGAACCATATGTCTGAATTCGAGTGCAGTGTGGCGAAATCTCGTCAAAAAAAAGTTCAAATGTGTGTGAAATCTTATGGGACTTAACTGCTAAGGTCATCAGTCCCTAAGCTTACACACTACTTAACCTAAATTATCCTAAGGACACACACACACACACACACACACACACACACACACACACACACACACACACACACACAGACCCACACACACACACAGACCCGAGGGAGGACTCGAACCTCCGCCGGGACCAGCCGCACAGTCCATGACTGCAGCGCCTGAGACCGCTCGGCTAATCCCGCGCCGCGAAGTCCCGTCAAAGTAGTGAGATTGTATGTAGCATGCCTTTAAGGACATGTTAATAGTTCTGCCCCGCTGTAAATACGAGGGTTGCCCAGAAAGTAATGCACCCATCTTGTTTTCTTCACCAATTCTTAATTGGACATAATGAGACTTACACACTGAAAGAATGGTGTTTTATCTACACACTCTATTTTTCCACGTAATCTCCATCCAGCCCTACGGCCTTCCTCCAGCGCGAAACAAGGGCGTGTATGCCCTGTCAGTCCTAATGGCGGAGCCAGTGCTTCACTGTGTGAATCACCTCCTCATGCTCCTCAACTGGCGAGACGTAATGCATCTGTCAAAAATGGTTCAACAGGCTCTAAGCACTATGGGACTTTACATCTGAGGTCATCAGTCCCCTAGAACTTAGAACTACTTAAACTTAACTTAACCAAGGACATCACACATATCCATGCTTGAGGCAGGATTCGAACCTGCGACCGTAGCAGCAGTACGGTTCCGGACTGAAGCGCCTAGAACCGCTAGGCCACAACGGCCGGCATACATCTGTCCTCGCGAGTGACAACATCAGCTCCCTGCAACATGTCAGGTGGCGTGTAGGTCTCCCCGACTGCTGCAAATCGTGGAGCTCCGCCGAACCGCCTTCTCATGACCTCACCCTACGTGCCCAGCGACTAACTGTACTTCCGTCGACAGCAGATGCTCCATAGACTTACACAAGTGTTTGTGAATATTCCGCAGAGTTTCCTTCTCTGCAGTGAGAAATTCAATGACGGCACGTCGCTTGAAACGTACATCACCTACAGACGCCATTTTGAAACTGTGCTGCAGCTACGCTATCTGTCGGAAGTGAGGGAAAATTGGCGCGCTCACTCCGGAGACTTCAAATAATACGTACGTAACGTTACGCATTCGTAGCATTGTTTTCAACTGAGAAAAAAACGCGGTGCATTACTGTCAGGGCAACCCTCGTACGTGGAGAACCAAGCAACTGAAGACCGCTATGTCGTGTCGATCTAAGTGGATTACCAAAACAGGCACAGAATACAAATTTACAGCTCGGCCCGTTCAATACACCTGTGGTTGGAGTTGGTCATTGTAGTCTCATTAGCCCGACATATTACACATCCCTGCCATTTCTCATCGTAAGTAGGAAAAATTTAGATTTTTTCCCGCCTGGACAAAGAATTTAGGAATAATTATAGATCAAATCTTAAACTAGGCTGAGAAAATAGCTACAACGTGCAAGAAAACATCAACATCTCTCCATGCCCTATAAAAATAAAAATAAAAACTAGAAAAAGAAACGTTTTACAACCAGCTGTTGATTACAGTGATATCATCCTGCATGGTCTCTTTCGGAAAAGCCCACGGAGCTTGAACTGGTAATGAACGCCTGCGTTAGTATATCTGTTACACTGGACTTTTTTTTATCATATTTCACCATCTTACTCACAGCTACCCTAACTACGCGCAAACAAGCGCAGTTCATACACATAGTGTCCTCTACCGTCTTATCAATGTGTACAATAATATCTTCTCTAGACTTTAATCTCTTGTGTAAACAACACAGTGGAAACACTTATTCCCATCTGAGTAAAACACTTCCTGTTCTACTCCTCCACTCAGCGACCTTCTTGAAGTCCTTTTCAGTAACACGATTTCGACTCTGGAATAATCTCCCACACTGTATCAGATAGATGAACAACATGTGCTGTTCGAAAACACAGTTAAGGGCATATCTATTAACAAACAATAATAGCTGCGTTTGTTCTGTGCACACCCCCCTAAGGGCAGTCACTAGCGGCACCTACTGGTGCAACTGTTTACCTTTTACCATGCCGAACTGCCCATGTCAGTTGCGCACTTATCGTGTTACGGAATGAAGAGGAAGTGACAAGATACTCTGTATTGATTTTAATAGAAATATTTCTTAGCTACACTGCCGTGTTGCAAGAAATTCCTTTTAATATACCCTCCAATGTTGTATGTTTCGTCGCACAAATCTGATGATGAGATTCTCCCGAAATGCGTCACTAGCTGATAAATTATTTTTGTAATCATGCAAGTGTTTTATCATTTGCTGCCAGTAGGTTCGCGGATCTTCTTAGCGGATTTTTGTCTAAAGTGATCTGCTTCTATGAAACTGTGATTTTCAGATTCTGGACTGAACTTACCGAAAGTTTTAATTACTCATCAGCACTGTAAACCCTGGTTCTGTAGCAGCAAGAGAGTTTTACTAGGGACTGAATGCTCCAGTAAGTGCCACACATTATACAACGCACAACAGGTATGTTTCTCGATAAAATGCGACACACGGCAAGAAACTTCAGGAAGCACTCATTATTTTATTTAATCCTTCTACCTAATTCTACACCAGTCTCGCCAAGCATGAAGGCTACACAGCGCTACAAAACTGAAAACAGATGAATGCGACGACGAGAACAAGTCTTTCTGCGCGCAAGAGCCAGGATCTTGACATTAATTAGAGCAAAAATGTGGAGTGACTAACTTAAAAATGGGAGGATGGGAATCAGCGGTACTCAACGGCGCTCAAAACTCAAGTTGGCAGACGACTCACTTGCACAAAAAACACGGGGGAAATGCTCACACTGACTGCCACATGAAGAATATTAACGAGTGACTACGGGAAAATTGTCGTTGTCAACCATAACAACGTGCAGAAAATACACAGGAGTGTAAATAATGAAATCGATTTATGTGGAACCGTAAAGAAAATTTTCAGATCCATAAACTGTGAGAACAAGGAAGGAATACGTAGAAATGAAAAATATCTGAATCAACTACTACCTGTACACACCAACTTTAATTTAGCTCATGGTTACCAAACGTAACGTCAAGCATGTTGATGCATGAGACATTTCCTTTCATAATCTGTAGATCATTGAATCCCAAACCGGGGTAATACCCATCTAATGGGTAAAGTTAAATTTTTAAAGGATCATTATTATTATCACTACTTCAAAACAGTGTAATACTGATTACGTAAGTTTCCAATAATCACATATTTTTTTCAAAAACTAGAATTGTCGGGTGACACCTTGCGGTGTGTAAGTCTGGATTGAGAAAAAGAGGGATTTTGGATTTTCCAAATCGAATTTTTGGTTTTAGATTGTTGTTTGTTCGGCAAGCTAGTTTTATGGTTGTTTTATTTAAGATTTGGTTCATTTTTTTCTGTATTATATAGTTCACAAATTGTATGAAAAACATATGAAATCTAAATCCAAACCACACCCAAAGACATAAAATTTACATGAGGAAACAAAACTAAACAAAAACCATCATACCTACCGACATTATATCTGTGGCATCAATGAGAATAAACCGTCAAACTAGCTGTCAAAAGTATTTCAAGAAAATATTCTCTACAAATATACTTAAGTGTATATAACAATCTATCAACGAATAGACAATCGACGGTTTATTCGCTGGTACAATATAGGGACCTATTCCAACTAGCTGTAAGTACACTGGTGTTCAAAACTAAAGCAACAAACCGCTATTTCCCCGTCCTGTGTCTAATTCTCGATATTATCATACAGACAACCAGGTATCCGTACGATCGTGTTCTGTACGGAAGATAGCATTCCCATCAACGGACAATCATGCCATTGATGTCATGGTACCTATGAAACGAGGTAGGATTTGCCGGGTAGCCCCGCACCCACAATCGCTGTGTACACAGTCACAGGCGGTGCAGTATGGCACAGACAAGATGCCTAGCAGACACACTGCGGTGAACAGACACAGAAAGAAAGAAAGAAAGAAAGGAAGGAAGCAGGCGAGTAGCAAAGTGACTTGGCCCGATGGCTTCATGTAAATCGTTCTGTTGTTTCTCGGATGTGGCGACAGTTTATAGAGACCGAAACTGTATCCCGATGACAACAGGGCCAACCACATGTAACATCGGAAAGAGAGGACCATTATTTGGCTGTAAGGGCACAAAATTACCGCATTAGTACTGCACAGCAACTGACATGTGAGCTCACAGCACCCACTGGACAAGTTGTATCGAGGCAATCTGTATGCCAAGGCTTCGGCAGAGTGGGCTTTATTGTCGGAGACATGCTGTACGTCTGCCTCTGACGCGTCTTCACAGACGGAACGTCTGGAATGGAGTCATCAACATGCCACCTGGACGGTCGAACAATGGACCAATGTTGTTTTCAAAGATGAGTCCCGATTTAGTCTGGAGAGTGATTATCGATGGATTCGCATCTGGAGGGAACCTGGAACACGATTTCGGCGCCCAAACATTGTGGAAAGAGACCGAGATCGAGGAGGATCCCTAATGCTGTAGGCAGGGATTATGTTTACCACTCGAACCTTTCTTCATAAAGTTGTACAGGTGAATCGGCACGGTTTAACTGCTGTCAGGTATCGTGACGAGATGTTGGGACCCGATCTGCAGTTGACTACGAAGTCTTTCGCGACGGAGTCAAATGGTTCAAATGGCTCTGAGCACTATGGGACTTAACTTCTGTGGTCATCAGTCGCCTAGAACTTAGAACTACTTAAACCTAACGAACCTAAAGACATCACACACATCCATGCCCGAGGCAGGATTCGAACCTGCGACCGTAGCGGTCACGCGGTTCCAGACTGAAGCGCCTAGAACCGCACTGCCACACTGGCCGGCGCGACGGAGTCCTTGCATAAAAACTGCTCTGTTTACTTGCCGCGTCAAATTTGAATAAAATCCCAAGCTTTCGATGACTACCTCCGTCATCTTCGTCAGGGGTAAAACTGGCTGACCACTGACTTACCCCTGACGAAGATGACGGAAGTAGTCATCGAAAGCTTGGGATTTTATCCATATTTGACGCGGCAAGTAAACCGAGAACTTTTTAACCTGATTTGCAGTTGTTGCGAGGTATTGTGTGCCCAGACGTCGTATTCATGGACGATAATGCTCGACCTGATTGAGCACGGGTAGTTGATGTTTTCTTGGGAACGGAAGATATTGCAAGCACGGCGTGCTCTGCTTGCTCTCCCAATATGAATCCCATAGAGCATTTTTAGGATGCACTACGGAGGCGGCTTGCATAACGTTAGCATCCACTGAGCACTGTTCAAGTCTGCGAGCAGCTCTGCGGAATGATGGGCGTTACTGCCTCAACATGAGACTGATGAGATCATTCACAGCGTGCCCCGTCGTTGTAAGGCCTATATTGCTGCCAGAGGTGGTCACATCCCGTTCTGCCGGCCGCTGTGGTCGAGCGGTCTAGAACCGCGCGACCGCTATGGTCGCAGGTTCGAACCCTGCCTCGGGATGAATGTGTGTGATGTCCTTAGGTTAGTTAGGTTTAAGTAGTTCTAAGTTCTAGGGGACTGATGACCTCAGATGTTAAGTCCCATAGTGCTCAGAGCCATTTGAACACCCCGTACTGAGCATATTAACCAGTTGTCGGAATATGTGTGCAAATTCGTTAAGTTGGAAAAAACGAAGAACATTTTTGTCTGCTGTTTTGCATGTTGTAGTTGTTTGCGCGTTCTGCATGTTTTTACACTGTTCCTACTGTACTATCACGTGTTTATTCTGTTTTATGACAAAATAAACGCCGCCTTGCAACATTTCCTTTCGATGCTTTAATTTTGGACACCAGTGTATGTAAACTTTTATGTACAGCTTCTATAAAATTAAGCTGACTGACCAAATGTAACATCTTTGCTTGAGAATGATGCTATAGTCGAAACAAGTTTGTAATAAAGAAGACCTTTTGGCTGCACTGACTTAAATTTTTTTACACTGACACAAATGGTCGTATCTTTTGATTGTATTGACTTAGAAGCTTAAATTTTTTTACACCACAAAGGGACCGTAGACCTCAGCATTTGACAGAAATTTCAACTTCATATCTCTATCGGTTCCCGAGAAAAAGAGATCGTAACACTCGGACAGAAAGATGGACAACAAAGTTGCGTTTTTACCGATTGACGGACGGAACCCTAAAAATGAAAAATCAGTAGTAGAATCAGCTAACTTCTAGCTGTTGAAGGACCTGTGGCCTGAAGGTGCCAGTTGGCTATCAGCTGGATATTCGTTTGGATGAGGTGTTACTGGAACAAAGCGTACTGGCCAGAGTATTAGGGTTAGTGATTTTTCACATTTCATAGCGCTCTGGCAGAAGCCGGTTCATCCCATCGTAATGTGGACACTACAAGTTCCTTTACGGTATTTCCTTCGTTATGGTTTCAGAGAAACTGAGGCACTTCCAGTAGAGGGTAAGTGAGAGGCGAGCAGTCAGACGCCGCTCCAGACACCGTAAAGAAGCGCCGCCGACCTGCGATATGGGGCGCGCCAAACAGCCCTTCTGTGTGCACCTCGCGCCCTAGTTCCAACTTCGCGAAAGCGTCTCTTATCCTCGTTACTGAAATGTATCGCTAGACTTGTCTGGCGGTTACGAGGAGGGAGAGCGAAGTTCCCCGCACAGCTTTTATCGACGTCCAATAAAATACTTTAAACAGCACCTACTGCTACTCTACCGCGGGTGCCTCCCTCGTTCGTCATATTTGACAACACCCGGTCGAGTTTGCCCGCCCACTCTGTCTTGTGTCTTCAGTATATTAAATTATTTTCTTGAAGCAGTGGACAGCCAGAAAATTTACGGGCAGGGAAGATGCATTTCGCAATTGGTTCACAGATTAAATTACTTTTTCGGTCAAATGTTTGACCACAATGGAAAAAAAGACTACGTAGAAAATACAAGGAGAAGTCGAACGAAAACGGGACAGATGGAGAAAAGAGTAAACAAATTATTTACTATTTCAAAAGTAATTGCTGCAACTGTCAATACATTTACCCCGCCGGCCGGTGTGGCCGAGCGGTTCTAGGCGCTTCAGTCTGGAACCGCGCGACCACTAAGGTCGCAGGTTCAAATCCTGCTTCGGGCATGGATGTGTGTGATGTCCTTAGGCTGGTTAGGTTTAAGTAGTTCTAAGTTCTAGGGGACTGATGACCTCAGATGTTAAGTCCCATAGTGCTCAGAGCCATTTGAACCATTTTTGAACATTTACCCCACTGTGAGACAAGACTGTCAACTCCTTCATGGAAAAATGCCTGCGCCTGTCTACGGAACCATAATTGTGAACAGGCTTGCACCTCTTCGTTTAAAGCAAATCGACTGCCACGAATGTCTTTCTTCAGAGCTCCAAAAATATGGAAATCACTTGGGGAAAAATCGGGGCTATATGGAGAGCGTGTAATGGCTTCCCAGCAAAACTTCCGCAACATAGTCGAAATAACAGGCATGCCAGTTCCGGGAAAGTCATGATGACATTTGTCATTAGGTGCAACGGACGGCAGCTCATTGACTTTCTGGAACGCGGCGCCACAATTAACGCAAATCAGCCCGTGGTTCAAATGGCTCTGAGCACTATGGGACTCAACATCTGAGGTCATCAGTCCCCTAGAACTTAGAACTATTTAAACCTAACTAACCTAAGTACATCACACACATTCATGCCCGAGGCAGGATTCGAACCTGCGACCGTTTCGGTCGCGCGGTTCCTGACTGAAGCGCCTAGAACCGCTAGGCCACAACGGCCGGCTGAGCCCGTGGTCACGTTGCAAAAAACTGAAACGCGCCATCGACTCCGAACGCCCGGGAATGTTGACTGACGACATCATTCTTCTGCAGGATCATGCCCGCCCACATGTTGCCAAGGTTGTTTCAAGTACACTGCAGAAATATCGCTCGGAAGCCCATTACGCATCCTCCACACCTTCACGCTCTGTCCCCACGCGTTTTTCCATATTTTTGGTGGCCTGAAGAAATGGCCATCGTGTTGTTTCGGAAGTAGTCCACGGCTGGGTACAATCATGGTTCTGTAGGCAATCGCAAACATTTGTTCACGAAGACACTGACAATCTTAGCTCACAGTTTGAAATGATAAACAGTTTACTCACTTTTTTCCACATGACTCGTAATCATTTGACTGCTCCGTATGTATGGAATAGAACTTCTAGAGCGTGTACTTTCTCGGGAGCCAAGCTGGTCTTTCTCTAAATTGTCTTCAGTTTTGTTCCCGAGGCATCTACGGTATTATTTTTTTTTAATGTTTTCGAAGCATGGGTTCAAATGGTTCAAATGGCGCAGAGCACTATGGGATTTAACATTTGAGGTCATCAGTCCCCTAGAACTTAGAACTACTTAAACCTAACTAGCCTAAGGACATCACACACATCCATGACCGAGGCAGATTCGAACCTGCGACCGTAGCTGTCGCGCGGTTCCAGAGTGAAGCGCCTAGAACCGCTCGGCCACAGTGGTCGGCTAGAGGCATGGGTTGCAACGCTCAAAGTTTCGCTGTGTTCACGTGCTATCCTCTGGAACCACCACGTTTAATGTATATCACTGATTAATATATAGATCACATGCTTCGTTTCTGGATCTAATGCGTGTACTTTTTAAGCTGCGACGTTATCAATAACACTAGGTATTTATCTTTTAGGTATTTTACTGTCTTTTTAATTATTATTTCCTTTCCAATTCTTCGCTTTGTTTTAACTGATCCGGCTCAGAATACTGCTAAGTTAACTATCATGCGATAGTGAAACATTTAGACGCTTTTTATTGTTATTTATGCATAGCCACATGATACATGACTATGCGTGGATAGCGATGGAGCTTACATGCAGATTTATCTGGTTGCCTACGTTAAGGAGTCGTAACAGCACACCTCAGGAATAACCACGATCGTTTCATTCTTCTTCCCTCGTTTTCAACACGTTCGCCAGATCGTTGTATCATTACAAATAAACATAAAAATGCCTGGAGCTGGGACAAAAAAGAATAATTACCTCAATCAATGTCGATGAATGACAAACTTGAAACTAAGCTGTTTTCATGAAATGTTTAATGCTTTGTGATGAAAGCAGGAAACTGCAGTTCCTCACTGTTTACTTCGAATATATTTCATTTGCACTTACTTCCCATGCAAACTTAATTCGAATTAAAGAGTATTAACAACTTATATATGCAGCAATAAAATCCGAGACCGATCACCTTCAATTTATATTGGTATACGAAGGGTAATATTTAAGACTTAATCGTCATCTGTACATGAATCTGTATAAGTGTGAGTAGCAGTCGCGCATCGAAGATGCCGTACAAACTTTATTACGTATACAGATACTTCATCCATCTCAGGAATCGATAATCTGGTCGATTTTTACTTGTTATCGATATCGACACAGGTGAGATATACGTCTTCTTATTCCGGAGAAACGGGGTCTTAACAAAAGGACAGACAGACGGATACAAAATGACGAAGAAGAATTTTCTCGGTTCATATAATTGCAAATTAACAATTTTTTGATTTTTTCCTTCGCTCTTAGTGTAAAACGTTGCTGCTTGCCAAATATCATGGTTCTAGGTCAACGGGAAGTGCCCCATAGGCTTTAAAGAGTGAATTTGCGAGCATCAAAATATGTGACACGAATGGCCGCATCTTTTGACACCACTGACTCAGACAATTAAATTTTTTTCACCGACAAGATCTTAGTATGCGACATAACATGATAACAATTTCATAGACCTACCCGTTTCTGAGAAAAGCATACTTTAGCAAACGGACGGATAACAAATTACCAATTTTTTCGTGTATTATACAAACAAACTAACAATTTTCGCATTTTTTTCTTTATTTGTACTGTGAAAATTTGCTTCTTGCCAAATTTCATGTTTCTAGGTCAACGGAAAGTATCGTACAGGTTTTGATCAGTGAGGTTGCATGTATCAAAATACATGCCGCATTTTTTGAGTGTATTGATTTAGAACTTCCGGATTTTTTCACCGCCAAGGGACCGTAGACTTTTCTTTTTGACGTAATTTTTAACTTGATATGTTTACATGTTCCTGAGGAAAAGGGTTTTAATCAGCCGGACAGAAAGACAGACCGATAGACGGAAGGACAACAAAATGATCTTACAACGGTTCCGTTTTCTACCGATTGAGGTACGAAACCCTAAAAATCAAGCTGAGAGTATGAAAGTTGGTGATGGTGTTGGTCTTTTTCTACATAGTCACTCATCAAATATGCTACATGTGGTGTCACCGCCAGACACCACACTTGCTAGGTGGTAGCCTTTAAATCGGCCGCGGTCCGGTAGTATACGTCGCGTCGCCACTATCAGTGATTGCAGACCGAGCGCCGCCACACTGCAGGTCTAGAGAGACTTCCTAGCACTCGCCCCAGTTGTACAGCCGACTTTGCTAGCGATGGTTCACTGACAAATTACGCTCTCATTTGCCGAGACGATAGTTAGCATAGCCTTCAGCTACGTCATTTGCTACGACCTAGCAAGGCGCCATTACCAGTTACTATTGATGCTGTAAAACATGTACCGTCAAGAGCGATGTTCACCAATTATGGATTAAAGTTAAATGTTCCAACAGATACGTACTATTTTTGCTAGTTTCATATCCCTGACCTGTTCCAGACCTCACGCCAGCCTGCGTGAGCTTAAACGCGTGCCTTTCGGCTTGCTCATAGTGGCTTGGCTGTCTTGCCAGGCCAAAACACTACAAATTTTTCCCGATGGTGGGCGGCTAAGCGGGGATATGGACTGTAGAAGCCTGCATTTTGACTGTTCAGCAAACGTTACACTTGAAACATCACCTCGTCGTCATGCTGTATATGCCTGCCACACGATGGTTTCTTCGTCAAGGATTGATGATGTCACTGGGTGACATGTCAGAAGAATGAGGGTGGTGCAGCGAACACTGACATTCCATAGAAGCAGCTGTGCCCAGTTCCAACTGTGCCCAGTTGCAGAATTCAGACGGGCAGTTGTCGAGGACCAAAAGCACCGCTTACACAGTTACCCGCGACACTTTGTCTTGATAACCTGCTGCAACCTCGGTAGTACGCTCCTGCGACGGTATTTCCATTACGAGCACAATCTGTGAGAACCACACCAACATGACAGTTTCCAAAAACACCCAGATTCACTTTGTCCTTATGACGGCAGGGTTTCCGTCCTTCCCTGCAATGGTGAATCCACACATTCCCAGTGGCTCTAGGCGTCACAGCGACACACCCAGCACACGTCCAAGGCGTAGAGGTGGCCAAGAAAGTCATCTGGCTGGGCCTGACACTGTCTCAACATCTGCGCTACTGTCTAGGTTCGGCGGGCTTTTTCAATGGGGGTGAGCAGATGCGGATCCTAGCGGGAGTCGACCTTTGTCATGTTAAATAGGTCGTGCAGGATGCTGAAAAATGATCCGTGGCTGGTGTCCACTTATCGCCTCGACTGTCATACACCACTCTCTGAGCACCAAGCCCTCCATTTTTCTTGCATAAACGCACTACGAAAACAGAAATTTCTTTCATAATTTCAGAGGGAATCCAAAGAACACTTTACTAGGACATGTACTTATATCGCATATCTGCAGGGGGGATTCTTATTAACGTTAAAAAATTCCCTAACCGACGTACATGAGGCTGAGGCAAGTAAATTAATGTGAGACGCATGGGGCCGCAAATGTTGGAAAATAGGCCGGCCTCTGTGACAGAGAGGTTCTAGGCGCTTCAGTGCGGAACCACGCAGCTGCTACCGTCGCAGGTTCGAATCGTACCTCGGGCATGGATGTGTGTGATGTCCTTAGGTTAGTTAGGTTTACGCAGTCCTAAGTCTAGCGGACTGATGACCTCAGGTGTTAAGTCCCATAGTGCTCAGAGCCATTTGAACCATTTTTGTTGGAAAATACCCCGAAAGTGGATGACAAGTGTTGAACATGTGACGTCACTTCCAAAACAGGGAGGGTATTTTCGAGCGTGTGCGTGATGGGATGATTGATTCACGCAATACTTGCATTCTAGCGAACGGTTAAGATTCCGAACACCTTCTGTAAATGTGCTCTGTTGTAAATATAGAAGTTACAAAATTATTGTCCTCGCTGTATCCGAGCAAAAGCTGTTCTGACTTTGCGGTTCTTTCCTTTGTCCCTACTTTTTTTTATTTACAGATGTTATTTGGGAAAGAAAGCGTACTTTATTTACTGGTAACGATGAAATTCGGAAGCTTATACTCATTTACTTGTGACGTAATACTGTCGGTTTTTGTTGTCCTGTACTTCGCAATAAACCAGCGAGGACAGCGTAACTGGCAAATAAACTAATAAATAAATACCTCAAAGTAAACACACAACTGTCAAAAGCAAAGCAAAAAGATAATGCCTGCCACACGCAAGATTCGAACCCTGAGCCCCAGGCGTTAAAGTCGCTCACGTAGATCGAGAGCCACACCGACGTTAACAGTTGACTTGGATTGGGATGATCAGGTGCCATAGACCGATAGGTTCCACCGTTGCACTTCCTGCGAGGTACGTCCTCTGATGACGTCACATGTTCAAGATCACTCATCCACTTTTGGGGTATTTCCCGACATTTGCGGCCCAGTTGTCTTGTATTAAAGTACTTTGCTCAGTGTCATCTACGTCGTTTCAGAGGTTTTTAAACGTTAATAAGAATCACCCTCTATAAACAAAAGATCCTCTTCTTTCGATTATCACCTTTCTCGTTGGTTTATCTACACAGGTGAACAGCAGCTACTTTTTTCCGAATTTAATAAAGAGGAAAGGTATGCACAACATGTGTAGCTTTTTTCACGAACTGCGAACGATGTAAAACGAAACGCTATTTCAGAGAACTATGAAAATTACGGGCACTGGAAAAGTTTATCGATCCAAAATTAAACACAGTAATTTTATTTGTATGCGGTTCTTACAAATTAAACTGAAACAAATGGATGGATTGTTATAATCTCTTGAGTGAGTCACCGGTTGGTGAGCCACTTCTTTCACAAAATCGAAAACACAAACGCAGTTCCATATCGCAGCACCAGTCAGCTGTCAGAATCGTCCGCTTTCTGGGCGAGCCACAAAGTTACAGGGAACGTCCTTGAAAGTAACCAGCTGCCGTCATGAATAATGCAACAGCGAGAGGGCCTCCGTCGCCAAAAATATGGCGGGTCTTCTCCGAACTTTACCTACCATCGGCCAACGAGGCGCGACGTCGGAAACAACGGACAGTCCAAACCAGAGCTCTCAGTTTTCAAGCAGGCGTACATTAGCGCAGCGCACATATATTTACCTAAAACAGTACTCAAAGAGAATGTGTTAATATTTCTGATTTGTTAAGTCTCCTTCGCACCAAAGCGAACATAAGCGAAAGTGTAACAGCGAACCAGAATTCTGTGCGGTATAAACGCTAGACACGCGTGTGCGAACGGCATTCGCCCGTGTTCGGTCCGCAATCTCTTGTGTTCGCTCGTGGTTCCGCTGGTTGTCGCTCTTTTACGGAAACCTCCAAACGAAGTTCGCTTCGGGCTGTCAGTACAGAAAGCTTTCGTCTGCTGTCTTGTCTACTATTATTGTTATTGATATGAATTGCGTGAGAAAATGAGACAATGTAATATTGCTGATACAAGCATATAGCTATCATCTAGAATCCAAGAGAACCAGAACGCAGATGCGCAGGCAAAGGAATGTGTTTGGTAGAAATTGCCGAAGCACTCATGGGCGCTACTATTGGGGGACTTGAGAAAGATGATACGAGGGCTATCCACAAAGTACATTACGTTTTCGTTTGTGTCCGTTAGGGCCGGGGCTAGCGCGGCCATCTTGGTGTCATGGCATTCCGCCGCTCAGTCGGCATCCTGCCGTGCTAGTGAGAGGTTCGTGCTGTACTCCGTTGAGTTACTGTGACAGTTTGAAATGTCAGCGTTAATTGAGAATGCCGCGAAGTGTGAAGTGCGTGCTGAAATAAGGTTTCTGACTGCAAAAAACTGTACACCGATAGAAATCTATCGGCAGCTTTGTGAAGTGTATGGGGACAACATAATCACTGAAGGTGGAGTGCGTCAGTGGGTCATAAAATTTAAAAATGGCCGAACTAACGTTCACGACAAAGAGCGAAGTGGAAGACCCAGCATAGTGACTGGCGAACTTGTCGAAAAAGTCGATGCCGCGGTCCGTGAAAACCGTAATTTCACAATAACGGAACTCTCTATGAGTTTTCCACAAATTTCACGAAGTTTGTTGCGCGAAATCATTACCGAAAAGCTTGGTTACCACAAGTTTTGTGCAAGATGGATACCAAAAATCTTGACAGAGATTCACAAAAATCAGCGAATGGCTGCAGCGTTAACGTTTTTGGACGCTTACGAGAAAGATGGCGACTCATTACTCGATCGCATCGTTACTGGTGACGAAACATGGGTTAAGCATGTGCACTGCGAGACAAAATTGCAGTCAATGCAGTGGGGGCACACAAATTCCCCCCAAAAACCCAAGAAACGCATGCAGACAATGTCGGCAAGGAAGGTGATGGCGACTGTCTTTTGGGGCAGAAAAGGTGTGATTTTTGTGGATTTCCTGGAAAGAGGCACTACAATAAACTCTCAAAGGTATTGCCAAACTCTGCACAACCTCAGAAGAGCAATACAAAACAAGCGCAGGGGAAAGTTGGGCTCAAAGATCTTGCTGATTCACGACAACGCCCGGGCCCACACGGCAAATGCCACTCGTGAAGTTCTCGAATCTTTTAAGTGGGAGTTGTTCCCTCATCCGCCGTACAGTCCCGACCTGGCACCGAGAGACTTCCACTTATTCCCAGCAATGAAGAAGTGGTTGGCTATGCAGCGTTTTGATGACGACGCACAGCTTCAAGAAGAGGTAACCACATGGTTGAAGGCGCAGGCGGCCGAATTTTACGACGAAGGAATTTACAAGCTCGTCCAACGCTACGATAAGTGCCTTAATTTAAATGGCAACTATGTAGAAAAGTGGTATTTAAGTGTGGCTTTCATCTGTATATAATAAAAATATTTTACAATACTTTATTTATTTTTAATTCCAAAACGTAATGTACTTTGTGGATAGCCCTCGTAGATTCATTAGACGCTAGCGTCATGCAGAAACGGAGTGAATAAGATGAAGTTTCGTAATTCTTTTTACTAAAAAGGAAAAGCACAATAAATCTACTTGAAAGTAAACAAGTGCGAATATGTATCTATGCTGATTGAAATTGAAAATATACGAAAGAACTGATCATGCTCGCTGTTTACGTTCATGGTATCTGTATTTACGTGGCTGATCTATCACTGTTACGGTAGAGATTTTTTATGGTGATCGTAAATGGTTTACGGCGGATCAAGCTATCTTTAAAGCAGACAGCCAATGTAACACGTCGTATGTTAAAATTGCTACACCACGAAAATGACGTGCTACAGATGCGACATTTAACCGACAGGAAGAAGATGCTGTGATATGCAAATGATTAGCTTTTCAGAACATTCACACAAGGTTGGCACCGGTGGCGACATCTAGAACGTGCTGACATGAGGAAAGTTTCCAACCGATTTCTCATGCACAAACAGCAGTTGACCGGCGTTGCCTGGTGGAACGTTGTTGTGATACCTCGTGTAAGGAGGAGAAATGCGTACCGTCACGTTTCCGACTTTGATGAAGGTCGGATTGTAGCCTATCGCGATTGCGGTTTATCGTATCGCGACATTGCTGCTCGCGTTGGTCGAGATCCAATGACTGTTAGCAGAATACGGAATCGGTGGGTTCAGGAGGGTAATACGGAACGCCGTGCTGGATCCCAACGGCCTCGTATCACTAGCAGGCGATATGACAGGCATCTTATCCGTTGGCAGTAAGGGATCGTGCAGCCACGTCTCGATCCCCGAGTCAACAGATGGGGACGTTTTCAAGACAACTATCTGCACGAGCAGTTCGACGACGTTTGCAGCAGCATGGACTATCAGCTCGGAGACCATGGCTGCGGTTACCCTTGACGCTGCATCACAGACAGGAGCGCCTGCGATGGTGTACACTACGACGAACCTGGGTGCACGAATGGCAAAACGTCATTTTTTCGGATGAATCCAGGTTCTGTGTACAGCATCATGATGGTCGCATCCGTGTTTGGCGGCATCGCGGTGAACGCACATTGGAAGCGTGTATTCGTCATCGCCATACTGGCGTATAACCCGGCGTGATGGTATGGGGTGCCATTGGTTACACGTCTCGGTCACCTCTTGTTGGCATTGACGGCACTTTGAACAGTGTACGTTACATTTCATATATGTTACGACCCGTGGCTCTACCCTTCATTCGATCCCTGCGAAACAAGAATGTTCAAATGTGTGTGAAATCTTATGGGACTTTACTGCTAAGGTCATCAGTCCCTAAGCTTACACACTACTCAACCTAAATTATCGTAAGGACAAACACACACACCCATCCCCGAGGGAGGACTCGAACCTCCGCCGGGACCAGCCGCACAGTCCATGACTGCCGCGCCTCAGACCGCTCGACTAATCCCGCGCGGCGATCCCCGCGAAACCCTACATTTCAGCAGGATAATGCACGACCGCATGTTGCAGGTCCTGTACGGGCGTTTCTGGATAAAAAAATGTTCGACTGCTGCCCTGGCCAGCACATTCTCCAGATCTCTTACTAATTGAAAACGTCTGGTCAATGGTGGCCGAGCAACTGGCTCGTCACAATACGCCAGTCACTACTCTTGATGAACTGTGGTATCGTGTTGAAGCTGCATGGGCAGATGTACCTGTACACGCCATCCAAGCTCTGTTTGACTCAATGCCCAGGCGTATCAAGGCCGTTATTACGGCCAGAGGTGGTTGATCTGGGTACTGATTTCTCAGGATGTATGCACCCAAATTGCGTGAAAATGAAATCACATGTCAGTTGTTGTATAATATATTTGTCCAATGAATACCCGTTTATCATCTGCATTTCTTCTTGGTGTAGCAATTTTAATGGCCAGTAGTGTATCTTTCATATTTCATGAATCATATTTCATTGACATTACTTTCGTTATACATACAAACTGCTCCCGAACAGGCCTTGAAGGCCCAACGGTACCGACCGGACGCAGTGCCATCCTCAGCCCATAGGCGTTACCAGATGCGGATACCGAGCAGCATGTGGTCAGCACACAACTCTACCGGCCGTTGTCAGTTTTCGTGAGTGACGCCTCTACTTCTTCATCAGATAGCTCCTCAACTGGCCTCACAAGGGCTTGCCAACAGCAGACCCAGATGGTGACCCATCCAAGTACTGGCCAAGCCCGACTGCGCTTAACTTCGGTGATCTGACGGGAACCAGTGTTACGACTGTGGCAAGGCCGTTGGCCCTTCCTTATACAATCTTCAATTAAATCCTTGAAGAACTAAACGTATAGCACTGCGGACACCACAAACTATGCAAAATTTCAGCTGATTCAGCTTCCTCTTTCCTATGTGTTTTACGCAACCCACAATGCCTTCAGTTACCATGCACAAGATTTTCCTATTCTCTCGCTTGTCACTCGGAAAGCATTAGACCTACAGAAAGAACGATCAGGACCTTTTCCTAGGAAGTATAATACAGTTACTATTTGTTCTCAAATATATTTTCGGTACAAGCTGTATTTTTCGAGTTATTCAAGAGAAGCATACAGAAGTGACCTATAAAAGCGTTTTTCTTAAATCACTCGAAAACTACGACCTCCAGCAAAAATGTAACCCAGTAAAAAAGTAACAGAATTAAATTTCCTACAAAAAATTCCTGTTACTTTTTTCTGTAGAACTAATATTTTGCATGTAGTGATGGACAGGATACGAAAATGTCGCTCGTGTTTTTTGCAGGCATTGCAGATTGCATGAAATCCTTGGGTAGGGGCAGCAGAATCGTCGTGTGTAGTAGTTATCGAAATGCGCGAGAATCACTACAGTAAAATGTTTCTACTTGCTAATAACCAGAGTGTAAATGCTAGTCTTTCTTCAGGTTATGTTTGCCATCGGTAATTAGTGTTCTGGTTTAAATTTTCCCCTCCACTGCAAAGAGAAGCCAGCCAAAACCGTCAACCGACTAATGTTAAGAAAAGATGGAGTTGCAATTCACAGTTAAGTGCACTACCTAGATGCATTTGACGTTTACATATAAACTACGAAACGTAAATTCTTCCTTTCCTATGCAAGTTTGCTTCCTTCATCATAAACAGTGCGCTCGCCGTGTAAAATAATCCTCTCTGAATATAATATTTTTGCATCGTGATTCTAATTATAACGAGCGACCGAAAATGCTCCGTTTGAGGGCGTTGCTGCAGGATGTGTGCAACATAGCACGACTCCGATGTAGATATGAAAGCACCGACACGTAGACAAAGGATTAGTGTGGCGTTCGTGTATTTCTGACGTGTGAGCAGTATATGCGGAAACGTGAACTATGGCGATGTTATTACCAAATGCGTCCAAATAGGTCCAACGTGTTGTTATTCTTTTCTTGGTTGCCGAGGGACAAACCCCAGCAGATATTCATGGGTGAACGAAGAACGTTTATGGGGTACCATGTCTGTCGAAAACCACCGTTTTAGAACGGTGCGCCAAGTTCCGTGCTGGTCGTGACTCGACACACAACGCCGATCGATCACAGAGGCGGAAGCTACGCCAACTCAAATGGAAGACACTCAAGCACCAGCCCTATAGTCCTCCACCCTTGCAATAATCACGCCTTCGGTCCCTCAAAAAAAGGCCTTGAAGGGTCGACGATTGGTGTCGGATGAGGATGTGCATCAGGCAGTTACGGCCTTCGTCAAGCAGCAGGACACGGTGTTTTGCCAAACGGGTACCTTCAAGCTCGTGCGTCGGTGGGATGACTGCCTCAGTGCTCACGGCGATTTTGTCTCATTGGCATACCGATTCTGGACCGTACGAACTTCGAACGGAAACTTTTTCACTGCCCCTTATAGACAGTGTTGTATCTTGTGTAACCATTATTAGCGCCAAAAGACAATAGCGCAGCGTTCATACGCTACGTTGGTCATTCCGTATTATCTCCCGTTCCGTCTAGTGTGATCGGTCGTCCACAGATGCAAGCGAACGGTAGTGAACACTGGTGAATTGTCTGTGAATCACCATTCGCTTGTGTTCGCTTCCATTCACTCCTGTGTAAAGGGGACTCTACAGATTTTCTTTTAACTGTGCACTAGCAAAGTGGTACATGTTCGTCTGACGACACTGGCTTCGTCTGAGAGAAGTTTGACAACAACGCTCTGTTGTTAAGACGTCAATCCGCACGTACGAGGACAACACGAAAAGTACGAGTATTAAGCTTCTCCCGGGTGTATTTCAGCGAGAAAGCCTACATGTGGACAGGGTTCACTGAAAGGAACTTCCAGAACGTTACGTTATAGCTTGTTACCACGACAATGAAACAATATTTCACGTTCCAACACAGGCATTCTGTGGCAACAGAATACGTCGGTGACGCGACTTCTATGTAGCATCAATACATGATGCGAAAAAAAAAGAAAAAAGAAACTGACAATAAGGTGTGAGCAGGTTTGAGAACATCAAATCGAGCAAAGTTTTCCGCGTATGTACAGGTTCGATGTGCAACGTTGTGGAGCTATGGCCATGAAAAGATCGCCAATCGGAGACGAGCGCCACGGAATTGTGGGCATTTTGGTCAGTGTGGCTGATTTCCTTGCGTAGGACCCTGGTTCAATTTCCGGCATTGTGAAAGATTTTCCCTTCGTGAGAGGACTGGAACGGGTTCCACTCAGCCATGCCAACTGAGGAGCTGCCTGAGTGAGAAGCAGCGGCGCCAAGGTCTACGAAGCCGGCTACGGCCGGAAGAGTGGTGTCCTGTACCCCAGGCACTCTATACGGCATCCAAATTTTGAGGGTGACACGGCAGTCGGTTGGTGCCCTTTCGCCCGTCTGAGGGCAGAATGGTGGAGCTCCCTTCCTTCCATCCTTCACAAATAGTATGTTACGTTAAATAGTGTAGTGATTAAACTTGCTGAATTAACTTCTTTCAAGTGGTCAAAGCTATACCAACTCTGAATTTTTATCTTTGGCTGATTACGTTATACCAGTGGTTCCCAAACTTAGACCACTATCACCGCGTACAATTAGACATTCTCTAGTATTCCCGCCCTCCACCCCTCTCCCCAGTCGTTTGTTGCCCCTCCCCCCACCCCATTCCCCAACACTAGCTCCAACTTTTGCACCTAACTAAACTGTAAAACGAAAGACTCTTCTTGGAACACTTTTATTTTTAAGAGATGTGAAACATGAATGGATGTGTGTGTGTGTGTGTGTGTGTGTGTGTGTGTGTGTGTGTGTGTGTGTGTTGTTAGGATGGATGATGAAGCAATTTGCGGTGCATCGCAAGTGCTACCCAAAACTCCTTCTCAGATAAGAAAGCTGACTATCCACAGTGAGGGTAGACACGTGCTACAAAACATACTTCCCCTGCATTACTCCACTCCATTGTGGCATACGCTTGACCTGCACACTGCAACCCCATTTAAAATCAAACAGCCGCGCGGGATTGGCCGAGTGGTCTACTGCGCTGCAGTCAGACTGTGCGGCTGGTCCCGGTGGAGGTTCGAGTCCCCCATCGGGCATGGGTGTGTGTGTTTGTCCTTGGGATAATTTAGGTTAAGTAGTGTTTAAGCTTAGGGACTGATGACCTTAGCAGTTAAGTCCCATAAGATTTCACATACATTTGAACATTTTTGAAAATCAAACATGGTCAGATGCGTGGACTATACTTACTGTTTGCGAATCACTTGATTGCTGGGGAACTGGCACAAATTGGGGTACTCCAGGTTGTTAATGCCCTGTATCTAACAGTCTCATAATGACAATAATAATAATAATAATAATAATACTGCGTACAGCCTTCTGTAATTGCTGTGTCGTGCTGTCAATCAATTCATTTAACTGTTTCGAAGTGAGTAATGACGCAATTTCTGGACGACTGCATGTACTATCTACAACTTGGTGGAGAATACGTTTATCACTTGTTACGTGTATGTCTCACTTATGTCATCAGCAATGTCCAGGACGAAGAACAATATACGAATGTACTGAGTGGACTGTATGAGGTACCTGAACCTCGATCGGATTAATGTTACCAATTGAGAAAAAGAAATTTTTGATAGCTTATATAACCAATATTAGAATCTTACATAAATCTTTTGAAAATAATTTAGTTTCATGACTGGAACAGAATTAAGGGCTATAGTTTTTACGGGTCAGAAAATTTATTTTATGCCTCAGCGGGTAATTACCCCTGTGGTGTCACCGCCAGACACCACACTTGCTAGGTGGTAGCCTTTAAATCGGCCGCGGTCCGGTAGTATACGTCGGACCCGCGTGTCGCCACTGTCAGTGATTGCAGACCGAGCGCCGCCACACAGCAGGTCTAGAGAGACGTCCTAGCACTCGCCCCAGTTGTACAGCCGACTTTGCTAGCGATGGTTCACAGACAAATTACGCTCTCATTTGCCGAGACGATAGTTAGCATAGCCTTCAGCTACGTCATTTGCTACGACCTAGCAAGGCGCCATTATCAATTGCTATTTATCTTGTAATTCATGTATCAACAAGAGCGATGTTCACCAATTATGGATTAAAGTTAAGTATTCCAGAAGCTACGTACCTTTTTCGCTAGTATAATTACTTTACCTATTCCAGACCTCACGCCATCCTGCGTGAGCTTAAACGCGTGCCTTTCGGCTACCTCGTAGTGGTTTGGCTGTCTCGCCAAGTCACAACCACCCCCACGTTGGGAACCACTTCGTTACACATTTCCAGGGTAAAGCTTGGCTCTTAGATCAACTACGCTAAAAGCAGCTGTAAAGCAGTTAATTTGTTAGGAAAATAAGCTACATTTCACAAAAGGTACTGGCGTTAAGACAATAGACATTAGGTACTGCGCAAGGTGCAACGTTCTTAATACTGAAACCTAGTTTGTACTAAAAAAGGTCGTGTGACTAGATCGTCTCGTCGGGTAGACCGTTCGCCGGGTGCAAGTCTTTCGATTTGACGCCACTTCGGCGACTTGCGGGTCGATGGGGGTGAAATGATTATGATTAGGACAACACAACACCCAGTCCTCAGCTGAGAAAATCTCCGACCAAGCCGGGAATCGAACCCGGGCCCTTACGATTGACATTCTGTCGCACTAACCACTTAGCTATCGGGGGCGGACTAAGGTACATACAGAATGAATGAATTTTTATCCTAACAAGTGCATTAGATCAAAAACATGGTTGAAATGGCTCTAAGCACTACGGGACTTAACATCTGATGTCTTCAGTCCCCTAGAACTACTTAAACCTAACTAACCTAAGGACATCACACGCATCCATGCCCGAGGCAGGATTCAAACCTGCGACCGTAGCACGAGCGCGGTTCCGGACTGACGCGCCTAGAACCGCTTGGCCACAGCGGCCAGTTGTAGATCATTAGTGTCCTAAGTGAATGGTGAAAACGAAAAAGGAGTTAAATTTTTATCACCTTTTCTTTCTTTTTTTCAAGTTACATTTTGTACAGCAGAAGCTCGAAATTCCTGCCTCTAACATCACAACAAGGTGATATCGTCGAAGAAATGATTGGTGCACCCTCTCGGAAATTGCTGGCATGTTGCGAATGATTGTCACGCGCGGCTAGGTACACTCCTCAACTGCGTTCCCTTACCGGCTCAACTTCTGCGGGCTCGTCGCTGATTGGCTGTCGTTTTATGTCTGTAGCGCCATAACGGCGCATTTCCGAAGTATGTTGATGTGGAAAGTTTCGCTCGATTCGACGTCCGCAGTTCTGCACGGAAACCCTGCTCTGACCTTAATGTCAGGTTGTTTTCGTCCATCCTGTATACATTTGAGATTATTTCGTAACATTCATCGTACGAGCTCTACAGTTATAATTAGATTTTTCGTGAAGGCTCTGACTTCCACACAGCGTTTATGAGACAAGTCAAAAAATAACTTACTTAGATTAGTGAAGTTCGTCTGGCCATGAGCCGTGCTGATTTTAGAAGGCAACGGGAGAAAGCTGGAGGAACAGGACACAAGTGTAGAGAAGGAATATTTCGATGCTTTTGCGTTCCATAACAACATTCTGGCATTCCGCCACTTCCAATCGGGCTCGAAACATGTAACAAGCATCAAACGCAGCACGGCTCCTGCGGCAGACATTTTACCTCCCTCACTCACCCTGGCTGCCAGCTGTGCTACAATACACGCTTCCCGCATCTACACAGACGGAAAAAAATCGTAACACGAAGACGAAGTTGTGCGACATACACGAAAATTGGTACGCGTGTTTCTACATCTGAAACATGATGTCCATTTATACACTACTGGCCATTAATATTGCTGCACCAAGAAGAAATGCAGATGATAAACGGGTAATCATTGGATATTCATTCAACAAATATATTATACTAGAACTGACATGTGATTACATTTTCACGCAATTTGAGTGCATAGATCCTGAGAAATCAGTACCCAGAACAACCACCTCTCGCCGTAATGACGGCCTTGATACGGCTGACATTGAGTCAAACAGAGCTTGGATGGCGTGTACAGGTACAGCTGCCCATGCAGCTTCAACACGATACCACAGTTCATCAAGGGTTATGACTGGCGTATTGTGACGAGCCAGTTGCTCGGTCACCATTGACCAAACGTTTTCAATTTGTGAGAGATCTGGAGAATGTGCTGGCCAGGGCAGCAGTCGAACATTTTCTGTGCCCAGAAAGGTCCGTACAGGACTTGCAACGTGCGGTCGTGCATTATCCTGCAGAAATTGGCACCCCATACCATCAAGCCACGTGATACGCCACTATGGCGATGACGAATACACGCTTCCAATGTGCGTTCACCGCGATGTCGCCAAACACGGATGCGACCATCATGATGCTGTAAACAGAACCTGGATTCATCCGAAAAAATGACGTTTTCCCATTCGTGCACGCAGGTTCGTCGTTGAGTACACCATCGCAGGCGCTCCTGTCTGTGATGCAGCGTCAAGGGTAACCGTAGCCATGGTCTCCGATCTGATAGTCCAGGGCTTCCCAACCTTTTCAGCAGGTGGACCCCTTCTTCAGTCGAAAATCCATGGCGGACCCCTAGTCAGTCAAGAGCACAGTAACTTCAAATTTCAGAGCGAAACCCATGGGAACTGAAAGCTTCTTAATGCAAGTTCCATGTTCACAATGATTCCTTCCCCCCCCCCCCCCCCCCCCCCCCCGAGGTATCAACAATAGTCTTTGGTTTAGAGATGAATGAAAGCAACTTGAAGGTCAAAAATCGACTTCTGAAATAGATGAAATAGGTAGTGCACTGACAAAGCAAGTTTAACATTTAATGATGCCTGGGCCGCGTAAGTACCTGCGGGCGCTGTGATTGGTCGACAAAGGTCGCTCCGCGCATGCGTAAAAAGTTTCAGTGTATCTACCGCCGTGAGCCGGAGCACAAACGACCCCCGTATTGTTGCGAAAGAATCAGAGAAGCTGCATTTTCGGGCACTAAACTGTGTATGTGTTCTCACTTAGGAACCGCAAAGGCTGCTTGGGAATACGACCTGAAGTAAATGTACACATGTTTTTCACACGAGGAAAAAGTGATGAATTTGATTTTCACATTTTTGTTCAATAATGTTACTCGTTATTTTACACGATTGGTGAAGGGTGGCCGCGGACCACCTAGAAAGAGCCAGCGGACCCCTAAGGGGTCCGCGGACCACACGTTGGGAAGCCCTGTGATAGTCCATGCTGCTGCAAACGCGTCGAACTGTCCGTGCAGATGGTTGCTGTCTTGCTAACGTCCCCATCTGTTAACTCAGGGATCGAGACGTGGCTGCACGATCCGTTACAGCCATGCTGATAAGATGCCTGTCATCTCGACTGCTAGTGATACGAGGCCGTTGGGATCCAGCACGGCGTTCCGTATTACCCTCCTGAACCCACCGATTCCATATTCTGCTAACAGTCATTGGATCTCGACCAACGCGAGCAGCAATGTCGCGATACGATAAACAGCAATCGCGATAGGCTACAATCCGACCTTTATCAAAGTCGGAAACGTGATGGTACGCATTTCTCCTCCTTACACGAGGCATCACAACAACGTTTCACCAGGCATCGCCGGTCAACTGCTGTTTGTGTATGAGAAATCGGTTGGAAAATATTCTCTTGTCAGCACGTCGTATGTGTCGCCACCGGCGCCAGCCTTGTGTGAATGCTCTGAGAAGGTAATCATTTACATATCACAGCATCTTCTTCCAGTCGGTTAAATTTCGCGTCTGTAGCACGTCATCTTCGTGGTGTAGCAATTTTAATGGCCAGTAGTGTAATTTCAAACTAACGATTTCGGAATTTTCCCTTTAAATGTAATGTGAAATATTACTTCTTCCCAAATTTCATGATTCTAGGCCAACGGAAGGCATTCAATACGTTTTCAGGAGTGAGTTTTCAAGCATCAAAATATGTGACATTAAGGGCCGTATCTTTTGTTTCCATTTACTTAGAAGCTTAACATTTTTACACGGCCAAGGCACCACAGACATTAGTACGTGACGTAAATTTGAACTCAGTACACCAAATTGTTCCAGAGGAAAACGGTCTCAACAGACGGACAGACAAACAGACGGATAAAAAATAACAAAATATTTTTTTCATATTATATAATTACAAACTAAGATTTTTCAGATCTTTTCCTTTACTTGTACTTGCCAAATTTTTTCCTTACTTGCTTCATGCAAATTTCATGATTCTCTAAGTCAGCGGGAAGCACCGTAAAGATTTCGATGAGTGAGTGTTCTAGTATCATGTTATGTGACATAAAGGACCGTGTCTTTTGATTGAACTGACTTGGAAGCATTTTAACGTTTACACCGCTGAGGGAGCATACACCCTAATTTGCAGCTGATACGTCTAATCGTTCCTGAGAAAAAGTATTCTTAACACTCAGACAGACAAGAAAGCGATCCTACAAGGTTTGCGTTTTTACCAACTGTGCCACGGAATCCTAAACATTACACCGTTTTGTTCTGCTCAACTCTCAGTTAGCGGCTAGAGGTAGTGCAAAGTTTATTTTTTCGAGGTAATAATTAAAGCTACGTAATCATATTTTTGTTTATTTGGTGGTACATGTCGGCGGTACAGACTGAAATCCGAGCGGGACAGTAACGTAGCACTACGGTAGAGAAGTCAGACAAAATGTAGTGGGTTGGCGGTCTTCCTCAATCGCGCAGGGCTATTATCTTTCTCGTAGATTCTCAATAAATGTGATCTGGGAGTTCGCACAAACTTACCCAAGAGGAAGTAAAATTCTAAAATTGCCATATTTTTTTAAATTACTGACTCGGTGAGTTTGAGTATATTTCGTGCCCAAAGGGCTAATTTTGACAGGAAGTATACGATACTAATTCTGTCTTAAACGACTGATTGTTATCCACTTCGTTCTTTTAACGTAGAGTAGAGAGTAGTGCCCCTCCCCCGCTCCCCTCCTTTCATGCGCCTCTGTGTACAACCCTTTAAGGAAGTAAAATATATATGTTAAACAATACGGACAAGAAGACAACAGAAACTTTTGAAGTCCGGTTCTACAGAAGAATGAAATTCGATTGGGTAACTAATGAAGAGGTACTGACTCTAACCGCGGAGGAGAGAAATCAGTGGTACAACTTCACTAAAGGAAGGAATCCTTTGACGGGACACAACCTGACCCATCTTGAAGTAGTCGGTAGTGTGTGTGTGTGTGTGTGTGTGTGTGTGTGTGTGTGTGTGTGTGTGTTTGTGTGTGTGGTGGGGGCGGAAGGGAAGGGGGTCAAAATTTTAGAGGGAGACCATGGTTCAACCATAATTGGGAGAAAATGTTACACTGCTACTAAACCACCGTACATTTTGCTACAGCAAATTTTATTCACAGGAAGTCATAATATAAAGGTTATACATCAGTTAATCACAATTCTTAGTTGTCCACTGGCATGTTACGTTCGAAATAAGTAAAAAATGTCCTGTTTTCTACCACAGAATGACCATTTTATTGGTCAATATGTTGTTGCAAATTTATATTATACTCTAGTTAAAAATAATTATAGCTCCAAGAGCATTTTACACATAAAAGCCTACCGTTGGGGCCAAGCGGTTCTAGGCGCTTCAGTCCGGAACCGTGCTGCTGCTACGGTCTCAGGTTCGAATCCTGCCTCGGGCATGGGTGTGTGTGTCTCTTAGGTTAGTTAGGTTTAAGTAGTTCTAAGTCTAGGAGACTGATGACCTCAGATGTTAAGCCCCAAAGTGCTAAGAGCCATTTGAACCATTTTTTACACATAAAATGTGTAGAGAATCTTTTGCTTTAGACACTACTATTACAATCCAACAAAGATCTAAATCGGTGTTTCTTCCATAGTAACTCGGGGATTTTTCTTCCGATTCCTCGTTTTCCTCATTTGCTGCTTCAAAGTCTGGGTCTACATCACTGTCATCTGTACACACAACATTACCTTCTTCAAGAAAATCACCCTCTTCACTAAATTCTCAGCTCTCTGCGTCTTTATCAGCTTCGCAAAAAAAACACCAAGTATGTTAGTATGAAAATCAAACTCAGCGCCATCTATATCGTGCTAATTTCAGTAGCAAAAGACGAGATTAGCACAGAAAAGGGCCAATGTGGTATGAACTAACACTCTTCTAACTGTGACTGCACGATATTTCATCTAAGATGCCACACAGAGATAAATTTTAAGCCATAGAACAAATAGGCCGACTATTAGAAAACAAGGCACACCGTTACTGAACATTCGTAAAATTAACGACAAGAGCACAGGTATTAGCAAAACGCACGAGTCAGGCAATAAATAATTCAGCTACTATTAACAACAATGCCTGCCACGCGTCGCTCATGTATGCGGATTGGTGGGAACTGCGAAGACTTACCAACTGCAACCGTAAATTTTACAAGCCTTTCATAATCTAGGGTTAAGTAGAGTAGGCAGGTCAAATGGATGTAGGCTGCAGTAGTTTTGCATACAGGGTTGCACAAGAGCAGACTAGCCTGTATGTTGTTGTTCTTGTTGTTGTTGTGGTCTTCAGTCCTGAGACTGGTTTGATGCAGCTCTCCATGCTACTCTATCCCGTGCAAGCTTCTTCATCTCCCAGTTCCTACTGCAACCTACATCCTTCTGAGTCCGCTTATCCGCTTAGTGTATTCATCTCTTGGTCTCCCTCTACAATTTTTACCCTCCACGCTGCCCTCCAAAACTAAATTGTTGATCCCTTGATGCCTCAGAACATATCCTACCAACCGATCCCTTTTTCTAGTCAAGTTGTGCCACAAACTCTTCTCCCCAATTCTGTTTCATACCTCCTCATTAGTTATGTGATCTACGCATCTAATTTTAAGCATTCGTCTGTAGCACCCCATTTCGAAAGCTTCTATTCTCTTCTTGCCCATGTTTCACTTCCATACATGGCTACACTCCATTCAAATAGCGTGAGAAACGACTTCCTGGCATTTTATATCCTCTCTGCTTCAACCATCATCAGTTATTTTGCTCCCGAAATAGCAAAACTCGTTTACTGCTTTAAGTGTCTCATTCCCTCAGCATCACCCGACTTAATTCGACCATAATCTATTATCCTCGCTTTCCTTTTGTAGATATTCATCTTGTAGCCTTATTTCAAGACACTGTCCATTCCGTTCAACTGCTCTTCCAAGTCCTTTGCTGTCTCTGACGGAATTACAATGTCATCGGCAAACCTCAAGGTTTTTATTTCTTCTCCATGGATTTTAATACCTACTCCGAATTTTTCTTTTGTTTCCTTTACTGCTTGCTCAATATGCAGATTGAATAACATCGGGGAGAGGCTACAACCTTGTCTCACTCCCTTCCCAACCACTGCTTCCCTTTCATACCCCTCAACTCTTATAACTGTCATCTGGTTTCTGTACAAATTGTAAATAGCCTTTCGCTCCCTGTATTTTACAGCTGCCATCTTCAGAATTTGAAAGAGAGTATTCCAGTCAACATTGTCAAAAGCTTTCTCTAAGTCTACAAATGCTAGAAACGTAGGTTTGCCTTTCCTTAATCTATCTTCTCAGATAAGTCGTAGGGTTAGTATTGCCTCACGTGTTCCAATATTTCTCCGGAATCCAAACTGATCTTCCCCGAGGTCGGCTTCTACCAGTTTTTCCATTCATCTGTAAATAATTCGCGTTAGTATTTTGCAGCTTATTAAACTGATAGTACGGTAATTTTCACATCTGTCAACGCCTGCTTTCTTTGGGATTGGAATTATTATATTCTTCTTCAAGTCTGCGGGTATTTCGCCTGTCTCATACAACTTGATCACTAGATGGTAGAGTTTTGTTAGGCCTGGCTCTCCCAAGGCTGTCAGTAGTTCTAATGGAATGTTGTATACAAGCCTGTAGACCAGCTTCAAAGCCGTCTTTGGCCTGGTGACTACAACAAGAACGCCGGCCCGAGTGGCCGTGCGGTTCTAGGCGCTACAGTCTGGAACCGCGCGACCGCTACGGTCGCAGGTTTGAAACCTGCCTCGGGCATGGATGTGTGTGATGTCGTTAGGTTAGTTAGGTTTAAATAGTTCTAAGTTCTAGGGGACTGATGACCTTAAAAGTTGAGTCCCATAGTGCTCAGAGCCATTTGAACAAATTTTTGAACAACAACAACGACAACAAGAGACTGGAATTAATCCACGAAAACTAAAGGGAAAGGCGTCGTAAGCAAGGGCGCCTTTGTCGCCCAGTTTACTCAGAGTTACCAACGGACAATGTAGAATTTCCTGCCTCCTTGAAACGCCCGGTACTCGCAACCGAGCATGCACCCCTGTGAGTATTCTAAATCCGCGCGGAGCGAAGAGGCAATCCGGGGGGCCGCCTCCGCCGTCCCATTATCCGGCGGAAAAGAGGCCGGCAGAACCGTTCAGCCCTTTCCTCGGGCGCCGTCTCCAATCTCCCTCGGGAAGCCGTCGAGGGCGACCCCCAACCCACCTGAGGGCAGCTCACCAGCTCTCGCGGGGCCCACTGGGACACGGGTCGCACTGCGCAGGCGCAGGTGTGACGAGGGCAGGCCGCCATTCACAGCCGCTTCTCCGCAATTCCACCTGACGAGAAGTCCGCTACCTCACGCTATACTACAGCATCTCTCGTTGAGTGTGGCGATATAAACCCTCTCCTAAATCTTGTTTCTATGTATAAAACGTGTGACACTAACAGGGCTGGTACAAGAAAAGCGACGTATTATCTGGCACTCCGCTCGCCTCCTCCTGTCCCACGGATATTACTTGCCTTTATATGTACAGTAACCTAAACTGCTGCTATAATCAAAGACATTTTATTAAGCCGTTATTTTCTGCTGCCAAGCTTATCTCGGCTGCAGGGCCATTATCAAGCCATCTCCAAACATATGGAATTGTTAGTGCTTATAACTATGGCTATTTGTAGTTACTAACAATTTCGTATATACCTGTCGCAGTACTTCCTTCCATAACACATCGTTAACGCTGTCGCTGACCTGAGTCGAAACAAGGCCCCGTGAGTAAGACAACATTCCATTAGAACTGCTGACAGCCTTGGGAGAGCCTGCCCTGGCAAAACTCTACCATCTGGTGAGCAAGATGTATGAGACAGGCGAAATACCCTCAGACTTGAAGAAGAATATAATAATTCCAATTCCAAAGAAAGCAGGTGTTGACAGATGCTAAAATTACCGAACTATCAGTTTAATAAGCCACGGCTGCAAAATACTAACGCGAATTCTTTACAGACCAATGGAAAAACTGGTAGAAGCCGACCTCGGGGAAGATCAGTTTGGATTCCGTAGAAATATTGGAACACGTGAGCTGATATTGACCCTAAGACTTATCTTAGAAGCTAGATTAAGAAAAAGTAAACCTACGTTTCTAGCATTTGTAGACTTGGAGAAAGCTTTTGACAATGTTGACTGGAGTACTCTCTTTCAAATTCTGAAGGTGGCAGGAGTCAAATACAGGGAGCGAAAGGCTAATTACAATTTGTACAGAAACCAGATGGCAGTTATAATAGTCGAGGGACATGAAAGGGAAGCAGTGGTTGGGAAGGGAGTGAGACAGGGTTGTAGCCTCTCCCCGATGTTATTCAATCTATATATTGAGCGAGCAGTAAAGGAAACAAAAGAAAAATTCGGAGTAGCTATTAAAATCCATGGAAAAGAAATAAAAACTTTGAGGTTCGCCGATGACATTGTAATTCTGTCAGAGACAGTACAGGACTTGGAAGAGCAGTTGAACGGAATGCACAGTGTCTTGAAAGGAGGATATAAGATGAACATTAACAAAAGCAAAACGAGGATAATGGAATGTAGTCGAATTAATTCGGGTGATGCTGAGGGAATTAGATTAGGAAATGAGACACTTAAAGTAGTAAAGGAGTTTTTCTATTTGGGGAGCAAAATAACTGATGATGGTCGAAGTAGAGAGGATATAAAATGTAGACTAGCAATGGCAAGGAAAGCGTTTCTGAAAAAGAGAAATTTGCTAGCATCGAGTATAGATTTGTCAGGAAATCGTTTCTGAAAGTATTTTTATGGAGTGTAGCCATGTATGGAAGTGAAACATGGGCGATAAATAGTTTGGACAAGAAGAGAATAGAAGCTTTCGAAATGTGGTGTTACAGAAGAATGCTGAAGATTAGATGGGTAGATCACATAACTAATGAAGTATTGAATAGAATTGGGGAGAAGAGGAGTTTGTGGCACAACTTGACCAGAAGAAGGGATCGGTTGGTAGGACATGTTCTGAGGCATCAAGGGATCACTAATTTAGTATTAGAAGGCAGCGTGGAGGATGAAAATCGTAGAGGGAGACCAAGAGATGAATACACTAAGCAGATTCAGAAGGATGTAGGTTGCAGTAAGTACTGGGAGATGAAGAAGCTTGCACAGGATAGATTAGCATGGAGAGCTGCATCAAACCAGTCTCAGGTCTGAAGACCACAATAACAACGCTGTCGTTGTCTAATAACGTGTATTGGTCCCCATCGTTGGTGCACAGCAGACGAAATTATTATGCTCTAGCTATGTAATGTCTCTTCAGTACTCTTTCTTGCTGAGCAGTTTGCGCTAAGACCTATTTAATATTTTCAGTAAGTTTGATAGCTTCAATTGACAGCTGAGTCAGCGATGTTATATGGTTACATAGTTGGCGTCATAGACTATAGATAGCGTAGACTGCGCATGACGTCATTTTACTGAAACCAACAGTTAAGTCACATGCCTCGGAGCACGAAGCCGAGCATGTCATTACGCTTTTATATTGTATAGTTTGTGGCATTTTTGTTACAGATCAAATGCTGTGATTTTTACTAGATGCAGAAGTAAAGACCTTCAGATATGCTCAGATCCGTTTTGTTTTGTATCCTACAGATTAGGTAAAGTGACGAAAATCTCAGTTGTGTGAGTGAATTGCAGAGGTTGAAAGTTAGGATGGATGTTGGTCCTTGGATGTATAACTTGGTGAATGACTAAGATTTTGAGACAACATATCGTTAATATCTAGCTTACTACACGAGTATAATCAACGTTTTGTAATACATTACGCTTTCTATCTTGATATCATTTCGGTATCTGTACTGGATTAAGCAGAAGTCAGAAAACATACATGCTTATTTTGTGTAAATACCTGACAATAGACACATGAAATAATTTCCTTTCTTGCAAAAGCTTACTAAAGCATTTCACGCATATTCTTTTGGAATCAATAGAAAACTAAGGCTGCGTTCGAAATTGTTATTTTGTCTTCCACTCTTGTGGAAGCGGCGAACTGCAAGGATTCACCGTGGAAAAAGAAAACAAGCATTCACTAAAGAACAGTCATTCTGTCGCTTGTTAAAAGAACTGTCAATATCTTTCAACTAGACCACATGTAAAAACGATAACAACTGCTTTATTATCAGGAACTTCGGTGAAACTAAATTAACTGCACTACTACATGAGTAAGAGCAGTGCTACAGTTCGTTGAATTATCAAAATCAGTGCTTGATTTCAACTATAAATGAGAGAAACTGTAACTGTCAGCTCCACTTTACACAGCGCGTAATGACAGGAATTCAGCTTTCTGCCCCGAGTCACGTGACTTAGATATTGGTTTCAAGTGTTAACAGTGCAGAGATAGGGACTTGCGCGGTCTATGTTATACATGGTCTAGGGCTGGCTTATTCACCTAGTAAAATTCTTCGCTAGTTTTGTCTTTGCCCGTAAATTTGGGGTAGCATTCATCTCAAGCTAGGCAAGAAGAGCCCAATGTCGTAGAGACGTAGGTACGCGTCATCATCATGAGTTTCACGAGTTGTCCTATCGACTGTTGCGTGCTTTCTGTATCTATCGACCCATCGACTGTTTCGTGATTCTTGAATCTGCATTGCTTGTGTGATTTCATTGCCATGTGTTGCTAGCGTGTGCGTCGTTTTCAACAAGTGCGAAAGTTTTCGAGCAAATTCTCAAGGATAGTCTGAAAGATTTCGCCATCGGTAGCTTTCCAGCAACATTCAGATTTATCCTTGAGACAACTTTAATTTCTCAGTTTCACGTTTTTGTCCACGCGAATTATGCACAATCCATTGGCCTTTATAAAAATGACGAAAGACTTTAATTTCTCCCTATTTCACGTTTTGTGCACTTGATTTACGCACGAGTTTCGTTTAAATGACTACGCGCTCTTCTTGACTTTCGTTATGGTTACGGTTCCTTCCTTCAGGCATTCATTATGTTCATGAAACAAACAACAACATCCAAAATTCTTGGAATTACAGCTTAATAATTAATTCATCCTGGAAGAGCATACCACAGATCTGCTGACAATTTTTATTTTTGTGCGTATGTATTTACCTTTACCTCTGACTTTATCGGTGCAACTGCAGTGATCGATATGCCTACTCATGTAATCGATTTAGGTTACTGACGTCACGATGACGTAGCGTTACGTCACTATGACGTAGGGCTCTCTTCACCTAGGTTGAGATGAATGGCTACCCATAAATTTGTTTTCTCCATTATCGTGTTAAAATCGAAAATGCGATGCAAATTCTGCATGTAACACCAAAGGGGCCAATAATGAACATTTTTTAAATTGAAATCGACATACACACACGCAAATATCCTGACAAAATTCTTAATGAACAAACCGACTTAAAACAATAAAAATTACACTGACCATTTAACTGAAATTATAGAACACGATAACAGATAAAAGAAATTTACGGGCAAAGACAACGCCAGCGAACATTAGCAAAGAATTTACTACTACCATACACAACTCTATAGATGAATAAGCCAACCATGCAACTATATAACATTGTTGAATTAGCTGTCAACGGACGCTGTCAAACTTAAAGAAAATATTAAATAGCTCTTAGCGAATATTGCTCAGCAACAAATTACACTGCTGAGACATTACATATCTGGAGAATACCAATTTCGTCTGCGCTATACCTAAGATAAGTAGCAGTAGACGATATTAGAAAGCGAGAGCGTTAACGATATGTTATGGAAGAAAGTATCACGACAGATATACACAAAACTGTTATCAACAACAAGCAGACCTGGAAAGATGCACTATCTATTCCATATGTTTGGAGATAGCTTGATAAATGGGCAAGGAGCCGAAATAAGCCGATAGCATCAGAAAATAACATCTTAATAAAAAGTCTTTCAAGATAGTATCGTTTTGGCTTACTATACATATATTGTTCTTACAACATGCATGACGCAGCCGGCCCAGAAGATTTCGAAATAGTTGCCTTTACTTGGGATTTTCATAAAAGATATTAAAAAATAAATCTTAAACTAATGATCGTGGAAATAGATCTTTTTATTTTGTAATGAGTATAATTAGGGAAGAACACGGCAATCAGTCGCGTGTCAACTTGTATTTTATTGCAGATCTAACTAATTTTCAGCTACGTTGTAGCCATCATCAGTGCATTCAGCAGCGAGTCATACAGACCCAGAACGCTTTCATAAGCCGTATGATGGTAAAACAACCTTACTCTAGCCACAGTTCACTTCACAGTCAACTCAGTGTCAGCTGAGCTATGGACGATTTAATGTAATTTATTTTACTTGTGTTTTGACACGCTTTATGGGTCTATATGACTCGCTACTAAACGCACTGGTGGTGGCTACAATGAAGCTGAAATCTAGCTAGATCTGCAATAAAATACAGATCTTCATTGGTATGTTCTTCCCTGGCTATAATCAATCCACAGTCGCTGAACACAACGGTTCCTAATGGGATACAACCAGACTGCAACAGGTGTTACAGAGACAGCCCTCTGTACATTTCTTCATCTCATTTCAGTGTTAAATATTAAAAGAACTAATAATTTCCATTTAAACAAAATTCTGAAATCTTTCAAAGCATCTGGTGGAACCGGAAAGGGCTAGACTTCTTGTGTTGCTCTAGTTTGAATAACAAAATATACTACCTATTAAAACGAGTGGAAACATTGAAAATATTAAATTGTTATTTTTTAGTGTAATAATGGAATTTTACAAATCATTTAACTTTCTATCGGAAAGTGTGTGACAGAAATACGAAAAATAGCACCTAATTTTATACTGTTGTGTAAAATATACAACGCTTTTGAACTGCGTTAAGTTGTATATTACTTGCAAACTGATAAACATGGTCGAAATGTTTATATCTGCAATTAAGAAGGATAACACAAACTTACGTGTGGTGCGAAGAAGAAACATTCTATTAGTAAAATCATTTCAGGTCAATGCGCAAACCGGCTTCTTTAAGAGGAACTGGTGTACGGTAAATTGTAACAATGTAACGTGCTGAAGTAGTATTGTATTTCTTGTCAGGGTAGTCCTTCGGCGAAATTTGAGCCCAATTACAAGGGGACTGAATCGGATAGTTCATATTTCAAATAAATTTTACTGAGACGTTATTGCTTCTGTTATCGTATACTTTCACCCATGGCAGTTTTGCTACTAGTAATGATGCACGCTGTACATTACAGTATTGTACTTGGTTGCCTACAGCGTCCCTCTCACTTTGGTGCCCTAAGCACTTGTGTCGCTTGGACCTTAAACGGGACTTGGATACCAGAAGATAGTGAAGCGAAAAAGGTATGAAAAACAGGGTATAGCCGGCCGAAGTGACCGAGCGGTTCTAGGCGCTACAGTCTGGAACCGCGCGACCGCTACGGTCGCAGGTTCGAATCCTGATTCGGGCATGGATGTGTGTGATGTCCTTAGGTTAGTTAGGTTTAAGTAGTTCTAAGATCTAGGGGACTGATGACCACAGAAGTTAAGTCCCATAGTGCTCAGAGGCATTTGAACCATTTTTTGAACAGCGTATATAATTACAACGGCCAAAGAAAATACGGCAAAGTGGTACAAAACGACAGAAGACAAATAAAACGAGACCCACAGAAGATGATACATAGGTGTCGAAGTTCTTTGGGTACTGCATGATGATGAAGTCCCGTACTCCTTGACAGAGCGTAGGGGAACGATGCGGGAAACCCGCACCGCCGTACTACCAAGGTCGTAGTGGAGATGGTTTGCCATTGCCTTCCTCCGACCGTAACGGGGAAGAATGATGATGATGATGATGATGATGATGATGATGAAGACGACACAACAACACCCAGTCATCTCGAGGCAGGTGAAAATCCCTGATCCCGCCGGGAGTCGAACCCGGGACCCCGGGCTCGGGAAGCGAGAACGCTACCGCGAGACCACTGCATAGGGGAAAGAAAATATACATTGCGTTTTCCAGAAAGCAGAGTGTTAAGAAACCAAGATGTAGACCCGCATGTGGGATGCCCAGAAGGGCAGCCGTAAAGTACCGCCAGTATTTATCAGAGGTATGTGTTGTCGAGATGACGTGAGGTAGGAGCACACAACCAGGTACTAAAAACAGCGCGAAAAATTGGCCAGGTGCAAGTAGGACAAGCGCACTGGAAGTTCCGTACAAACTTAATCCTTGACACAGATAGTTTACCCATTTTGGGAACCGAGGGTCTCGACGATTTTTGCCTTTTATCGACATTCATACTGGAAAGATATCGGTCCCAGGGATTTCAAGACATTCGAGAACGTTTTAATTTCAAGTTTGAAGTCGAATAACAAACGACAGTTGCTGTTTTTTCGTGTGGTATACTTAAAAGTTAACAATTTTCTTATTTTTTTTTCTTTATCGGCATCGTGAAAGCTTTCCTCTTGTCAAATTTGATGATTCTACATCAAAGGTAAGTTTCCTACAGCTTTTAATGACTGAGTTTGCAGATATCAAAGTATGTGACATAAATGGCTGTAGCTATTGATTGCATTGACTTAGAAGCTTAACATTTATACATCACCAAAGGACTACAGACCTGAGTATATGACGTGAAGTGTTAGGTCTACCCGTTCCCTAGAAAAAGGGGGCCTACAGACGGAGAGAGGGACAGACGGTCTGATAACATATGACAACTTTTTTTCATGTGATATAATTACAGATTAACAGTTTTCGATTTTATTTTGATTTGGTTGTAGTGTGAAACCTTGCTTCTCGCGAAATTTCGTGATTCTAGGTCAACGGGAATTACCCTGTAGGTTTTTATGAGTGAGTTTGCGAGCATCAAAATATCTGACATATATGACTGTATCTTATGATTACATTGACTTTATAAACTTCATTTTTTTACATCGCTATGAGACGATACACCTTAATATATCATATTAATTTCAACTTGATACGTTTTCTCGTTCCTGAAAAAAAGGGTTGTTAACGGTCGGAAGGGGGTACAGACAAACGGAGTCATCCTGTTAAGTGTACCTTTTTTCCTGAGTGACGTACAGAACCCTATGAGACCCGCCAGGTTAGCCGAGAGCGCTTATGCGCTGCTTCCTGGGCTCGGGTAGGCGGGCCGGCCCCGGATCGAAATCCGCCCGGCGGATTAACGACTTGGGCCGGTGTCTCGGCCAGCCTGGATGTGGTTTTTAGGCGGTTTTCCACATCCCGCTAGGTGCATACCGGGCTGGTCCCCACATCCCGCCTAAGTTCCACGACACGCAGACATTTGTAACACTTGCGCACTATTTCATGATTACACTAGACGCAGACAGTTTGGTTACACTGGTTCCATCCTGGGGGGTATGGGGTGGCGGCAGGAAGGGCATCCGCCCAACGCCTTTACATTAACCTTGCCAAATCCGTTGTAACCACGCCGACCCTGCGCACATTGCGGGACAAAGGCGCAAAGTGAAAGTGAAAAGACGTTCAGAACCCTATGAAGTACTTGCGCTACATCAAAAGGAGCAGACAATTGACGTCACCGAATTCAGGAGGAACTCGTTCCACAGCCAGCGTTTGCTTTCTAGTATAGCAGAGCAGTAGAGGGCAAGTGGGAGAGGTATCCTTAGTTCTGCATTATATTACTCGTACAGAAGGTGTGTAAATTAAATCGTGAATAATGTTGCCTCCTGTAGTTAACAGTCACACCCATCTTCGTCCCTGTAAAGCTGAAATATCTGGTGGTGTAGCTCGCGCAATATAACATGGGCCCTGCGCGGAAACGTGTACACGCCCTGAGCGCTGGGTAAGCCCATTCCTTTGTTCTGAAGGAGCGGCTGCCTCAGTTGCATGTCGCCTGTCGACGTCTGCATTTTGAGTGCTCACACTACTGTCACTTTACTACACTGCATGGCACTGCAGTCTTCATGGACGACAAATGTTGGGACTGTTCTTCATAATCCAGCATATGTGATTGTATGCAGTGCCATTAAATATACGCTGAAGTGACAAAAGTCATGAGATGCCAACCAGCATCGTGTCGGACCTCCTTTTGCCCGGCGTAGTGCAGAAACTCGACGTTGCCTGAGCTCAAGAAGTCGTTGCTAGTCCCCTGCAGAAATACTGAGCCATGCCGTCTCTATAGCCGACCGTAATTGCAAAGTGCTGCTAGTGCACGATTCTGTGCAGGACATGACCTCTGCATTATATCTTATGTTGGGCGATCTGGATGGACAAATCATTCGCTCGAACTGTCCAGACTGTTCTTCAAACCAATCATGAACAACTGAGATGCGGTGATACGGCGCATCGTAATCCATAAAAATTCCATCGTTGTTTGGCAACATGAAGTCCATGAACGGCTGCAGATGGTGTCCAAGTAGCTGACACAACCATTTCCAGTCACTGATCGGAACAGTTGAATCAGAGCACTCTGTCCGTTGCATGTAAACACAGCCCACAACATTACGGAGCCATCACCAACTTGCACAGTGCGTTGTTGGCAACCTGGATCCACGGCCTTGTGTGGTCTGCGCCACAATCGAACCCTATCGTCTACTGTTACCCGCTGCAGTTCGGACTCATCTGACCAGGCCACGGTTTCCCAGTCGCCTAGGGTCCAAACGACATGGTCACGAGTCCAGGAGAGCTGCTGTCGGCGATGTCATGTTATTAGCTAAGGCACTTGCGTCGGCCGCCTGCTGTCAAAGCCCAACGACGCCACATTTCGCCGCAGCACGTCCCACATTAATTTCTGCGCTTTCTTGTCTGTTAGCACTGACAACTCTATGCAAACGCCGCTGCTCTCGGTCGTTAAGCGGAGGCCGTCGGCCACTGCGTTGTCCGTTGTGAGAAAAAATGCCTGGAATTTGATATTTTCGGCACGCTCTTGACACTGGGATGTCGGAATATTGAATTACCTAACGATTTCCGAAATGGAATATCCCATGCCTCTAGCTCCAACTACCATTTCGCGCTAACAATCAGTTAATTCCCGTCGTGGGACCATAATCATGTCGGACACCGTTTCAGGTGAATCACCTGAGTGCAAACGACAGCTCCGCCAATGCACTGCCGTCTTATACCGTAGGTACGCGATACTACCACCATATGTATATGTGCTTACTGCTATCCCGTGACTTGTCGGAAACCACAGGCGGCTGGCTTCTATGACAAGGGTATTGGAAAATTGGCACAACGCTACGACACATGTCTAAATTGGAGCGCCGACTAGGTACAGAACTACCTGGAAGGTGCAGCTAGCTGTTGCAAGTACAACAGTTTTGATTTTCATTGTGGTTTCCATTTCGCGACCGATCGTTCCTTACTTACCGAATAGCTCTCGTACATTGAGGTTCCAATACAAGTACCAAAGAGGTCAACAACCACCCTGCCTGAAATCAAAATACCTACTAGCTCACCTTATATACCTTTTGGCACAAATAAGTAATCTCTGTGTCCTTCCCTAGCCTGCTGGCAGAGCGCGCGGCCGTGACTTACCCGTCTGGCCGTAGGCGAAGATGCAGGCGTTGTAGCCCTGGAAGGCGTTGTCCAGGATGTCGCGGCCCAGGCAGTCGAACACGATCTCCTGACTCGCGAAGTTGGCGTCATCCTTGTCCAGCGAGTAGAAGCAGTGGTCGAACGCGAAAGACTTGGGTTGTTTCCTGCAACAGCCCACCAACAGCGTACTAAGTACCAACACAGCAAAGTCAAAAACCGAAAACAGCAACATTCATCAACATTAATTACTAGGAACAAGAAAAATTCGTTTAATGTTTTTGGCAGTTTTCAGTAGTTTTTCGTCAATTTTTGTACAATTTTTCCCCCGTTTTGATATTAGTTCCTTATTTTTATCTTATTTCTCCGTTTTTCAGTGTTATTTTGGAAATTTAAAATATACATATCAATTATACACTCATGTTCAGAAAAAAACAGAACACCTTGAACGACTAGACATCAGACGTTCATATTCACAGTGCATGAACATTAGTATGTTCTGCAGAAATGACTAGCATTTCAGTCACCTCGGTTCAGCATGTGTCCTGTTGCCCAGTAGGCACAGGCTCTGCCATGGGCCCTGATAGCTGTGGCCCGATGACAAGACATCGTTGTTTGGGAACATGTAGTCCATGAACAGCTTTCAAATGGTCTGCAAGTAGCCGAAAACAACCACTTCGAGTCAATGATCGATTCAGTTGGACCAAAGCACCCAGCTGTTTCCATGTAAACACAGCAGCCACCAGCTTGCACAATGCCTTGTTGTCAACTTGGATCCATGGCTTCGTGAGCTCTGCACCACACTCCAACCCTACCATCAGCTCTTACCAACTGAAATCAGGATTCATCTGAGCAAGTCAAGGTTATCCAGCCCGCAGGCGATGTCGCGCTGTTAGCAAAGGCATTCGCATCGGTCGTCCGCTGCCACAGCCCATTAACGCAAAGTTTCGCGGCACTGTCTTAGCGGATACGTTCGTCGTGCGTCCCACATTGATTTCGGCGGTTGTTTCACGCAGTGCTGCTTGTCTGTTAGCACTGACTACTCTACGCAAACGGCGCTGCTCTCGGTCGTTAAGTGAAGGCCGTCGGCCACTGCGTTATGCGTGGTGAGAGGCAATGCCTGGAATTTGGTATTTTCGACCCTCTCTCAGCACTGTGGCCCTCGGAATATTGAATTCCACAAGTATTTCTGAAATGGAATGTCCCATGCGACTAGCTCCAACTACTACTACAGGTTCAAAGTGTGTTAATTCCCATCGTGCTGCCATAATTTCTTCGGAAACCTCTTCACAAGCATCGCCCAAGTACAAATGACGGCTCCGCGAGTGCGCTGCCCTTTCATATACCTTGTGTACGTGATACTACCACCATCTGTATATGTGCATATCGCTATCCCATGGCTTTTGTGACCTCGGAGTATATTGGTAGTAGTGGTTTGGGTTTCTTCCTCTAGTATGACTTAGCTTGCATCAGATTTAGCGGCCGGCCGGGGTGGCCGAGCGGTTCTAGGCGCTACAGTCTGGAACCGCGCGGCCGCTACGGTCGCAGGTTGGAATCCTGCCTCGGGCATGGATGTGTGTGATGTCCTTAGGTTAGTTAGGTTTAAGTAGTTCTAAGTTCTAGGGGACTGATGACCACTGCAGTTGAGTCCCATAGTGCTCAGAGCCATTTGAACCATTTGAACCAGATTTAGCAATCGACGTACACCACTGGCCATTAAAATTGCTACACCAAGAAGAAATGCAGATGATAAACGGGTATTCATTGGACAAATATATTATACTAGAACTGACATGTGATTACATTTTCACGCAATTTGGGTGAATAGATCCTGAGAAATCTGTACCGAGAACAACACCCTCTGGCCGTAATAACGGCCTTGATACGCCTGGCCATTGAGTCAAACAGAGCTTGGATGGCGTGTACAGGTACAGCTGCCCATGCAGCTTCAACACGATACCGCGGTTCATCAAGAGTAGTGACTGGCGTATTGTGACGAGCCAGTTGCTCGGCCACCATTGACCAGACGTTTTCAGTTGGTGAGAGATCTGGAGAATGTGCTGGCCTGGGCAGCAGTCGACCTGCGACATGCTGTCGTGCATTATCCTGCTGAAATGTAGGGTTTCGCAGGGATCGAATGAAGGGTAGAGTCACGGGTCGTAACACATCTGAAATGTAACGTCCACCGTTCAAAGTGCCGTCAATGCGAGCAAGAGGTGACCGAGACGTGTAACCAATGGCACCCCATACCATCAAGCAGGGTGATACGCCAGTATGGCGATGACGAATACACGCTTCCAATGTGCGTTCACCGCGATGTCGCCAAATACGGATGCGACCATCATGATGCTGTAAACAGAACCTGGATTCATCCGAAAAAATGACGTTTTGCCACTCGTGCACGCAGGTTCGTCGTTGAGTACACCATCGCAGGCACTCCTGTCTGTGATGCAGCGTCAAGGGTAACCGCAGCAACGGTCTCCGAACTGATAGTCCATGCTGCTGCAAACGTCGTCAAACTGTTCGTGCAGATGGTTGTTGTCTTGGAAACGTCCCGATCTGTTGACTCAGGGATCGAGACGTGGCTGCACGATCCGTTACAGGCATGCGGATAAGATGCCTGTCATCTCGACTGCTATTGATACGAGGCCGTTGGGATCCAGCACGGCGTTCCGTATTACCCTCCTGAACCCACCGATTCCATATTCTGCTAACAGTCATTGGATCTCGACCAACGCGAGCAGCAATGTCGCGATACGATAAGTCGCAAGTGATAGGCTACAATCCGACCTTTATCAAAGTCGGAAACGTGATGGTAGGCATTTCTCCTCCTTACACCAGGCATCACAACAACGTTTCACCAGGCAACGCCGGTCAACTGCTGTTTGTGTATGAGGAATCGTTTGTAAACTTTCCTCATGTCAGCACGTTGTAGGTATCGCCACCGGCGCCAACCTCGTGTGAATGCCCTGAAAAGCTAATCATTTGCATATCACAGCATCTTCTTCCTGTCGGTTAAATTTCGCGTCTCTAGCACTTCATCTTCGTGGTGTAGCAATTTTAATGGCCAGTAGTCTAGTTTACATCGTAAAGGATGATTGATAGACGCCTGACCATCAAAATGTGTCGGTAATTTCGGATTCTACGTTCAGTAGGAAGATCTGCTACACTGGATCCGTTCGTACGAACGCTCCCACTGGCAGCCGTTAGGTTCACACCCGTGCCGCCGGATTCCTTACAGTCTCACGCAGAATACCGTCGCGGCGGGTGGGGGGGGGGGGGGGGGCGCGTGGCGTCTGATCGGAGACAAGTGGTCCCCGGAGTCAATGGCGCGAGAGACCGTCACGTAAAGGATGATTGATAGACGCCTGACCATCAAAATGTGTCGGTCATTTCGGATTCTACGTTCAGTAGGAAGACCTGCTACAATGGATCCGTTCGTACGAACGCGCCCACTGGCAGCCAGCTTCACACGCGTGCCGCCGGATTCCTTACAGTCTCACGCAGAATACCGGCGCGGCGGGGTGGGATGGGGCGCGTGGCGTCTGATCGGAGACAAGTGGTCCCCGGAGTCAATGGCGCGAGAGACCGTCACGTAATAAGCCGCCGCTGCTACCACCGGGGAGCCACTGCTGCGAGAAATTTATTTCCGCTGCCGGGACGCTGAACTTTATTGCAGGCGCCCAGGCGCACGCCGATGTGACGGCAAATGAAACGTCACGCTATATTAATGGTTTTCCTCCTGCTTATCCCCTGGACGGCAGCTCAGGATGTAGTTGTTTCAAAACGTGACGGTATATTGTGCACACCTTGCCCAAGACTGGGAAATGTAATGCAATAATAAAACCCCGTTAATAACGTGCATTTCATAGCTTGCGGTTTATAATCACCTGGGAAATTTCCGTCAGAAGTTAGTCTAAACGAGCGCGCAGTGTACTGCGTCGATAGCAAACGCAAGTAGCTTTATTGTTGTACTTCGACGTTGTAATCATCCCCCTCCTTCCTTCTGCCGTCTATTGCCCACATTAAACAACGCCCAGTCCAAGTAATTAATAGGCAAAGTATTTTATGAAGATTTGAGCAGTGCGAAGATTGCAATAAACTTTCAAGTTTGCTTAATTTGTCACGTTGATATGGCTCCAGTTATTCCTGTCTACGGGTCTGATTCTTGAAGCTGAAAATCGAACATGAGGTCCTCACGGTTGGGTTGAACTAAATGCATTGAAAGATTGTTGTTGCAAAATGTGTTACGTAAATATAGTTTCCACTGATTTTGTCACACTTTAGTATATCATACACAATTTTGATTGTCCAGTCAGTGAACTCCTGACGACGATGGCGGAGTGGGCCATCGAAAGCTCTAGGATTTTATTCGAACTGACGCGGCTGGAAAACCGAGAACGTTTCATTCAAGTATTTTGATTTTTCACATTAATACAGTCGAATTAGTTGTTCGCACCTATTTACAAAAAACCGTCTGATCACATTAGAGTCGAGCTTACGACTCTCACACTCTGGGGAAACAACCATATTCCAAAGTGTTTACAATTTTCCTTAACAAATGAATTCCTACTAGTTTTCGTTACGTTATGAATTTCGATTATTATTTCATAAATAAATCCATAAATAAACATAGTAAACAGTACCGGATTGCGTAATTAATAATAGAAATTTTAAGTGTACAAATAATTCGTAATTTCAAATGTTGCTATAAAAATAATTTTAACTGTACATTCAGAACTAGTACTTATGGATTGTCACATCGAAACTGAAATATTGTATAAAGTAATTCCTTTTCACATATTTCAACTTGAAATACATTGTGTATAAAATCATATGAAAGTTTGCAGAAAAGCAACTGAGATAATACTGACCTGTCCCAAAATTCGAAAAATAATACTGGTATCGACAACTACTGTTGAGGAAAAGTAATGCTTGAGGAGGATGTCCCGTTACAGCGTTTAATATTAGTTCAGTGTATAAATTTATATATAAGCTTCTCTGCTCTTTCTTTTTTCCTATAGCCGGCCGCGGTGGTCTCGCGGTTAAGGCGCTCAGTCCGGAACCGTGCGACTGCTACGGTCGCAGGTTCGAATCCTGCCTCGGGCATGGATGTGTGTGATGTCCTTAGGTTAGTTAGGTTTAAGTAGTTCTAAGTTCTAGGGGACTGATGACCACAGAAGTTAAGTCCCATAATGCTCAGAGCCATTTGAACCATTTTTTTTTCCTATAGAGATGACTTTTGCATATTTTCTATATAAACTTTGCGTCTATAACTTCGCTGGTAAATATATCTGTACTGTAAAATTTATTTTAAATTGTATATGCGTTGTTTCTTTCTTACTTTAGACTTAATTTCTTGCTGCAATGGGATGCGCCTTCTGATTTTCTCTTGGTGAGACTATTGGCTAAATATTGGGTAAAAATGTTGAGCAGTATGATAAAATATTAGAGGCGAGAGGCACTATACTAGCTGCGTATGCAGACTACAAGATTTTTATTAAGCAGATCCATCTTTGTCTAAAACGCTTCATTTTCTGTGTGAGTTTTGTTGCATTAGTATGGGATTACAGATTTTCAAACACGTAAAATAAAATGTAAATAAGCACAACAGCTTTAGGAGTCTGCGTTCAACTGAAAAGAACATCTTAGACTTCATATGGGCCATATTTGTATTTAAGTGTCCAATATCCACACTAGGAAGCTGATTTTGTTTCTCGTAGATGCACAAGGACGAGATCGAATATAAGGAGCACACTGGAGAACTCATATCAAAATTCACCGCATAATAAGTTCCAAGCTGAAATTCAATGAAACAGTACACTGAAACTGTGCAAAACTGTGCTTCTTTCCTCATACAAATTGAAGAAATTTCAATTATTTCTATGCCTTATATCGTCAGAGGTACTACTAGATTTTTCCATTTGTGTATTATCCATGACAGTTATTAAATGGAACGGTAGATAATCGAAAATTACTAAGGCTCAACCAAAACTGAAAAACATATTCCGTCAAGCTGTTTCAAAGAACTCCATGGCTTTTCCATATAAGGAAAAATACGTATACAATCTGCTATCAGTTAACTCCCCCCCATCAACGTATGATGAATTAGTCTAGTCCTTGGATTGTCCCGTATTAGTTTGTTCCGGTGGGAACGCTTTTATACGGAAAGATAGAACTGTCGTGAGAAACGGCTTATCATGCTGTCCCAGTGCCATTTCAGTTGACTTTGCAGTTTTGGCAATGGTGGTGGCGGTATTGAAATGAGTAATAGGCAGAAGAGCTTATAAAATGAGTCACGTGTTTATAAAACGACATTTGTTAAAAATGACTGTAACAAATTCTCTGCGGTATTTGTAACTAAAAGAGGTTAGCGTAACTATTTTAGAAATTAATTTTGTATTGGTGCATTTTCACATGGCAGATGTTTGTGCTGAGTCCTCAGCTGTGTAATTCATGTTCAGGGGCAAGAGGTCCGCTAAACTGTTAGAATCTTTTTCAAATTTGGTTTCCGATTGTGTTGCACAGCTTTTATTAATTGTGTGACGACAACATGTAACACCTGAAACCACTGTTACCTCATTTACTTTGTGCGGCTGGTTTCGGTCAAAGACCATTATCCACCATAAATTTTGTTAACCAGCATAAGAAAATACAATACATGGCTAAACATAATTTACAAATGTTGTATTTTTCAAATTACGTTCTCATGCATGTACGTATGTAAATTTTGCTGAAATAAAAACCACATTCATACTACAATTCTATTCAAGATCTACTTCCTGTGATGGATACTTTAAATGAAGCTTTAAGGAAACTCGGATTAGCAGCCTTCTCCAAAGAAAATGAAATACAATTTCTCAATGAATGCATATGCTGTTCAAAACCTTTTGTTGATGGCATCACAAGTATAGAAGGGGACGAAGATACCTACTACGGATGTCTTCTCCAAGAATTAATGAAAATCCAAAGAATGCTAAGCGGTTTCAAATGGGCAAACCTGCGTACTGTGGTGTGCTGACAGAAGTTATTAAAGAGAGTCTTATAGGTGTTTTGAGAGATTCCGTTCTATTCTATTGTAAAGGATGACCTAGTACCACGCATAGTTTATCCTCTTTTTCTATTTGAAATGGTTACCGAAGGTTAGCAGAGAATACGTTAAAGAACTTTTTATTTCCGTAGTGTAGAAGATGAAAGAAGAGGAAGAAAATGGGAAGAACTTGTAACATTCCGAAAAAAAGGTTGAATCTTTTTGTATGTTTGTAGCCATTGATAGTGATCTAGGCACACTACAGTATTTAAAAAATAATGACAATAGTTTCGATTCCTTGAACAGATAACCAACTGAATTATTTTCCCCTTGAATACAGCACTTGTTTACCAAGTTATGCTCCTATTGTACGACTACTTTCCTTAGGTGGAATAACAATGAAGCCACATAAGCGGAACATGAAAGATGAAATATTTGAACAATTACACATGCCAACGAAAATTTTAAAAAAAAAACTTTTTTACTTTGATATCTGATCTTTATGGATTTTTATGAGCTGAATCCAATCTGGCCTTAGTTTTTTTGTATCACCCATAGTTTTCGAGGAATACGCTTTTTATTATATAGGATAAAAATCCTGTGTTATAAGGTAAACGGGGAAATTAATGAAACGCTTTGTTACAACATAAGCATGGTCTGTATTTACAGTAAGCTACTTCAAACAATGATATGTGTTAACATAGGTTTCACTTGTCAGCTGGAATTGGTTTGTATTTTCTTTCTCTTTTTTTTTTTCTTTGAAGCTTCTTGTGTAGCGTTTTCTAGGATGAGTCGCTTGCTGAACTTCTCGATGGAGTGACCAACAGTAGTCCCCAAAATGTTGGTATTCCAGCGGCCTCGCTAGCGTTTTTCCATCACTTTAATGTCCTGGTGAAAACGCTCTCCTTGCTCCTCACTAACATTCAATGCCAAACTCATTCATCAGACTGGGAATGTCTGAGCAGTACAACACTAAATCACCTTCTTGTCGAAAAAACTTGGAAAATTGATGCTCTCTGTTTCTATACGTGTATATGCTGGTTCCAACTGCCAAAAAGTTCTTTTATTTTAATCTAGAGCCAACCAATTCAGCTTTTTCTTTCGTTAAGCCCAGATCCCCGACCAAATCGTTAAGCTCCGTCTGAGTAAACAATTTGGGCTCTGAACTTTCTGTATTACAATGGAATTCATCATCATCTGGTTCACCTGAATCAGATTGTAGATTAGAAAATACTTCTGTTGGAATAGAATTTAAATCATCTGGTGGTTCAGGAACCGGTAATTCTACACCATACCCTACTGGGCGGATGGCGGACGGAAGGTTAGGGTTGCTTATTACCTTCTTGTTTTTCGAATTATGACCAGTAATATCAACACTGAAAAAGCAGCAATCATCCGAATGATTTCTTGGTTCCCTCAATATCATAGCAACAGCAAATTTAAAGGCTTTTTCTCGTTTTTGGACCATTTTCTCAGATCTTCAACACACACGTGACATACCTTATGGAGCGCCCAAGTTTTTTCTTGATCACCAAGTTTACATCCAAAGTATGATAAGCCATTTCACAAAATCTGTAACGTTTGTCTGGTGTTTTTTAATCAGAAATTCACCACAAATGTAGCAAGAACTGTCAGCAGAGTTTCTACAGCCACAATTACACATTGTACTGAGCACATGTACAGGAAACGGGAAAGTGAGGTTAGGTTGACAGTAAACAAAACACGGAGAGAGGAGACGAGGTACTGCGGAACTGAAGCTGTGAGGACAGGTCTTGAGTCGTGCTTGGGTAGCTCAGATGGTGGAGCACTTTCCCGCGAAAGGCAAAGGTCCCGAGTTCGAGTCTCGGTCCGGCACACAGTTTTAATCTGCCAGGAAGTTTCAAAACACCTTCTGTTAACACAAAAATAGAATCGACCTTTTTTGCCAGCAAATTTTTTTCAGCAGTGCTACTAACGTCATCTACATTTATTAGCCTCGTTTTTAAATTATTTTAACTGTATAAAAGCTATTAAATTCTTTAAAAAGTCGCTTAATTTAATAAATTTAACTGTTAGATGTGAAGATATGGTGGGTGATACAGTTTTTTAAGTACCATATTTGGATTTCCCACCCTAAAAACATAATAAGGTATTTTCAGCAAAATAGTTTTTGCATCGTTGGCCTGTGTTATTAGTCTTACAATCATTGAAATAAATGGCATATAAAATTTTAGTACCCAGAGGTACTTTATTTGAATAAAGGTATTCTGAAAGTACGTCTTTTGCATTTTATAATTAAGCACCCCTATTTAAAGCCATTTTATATTTACATTTAAAACTAAAATTTAAATACTGACTGTGGTATCGATAGTTTCGATGCCACAGCGCAGGTGCACGCTCTAGGTTGGCACTACGAGAGCGGACAAACTACGCCGACCACAGCGCCCTCTAGCCGACGCTGTCTAGCTCGACGAGCGCCGCTCTACTTTCTGCCCAGTTGATCAAGAGCAGACGGCCGGGAAACATCGCTTCAGCTTAGCTTGCTATACAGACTTGTACCAGTTGCGACGGCTCTAAAGACGTCGCACCTTCGTGCTCATCTGTACGAAATAACGTAATCAGTTGTGTACTTTGTTTTGTACTATAGTAAAACCAGTTTTACTTTACTTGCAGTGCCGAAAGCTTTACCCCACCTGCTCCCTCTCGCTTCCTACATTCGGCCTATGTTACAGATTTCAGGAGCAGACCAACGCGCCGCCTTCCAGGCGGCAAACAAAAGACTAACCAATGCCGAGCGCGAGGTTATATGCTGCCTGGTGGTGCTGAGTGCACGTCACGCGGTAAGAGAAGAATGTGAGCAGAAAAGAGACGAATGGGGAATCATTCTAGCGGCGATAAATGGCGCAAATGCGGAAATCCGCCGACTTAAGCGACTTCGACAAAAACCAGATTGTTATGGGTCAGTGCCTGGGAGCGAACGTCTCGGAAACGGTGAAGAGCCGGCCCCTGGTGGCCGAACGGTTCTAGGCGCTTCAGTCTGGGACCGCGCGACCGCTACGGTCGCAGGTTCGAATCCTGCCTCGGGCATGGATGTGTGTAGTGTCCTTAGGTTGGTTAGGTTTAAGTAGTTCTAAGTTCTAGAGACTGATGACCTGAGATGTTAAGTCCCATAGTTTTAAAAACGGTGAAAATGATCGACTGTTCGCGTGCTACTGTCGTGAGCGTCTGTGGAAAATGGCTGAAGGACAATTAAACCACGAGTAGGCGACAAGAAGTTGGACGACCAAACCTCATAACAGAACACAGGGAAGGGAGGCTTGTCCGTTCTGTAAAGCAGGATAGGCTGCGATCTGTGGCAGATCTGACGACAAAGCACAGTGCCGGCGCAGGCACAAGTGTTTCGGATCCCGCCGTTCATCGCAAAGTGTTGAACACCGTGTTTCGCAGTGGAGGATCCATACGTGTTCCCATGCTGCCCCAGCATCAGCAATTACGACTGTAGGCGCACGGGATCAGAGAGACTGGACTGCGGATCAATGCATTCGTGTCAGCTGGTCGGATGAGTGGCGTTCACTGTTCTACCAGGTCGACGGTCGTGTCCAGAAACGCCGTCATCCAGGCGAGCGGCTGCTCGAGAAACGCAGCGCGCCACGGACGCAGGCTGGTGGGACCAGAACTGTGTTGTGGGGGAGACATTCACCTGGGCTTCTATGGGACCTGCCGTAGCAATCGAAGGCACCACAACAGCAGTGGAATGCGTCAACGTTACTAGGCAACACCTGTGACCACTTCTGCTTGATGTCTTCCTCAGCAGCGATGGCATCTCCCAGCAGGATAACAGTTCGTGTCACAACGCCAGAATCGTACTGCAATGGTTTGAGGAGCACGATGGTCAACTTACGTTGACCTCTTGGTCATCAGATTCGGCTGATCTGAATCCGATGAAACCCAGCTGGGAGGCTTATCGGGCGCCAGCTCCGCGCTCACAAACCAACCGCCCGTAAGTGTGTGACCGGTGCGTCGGCATTTGCTGCCGAAAACCTCTGGACACCTGTTAGGTACTTGTCGAATCTATGGCAAGCAGAACCACTGTTGAATTGCGTTTCAGAGGCGGACCAACACGCTTTGAAGTATGTAAAACATTCTCGGTATTCTTGCCGCGTCAGTCCTGGATAAAATCTCGAGCTTTCGACGATTACCTCCATCGTCATCGTCAGGAGCTGACTGTATACCGTAAGCCGACGCATACCGATTTATACCTGAATGCACGGAGTTTCCATCATCCTGCTCAGAAGAGAGCCGTTTCGAACACGTTGGTATACAGGGTGTTACAAAAAGGTACGCCCACATTTTCAGGAAACATTCCTCACACACAAATAAAAGATGTTACGTGGACGTGTGTCTGGAAACGCTTAATTTCCATGTTAGAGCTCATTTTAGTTTCGTCAGTATGTACTGTACTTCCTCGATTCACCGCCAGTTGGCCCAATTGAAGGAAGGTAATGTTGACTTCGGTGCTTGTGTTGACATGCGACTCATTGCTCTACAGTACTAGCATCAAGCACACCAGTACGTAGCATCAACAGGTTAGTTTTCATCACGAAGGTGGTTTTGCAGATGCCCATTTGATGTATGGATTAGCACGGGGCAATAGCCGTGGCGCGGTACGTTTGTATCGAGACAGATTTCCAGAACGAAGGTGTCCCGACAGGAAGACGTTCGAAGCAATTGATCGGCGTCTTAGGGAGCACGGAACATTCCAGCCTATGACTCGCGACTGGGGAAGACCTAGAACGACAAGGAACCAGTTGTTTCCGTACCATGTACAGCGTGTGCAGGCACTATCAGCAGCTGATTGGCCTCCACGGGTACACTTCTGCGAATGGTTCATCCAACAATGTGTCAATCCTTATTTCAGTGCAAATGTTCTCTTTACGGATGATGCTTCATTCCAACTTGATCAAATTGTAAATTTTCACAATCAACATGTGTCAACTGACGAGAATCCGCACGCAATTGCGCAATCACGTCATCAACACAGATTTTCTGAGAACGTTTGGGCAGGCATTGTTGGTGATGTCTTGATTGGGCCCCATGTTCTTCCACCTACGCTCAATGGAGCACGTTATCATGATTTCATACGGGATACTCTACCTGTGCTGCTAGAACATGTGCCTTTACAAGTACGACACAACATGTGGTTCATGCACGATGGAGCTCCTGCATATTTCAGTCGAAGTGTTCGTACGCTTCTCAACAACAGATTCGGTGACCGATGGATTGGTAGAGGCGGACCAATTCCATGGCCTCCACGCTCTCCTGACCTCAACCCTCTTGACTTTCATTTATGAGGGCATTTGAAAGCTCTTGTCTACGCAACCCCGGTACCAAATGTAGAGACTCTTCGTGCTCGTATTGTGGACGGCTGTGATACAATACGCCATTCTCCAGGGCTGCATCAGCACATCAGGGATTCCATGCGACGGAGGGTGGATGCATGTATCCGTTCCGGACACATGTCCACATAACATCTTTTCTTTCTTTGTGTGTGAGGAATGTTTCCTGAAAGTTTGGCCGTACCTTTTTGTAACACCCCGTATAGACCAAAAACTGTTTCTGACGAGGACCAGTTGAGGTCCGAGATTTACCATCTGAAGTACGTGTTCCGAAAGAACGACTATGGTGCACGCGATATAAAGGCAGCGTTGTCCAAAAAAAAAGGAAACGTGAAAATGCTCCACACTCACAGGATGAAACACCGATTGCGGTTCTCCCTTTTTGTGGCGCGATTTCCAGTAAAATAGGAAGAGTCCTGCGTAGACGATGTATAAGGCCGATGTTTCGTCCTCCTAAGAAAATTAAGGAGATGATGCGCCCTGTTAAGGACAATCTCGGCCTCAGGGTCCCTGGAGTTTATAATATACCGTGTGAATGTGGAAGCAATTATATAGGTCAGACGATTCGTACCGTTTCCGACCGCTGTCCAGAACACCAGCGCCATATTAAACATAGAGAACTGGAGAAATCGGCAATTGCGGAGCACAGTCTGACGAACAAACATAAAATATTGTTCGATGAAACAAAAATTCTGTCCCATGCCTCCACGTACTGGGATTCTGTTATTAAGGAGGCTGTCGAAATAAGAACGAGCCAAAATAACTTTAACCGCAGTAGTGGATACCATCTGAGCTGTGCATGGAAACGAGCACTTGATGCAGAGAAGCAGCAGAGACGTTCCTTCCAAGGTTTACGTTCCAATGGAAGTGATGGCGCCACTGGCGCACAGTGACATCGTCTGCGACAGCAGCACGTAATCGCCGACCAATCATAAGCCGACCAATCAGAAGCCATCCATGGGCTATAAATAAGGCTACCACAGCAGCAGTGTATCTCCCTTTCTCTCCACCCCCAGCTTCGCCTTTACCGTTGTGTCCCACCCTCTCTCTATCTCCACACCCTCCATCTCCTTTCCCAACACAACACCAACACCGTCTACCCCTCCCGGATGATGAGCTTCGCCCTGACATCTACCCTTGCTACCAACTCTAACCCCATCTTCCTGCCTCCTCCTCAGGGCTCCCTCTCCTCCCCCTCCCTCCTCCTGAGCGGCTTCCCCCTCCTACTCCCCCTCCATCTCTTGTGTCTCTGCGCTCCCTCCTGCCCTGTCTTCCCTCTTCGTCTCCCACCCCACGTGTCTCCTGCCTCTTCGTGTACCCACTGACGCCCCTCCTCTCTTCATCCCGCCACTTCCCCTGCTGCCCCTTGCTCTCCCCTCCTTTCCATCCCCTCTGCCCTTTCCCACGGCAGGTCCCGCCTGACAGTTTTATTCTTCGTCGTGTGTGCTCCAAGCGGGTTTTAAATGTGTTGTTCCGGAGTGTTTTTACTACTGTGGCCGACTTTTAACGTGTGCATGTCCATTCAGTGTCTTCTCTGAGTTTTGAAGACTCGCCAACTGTGTTTTTTTTTAACTTTCTGGTGGCTTTTAACTGTCCTCCATGACCGTCTCCATGTTAGTCTGTTTTTTTACCTCCATTTTCTCCCCTCATTCTGTTTTAAGTTCCCCTTTCTCGCCTTATGTATGTAAAATTTTATTCTTATTTTAAGTTGTTATGTCACTCGGCTGAAGAGCGGCGGATTGTGCCGCTGACAGCCCTCCGCTGCCCATATGGGGCAGGGGAATGAAATCACAAAAAAATAAAATTAAAAAAACCAGTAGTGAAGACAGTCAGCCCCTGACGATGACGATGAAGGTAATCGTCGTAAGCTCGAGATTTTATCCAGAACTGACGCGGCAAGAATACCGAGAATGTTTTACATATGAGTGCTGTCGTGAAAAACTTCGTTCCCAACGCTTCTAACAAGGGAACCTCCCCATCACACCCCCCTCAGATTTAGTTATAAGTTGGCACAGTGGATAGACCTTGATAAACTGAACACAGATCAACTGAGAAAACAGGAAGAAGTTGTGTGGAACTGTGAAAAAATAAGCAAAATATACAAACTGAGTAGTCAATGGGCCACATAAGCAACATAATGGACTATGTGAGATTAGGAGTGCCGTGGCCCCGTGGTAGCGTGAGCAGCTGCAGAACGAGAGGTCCTTGGTTCAAGTCTTCCCTCGACTGAAAATTTTACTTTCTTTATTTTTGCATAGTTATTATCTGTCCGTTCGTTCATTGACATCTCTGTTCACTGTAATAAGTTTAGTGTCTGTGTTTTGCGACCGCATCGCAAAACCGTGCTATTAGTAGACGAAAGGACGTGCCTCTCCAATGGGAACAGAAAACATTTATCGCAAGGTCATAGGTCAAGCGATTCCTCCACAGGAAAACACATCTGATATATTCTATACGACACTGGTGACGGCATGTGCGTCACACGACAGGAATATGTTGTCGACCCACCTAACTTGTACACTTGGCGAATGGGTAAAAAGATTCTTCTACCTTGCCCGATTTAGGTTTTCTTGTGAATGTGATAATCACTCCCAAAAAAGTGATGAAAACATAAGAGTTTGTCACATAAACTGAAAATAAAAAACTAAACTTTTTCACTCGATGGAAGATTTGAACCTAGGACCTGTTGTTCCGCAGCTGCTCACGTTACCACGAGACCACGGCGCTCCTGAGTTCGCATCATCCATGATGTTGCTTATCTTGCGCATGGGCTACTCACTTTGTATATTTTGCTTATTTTTTTGATAGTTCCATACAACTTCTTCCTGTTTTCTCGATTGATCTGTGTTCAGTTTTTCAAGGCCTATCCACTGTGCCAACTTATAACTAAATCTGAGGGAGGTGCGATGGGGAGGTTCCCTTGTAAGTAGGTGGTCATAATGTTTTGGCTCATCAGTGTAGATGCAGAGAATCCATTTACTGTTGTCTCAATCGTTTATATTTGAAAATAACGTACGGTGCCAGACATAGTGAGCGAGTGAATGTCAACGGCAGCCGGTGCAGGAGTGGAGCTGCTGTGGCACCTGCGCCGCCCGCCGCCCTCAGGTAATTGGCGCCTTCGCCATTTCCCGCGCGTCGCCCCGGCTAATGCGCCATTTCCTCCCAACTCGCATTCCTGCCCGCGCCGGCTGTCCGCGCGCTCCGTGCGCTGATCGATGCCTCGGAGCCCCCGTGCGGCGCGCCACCCTCTTTGATTTGCACCGCTCGGCGCCGTCGGCACGTCTGTAAATATTTCCCTGCCGCTCGCCCGTTCGCAGTTTTTGCTGCGCGCGCCTGCAATCTGTTACCACATCGCTGCTCCGCGATTGATGGCCTCCGATGGTCTTTTTGAGTTAGTTACCACCTTTTTTCTCCTTCATCTGTTGAGAGATATACGAGTACACCCGTATCGGTTTGTTCTCGTTGGCCCGATAAAACTCATGTATTTCCTACTCTGTTCTCCTTTACTGTGGTGGTCTCACGGCTCATTCGAGCTTATGAATAGCCAACCGAAAACCTCTGATACTTTATGTACCGCTCAGATGACGAATAGTTTGGCTTTAGGAAACGTGAAGGCACCAGCGTGGCAATTCTGACGACGCGATAGATAATGCAAGTAAGACTGAATAAAAATGAAGACACCTTCCTACGATTTATCGAGCTGGTAAAAGCGTTCGACAGTGTCAAATGGTGCAAAATGTTCCACATTCTGACAAATAGGTAAGCTATAGGGAAATACGGGTAACATACAATATGTACAAGAACCACGAGAGAATAATAGAAGTGGAACACCAAGAATGAAATGCTCGGATTAAAAACGGAGGCCGGCCGCTGTGGGCGAGCGGTTCTAGGTGATTCAGTCCGGAACCACGCGGCTGCTACGGTCGCAGGTTGGAATCCTGCCTTGGGCATGGATGTGTGTGATGTCCTTAGGCTCGTTAGTTAGGTTTGAGTAGTTCTAAGTCGAGGGGACTGATGACCTCAGGTGTTAAAGTCCCATAGTGCTTGGAGCCAGGTGGTGATTAGTGTTTAACGTCCCGTCGACAACGGGGTCATTACAGACGGAGCGCAAGCTCGGGTTACGGAAGGATGTGGAAGGAAATCGGCCGTGCCCTTTCAAAGGAACCATCTCGGCATTTGCCTGAAACGATTTAGGGAAATCACGGAAAACCTAAATCAGGATGGCCGGAGACGGGATTGAACCGTCGTCCTCCCGAATGCGAGTCCAGTGTGCTAACCACTGCGCCACCTCGCTCGGCGCTTGGAGCCATTTGAACTTTTAAAAACGGAGTAAGACAGGCACGTGGTCTTTGAGTCAAATGGTTCTGAGCACTATGGGACTTAACTACTGAGGTCATCAGTCCCCTAGAACTTAGAACTACTTAAACCTAAATGACTTAAGGACAGCACACACATCCATGCCCGAGGCAGGATTCGAGTCTGCGACCGTAGCGGTCGCGCGGCTCCAGACTGTAGCGCCTAGAACCGCATGCCCACTCCGGCCGGCCACGTAGTCCTTCACCCCCGCTGTTCAATCTACGCATCCAAAAAGCAATGACGGAAGTTAAAGAATGGTTCAATACCGGAATTAAAAATCTAAGGTGAAAGGATATCAATGATAAGATTCGCTCATATTGCCATCCTCAGCGAAAGTGAAGAAGAATTAATGGATCTGCTGAATGGAATGACCAGCATTATGAGAATACAATATGGACTGAGTGTAAGGCAAAGAAAGATAAAAATAACGAGAAGAATAAGAACCTCAACATCAGAATCGGCGATCATGAAGTTGACGAAATTAAAGAATTCTAGTACCTAGGCAGCAAAATAACCCAAAACGGACGGAGCAAAGAGGACATAAAAAGCAGACTAGCACTGGCGAAAAGGGCATTCCTGGCCAAGAGAAGTCTACCGATGTCAAAAACAGGCCTTCATTTGAGGAAGAAATTTCTGAGAACGTACATTTGGAGCACAGCCCTGTATGGTAGTGAAACATAGACAGTGGGGAAACCAAAACAGAAGAGAATCAAAGAATTTCAGATGATGTGCTACAGAAGAATGTTGAAAATTAGGCGATCTGATATGGTAAGAAGTCAGGAGGTTCACCGCAAAATCGCCAAGGAAAAAATGGTCCAAATAGCTCTGAGCACTACGGGACTTACCATCTGAGGTCATCAGTCCCCTAGAACTTAGAACTACTTAAACCTAACTAACCTACGGACATCACACACATCCATGCCCGAGGGAGGATTCGAACCTGCGACCGTAGCAGCAGCGCGGTTCCTGACTGAAGCGCCTAGAGCCGCTCGGCCACAGCGGCCGCCACGCCAAGGAAAGAATATACGGAAAACAGTGACAAGAAAAAGGGACAGGATGATAGGACATCTGTTAAGACATCAGGGAATGACTTCCATGGTACTTGACGGAGCTGTAGAGGGTAAAAACTGTAGAGGAAGGCAGAGATTGGAATGTAACCAGCAAATAATTGAAGACGTGCTACTCTGAGATGAGGAGGTTCGTTCTGGAGAGGAATTAGTGGCGGGCTGCATCTTACCACTCAGAAGGCTGATGAAGAAAAAAAGAAAACTTGAAACGAAAAGCGCGCGCAAGTTTTGTTAAATCCAAAAGGATAAGCCTTATTCTTGCGAGGATAACACGGTAAGCGCCTTAACCCGATTTCTCCCCGTTGTCAGTGGGAAAAAAAAGTCAAAATAACCTAACACGTGTCTCGGCTTATCTGTAGATATTCGACCGTTTCTCAGGAAACTACGGTCAAAGTTTTCGAGGTACTTTATGTGCCTTTTAGCGAGTAAACAGTCCAACCGAAGAAGTGGCAAAGTGGCAAGTGTGGACACTTTACAGTTTTGCGCCCCATGTTAGAAAGTCGAGTTTTTTTTTTGTTTTTCGTTTATCTACACGTGTCCGTACTACTATAAGAATATTTTCCACTGTATACTGAAATACCATTGTCCTTGATCGCTTATGAATTGTACGTCTGGTACATTAAATTAAAAAAATGAAACCGGGAAAGAAGCAATAAATGAATGGAAAAATTATTTGAAATTGTTTTCAGTGAAATTCTTGTAGTGTATCTTGATTCATAATCAACTGCGAGCGCCCGTGCTCGGCGAAATGATTCGTTATGCGTGGTTTGCGGCGAAATTATTGCCAACGGGTGAAATCTTCAGCATTGTTAACGGCGTTTCTTTCTCAAGGAGGTTTATACGAATAAATGTCGCTGTGGCAAACTTGAATTCACTCGATGCTCGTGGCGTTCGTAATTTCTATGTTTCGAATGTTTCTACGGTCGGTACCATCGTAGAGCATGTTCCAAATTTTCCTCAAGAATAAACATAAGAATAAAATATGTTGTTGTTGTGGTCTTCAGTCCTGAGACTGGTTTGATGCAGCTCTCCATGCTACTCTATCCTGTGCAAGCTGCTTCATCTCCCAGTACCTACTGCAACCTACATCCTTCTGAATCTGCTTAGTGTATTCATCTCTTGGTCTCCCTCTACGATTTTTACCCTCCACGCTGCCCTCCAATGCTAAATTTGTGATCCCTTGATGCCTCAAAACATGTCCTACCAACTGATCCCTTCTTCTAGTCAAGTTGTGCCACAAACTTCTCTTCTCCCCAATCCTATTCAATACCTCCTCATTAGTTACGTGATCTACCCACCTTACTACCAGAATAAAATATAAGAATTAAGAATTCATGTAAGTCTGAAATATAACGTACACGTACGGGGTGTTTCCGTAACAGCGCGCAAAAATTTAAAAGTGATGTTATATATCCCCATAGGAAATATCCTAGGTGATGTAGATCAGGTGTGCCTGCAGCCCATGGAATTGGACCTGGGACCTACCCTTCCAATCCAGCGACCAGGAAATATAGCACTGAGATGGTTTCGAACATCCATAGTGAAGTGAGGCGGTGCGCCGTCATGTTGTTGAGTCATAGTAGATTTGCAGCTGCCTGTGATGTGATTCGAAACACATCAGGTATATTATGTCCGGATCCATCAGAATCTTGTTTACCGATGTCATGCTTGCATTGAGGCTTGATGGGCGTCAGTTTCAGCACATTTTGTAACATACAGTACTAATGGTACGCTCATTGTGTCAGTCGTGGTGTTTGCAGTTAACTGTAACTACTGTCAATAAAAAAAGTACACAGTACAGTGATTTTATTCCTATTATCTCCTTCAACTGGCTTCTCCGATCCCAGGTTCCCTGTGTCGACTATTTCAGCGGAGCATCCTCTATGTACTGTTGTCCGCAGCTCGTGGTCCAGTGTCTAGCGTCGCTGCCTCTGGATCACAGGGTCCACGGTTCGATTCCCGGCCAGGTTGGGGATTTTCTCTGCCTGAGGACTGGGTGTTTGTGTTGTCCTCATGGGACAATGTAAATGCGATAAAACAGGGCTGCCTTATGGACAAGTAAAGTAAACAAAACCTGCGTCATGGCTCCCCAGTAATCAGGCTTGTCCTCCCCGTTTCCTTGCAGGAAATAAAGAATGTATCTGTAAATAAACAGCACAGTACATATAAACTCGTACGCATGTTAGATGTAAATAAGATGGAAAACAGTAATGCTAGATAAAGCGGTAGACAAGTTTATTTCCATATCTTCTTAAGCTGGCTTCTCCGACTCCATTTCCTACCTAGAATTGTTCAGTGGAATATTTTTTTTAATGTCCTATTACATTTTCCCACACTCTTACAGAAACACCTTGTGTGAGACGTATTGTGAAACACAGTTGTAATTTTACAATTAATGTAACACCCTTGTTTCCCCTAACTTAATAAGAAACATTCGCGTAGTAACCTCCTACGGACATGAACAGGTAAATAAAAAGACTAATCGGGTTTCGAACACGGGACGCAAAAGCGAAAGGCCGCGATGTTAGTCACTTTGCCACCAGTTGGGCTGAGCTCGTCGTGCCCTAAATGGCATCCAAATTACGCCAAAAACTTTGGCGGTCGTATTCTCAGAACGGTCGAGAATCTACAGATATGCCGAGACACGTGTTCGCTTATTTCGGCCCCTCTTCTATTGTTTACGGGAAATCGGGTTATGGTACTTGCCATGTTCTCCTCGTTACCGTTAATCCCATCTAGTACGGAGGTCCGCGACACTCAAGATTTGGCAAATTCATTTTATTTAACTTCCTGTAGCCGCAGTCATGAGAGAACTCGTGTACTCCATCTTTGTGCAAACTTTGTTCTGTGTGTGACGTACTGTAAGTGTTTATGTACCGCATTTTCTGAGGCGGCCATCAGGGACAGGCCCAGCATTTGCCTAAACGGGCGTGGAAACTGCCTAGAAAGCACAGCAGCGGCCGTTAATCAGCCGTGCGGATTTCATCCTTCATCCATGTCTGGCTCAACTTATCTCGCAAGCTATCGCGCTACGCGTTACACTATACGAGCAGGACAGCTAAAAGGACAAACATAAAAAATATAATTAGTTTCCCTTTCTGCCCCTTTACATCATCTTACTCTCGCGCTAAACAAACATCCTATTCCAGCGACTGCAAAAGCTTTCGTATTACTCAGCAGCTTATACATTTTCCATATGGGTTAGGAATGGAATAACTAAGAACTACAGGCGCACTAAAATGAAATAGTTGCAGAAAATATGCGAAGATATCAAAAAAAGAGATAATCGTCGCAAAGACTGAAGCTGAAAGTAAAGGCGTCGACATTAAAAGTGCAAGAGGAATTCCACAGTTAAACGCAGAGGAAAGAGCGGGTAGGTGGAAAGAGTACAAAATGCATATTGTTAGTAGTCAGTACCAAAAATATGACAGTTTACATGTGATGTGCTACGACAAAGAAACGAGCCTGTGACCACTGGAGTGCCACAAGCTACCGCAAAATCGTAACACAGCACATACACACGTCATACTAACACATGTAAATACGCATGACAGAGGTTTAATCTTCGAAACGGATTGTGGATGTAAATAAACAGTGACCGGTAACAGTATCTTTGTTGTGTCATTCAACATCAATAACAGTTACGGCAACGCCTAGCTGAAAATGTTCGCATTTAAAGGAAAGACTAAATTCAAGGCCACTACGAGGGCGAGGAACTGTCTGATGTGATCGCAATGCGAGTCGACATGGAAGAGTGTGCTCCCTGCCGCCGTTGGATAAGCAGCTGCAACAGCAGGTCGTATACCCCTACCTTACGTATTTGTTACATAGTTTAATACTTAATTTCTTTGCGTGTTTTTGGGCACTTGCATTGTTTAACTCATAAATTTCGGGCGTATTATAGTATTTGAGAGTTGAAGCATCGCGCTTTAGTGTTTACTTCGTAGATTCTTACTTAAATTGCCTGTGAGTTTCGTATAGGAGGTGTAATTTCGAGTTTTAGTTACTGTAATCGCAAATTCAGGCAGATTGTAGCGCAGTCGTTAGGCATTTGTACAGGGTAGTTAATACATTCTATGCGTGTTTCCCTTGCGTTATCTAGGCACGGACTCGTGTTTCAGTAACTGTTGTTCAACATCGATTAGAATGGACAGGGACTGTGATTGCTGTGTTCGGATGAGGGCTGAGTTGGCATCCCTTCGCTCACAGCTGCAAGCGGCGCTGACTTCGGTCGGGCAGCTTGAGGCTGTTGCCAATGGGTACCACTGTGGGGAGCCGGACTTGAGTATCACGGGGATGTCAACCTCGTCCCGTCTGTCCCCAGATCGGTCTGCTGCTGTGGTTGCCCCGGTTGCTGCCCGCAGTAGGGCTGAGTCCTCGCCTGTGGTTGATTGGGAGGACGTTCCAAGGCGTGGCAGGCAGCGAAAGACGTCCCCGGAGGCTGATCAGAAAGCCTCCCCGGTGCGTCTGACAAACAGGTTTCAGGCCCTGTCTCTGGCTGAGCCAGATGCAGCTGCCTGGCCTGTTTCAGAGGATGATTCTCAGCCTTCAAGGTCCGCGCAATCACAGAGGGTGGGCTTATTGGTAGTTGGGAGCTCCAATGTTAGGCGCGTAATGGGACCCCTTAGGGATATGGCGGCTAAGGAGGGGAAGAAATCCAGTGTGCACTACGTGTGCATTCCGGGTGGAGTCATTCCTGATGTGGAAAGGGTCCTTCCGGATGCCATGAAGAGCACAGGGTACAGCCAGCTGCAGGTGGTGGCACATGTCGGCACTAATGACGTGTGTCGCTTTGGATCAGAGGAAATTCTCTCTGGATTCCAGCGGCTATCTGATTTGGTGAAGGCTGCCAGTCTTGCTTACGAGATGAAGGCAGAGCTCACCATCTGCAGCATCGTTGACAGAGCCGACTGCGGACCTTTGGTGCAGAGCCGGGTGGAGGGTCTGAATCAGAGGCTCAGACGTTTTTGCGACCGTGTTGGCTGCAAATTCCTTGATCGCGCCATAGGGTGGTGGGGTTTCGGGTTCCGCTGAATAGGTCAGGAGTTCATTACACTCAGCTGGCGGCTACACGGGTAGCGGAGGCTGTGTGGCGCGGACTGGGCGGTTTTTTAGGTTAGAAGGCCTCGGGAAAGTACGGAGTGGGCTGCAATCTCAAACGGTGCATGGCAAATACAGGACGTGCTTGGATCAAGGAACAGTTGGAATTGTCGTTGTAAATCATTGTAGCTCTGCTGGGGAAGTCCCTGAGCTTCAAGCGCTAATAGAAGGCACAGAAGCTGAAATCGTTATAGGTACAGAAAGCTGGCTAAAGCCTGAAATACGTTCTGCAGAAATTTTTACGAACTCTCAGACGGTGTTCAGGAAAGATAGATTAAGCATAATTGGAGGTGGAGTGTTTGTGTCTGTCAGTAGTGGTTTATCTTGTAGTGAAGTCGAAGTAGATACTCCGTGCGAATTGGTATGGGTGGAGGTTATACTTAACAGCCGAACTAAGTTAATAATTGGCTCCTTCTACCGACCCCCAGACTCCGATGATATAGTTGCTGAACAGTTCAGAGAAAATTTGAGTCTCGTAACAAACAAATACCCCACTCATACGGTTATAGTTGGTGGGGACTTCAACCTTCCCTCGATATGTTGGCAAAAATACTTGTTCAAAACCGGTGGTAGGCAGAAAATATCTTCCGAGATCGTCCTAAATGCTTTCTCCGAAAATTATTTCGAGCAGTTAGTCCACGAACCCACGCGAATTGTAAATGGTTGCGAAAACACACTTGACCTCTTAGCCACAAACAATCCAGAGCTGATAGAGAGCATCATGACTGATACAGGGATTAGTGATCACTAGGTCGTTGTAGCTAGGCTCAATACCGTTTCTCCCAAATCCACCAGAAACAAACGCAAAATAATTTTATTTAAAAAAGCGGATAAAGTGTCACTAGAAGCCTTCCTAAGAGACAATCTCCATTCCTTCCTAAATGACTATGCAAATGTAGACGAGATGTGGCTCAAATTCAAAGATATAGTAGCAACAGCAATTGAGAGATTCATACCTCATAAATTGGTAAGAGATGGAACTGATCCCCCGTGGTACACAAAACAGGACCGAACGCTGTTGCAGAGGCAACGGAAAAAGCATGCGAAGTTCAGAAGAACGCGAAATCCCGAAGATTGGCTAAAATTACAGACGCGCGAAATTTGGCACGGACTTCAATGCGAGATGCCTTTAATAGGTTCCACAACGAAACATTGTCTCGAAATTTGGTAGAAAATCCGAAGAAATTCTGGTCGTATGTAAAGTACACAAGCGGCAAGACGCAGTCAATACCTTCGCTGCGCAGTGCCGATGGTACTGTTACCGACGACTGTGCCGCTAAAGCGGAGTTATTGAACGCAGTTTTCCGAAATTCCTTCACCAGGGAAGACGAATGGAATATTCCAGAATTTGAAACACGAACAGCTGCTAGCATAAGTTTCTTAGAAGTAGATACGTTAGGGGTTGCGAAGCAACTCAAATCGCTTGATACGGGCAAGTCTTCAGGTCCACATTGTATACCGATTAGGTTCCTTTCGATTACGCTGATACAATAGCTCCCTACTTAGCAATAATATACAACCGCTCGCTCACCGATAGATCTGTACCTACAGATTGGAAAATTGCGCAGGTCGCACCAGTGTTTAAGAAGGGTAGTAGGAGTAATCCATCGAACTACAGATCTATATCATTGACGTCGGTTTGCAGTAGGGTTTTGGAACATATACTGTATTCAAACATTACGAATCACCTCGAAGGGAATGGACTATTGATACGTAATCAGCATGGTTTCAGAAAACATCGTTCTTGTGCAACGCAGAAGCTCTTTATTCGCACGTAGTAATGGCCGCTATCGACAGGGGATCTCAAGTTGATTCCGTATTTCTAGATTTCCGGAAAGCTTTTGACATCGTTCCTCACAAGCGACTTCTAATCAAGCTGCGGGTCTATGGGGTATCGTCTCAGTTGTGCGACTGGATTCGTGATTTCCTGCCAGGAAGGTCGCAGTTCGTAGTAATAGACGGCAAATCATCGAGTAAAACTGAAGTGATATCAGGTGTTCCCCAGGGAAGCGTCATGGGACCTCTGCTGTTCCTAATCTATATAAATGACCTGGGTGACAATCTGAGCAGTTCTCTTAGGTTGTTCGCAGATGATGCTGTAAATTACCGTCTAGTAAGGTCATCCGAAGACCAGTATCAGTTGCAAAGCGATTTAGAAAAGAAGATTGCTGTATGGTGTGGCAGGTGGCAGTTGACGCTAAATAACGAAAAGTGTGAGGTGATCCACATGAGTTCCAAAAGAAATCCGTTGGAATTCGATTACTCGATAAATACACTCCTGGAAATTGAAATAAGAACACCGTGAATTCATTGTCCCAGGAAGGGGAAACTTTATTGACACATTCCTGGGGTCAGATACATCACATGATCACACTGACAGAACCACAGGCACATAGACACAGGCAACAGAGCATGCACAATGTCGGCACTAGTACAGTGTATATCCACCTTTCGCAGCAATGCAGGCTGCTATTCTCCCATGGAGACGATCGTAGAGATGCTGGATGTAGTCCTGTGGAACGGCTTGCCATGCCATTTCCACCTGGCGCCTCAGTTGGACCAGCGTTCGTGCTGGACGTGCAGACCGCGTGAGACGACGCTTCATCCAGTCCCAAACATGCTCAATGGGGGACAGATCCGGAGATCTTGCTGGCCAGGGTAGTTGACTTACACCTTCTAGAGCACGTTGGGTGGCACGGGATACATGCGGACGTGCATTGTCCTGTTGGAACAGCAAGTTCCCTTGCCGGTCTAGGAATGGTAGAACGATGGGTTCGATGACGGTTTGGATGTACCGTGCACTATTCAGTGTCCCCTCGACGATCACCAGTGGTGTATGGCCAGTGTAGGAGATCGCTCCCCACACCATGATGCCGGGTGTTGGCCCTGTGTGCCTCGGTCGTATGCAGTCCTGATTGTGGCGCTCACCTGCACGGCGCCAAACACGCATACGACCATCATTGGCACCAAGGCAGAAGCGACTCTCATCGCTGAAGACGACACGTCTCCATTCGTCCCTCCATTCACGCCTGTCGCGACACCACTGGAGGCGGGCTGCACGATGTTGGGGCGTGAGCGGAAGACGGCCTAACGGTGTGCGGGACCGTAGCCCAGCTTCATGGAGACGGTTGCGAATGGTCCACGCCGATACCCCAGGAGCAACAGTGTCCCTAATTTGCTGGGAAGTGGCGGTGCGGTCCCCTACGGCACTGCGTAGGATCCTACGGTCTTGGCGTGCATCCGTGCGTTGCTGCGGTCCGGTCCCAGGTCGACGGGCACGTGCACCTTCCGCCGACCACTGGCGACAACATCGATGTACTGTGGAGACCTCACGCCCCACGTGTTGAGCAATTCGGCGGTACGTCCACCCGGCCTCCCGCATGCCCACTATACGCCCTCGCTCAAAGTCCGTCAACTGCACATACGGTTCACGTCCACGCTGTCGCGGCATGCTACCAGCGTTAAAGACTGCGATGGAGCTCCGTATGCCACGGCAAACTGGCTGACACTGACGGCGGCGGTGCACAAATGCTGCGCAGCTAGCGCCATTCGACGGCCAACACCGCGGTTCCTGGTGTGTCCGCTGTGCCGTGCGTATGATCATTGCTTGTACAGCCCTCTCGCAGTGTCCGGACCAAGTATGGTGGGTCTGACACACCGGTGTCAATGTGTTCTTTTTTCCATTTCCAGGAGTGTATAATGCGACACATTTTATCTTATTCAGAGTCCAGTACTCCATATTATTCCCCACTCTTTTGGCTACAAAACTCTATTTTTCAACATAACCTCCGTTCAGACACCAATTTGGACGCTACGTATAGCGTCACCACCGTATCGGGATCCTCATGGAACCATAGGGGCTGAAGCGGGAATATCCCACGATGTCTCTCAATAAATTCCGCATATTTTGAACCGAAATTGGCCGATAAGAAAAATGTGTTGCCTTACTTACTGAACGCACCTCCTCGTAAAAAGAAACACAAAGCTAATGCTTACTCCCTACTCCCGGTGGAGCATCGGAACTTTTTGTTTGGCCTTTTGACCCTGTATTATAACCTTCTTGTATTTTACACTGCACACTCTGTGACAGAAAAATGAACAGAGATAGAAAAAAACCAAAAAAATCCTTAGAATCTTAATCGCGCTCAAGATTGGATTCGTCACTCACATGTCGGAAAAAATTTAAAGAAAATAAAACTTTCTCGTAATATTTACGTATGCCAGGGTGAATTATGACCTGACAATGTGTATTAACAAACAAGCTGTGGAGCGACAAGCATAAAAGTTTTTCACAAACTCTACGTTTTGGCTAGTTATCCACACAAGTCGACGAAACAGATGGACAAAAAAAAAAGGAATGTTGCGCGATGAAGTAATGCAGGAGAATGGGGAGAGGTCCCAGAGGACGGAATGAAAGCCGGCAGCGGATTCAGCGGACAGCGAGCAGCGCAGGTTTCGGCGGGCCACGGGCCACGCCCATCCCGGCAGAGGTAAACGCGCGGGTGGGGTCGCCGGAAGATTAAAACGCCACCAGAACCCATTCCGGGAGATCGATACCCCGTCCCCACAGCGTATAAACGTCCCTCCGGAAAACCCGCTCGCGCTGAAACCTAGCCAAAGTGGCCGGCTTAGCCGTCGCCGCTGCCTGGCGCATTGGTGGGAGTGCCCCGCTAAGTACCTGCCAAAAGTGTCTCGTTACTTCATGCACTTACACACCACGTGGATTTTCATCAATAGGGGATCATCATCCAAACTCATTGTGCGTGGTGTAGCTTCAGTCAGTTTTCTTCTTACGATTTGCACGCTCAGCAAACACCGCTCCAGAGGCTAGGCCACTGCCCCATAGCGATTGCGAAGATACAGCTCTGATCCGGCAGTCCCATAATCTGCTAAATTACATTCACTGAATTCTAGTTTTTTTTTTCTTTTTGCAGATACCACAGTCGAATTTCTCCTTAGCTGCATGCAGTGCGGCTAGCCTTTCGTCACTAGTAACTGTGACGTCCCCGGGAACTAAATTCTACCGACCTTTCCAACCATCGAACCATGTCGTCACCATGGAAACTACCAGTCTATCCTTTTCATTACTAATATATATTCTTGATTCCGTAAAGTGTTTAACACTCTCTGCGACAAACTTTGAGTAGCTGTTGACTTTACACTGGCGATCAGCTATCCACATTGCCAAACGGGTAACATGCAACCCAGAGACAACAAATATTTTCAGTATTTTATGTTAGCATTGAACGAACTTAAAAATTCAAAATGGTGTCATAATCTACGCATTAAGGGGTATAATCTTAAGTTAAAGGCTTAACGCAATAAATCAAATATTAAAAGTTAGAAACTGTGTGTATGTCTTAAAGCAATATAACTCACAGCGCGCAAATTTCTTAGACTGTATTCATCCACTATTTGAGACTCCCAACAAACGTTACGCGTAGTTTTAAACCTTTTCAAAATGTTTTCCGGCTGAGAATCCGCACAAAATAATGAAAGGTAAAACACATATGGCCTCCTACGTTTTTATTGTTCACGCGGTAAAACTTCAGCACCATGCACGACATTTTAATTTTTTACTGCCTTACTGCTAATTTTATTCACAACACATTTTGCAGAGAGTGTCGACATATACTGCTAAATGCCACTTGCCCTAATTATTTTAGAAATTGCGGAGGAATGTTATCTGTGCCTTCCACCTTATTTTATCTCAAGTTCTCCAAAGCTCAATTAAACTCTGACTGCAGGATTTATCCCCTGCATCTACATCTACATCTACATCTACTCTCCAATTCACATTTAAGTGCTTGGCAGAGGGTTCAGCGAACCACAATCATACTATCTCTCTACCATTCCACTCCCGAACAGCGCGCGGGAAAAACGAACACCTAAACCTTTCTGTTCGAGCTCTGATTTCTCTTATTTTATTTTGATGATCGTTCCTACCTATGTAGGGTGGGCTCAACAAAATATTTTCGCATTCGGAAGAGAAAGTTGGTGACTGAAATTTCGCAAATAGATCTCGCCGCGACGAAAAACGTCTTTGCTTTAATGACTTCCATCCCAACTCGCGTATCATATCTGCCACACTCTCTCCCCTATTACGTGATAATACAATCCGAGCTGCCCTTTTTTTGCACCCTTTCGATGTCCTCCGTCAATCTCACCTGATAAGGGTCTCACACCGCGCAGCAAAATTCTAACAGAGGAGGAACGAGTGTAATGTAAGCTGTCTCTTTTAGTGGGCTTGTTGCATCTTCTAAGTGTCCTGCCAATGAAACGCAACCTTTGGCTCGCCTTCCCCACAATATTATCTATGTGGTCTTTCCAACTGAAGTTGTTCGCAATTTTAACATCCAGGTACTAAATTGAATTGACAGCCTTGAGAATTGTACTACACTCCTGGAAATGGAAAAAAGAACACATTGACACCGGTGTGTCAGACCCACCATACTTGTTCCGGACACTGCGAGAGGGCTGTACAAGCAATGATCACACGCACGGCACAGCGGACACACCAGGAACCGCGGTGTTGGCCGTCGAATGGCGCTAGCTGCGCAGCATTTGTGCACCGCCGCCGCCGGCGACCCCACCCGCGCGTTTACCTCTGCCGGGATGGGCGTGGCCCGTGGCCCGCCGAAACCTGCGCTGCTCGCTGTCCGCTGAATCCGCTGCCGGCTTTCATTCCGTCCTCTGGGACCTCTCCCCATTCTCCTGCATTACTTCATCGCGCAACATTCCTTTTTTTTTTTTTGTCCATCTGTTTCGTCGACTTGTGTGGATAACTAGCCAAAACGTAGAGTTTGTGAAAAACTTTTATGCTTGTCGTTCCACAGCTTGTTTGTTAATACACATTGTCAGGTCATAATTCACCCTGGCATACGTAAATATTACGAGAAAGTTTTATTTTCTTTAAATTTTTTCCGACATGTGAGTGACGAATCCAATCTTGAGCGCGATTAAGATTCTAAGGGTTTTTTTGGTTTTTTTCTATCTCTGTTCATTTTTCTGTCACAGAGTGTGCAGTGTAAAATACAAGAAGGTTATAATACAGGGTCAAAAGGCCAAACAAAAAGTTCCGATGCTCCACCGGGAGTAGGGAGTAAGCATTAGCTTTGTGTTTCTTTTTACGAGGAGGTGCGTTCAGTAAGTAAGGCAACACATTTTTCTTATCGGCCAATTTCGGTTCAAAATATGCGGAATTTATTGAGAGACATCGTGGGATATTCCCGCTTCAGCCCCTATGGTTCCATGAGGATCCCGATACGGTGATGACGCTATACGTAGCGTCCAGATTGGTGTCTGAACGGAGGTTATGTTGAAAAATAGAGTTTTGTAGCCAAAAGAGTGGGGAATAATATGGAGTACTGGACTCTGAATAAGATAAAATGTGTCGCATTATACACTCCTGGAAATGGAAAAAAGAACACATTGACACCGGTGTGTCAGACCCACCATACTTGGTCCGGACACTGCGAGAGGGCTGTACAAGCAATGATCATACGCACGGCACAGCGGACACACCAGGAACCGCGGTGTTGGCCGTCGAATGGCGCTAGCTGCGCAGCATTTGTGCACCGCCGCCGTCAGTGTCAGCCAGTTTGCCGTGGCATACGGAGCTCCATCGCAGTCTTTAACACTGGTAGCATGCCGCGACAGCGTGGACGTGAACCGTATGTGCAGTTGACGGACTTTGAGCGAGGGCGTATAGTGGGCATGCGGGAGGCCGGGTGGACGTACCGCCGAATTGCTCAACACGTGGGGCGTGAGGTCTCCACAGTACATCGATGTTGTCGCCAGTGGTCGGCGGAAGGTGCACGTGCCCGTCGACCTGGGACCGGACCGCAGCAACGCACGGATGCACGCCAAGACCGTAGGATCCTACGCAGTGCCGTAGGGGACCGCACCGCCACTTCCCAGCAAATTAGGGACACTGTTGCTCCTGGGGTATCGGCGTGGACCATTCGCAACCGTCTCCATGAAGCTGGGCTACGGTCCCGCACACCGTTAGGCCGTCTTCCGCTCACGCCCCAACATCGTGCAGCCCGCCTCCAGTGGTGTCGCGACAGGCGTGAATGGAGGGACGAATGGAGACGTGTCGTCTTCAGCGATGAGAGTCGCTTCTGCCTTGGTGCCAATGATGGTCGTATGCGTGTTTGGCGCCGTGCAGGTGAGCGCCACAATCAGGACTGCATACGACCGAGGCACACAGGGCCAACACCCGGCATCATGGTGTGGGGAGCGATCTCCTACACTGGCCATACACCACTGGTGATCGTCGAGGGGACACTGAATAGTGCACGGTACATCCAAACCGTCATCGAACCCATCGTTCTACCATTCCTAGACCGGCAAGGGAACTTGCTGTTCCAACAGGACAATGCACGTCCGCATGTATCCCGTGCCACCCAACGTGCTCTAGAAGGTGTAAGTCAACTACCCTGGCCAGCAAGATCTCCGGATCTGTCCCCCATTGAGCATGTTTGGGACTGGATGAAGCGTCGTCTCACGCGGTCTGCACGTCCAGCACGAACGCTGGTCCAACTGAGGCGCCAGGTGGAAATGGCATGGCAAGCCGTTCCACAGGACTACATCCAGCATCTCTACGATCGTCTCCATGGGAGAATAGCAGCCTGCATTGCTGCGAAAGGTGGATATACACTGTACTAGTGCCGACATTGTGCATGCTCTGTTGCCTGTGTCTATGTGCCTGTGGTTCTGTCAGTGTGATCATGTGATGTATCTGACCCCAGGAATGTGTCAATAAAGTTTCCCCTTCCTGGGACAATGAATTCACGGTGTTCTTATTTCAATTTCCAGGAGTGTATATTGAACGCGGGTAGTAACAATTTCTATTATTCTGCTTAAAATCGAAATTATACCAAAGACCTCATCATTCTTGCTGCTTGCGTTCGTGCTATATCTAAATACATGGCTGATACATCATTATTATTTCAAAGGTTTTTGAAATAATAAACGAACAAAGAAAAATCATTTTTCCGCGATCATGCTGTGTGCCCCCTAAAGAGCTATACAGCAGATTTTATCAAGTAGTTATGTGACAAGATGTGTATTCAAATTTCACTAATTATACTTTATTGCCGGCCGCTGGTGGCCGAGCGGTTCTAGGCGCTTCAGTCTGGAACCGCGCGACCGCTACGGTCGCAGGTTCGAATCCTGCCTCGGGCATGGATGTGTGTGATGTCCTTAGGTTAGTTACGTTTAAGTAGTTCTAAGTTTTAGGGGACTGATGACCTGAGATGTTAAGTCCCATAGTGCTCAGAGCCATTTGAACCATACTTTATTGACATAACCTCCCTTACACGTGCTTCAATGAAATCCTTGGATTGCTTCACGCACGTCACTGCAGACATTAGGAACTATCTGAGATACAGCAGCTACTGAAATGCAGAACAATATTAAGGTAAATATCTGAAGTTGGTAATTGCCAGAGTCTAAATGCTAGCTTTCTTAGGGTTCTATTCGTCGTCGGTAATAAATTTCCTGATTTTAAATTTCCCCCTCAACTTTAGTGAGAAGACAGTGAAAAGCGTCAACTTCAACCGACATAACTATGTGCTAAGTACTGGAAGCTGGAGCTGTAATTCATTGTTAAGCATTTCAAGGCTCTGAGCACTATGGGACTCAACTGCTGAGGTCATTAGTCCCCTAGAACTTAGAACTAGTTAAACCTAACTAACCAAAGGACATCACAAACATCCATGCCCGAGGCAGGATTCGAACCTGCGACCGTAGCGGTCTTGCGGTTCCAGACTGCAGCGCCTTTAACCGCACGGCCAATTCGGCCGGCAAGCATTTCAAGCCTACGTACAAATACAGGGACTTAAGGCCATGTTCACATGCAAATCTGATGCGCGTTTCCGAAACGCGCGTTTAAGCATCCAACATTCAGCTTACAACCGATCACTTGAACGCTCGTTAACGCGCGTTACGTTTACGGAAAGAGTCTCTAGACGCAGACAATTGCGTAGTTACAAACTCAGACGGCGTCCGTTAGGTGTTCAGCTGACCGCGCTTTTCCGTCGTGATCAGAAGTATGTTCTGTGTATTTGTGGTCTTTTTCTTAGTTGGACGTTGGGAAGAATGACTAACACCTAAGGCATGAATACTGACATGGAGCTACTAATTGACAGCGTTTTGGAATACAGCGTCGCAACTGCACAAAAATAAAATTTTGATATAGCGGGCACGGGAAGAATTGGTTTTAATTTTCTGCAAGGGAAAAAACTAAAAAAAAAATACGGACGAGAGAAACTTTACTATTAACAAGAACAGCCGGTCGCAGTTGCCGAGCGGTTCTAGGCGCTTCAGTCTGGAACCGCGCGACCGCTACGGTCGCAGGTTCGAATCCTGCCTCGGGCATGGATGTGTGTGATGTCCTTAGGTTAGTTACGTTTAAGTAGTTCTAAGTTCTAGGGGACTGATGACCTCAGATGTTAAGTCCCATAGTGCTCAGAGCCATTTGAACCTTATTGAACAAGAACACTTTATTTCGTATCAAGCTACCTGTATTTTCCAAGTCTACCTACATTAAGAAAATAGTAAATTTCGGCAGCACGTTATCCGCTGATGAAGTGGGTCGTCCATTTATACTTGTAAGATGTCATGTTTACATCATCTCTCATTCGTATATAGTACTGCAGTACTGTAATCGTTTTTACAATGGAAACTAACGGGCGATGTAATATTGTCCACTTACTACACGCTATATCAAAAACACACTCAACTTACCTACGTGCTAAAGTTAGCCAATAGTAATTTTTTTTTCCACAAGTCAGCTACTTCCCGCCGAAAGGTCTCATAAAATTTTCTATCAGCCCAAATGCTTCATCAACTACGTTCACGCAAGAAAGTGAGAACTTGCGATTTTCTGACAGAGATAATTATTTCGGTATATCCAAAGATTTTCTAGTGAGTTTCTCACATACAACGGAAATTCCAGAGTCTCTGTATTTTCCATACGCGTGAATGTCTGCCCGGATACAGTGATAGAGTCACATAGGGCCAACATCACTAAAGAACAAAATGTTTACAAGTGAATTATAAAGAACTTTAATGTTCTGGATTTCGTATTACGACATGTTTACCATCTAGAGCTCCGATGCATTGAGGAGACACTGCGTACTGTTCCAGTCCTTGAAATGTTTCCATCCATTTTTATTCATCACAGTGTCTTTTACTTTCATACAGATAACATTACATACTTGACGTATTATTCCAGACAAAGTCGATTTTCCAATTTAGTATGTATAATGCAGCTCCACCACTGAACATCCACTTACATAATATCTGAAGCCGAAAAACACTGCAGTGACTAACGCGCTGTAGCGCTCGTCGTCTTTAACTCTCTTGAAATTCGATCGCGCGTTAGCGTGCGTAAACACGCAATACATCTGATCTTAGCACAAATTTTTGTTTTTCCGCGTCATTTTGCTTGCTTTGTGAAGGACAGTGTATTCGCCAAGCAAAATAGTCCTCTCTGAGTATCAAGGCTTTGCTGTAACTAGTGTTGATTGTTTATGGTGGAACTTTAGGGACGTTTATTAGCGAAAAAAGAAAAATAACGCAGCGTTCTATTGTTTTTCCTCTAGTGTAAACACCTGTTCACAGGTACAAACGAATAGTTGTGAGCACTGACGAGTTGTAGTGAATGCTCGTTCGCATGTGTTCGTAGCCGTTCGCTCCGGTATAAACAAGGCTGTAAGAAGCAGAATACGCTGAGGTATTGTTTTTTTCGGCTGTGCGGAGCAAATAGTGTTGGCGCTGCGAGCGTTGCGGGTTGGCCGAATTGTCAGGCGCTGCCGCCTCGTCCCTTGCTGCCGAGCTTCGCCCTTTAACTGAAGTACAGCGGACCGCGACGAAACGACCCACTGCGAAATGTCAGCTGCGCTCCTGTTGCTTCCTGGGCCTTAATCACCGCTGCTGCTCCGTCTCCTCGCTTTCTTCCACGCTGCGAACCGTAACTACTCGTAGACAGCAGGGCTGTTTCCTTTTTACATTATCATCATCATCAATCATTTGTCACTGATTGCAATTTTCATCAAAATGATTAGCCATTTGACACTGGCTGCAGTTTTCTGACGTCCACCACGTCAATCATCATCAAGAAAAATGTAGTATGTACTCAACTGCCGTTAATTAACTGCTGAATAAGAACAAGCAGAATCATTGTTAATGATTTTGTTGTTATTGTTGTCTTCAGTCCGTAGACTGATCTAACGCAGCTCTCCACTCTCCTTCCCCCACCCTTCACACTCACACTACCCACCAATACCCCCTTGATGCTTTATGATGTGTCATATCGACCTGTCCCTCCTTTTAGTCAAATTGTTGCATAAACCCCCTTTCCCCACAGTTCAATTTAATAACTCTTCAGCATTCGTCTGTAACGCCACATTTCAGAAGATTCTGTTATCCTCTTGTCTCTGCCGTTTATTGTACTATTTTCACATCCATAAAAGGCAAATTCATTATATACGTTCCAACGTTAAAAAAATTACCGTTGGCGACGTTGTTGTGGTCTTCAGTCCAGAGACTGGTTTGATGCAGCTCTCCATGCTACTCGATCCTGTGTAAGCGTCTTCATCTCCCAGTACTTACTGCAACGTACATCCTTCTGAATCTGTTTAGTGTATTCATCTCTTGGTCTCCCTCTTCGATTTTTACCCTCTGCGTTGCCCTCCAGTACTAAATTGGTGATCCTTTGATGCCTCCGAATATGTTCTACCAACCGATCCCTTCTTCTAGTCAAGTTGGGCCACAAATTTCTCTTCTCCCCAATTCTATTCAATACCTTCTCATTAGTTACGTGATCTACCCATCTAATCTTCAGTATTCTTCTGTAGCACGACATTTCGAAAGCTTCTACTCTCTTTTTGTCTAAACTATTTATCGTCCACGTTTCACTTCCATACATGGCTACAATCCATACAAATACTTTCAGAAAAGACTTCCTGACATTTAAATCTATACTCAATCTTAAATTTCTGTTCTTCAGAAACGCTTTCCTTGCCATTGCCAGTCTACATTTTATATCTTCCCTACTTCGACCATCATCAGTTATTTTGCTCCCCAAATAGCAAAACTCATTTACTACTTTAAGCGTTTCATTTCCTAATCTAATACCCTCAGCATCAGAATGTTGAAAATTAGATGAGGTAGTTCTCCGCAGAATAGGCGAGTAAGGGAATATATGGGAAACATTGGCAAGAAGAAAGGACAGGATAATAGAACATCTGTTAAGACATCAAGGAAAAACTTTCATGATTCTAGAGGGAACTGTAGAGGAAGTCAAGAGATTGGGCTACATGCAGCAAGTAACTGGTGGGCCACATCAAACCTGTAAGAAGACTGATGAGTCAAATTAGGAGAAAAAAATTAAAAATGTTCTTCTGCAACGAAATTATAGTAAATTATACGTTTCACGAACACCAATTTGATTTTAGCTTCGTGCACGATACGTCGAAGTGTCTCATGTGTGGAAGCATTGTACGTTGTGTGACATTTCTCGCTTTTAATCAAAACTGTTTGCAATAGGAGCCGTTACTTTCTCTCTTTTTTAACGTAGGCCAAACGCCGACTTTTCTCGCGGACTTCATATCTTTCCCCGGCCTCCTCCGGAAGCTTTAATAACGCTTCGACACGCATCTCGGCAGAAAGCACTCGGGGGCTGCAGCTCTCCCGCCTCGAGAAGAAGTTTGCGCGAGGGCCGCTTGCGAGTGGTCTGGTTCAACGCAGGCCTACCTGCCATGCGGGAGGTCTATTCGCAATGGCAGCCACGCAGCCTGTAGCTAATACGATGCTCTCACGTACTGTGCAGTTATCGCTGATATCCACTAACAGTGTCACAGGTACCGTGAGTCGTCGACAACTGTGAAAAATACTGACACGAATTATTCACGGAATAATATAAAAAAAAAACGATAGAAGCTGACCTCGGGAAACATCTACATCTATATGACTACTCTCCAATTCACAATTAAGTACCTAGCAGAGGGTTCATCGAACTACCTTCAAACTATTTCCGTACCGTTCCAGTGACGAACAGCGTGCGGGATAAGCGAACTCTTAAACCTTTCCATGCGAGCTCTGATTTGCTTTATCTTATTATGATGATCATTTTTCCCTATGCATGTGGGCGCCAACAAAATGTTTTCATACTCTGAGGAGAAAATTGTTGACTGAAATTTCGAGATGTCCTGCCGCAGTGAGCGACGCCTTTGTTTTAATGACCGGCACCCCAATTTACGTATGATATCCGTGGCACTCCTCCCCCATTTCGAGATAATACAAAACGAGTTGCTCTTCTTTGAACTTTTCGATGTCCTCCGTCAGTCCTATCTGATGTGTATCTCACGCCGCACAGCAATACTGCATAGGAGGGCGAATAAGCGTAGTGTAACCAGTCTCTTCAGTAGACCTGTTACGCTCCCTTTCTGAAAAAAAAGGCGGTCTTTGGCTTGCTTTCCGCCACAACATTACAACATTATCTTTGTGATTGTTCCAATTTAAATTATTCGTGATTGTAATCGCTAAGTATTTAGTTCAGTTCACAGCCTTTAGATTTGCGTGGTTTAATGTGTAACCGAAATTTAGCGGATTCCATTCAGTACTCGTATGGATGAATTCACATTCGTCATTATTTAGAGTCAGTTACCACTTTTTGCACCATAGAGATACCTTGTCTAAATCATTTTGCAGGCGGTTATCATCATCTGATGACTTAACAACATGGTAAACGACAGCATCAAAATGGTTCAAATGGCTCTGAGCACTATGGGACTCAACTGCTGTGGTCGTAAGTCCCCTAGAACTTAGAACTACTTAAACCTAACTAACCTAAGGACATCACACACAACCATGCCCGAGGCAGGATTCGAACCTGCGACCGTAGCGGTCGTGCGGTTCCAGACTGTAGCGCCTTTAACCGCTCGGTCACTCCGGCCGGCCGACAGCATCATCTGCAAACAACCTGAGAGAGCTGTTCAGATTGTCACCTAAATCACTATGACAATCAGGAACAGAAGAGGGGTCTATAACACTTCCGTTTTACTTGATGACTCTCCGTCAATTATTACGAACTGCGACCTTTCTAGCACGAAATCACGAATCCAGTCACACAGCTGAGAATCTGCTCCGTAGGCATGCAGTTTGATTAAAAGTCGCTTGTGAGGAACGGTATCAAAAGCCTTCTGGAAATCTAGAAATATGGAATAAATTTCATGTCCCCTGTCGATAGCACTCATTACTTCGTGAGGATAAAGAACTAGTTATGTTTCACCCATAAAGATATTTTCTGAATTCGTGTTCGCTATTTGTCAATAAATTGTTCTGTTCGATGCATTCACAATGTTAGAGCATAGTATATGTTCCAAAATCCTGCTGCAAATCTGCGTTAATGATATGGGTCAGTTTGGGTTCCGCAAAAAAGTAGGAACAGCAGAGGAAACACCCACACTATGCCTTACCTTATGTCTGGAGAAAGAGTGTTACGATTTTGACTGGAATAGACTCTGAAATTCTGAAAGTAACATTCGTAAAGTACAGAAAGCGAAAGGTTTCCTGCAACTTGTGCAGAAAACAGTCAGCAGTAATAAGAATGACACATGAAAGAGAGGTAGTGGTTGACAAGGGAGTGAGACAGGGTTGCAGCCTGTACCCAATGTTATTACATCTGTACACTGAGCAAAACGTAAAGGACACCAAGAACAAATTTGGAAAAGGAATAAATTTTCAGAAAAAATACAAACTTCAAATTTTGAGGATGAGATTGCAATCCCGTCAGAGAAGACGAAGGGAGCAGTTGAACGGAATCGATGTCTTAAAAAGAGGTTATAACATGAATGTCAAGGAAAGCAAAAGAAGGGTAGTGCAATTAAGTCGAATTAAATCAGGCGATACTGAAGGAATTAGATTAGGAATTGACACACTGAAAGTATTAGAATTAATCTGTTACTTACATATTACCAATATTACGTCAGTTAAATTGCAATTCGAGAAAGTTTTTTTACAGACGCGATTCGATACGCCTCCTTGTACGATATTCAAAGTGTGATACGTATTTTTACAATTTACTATTCCTATCCGCTCGTTATACTAAGAACTGATTTTTACTTTCTTTGACAACAGAGACCGCAGTCGAAGAGTTGAACTGCGTTTCACCTGGGTTTTAGAAGACAAGTTTTGTTTTCTATGTGCATTGTTTATCCTCATGCGCATATATATTACACTTAACACACACACACACACACACACACACACACACACACACACATTCGTTTTCACATGGTCCCCCGCTACGAACATATTTTTTATTGTGTACCATGCGTCTGCGACAGTAGGATTGAAACACATGCATCACAGATTTTTAAATATCTCCGAAAATCCCTTCTCTGAGTCGTAGTTGCCGCAACTGACAAGAAGTTGCTTCAAGGTGCACTTCGCTCCAATTAACGGACTAAGTGACAGCACAACAGTATCTATGAGTGCAAACATATAAATTTGGTTGATTTTAAATATGAGGGGTGGGGGAGGGGGGGGAGGAGGAGGAGGCAGTACAGGATGTGGGCTAAGCATAAATATCTCTATGAAGAGGAATGATGCAGAGGAAACATCTTTTGTAACGAGTGTTTATTCTCAATGTGGATAGTTAGCTTTATTTGCTGAGATGTGGTTGTCGATAGCATTCACGACGCACTGAGACTTGCTCGTCATTCTATAAGAAAAGGTTGTCAGAAATACACAGCGCCAATAGTCTCATCGACTCATTAGTTCGTGGTTTAACAAAAAAACCTACAGAAACCAAATATCATTTATTTTTCGTCATTTTAAAACTGCAAGTTTTCAAAGAAAATTCTTTTTCATTCTGAAATGTAGATAAGTGCTACTGTTGATTTTAGGTGGAGGGAGGGAGGGAGACTCAGCGGCGATGGTCTCAGAAAGGTTGAGAAGCACTCTTCTAGATCGCCATCGACTTCTGTAAAAGTTAAAGAAAGAAACTACCTTGTATCTTCGCCACGTTAACTTGACCGTTTTCAATGTACCTTTTCTTAGCAAGTGTTAACAGTAGAAGACCGAATTTTTTTTCTACATACATTTACACCGTCTGCTAAGAGTCTGACTTTTTTTTAAATTAGTACATTAAAATCGTATTTTCGACAAATGTTTTATGGTGATCCATTTTTCGGGCAAAAAATAAAAAAGTTCATAATTCCTTTGTAATACAGCTAGAAAGCAAAACAAATGTCCCTTTATGCAGGTGTACAATGACAATCGACTGATAGAATTTCATTGCTTTCCGCGCGCTATACGAGTTTGGAATAACAAAGAACTGTGAAGGTGGTTCGATGAACCCTCTACCAGGCACTTCAATGTGATTTGCAGAGTATCCATGTAGATGTAGATTGCTTGTAGATAACTGGTTTCAGGGAAAAAGTGCATTAGGCTAAAAAAACAAAAGTTACAGGAAACTGGGTTTAAGGCTTTATTGCACTTGCAGACTCTTCAACATTTTCCTGCTACGCATTTATCATTTAAAATTCACAGCTTCTTTCACTGCATCTGTTTCAGATTACTCTGCCAGTGATTTGCAAGCAGCATGCAGTAAACAATTATATTTCTGAACTTTTGTATGGGAGTTAGGTAAGTTCACAATGGCAGATCTACATCTACATCTACATCTACATCTACAGCCATACTCCGCAAGCCACCTAACGGTGTGTGGCGGAGGGTACCTTGAGTACCTCTATCGGTCCTCCCTTCTATTCCAGTCTCGTATTGTTCGCGAAAAGAAAGATTTTCGGTATGCCTCCGTGTGGGCTCTAATCTCTCTGATCTTCTCCTCATGGTCTCTTCGCGAGGTATACGTAGGAGGAAGCACTATACTGCTTGACTCCTCCGTGAAGGTATGTTCTCGAAACTTCAACAAAAGCCCGTACCGAGCTACTGAGCGTCTCTCGTGCAGTGTCTTCCACTGGAATCTATCTATCATCTCCGTAACGCTTTCGCGATTACTAAATGATCCTGTAACGAAGCGCGCTGCTTTTCGTTGGATCTTCTCTATCTCTTCTATCAACCCTATCTGGTACGGATCCCACACTGCTGAGCAGTATTCAAGCAGTGGGCGAACAAGTGCACTGTAACCTACTTCCTTTGCTTTCGGACTGCATTTCCTTAGGATTCTTCCAATCAATCTCAGTCTGGCACCTGTTTTACCGACGATTTATTTTATATGATCATTCCATTTTAAATCACTCCTAATGCCTACTCCCACCTAATTTATGGAATCAGCTGCTTCCAGTTGCTGACCTGCTGTGTTGTAGCTAAATGATAAAGGATCATTCTTTCTATGTATTCGCAACACATTACACCCGTCTACATTGAGATTCAATTGCCACTCCCTGCACCATGCGTCAATTCGTTGAAGATCCTCCTACATTTCAGTACAATTTTCCATTGTTACAACCTCTCTATATACTACAGCATCATCCGCAAAAAAGCCTCAGTGAACTTCCGATGTTATCCACAACGTCATTTATATATATTGTGAATAGCAACGGTCCTACGACACTCCCCTGCGGCACACTGAAATAACTCTTACTTCGGAAGACTTCTCTCCATTGAGAACGACATGCTGCGTTCTGTTATCTAGGAACTCTTCAATCCAATCACACAATTGGTCTGATAGTCCATAACAGTGTTGCTAATAGCTGAAAGCTCGAAGCAACAGGGAAAAAATATCCCTCGGCTTATGAATGCAAAGAAAAGGTGTCACAGAGCAACAAGTAGTTATGTCTCACTTTGCAGGCTGCCATTTAAACTGACACTTCGGACCTTTAAATGAGGATTTGACTAAAAATATTTTATATTCGCACAAAAATCTTACTTCAAACGATCATAAACTCTAATGAAATTTTCATATTGTCATCATTTTCAAGGTACCTTCTGTCCTTAAAAGTCCATACAGCAAACAACTATGCCTCGTTAGCGTTTCAGAAATTTATTTAGCGTCAAGAGCAATGAGGCATTTTGACTCATTAAGTGATTCTAGGCGGACGATAGTAGGCGAAGGAAAGGTGGAGTGTTGGTCCTCAACATCGAGCTCATTAAAGGCGTGTCAAAAATTGGTCAACACAACGTCGGAGATCAGGCATCGTCCGTGATCGAACGCAGCATTCGCCGTATCTGAATTAAGGGAAAGCTGGAGTAAAATCTGCAAAGGACGTCCGGACGGGAATTTAACCCGGTTCCTCTCACGTTTGCTTTCAGAGCCACTTGGGTGCAGTGCAAGCTGACAAGGGGAGGCCGCCAATTGTGAAATTCAGATTCGATTCGTACTGCGCATAATAAAAGCTCATGGCCAGAGGTGTAATGTGCCAAAGCACCAAGATGCACTTCTCAGCCGTTGTCGAGAAAATCGACAGTTAAAAGAAACCGTTGCGGTGAAATACTCTCTACGATTAATAATTTTCTGCAGCGTCGTGGCGCAGCGGTAAGCGCTCGGGTTCGTAATCCAAAGGTCACCGGATCGAATCTCCCGCTATGCAACTTTTTTTTCCGATTTTTGCCGATATGATACGATACGCGGGGTATGCATCAAACCTGACGAACGATAGAACAATTTTTCAGAATGTCAATCAGGTGTGTTTCCCAACAGATAATTTAAAAAACAATTGTTCTTGTAAAAACGCATCGTTTATCAGATGTACTCGATGTCGTGCTGTATTCTGCTTCCCATGTTTCTGTGATGACTATCACTCTGGTTCGTGCGATACTCCAGCTACTTCTGGTCACTAATTGTTAATTATGTGCGACTGTATACCGAAATTTTCGATAAATTGTATCCACTTGAATGTTATTTGTGATATTGTGTTTTATTTCAAGCTTTATTTTTCCACGACAAACGACTTTCAACAACTTATTATATGCATAATTGTTGCAACTGATTTCCGGGAATTATATATATACAAGTCAAGTAATTGATCAGAAAATGTCCCAACAAGTGCACAAAATTGAAAACGAATTTATAAAAAAAGTAGACGAGAAGGTGCACGCCGCGATTGAGGCCAAAGCCGTGGGCTCCAATGAGGAAAAATGCAGGACCTAACAAGGCGGTGCACACTGACATTCCGCTGTGGCAGCGGAATGTCAACCGTCGTCTTGCGGAGCTGGAAAACAGCTTGCTGCACGGCGAAACAAAAAATAAAAAAAGTCGCATGGCGCGAGATTCGATCCGGCGACCTTCGGATTACGAACCCGAGCGCTTACCGCTGCGCCACGACGCTGCAGAATATTATTAATCGTAGAGAGTATTTCACGGCAACGGTTTCTTTTAACTGTCGATTTTCTCGACAACGGCTGAGAAGTGCATCTTGGTGCTTTGCCACATTACACATCTGGCCATGAGCTTTTATTATGCGCAGTATGAATCGAATCTGAATTTCACAATTGGCGGCCTCCCCTTGTGAGACAAGAACTAAAATGACCTGACAACGTGTGGTCGGCGCCACGTGAGCTCCTGGGTCGAGTTCGGGCGAGCTATTTGTTAATCTCCCGTTACACAGTGCACTAATTAATACTCCATAACCCGATTAAACCTCTGATAGACGTGCACCGATAATGTTGCCGTAATTACTCTCCGTAGCGCTTCCCATTTTGCGCAAACGAGCCATTGTCCCAGACGAGTAGCTCTAATTTATTTATCGATAAGGGAACACACCCACGTCGTTACGCGTGGAAACGCCTTCACGTGGGAGGGTTATCGCCCCCCAGCTGATGGCGCATGCACGCTCAAAGTGTCGTCATTATTCTTTTTTACGATTATTTTCAACGGCTAGTCATCTCGTGTAATTCTAATTTTTACATTTTTCACTGTCATCGAAAGCTTTACTGGGTGACAGGGAAGAAAGCGTTGTCACGGATTCTAATTGCTACACGCAGGAAGAGTTGGTCAGCGATTGGTTCAAAATTCGTAGCGAAATACCACACATCGCTCTCTAATTGACGAGTGTTCAGCTGATCTGCTATTTCCATATTTATATTTCGAAGGTCGACCGATCAGGAGCTGCTTGTTTACTCGCTGTGTGGACTCCAACCAGACTGTGCACTAATGTCGCTCTAACGTGGCTGTTTATAGCTGGCTGCAAGTTCGACTCACGTCTACCACTGCGCCCTTTGATGCTCTCGTTTTTCGCAGCCTGCACTGATATTTCGTGTACGCACATCCCTTCAGCATTCCTCAGCTCTGTTGAATGTGGTACCAGCGTAACCATAATAAATTCAGTGTCCTGCTCCAGGAACTCTATGAGTCCCAAAAACGTGGAAAAATATATAATTTTAAAATTTTTCACAAAATTAACCTTTGATATCAAAGTAAGCAACGCATATCGGAAGAAACTGGCATAAAGTAAATCATAAATTGTTTTAAGGAGGTGGTTCTCCTTTGAAACCACTGGAATATACAGTTTTAAAGCGCCCGTGATTTCATGTGATATATTTGAAAGCAAATTCATATTTTTCTAGACACAATGCGACATCTTGCAACTTCCAAGAACCCATAATGCCTAAACAACTTGTACTCTCAAATAAAAAGCAAAAGTGATCCTGAACTGTAAAAAATTTGTGTGTCTAAACGACATACTGCCCCAATTGTTTCATTACGAAGCCACTCAAAAAGGCAGTAGTACAATTTCAAATATACGTTACAACAACTTTAGATAAACTTACTTTCACTGTCATTGAGCTCCTCAATATAGCCACTATAAAAAAGAAAAACGCCCACGTCATAATCTCCTACAATGAAGTGTCACAATCTCTGCGCCGACTGTTGCTTTCAACGCTATATCTGACTGGCACAATGCATTACGTTGTATAAGTACCTCAGTGTACTGCTAGGAATCTCTGTCTTGCAACAGAATCGGTGATTTCATACAAAAGGCACTGGTATTTAAAAAAATAAATGATGGTTTCAGGCAAGAACCATTGGAACTCAAAGGGTTGAACTGAAATCTCTGTCCCTGTTTAGAAGATTTTCCAGCATCTTTATTTCGACAGACTCCTCAATTACGTTGTCCCAAACCGCGTGGTCTGGGCGCCTTGCCACGGTTCGCGCGGCTCCCCCCATCGGAGATTCGAGTCCTCCCTCGGACATGGGTGTGTGTGTGTGTGTGTGTGTGTGTGTGTGTGTGTGTGTGTGTGTGTGTTGTCCTTAGTGTAAGTTAGTTTAAGTAGTGTGTAAGCCTAGGGAGCGTTGACGTCAGCAGTTTGGTCCCACAGGAACTTACCACCACCTACGCCGTCCAAAGAGTCTTCTATAGACACCGGAAAACATAGTAAAGAAGGGCGAGAGTTTGTTTCAAATGGTTCTGAGCACTATGGGACTAAACAACTGTGGTCATCAGTCCCCTAGAACTTAGAACTACTTAAACCTAACTAACCTAAAGTACATCACACACATCCATGCCCGAGGCAGAAGTCGAACCTGCGACCGTAGCAGTCGCGCGGTTCCAGACTGAGCGCCTAGAACCGCTAGACCACCGCGGCCGGCCTAGAGTTTCAGTTTACACAAGATTGGGGACAAGATAATTTATTAATAAATGGCCGGCCATCACAGCCACCAGACGTGTGAAACGCTCAGAGAATGTGCGTTTCAAGGAATAAAAGTGCGAGTTGCGAAAAACAAAACAGCGCCAAATAAAGAGCGTAATAGGCGTCAGGAGCTACAAATAGCGCCGCGAGGGCACAATACTTCACAATCTGGTTGGAATTCAGGCGGCGAGTACGCATAACATCTATGCTCGCAGCACCTGAAGGAGATTAATGGTTCGTCCTTCGAAATATCAATATAGAAACAACAGTTAGGCAAAACACCCGGAAATTAACCATTAATCTTAACCCCAGGCATCACACGTCTCTCTCTCTCTCTCTCTCTCTCTCCCCCTCCCACACACACACACACACACACACACACACACAAACTGAACAAGAAGAGGGAGATAACAGCAAGCTGTAGCAGTTCCCCTTCAGAACCTGTCTGATGGTGGTTGAAGAGCAACGAGGAAAAAAATAAAAAAATGGTATCTGGCGAATTTACTCATTACCTCATCCGCAGTTCCATATGAGTGGACAGCAGGCAAAACTTTTGAGTTTTACGAGGGGCGGGCAGTAAGTAATGCAACACAGTTTATTTCTCAGCCAATTTAGGTTGAAAAATTGCGTAATTTGCTGAGGAACATCGTGGAATATTCCAGCTTCAGCCCCTGCAGTTTCGCTAAGTTCCGATAGGTGGCAGCGCTTTACGTTGACTTCAAAATGGCGTCTGCAATTGAGGTGCGTTCCAAGGACGGAGTTCCTTTTGGCGGAAAACCAGAGTATCGCAGATATTCTTAGGCGCTCGCACAATCTCTACGAAAACATGACAGTGAACAAAAGCACGGTGAATCGTTACGCGAGGCGTCTATCATCGTCGCAACAAGGTAGCACAAACCTGTCCCAGCTCCAGCGCGCCGGCCGGCCGCACCCAGCTGTGACTCCCGAAATGTTGGAACGTGCGGACGCATTCATTCGAGGTGATCGACAGATCATAATCAAACGTCTCACTGCTCTACTGCACGTCTCTGCTGGTAGCACCGACACACTCGTCCATCAGCTGAGGTACTCAAAGGATTGCAGCGGCTGGGTTCCTCGTCACCTAACAGGAGACCATAAAAAGGCAACGAAGGACCGACTGTGTGGCATTGTTTGCGCTTTACGAGGCTTATACGAAAACTATTTCTCAAAGATCGTCACGGTTGGTGAAACATGGGTTCATCATTTCGAACCGGAAACAAAACGGCACTCATGGAGTGGCTTGAAACCACCTCACCTCCGAAGATACAGTCCAAATCCTCTTCCTCTGCCGGTAAAGTCATGACTTGAGCAATATACAGCTGTACAGAGAGGCGAGAAAAGTTATGGGACAGTGATATGCATATATACTGAAACCTTCACGTCTCCTCTATACCTCTTTTGTTGCGCAACCTTCCCTTCTACAATAACCTATGAAACCTTCCCTTGGGAGTTCTATCTCTTGCTTAATAACAACAGATGAAATCTTCCCTTTGAAATTAATTCCCTATCTCAATAATAATAAGCGCAATCTTCGCACACAAATTTAAATGCTATTTCTTAAAAGTGATTTGCTGATTATTTCGACGAAACATAGAATGTGTCGTCGTCGTGGCCCTCAGTCGTTACCTGCAATAACCCAAAACTGTTCCTCAACTTTTTTACTGTTACTAGATCGCCTTCTGACTGCTACATCGAACTGTGACATGAATATACTTACTCTGTTTTACTATACTCTATTAGCTGCTGGTGGGCTGTCATAATAAGTGGCTGTATTTATTACCAAAGCTGACGTTAACTTTAAGTAATTGCACTGAAGTTACGTAATTCATAGTTAAACTTTTTCTTGACAACAATAAAATTTTGCAAAGTTTTACGTTGATGGTTTTTGGGATGGATTGTAATCAGTAATGCAATATTGCTGGTAAAAATTAATTACATTCTTAAAACGATTATTCAAATATTTACTGTTGGTAATGAAATGATTTTACAAACGTTCAAATGGGACTTATTTTTTACAATAATCTTACAACTATCATTGCGCAAACATACTTTCAGCAGTCTTGAGTTTCTCAAATAAATAATTCAATAATATTAGTTCGCCTTACGATAATACTTAGCTGATGTCTCTGTACATCCGTTTATAATTTCTTGTAAATCATAGCTGGTGGTTGGTACGCAAACCGCTCCTCTCAACCTCTCGCTTCAGACCTGCTACCGACTCGCTTCACATCTCGCTTACTACTGACTTCTTAAGAACGCTAAAGTGCGGTCTCTCCCGCCAACAATGCTTTCTGGTGCAGACAATCCCTGCTACCATTACAAAATGCATCAATGCGCGGTCTTTCCCGCTCTTCTCTTAAAATCTATCCATGCGCGGTCTCTCCCTCCCTTTTTAGCCGGCCGCGGTGGTCTCGCGGTTCTAGGCGCGCAGTCCGGAACCGTGCGATTGCTGCGGTCGCAGGTTAGAATCCTGCCTCGGGCATGGAAGTGTGTGATGTCCTTAGGTTAGTTAGGTTTAAGTGGTTCTAAGTTCTAGGAGACTGATGACCACAGCAGTTGAGTCCCATAGTGCTCAGAGCCATTTGAACCATTTGAACCTCCCTTTTTAAAATCGTATCAGTGTGCGGTCTCCCCCGCCAACAGTACTTTGGTGCAGACATTCCCTGCTACCACAATTATTTCCAAAATGACAAATATTAATTATTCCTACTTAATCCTATTAATAAAATGTAAACATCTTTCATAAATTGTGGTTGGACAGTAGAAATATACACGTGTTACAATACAGATGGCGGCAGTATCTCGTACACAAGGTATAAAAGGTTAGTTCACTGGCGGAACTGTCATTGGTACTCATATGTTTCTTTTTAAAGGTTTCCGACGAGCTCGCCGCGTGGAATTAGCCGAGCGGTCTTAGGCGCTGCAGTCATGGACTGTGCGGCTGGTCCCGGCGGAGGTTCGAGTCCTCCCTCTGGCAGGGGTGTGTGTGTCTTTGTCCTTAGGATAATGTAGGTTAAGCAGAATGAGGTTAAGTAGTGAGTCCCATAAGATTTCACACACATTTGAACATTCCGACGAGCTTATGGACACACGAGGGGAATTAACATTCCAAGATCCACTGTATCAAGAGTGTGCCGAGGATACCAAATTTCAGGCATTACCTTCCAGGCCGCGCTGTCTAGGGCGTCTTGTCACGGTGCGCGCGGCTCCCTCCGTCGGAGGTTCGAGTCCTCCCTCGGGCATGGGTGTGTGTATTGTCCATAGCGTAAGTTAGTTTAAGTTAGATTAAATAGTACATAAGCTTAGGACCGATGAGCTTAGCAGTTTCGTCCCCTAAGAACTTACCACAAATTTACAATTTATTTACATTACCTCTCACCACGGACAACGCAGCGGCCGACGGTCTTCACTTAACGACCGAGAGCAGCGGCGTTTGCGTAGAGTAGTCAGTCCCAACAGACATGGAACACAGTGTGAAAGAGCCGCAGAAATCAATGTTGGACGTGCGACGAACGTTAGGGCAGTAGGGCGAAATTTGGCCTTAATGGGCCACGGCAGCAGACGAGCGACGCTCCTTTGTTAACAGCACGACACCTTCCACAGCGCCTCTGCTGCTCTCGTGACCATATCGGATGGGCACTAGACGACTGGAAAACCGCGGCCTAGTCATACGAGTCCCGATTTCAGTTGGTAACAGCTGAGTGTAGGGTCGGAGTGTGGCGCAGACCCCACGAAGCCACGGACCCAAGATGTCAGGAAGACCCTGTGCAAGCTAGTGGTGGCTTCATAATGGTGTGGACCGCATTACATGCAATGGACTGGGTCCTCTGGTCCAACTGAACCGATCACTGACCAGAGATGCTTATGTTCGGCTACTTGGAGAGCATTTGCAGCCATTCACGAACTCCATGTTCCCAAAGAACGACAATTTGGGAGAATTATTTGGCCACTCGGATCGCCTGATCTGAATCCCATCGAACATTTATGGGACATAATTGAGAGGCCAGGTCGTGTACAAAACCGTACACCGGCAACACTTTCGCAATACGGCTATATGGGCAGCATGGCTCAATATTTCTGCAGGAGACTTCCAACGTCTTGTTCAGTCCACGCCACGTCAAATGCTGCGCTATGACGGGCAAAGAGAGCTCCGACACGATATTAGGGGGTATCCGTATTTAAGGAAATGGCTGGTTCCTAAATTGCACCTCAGAGAATACGACACACAAACACACAAATGGTTAAAGTACGGTAACACACAGAATATAGTTGACACAATTCACAGGTAGATGGCGCACGCGCCATCCCTCTTAGGTTACTTTGATGAATGTGGCGTCAGGAAGGGCGTGCGGCCACACAATTGAATAATAAAATACACCTTGCCAAATCCTGAAAAAGCGGATCCCGTACTAGAGGGGATAAATGCCAGGAAAGGGAATACTATACGGAAAACAGAAATTAATAACTAATATAACACAAGAAATGCATACGAATAATATCTACGTAAATCACCACGTGTCGCACTGGACTGCTAGACGGGAAATTGTCCCTTAGTCACCCTGTGCAGCAGTAGTAGCGTTCTCTGGGAAAGGTCACTTCCCCCCCCCCCCCCCCCCCCCACACACACACACAAGGGAATTGTCCTTTAGTCGCCCTGTGCAGCAGTGGTAGCGTTCTCCGGGGAAGGGTCAGCCCCCCCCCCCCCCCCCCCCACACACACACACAAGGGAATTGTCCTTTAGTCGCCCTGTGCAGCAGTGGTAGCGTTCTCCGGGGAAGGGTCAGCCCCCCCCCCCCCCCCACCACCTCCATCCCCACAAGAACTCTGCTTGTTCTTCAGTTTATAGACAGATTACAACACGAAAAGTATTTCTGAATAAGAGAATTTTGTTAACACTGAACATAAATTGAAGTACTGAAATTCAACTGAACTGTAATAGATATAGCTGTACTACCTAAAGCGACATATGAAAGTCTGTGTCGAACCGGGACTCGAACCCCTGATTTCCCACTTATCGCGAGCGGTCGCCTTACCGCATAAGCTATCTGAGCGTGCTCCCTGGACAGATCCAAACTTCCATATCGCACACACCAATCTATTTCTTCTCACAGATTATTAAGTTAAATTTCCGGATTAAGTTTCAACATTTGAAATACAAGGTGTACATAAAGTCCGAGAACACTTTCAATAAACATAGTACAGATGTCGCACATATTGCATTTTGAAGAGAAACTCTGACAGTTATTTTTTTTACAAACATTTGATATGCGATTTATGAGTGACCCGCAATACGGTAATCGAATTCTTGCCATACCCGTCCCAGCAGGGCATCGTCGACTGTGGCAGTCGCTTCCCGCATTCTCTCCCGGAGCTCTGCTACATCACGTAGTAGATGCGGTACATACACCAGATCTTTAATGTGTTCCCACAGAAAAAAAAAGTCACACGGAGCGAGAGCTGGTGATCGGGGCGGCCATTTCACGAAGCAGCTGCCTCCTTCCATAGAATGGCCGATCCATCGATACGGCAGCTCCGTGTTCAGGTACCCACGGACATCATGATGAAAATGGGATGGAGCCCCATGCTGCTGAAAGATGAACGGAGAGTCCGATTGCATTTGAGGCATCAGCCATTGCTGCAACATGTCCAACTAGGAATATCCAGCGACAGTGCTCTCAACGGAAAAGACTAGCCAGCACAGTTTTCGCCGGGACAACACACAAAAACATTTACCTTTCGGGAATCACGCTCAAATTCAATGCATTCGTGTGGATCCTTTGTACCCCAGATTCGACAGTGGCTTGGTCGCTAAAAATTACGCGATCAACAATGCCATCCCCATCCTCATTCAATTATTGCAACTGCGAACAAAAAACGCTTCTCTTATTCGTCGTCATTGAGTTTCTGTACTAGCTCCAATTTGAATGGTTTCATAGAGAGCTTCTGTCGCAGGGCCTTCCACACCGTCATTGGAGCCATTTCGAGTTCACGGCGCACCGATTTCCTTGGGCTCCTTAGGAATGAGTCTCGTACGCGCTCATTCACTCACACTGGGACGTCCACTTCTCTTGGCTGGGCACAAGCAACATGTCGTAACGAATTTGTTGTGCCAGTGGTAAATGGCCTTCCTTGTTGGTGGCTTCTTACCGTACTTTGTTCTAAATATCTGTTGAACAGCTGTAACACACTTGTTTTTGCCCGCATCTCGTGGTCGTGCGGTAGCGTTCTCTCTTCCCACGCACGGGTTCCCGGGTTCGATTCCCGGCGGGGTCAGGGATTTTCTCTGCCTCGTGCTGGCTGGGTGTTGTGTGCTGTCCTTAGGTTAGTTGGGTTTAAGTAGTTCTACGTTCTAGGGGACTGATGACCATAGATGTTAAGTCCCATAGTGCTCAGAGCCAGACTTGTTTTTGTCGAACTCCAACACACACAAAGCTCGCTCCGCACCTGAACTCGCCATGTTTGCGACTAGCGCTGACTATCGGCAAATTATCAAATTACGCTGTGGCGGTATACATGAAAAAACTTCCAGGGTTTCTCTTCAAAATTATATATGTACAACTGTACAATGTTTGGTTCTTGTGCAATAAATAATTGAAAGTGTTCCCGGAATTTATGTACACCCTTATAAATTTAAGTGTTTTCTGAATGTACTTGGCTGAAGGGTGAAACGTGGACGATAAGCAATCCAGACAGAAGAGAACTGATTTTCTGAAATGCAATGCGACAGAAGAATGCTGAAGATTAGGTGAGGAGATCAAGCAAGTAACGAGAAGTTACTGAATCAAATTTCGGAAAAATGGTTTAAATGGCTCTGAGCATTATGCGACTTAACTTCTGAGATCATCAGTCGCCTAGAACTTAGAACTAATTAAACCTAACTAACCTAAGGACATCACACACATCCATGCCCGAGGCAGGATTCGAACCTGCGACCGTAGCGGTCGCTCGGTTCCAGACTGCAGCCCCTAGAACCGCACGGCCACTCCGGCCGGCGAATTTCGGAAAAAAAGAATTTATAATACAATTTGACTAAAACGATATTCATTGATAGGATATACCCTGAGGCGTGAAAGAATTGTTAATTTGGTAATCGAAGGAAGTGTGGGAGCGGGGGTAAAAACTGTAGAGGGAGACCGAGAGATGCATACAGTAAACGGATTCAAATAGATGAATGTTGCAGTAGTTATTGAGAGATGAAGAGGCTTCCACAAGATGGAGTAGCGTGGACAGCTGCATCAAACCATTCTTCGTGCTGAAGACCACAACAGCAACATCAATAACAACAACAATAATTTGTAGTAGAGCAACGTGCATTCAGCCAAGGTGCAAACTTCGCGCGGTACACTGCAGTGTTTTGAATTCTGTTTACTTTCCACGAGGCTGTGAAAGTTCGCATTCTAAACTCTCAAATCCCGGACGACGACGTTATGCAATTCTCGCAACCTGTGCACAAAATTGTTATGGTCCGAGTTTGGGAGCCGTACATGAATACAACGAAAAACGCGCTTAATCCGAAAGAGTACTGCCATCCCGACAAAATATCGTGTAATTTCAAACATTTTTGTTCTTTTTAACACGCAGTAAAAATCGTTTAACGCGAAAGAATTTCGCTTCTCGGACGAACAGATACAGGTTGTGTTCTCTACAGTAACGACATCTCCGAGACTTATTGGCTTTTCTTAAGTTAGAGCGAACAAAGCAAGAACAGTTGGCTATACTAACGCTTGTCTATGTCGACTGTCACTGTTAGGACACTTCCGTCAGTTTTTGAAGTCGGTCAATTGTTTGCTGAAATCAGCGGACTATGTGTCAAAATAGTTTCTTAACAGAAGCACTCCATATTTATTTTAGTCTTACACAGTGATAAAGAAAGTATCTACATTATTATACTCTTTTACGTAGACGAATTTGTTACAGTCGATGATGATGATGATGATGATGATGATAAAGACAGATGAAGAAATTTTTTGAGTTCGTAAGTTCGCACCTTCATAGAAGACGCTTTGGACGAGGACGAGGAGAAGGGGGTGGCGGATGGCGAATCTGACAATGAAATCAGTATTTCGGCTAAAATCAACATCAGAGCCAACGCCTATGACTGTAGAGTTTCTGTACTGCCCACACGTTGGCAACGCGTTAGTTTCGCATGTACAGCAGGATGATCGTTCCACGTAACATGTGAGAGACGAGACAAGAAGAAGCAGTGTAAAACTCAAGAGTACGTGTTCTTTTCACAACCTTCTCATCCTACTATTTCATCAGCAAATCGAAGGCAATGTATTTGTTTCTCATCAAATTTGATCTCTTTGTTGCCGCTATTCATTGTTGGTACTGGACTTTCCAAAAATAAATACGAGGGTTGCAACTTAAATAGTGGCAACTATTTATTCACAACCGATATAAAAGAGTTAGTTGTTTGCACATGTTACTGTCCTTCAGAGCAGTCACCAACCATATGTAGAACCCGATGCCAGCGATGTGGAAGGCGTAGTATACCGTCAGCAGAGCCTGTTCTGTTGATGGCGCGAATGGAGCTGTCTAAAGTTATGGTGATTCTCGTGTATGACTGTGATTGTGTTATCCTAACGCATTACGTTCCTCCACGGCAGACCGTCAGTGCACAGTATTACTGTTCGTTTTTGGAGCATCACCAGCTTTGCGAAGAAGCGGCGACACTTTCTGCGCGACCCACCCATCATTTTACACGACAATGCGCGGGCGCATACAGCGCAAGCTGTGGCTGCACTGTTCGGTCGATGGGACTGGGAAGTACTGTACCATAAGTCCCTGTGACTTTGATTTGATTCCGAAGATGAAGGAGCCACTTCGTGGCATTCGCTTCAGAACTGTTCCAGAGATTCGCCACAGGCAGTAGACCGCTCCATCCGAACCATCAACAGAACAGGCTCTGCTAACGGTATACTACGCCTTCCACATCGCTGGCAACGGATCCTATACAACGTTGGTGACTACTTTGAAAGACAGTAACAGATGCAAACATGTAACTCTTTTGTATCGGTTGTGAATAAATAGTTGCCACTATTTAAGTTCCAACCCTCGTATAATGAATACGCAGAGAGAGGACAGCGTTGTCGGACATCTCTTCTTTTTCTAGCTTCCTTCTTCATGCCACTGATTTTTATTTCTGTCATTGAATTTTTGAACAGATTTATAACCAAACTTTTCTCTCTCCACTGTATTCCAATTTTATTCAGTTCTCTGACTGTCTCGTCCTGTCCACTCTTTGAAAAGCCTTCAACACTGACGTGACAAAAGCCATAGGTTACCTTTGCCAGGCATAGTGCAGCAACACGACATAACGTAGACGCAACAAGTCGTTGGAAGTCCCCTGCGGAAATATTGACCCATGCCGCCTGTATAGCCGTCCACAGTTGTGAAAGTGTTACAAGTGCACGATTTCGTACACTAACTGACCTGTCGACTATGACCTATAGAGGTTAGATGGGGTTCGCGCCGGGCGGTCTAGGTGGCCAAACGATTCACTCGAGCTGTTCATAATGTTCTTCAATCCAGTCACAAACAACTGTGCCTCACTGACATGGCGCATTGTCACCCATAAAAATAGCATCGTTGTTTGGGAATATGACGTCCATGAATGGCTGCAAATGGTCTCCAAGCAACAGAACATCCAAAGGACAAAGTTATTCCATGTAAACACAGCCCACACCACTATGGAGCCACCACCACCTTGCACAGTACCTTAGTGACACCTTGGATCCATGACTCCGTGAGGTATTCGCTGCACTAGAACCCTAGCACCAGCTTGCACAGTACCTTTGGACACCTTGCGTCCATGGTTTCGCGGGGTCTGCGCCACGCTCGAACTCTACTATCAGGTCTCACCAATTGAAATCGTGACTCATCTGACCAGGCCACGGTTCTCCAGTCGTCTGGGGTCCAAACGATATGGTCACGAGCGATGGCTGTTAGCACTGACAACACTGTGCGAACGCCAATGCTTTCGGTCTTAAGCGAAGGCTGCCGCCCACTGCGCTGTTCGTGGTCTTCTCAGCACCCTCTTGACACTGTGAATCGCGGAATATTGAATTCCCTAACGAATTCCAAAATTCAGTGTCCCATCCGTTGGCTCCAACTACCGCTGCGCGTTCAAAGTCTGTTAATTTTCGTCGTGTGGCCATAATCACGTCGGAAATCATTTCACACAAACCACCTGAGTGCAAATGACAGCTTCACTTTTTTTTTTCTTTATTGTAATTCAATTCCCCATCGGGGCGGGCTGGCAGCAGCATATGCGCTGCTCTTCAGCCGAAAGACATAGAACAAACAATAGAAGACAGTTAAAAATATACAAAGGAGAGAATATGGTGAACATAGATATAAAAAAGGGGGAACATCATGGAAGGCAATAGACAAAAAAGGGGTGACTGTAAAATGGAGATAAAAACGGTAAAAAAGTAGCTCACACAAAAAACCACACACTGGGACAATTAAAAGAATACAAGGCACAGTATGACCGGAGCATAAATGTATCGATGGATGGCGTAGCACGTAACAACACAAGGGCAGCGAACCTCAAGGCAGCACACAATTAAAATTACACCTCTTGACACACAGGAGAAACAGCACTAAACACAACACCGACGTGGCACACTGACGATGATCAAAACGGAGGATCTGCCAGGTGCTAGGAGATTAGGGAGACCTGAAGAAGGGAGGGAGGGGAAGAGATGGGGGAGGTGAGCGGGGGGCGTGCAGAAGAGGGCCAGGTAGGGAGGGATGTGGGAAGGAGAGAGGCAAGTATGGGGTGCAGGGTCTCAGAGGAGGGGGGGACGGAGGAAAATCCCCTCTGGGGGAAGGAGGAAAGAGGAAAAGGGGGCCCTGGGGAGGGGGGGGGGGGTGAACAAGGCCAGGTTATAGTTGGAAGGAAGAGTAGATGTCACGGCGAAGTTCATCAACTGGGAGGGGGAGGCGCTGGAAGTTGCCCTGATAAAGGAGATGGAGGGTGTGGAGCTGGAGAGAGGGAGGGATACAGCGATAGAGGCGTGGCAACGGGTGGGGGGTGGAGAGGAAGGAGGAAACCAGAGGGTGGCGGGTGGGGGGGGGGGGATCAAGCCTGCGGACAATGTAAAGGATGCGGAGATGTTGGAGGAACAGGAGGAGGTGGGGGAAGGGGATCAGTTCATACAGGAGCCGTGTGGGGGAAGGAAGGCAGATACGGAAGGCAAGGCGGAGCGCATGGCGTTCAAGGATTTGGAGGGCCTTGTAAAAGTAGGTGGGGGCGGAGATCCAGGCAACGCTGGCATAACAGAGGATAGGACGGATGAGGGATTTGTAGGTGTGGAGGATGGTAGACAGCTTCGCCGATGCACTGCCCCTTTATACCTTGTGTATGCGACACTACCGCCCTCTGTCTCTGCCCATATTGCTATCCGAAGACTTCTGTCACCTCAGCGCATAGTTCAACGAATGTGGCACACCTTTTCCTGTTCGTCTCAATTCTTCTTTCTAAAACCATGCCATTATAGATCCCCTGGTTCCTTTCCCTTCCTAAGATCAAGTTGCTCTCCCTTTAATTGGTGGTCAATGGAATAAAATTCGACCCGATTGAAAATACATTTTTTTCGCATTTATCGTTAACACAAAAAAATATTTTGGTCCACTTTTTCATTGTAGAATCACAGAAGCGGCAAGAGAGGCGAGGTGAGGGCAGAGAACGGACATCCAACACCTAACAAAGTACTGTGGCTTACTAGACGTAATCACTACGGGCGAAAAAATTTTAATAGAACGGTTAAACTTTGCCCTGAGAGGTAGGCATTCCTCTGAAACGGCCCAAGTTAAGCCCTAAAAAGCCACACCGGCGTGCGTTAAACCGCAGCGCTGACGTCAGAACGGCGGTGAATGCACAGAGCGGGCGCATCCACTGTGTAATTCCGACTCTCTTAATTACAGTACGGCCCGCACTCTTCCATTTTGTCACCCTGCGGCCGCAGCCGATCGAGTTCCCCTCAGATAGGGCTGCTATTCACAAACAGGCAAGTTGCATCGCGTCGGGCGGCGTGGCCAAATGGCTACGTGCATCGCGCAAAAAAGTTCTGCAGGTGTTGGGAGAAATGGTTTTACCTATTCTCATCGACAAAAATGTGACTTCACAGCTCATTTGTCGCAGAATCCTCCGGACAGAAACAAGATCTTATAATAAAAATACAGCTACGAGTAAAAGCAGGAATTTCTCGATCAAGCGCGCCAATGTCAGTAATCAGAAGCCCTGTAGCTATGTAACCACTTTTAAGAAAAATTTCGAGATCAAATGGTTCAGATGGCTCTAAGCACTATGGGACTTAAGATCTGAGGTCATCAGTCACCTAGTCTTAGAACTACTTAAACCTAACCAATCTAATGACGTCACACACATCCATGCCCGAGGCATGATTCGAACCTGCGACCGTAGCAGCAGCGCGGTTCCGGACTGAAGCACCTAGAACCGCTCGGCCACAGCGGCCGGCAATTCCGAGATCCGACCACCGGAATGGCGTATGTATGCCGCTGACAGTTCATACGTCGTCCCAAGTTGGCCTCTAGCAACTCTCACCGATATTCATCACAACAACGAAACAGAGACACAGGTGTAAGTCAACACGGAAAATATTAGCCAAAAACACCACGCTCAACTCGGCGCGAAAACAAAATTTATCAGTATCAATTAACCCGACGCAAGTCCGCCACTTTTATTCAACACTTCCAGCCAACTAACGGCTGCACACTCTGCTCTGAGGGCTTCATTAATCGAACAAGTTCAAACTCTTCAATTCGAAACACTTGCAGAAAAAAGGAAGGAAACTAAGAAAACAGATTTCAACGCACACACGGCAACGTACTTTTGAATGCTTTGAGGGCTTTCCGTACCGGACAAATCGCTTTATTCATCACAAAGATCACCAGCTGCAGAGATTCAAAGTGATAAGGGCTTAGAAACATAAACTCTGCAGCAGACGGTTCTCAACTTACCAGCTTAACCTCACGAGGGTTATCGGCATACTCACCGATTTTGCAAGCTCCCTGCCGATGTACGAAATTAATTAACATTTAGACTTTCCAACCAGTTTCAATCAGTAGTAGTATGTAGGCATTTCCTCTGGCCATTACCTACTCTACCGAGAGGTGTGCCTCCTGCCAGAAATCTTAGTAATGGCTCTGCAGGATTGGAAATACCGACCGTTCTGGGGAACATGTCAACCTTAAAATCCTCCTAGTCCGCTCTGACCACCACCAATTTAGAATGATCAGGGAATAACCAGCCCATCATCTTCAGGTAAAATAAAAGATAAAACTTTCACTTTAGCCGCAAACTGGCTGAGGCCGCTAAAGCTGAACAGGGCTATCGCACATTGTTATATTAGGCCTGCATAAAAACTATAATAATATTAAAATAATGAACAGCCACCATATCAGAAAGAAAATAGTATAACGTAACAGTAACGTCACAGAATCGGTTATTAAGTTTTTCGAAATATAAATAAAATCGCTACGTAACCAGTCACAAAATTTGAACTTATTATTTTTAAATTTACGAGCGTGTCGGATGCTTGGCTCCATCGTCATGTGTCACTACCAGTGTTTAGCTGAGATCCTTTCCCCGTGCATTCCAGTAAATTCCGTTGTGTACTTTCCCCGAGAACACTTTATTTGAGCTTACCACATTTGAAAGAGGCAAACCTGTTAAATCACAACTGTCGATCAACTACCACGACAGCCAAGTAGTCGCCGTAAAGTCACCTATAACCGTGTGAAATTCGCGAAACTCAAAGCTCGAAGCTGGCGATAACTGTCAGTCTCCGGGTCCCTCAGAGTCTGCTACTTTCACTCCACGACTGTCGATCCCTCAACTTACAATTTAAAAACTTACTGAAGTTTTGACGCGTTTTACACATCAGGCTCTGGGGCTCCAGAATGAATGACTTTTTTCTTATCTATGGTCATTGACCCAGTCTCCACTCCAGCTCATAATGGTTCTACTTGGTGCTGCCGTAAAATAGTTCGTCAGATAATTTTGCCAATCAATGGACAACAAGTTTTCAGTGACGTCACGCGAAAGCCTCTACAAACTGCTACTAGATACACTATGTGATCAAAAGTATCCGGACACCTGGCTGAAAATTACTTACAAGTTCGTGGCGCCCTCCTTCAGTAATGCTGGAATTCAGTATGTTGTTGGCCCACCCTTAGCCTTGATGACAGCTTCCACTCTCGCAGGCATACGTTCAATCAGGTGCTGGAAGGTTTCTTGGGGAATGGCAGCCTATTCTTCACGGAGTACTGCACTGACGAGAAATATCGATGTCGGTCGGTGAGGCCTGACACGATAGTCGGCGTTCCAAAACATCCCAAAGGTGTTCTATTATAGGATTCAGGTCAGGACTCTGTGCAGGCCAGTCCATTACAGGGATGCTATTGTCGCGTAACCACTCCGCCTCAGGCGGTGCATAATGAACAGGTGCTTGATCGTGTTGAAAGATGTAATAGCCATCTCCGAATTGCTCTTCAACAGTTGGAAGCAAGAAGGTGCTTAAAACATCAATGTAGGTCTGTGCTGTGATAGTGCCACGCAAAACAACAAGGGGTGCAAGCCCCCTCAAAGAAAAACACGACCACACCATATCACCACTACCTCCGAATTTTACTGTTGGCGCTACGCACACTGGCAGATGATGTTCACCGGGCATTCGCCATACCCACACCCTGCCATCGGATCGCCACATTGCGTACCGTGATTTGTCTCTTCAAGAACGTTTTTCCACTGTTCAGTCGTCCAATGTTCACGCTCCTTACACCAAGCGAGGCATCGTTTGGCATAAGCCGGCCTGATATGTGGATTTTGAGCAGCCGCACGACCATAAAATTTACGTTTTCCCACCTCCCGCCTAACTGTCATAGTACTTGCAGTGGATCCTGACGCAGTTTGAAATTCCTGTGTGATGCTCTGGATAGATATCTGCCTATTACACATCACGACCCTCTTCAACTGTCAGCGGCCTCTGTCAGTCAGCAGAGGAGGTCGGCCTGTACGCTTTTATTCCGTTCGGTGTTTCGGTGCTGTTTCGGTGAGCGCGACATTCTGCTCTCTCACGATGTCTAATGACTACTGAGGTCGCTGATATGGAGTACCTGGCAGTAGGTGGCAGCGCAATGCACCTATTATGAAAAAAGTATGTTTTGGGGGGGTGTCCAGATACTTCTGATTACATAGTGTAGATCTCCGAAGTACCACATTGTGCATGGGTATGGGGACAATCCCCATTCTTCCTCTTTCCCTTCAGTTAACTGATGGAGCAGCTCAAGTCCATATAGTTTGCAATGTCTTACCACCGGATCTTCAACTCAGTCAATACGGAGGTATCTCGCCCCTCACTTAAAGCACGTAAAAGTATGTAAAAGTATTCTCCACATTCAAATTCTGACTGAATAATTGTTCTTCCAACAATCCACATCTAAAAGCACGCAAAAAGGATAGATTGATGAGCAAAAATACTGCGTCCACTACCCACCACGAAAATGAATTTCCCTTCATGGCGTTGCAGGCACTGAATGGGGTAAAGCTACACTCCTGGAAATGGAAAAAAGAACACATTGACACCGGTGTGTCAGACCCACCATACTTGCTCCGGACACTGCGAGAGGGCTGTACAAGCAATGATCACACGCACGGCACAGCGGACACACCAGGAACCGCGGTGTTGGCCGTCGAATGGCGCTAGCTGCGCAGCATTTGTGCACCGCCGCCGTCAGTGTCAGCCAGTTTGCCGTGGCATACGGAGCTCCATCGCAGTCTTTAACACTGGTAGCATACCGCGACAGCGTGGACGTGAACCGTATGTGCAGTTGACGGACTTTGAGCGAGGGCGTATAGTGGGCATGCGGGAGGCCGGGTGGACGTGCCGCCGAATTGCTCAACACGTGGGGCGTGAGGTCTCCACAGTACATCGATGTTGTCGCCAGTGGTCGGCGGAAGGTGCACGTGCCCGTCGACCTGGGACCGGACCGGACCGCAGCGACGCACGGATGCACGCCAAGACCGTAGGATCCTACGCAGTGCCGTAGGGGACCGCACCGCCACTTCCCAGCAAATTAGGGACACTGTTGCTCCTGGGGTATCGGCGAGGACCATTCGCAACCGTCTCCATGAAGCTGGGCTACGGTCCCGCACACCGTTAGGCCGTCTTCCGCTCACGCCCCAACATCGTGCAGCCCGCCTCCAATGGTGTCGCGACAGGCGTGAATGGAGGGACGAATGGAGACGTGTCGTCTTCAGCGATGAGAGTCGCTTCTGCCTTGGTGCCAATGATGGTCGTATGCGTGTTTGGCGCCGTGCAGGTGAGCGCCACAATCAGGACTGCATACGACCGAGGCACACAGGGCCAACACCCGGCATCATGGTGTGGGGAGCGATCTCCTACACTGGCCGTACACCACTGGTGATCGTCGAGGGGACACTGAATAGTGCACGGTACATCCAAACCGTCATCGAACCCATCGTTCTACCATTCCTAGACCGGCAAGGGAACTTGCTGTTCTAACAGGACAATGCACGTCCGCATGTATCCCGTGCCACCCAACGTGCTCTAGAAGGTGTAAGTCAACTACCCTGGCCAGCAAGATCTCCGGATCTGTCCCCCATTGAGCATGTTTGGGACTGGATGAAGCGTCGTCTCACGCGGTCTGCACGTCCAGCACGAACGCTGGTCCAACTGAGGCGCCAGGTGGAAATGGCATGGCAAGCCGTTCCACAGGACTACATCCAGCATCTCTACGATCGTCTCCATGGGAGAATAGCAGCCTGCATTGCTGCGAAAGGTGGATATACACTGTACTAGTGCCGACATTGTGCATGCTCTGTTGCCTGTGTCTATGTGCCTGTGGTTCTGTCAGTGTGATCATGTGATGTATCTGACCCCAGGAATGTGTCAATAAAGTTTCCCCTTCCTGGGACAATGAATTCACGGTGTTCTTATTTCAATTTCCAGGAGTGTATGTCCACACAGTCCCTGGTGCGAAATAGCGTACACAAGGGAATAAAAGCGCATGCACGGAAATCAGTGCGAAGAAGACAAGTACGTATGCGCATTCTCGTGTTCAAAAAAATGGTTCAAATGGCTCTGAGCATTATGGGACTTAACATCTGTGATCATCAGTCCCCTAGAACTTAGAACTACTTAAACCTAACTAACCTAATGACATCACACACATCAATGCCCGAGGCAGGATTCGAACCTGCGACCGTAGCGGTCACGCGATTCCAGACTGAAGCGCCTAGAATCGCACGGCCACACCGGCTGGCCTCCCGTGTTCACACGATACCTCATTGCTCAAGCGGTTTGCTATATATCATGTTTCATCAACTGCGACATAATCGCGTGTACAAACAGTGATCCAATACTGTAAAATGCTTTTTTATTCCAGTCTCTGATCACAAATGAATTCTTTAGACGATTACCGGTTTCAGTCTGTAATGACCATCTTCAGATCTTTTTTTACACCATGTCCTAAGTGATTTCCCTAAATCGCTCCAGGCAAATGCCGGGATGGTTCCTTTGAAAGGGCACGGCCGACTTCCTTCCCCATCCTCCCCTATTCCGATGAGACCGATGACCTCGCTGTCTGGTCTCCTTCCCCAAAACCAACCAACCACCATGTCCTAAAGTGATACGGCCATTATGGTAATCGTCTAAAGAATTCATTTGTGATCAGAGACTGGAATATGAAAGCATTTTATATATCATCTTCTTTCCTCGGTAGATTGTTCTGCGTTTATTGTGATGAAAAGGCGACAGTGGGTAAAAATGTAATGATGACAAATTGGTGGAAACAGTATACACTATCCACAGCGACTTTAAGTGAAATGACCACATAAAACAAACAGTAGAAAAAGCAGATCCCAGACAGATTCATGGGAAGAATCTTAAGGAAATGTAACTCATCCACGAAAGAAGTGACCCTTGTTCGACCGATTCTTGAGTATTGTTCATTAATCTGGAATCCTTACCAGGTAGGACTGATAGACGAGATAAAGAGCATGCAGCCGAATGCGCCGCGTTTCGTCACAGCGTCGTTCAGTCGGGGAATGTCACATATACCAGAACCCACTAGAACGAAGGTAGTAATTTGCAATTTTCTATGTTTTTGCAACATCAAAGTCCTTAATTTCAGTATCTAGTAGTGTTGACGATGCATACATATCCCTTTTCTTTGTTCAGATACCTGATTCATCGATTGCTGTGCTATTAAGCAGCCGTAGCATGAATGTTCGTCCACAGTTTTCACATACTTCTTTCATGAGTCTATGGACTTCTTCTTCTCGGTTTTCCTACTTAGAAAAATGGTTCAAATGCTCTGAGCACTATGCGACTTAACTTCTGAGGTCAGCAGTCGCCTAGAACTTAGAACTAATTAAACCAAACTAACCTAAGGACATCACACACATCCATGCCCGAGGCAGGATTCGAACCTGCGACCGTAGCGGTCGCTCGGCTCCAGACTGTAGCGCCTAGAACCGCACGGCCACTCCGGCCGGCCTACTTAGAAACTTACAAACTTAGCTTATTCTTTACAATAATATGAGGGGCGATCAAAAAGTTTCCTTCCGGTGCAGCGTACATGCAACTCAGAGCGACTCAGATGCTGCCACATAAGCTTGCAATTAAGGCGAAATGTCTGAGAGAACAGCGACAAGAGGCGTTGCTAATGCACGTCCCCAAATCGACCCAAGCGATAATCACACCTTCAGTGCCTTAAAAAAGGCCTTGAAGCGTCGACGACTCCCGTCGGAGAAGGATGTGCAGCGGGCAGTTGCGGAATTTTTGACGCAGCAGGACGTAGGGTTTTAGCAAACGAGTACCTTCAACCTGGTGCCACAATGCTCATGGAAATTTTTTCTAATTGGAATTCAGGACTGTACGACCTTGGATCAGAAACTTTTTTGATCGCCCTAATATGATCGGAGACTTTTTAGCTAATAGTTCAAGCCCAAGGGATAGCACCTCCGATTTTCATTCAAATAATCTTCAGAAGTGGCGTTTAATATGACATCTCTTTGTCAATAATAATCTACAAATTTCGGCGTGTTTTCTTTGGCGTCAACAAACATTACTGTAAACAGATCACCTTATAGCATAACCCCTACAAACAAAAAACACACATGGGCCTCTGTCTGCTAAATAGCGCAGGAGGTTCCCATCCAACCCGAGAAGCAATGTGCAACTACGCACTGTCTCTCGAGGAAATTGCGAATGAACAAATGAGCATGCGTAGTTACGCTGTTGGAAATGTAAGCGGATGCGTGAAGTTCTACAGGAAAAACTGCATCGTGTGAACGCATTTTAAGGAAAAAATACAAGCGGAGCAGAGATCAATGACGAAATACAAGCGACTTTCACATTGGGCAAATTGGGCGAATTCTTACGTTCCGGCGCCTCGGAACACGCTTTTTAGAAACGATTAACGGAAAAACTGGTCAGCTTTACGCGCGCTATTGTCGCAGTATCTATGAAGAGTCGACGAAGTTCAGTGAAACCACGAGTACGCGACAGAGTGTTGGGACCCCTCATCACCGCACGTGGGGATTGGAGGCTAGCCCGCGCTGTAAAGCAAGACCCGGGCGGTCTGTGAGAGGTCTGACTATAGTGTACAATTACAAAAAGTCATATTGCTACCTTCAGTTGCTGGGGAAAATACCTTATTTACACAACCAGTTTCAGTCGTCTGACCACCATCAGGTTCACAAAAGTATGCACAGTGTAACGTTAGGTGAAGTATCTTTATCGTCAGATGATAAAAACCATGAACAGTACACCGTTATCATATCATAATATAAATTATGTCGTAAATCTATTAAAACTGTACTAGGGAGTGTACACATTCACGATAAAACTGTAATTATTAACAAAAAGTTTGTGACCATTGACGTAAATTAAAAGAAACTTAAAACTGTAATCGGCGTTAACGCTGTCAACAGATTCACACCACACAGAGGCGACCGAACAGCAGACCACTGTTTACTGGTAGAGCCAAGTGCTGGTGGTGTTCCTTGCGGGGCAGCGGGGCACAGCATTCAGCGCACACTGTTGAGGAAGGGGCTCCCCAAAAGACGACACCACGACACAGTCAGTTACGGTTGCAGTGGTCGCGAGATCACCGAGACTGGACTGTCGATTAATGGAGACATGTCGCCTGGTCGAACGAATCGTTTCATGTTACACCAGGTCCATGGCCACTACCGGATACGCCATTATCTATGTGAACGGCTGCCCCAAACATGCGCGTCGCGGACGCAGGCGAGTGGAAGCAGCATTCAGCAGCTGGGTGCGGTACGGAGGCGCATCCGTCCAGCACACCGCTCTCCGAGCCGCTACTTACACTCAAGTAACTCAACTGCCTTCACAAAACTGACAGCACCCCTTTCCTGTCCTCCCACCAGGGACGCATTACCGGGAACTGAAACCGGGTCCCCCACATTGCAGTGACACCGAGAAGGAATTCCTGTGATAACTACCATATTAAATCTCATATAAGGTCATTCGCCGCCATTAAGGGGACCACACCATGGTTCAGGTCGAAAAATAATTGATTTTCGGTTTTCATCATATTTCGATAGGTTAAGGTTTCTTTTAAGTACTCTGAAAAGGATTTTGCTGCAAAAATTTGTTTTCGAGCATTTAAAGAGCGTTTTCCTACCACGTGTGTTTATGTGCCACGCCCACTTTTCTGCATATATTTTAGATCTCTATATCCCCTACATTGCAAGTTAGGGATTTTTTTTTTTTTACTTCCGAGTGTGTTGGCTATCCTTGGAAAGCAACGGTAGGTATTCTTTTGTTTCTGCTATTTGTAAACAACACGCTTTCAAACACGCGGTTAGTTTTTTTCAAGTGTGATTGCGAGTAGCTGTTATAGAAAACTTGCATTTATACTACGGGCAGGCAGTTAGGAGAAATAAAGAAAATCTGGAGGCAATGAAGAGAGATGTCTGGGGCATATTCTTTCATAACCTCTACTGATGATAAGCCATGTCATGGATTGTGTCCACCAGGAGAAAATTCGTGGTGCAAATACAATAGGGCTCAGGCAACTGGAGAATCTTATTCTCACCAGCATTCTCTTCCTGCTGCTGTTATTACAGCAATTAAACATATTTTGAGAGACTTGGCTAATCCTGAACTTCTAAGGAAATGTCTGCATGGGCAGATACAGAACCCAAATGAATGTTCCAACAGCATAATTTGGAACCGCCTTCCTAAAACTGTATTTGTAGGCATGCATACAATGAAACTATGAGTTCATGATGCTGTTATTACATTCTATTGTGGTAATATTGGAATGTGTTGGGTACTGAAAAAGCTGGAAATTAATCCTGGTGAAAATATGATCACTGGGTTGCAACATTCCAATAAAATGAGGATAGCCGATGCAGACAGGTCCGCATCTATTAAGGCCAAGAAAGCAAGACAAACATCCAGGAAGGTGAAAAAGAACCTGGAAGACCTGCTAGACGCCAAAGAAGGACCATCATATGCAGCAGGACACTTTTAATTAACTGTAAGAAAGATATTTCAAAAGTCAATTTCCTGCAAACTAAAATTTTCAGTACATATGCCCCATTATATCAGAAACTATCACAGGTAAATGAATGAAATTTTCAGAGACTCTACATAACATAAAAAGCCACCTCTGGTACTACATTAATTAATATTCCCCATTAGGAAGTTTACAAAAAAAATATTTTCTGCAGAAAAAACTTAATATTTTTTCTTAATAAATTTAAAAAAGTATTTCTTAAAAACTATAAAATGGATAAAGTAGATTTTAGCACAGTTGACTCTATTAGTAACATGTAACATACAGTAAAAATATTAAGGTCCTGCATCAAATAGTTTTTTTCAGAAATGGATCAAATACTTGCCTAAATTAACATGGGTTAGATAGGCAGGGTGTGGTCCCCTTAAACCTGGACCGAGACGATCCCACTGAGCATTCATTGCTTTATACGAGGGGCATTCAATAAGTAATGCAATACTTTTTTTCTGAAAGTAGGTCGGTTTTATTCAGCATTCCAGTACACCTTATTATTCCCCACTCTTCTGGCTACAATAACCTATTTTTCAACATAATTTCCGTGCAATGCGACGGTCTTAGCTCACCTTACCGGGATGTCTGTATTGCCCGCATGGTACCAGCCTACTGGACGACGTCGGAGCAAACGTCTTGCTACATCAGTAATCGTCATCCACGTACTGTTTCCCACTCTGCCTTGGGCCAAACAGATGGAAATCGGAAGGTGCAAGATCCGGTCTATAGGTTGGACGAGGAAGAACAATCCAATGAAGTTTTCTGTGCTCCGCTCGGGTGCGCAGACTTGCGTTGTCGTGCAGAAGTAGTTCGTTTGCATTTTTGTGGCGACGAACATGCTGAAGTCGTTTATTCAGTTTTTGAGGGTAGCACCTTGAGGGAGGATATCAAACAGAATAATCCCCTCAGAGTCCCAGAAGAAGAAGAAGAAGAAGAAGGATGCGGCTTTCAACATTTTCTGCCGAGGCCGAGTCGTGTGGCGCCACTCCATGGGTTGCCTTTTCGTTCCCGGTTCGAAGTGACGAACCCACGTTTCATCACCTGTGACCGATGCTCGACGGACAACTGTCACAATCAGTCTCGTAAAGCGCAAGCAGCTCCGCACAGGTGGCCCTTCGTTGCCCTTTATAGTACTCTGTTAGCCGGCGAGGAACATAGCGGCTGCACATCTTTGTGTACCGTAACTGGTAGACAAGCGTGCCACCACTACCAGCAGAGATGTCCAGTCGTGCAGCGAGGTGTTTGACTGCGAACCGTCGATCACCTCGAAAGAGTGTGTCCGCACATTCCAACATTACAGGAATCACAGCTATGTGCGGCCGGGCGGCACATGGGAGATAGGACAGGTCTGTGCGACGTTGTTCCGATGATGACACACATCGCCCAACCACTCACCGTGCTTTTGTTCACTTCCAGGTCTCCTTATACATGTCCAGTCGTGCAGCGAGGTGTTTGACTGCGAACCGTCGATCACCTTGAAAGAGTGTGTCCGCACGTTCCAACATTACAGGAATCACAGCTATGTGCGGCCGGGCGGCACGTGGGAGATAGGACGGGTTTGTGCGACGTTGTTCCGATGATCACACACATCGCCCAACCACTCACCGTGCTTTTGTTCACTTCCAGGTCTCCTTATACATTCTGCAAGTGGCTATGAATACCTGCGATGTTCTGGCTTTCCACTGAAAGAAACTCCATGGCAGCTCACTGCTTCGAACGCACTTCCGTCAGAGATTCAATTTTGAAGGCTACACAAAGTGCCGCCACCTATCGGAACTTCATGAAGGGGCTGCAGCGGGAATATTCCACGGTGTCCTACAACGAATTCTTCATTTTTTCAACCGAAACTGACCGAGAAAAAATAGGTTGCATTACTTATTTCAACGCCCCTCGTAGATTCCCTGCTCCCACCACGTCAGCAATGGTTCCAGTATTGCAAAGAGCAAAATGATTAGCAACATCATATCAAGGCCACTTTTCTGGAAACACGGACTCGGCCATTTTCTTTAGCAATGACCGCCCATCTTTATCTACACGGGACATTGACAGATAGAAGAGATCATTTTGAGGGACTGCCTTCCTAAGGGGCCCGGGTTCGATTCCCGGCTAGGTCGGGGATTTACTCCGCTCGGGGACTGGGTGTTGTCTTCATCATCATTTCATCCCCATCCGGCGCGCAGGTCGCTCAATGTGGCGTCGAATGTAATAAGACCTGCACCAAGGCGGCCGGATCTGCCCCGTAAGTGGCCTCCCGGCCAATGACGGCAAACGCTCATTTCAGTTGAAACTGTTGCGACGTTGTCCTGACCTTCAGTGGATACTGTAGCTACAGTAACGTCCCAGTAACCCAATTTCCTATGAGCTCCTTTTGGTTCCAACGTCTTTGATTCCTACATCTGAGATGTTTTATACCATGCTGCTGTGGTCTTCATGTATCCATAAGAAAATCAGAATTAAGTTTGTGCAAACTATCTCTTCTCCTATCGCCTCTGCGTGAACAAACGAGGGAATGGAACGTTTTTCAGGTAGACGTCGCACGGAGATCCGTTGGATGCTCTCTCTCTCCCACATACAGGAAGCTGGTGCAGTGTCGTGGCAGTGCGGTCTGGAAGCTAGGGAAGTGGCGGCGGTTTGCCGACTTGCGCTCCTCTTCCGGCTGTGCCAGGGGCGGGGGTGGAGGAGGGGAAAGGAAACGTCGCCAGCAATATGGCGGCCTTGTGCTCCAGCCCGCCGGCAACCGGCAGCCGCCAGCCTCTTGGAGATTAAATTCGGCCGCGGCAGCGGGTTTCATCTGGCGCCACGGGCGCAGACCGAGGCGGGGGCGGGATTCGACGACAGCGCCCCGGCCTCGCTCGCGCGCCTCGCTCATGAAATATTAAACCCTTACCAGATACGTACAGCAGCGCGCCCCAAAACCGCCAGATCCCGGTCGTCTTCTTCCCGGCCGTCAAATTCTCCGCGGGTCCAATTTCAAGATCTCTGCTGGTTTCTAAGCTACCAGCTCACATGGGAATTGGTGGATACGGCAGCCAAGGGCAGCCTCGATGAGTCTGCTGATTGGATTACACTGAAGTGACAAAAGTCACAGGTTATCGGTATGCACAAATACAGATTGCGGTAGTATCACGTACACGAGGTATCAAAGTGCAATGTACTGGCGGAGCTGTCGTTTTTACTCGGGTGATTCGTGTGAAAATGTTTCCGACGTGATTGTGGCCCCATGATGGGAATTAATAGGTTTTGAACGCGGAATGGTAGTAGAAGCTAGGCGCGTGGGACAGACCATTTTGGATTTTTTTTTTTTTTTTTTGTCGTCAGTCTACTGACTGGTTTGATGCGGCCCGCCACGAATTCCTTTCCTGTGCTAACCTCTTCATCTCAGAGTAGCACTTGCAACCTACGTCCTCAATTATTTGCTTGACGTATTCCAATCTCTGTCTTCCTCTACAGTTTTTGCCCTCTACAGCTCCCTCTAGTACCATGGAAGTCATTCCCTCATGTCTTAACAGATGTCCAATCATCCTGTCCCTTCTCCTTATCAGTGTTTTCCACATATTCCTTTCCTCTCCGATTCTCCATAGCACCTCCTCATTCCTTACCTTATCAGTCATTTTCAACATTCGTCTGTAGCACCACATCTGAAATGCTTCGATTCTCTTCTGTTCCGGTTTTCCCACAGTCCATGTTTCACTACCATACAATGCTATACTCCAGACGTACTTCCTCAGAAATTTATTCCTCAAATTACGGCCGGTATTTGATATTAGTAGACTTCTCTTGGCCAGAAATGCCTTTTTTGCCATAGCGAGTCTGCTTTTGATGTCCTCCTTGCTTCGTCCGTCATTTGTTATTTTACTGCCTAGGTAGCAGAATTCCTTAACTTCATTGACTTCGTGACCAACAATCCTGATGTTAAGTTTCTCGCTGTTCTCATTTCTACTACTTCTAATTACCTTCGTCTTTCTCCGATTTACTCTCAAACCATACAGTCTACTCATTAGACTGTTCATTCCGTTCAGCAGATCATTTAATTCTTCTTCACTTTCACTCAGGATAGCAATGTCATCAGCGAATCGTATCATTGGTATCCTTTCACCTTGTATTTTAATTCCACTCCTGAACCTTTCTTTTATTTCCATCATTGCTTCCTCGATGTACAGATTGAAGAGTAGGGGCGAAAGGCTACAGCCTTGTCTTACACCATTCCTAATACGAGCACTTCGTTCTTGATCGTCCATTCTTATTATTCCCTCTTGGTTGTTGTACATATTGTATATGACCCGTCTCTCCCTATAGCTTACCCCTACTTTTTTCAGAATCTCGAACAGCTTGCACCATTTTATATTGTCGAACGCTTTTTCCAGGTCGACAAATCCTATGAAAGTGTCTTGATTTTTATTTAGCCATGCTTCCATTATTAGCCGTAACGTCAGAATTGCCTCTGTCGTCCCTTTACTTTTCGCAAAGCCAAACTGATCGCCACCTAGCGCATTCTCAATTTTCTTTTCCATTCTTCTGTATATTAGTCTTGTAAGCAGCTTCGATGCATGAGCTGTTAAGCTGATTGTGCGATAATTCTCGGACTTGTCAGCTCTTGCCGTCTTCGGAATTGTGTGGATGATGCTTTTCCGAAAGTCAGATGGTATGTCGCCAGACTCATATATTCTACACACCAACGTGAATAGTCGTTTTGTTGCCACTTCCCCCAATGATTTTAGAAATTCTGATGGAATGTTATCTATCCCTTCTGCCTTCTTTGACCGTAAGTCCTCCAAAGCTCTTTTAAATTCCGATTCTAATACTGGATTCCCTATCTCTTCTAAATCGACTCCTGTTTCTTCTTCTATCACATCAGACAAATCTTCACCCTCATAGAGGTTTTCAATGTATTCTTTCCACCTATCTGCAGATTAAAACTGTGCGCCCGACCGAGACTCGAACTCGGGACCTTTGCCTTTCGCGGGGAAGTGCTCTACCATCTGACCTACCGAAGCACGACTCACGCCCGGTCCTCACAGCTTTACTTCTGCCAGTATCTCGTCTCCCACCTTCCAAACTTGCCCGCGAAAGGCAAAGGTCCCGAGTTCGAGTCTCGGTCGGGCACACAGTTTTAATCTGCCAGGAAGTTTCATATCAGCGCACACTCCGCTGCAGAGTGAAAATCTCATTCTGGAAACATCCCCCAGGCTGTGGCTAAGCCATGTCTCCGCAGTATCCTTTCTTTCAGGAGTGCTAGTTCTGCATGGTTCGCAGGAGAGCTTCTGTAAAGTTTGGAAGGTGGGAGACGAGATACTGGCAGAAGTAAAGCTGTGAGGACCGGGCGTGAGTCGTGCTTCGGTAGCTCAGATGGTAGAGCACTTGCCCGCGAAAGGCAAAGGTCCCGAGTTCGAGTCTCGGTCGGGCACACAGTTTTAATCTGCCAGGAAGTTTCATATCAACGCACACTCCGCTGCAGACTGAAAATCTCATTCTGTAAACTATTAATTGTTTGACAGCCATAAGCGTGAACAACTGTGTGACATTTTCTAAACGTTTATAATAGTACTGCTGCAGAGTTTCCTGCGCGGGAAACAATGGCAACGGAATAACACATTTGACGCCAACTGCTCAAGTGGCCTCGAATCGAAAAGTTCTCACCGGGTTACCTGTTATACAGGTATCCGCCTTCTTAGTTTCCCATTGGGTGGCCTCTCGAGTTGTAAAATATGCAGTGCTGCCCATATACGGCCGAAATGGCGAACTCCGTGGATCAGCCAATCTGCGTGCGGTGCGCGGCGCGCTATTCCGACCCGCGGGAGCTCCGTATTTTGGACGGCAGCTTAGGGCACAGAGAGTGAGTGTGTGTGTGTGTGTGTGTGTGTGTGTGTGTGTGTGTGTGTGAGAGAGAGAGAGAGAGAGAGAGAGAGAGAGAGAGAGAGAGCCGGCGGCGGGTCATAAATAGTAAAGAGCGCCGTCCGGAACGGAAGCTGGTCGTGAGTCAGTGGAGAGCCCGCGCGTGCGCAGAATCCACACTCCACCGTGAGCCAGTGCTCGTACAGCATCCTACGCAGCTGTCGGGCTTCCAGCTTCGGCCAGTGGCGCCACGGATACTGCAGTACACGGTAGGGGCCATGCGCAGGCGGGCTGTGGCCTATGACGTCACGGCAAAACTGCACTGCAGCTTAAATACACACGGCACACTCATGTCTAACTCATAAGAAGGTATGGATGTAATCGAGATGCCGTTGTGGCCGAGCGGTTCTAGGCGCTTCAGTCTGGAATCGCGCGTCCGCTACGGTCGCAGGTTAGAATCCTGCCTCGGGCATGGATGTGTGTGATGCCCTTAGGTTAGTTAGGTTTAAGTAGTTCTAAGTACTAGGGCACTGATGACCTCCGATGTTAAGTCCCACAGTGCTCAGAGCCATTTTGTAATCGAGATTTTCCTCGTTTTGGTGTACTGTTGTTACCGTAATTATCATTTAGCTTTACATTAGGTTATTTTCTCTATGGCCGGTGAAATGTTAGTGTAAAGCCTCCGCACTACGTCTTTTTTCAAATTTTGTTAATAACGTTGAGTTTTCAAAACACTAAGGCTTAAATCAATGAAACCTGGTAGAATAATAAATTGCCTGAATCTTCTTTTTAATAGTGACAGCACTAGGAAGAGGATATTTCAAAACGTCTCTGACTAAAGATAATGCTTTACAAGATAGGCAAAGTCCAGTCGAAGCCTTCGTAATATCTTCAGATGATCAGTTGGTACACCGTCTTTTGTACCCACTCGTTGTTGACAGTCAGAAAACGAGCCCTTAATCGCTTTTTGAACATCTTTAATTTCATATAACTCAGCCCTACATCGAGACAGACGATCCTGAAAATCTGCATTGTTTGACTAAGGTCTTTTATTTCTCTTCCCATATTTTATAATGAAACGATAATTAAATCAATACCTTAAGTTATCGACAGGCGTTGACATACATCAAAGGGGGCAGTTGAAAATGTGTGCCCTGACCGCGACTCGAACCCGGGATCTCCTGCTTACATGGCAGGCGCTCTATCCATCTGAGACACCGAGGGCACAGAGGATAGTACGACTGCAGGGATTTATCCCTTGCACGCTCCCCGTGAGACCCATATTCCCAACTTAATGTCCACACACTACATTCGTAGTGCCCCTGCCCACTACACTCATAACTCGCGGCAGACAATCTTACCGAGTCCCGTAAGAGTTCGGGCAATGCGTGTGCATCCAACACAGAAGAAGGTCAACGGCCGGTTAGCCTTAACTATATGGACATGGTATCTGTTCTTTTGAACATGTCCAAAAGAAAAGATACCATCTCCATATAATTTATAATGGTTGCAAAAAGCACGCAGCCTGCAGCTCGTGGTCGTGCGGTAGCGTTCTCGCTTCCCACGCCCGGGTTCCCGGGTTCGATTCCCGGCAGGGTCAGGGATTTTCTCTGCCTCGTGACGACTGGGTGTTGTGTGATGTCCTTAGGTTAGTTAGGTTTAAGTAGTTCTAAGTTCTAGGGGACTGATGACCATAGATGTTAAGTCCCATAGTGCTCAGAGCCATTTTTGAAAAGCACGCATAGTCGCATTTACAGCAGTGTTTGTTTTTACGGTTAATTTTTTATCTAGTAGTAATATCTTCATTAGTTGATAGTATATTAGCTCGTAAAACTTCTTCAGCTCCTTTATGATAGCTTCGCTTTTGTGCCCGAACATTTCTCTTACTATTAGGCTCATTACTACGCCCTAAATCAGCACCGGAGGATGGTAGGTTTAGACCAGGAACAGCATCAGTTTTCAACGTGCGTTTCGAACGAATACTCCTCACTTTTCAAATGCCTTTCATAATCCAAATCAGTGAAATGTACGCAGCACACACAACCATTTTCAACTCAAAACAGATCCTCATGTTTACAAGCATTTATTCATTTTTGTTTCGTCTCATTGTTATTAGGAAATGTATGAAACTTAATTGCTAAGTTACTTAGTTGTCTGTTATACACTGCTGGCCACCGTAAATGCAACACCAAGAAAGACAAGAGGTAGCACAACAAAATTTATTTTGTAGATAACATGTTGACCAAGTATCAAATGATTACGTTTACAGACATCTGTGACATGTGGTTCCTGCCAGAATCAGTAGCCAGAGTAGCCGCCATTGTTGGAGATCACCGCTGCCACACGTCTCGGCATTGAGTCAAAGAGACGTTGGATGTGTTCCTGGGGTACAGCAGCCCAAGCAGCTTCCACACGTTGCCAAAGATCATCTGGTGTGGCAGCTGGGGATGTAATCTGGGTCACTCGTTGAGCAACCATGGACCACATGTTTTCTATCGGCGAAAGATCCGGAGAGCGAGCCGGCCACGGAAGCACTTCAATCTGGTTATTGACGAAGAACCTTTGGACAATGCGTGCCACGTGTGGTCGCGCATTATCCTGTTGAAATATGGCTGTGGCCGAGCCCTGAAGGTAAGGAAGGACAACTGGCTCCAGCACCTCGGATATGTAGCGCCGGCTATTTAAAGTACCGGCAATGCATACTAGAGGCGTGCGAGAGTAATATTCAATACCGCCCAATACTATAATACCCGGTGCAAGACCAGTGTGGCGGTGCATAATGCAGCTGTCCAGCATCCTCTCTCCACGGTGTCTCCACACTCGAATCCGACCATCGTGGTGCTGCAGACAGAAGCGTGCCTCGTCAGTAAAGACAACGTCATTCCATTCTGCCGTCCACATCCGTCTGTCATCACACCATTGGCGACGGAGACGTCTGTGGTTCTGCGTCAATGGTAGACGAAGCAATGGACGTCTTGCGGACAGACCACTCTGCTGTAAACGGCGTCGAATGGTACGCGCAGACACTGGATGATGCGTTACAGACGCAATGTGCTGTGCTATGGTTCGGGATGTCACTGAGCGATCCGTCACTGCCATGCGCACAATTTGCCTATCAGCACGTGCAGTGGTGCACCGAGGTGAATGCGATCGACCACGTCGGTCCGTCGTACCCTCCTGCATCCAACGGTCACATATCCGCATTACAGTTGTTTGGTTTCGTCCAACACGACTAGCGATTTCTCTGTATGATAAGACACAATCTCGGTAAGCCACTATCCTTCCTCTGTCGAACTCGGATACTTGATCAAACGATGTTCGCTGTTGTCTACGAGGCATAACTGATCGTCTTGTGAAACAACCACAAGGTAAACACACGTGCCGAACGTACACTCGTCGAAATCGCCAAGCCTTAAATGGCGCTATGGGGTGGCGCCACAGGCGCGCGTGATGTGCGTCTGCGCTGAAATTCTAATCAGTTGCATATCTCATCGCTGCTAACCCATGGTGTAAATTTCACTTGATTCGGATGCTTCCTTCAGTGTGTTGCATTTACGGTGGCCAGCAGTGTAGTTAATATAACTGGCGATCGTGCAGGAATACCATTACCTTTCTCTTCAAAACTACTCTAAAAAAATCCCTCAATACACTGATAATCACAGCGTAACTCTGAACTGAGTCGCTAGTCACTAACAGAAACTGTGCCACAGACAACCTTGGTTTCGCGCGTAAAGGCAATTACAACCCAATACGTTACGGCAGTTGCATCATATTGAGCGCCCGTTGGGTTCACTCTGACGTCAGCGGCGCAGCTTGGTACTGCGCATACAGCTGGTTGTCCCTACCGTGTATTCTAGTATCCGTCGGTTTACGGTCCTCTGAGGTGGTTCCCAACCTTTCTGAAACTGTTATCTCTCAACGACATTGCACGATGGCCAATAACATCCAAAAAATTTCAAACTCCCTAGCAGTTTAAAACTGTGTAGCTGGATCTGGTTCGAATGTGGAACCTTTGCCTTTCGTGGGCAAGTCCTGTACTGACTGGTGTATTCAGACACGACTCACGACAGACCCTCACAGCTTTGCTCCCACCAGCACCTCATCTCCCGTACTCGAAGGAATGAAGGAAGTAACATTACTGTTTAACGTCCCGTCGACATCGACTCCATTAGGGACGAAGCACAAACTCGCATGGTTTGAAAGGTAGGGAATGAAAATGGCCGTGCTCTTTCAATGGAACTATCCCAGCATTTACCTGGAGCGATTTAGGGAAATCAAGGAAAATGTAAATCAGGATGGTCGCACGCGGATCTGAATCACGTGAAATGTATTCGCAATTGCTACTATGGACAACTATCAGCTGTAAAATGGGATGACGACAATGAAAATTTGTAGAGGACTGCGCCTCGAACCCGGATTTCCTGCTTATTGTGAGCGGTCGCCTTTGCAGTACGCTATCCGAGCACAGCTCACGGCCAGACTTCCATATGTCGTCAACCACGCGTCCACAACCTGCACTCGTACATCCACTATGCACTGTTCAAAATGGCTCTAAGCACTGTGGGACTTAACATCAGAGGTCATCAGTCTCCTAGACCTAGAACTACTTAAACCTAACCAACCTAAGGACATCACACAAATCCATGCCCACGGCCGGATTCGAACCTGCGACCGTAGCAGCAGCGCGGTTCCTGACTGAAGCGCCTACAACCGCTCGGCCACAGCGGCCGGCCAGGTTATAGATTTTACGATTAGACGTGTATCAACCAGAGAAAGTAGAAGGAAGGAAAGCTGGTGTAGTACATCGTTACGGAAAGTGTGTCGGTTGCCATGCTGGTTTATGTTGAAAAACATTCAATAAGTGTGGCTAGTATTTGTGCATCACCACTACGTATCCGCGCTTGTTTTAATTTCGCGGCCTATCTCAGAGGTGTCAAACTTTTAGACGTTGTACAATCGTCCTACAGAGTATGTCGAGATTTTCTTTCACTTCAGACAGCGAGTGGACGTCGCATGGACATGACAATAGAGGCTCATTCACAGCTTCTAATAACACACACATTGTTCCGACTTGCGAAAGCGACAATGGAGTAAAAGTCAGTCACAGTCTTCCTCTGAGGCACCTATGTCTTACAACAGGTATGATGCGAACGCTCTCCACTCTGTCCTGCACACAGGGATGTGAATTACGCGAATAACGTGTATTTATAATGCAAATACAAAAGGCAAAATACCTATTTTTGTCTTTCATTTGAAATAATTAAAATATAGATATTTTGAATTTGTAAAATGGGAACTGCGTCTCTTGAATTTTTTATTTCATACTTTGTAGTTTTGATTCAATTAATGAGTCAATTGTTTAAACAAAAGTAGTTCCACGGCGGATGCAGATGGCGCAATAAGCGCCAAAGGTGAACCTATTAAAGGATATGACCATGACCCTAATGATTAGAAAAGGCAGTAAGACTTGATGAGTACACATTATATCTTGCCCATTATTGCTTGTTTAGCGTAAAACGTACCGAAATCATATATTTTATAGCTTGAAGAGAGATGTATAAGGCCATATCTCAAAGTAATTCATACGAGGGTTGAAACTTTAACAGTGGAAACTATTTATTTACAGTTCGTACAAAATAGATATGTGTTTCAAAGTTTTACTGACCTACAAAGTAGTCACCAGCATTGTGTATAACCCGTTGCCAGCGACGTGGAAGTCTTAGGATACTCTTAGCAGTGCCAGTTGTGTTGACACTTCGAGCGGCGCGGTTATTGGCCGACGAATTTGTGGCAGTTCTGAAGCGAATGCCGTGAAGTGTTTCCTTCAGTTTAGAAATCGAGTTGAACTCACGAGGGCGTAAGTCAGGAGAGTGCAGTAGGTGGTATAGCATTTAGCAACCCCATCAGTCAAACAAATCAGTAACAGCTCGCACTGTACGTGCTTGAGCATTGTCCTGCAGGATGACGGTCAGGTCCTACAGAAAGTGTCATCATTCCTATCGTAGTAGTCCCTTTGGCTATCTCTACACAGTTGCCAACGTTTCTGGAGGTTTTGGAAGCAAGCAGGGAAATTTTCAACTGCGATGCTTGTAAACTCATTTGTTACAGCCCGTTGGATGTCTGCGATATCTTCATGAAGCTTCTTTCAGTCGCCTTCTCACTCGCAGAATCAAGAAAAAATCGCAAGGCGAGAGGTCGAGCGAATATGGCGGATGTGGCATGGCAATAAGAAAATGTCTGGCCAGATACTCGGTAAGAGACAGAACTGTATGGCGTCTTGCATTGCCATGAAGTAAGAACCAGTCCTGAGAATGGCACAAAACAGAGTGGCGGCGTCGAATTGCTTGTCGTAAACGCTTCAGAACTTCTATGTGAAGAGTTTGGTTCACTGTTTGAACTGGAGGAACATACTCATGGTGAACTAATTCTTTACTGTCAAAGAATGTGACCAACATTGTCTTTGTTCTTGAGGGTTGTCTTTTGAGTTTTTTCGAGGCTGGTGATCAGAACTCCACCATTTAGCAGTCTGACGCTTCGTGTGAGGGTCATACTGGTAGCACAAACTTTCATTTTCAGCTATTATCTTCGACTGAAATGTGGGATTACGTCTCGCTCCATCCAGTAGTTTAGCAAAACTTCTTCGCGTCTGTTAAGATCCTTCTGGCCTAAATCTTCGCATAAAATGTTACGTCATACATCGCGATTCAAATTAAGTCCTTCTGATATCGCACGCACACTTACATGACGGTTTTTTTTTTAAATATCTGCCTGACACGCTCCACGTTTGCCTCAGTGTGTGCTGTAGATGGGCTGTCAGCCTTGGTATCGTCTTGCACTGAATCTCTGCCTCCACGAAGCTTTTTGTACAGCTCGTAAACACGATTTCTTGGAAGTGTCTCGCCTGCCTATGCTTGCTTAATCATTGTCCACCTTTCACTACGGGTTTTCCTGAGCTTAATGCCGAATTTAATGTTCACTCTCTGCTCACAATCAGCATCCATTGCGTCACCGTAACTAATGCATCTAGAACCGAAACAATGTGTTGCTAAGCACAGCCTTGCCACCCAGCGAGTTTGCGCGGAATCATGGCCAAGGTCATTTCCAGGACGCTAGTCTGTTGTATCCTACATCCTGGATGATGGCTAATAACCGAAACCGGTAGATGACTTATGGGACAATAAACAGCTGTCGGCCCCCGGTAGCTGAGTGGTCAGCGTGGTAGAAGGTAGTCAGTAACATCATCAGTACTAATGAGCGACTCTTTACCATCGGTTTAAGTGACACTAACCTCTGCAGCAAATGCAACCTCGTTGATAGTGTGCCTCATCGTTACACATGTGGAGATCGGATTATCAACTGGAGGTGGACCAGGGAGAAAATTGCTCAAATAACAAGAACTTCAGTAAACAATGTACCGACTAACATTTTCTTTAGACCAGAAGAAAGTTACTACCCTCACGCAAAAAATATCGCAGTGATTTGGTTAATGGGCAAATATACTAGTTACTTTTTTAACAATATTGGGAATCGATGAACATATTGAATACAAGATGTATATGGAAAATGAATTCGAGAAAACACTTAAGTATCAGAATCACACTAAGAAATATGGTAACGTGCTCCGAATTGTCTTCAACAGAATGAGTATAGGTTATGAAGTGGATTCTTCGTGGATAGGGGATGGGTTGGTCACGGTCCCGACCCTAACCTCACCTGCAAGTCACACATGAAAAATAAAACAGTAGTACAGAATATGACGGCAAACATCTGGGGTCTGTTATAAAGGAAGATCTTGAACTCCCTAAGGATGCGTTTAGAAGGCTGGAACTGACAAAAATAACAAGGCAGTGAAGGATTTTGCGATATCGCTGTTCGGGACTGATCTTCTGTCCACGTAATTTACTCTGGAAGGAACACACATCAAGGATTAATTTGGGTCTGGGAAATGATGATGAGGAACCTCAGGCTGCAGAAGAAGAAAATTTGCGTGCTGAACTGCCACCAGTTGGAGGTGACAGTGAAGGTGATAAATGTGTGCTACTGCTAAAGACTGAATATCATTCCTCATTCTATGAATGCTGAAATTTATGACTGCGATTATCTGTCACCTTATTTATGTCATATTATTGTAAGCGAGCCATTTTTGTTACTGTTTTTGAGGAATAAAAAGAAAAAAAAGTGATCAGAGCGACAGAATGTCAGTCCTAAGGGGCCGGGTTCGATTCCCGGCTGGGTCGGAGATTTTCTCCGCTCAGGGACTGGGTGTTCTGTAGTCCTAATAATCATCATTTCATCCCCATCGACGCGCAAGTCGCCGAAGTGGCGTCAAATCGAAAGACTTGCACCCAGCGAACGGTCTACCCGAAGGGGGGCCCTAGTCACACGACATTTTATAAACGGCTGATGGTTAAAATTCGTTTTATAAAATTTCCGTGATTTCCCTAAATCGCTTACGACAAATGCCGGGAAGGTTCTTTCTAAATGGCATGGCTTCTCCATCCTTCCCTAATCCAAGCTTGTTATATGTTCAAATGTGTGTGAAATCTTATGGGACTTAACTGCTAAGGTCATCAGTCCCTAAGCTTACAAACTACTTAACCTAAACTATCCTAAGGATAAACACACACACACCCACGCCCGAGGGAGGACTCGAACCTCCGCCGGGACCAGCCGCACAGTCCGTGACTGCAGCGCCTTAGAAATTCAAGCTTGTGCTCCGTATCTAATGACCTCGTAGTCGACGGGACGTTAAACACTAAACTGCCTCTCCTTTTCTAACTACCGTGAAGTTTCGACGGTGGGAGAAGAGGTGCTCGCGGAAGTGAAGACGTGAGGGTAGGTCGTGAGTCGTATTCGGGTAGGTCAGTCGCTAGAGCACTCGCCACGTAAGGCAGAGGTTCCGGGTTCGAGTCCCCGATCTTATACACAGTTTTAATATGCCAGGCAGTTTCAAGTAAACTCAAGTTTCAGAATCGCATTCGCTGACATTGAGATTGGAGCAGCGTATAAGGCAGCCAGTTTAGGTGATTCGATTGTGCGGTACAAGAACATCGAACAAAGAATATTTTTTTCACTGTTTGCACATTTCGCGTCAGCCGATTTCCTTGCAGACAGACAGCTCTCGAGAGACAAGGGTTGGGGCCGCAGGCAATAAAATAAATACAAACGGTAGCAACGTCAGAGCTCTCCCACCACAACTGTGTACAGAAACAAACACGAATTATAAATTGCCGAACCCTGTTTCATATTCGATTACAGACATTTCGACAAAAACAAAAATATTTTATCAGTTTCTGTTTCGAAAAGGGTGTATTGTTTTCAAGACCGATAGGGAAATTAATCCATTTTACTGGCAAATGAAATTATTATTTGCTAATGCCAGACATTAATTTTCATACATGTATCAATTATACGCGACATGAGAGGTTATTCCCCAGCGCAGATTCACGAATAAAACCACGACATGTATTTTATCGGTAGACTGCACGCGTTTTGTTACGTATGGGTGCTCTCACATCTGGCACAAAAGAGGACGTCCACTCTGCTTCTATTGAACGAAAACTCCGTTAAGCAGATTCTTAAAAATGTATAAATTAACGATTAATTTCATTAAAAAAAAACATTTGTGTGAGAGAATTATGATTATACATTTATACATATCCCACTTAGAAAAAACTTATCAAATGCATTTATGGAAAAGTATTTTAGAATATAAAGTAGCGGGGCATGAAATAAGAAGCGACAGTGCCACATGAATGAAGTTTCAATACGAAACATACGTGGATACGACCGTAATTATTCAGTGTCGTAAAGTTTTGCATCCACTAGGCAGTAAGCTCTTTTTTGTCTGCAAAGCCATTCTCAGACAAGACGTCTCTCTCATTGTGGTTTCCATCTACATCTGTACCAACATAGCTACTCGGTAATTCACACTTAATTGTCTGGCAGATGGCTCATCGGTTCACCTTCAGATTACATCTCTACCGTACCACTCCCGAACAGCGCAGGTGAATAACGAACACTTTCCGTACGATCTCTCTTATTTCACTGGGATGAACATTTCTCCCTTTGTAGGTGGGCATTCGGAGGAGAAAGTTGGTGATTGAAAGACGGTGAAATGATGTCGCCGGAAGGAAAAACGCATTGTTAATGTTAAAAAATATATCGGCTCAACCACTTGTTTATAGTGTAAAACACTAAGATTGACGCGTTTCGGAAGGCAAGCTTCCAGCATCAGAATAATAAAAAGTAAAAGAACCTGTTAAAACTCGCTAAAATGGAACATGCACCAGGCAATTGATAATAAAATTAAAACATCGTGGCTACTTCCCTTGTTGCAGCCGTTTTAATTTTATTATCAATTGCCTGGTGCATGTTCCATTTTAGCGAGTTTTAACAGGTTCTTTCAATTTTTATTATTCTGATGATGGAAGCTTGACTTCCGAAACGCATCGATCTTAGTGTTTTACACAACAAACAAGTGGTTGAGCCGATATATTTTTTAACATTGACATTCACAACCACGACCTCTCATCCAGTATGGATAAAATCAAAGAAAAACGCATTTGTTGTCATGAATGCCAACTCGTGAATCACATCCGTGGCACTCTCTCCCATTTTTTGTGATAATACAAAACGAGCTGCCCTCTTCTGAACTTATTCTACTTATTCTCGTATGTCCCCTGTCAATATTCTCTGGTACTGATCCCATACCGCGCAGCAACACTCCAGAAGAGGTGCGGACGAACATAGTGTAGGCAGTCTCTTTAGTAGATCTGTTGCATCTTCTAAGAGTTCTGCAAATAAAACGCAGTCGTTGGTTCGCCTTCGCCAGAACATTATCTATGAGATCATTCCAGTCCGAATTGTTCGTAATTGCAATCTCTTGGTATTTAGTTGAATTGCAGCCTTAAGGTTTATATGATTTATCGTGTAACCGAAATTTAGCTTCTTCGTTTTAGTACTCATGAGGATGACGTCACACTTTTCACTATCGAGGTCTGACTGGAGCACGTTCAGAATCAAACTACTGCACCAGACACAACATGCACCTTATCGTGAGCTTAGACTGTGGCGCTATCCAACAGCAGTTGTTGGCTGTATCTGGCATGCACACCACACAATTTATTTAGGAAAATGGATGTGTGTAAAATTGGCATTAAAACGCATATTCGCTCCATCGTCAATACGCTATCCATTTCGGTCTGTCATAAAAATTTCTATATCAATGAACAAGATAAAAAGCAAGGAAAGGTGGGTGTGTGTGTGTGTGTGTGTGTGTGTGTGTGTGGGGAGGGGGGGGGGAGGAGGGAGTGCACATGTAGGTCTGTGTGTAGGTGGGAGGGGGGGGGGGGGTACGTATGTGGAGGGCGGCTGTATGGGGTGTTGTTGGGTTGTGTGGTGGCGGTGGTGTGGGTTCGTATGGGAGGTGTGTAGGGTTTGTGTATGGGGGGGGAGGGGGGTTAGTGGGTTGGAGTGTGGTTGAGTGGGAGTGTGGTTGGGTGGGAGTGTGGTTGGGTGGGAGTGTGGTTGGGTGGGAGTGTGGTTGGGTGGGAGTGTGGTTGGGTGGGAGTGTGGTTGGGTGGGTGTAGGTGGTAGTGTGTGTGTGTGTGTGTGTGTGTGTGTGTGTGTGTGTGTGTGTGTGTGTGTGTTTGCACAAATGCATGTTTGTGCATACATTCATACACACTATTTATGAAGGTATCATGTATCCTGAAATCGGGAAAGATTTTTGGATGAATAAATACGTAAATAACGATTTGCGAGGGAATAAGGCAGTAATATAGGCAGCAATCGAACAAACTCACTCCTGAATGGAGAGTGCTCTACTACATACATACCATCCAATATAACAAGATGTACTTCTATTAAGCTGACGCGAATGTGCAACTTTATACACGTCAGCATTTGCTTGTATCCATTACACTGCTGTTAAGAGATATAAGTTTAAGACCATATCTTTGATCTTACCATGTGCTCTAGGATTTAACTATCGTTATGCCAGTAAATAAAACTTAATTATAACAAACTGTGCCATAAACTAATCGGTTTTGATAGCCGCGCGGGATTAGCCGAGCGGTCTAGGGCACTGCAGTCATGGACTGTGCGGCTGGCCCCGGCGGAGGTTCGAGTGCTCCCTCGGACTGGGTGTGTGTGTTTGTCCTTAGGATAATTTAGATTAAGTAGTGTGTAAGCTTAGGGACTGATGACCTTAGCAGTCTAGTCCCATAAGATTTCACACACATTTGAACATTTTTGGTTTTGATAAATCTTCAATGTGCAGGTACCTTGAAACGTTATAGTTCTATAGCATGCAAATTATAATACTCACAGATGGAAATACTAAAAACAAAAAACGAAGTGTTTTTCGAGACATCCTCAGTGTGCCGCATATATCCATAAAACTCAACACAAAAACCCATCAAATACGGGCATGAACTCCAACTAAGTAATCCAAAATGGCATGTCCTAACTTGTGGTTGCGACGTCAATACGACGTGCTATCCAAAATTTTGGGGCTGGTGCAGCCATCTGTTGAAAACCTTACCTTTGGACTAATGGTCACCATCACCCTCAAAGTAGTTCCCATCCACATGTAGACACAGTCCCAGCACTTCTACCACTGGTCAAACATTTTCTGGAAGTCCTGTTCTTTGAGGGTGTTTACCACTGCCAGCGATGCTTCTCGAATCCTCTCTTGAGTGTCAAACCGACGGCCTTTCAACTTGAGTGTCAGTTTTGGGAATAGCGCGAAGTCGCAAGGTGCCAAATCTGGCGAGTATAGTGGGTGGGGTACAACCGTCATGTTGTTTTTTGCCAAAAAGGTCCTGGTGAACAAGGACGTGTGACAGGGCGTGTTGTCGTGATGCAGCAGCCAGTTCCCTTGACGCCAAAGTTTGGGCCGTCGTCGCCGCACGTTTTCACAGAGCCGTCGCAAAACGTCACAGTAGTACGCGGAATTCACTGTTTGGTTGGGTGGGACGAATTCTTTGTGCACAATTTCCTTGGTACCAAAGAAAACGATGATAATGCTCTTCACTTTGCTCTTCACCTGTCTCGCTTTTTTGGGTCTTGAAGAGCCCAGGCTCTTCGACTAGGACGACTATTGCTTTGTCTCTGGGTCATAACCGTAAAGCCAGCTCTCGTGGCTGGTGATGATCCGTGACAAGAAGGTTGGGTGGTCATATGCGGTGTGACGAAGGTCCGTGCACACTTCAACACGCTGTGCCTTCTGATCGGCAGTCAAGATCCTTGGCGCAAATTTTGTGGCGACACGATGTACGTCCAATTCATGTCCCTAACTAATACCTACTTCATCCACAAGGTCTTGAATGGTTCGACGTCGATCCGCACGAAGTTGTTGAAGTTTGGCAACAATATATGGCGTTGTGCGGCCGGCACTGAACCGAGCATGCCACTCAATCACACACATACGGCTCATGCTCTGCCTCCCAAACACTTGTTAAATCATTGCAAGGATCTCCGTAGCACTTTTCCCGAGTTTCGCACAGAATTTGATACACACGCGCTTTTCTGTTCGCGGATCCATCGTAAAATAGCCACACACCAAACAGAGTATTACGGAAGTCACTGTGGACACGCAACACGTCCTCCCAGCTGAATGCCACTCCGCACACTGACTCATCAGATATGCAGCTCTCGCCACCTAGCGGTGCAAAGATCTATTACTCCTACTTTCGAGATGGCAGCACCAGTCCCGAAAATTTTGCACGTCGTTGGCCACGTTCCTCACCAAGAAGTGAATATTTGGTGTGTGATTTGGTGTTTCACGCTTGAAAATGTTCCGGAAAGTGAAATTTCACGATGCGGCGTAGCGAGGAACTCCACCAGCTCCACACGCGCGCGTTTGTTTTCGCGTCCCGCGTGAGATCGGCGTAACAGAAGAGAAGAAGCGACTGCCGCGTCCAGGAAGCTGAAATTCGCATCAGTTACTGCCTGATAAACGTTGACCAAAGGTTGTCGTCTTCCTTCTGCCATCTAGTTAGCATCCGGTGGACGTTCCAGCAAAATCTGTTCGAGAACGACTACTATTTCACAACTGAAGACAATGCCCCGTCACGTTATGAATAAGATCAACGACTAGTTATAGCTGAACAGATGAAGTTTACAGACAGGGTCCAACGTTGCACTTCTTGTACTATTTAGTCAATATACACTCTGCTACAGTAATAGTGTTATGCAGTCTCCAATATTTCCTTTAATACTGACAGGTACTTTTCGTACTCAGTAAATTGTACGTCTTTCAGTAGGTAGCAATAAAACGCTCCTTTCGTCTCGTCCAACGAGTTAGGTGGAGTCATACGAAATCCCATCTTGCGGCCGTTGCCAGAACACATTACGGCGCGCGAAGCAAATTATACGACGCAAAGCTATGTAGTCGACGTATTTAGAAACATTAACTGGCGAATTGGGATCAGATTTCTGCACCGCTACACTTTTAAAAACAGTCTAAAAATGGGTCTCACCTTCGCTTTCATCAGTGAATCAAGGTTAAAGCCATCTCTACTCCTGTTCTACTAAAACACTGTCCAGTCACATTAATTGTACCACCGTCAAAAGCCTGAATAAACGGCTTTTGTAGCGCGGCTCTCAGGAAAAAACCTGACACAAAATCCAAAGAGATTCTGGTCGTTATGTGAAGTATGTTAGAGGCAAGAAACAATCAATGCCTCCTCTGCACGATAGCAATGGAGATACTATCGGAGACAGTGCTGCCAAACCAGAGTTACTGAACACAGCGTTCCGAAATGCCTTCACAAAGGAAGACGAAGTAAATGTTCCAGAATTCGAATCGAGAACAGCTGCGAACATCAGTATCGTAAAAGTAAATATCCTAGGAGTAGTGAAGCAACTTAAATCACTTAATAAAAGCAAGTCTTCTGGTCCAGACTCTATACCAATTAGGTTCCTTTCGTAGTATGCTGATGCATTAACTCCATACTTAACAATAATATACAACTGTTCGCTCGACGAAAGATCCGTACCCAAAGACTGGAAAGTTGCACAGGTCACACCAATATTCAATAAAGGTAGTAGGAGTTATCCACTAAATTACAGATCCATATCGTTAACGTCGATATGCAGCAGTATTTCAGAACATATATTGTGTTCGAACACTATTAATTACCTCAAAGAAAACGGTCTGTTGACACACATCATGGGTTTAGAAAACATCGTTCCTGTGAAACGGAACTAGCGCTTTATTCACATGAAGTGTTGAGTGCTGCTGACAAGGAATTTCAGATCGATTCCGTATTTCTGGATTTCCGGAAGGCTTTTGACACTGTACCACACAAGCGCCTCGTAGTAAACTTGCATGCTTATGGAATATCGTCTCAGCTATGTGACTGGATTTGTGATTTCCTGTCAGAGAGTTCACAGTTCGTAGTAATTGACTGAAAGTCATCGAGTAAAACAGAAGTGATTTCTGGCGTTCCCCAAGGAAGTGTTATAGGCCCTTTGCTGTTCCTTATCTATATAAACGATCTGGGAGACAATCTGAGCAGCCGTCTTAGATGTTTTGCGGATGACGCTGTCGTTTATCGACTAATAAAGTCATCAGAAGATCAAAACAAACTGCAAAACGATTTAGAAAAGATATCTGAATGGTGCGAAAAGTAGCGGTTGACCCTAAATAACGAAAAGTGTGATGTCATCCACATGAGTGCTAAAAGGAACTCGTTAAACTACGGTTACACGATAAATCAGTCTAATCTAAAAGTCGTAAACTCAACTAAATACCTAGCTATTACACTTACGAACAACTTAAATTGGAAGGAACAGACAGAAAACGTTGTGAGGAAGGCTAACCAAAGACTGCGTTTTATTGGCAGGACACTTAGAAAATGTAACAGACCTACTAAGGAGACTGCCTACACGACGCTTGTCCGTCCTCTTTTAGAATACTGCTGCGCGGTGTGGGATCCTTACCAGATAGGACTGACGGAGTACAGCGAAAAAGTTCGAAAGAGGGCAGCACGTTTTGTATTATCGCGAAATATGGGAGAGAGTATCACAGAAATGATACAGGATTTGGGCTGGGGGTCATTAAAAGAAAGGCGTTTATCGTTGCGATGGAATCTTCTCACGAAATTCCAATCACCAACTTTCTCCCTCGAATGCGAAAATATTTTGTTGACGCCGACCTACATAGGGAGGAACGATCACCAAGATAAAATACAGGAAATCAGAGCTCGTACGGAAAGATATAGTGTTCTTTCTTTCCGCGCTATAAGAGATTGGAATAATAGAGAATTGTGAAGGTAGTTCGATGAACCCTCTGCCAGGCACTTAAATGTATTCTGCAGAGTATCCATGTAGATGTAGAAGAGTCCATGAGGTGCTGGAAGGTACCGGGACGGACGTGGAGCCATGACGACTGCAGTGGCGTGGCGAATTGCGCTATGTTTCTCGTTTGATGATCCACGGCGCAAACAGCCAGATCGAGGTAGTCCAATAGATCCTGTTTTTGGTTTAAATCCGGCCAGTTTGCTGGTAAACTCATCCTGCCGCTGTTCGATCCACTCAAGTACACTGCGACCTGTGTGACACGTTGCATTATCCTGCTGGTAGGTACCGTCGTGTCGAGGAAAAACAATCTGCACGGTGAGATGGACACAGTCCTCAAGGATCGATGCATACTTCTCTTGATCCATTGTGACTTCCAGGATGACGAGATCACTCAGGGAATGCCACGAAAACATTCCACAGACCGAACGCTACCTCCACCGGCCTGGACCTACATGTTTCACGCCGTACACACCAAATGCTGTCAGTCCTGTGGAGCATAAAACGCGTTTCATCTAGAACGGCCACGTGTCGGCGTTCAGTGGACGTCCAGTTGCGGAGTTAGCGGGCAAATTATACCCTTCGTCGTCGACGAACGGCAGTCAGTATGGGTGCATGAACCAGACACCTCCTACAGAGGCCCATAAGCAGCAACAATCGGCGAATAGTCATTGAGGAGACACTGTAGGTAGACCATTGGTTTATCTGAGCGACAGTTGCACGTCTATTTGCCCGTACACATCTACACAACCGTCGTTCACCCCTGTCACATAAGGCCCATTGTCCACCGCACTTAGCTCGGCGCCACCAGTTTTGGATAGCGCCATTTTCCCATGCACAGTATATATAAACCAGGGCGGTACACGGACAGTTTTGAACTTAGTCGAAGGCGAATGATGGTGCCCTTTTGAGCACTGTTTTCCACGCTTTACATACCCTTCCCTTCCCTTTGCTTAGAAAGGAAAGCAGAAAGGTGGAAGGAGTATATAGAAGGGCGATGTTCTTGAGGACAATATTATGGAAATGGAAGAGGATGTAGATGAAGACGAAATGGGAAATATGATACTGCGTGAAGAGATTGGCAGAGCACTGAAAGAAGGCCCCGGGAGTAGACAACATTCCATTAGAACTACTGATAGCCTTGGGAGAGCCAGCCCTGACAAAACTCTACCTGCCGGCCGCAGTTCTAGGCGCTTCAGTCTGGAACCGCGCGACGGCTACGGTCGCAGGTTCGAATCCTGCCTCGGGCATGGATGTGTGTGATGTCCTTAGTTTAGTTAGGTTTAAGTAGTTCTAAGTTCTAGAGGACTGATGACCTCAGATGTTAAGTCCCATAGTGCTCAGAGTCATTTGAACCATTTTTGAAAACTCTACCATCTGGTGAGCAAAATGTATGAGACAGGCGAAATACCCTCAGACTTCAAGAAGAACATAATAATTCCAATCCCAAAGAAAGCAGGTGTTGACAGATGTGAAAATTATCGAACTATCAGTTTCCTAAGTCATGGCTGCAAAATACTAACGCGAATTCTTTACAGACGAACGGAAAAACTGGTAGAAGCCGACCTCGGGGAATATCAGTTTGGATTCCGTAGAAATATTGGAACACGTGAGGCAATACCGACCCTACGACTTATCTTAGAAGATAGATTAAGGAAAGGCAAACCTACGTTTCTAGCAGAGAAAGCTTTTGACAATGTTGACTGGAATAATCTCTTTCAAATTCTGAAGGTGGCAGAGGTAAAATACGGGGAGAGAAAGGCTATTTACAATTTGTACAGAAACCAGATGGCAGTTATAAGAGTCGAGGGGCATGAAAGGGAAGCATTGGCCGGGAAAGGAGTGAGACACGGTTGTAGCCTCTCCCCGATGTTATTCAATCTGTATACTGAGCAAGCAGTAAAGGAAACAAAAAAAAATTCGGAGTAGGAATTGAAATCCATGGAGAAGAAGTAAAAACTTTGAGGTTCGCCGATGACATTATAATTCTGTCAGAGACAGCAGAGGACCTGGAAGTGCAGCTGAACGGAATGGACGGTGTCTTGAAAGGAGCATATAAGATGAACATCAACAAAAGCAAAACGAGGATAATGGAATGTAGTCGAATTAAATCGGGTGATGCTGAGGGAATTAGATTAGGAAACGAGACGTTTAAAGTAGTAAATGAGTTTCGCTATTTGGGAATAACTGAGGATGGTCGAAGTAGAGAGGATATAAAATGTTGACTGGCAATGTCAAGGAAAGCGTTTCTGAAGAAGAGAAATTTGTTAAAATCGATTATAGATTTGTCAGGTTTTCTGAAAGTATTTGTGTGGAGTGTAGCCATGTATGGAAGTGAAAGGTGGACGATAAATAGTTTAGACAAGAAGAGAATAGAAGCTTTCGAAATGTGGTGCTACAGAAGAATGCTGAAGATTAGATGGGTAAACCACATAACTAAAGAGGAGGTACTGAATGGAAATGCGGAGAAGAGAAATTTGTGACACAACTTGAGTAGAATAAGGGATCGCTTGGTGAGACATATTCTGAGGCATCAAGGGATCACCAATTTAGTACTGGAGGGGAGCGTGGAGGGTAAAAATTGTAGAGGGAGACTAAGAAATGAATACACTAAACAGATTCAGAAGGATGTAGGTTGGAGTAGGTACTGGGAGATGAAAAAGCTTGCACAGGATAGAGTAGCATGGAGAGCTGCATCAAACCATTCTCTGGACTGATGACCACCACAACAACAACATACCCTTCACTGGTAGTGCTGCTACCTGCCGTCTATGACTGGGTATTACACGTTGACGTCTGACACTAGCGGTGGTCACGTTAATGTGACTGGGCTGTACAGCACTTCATATTACTATTCCCATTCGAGCTGTAATAAAAGGCCGGGTCACGATTTCACGACTGCTCGCCACATCCAGACAATACGTAAGTGGGATAAGACACTCATTACTCGCTTTACGAGGCTCTGCATACAACAACGATGGGCTTCGTAGAGGGCAGGGGAGATACTGTTAAGTTCCGGCTTAGGAAGGAGTTTCGCAGCTCTCAACCTTATACTGCCGGCGCCAGGAAACTTACAAATCCCAGTCACCCGCCAGCTTTATTCAAGTACAGTCTGCTTCGCGTAGATAAACTAGAAGTTCCCGCTGCAAGATAATAGTCACTAAAGTAAAGCTTGAGTGCAATTTAGCCAGAATAAGAAGCTACGAAGTTAGTTTAGACTGTACCAGAGATCCTACACACGTCAATTCCTTACTATGTGAACACTCACTATTTGAAAAAAAAAAAAAAAAAAAAAAAAAAAAAAAAAAAAAAAAAAAAAAAACCTTTCAGCTCCATCCATGGCTACTTGTTGTCCATTTACACAGATGTTCGAAGGTCTGTTTATCCAGTGACTACAGCCAATGGAAATGGACAGAAGTCACTATAAATGACGATCAAAATTAGGTATCATCGTAGGAAGCGAACAGTCGCTGCTTCGAATACACACATGTTCTAAACATGCAAGGGTTGAAACAGCAACGGCGGCGTGGGTATGTGGTTATAGTTTTGGACCACCATGCGGGCGAGCCATGTTCAAGACTCCCTTGTGCAATTTTTTCCCCCACAACATTACGAACTGTCCGTCCGACCATTTAAATGTTTGTTCTCTTTCTGTAGTCTTGTCAGTAGTCATAAAATACATTGGTTACAGAATATGGATCATGTGGTAAGAATACGTTACCGCCGAAAGCAAATGTGACGAATAGTGAGAGCACGCGAGATACAACACAGACGTCTCACAGAAATGAAAAACAATAAATAAACGGGTGTGAACCAAGTTACAACAAAGGAATTCAAAAGTCAGGACTTCCAAAACGGAGCGCAACGTTAAAGACATATATTTTGACAGAGCACAGACAAACAGTGTGATAGTGAAACACTTGCGTTCATTTGTTGCAGCTAATGCGACACTCTATTATGTTTTCATCATTTCGTTGGCAGTAATCACATTCATACGAACACCTACATCGGGCAAGGAGGCATATATGACTCACTTACCACTCGTATAAATGAGATGCGTCGATAGGAGATTCCTGTCATATGACACACATGCTGTCACTAACGCCATATATGACGCACCACACGTGTTTCCCCGGTGGAAGATTCGGTTGAACTTGTCTCCTTGGCATCAAGCGTTTGCGGTTCCAATTCGAAAGGCGCTTCTTTTCGGCTGATAATACAATAGTTGTGCAAAAACAGCTGTCAGTTGTGTTTGTTACAGGATTCTAGTGCGAATCGTTTACGAGGTATCGTATTTTGAAACGTTCCCACATCGACACTTGTTTTTGCCATTCAACCTGCTTAGCTGCTAGGTACAATGTGGTTACGTTTGCTTACAGTGTGCTTGTAAGTTCCTTGAGGGCACTGCGACTTACTAGTCAGTTAGTCTGTGACAGCCCAACCATTAGGTCGTGAGTGGACAACAGGATTCACCAATGTACAACAAGCCGAGATGCTCTTGGTGTATGGAGAGCATAGAAAAAATGCAATTCGTTCTTGTGCGGTGTTTGCAACAAGATATCCCAACAGACGTCGACCGTCCCTGCAATTATTTATCAACCTCTTCAACTAGTTACGTGAAAGTGGTGGTGTAACGTGTGGACAACGTAACAGAAGGAAACAAGTGACGACAGAAGAGGGGTAAATTAATATTCTTGTTGCTGTTGATCCGCCTGTTATTTTCCGTGCAATCGCACGAGGAAGTGGCATGAGTCGGGTAAGTTTCCTACGCATTCTCTATCGACACAGGTTCCACCCTTATGTCTCCACAAGGAGCTGCATAGAAACGATTATTAGAATCGTGTTAACTTCCGTATATGGGCATTAAGACACGGTACTTCAGATGTATCATGTATCTCGTTTAGTGATGAAACAATAGTTACCAATGACGGCCAAGTAAACTGCGAAAACGCGTACTATTGGTCTGTTGACAACCCTCGTTGGCTTAGTCAGGTGTAACGTCAGCGCCCATACAGTGCAAATCTGTGATGTGGGATAGTGAATGGCCAGTTTTTCATAGATGGAAGACTCACTGCGCACCAGTATTGCAGCCTCCTAACGACTATCTTCCACGTATGCTATACGACGTTCCTCTGCAGTCTAGGAGGTACCTGCGGTACCAACATGATGTATGTACGTCTTCCCAAAATTTTCCAAATCGTTGGGATGGTCGCAAAGGACCTGCGCCTTGGCCGGCCCGTTCCCCGGATATGACTCCTCCTCTACAACGACATACCAGTTACACCAGATGATATTCAATGACGTTTTACAGCAGCCTGCTCGACATCTCCGCTGAAACGCTCGCACGTGTGCAGTAGTCGATCCATACCAGACTGAAACCGTGCCGTCATTCTGAACACAACCTGTGACGGGCAATTGTTTCCTTACTGGTCAGAATGCACATAACTAGTGTATGCACTTCTGTTGTCCTTTAGTGTGTGCTACCACAGGTATTGTACGAGCGACGGTATGGAACCCCCACAAACCACCCTTGTGAATCAATCTGTTAGTGAAAACTGTATCAAAATCCTTACAGTAGTTACACGACATCTCGTAAACGACTCTCACTAGAATCCTGACACAAACACCACTGACATTCTAATTCACCCTACTTTTGTTTGTTAATGTCAACAGGCATTGTACCATTTATAAAAGAGTATGTTTGTACAGAAAATACACTAAGTATTATTACAACCTGTTTATTGACTACCAATACGAGCCACTGACTACCAATCCATTCCATAAAAACAGCACTTCAATGGCACTTTCCATTTCTGCAATATTTGCGGTGCAAGTTTTGGGCGATTCACCCTGTATGCACAAACCATCACCGTGCGAGGTGGCGCAGTGGTTAGACACTGGACTCGCATTAGGGGGGACGACGGTTCAATCCCGTGTCCGGCCATCCTGATTTAGGTTTTCCGTGATTTCCCTAAATCGCTCCAGGCAAATGCCGGGATCGTTCCTTTCAAAGGGCACGGACGATTTCCTTCCCCGTCTTTCCCTAAACCGATGAGACCGATGACCTCGCTGTCTGGTCTCCTTCCCCAAAACAACCCCCACAAACCATCCTTGTGAATCAATCTGTTAGTGAAAACTGTATCAAAATCCTTACAGTAGTTCCTGAGATTAGCCTGAACGTACAGAAAGAAACCGAGGAGGATCTTTATATATTCTCCGTATAGAAGTAGATTATAGTACGAATGTCTTAAGGCATGTCATTCGAAGACCACTGTCATAGCAACTCTTAATGTGTCACAAGCGTCATTTCGAAGCATTGACAATATTCTTCAGAGGACATCAGACAACCAAAAGGTCGACCACAAGCAAACTCTTTACTTTAAGTCGGATGTGTGACGTCAGCGTAGAACGAAATTCAAAGGTGACTGCAAGATAATTGTCTGCAGAGTTAACAGCTATTTCGGGAGTGGGAATTTGCCGACGAATCACCAAAGCGTTAGAACGGAAGTGTTGCTTGCTACCTACATTTCTGCGAAAGGACGCTTTATTGCGGGATAAGCAACATCCGCAATGGATTATGAATGAATCAAGTAATATGCTCTTCACAAATGAAAGGAGATTGTGGTTTGACGTCTTTTTGTCACTTAAATACGGAACAAAGCTCAGACTGGCGAAGAATGGGAAAGGACATCGGCCGTGTCCTTAAGGACAGACGATATGGCTGCACACGTAGTGAGAACTTTTGCAATCGCCGGATGATCGTAAGAAACAAACAGAATGCAAACTCCAGAGTAGTTAGTGAGAAAGGTTCTCTCGACGAACACGAAATCTTCGTCCTGGTTTCCGCGAGTTTCTTCGCGTATAGCGAATTTCATCCAAGTATTTTCCCTTAAGTTTCACTCCCGAGTCCGGGCGGTGTTTCCACTTTGTGAAAGTATCGGAGGATGCGAGGCTATTTGCGGAATCCGGTTACAGTTGCGCAAATCGATTGGAGGTCGCAAAGGCGAGCGGCGGCACTTCCGCGAATCCCAAGAGACGCAGAAGAGACGACGAGAGGGGAGAAGCTGCGACAAACACGGCGGGTTGCGGAGCGCGTGGGGGCAGCGCGGCCGGCGTGCGACACAGGCGGTGGGGGGGCGCCCTGTGCTGTGGCAGCGTGCCGCTCAACAAGTTAAGGCCGGTTCCCACTAGAGCGCGGCAGCGCGGCGTGCGGAAACGGCAGCGGCAAGCGTTTTCCGCGTTGACGCGGCGGCTCGCGGAATTGGCGTTCCCATCTGGAAGCGGCAGACGTTAGCGGTAGCCAATGACGGACAGCCACTGAGGTACGGGGCAGGACCCACTGAAACGCGCGGTGCGTTTGATCAACTATATCTTACACCTACGTGAAGGAAAGACGAAGTTGGGTGAAGACATACCAATTTTTCATTTTCTGTACAATGTGCTCTTTCACATACTTCATTATTCATGTTTTCTCATTTCACCATAAACAGATTTCATGACTACCGTTCACGATTGTTCACTATCTCCTAGCACAGTGAAACAATGTACAACAAGAGAGATTATTCAGATAGTTAAGCGAGACAAAATTTTAAATGTGGTACGGTAGCAGGTACACGAAAACAGTAAGAACACAAAGGCTAGGTGGAGGGGATGAAAGTGGAAGCCACCTGATAGAATTTCCCACAGAGCATAATGTAATCATCGCCAGCACCTTGCTTAAGAATCACGAAAGAATAATATATATTTGGAACAGTTTTCGAAACCAGATTGTAAATTGTAAGGCATTTTCTGGTGCAGACGCAAACCTGACTGAAGACTGTCAATAGCAAGAAAAGCGTTCTGAAAAAGAAAATTTGTTCACACCGAATATAAATGCTAATGGTTGGATACTATTTTACAAAGGTATTTGTGTGGAGTGCAGCCTTGTATGTAAGTGAAACGTGGACGATGAACACTTCTGTCAAGAAGACAATGGACGCTTTCAAAACGTGGTGATTCATAAGAATGCTGAACATTAGATACGAGGATCGTGTGACTAAAGAAGAGGTACGGAATTAAATAGAGGAGGAAGAGGAAATTACAGTACAACTTTGACGACAATAGGGGTTAGTTGACAGGGCGTATTGTGGGGCGTCAAAGAGTGAGGACAAAGGGGTTGGGTGATAGTATTCTGATAATAATCATCTGTTGAAATACTATTCTACTATTTTATCTATTAATGTAAGCAGTGAATTTACTCTTCCATGCACTCCTTAAAACATTTAAACCAAAACTGAAATCAGCTGAACACCAAATCTTTCAACCACTGTCTGACAACTACTGGATTCACTTTCAACTTTCTATAACTATCACTGGCTAGCCACACACACATACAGATATAAGGAGAACAAAAATAAACAAACATTAGTTTTCAGCATATAATTCTGCAGGTTGGCAACATGTACATAAACAAACCAGACAGGAAGGGACATGAGGTGAACACACTGTAGTTACGACTTTAAATCAGAGTTTTCGGTAAAACGTCTACTGCTAGTGACAGAAGAGAAAAGAGCGAACATGAAAATGTGCTTATGTTCCATAATATAAGTTTTAGTTCAACCTCCAGCATGTGAGCAGGTGAGGGGAAACGTATATGTCCGCCAAAAACTCAATTCACTGTAAGTAATCAGTCATTCACGTAAAAAAAAGATGTGAACTGTTTTATAATCTCCAAGTATCACAGATCAAAACAAAACTGAGTCATTCTAGATTCCACCGAAGATGCCTTAAAGTAAAAGGCGAAACGCGTCTTGAATCTGTAAAGTACACTGGATAAAGAAAAAAGAAAGGAAATAATCAATAGCTCTACATATTTAGTAAATTACATCTTATGACATACCAGCAAATTAGTTTCGGTTTAACTTCTCATTCGACATGCTATTAATGCCATTTAAAAAAATTCATCTATCCCTTCTGAAAAACTGTAGTTACTTTCATATCTTGGTAGATAAACAGATTTAGGATATTTATCATGCGACGAAATACATGACTTTTCACAAGTTACCGTTTGCAAAAAAAAAAAAAAAAAAACCAATACGATTTCTTGAACCGTTTACGAAATTTGCGGTTGATACAACCACATGGTTTACGACGAGCAGGACGAAGTACCGGTCGCGTCGCGAGCAACCCGCGAGCGGTGACGGCACAGCCCGTCCGCCGACATATCAGTCAATATCTCGAGAACGGTGATAGCTATCGATCTGCTCTCAGCTTTAAAAACAATTTCGATATGTTGACTAAATTTCATACGCAATAATGTATTACCTAAAATGAACTGTACGCAAAGTCCACGCAATGCGTTTTCACCTCTGCACACTCATTAAAATTTCGTGTAAAGGTTTACGTAAATGCGATACAGCAAGTAACTACGACGAATAACGAAAAGAAATTCGGTCCTTTATCGAGAGAAGATATCAGGCTATAACATGCCCAAGAATCAAATTTTTCTACCGAATAGTTTCCTTGGAATCGGATGATATGTTTTTCATAGCTGCCGCCGCGTCCGCGCCAGCGGTTCGGCGAAAGTTCGTGTGGCCCGGGAGTCCGTACCTGACGTCACGCTCAGCGCGTTCTGTGATTGGCGGCGCGCACCTGGAGCGCGGCACGCGGCAGCGGAAGCGGTTCGACATGGTCAAACCGCGACGCAGAGCCCGCCGCGCCTTGCCGCTGACGCCATTTCCATGGCAACCACGCCGCTGACGCGCCGTTTTGACGCGCGGCAGCCCTAGTGGGAACCGGCCTTTACTGCGTTACGCGTCGTGATTTGGCGCGGCGATGTACGGGTAAGGGGGGGGGGGGGGGGAGGTGGTTTAACTATCAAACAGGAAAAATATAAAGTTGCTTAGGCTGCTTCCTTTTTTCGTTTTGGCCATCTCCGGGTCACGCTGTTTCAACTGCACCTTTCTTTTTCCCTTGCGCCTGGACCTCAACTTTAGCCCATTACTCCCGCATTTGTTTACTATGCTGATCGTTCCTCGCTTCTGTTTTGGCTTTTCTTAGAAATCAAGGTACATAATGAGTTTGTGGATATGCTCCAGTGTTATCCCCACTTCTTGCAGGTCTTTTTCTTCCTCGGTAAAGCACGCTTCCCAGCTTTCCTTGTTGAGAAAGTAACGGAATATCCGATCTGTGAACCTTGCAGGACTCCTATACGGACAATGAGGCAATAGAAAACAACCCCTACTACAAATAGTGTCTGTGATATTTTCTACATTTGTAGAGTGTTCAGGGTTGTGTCGTCTCTTGAATTCACGATTTTCTTCAATTGGGCCACGGGTTTTCCTCGAGATATGTCTGTCACTCGCTTCTAATTCCTCGACTAGATCTCTTCCATTTATAGCAAGTGTAGTACACTCTTGTGCCCTCGAACAGACATATGAATGAACTATATCTAGTAGCGGCCAAAGGCAATAATCTATACGCCTAAAGTAAAGAGATACAAATTCTTATATCTCTACCCAATTTCAACTACTTTTGAGACTCGTCCAAATTTTTCCTCTTGGCAGCGCACAGCGTGTTCATGTAATCTCTCGCTCCTGTTTTAGCCGTGATAGAATACAGACGTGCCTACGTGGTCGTCCTCGGATGTATGTCTTAAATATTCTTTTTACTATATTGCATTATTAAATCGGCCACGTTTAGCATCTTCTATATAAAGATTGATATGTTCATTAAGGGCGAACAAATTTTTCGATTAAAGAAATGAAAACGTAAATTTCATCGCCAAAGTGTTTTTCTAATTACCTTTATTGAGCGTCCTTTACTAGTCTTATATCTTTCTACAATTAAGTAAAGCTACGAGTCCGTGTCGATTCCGGGCAGACGGCAAAATATTAAATTACATAAAAGCATCTACAAAAAAATGGCTCTGAGCACTATGGGACTTAACTTCTGAGGTCATCAGTCCCCTAGAACTTAGGAACTACTTAAACCTAACTAACCTAAGGACATCACACACATCCATGCCCGAGGCAGGATTCGAACCTGCGACCGTAGCGGTCGCGCGGTTCCAGACTGTAGCGCCTAGAACCGCACGGCCACTCCGACCGGCAAAAGCATCTACAAATTGTAGTAAGACGCTACACAAGGTATTTTGCAGCATGTAGTGCCTTCGATCGTACTACTGTGGAGTAACGTAACTTGGTATTAACTGATACTGATTTCTTCTTGAACACACTTTTAGTTAGTTGACATAGTTCCTTTTTCTGATCCGTGATGCAACGACTTCTTTCTCAGAAGTGTTTGCCTGTATCCACTCTCCTAGATATTTACACTATTCCGTCCTTTTTATTTCCCCTTCCTTTGCTTCTAGTATTCTGGCCGGTGACTTGAGATTCGCAACAAATTTAAAATAGTTGAAATCGGAGAGCGATAAAAGACAGAGTTAGTAACCACTTGCGGCATATTAATTATTGTCTTTGGCCGCTACTGCAGATAGTTTATTCATATCAATTGTACTCTCATCAAATCTCAAGTCTTGTCTTTGCTGCTTGTGTCTTCAGTTCGCTGGCTTGTTCTGCAGTTATGTGTAGCGAATGAGGAAAAAAATGCGAGATAATTTGCAAAGATTAGGCACTCAACTGACAATCCATATTTCTACAGCCACGTCGGACTCTACTTTCAACACGTTTGTCACTCAGCCAGTCGCTGATCTCTTCTTCAAGTCCACAATTGTAGAGGCGAGAGTCCCTCTCCTTGCCCGAATCCCGACCAGATTTTAGATAGATAGCTTGATTTGGGAAAACCAGGTTTTTTGCGGAATGCTCGGCTGTATTGCGATGTAATGTCCTCCTTTGGACTGTTGTGAGATATGCCGCGTCTGTGAACGTTCTTGAAAGACACGTTTCTATACATTTGCAACTTAAATCTATAAGCGGAGAGCAAGTGTGGTAAGGTTGACCATCAATCACACTTTGTTTCGCCAGGTGGTTCTCCAGCTCATTACATGAGATAGCAGAGTGTCCCTGGGTCCATAATAACTCGACACGTTTACTTTGGCTTTCATACTGGTAAAGTAACTTAATCACATCGAGCACATGGCGGTTGTTATTGAAGTTCCATTGCTGCTGTCCTAGTTTTTCCAGTGCACTCCTCGATTCCGTAACAATAGGCCTGTTGTCGACGCTCAGTAATTTGTTTTCTGCAGCAGCGGAAATATTGCAGCTGTGTAATAGTAATCCAGACGACTAACGAAGTCACCGGCATCACACACTGTACATAAAGTATGTTAAGCAATTAATACGACACCATATAAAGCTTCATTTTTTTCCACTCAAACAATAGGTTTCATAAATTTTGAGAGTCATCAATATTGAAAAGGAAAGGTACGATCAGTAATGAAATAGCAAGGGAAATAGTGAAAGAGTAACCTCAACAGACCGGGATATAAACATGAAGGTTAAGACCGTATGGGAATGGAGAACAAGATGATTTCCAACAAGATGCGAAGGAAACGATCAAAAGGAAGAACAATGGATAGATGGGTGAAAGATATGGAGGAGTGTGTTGAAAAAATAGGCAAGGACTGGACCAGAGTGAACACATAAAGATGGCTAACAAACAGGACGAGTTGGCAAAGTAAACAAACCCATAAGTCGACGGCAAACCTGCGTACGTAGAAGTGTGTCTGAAATGTGCATAATATTGGAACAAGGACTTCATCATACATAACACGAAAAATTAACTCAACTGAAAAACCTGACGTAAATATACGTATCGGAAAAAGGTAGTAACTAGAAATATTATTGTGCACAGGGCACCTGCAGCATTCAAAATGCACTCGACATTAGTGAAATGATGACGAATATATATCTGTAGTACGCCCACAGAAAATGGTTATAAGCTCGAAATCCGTCTCGGCATAGCCAAAGCATTAAAAAGTGGACAGTCGTGGTTTTTCACGTAGGCCTAATTCAGTCGTCTTCGGACAAATCGCCTATCCCGTATGCTTCCCGTCAAACGGCGTTGCTGCGCGGGTTGCAGAAATGTAACTGGCAGGCGCTCGCTACTAGCCGCATGAAAGAGCCACGTGCTTTCAACAGCTGACAGTGATCTCAATTGCGTAAAGCGGAATTTACGCTTCGTGCATTGCACCGTCCTGTTTTTTCTTTCTTTCTTTCTCCTGCCTGCAAAGAGCAACGTTGTCGGCCAGACAGGTTTGAAATCGTGCAGCAACCACAATTAATAAACAGAAAAACACCCGCCTTGTTTTGAAAACAGGGAGTCTGAAACTCGGTGTTGTTGTCCACATTTTATTAACGTGCTGAACAGATTGTTCACGTTCTTCAAATACTTCGTATTTTATTGTATGCCTCTTCTGCGCCAACCTAAAGGGAATATATACCGAAAGAATGAAATCAGAACATTTTGAAAGTCAACACAAGTATTGCTGTCATATGTTTAGTGCTTCAGACAAGCTGTTTTTTAATCAGATACTTTCATATACACCACCAAACTTTATTTTGCTGCAACTAGTTTTGACTACGTAACCGTCATCACATGCAGACTTTAAAGCTTACAATAGTATATATGACATGTCAATTACTGCAAAAAGTATTAGATACATTGCTAATGCTTTGGGAACAAGTAGGCCTCTGGTGTATGCAGAACATCACCCAATACTCAAAACATAACGCGACAGTCGAAACTAGTTCAGAAAAATAAAACTCGACAGCAGCTTTTTGGTGGCATGTATACAAACGTCTTTAATCACACTTGTCGAGCGCCACTTAAAGAGATTTTGTGGTTCTTAATTTGCTTATGTTGAAGGACATGAAAGGGAAGCCGTTGTATGGAAGGAAGTAGTACAAGGTTCTAGCCTGTCTTCGTCGTTATTCAGTCTTGATGCATCTTACATGTCTCAAGATTGTGGTGACTTTTATGTATGGTCGTGATATCGATTTTCGGATTTTTCTAGGTTCCACATTTTATCCTACTGACACGGAGTTTTTATTCCATGACAACATTGGTGTGAGGATGACCTCAGATGGTTAAGTTATTTTATATGTAAGTAACGTCCAGTTCTTTCTTTTAATGCATTTTAATTCATTTTAGAAATTTTCGTCGCGTAGTTCCTTATGTGACGTTTCGAACTTGAGGGTCCCCTTTCCATTGTCTTGTAACACAATATTTACTTTGTTACAGGATACACCAGATGGTGGAAATTTAAGTGTTCCGAAACCGATTGTGTTTACAATAAAAGATTGTTGATTAAGCAACTGCTGTGCGCTTTCTTCATTTTACAAAATGGACTTACACAGTTGTGGCCGCCACCTAACAAGAACTCTTTGTCATTCAATCTGTACATTGAACAAGCTGTGAAGTTAACCGATGAGAAATTTGGTAAGGGAAAACTCCAGTCCGAAAAAAAAAAATACTGATGCTTGCCGATGGCATTGTAACTCTTTCAGAGACAGCGAAGGAGTAATTATAGCTCTGACTATGTCTGTAACTTTATCTTGCGCCTGGAGGAAATTAAAATAAAAGTCGGATGCAAAGTGTAAGTGTGAGTGAAATAAGAACCCATGCCTTGTTAACCCTGCACCAAAGGTAAGTATAAATTTTGAACGTATGAGTATTACCTGAAATTACCTTTCAAACAGAACTACAGACCATCAGACCTATTGCCTCTAGTAATAGCTACAGCTGTGGCCGTGTGGTGTGCACAAGCACTGTGGCAAAGTATATAATGGTCAGTCACGCACAGCTATGGCTATTACGTTGTCTGAAGATGAGAGAAGCTGCTGATTAAGACAGAAAGACTCAGTCTTTACCGATCATTTGTTAACAGAAAACCACTCATACAATGTAAAATGCGGAGTTTTACATTCTGTAAAGAAATGCAGAAAGAATGCCCCTTCTGGAAATACTGGAAATCAACAAAAACATGACACAAAATGCCAGCCTAGTATTAAATGACCAAACAGAATCTCCTCTTTTTCCACTCTTAAATTATGATTTAGGTACAGACATCTGGTCGAAATTGTACATTAAAGTTCATTTCTGATCAGTTCTTAAATATGTCTCCAAATAAAAAACTTCTTTTCCGATTTTAGTTTATATCTCTGTTTCTGCGTGGCAATGTAAAGATTTTGCATGTCATCATTTTTGTAGCTTTTGTACCTTCTGTATAAATGATAGCTGTGTAAGCCGCACGTCAAATTTGTCTGTGTTTGGGATATTCAGTTGTTAGCTGAAGACGGTCTAAGAAGCCGAAAGCCGCTGCGTCAGCAAATGAAAACAATTTTGCATAACGTTGGAAAGTGGTTCCTGTTTAATATTATCATGTTCTGCCAAGCACCGACGGAAAATTCAGTTAATGGTTTAAGTTTTTATTGCATCCACTTTATCTCCGGCGTATGGTGATGTGTTTTGGTTATTTGGCCAGGAGTTTATGAATACATCAGAATTTAGTGATGTTTAGTATGAGCGGGTATTTTATAACTTCGAGATCCACGATGTGGTGGAAACCATATCCGCCTCGCGAATGAATGACCGTCGGGAAAGACATGACGACACAGTTCGCCGCCTGGAATCACTGACGGTAACAGCGACTGCTGCAAAACACCTGTCAATCCACGCACAGACGACAATAGACAGTGAGCAGCCACGAGAAAAATGTCTGTACCATTGTTTCTGCGATTTGATCTGTCTTCGGTAAGTTGTTTACATACTAAGGAGCTAAGACATTATAACCACTTGGCTAAGAGCGTGTTGGTAGGTTTTAGCTAAACAATACAGCAGCGATTCTGCGTGAAATGGATTAGATAAGTCCTTGGTATTTTTCTGGAGGTATACGGCACCAGCTGTTTACGCACAGTCACCCAGTTGCCGTGAGTTACGGACTCGTGGCATGTGGGCGCGGAAATGGCGACCGACAGTGTCCCAGTTGTTTTCCGCCTGTTTTACATCGGGTGGATATGGTGGCCGAGACATTAATGTGGGCCGGCCGGAGTGGCCGAGCGGTTCTAGGCGCTACAGTCTGGAACCGCGCGACCGCAACGGTTGGGATGTGTGTGATGTCCTTAGGTTAGTTAGGTTTACGTAGTTCTAAGTTCTAGGGGACTGATGACCTCAGAAGTTAAGTCCCATAGTGCTCAGAGCCATTTGAACCATTTGAACATTAATGTGACTTCACTATCAGCTCCTCAAACCTTTGACCTTGTCACACGGACAGTTATCCTGCTGGAAGATGCTCCGCATTTAGGAAAGACAACATGCATGAACGGATGCATGTAGTCCGCAATAATACAGTTTGTCGCAAAAAGAATGACCCGATTTTAAATAGAATTATATATTAGGAAGAAGGGCTTAACACCAACAAACTGCATACTGAATTACTCAGAAAAGACAGGAGTTTATAAAAATCTATCAAAAATGTTCAATATGTCCTCCATTGGCTCCACAGACGACATCTAGCCATAGCCGAATTCATCCCAAACTGAGCATAAGGTGTCTTCTGTCACTGAGGCTACAGCAGCTGAAATTCTTGTTTGTAGTTCATCAATGTCACGAGGTAAGGGAGGAACGTAAACACATTGTTTAAGATATCCCCACAGGAAGAAATCACATGGTGTTAAGTCAGGGGACCTAGGAGGCCAAGAGTGTAAAGCCTAGTTTCGCGGTCCTGTATGCCCTATCCAACGTTGGGGCAAGTTGGCATTGAGGAAACTGCGCACGTTTTTGTGTCAGTGCGGTGGTGCTCCATCTTGCTGATAGATGAAATAGTCAGAGTCAAGTTGTGGGAATAACCAGTCCCGTAGCATTTCAAGATATGATTGTCCTGTTACGATTTCTTCCTCAAAAAAGCAGGGTCCATATTGCGCGAGACTGGCTGCACGCTCCAGGTCAGCGCTCGTAGCGACATCTAGCGGATTTTATCTCAAACTATGCCGATTACATCAGTTACCTAGTGACATTTGTCTCAATGTTATTACAAATTACAATCGGGTCATTCTTTTTGGGACACCCTGTACACTGCTGAAAAGACTTAGGGAAACACGTGTATGAAGGTCTGGAATTTTAAATGTACTTTGACACTCTTATAACATTGCCTGAGACCTACCCTTTCAATTTCTGGAACAGTTATAGCCATTCGCCACGTGTCGGCTGTTTTATGCATTACAGTGTTACATCACCCTTCTGAAAAAGTTAATACCGATGTCTCCGTATTCTATAGTGAGGTAAACAGACAGCAGTTTGTGGACGTTGTATTCAGTCAACCACATGCAAATCGGTTGGTTGGTTGATTCGGAAGAAGGACCAAAAGTGAGGTCATCGGCCCAATCGGATTAAGGAAGGAAGTCGGTCGTGACCTTTCCAAGGAACCATCCCGGCATTCGCCTGAAGCGATTTAGGGAAATCACGAAAAGCCATATATCAGGATGGCCGGACGCGAGTTCGAATCGTCGTCCTCCCGAATGCGAGTTCAGTGTGCTAACCACTGCGCCACCTCGCTCGGTGCAAACCGGCGTGCCATGCAAGTTACAAGTGCAGTCTGTTTGACCCGAGAAGGATGGACTTTCAGTTGTTTGCTGCAGATGCCAATGTCTCCCCATGAGTCATCTATAGGTTGCGCACACGCTACTTTAAGAGAGGTCAGCCCGCGAGGCGAGTTGTACAAGGTCGACGACGCATTAAAACCCAAGTGAAGACCGATATCTGTACATCTCTGTCTTGCGGCGCCGGCCGCTGTGACGGAGCGGTTCTAGGCGCTTCAGTCCAGAACCGCGCGACCGGTATGCTCACAGGTTCGAATCCTGCCTCGGGCATGGATGTGTGTGATGTCCTTAGGTTAGTTAGGTTTAAGTAGTTCTAAGTTCTAGGGGACTGATGACCTCAGATGTTGAGTCCCATAGTGCTTAGAGCCATTTGAACCATTTGAAGTCTTGCGGCGTCGTGACTGCCAGAGCACTGCAAAAAGATCCCAGCAGGGCCAATGGAGGCGCTGTGTCGAATCAGACTGTAAGGAACAGGTTACGAGAAAGCACATTTCGACCCAGATGCCAGACATAGGGGACAGCGCGTCATGGACATGATTCACGATCTGGGTTCAAATGGCTCTGAGCACTATGGTCATCAGTCCCCTAGAACTTAGAACTACTTAAACCTAACTAACCTAAGGACATCACACAACACCCAGTCATCACGAGGCAGAGAAAATCCCTCACCCCGCCGGGAATCGAACGCGGGAACCCGGGGGCGGACCACGAACTGCGGACTCACGATTTGGGGTGGACATCATTATAACAAAGGAGTTTTCTGTTGCGGCGGGATCGTCTCACGGATTCAGAAAATGTCGCTCTTGTGCAACACAGCTAGCTCTCTATTCCCATGAAGTAATGAGTGCTGTCGACAAGGGATCTCAGATCGATTCCCTATTCCTAGATTTTCAGAAGGCTTTTGATACCGTTCCTCACAAGCGACTATTAATCAAACTGCGTGCATATGGAGTATCGTCTCAGTTGTGTGACTGGATTCGTGATTTCCTCTCAGAGAGGTCACAGTTCGTAGTGATAGACGGTAAAACATCGAGTGGAACAGAAGTGATACCTGGAGTTCCGCAAGGTAGTGTCATAGGCTCTCTGCTGTTCCTGACTTACATAAATGATCTAGGTGATAATCTGAGCAGCGCCCTTAGGTGGTTTGCAGATGACGCTGCAATTTAACGTCTAGTCTAGACGATTAATTCCAATAACAGAATGATCTACAATTTCTGTATGGTGCGAAAAGTGGCAATTGGCACTAAACAAAGAAAAGTGCGAGGTCATCCGCATGGGTACTAAAAGAAATCCGATAAATTTTGGGTATACGATAAATCGCACAAATCTAAGGGCTGTCAATTCGACTAAATACCTAGGAATTACAATTACGAGCAACTTAAATTGGAAAGAAGATGTGACAAACCCACTAAAGAGACAGCCTACATTCCTCTTCTGGAATGTTGCTGCGCGCTATTGGATTCTTACCAGGTAGGATTGACGGAGGACATCGAAAAAGTGGAAAGAAGGGCAGCTCGTTTCGTGTTATCGCGCAATAGATTTGAGAGTGTCACTGATATGATACGTGAGTTGGGGTGGCAGCCACTGAAACAAAGGCGGTTTTCTTTGCGGCGAGATCTATTTACGAAATTTCTCTTCCGAATGCGAAAATATTTTGTTGACACCCCCTACGCAGGGAGAAATTATCATCATAATAAAATAAGAGAAATCAGATCTCAAACGGAAAGATTTTGGCGTTCCTTTTTCCCACGCGCCATTCGAGAGTGGAATGGTAGAGAAGTAGTATGAAAATGGTTCTATGAACCCTCTGCCAGGCACTGAAGTGTGAATTCCAGAGTAACTATGTAGATGTAGAAATTTAGATCACCAACTTTCCCCTCCGAATGCGAAAATATTTTGTTGACGCCAACCTACATAGGGAGAAACGATCGTCATAATAAAATAAGGAAAATCAGAGCTTTCACGGAAAGATATAGGTGTTCGTTTTTTCCGTGCGGTGTTCGAGAGTGGAATAATAGAGAATTAGTGTGAAAATGGTTTGATGAACTCTCTGCCAAGCACTTAAGTCTGATTTGCACAGTAGCCACAGGGATGTAGATGTACTTGTCTCAGCGTCATGTACGTGTCTTCACGGGATTGCTAAACGTTAATAAGAATCACCCTGTACTTTCCTTAGTATGCATATGTCCCGAACGGCACCAAGCGATATGCAGTCTCCCGCGCTGGGCAATGGTCATTATGTTTTGTATCGTCAGCGTAGTTATAAAGGAGTGGTGCAGTGCAGCGATGGACACCGAAACCACATCCTTCCCGACACCCATTGTGGCTTTCGACCTTCCTTCTCTCCCGATGACCAAATCCTACGCCTCACTCATCTCCTCTCCCTCCAGCTCAACTCCCGTCGCTCCGCCTTTTGGTCTCCCTCGACCTCGAAAAGGCCTACGACCGTGTCTGGTATCCCGGTCTCCTATTTAAACTCCAGACCTACGCCCTTCCTGTCAACTATGTCCGTCTGATTGCCTCCTTCCTCTCCCGCCGCCCCTCCTATGTTACCATCCATAACGCCGATTGCCGCACCTTCTACCCCTCTGCAGGTGTGCCCCAAGGCTCTGTTCTCTCCCCTCTCCTCTACCTCCTCTACGCGGCAGATACACCCCAACACCCCCCCCCCCCCCTCCAGTACACCTCCTGCACTATGCCGATGACACCGCGTTCCTTGCCCTCTCCCCTACATTCCAATGTTCCCAACGCCTTCTCCAGAATCACCTTGACCTTTTTGCCGCATGGTGTAACCAGTGGCTACTGAAAATCAATCGTTCCAAGACCCAGGCAATAATCGTAGGACGTACCACTCGCTCCTTCCGGCTCCTAGATTTCTCCCTTACCATTTGCGCCCGTCCTGTCCGCCTCTCTCCCACGCTCACCTACCTTGGTCTCACCACTGACCGTCACCTCATCTGGAATCCTCATCTCCGCTCCATCCAATCCAAAGCCCACAACTGCCTCCGATTTCTCAAACTCCTCTCTGGGCAGACATGGAGGTTGAACCCCTCTACCATCCTCCACACCTACAAATCCTTAATCCGTCACATCCTGTGTTATGCCAGTCCCACCTGAATATTCTTCCCCCCCCCCCCCCCCACAAATTCTATAAGTCCCTACAGAAACATCGAGCGCCATGCTCTCTGCCTCGCCTTCTGTACTGTATACGCCTCCCGTCCCCCACGCGGATCCTCTATGACCTCATTCCTTTCCCCCATCTGCTCCTATTCCTCGAACATATCCTCATACTCTACACCTCCTGCCGCCTTGATCCCCCTCACCCCCTGGTTGCTCCTCTCCTCTCCAACCCCCGCCCTCTGCAGTGCCTTCACTCTGTTGTGTCCCCCCTACCCTCCATCTCTACATCCTTCATCTCCTTTCCCAAGGTGGCTTCCATCAACTCCCTCTCCTGGATGATGCCCTCTCCCCCTCCATTTATCCCTCCTATCAACTCATCCCCCCTCCTTTAGTCTGTCCTTTCCCCAGGCTCCGTCTTCCATCCCTTCCATCCTGGTTTTTCCCCACCTACCATCTCTCTGCCTCCCTTCTCCCCCCCCCCCCCCGAGTACTTTTGCATTCCCCTCCTCTGCCTTTCTCCACTCCCTCTCTTATGAGTCCTCGTCCTCCGTCGGCTCCTCCCCCCCCCCCCCCACTACGTTTTACCTCTACTTCCCCTCTTTTCTTTCCCATCATCCGTCCAGGTTCCCCCCGTCTGCCCTCGGCTGTGGTGCGTCATATTTGTGCCAGATTTTTAGTGCAGTGCTCAAGTGAGTGTTCAGTGTTGTGCGTCTTTCCAAAGTGTTGCGAACAGAAATCATGCTGTCGCTGGTGTGATTTTTATATGGTTCAAATGGCTCTGAGCACTATGGGACTTAACTTCTGAGGTCGTCAGTCCCCTAGAACTTAGAACTACTTATACCTAACTAACCTAAGGACATCACACACATCCATGCCAGAGGCAAGATTCGAACCTGCGACCGTAACGGTCGCGCGGTTCCAGACTGTAGCGCCTAGAACCGCACGGCCACTCTGGCCAGCTGTAATTTTTATATCTCTTGGGAACAGAAACCAGACTGTCGCCGTGTTTTTAAATTGTCTGTCTGTTATTTTACCAGTCTGCTTCCTGTGTATTTTACTAGTATCACCAACCCTTTGTTTTATGTTTTAAGTTCCACACAATTTTCCGCCATTTTACCATTTAAGTCACCTATTTTATGGCCTGCTTTTATCATCTTCATTTTTAAAACAAATTCTGTAGAGGCTGCAGAGCGGCGTAGTAAGCTGCTGCCAGCGCCCCCCCCCCCCCCTCCCCCTTCGGTGAGAATCGGAACTCAATAAAGGAAAAAATAAAGAAAATGCAGCGATGGACGTGTTGCGCGACCCTCTGCGCCGTAGAGCGAGATGCAGCCAGGCGGGCGGTGAGCAGCGGAGCGTGCAGTGCAGTGCAGTGCAGTGGCGGCCCCGCTGTGCTGTGCCGTGGCGTGGCGTGCCCTATCTGGCCATCGGCCCGCCTAGCGAGTTAGCGCAGAGTCGGGCCGGGCCCGGCGGCAACAGGTTGATTGACCCGTCGCTGCCACCTCGTAAAACACACCGACACCAGACGCCGCGCCGGTCACACCAGCCCCATCCTTCCTGGACGCCTATCACCGTGCGACGTCTCTCCGACACCTCCTATCGAGTACCCAGCTGTTGTCAATTCACGTATGAAGTTCTTCGAACAACGGGCGCTGCAGACGGCCAGTACAAGGCAGCTAAGTGGTACCGTTGCGTGGGTGAGGCTTGAATTCAGGCCGGCCGTTGTGGCCGAGCGGTTCTAGGCGCTTCAGTCCGGAACCACCCTGCTGCTACGGTCGCAGGTTCCAATCCTGCCTCGGGCATGGATGTGTGTGATGTCCTTAGGTTAGTTAGGTTTAAGTAGTTCTAAGTTCTAGGGGACTGATGACCTCAGAACGCGTCTCTTGAAACGTCTGCCGATGGAATTGTCTGAGCATACGCGAGGCGCTTTCGCGCTTACTAAACGAACCTGTTACGAAATGTGCTGCTCTTCTTTGGATATTCTCCATTTCCTTTATCATTCCTACCTGGTATGGACCCCATACTGAAGAGCAATATTCAGGTACTGCTCCTACGAATGTTTTATAAGCTACTTCCTTTGTTGATGGAGTACATTTCCTCAAAATTCTTTCAATAAATCTGAGTCTGCAATCTGCCTTGCTCGCGATTAATTTCATGTGGTCGTTGGACTTAAAATGGCTCCGCACACATACGTCTACATATTTTTTGCAAGCAACTGCTTCCAGTGACTGCTCTACAATTTTTTAATCATAGAACAAAGTGTCTTTCTGCCTATGTATTTGCAATAGATTACATTTTTTATGCTGGGGGTCAATTGCCATTCTCTGCACCAAGCCTCGGCCTTCTGCATATCTTCCTGCATTTCACCACAGTTTTCTAGGTCGCGACTTCTTTGTATACAAAAGTACCATCCGCGAAAAGCCTCATGGAACTTCCGACGTTAGGTACTGGGCCATATATACATACGTGAAAAGTAATGCTTCAATAACACTCCCAAGAGGCACGCCTGCGGCGGATTCCTTTAATGCTTGTTCGATGTAAGGACTGAATATCATCGGAGAGTCCAAGTCTGCAAGTACTGATCGAAGAGATCGCTTTGCTAAAAAGACTGTATGCTGGCCCCTGTTTCGATTGTACATGACGAGAGATTCTTCATACACGTCGGTCAAGAATCCTGAAGATGACGTAGTTAACGCCGAACGCAGAAACCGGTAGCAAAAATAGAACAAAATTGGAACGGCTGAAGGTGTCCTTGATTTGACGTTTTATAATTTTAAAATTGTCGGAACCAATGTCACTGTTCCAATAAGCCTTTATTTACAACTAGCTGACTGACTTTTTTCCACCTCTGCAAGTTTACTATCATACGGATGGTTCAAATGGCTCTGAGCGCTATGGCACTTAATTTCTGAGGCCATCAGTCACCTTGAACTTAGAAGTACTTAAACCTAACTAACCTAAGGACATCACACACGTCCATGCCCGAGGCAGGATTCGAACCTGCGACCGTAGCGGTCGTGAGGTTCTAGACTGTAGCGCCTAGAACCGCACGGTCATTCCGGGCGGAACGAAGTGTAACTCACCGCGGCCGGCCATCATACGGATGCTGAAGTTCAGTCATGTTTAAGGTTTTATCGCTACCTTCTCTGGTTTCGGCTCATGAAGAACAACGAGCCGCTGTTCCCCCACAGACATTTAGACATCTCACTGTAAGTGTTCACAGCAGAGTTAAGGCCATCATTAAGGCCATGGGCGGACCACTCAGTATTAATGTCTGTTGATCCACTGTGGACACAGGAAAGCGGCCAGTCAAATACTTACGTCGAAAATCGCCAAAGAGCCGTACGTTTTGAGAAGTTAACTTATTTAGACAACCAATCTCGGCATCTCAATAACACCATCTTCAGGCCCCTATGAATTCCCTGCATGGACTCCATGTATAAACAACAACAGCTGTTATCAATTCTTCGAAGTAAACACTCCAAAAACGACTTCACGAAATACAGATATTGATGGCTGCTGTTGATACATCCGATTGTCTATACTTGGAGTGAAACTTCCTGGCAGATTAAAAACGTGTGCCGGCTCGAAACTCGAACTCGGGACCTTAGCCTTTCGCGGGCAAGTGCTCTACGCATCGAGCTACCCGACTCACGACCCGTCCTCATAGCTTCAGTTCTGCTAGTACCTCATCTCCTTCCTTCCAAACTTCACAGAAACTCTCCTACGAACCTTGCAGAACTAGCACTCCTGGAAGTTTCATATCTGCGCACACTCTGATGTAGAGTGAAACGCAGGCTGTGGCTAAGCCATATCTCTGGAATATCCTTTCTTCCAGGAGAGCTACTTCAGTAAGTTTTGCAGGAGAGCTTCTGTGAAGTTCGGAAGGTAGGAGACGAGGTACTGGCAGAACTGAATCTGAAAAAATGAAATGATCGTATGGCATTGTTGGTTGGGAGCCCCAATGTGGGGAAATTCGGCCGCCGTATTGCAAGTCCTCTTTAGTTGGAAGCTGAGAGGCCGGGTCGTGAGTCGTGCTTGGGCAGCTCCGTCCGTAGAGCACATGCCTGCGAAAGGCAAAGGTCCCCAGTTTGAATCTCGGTCCGGCACAGTCTTTCAACCTGCCAGGAAGTTCCATGTCAGCGCACACTCCCCTGCAGAGTGAAAATTTCATTCTGTGTACTTGGAGTATATAGGAGACATTATTGAGATGCCGAAACTAGTTGTCTAAATAAAATAACTTCTCAAAACTCCAAATTAATGTCCACTACGAGGTGTCCGGATACTTTTGAGCAGACAGTATAAACTTGTCTTCGGTTCACGGCGACTTGCAGCAACAAGGTGAGAGTAGCGATTTCAGGCTGTCAGCGCGGACTCTTATTGTGCGCTAAAAGGAAAGTGTGAATGGGCACGTTGGTAAATGCATACTTCAGATCTAGACTGGGTCCCGCTCGCAGCAACGAGGGGAACTTCACAAAGCGCCAGAGTTAGAGGCGGCGGTGAGGCGCGCCTCCAGAGGTGCGTAACAGACGCGTGCCGCGACACACGCACACAGCCGCAGGCGCCGCCGCCGACACACAGGGACACGGCGCGGCACAATGGACGCCGCCCACGCCGCCCCCGCCACCGCTGTGCGCAATCACACGACGCGACACCACACTCCGCACTCTCCGCGCCTCAGCTAGTAGCACTCCTCAGCACCCACTGCCACGCACCTCCTCAGGGCACACGGCCAACGGACACCAGAGCGCACGCGTTAGCCAGCTTACGGAATATCACACCAGCTTTCTGACTGGACCTAGGACTTCCTAACGGACATACTGGTTTAGATCAGATTAGCAGAGGTTGAAAATGTCGCCTGAGTTGTAAGCTCCTTTTTATTTAGAACACGAACTCGCGCGTCACATAGGCTTGAACGTCTCTTGTGTCAGGCGTTGACTCTTCATGTGGTGTTCTGGGGTAGGATCGTATTGATAACTCGAAACTCGTCACCCTTTAACTCGAAACTCGTCACCCTTTTTTTGTAAGAAAAGAACTGTCCGAGTTTTTCATTTCAATAAAATCGCGGCAGGTGTCCTCACGTCTTTGTTTATGTTCGGTAGTCAGAGGGTGCGGGACAAACTTTGTACGCACTTTCCTCTTCTTCGGAACGTTCTGGAGAATTTGTTGAACAACTATTTTAGAGATGCTGCTCCATTGCTACTTGTGACACAAAACGTTGACACACTACAGCTGCATCTCGAGTATTTATTAGTATAACTCATGAACAATAAGTTCCCGAAGTTTCAAAGATGAAATCATTCTAAGTGCCTGAAAAATAATTAAATGCGTGACGCGACCTTCCTGCCATGTCCACCTTTTGAAGCAGCACCTCAATTCTAGCTAGGTGAACAACGATTCCGTGGATTACTTTGAAGCGAACTTGCATAGGATATATCTAGAAGGCTGTAATGTATACTCTTTGCTTTTACAGATCACTTGTGACTCTGTTCCTTATCTTAGAAACAATAACAAACCAGCTGTTTTCTTTGCGATGAGGCAATTCTTATTTAGCCTTGCGCTACTCATGGAGGTTTGGGCAACTGTTAGAATCTTTCATCATTCAGTAATGCTATCAGCTGTGCTAGGGTTACATATTTCCACATGGTATCAACAGATGAACATCCCATTCATCATCTGTGCTCCATTAGCTGGTCTAAATATCTACAGGCTCAGAGGGATAAGCAACCCATACATTCAGAAGGACAGTCTTCCAAATTGTATCCTGGATGTTGTCAAGCCCACTTAGTTTCTCGCCGATGCTGAATTCTAAAAACATCTGTTCATGGCAAAATCGAGAATCCAAAGGCGCCTCTAAAGTCATTCATATGGAAACGATGCCCTAAAACCAAATTTTCATCTGGTACAGTTGTAAGAATTGCAATTTATGATGCAGTTCTTGTATTTAATGGAGGAGGAGGATATTAGTGTTTAACGTCCCGTCGACAACGAGGTCATTAGAGACGGAGCGCAAGCTCGGGTGAGGAAAGGATGGGGAAGGAAATCGGACGTGCCCTTTCAAAGGAACCATCCCAGCATTTGCCTGAAGCGAGTTAGGGAAATCACGGAAAACCTAAATCAGGATGGCCGGAGACGGGATTGAACCGTCGTCCTCCCGAATGCGAGTCCAGTGTGCTAACCACTGCGCCACCTCGCTCGGTTGTATTTAATGATCAGAACGTAATGACGATGACGATATTAAAGAGAGTGGGCTTTAAGATACGAAATCTCACTTAAGACATCTAGAGAAAAATAGATTTATACTGCCGCTCTGAAGCTGAAAAGTCAGTTGAAAACCTGGGAGAGGAAACATGGCGCAAAAATTAAAAAAAAAAGTAGAAGCCTTGAACGGATAGAGGAGTCCAAGTACACATATCGCCCTTGCATCTCCTGATATTTATGTTTTTAAATATTTGTGTACCTTTTTTTAGGAATCAATGAAGGCTAGAATTATGAAATGTTGTACACTTATTTTCATAAACCCAATAAATACTGTCTCATGATTAAATTTTGAAATTGTGACTGTAAGCTGAGATATGGGGCAAAGTGCTTGGAATTTTGCAGGAATTGTATATTATATTCACAGAATTATAATTAAAAAGCTATTCAAATTCTCCAGTTCTATATATTCACAACGCCTGATGAGGGAAGCTTCCTATTATGCAAGGAGATTAAACAGAGAAAAATTTTGTAGAAATCTTCTGAATAGTTCCTCAGAAAAAGGTACAGATATTATTTTAAGAAAATATCATTTTTAAATTTTATAAAAAATCTAAGTACATATAATCCAATTAACTTAACAGTAGAACTTAATTTCACATTAAGCTTGTTACAAAATTTCATTGCCGTATCTTAGAAATTGTGGATTTTTTGCACCTTCTAAATAGTGTATGTTTTTCATAAATGTCTCCCCTTAACACTACCTACTCACAACTGACCAGTCGAATGAAAATCTGTCGTTCACACTAGTTAGTACAGCCTGCTACCGCATAACTGCGCTGACATCGCTTACACGCCAGCAATAAAATTAGTCTCGGAAAGGACAATGTACGAAACTTTTGCGTGTGACGAGTAATGAGCACTATTCGGTGGTGTAGGCAGGATTCGCAAGTTATGGTATCTAGCAAATTTCGACAACACGCACGTATAGCCTTATGCAAATCCTCGAGCGGGCTAGAGATCAGGATGTATCAATATGTGGGCAGTAATCGTCGCTGACAGACTAATAGAGCCATACACTTTACCAAAGAGATTAACGGGTGTTATGTATCACCGATTTCTGCGCGATGAATTGCCAGCGCTATTGGAGAACGTTACCCAGAAACACAACGACTGTCGTTTATGCACCAGGGGACGCTATCCCATTTTCTACGGCCCGTGCGACAGGACCTCAACGCAGCGTTTCATGGGCAATGGATTAGTCAAGAAGTCCGGTACCACGGTCTCACCGTTCGCCGTACCTGAATTCATTGGATTTTGGCTGTGGGGATATACACTGAACCGCCAAAGAAGAGGTATGTGTATTCAAATACAAATACACTCCTGGAAATGGAAAAAAGAACACATTGACACCGGTGTGTCAGACCCACCATACTTGCTCCGGACACTGCGAGAGGGCTGTACAAGCAATGATCACACGCACGGCACAGCGGACACACCAGGAACCGCGGTGTTCGCCGTCGAATGGCGCTAGCTGCGCAGCATTTGTGCACCGCCGCCGTCAGTGTCAGCCAGTTTGCCGTGGCATACGGAGCTCCATCGCAGTCTTTAACACTGGTAGCATGCCGCGACAGCGTGGACGTGAACCGTATGTGCAGTTGACGGACTTTGAGCGAGGGCGTATAGTGGGCATGCGGGAGGCCGGGTGGACGTACCGCCGAATTGCTCAACACGTGGGGCGTGAGGTCTCCACAGTACATCGATGTTGTCGCCAGTGGTCGGCGGAAGGTGCACGTGCCCGTCGACCTGGGACCGGACCGCAGCGACGCATGGATGCACGCCAAGACCGTAGGATCCTACGCAGTGCCGTAGGGGACCGCACCGCCACTTCCCAGCAAATTAGGGACACTGTTGCTCCTGGGGTATCGGCGAGGACCATTCGCAACCGTCTCCATGAAGCTGGGCTACGGTCCCGCACACCGTTAGGCCGTCTTCCGCTCACGCCCCAACATCGTGCAGCCCGCCTCCAGTGGTGTCGCGACAGGCGTGAATGGAGGGACGAATGGAGACGTGTCGTCTTCACCGATGAGAGTCGCTTCTGCCTTGGTGCCAATGATGGTCGTATGCGTGTTTGGCGCCGTGCAGGTGAGCGCCACAATCAGGACTGCATACGACCGAGGCACACAGGGCCAACACCCGGCATCATGGTGTGGGGAGCGATCTCCTACACTGGCCGTACACCACTGGTGATCGTCGAGGGGACACTGAATAGTGCACGGTACATCCAAACCGTCATCGAACCCATCATTCTACCATTCCTAGACCGGCAAGGGAACTTGCTGTTCCAACAGGACAATGCACGTCCGCATGCATCCCGTGCCACCCAACGTGCTCTAGAAGGTGTAAGTCAACTACCCTGGCCAGCAAGATCTCCGGATCTGTCCCCCATTGAGCATGTTTGGGACTGGATGAAGCGTCGTCTCACACGGTCTGCACGTCCAGCACGAACGCTGGCCCAACTGAGGCGCCAGGTGGAAATGGCACGGCAAGCCGTTCCACAGGACTACATCCAGCATCTCTACGATCGTCTCCATGGGAGAATAGCAGCCTGCATTGCTGCGAAAGGTGGATATACACTGTACTAGTGCCGACATTGTGATCATGTGATGTATCTGACCCCAGGAATGTGTCAATAAAGTTTCCCCTTCCTGGGACAATGAATTCACGGTGTTCTTATTTCAATATCCAGCAGTGTATATGTAAATAGGCAGAAGATGGCACTGCGGTCGTCAACGTTTGTATAAGACAACGAGTGTCTGGAGGAGATCGGTTACTGCGGCTACAATGGCAGGTTATCAAGATTTAGGTGAGTTGGAACGTGATGTTATAGTCGGCGCACAAGCGATGGGACACTGCATCTCCGAGGTAGGGATTAAGTGGGGATTTTCCCGTACCACCATTTCACGAGTGTACCGTCAATATCAGGAATCCGGTAAAACATCAAATCTCCGAAATCACTGCGGCCGGAAAAAGATGTTGAAAGAACGGGACCGACGACGACTGCAGAGAATCGTTCAAATTGACAGAAGCGCAACCCTTTCGGAAATCGCTGTAGATTTCAATTCTGGGCCAACGACAAGTGTCAGTGTGCGAACCATTTATCAAAACATCATTGGTATGGGCTTTCGGATCCGAAGGAACACTCGCGTACCCCTGATGATTGCACGTCACAAGTCTTTACGCCTCGCCTGAGCCCGTCAACAGTGACATTGGACTATTGATGACTGGAAACATGTTGCCTGGTCGGAAGAGTCTCGTTTCAAATTGTATCGAGCGGACGGATGTGTACGGATAAGGAGACAACCTCATGAATCCATGGACACTGCATGTCAGCAGGGGACTGTTCAAGCTAGTGGAGGCTCTGTAATGGTGTGGAGCGTGTGCAGTTGGAGTGACATGGGACGCCTGATACGTCTAGATACGAGTCTGACAGGTGAGACGAACGCAAGCATCCTGTCTGATCACTTGCATCCATTCATGTCCACTGTGCATTCCGACGGGCTTGGGCAATTCCAGTAGGGCAGTGCGACACACCGCACGTCCAGAATTGCTGCAGAGGGGCTAGAGAAACACACTTCTCGGTTTAAAAACTTCCACTGGCCACCACACTCCCCAGACATGAACATTATTGAGCACATCTGGAATGCCTAACAACGTCCTTTTCAGAAGAGATCTCCACCTCCTCGTTCTCTTACGGGTTTATGGACAGCCCTGCAGGGTTCATGGTGTAAATTCCTTCCAGCACTACTTCAGACACAAGTCGAGTCCATGCCACGTCGTCCTGCGGCACTCCTGCGGAGGACCTACACGATATTAGGCAGGTATACCAGTTTCTTTGGCTTTTCAGTGTATAAGGCAGTGGTGTAGGCCCTACCCATCGACAATATGCTGAGGTTACAGGAACGTGTAACTAACACATGTGACGCAATCAGAAAGGAGCCAGGTGTACTTGAAAAAGTGTGTTAGTCATGGCGAAGAAAGCCCGAAGGATGCGTGGTAACCACGTGCAGCACCTCAGTAATTTTATATTTGATGAGGAACTACAGTTACAAAATTGAAATTTATTACCGAACCGAAATTCAACTAGCTATAACAGCTATAGATGGACTATCCAAAGAAACACGTGAAAATTTGCACCAGACTAGAGTCCTTACAAGGGTTCCCCGCTTATCGCGAGCGGTCACCTTACCGGGTTTTCAGGAATAAACTGCAACTCCCTATAGGGTCTCCATCAACGTATTAGGCAGATGGAAATCAGACTGGCCCATGTCTTCAATCTGTCGTGACTTGGCAAGACAGCCAAGCCACTAGGAGGTGAAGCCGAAAGGCACGCGTTTAAGCTCACGCAGGCTGGCGTGAGGTCTGGAACAGGTAAGGGAATGAACTAGCAAAAACAGGACGTAGCTGTGGAATACTTAACTTTAATCCATAATTGGTGAACATCGGTCTGACGGTACATGCATCACAAGATAAATAGCAAATGATAATGGCGCCTTGCTAGGTCGTAGCAAATTACGTAGCTGAAGGCTATGCTAACTATCGTCTCGGCAAATGAGAGCGTAATTTGTCAGTGAACCATCGCTAGCAAAGTCGGTTATACCACTGGGGCAAGTGCTAGGAAGTGTCTCTAGACCTGCCGTGTGGCGGCGCTCGGTCTGCAATCACTGATAGTGGCGACACGCGGGTCCGACGTATACTAACGGACCGCGGCCGATTTAAAGGCTACCACCTAGCAAGTGTGGTGTCTGGCGGTGACACCACACCATGTATGGCCCATGTCTCACCATTTATTGGTTTCCGGACGAATTCTACAGAAAATTTTCTTCTAGTTTTGACCAATACACCATCAGATATAGATGCAACAAGTAATCAAAGTGTTTTCTGAACTTCCTGGGAGATTGAAACTGTGTGCCAGGACTTGAACCTTAGAGCTTTGCCTTTCACGGGAATGTGATCTACCGACTGAAGTTTCCCAGCACAACTCACGACCCGTCCTCAAAACTTTACTTCGACCAGTACGTAATCTGTTCGATATTTTTATGTGCAAAAAAGAGAATTTCAACTTATTAACCTAAACTCTGCCCGAACAGGTCATGAAGGCCGGTACCGGCCGGCCGCCGCGTCATCCACAGCTCGAAGGCATTCACTGGATGCGGATATGGAGGGGCATGTGGTCAGCACACCACTCTCCCTCGCCCAGTGTCAGTTTTCGAAACCGGAGCCGCTACTTCTCAATCAAGTAGCTCCTCAGTTTGCCTCACAAGCACTGAGTCCACCCTGCTTGCCAACAGCGCTCGACAGACCGGATGGTCACCCATCTAAGTGTTAGCCCAGTCCGACAGCGCTTAACATCGGTGATCTGACGGGAACCGCTGTTACCACTGAGGCAAGGCCGTTGGTTGTATTCATTAATACCTTATGCAATAGTAAATATTAAAAAGTTGAATTTAACTTGTCTATCATATATCGGTTTAAATGAAAACAAGATATAAAAACAAAAAAAATTTTAATATCCAAGAAAGTATTTTTGTACTGGGGAAATGTTTGTTAATGAAATGTAAGATAGCGATTTATAAACATCAATCTCTGGTAAAGAATCAGCCATTGTCTCTTGCATTCCAACAGCAGTATCACTATCACCTAAATATCAGTATGAGATTCTATTTAAATAAAGGTTAATCAGATATGTTTTTTCAGACTGAGTAGGTTTACTTTTTAAAAATTGTTACGTACAGAAAAATAAAGTCGGATGACGGAAGCTGGTGTGTTGTGACATAGCGACGTGTTTGAGAACGACTCTGACGGCAGCAGTAGTTTACATCGCTCGGGAAATAGAGCGTTCTGCTCGCTCTTTTGATCGCCCTGCAATCTAATGATTTTTGTTGGCGCTATCTCCACGACACGTCTGTGAGTTATTAGCATACTATGGATTTTAACAATAAAAGTGATTGTGAAACAAAGACTGAAATATCTTCAACGGTGCAGGCCACAAGTAACAATAGCAACTAATAAACAAAGGAAAGATCGCAGTCATGATTCAATCCAACACTCAAGCTTCCACTCGTTCCGTTATCTGGTGACTTGAGTTAGTACTGTCTCCACGACGGGTTTGTAGCTGTAATTTATTTATGGCAGTTAGTTTAGCATGATATATGTCGTTTAGTAGGAGTTTTATTCATCATTAATTTCTTCCTTGTTTCATCTGAATATTGCCATCCTGTTTTCAAGCTGATTATACGCCGTTAATGCTTTTACACGTTATTCTAACATATGAACAGAGACCTAACTACTCATATGCTACCCACTTCATAAATCATTGGTCTTTACTAACGCGATAAAATATTTCACTGGGTTTAAAATCAAGCAACACTTTTCAAGGATAATATTTTCATCTGTACTTAAAAATCAGCACCGGTAAATGTTATACCCTTACCGATATATATTGCATGATAAATCATATTGAAAAATTATTAAAATAAACAAAAGCTTGAACTGTGGTTTACGAAATTGTCAAAACTCAAGCAGAGCTACAGCTTCTAGTTGTGTGTCTAGTTCGTTAATTCTCGCGTATCGTTTGCGCTCGCATCGCGCGAAACAAATGCCACGTGATTCTTCGAGCAGGGTCGGTACCGTCGACCGCTGCGGCGTATCGAGATACTTCGAGCCCGTTCGAACACGACTATTGGCAGCCCAGACCTTGGTATTTTAATAACAAGAGCTCAGCGAAACGGAACATCGCTGCCACTCGACAGAGTAATATCGCTGGCTTGTTCTACGAATAAAATTGCGCGGCACGTCTACAACGAAGATTAAGAAGAAAACTAACCATCAGTCTTTAATAACAATAAACATTTAACTATTTAGAACTGCAGTGATGTGCAGGTTACGGCAAAAACTAATCAAATTTATTATTCGTGGCGTGATGGGTTAACGTTGCGCACTAAAGAATAAAGCTGAAAGAAGAAAGTTCAACAACACACATACCGGGTGATCAAAAGGTCAGTATAAATTTGAAAACTGAATAAATCACGGAATAATGTAGATAGAGAGGTACAAATTGACACACATGCTTGGAATGACATGGGGTTTTACTACAACAACAACAAAAAAATACAAACGTTCAAAAAATGTCCGACAGATGGCGCTTCATCTAATCAGAATAGCAATAATTAGCATAACAAAGGAAGACAAAGCAAAGATGATGCTCTTTACAGGAAATGCTCAATATGTCCACCATCATTCCTCAACAATAGCTGTAGTCGAGGAATAATGTTGTGAACAGCACTGTAAAGCATGTCCGGAGTTATGGTGAGGCATTGGCGTCGGATGTTGTCTTTCAGCATCCCTAGAGATGTCGGTCGATCACGATACACATGCGACTTCAGGTAACCCCAAAGCCAATAATCGCACGGACTGAGGTCTGGGGACCTGGGAGGCCAAGCATGATGAAAGTGGCGGCTGAGCACACGATCATCACCAAATGACGCGCGCATGAGATCTTTCACGCGTCTAGCAATATGGGGTGGAGTGCCATCCTGCATAAACATTGTACGTTCCAGCAGGTGTTTATCAGCCACGCTGGGCATGATGCGATTCTGTAACATATCGGCGTACCTCTCATCCGTCAAGGTAGCAGTTACAAAACCAGAATCACGCATTTCCTCGAAGAAAAAGGCCCGACAACGGTAGATACGCCATACCGTGACTTTCTCGTCGTGCAATGGAGTTTCCACGACAGTTCTAGGATTTTCGGTAGCCCAAATTCTGCAGTTGTGGACGTTACCAGACCCTCGGAGCGTGAAATGAGCTTCGTCGGTCCACAACACGTTACTCAACCAATCGTCATCTTCCGCCATCTTTTGAAACGACCACACCGCAAATGCCCTCCGCTTCACTAAATCGCCAGATGCCAGAGGCCGATGGATTTTGTACGGATAGCATCGGAGGGTACGCCTAAGTGCCAACCAAACAGTAGTATATGGAATGCCGGTGCGACGTGCGACTGCACGAGCGCTAACTTCCCCGTGTATAGACGAACCCGCTACAGTCTCCATTTCTTTCTGTACTGTCTCATCAGCATTACGCCTTGTGCTCGGTCAGCCACTACGGGGTCTATCGTCTAAACAACCCGTGGCTTCGAGCTTCGAAATCATTCTCGCCACAGCTGCATTTGTCAACGGACCTTTACCCGTTCGAACCCCCTTCCTATGGCGATAAGATCGTAACGTTGAACTAGCACATTCCCCATTCTGATAATACAGCTTCACTAAAAGCGCCTTTTCAGGTAACGTCAACATACTGCGACTGCTGGCGCATCTGATTCTCTCTCTCATTACAGCTCCTTCTATACACGATTCTCTTGCACAGTCACTGACGTTTTGCTGTCCAGCGCTATCTGTCGGACATTTTGTACGGTTTTTTTTTGTTCTAATAAAACCCCATGTCATTCCAAGCATGTGTGTCAATTTTTACCTCTCCATCTACATTATTCCGTGGTTTATTAAGTTTTCAAATTTATACTGACTTTTTGATCACCCGGTACTTCTCCACTAGGTTAACGGTGGGTCTCGACCCCACCACCGATGCGAATTAACGTGCAAAACGCGAAACATGAGTACCCGACCATTGGAACCGATCGGAAGGCAGGATCTCTTCCGATGATCGCTTGCTTAACACCACTCCGGCACCCATCGTCCGCAATTCCAAACGGATTCTGCGCAGTAGGACATGAAAATAATTATATTCGACCGCGGCAGCGGATGTGGCATATTCCCCGCAGTTGCCGAAGACCGCAAATATGGATTTAGTGACGTGCTGATCCGGCGGCTGCGACTACATCCTATCGTGCTAATCTAAATTGAATTGCACGCAAGAGCAAGCTAGTTGTATTGCAAATGGGGAAATGGTCATGCTATCGCAGACGATGTAACATTCATTGCCAACGCCCATGTAAATTTTCTCTATGCCTCGGGAAACACGTCAGTCACATATTCACTAAACGTATAGTTGTACAGAAAAAAAACGACGAAATTACAGCGAACATGGCTCAAAACCCGCGAACGCTTCTGTTTCCATAATTCCGGTACATTCCATTTTCATATGCAATCCCGTCTTGGCAGCCAGTTGATGACGTTACAACATACCACTGCCGGTTTGAATATCACATTAATGTTGACAGATACCGTACCCTACACAGAGGGATACATAATGATATACACATTAAATATTACTAAACGGGTAAAACGGTTGCTCTGTCACCGAGTCATAGTTGCTGATTGCCTATCTAGCGCTTCGCAGGAGCAACAAAAATTTGATGTTCAGTATTGCATATAACGACTGATCTAATGTTATCAAGATCGACTCATTAAGAGGCGTAAGACTGAATTAAATATTTAACACAATACATCAAATGCGGGTATTAAAGTTAGACACTGTGTATATCGCTTATGACAACGTAAGTCACAGCGCACAAATTAAGCTGATCATTTGCTATTAAAAAACAGTCTTGATGACGATTTATTTATTAAGGTGACTGGTTTCCACCGCTACTGTGGTCATCTTCAGACCATTCAGTAGGAACCTCTTTCTGCTAGAGAATCACTATCACTTCAGTATTTGAGAAAGGGAGCACTTATCGATTTCCAATAAGCTCTACACACAATTTGAAACCTTTTACAAACTTTCTCTTGCTGATGCCTCCTCGCCCACATATCCACAAAATAATGAAAGGAAAAATGTTTATCGCTTACTTTGTTACCGCAGCTAATGTAGCAAAACTTCGATATCAGGCATGACGTTTTGATTTATTACTTCCTTACGACTACCTCTATCAGGAACACAAATGGTTCAAATGGCTCTAAGTACTATGGGACTTAACATCTGAGGTCATTAGCCCCCTAGACTTGGAACTACTTAAAACTAACTAACCTAAGGACATCACACACATCAATGCCCGCGGCAGGATTCGAACTTACGACCATAGTAGCAGCGCGGTTCCGAACTGTAGCGCCTAGAACCGCTCGGCTACAACGGCCGGGTATGTGGAACACATTTTGCATTCAGTGTCCACACGTACCATTGAATGTACCTGCAAGATTATAACATTGTACGACTTATAGATCATTAGGCATGACGCCATAAGCACTGAGATGCGTGAAAAACTAGCTTCTCTTAAGAAGGGGCGCAAATTACCCGGGCAATACCCATCCCTGGGAGTTCGATTCCTTAAGTAATCAGAGATCTGGGGGAGGGGGGTGAGAAGTTACTGGTAAGTTCAACGGTATGAACCTTCATAGTAACTGTCGCAACACTAACTCCTACAGTAGTGGTTCCCAACGGGGGGTGATACCGCCCACCAATTGGTGCTGAACAGGTCTAAGAGGCTTTCTTGATCCGTGGTAAATTTTGAGGTGGGGAGGGGGGTGTTGTGTACTGTAATATGGAAGTAACTGTGTCAGATGCTGTGTTGTATGTACGAACCAAAGACATTACTCCTTGTATAAGAAAAGCAACCATTATCAGTGCATTATCTGTGATTTTTATATCTCTGTTATTAAATGTAATGTTTATGACTCCGATTTTGTTCTTGCTCTCATAAAGACAAAGAAACTTATAATTGTGAATATTACAAATTCATAGTAAAAGTGTTCAAGGAAGAAATAAACGAGTGCTCATCTCTGATAAATAATTAGGTGAGACTCTAAAGTAAATATTTTTGTTTTTAGTCATGCTAATTACTATATAACGTTTCAGCTACTCTACGTCTACGCAGAGTTGGAGAGACACTTGGGAGGTTGGCGAAAGAATCTGCAAATAAACACGGCGGCTTTCAACGGAATTAAGAGCACACAACAAGAAATCTGCCCTAGCTCTTTACCAACATATTACCACACGACAAAACACACCCAAGGCGAGCTTAGTTTCAATGGACATTTCAATACACCATTTGAAAACCAAGAATACATGCCGTGTTGTTTACAAAACTATAAAATACCATGAACACATTCCATCGGGAAACGTAGGAATTAAGGAAAATAATCAGGAGTCAGAGTGTTGAGTTGAACTGCCGCAGCCGTTTTCCATCAACTGTGTAGTTTGGTGTTGAAGCCACGCTGGGTGCGCAACAGCTGTTCTGGATGTCTGGTCTACCAGTACCACGCGGGATGGTGCAGTGGTGTATGACAATAGACTCTTACTTGGCAGGCTGGCGCTCTTAAAATCCCGTCCAGCTATCCAGATGTAGCCGAAAGAGGATTTAGTCTTGCCAAAATTTACTAACAAAGACAGTTACCAGTGTGTCAAGTGGAGAAGGTGGCGATTTAACAACGGCGGTGACAAATATGACACAGAATATCGAAAAATTAGGGTCACTGCATCGCATTCACTCCTCTCAGTAATAATACAATGTTAATTTACGATAGTATATGTTTATTAATGACGCCAATACTTTTAAAATCATTAGATAACGTTATTTTTAAAATCTGACCCTTTCTTCAAAATACACTATCCACGACTCTAGGGGAACGTCATCGAATCCTAGTAGGGAAACGTGTACTACCACCAGAAAAACCTGCAAAACTGTATCTAGTTACATTACTGATTTAAAAAACGAGAGTGTGTTTTTCTGAAAGGTGGTAATGAGTATTTTTCTTTCCTGAAAAGTGGGCGGTATACCAAAGTTGGGAACCTATGATCTAGAGCAACATACACACGCTCGGTGATTACATACACCGTCGCTATAAGTAACTATCGAGACATCTGTAAACACACGACAGATCGCTTTATCGTGCTTTCTAAGCAACTTTTTTTATTCTCTCTCAGGCTTAATGTTCAGTAATTAGTGGATCTGGTCAGTCAGTACTTTTCGTAGCTGTCATTGTTGCATGTAATGTTACACATACGGGTTATAACCTACATTTCATATCTAACCCACTGAGCGGAAATACTTATAAGGGTGGATGAAAACCGTTCCGTTGGCGTGCTTTGCAGCAGCGTGTATGCAACGTAGTGCGACTACGGTGCCCGTATATAAGCACCGACCTGCAGGCACGGGATTAGTGCAGCATTCATATTTTTCCCCAAGTGCGTGCACTGTTGCAGGCGACGAAAGCTGGTACTATCACTGGAATCCGAAAACGAAAGCGTCGACGGTGCAGTGGAGTCATCCATCGTCCCCTCCTCCCAAGCAGTTCAAGAGCCAGCCATCTGCTGGAAATACGGTATTGCAGTGCCTGTGTTATTTCAAAAAAATGGTTCAAATGGCTTTGAGCGCTATGGGACTTATCATCTGAGGTCATCAGTCCCCTAGAACTTAGAACTACTTAAACCTAGCTAAACTAAGGACATCACACACATCCATGCCCGAGGCAGGATTCGAACCTGCGACCGTAGCAGCAGCGCGGTTCCGGACTGAAGCGCCTAGAACCGATCGGCCACAACGGCCGGCTTAGTACTGCACTCTGACTGGCATCGATCTCTGCACTTCACTTGTTGCTCTTTGTATTCCGTGTGCCTTGTTCATACTAGTATGCGGTTGAGGTGTTTATATCTCAGTTATACACATGCAGTTTGCTTGTCGGTTTCTAATACCGTGTTGTGTTACCTGGTTGAGGTATTTTTGTGAATGACAGCGTCAGTAACTGAATTCCTAAGTTTCCGTTTTCGTAATATATACGGTGTAACTGTTCGTAAATTTTAAGGTGTACTGTTCTTGTTATTTACATTTTACTTTTGTGATTGTAGTTATATTTTTGCAATTCACGTTCAAAATTACGTTGCTACAGATACCAAATGATGTTTTGTAACTCAAACGTTGGTACCATGAAAGAACCCAATACACCTTTGTGTTATGAATTTTGCGAAATGCAGTTGAGAGGCAGCTAGATGTCAGCCACATGACTGATGACACACACAAAAAAAGAGAAACTGCGATTACAGCACGCTTTTGAAATGAAAATACCGTTGAAGCCTGAGCAGACTTGGCCCAGTTGCTCCACTACTGTAACTCTGCACCGTCCGTCGTCGGGCATCTGCGACATTACCAGCACACCACGAAGGCGGCGTCAGCTAGCGACTACGCCGTGCAAGAATCACGGCCCTTTGTGCCGCACCTGAAGCCGGCAGTACACTACTACACAGAACCGCCCGCAGCAGCGGCTGCGGGGGCCAAGTTCTCGCCCAAGTTGGAGCAAGGCCGCGTCTTGCACAAAGAAGCGATGCAAAGCGATAAACTGGACAACAGGGGGCGAACTCCTACGGCTGCAGAAACTCTGGGCCGTGAAAGAAGAAGAAGAAGCGACAGAGTAGTGGGAGGGGAACATCGCCTGTGACGCGGTGTCCTCCGCGAGAGAGAGCACGGCAGGGTGGGCTGCACCGAACAACGCAAACTGCTCCCTCGGCTCCGACAGCGACTCGTCTGTCTTATTGGGAACGTAAAAGTCGGTTTTCAATACTCGCCTCTAGACCAGGCATGCTAATGTCGTTTCCATCATTAGAACTCCCTTCTTTCACGGCACAGAGCACATTCAAAAAGAGCGCCTGTTTTCATATCTCAAGTTTTCTCAAAACAAATTAATAAAATTCACAAACAAGTTCATCACTCCTTCCGATTGAATATACGGAAAGTTACACTATGTGATCAAAAGTATCAGGACACCTGGCTGAAAATGACAAGCTTTCAGTGACGTCACGCGAAACCCTCTACAAACTGCTACTAGATACACTATGTCATCAAAAGTATCCGGACACCTGGCTGAAAATGACTTATAAGTACGTGGCGCCCTCCATCGGCAATGCTGGATGTTGTGTCTAGACAAGACAGCCTAGACACAATGAGAGGAAGCCGAAAGGCACGCGCTAAGCTAAAGCAGGATGGCGTGAGGTCTGAAACAGGATACGTAATGAATGCTATAAAGAAAAGTACGTAGCTTCTGGAATACTTAACTTTAATCCATCCTTTTGGTACATCTGGAGATTGTGGCGATACAAGTGAGACTCTTTAGATACATGCAATGTTACTAATGGCGCCATGCTAGGTCGTAGCCACTGACTTAGCTGAAGGCTATTCTAACTATCTGCTCTGCAAATGAGCGAGGCTTCGTCAGTGTGCATCGCTAGCTACGTCGTCCGTACAACTGGGGCGAGTGCTAGTCCGTATCTCGAGACCTGCCTTGTGGTGGAGCTCGGTCTGCGATCACACAGTGGCGACACGCGGGTCCGACATGTACTAATGGACCGCGGCCGATTTAAAGCTACCACCTAGCAAGTGTGGTGTCTGGCGGTGACACCACACTGGAATTCAATATGGTATTGGCCCACCCTTTGCCTTGATGACAGTTTCCACTCTCGCAGGCATACGTCCAATCAGATGCTGGAAGGTTTCTTGGGGGAATGGCAGCCCACTCTTCACAGGCTGTTGCACTGAGGAGAGGTATCGATGTCGGTCGGCGAGGCCTGGCACGAAGTCGGCATTCCTAAACATCTCAGAGGTGTTCTATAGGATTCAGGTCAGGACTCTGTGCAGACAGTTATTGTTGTGTAACGACTCCGCCAAAGGCCGTGCATTATGAACAGATGCTCGTTGTGCATCACGGAGAGATTTACTATTGAAATTTCGGGACAGCACTTTTCAGGAGGAGTCAGACAACGTATTACTTCCCCCACATACATCTCGCATATTGACCACGGGGAGAAATTTCGAGAAGTTAGGACCAATTCAAAGGCTTACCGACAGTCATTCTTCCCACGCACTATTCGCGAGTGGAACAGGTTTGGCGGGATCAGATAGTGGTATCGAAAGTACCCTCCGCCAGTCACCATCAGGTGGCTTGCGGAGTATGGGGTAGATGTAGATGTAGAAAGATGCAATTGCCATCCCCGAATTGCTCTTCAACAGTGGGAAGCAAGAAAAGTGCTTAAAACAGCAATGTAGGCCTGTGCTGTGATAGTGCCACACAAAACAACAGGGGGTGCAAGCCCCCTCCATGAGAAACACGACCACACCATAACACCACCGCCTTGGAATTTTAGTGTTGGCACTATACACGCTGGCAGGTGACGTTCACCCGGCGTTCGCCATACCCACACCCTGCCACCGGATCGACACATTGTGTACCGTGATTCGTCATTCCACACAATATTTTTCCACTGTTCAATCGTCCAATGTTTACGCTCGTTACACCAAGCGATGCATCGTTGGGCATTTACCGGCGTGATGTGTAACTTATGAGCAGCCGCTCGAGCATGAAATCAAAGTTTTCTCACCTCCCGCCTAACTGTCATAGTAGTTGCAGTGGATCCTGATGCAGTTAGGAATTTCTGTGTGATTGTCTGGATAGATGTCTGCCTATTACACACTACGACCCTCTTCAATTGTCGGCGGTCTCTGTGAGTCAACAGACGAGGTCGGCCTGCACGCTTTTGTGCTGTACGTGTCCCTTTACGTTTCCACTCCACTATCACATCGCAAACAGTGGACCTAGGGATACTTACGAAGTGGAAATCTCAGGTACAGAGTGTGACACAAGTGAAACCCACTCACCTGACCACGTGCGAACTCCGTGAGTTCCGCTGACCGCCCCATTCTGTTCTCTCACGATGTCTAATGATTACTGCGGTCGCTGATATGGAGTACGAGGCAGTATGTGGCAGCACAATGCACCTAATATGAAAAACGTACTCGTATGTTTTTGGGCATGTCCGGATACTTTCGATCACACAGTGTATGTATGGCGTGCAACCTTTCTACTGCACTGTCAAGCAAGAATTCTGTCCGTGAAATTCCCCACGACCGCCTGACGAAACTCCACTTGCATTTCACCAACAACACGTCGAATTTGCTCCTCTAGCTCGTGGATATTTAGGGGTTTATTGACATAAACCAAAGAAAAACGTCGAAAGGGGTCATCAAGTGCTGTTGGCCAGTGCTGGTCGCCATTACGAGAGATCAGATTATCCGGGAACCGTTGGCCTCCAGTCACAGGGCGAAATTCGACGTGTTGTGGGAGAAATGGAAGTGGAGTTTCGTCATGCAAAAAAAAATGGTTCAAATGGTTCTGAGCACTATGGGACTTAACCTCCGTGGTGATCAGTCCCCTAGAACGTAGAACTACCTAAACATAACTAACTTGAGGACACCATACACATACATGCCCGAGGCAGGATTCGAACCTGCGACCGTAGCGGTCGCGCGGTTCCAGACTGAAGCGCCTAGAACCGCTCGGCCACTCCGGCCGGCTTTCGTCATGCAGAGGTAGAGAATTTCACGCTCAGAACTCTTACTTACCGTCGCAGTAGAGAGGCCGCAAGGCAGACCAAATTTTCCATATTTTAAATGGGAAGGAGTGATGAACGTGTTTATGAATTTTATTAATTTGTTTCGCCGGAAGTATGACAAGTGGCATCATCCTGCTGAAACCACAGCTACTGAACGCCAGTTACATTGAAATGAGCCCCCGAAAAATCACTTATCATCGCACGGTATCGATTCCATTAACTGTCACAGCTTGGGTACGCCACTGGGTCACCAGCTTATAGACAGGAAAAACATGTGGATAGTCTCCTTACACCGCATGAGGGTCGCTATGTGCACCGACAATTTCATCAACCGCAGTAAACATCTGCGCTTGGGCAAGGTGATACAATGGTCAGTTCCATGTGGTCACGTTTCCACTTCGCTATCACATCGGAAACAGTGGATCTAGGGATACTTACAAGGGAACCTCCCCATCGCACCCCCCTCAGATTTAGTTGTAAGTTGGCACAGTGGATAGGCCTTGAAAAACTGAACACAGATCAATTGAGAAAACAGGAAGAAGTTGTGTAGAACTGTGAAAAAATAAGCGAAATATACAAAATGAGTAGTTCAAGGGAAGATAAGCAACAATAACGACAATAGTAACGTAGGAGCGCCGTGGTCTCGTGGTAACGTGAGTAGCTGCGGAACGAAAGGTCCTAGGTTCAAATCTTCCATCAAGTGTAAATTTTAATTTTTTATTTTCAGTTTATGTGACAAACTCTTATGTTTTCATCACTTTTTTGGGAGTGATTATCACATCCACAAGAAAACCTAAATCGGGCAAGGTAGAAGAATCTTTTTACCCATTCGCCAAGTGTACAAGTTAGGTGGGTCGACAACATATTCCTGTCATGTGATGCACATGCCGTCACCAGCGTCGTATAGAATATATCAGATGTGTTTTCCTGTGGAGGAATCGGTTGACCTATGACCTTACGATCAAATGTTTTCTGTTCCCATTGGAGAGGCACGTCCTTTCGTCTACTAATCGCACGGTTTTGCAGTGCGGTCGCAAAACACAGACACTAAACTTATTACAGTGAACAGAGATGTCAATGAACGAACGGACAGATAATAACTATGCAAAAATAAAGAAAGTAAAATTTTCAGTCGAGGGAAGACTTGAACCAAGGATCTCTCGTTCAGCAGCTGCTCACGCTACCACGGGACCACGGCACTTCTAAGCACACTTAGTCCATGATGTTGCTTATGTCACCCATGGACTACTCAGTTTGTATATTATGCTTATTTTTTCACAGTTCCACACAACTTCTTCCTGTTTTCTCAATTGATCTGTGTTCAGATTATCAAGGCCTATCCACTGTGCCAACTTACAACTAAATCTGAGGGGGGTGCGATGGGGAGGTTCCCTTGTTAGGAAGTGGAAATCTCAGGTGGAGAGTATGACAGAGTAGTTTCTGTCGAAGACTGAACAAATCTCCTCTCCTAGTTATTTGACAGTACAATTGAACGGTTGTTTAAGCACACGCTGACATCGGCGTGAAGTCCGTTAACTCTATCCTTATTCAACCTTTTTAATGGAGAAATTTGAGCCGCGCGGGATTAGCCGAGCGGTCTCAGGCGCTGCAGTCATGGACTGTGCGGCTGGTCCCGGCGGAGGTTCGTGTCCTCCCTCGGGCGCGTGTGTGTGTGTGTGTGTGTGTGTGTGTGTGTGTGTGTGTGTGTTTGTCCTTAGGACAATTGTTAAGTAGTGTATAAGCTTATGGACTGATGACCTTAGCAATTAAGTCCCTATCATTTGGGGCCCCATGGATGTGAAAAACTGGGAGAATTCTGAGAACGTGTGTACGGCACTCACGACCACATTACCTTTAGGATGGAAGTAGAGTTAGGGCGAGCGCCGCTTGGTGGTGTTGCAACCGGCGTGCAGTTACAGCGCGAACATATATATGCCCGTCTTTCACTTTTAATGTAGATATTATAGACGGTAATTGCCGGTTACTCTGACATTAAATAATGAAGCCTCCTCGAGGGCTACAACCACCTATTTGTAAGGCTTCTTGTACGCTTTCAGTGCCACGTTTAGCGAAAGTTACACATAGAACCGTATGATGGCAGTAGCTCGAACTCTGTATTTGGTACTACGTAGCAAATATGTGAAACAATCGTTGTTTTTAGCTGCAATTTTACAACGACCTCCCATTTAGTTAACTATAGCATAAAATTTATTTTCTATTAAACACTAATACAAACACAAATTACTACATACATTACGTGTATGATTAAACGTAATCGTAGTCCTGCTCAGCATTTGCAACTTCCCTACTACTTAATTTTTGTAGGGCTCTAGCCGCTAGTTAGTGATCTGCGGCCGGCCGTTGTGGCCGAGCGGTTGTAGGCGCTTCAGTCTGGAACCGCACGAACACTACTGTCGCAGTTTCGAATCCTTACTCGGGCATGTATGTGTATGATGTCCTTAGGTTAATTAGGTTTAGGTAGTTCTACGTTCTAGTGGACTGATGACCTCAGATGTTAAGTCCAATAGTTCAGAGCCATTTCTGAAGTGATCTACGCCGGTAACTACAATTTACATATAACTAGCGACGCACTCAGCTTCGCACGGGCTGCACATAATGTCTACCGTTCGACCAATTGTCTGACATAGTGGTAATAAATTAACACACACACCTTCCTCGTTAATCAATCTGTTCGTGAAAACCAGTGGTTCCTGGGATTAGCCTGAAGATACAAACTGAAATCGCGGTGGGAGATTTTAATTTACAGTACGCGTAGATATTCCACTCTAGAACAAGAGATTTTAATTTACAGTATGTCAAAATACTGCAGCCTAGAACAAAGTACAACGCACATCTTTGTTTTACAATCACAGAAATTCTACATCACTGTCGACTTCTAAATCAAAGAACATTACACACTTTTATAACCACGTCGACGCCTCATAATTAAACAGTCACATTTCCTCTCTCTCAATTTCCCATCGCTCATGCCGCGTCGTATTCCCGGATCGTCTCTTTCTCAAAAGTAAAAACAATAATTAAGTTCCGATCCCTCAATTCCTATCTAGCTTACAAAATAAAACACTTAAACTATAATTTCTTACTAGTGCTGAGAAGATATCTTCAGCTCTTATGGAAAGATAAACGCAGATAACTGTTGAAACTCATTAACTCTCACCAGAGAAAAGAATAGCTCACTCTTAACAATGTTACCTTGTGATGTCACATGTGTGCCGGTTTGAAAGAAGCCTCCATGGCAGACTAAAGTACATAGATGGTAGCTAAGTGCTCGGCTCGCTTCACCTCCAAATCTCCCCCAAGCACATCGTCCCGACGCTTACCTGTGGACAAAGAAAACACAGTAACTACGCATACCTCTGAAGATCACAAAAAAGTGTCAGGCAGCAGCACAGAGACAGAACAATTATTTTGAGAAGCATAAGCAACACATACAGTTAAATCTTCGTTCCTGGCTTCGCTGCCAACACAGGAACACACTACTTACTCTCATTCTTAATTTACTGTAATTTTATATTTTTCTATGACCTGTTCTCATGTAGCTGGTAGGAAGGTCGCATGGCTGAAAACGGTTACCAAAAAAATAATAAAAAAGCAAGTTAGACTGGCTCAAAATAAATGACATTTTACAATAAAATGTGAAGTACTTCAGATTTCTTTTCGCAAATAAATAAATGAATAAATAGGTAAATGAATAAGTAAATACGATGGAAAGCGTTTGCCACATCACCTACGATGTATACTACGTCTTTTTCTATAAACTTATTTAGGCCATTTCTGGGACAGAGGTTCATTAATGGCCTCCACACAAAAAGAGACGTGAATACAGCAGATTATCGGCAAGAATAGGGTGTCGTATTTATCATCGTCTATATTTGGTCGATGAAGTCAGCGACACAAGACAGGCTACTACGACGTGTACCCATGGGGGCTCAAATTACAGGACGCAAGTACATGATATTATTTTGACACAATACCAACACTACACTCTGTTCATCATAAGAATAAACCAGATGTAAACATTACGCCATGTATTCTTCCGAGTTTGCTTGTATCTAATTGGATTTCGTTTCACGTGGAGCGGAAGCCAAGCTGTGACCAGTACAGTCAAGTATGATCGTAAGCATACGTTTTATGCTGCGTTGCATGAACACAGACTGAGCGATAAATGCGGGACAACAGCATTACCGGCGCATTAAACTTGGGAAGGCACTGCCCAGCCAGTGGTCCAACTAACCTGTAATGACGTGAGCAGTTGCGGTTCAGACGTAAAAAAAGAGACGAGCATGGAAACAATATAGCTTCGAATGTCATTTAATTTTTAAACAGAATGAAATAATATTCGACAAAACTTCAGCACTACTGCACGCTTCTTAGTTGACCAGACGGAAAGCGTAAAATGCTCTCGTTCTCACCTGACATAGTATTCTAATTACAAACAAGAGTTATGAAAATTTCTAACTTAAACACAGGGTAATTTTTCTGGGTGAGCTGTGTGTGATGCAAAAGCATACTTCAGGGATTTCACCGTACTGTTGAATACTGAAACAACTGAAGGTATTAATTACAGTCAGTCTTCAGGTAATCTCTTAGATCCTTCCTTATCCGAATCGGAGAAATACATTTCAGTTCTGGATGTGTCAAACTGCTACGTTGAGCCTCTCAGCAACAGAACCCACGAAGCCAACCAGGCGCCGCATTTTCTCCTCTTCTTTTATGACGACCCACTCTATACCCCGCCAGCGTTCGGCAGTGACACATGAGAAACCTGCGTCCGTCAGTTACAGTACGTCTCGCAGGTCTTGTTACTTCTAGGCCCTCATCCCGTAACTTGGCTCCAGGTCAGTTCTGTTCCTACTGAAATGGTACAGCGGCAACTGTAAAAATGCAGCATTTGCACGGTGTGCTCGTTGCTGTGAAAAATATTGTTTCTCATGTTTATATGACACTTATCTACGTCAGTGGTATAAAACGATGGACATAGTCCAAATGAAGAGTATTTGAATTGCGGTTGTTTCAAAGAAAATGCCTTTTTTGCATGCTGCACATCGAAATTTTATTTTTTTATTTGTGCACCCAGACGTGTTTTGCCTTTTTTACAGGGCATCTTCAGTGGGTGTCCTGAAATATTACACGATTTGTCCTTTTTACACATAGGTTATGGTTTTACATCTAGGTTCTAGATTTAAAAACAGGTCATTAACGGTTTTTTTTAAATGGAAAAGTATTTACAGGTTACTTCTAATTCACTGCTTCTAAGCAAACTGCTTTTTCTCATCTGGCAACCAGGTGGACATCTTACAGTTCACTTTCCGTTCACTGTGAATTAGAAGTTACCTGTAAGTACCTTTCCATTTCATAAAAAAACGTTAAGGAACTGTTTTTAAATGAAACCATAGCCCATGTGTAGAAAGGACAAATCATGTAATATTTCACTACACCCACTAAAGATGCCTTGTAAAAAAGGCGAAACGCATCTGGGTGCATAAATAAAAATGCAAATTTCGATGTCCAGCATGCAAAAAAGGCATTTCCTTTGAATCAACCGCAATTCATATACAGCTGCTGCGAAAATGGCCACTACAAGAAACGTGTTAAAGAGTATTTGATCTTTCATTTTTGCCTTAAAAAATAAAACTATGTTTCCTTAATTTAAGCAACTTTTATTAACAGTCTTTCATAAAATATCAATGATTAAAAATTTATATTTGGAATGAAAACGGGAATTTCGCGTGCAATATTTAATTAGAAACAATAAGACGTGCATTATTCACAAAAAATTATGATGAATTTTACAGTTACGAGATGCAGGTATTTCATATTGAACGAGAAAAAAACATTAACTAAGACGAGATTTGAACCAGCAAACTGTAATAGATTTTCAATCAATTACGCTACGGATTCCACTACAGGTCGAGTATGTATTTGTGTCTCAACTGCATCTAATACAGTCCCTCGGAAAGCTTCTGTAATTTTATGCAAAACATTAAGAACAACCTACTTCTCGGCACTCCTTAACCGTGTTACAGGCGTGGTCACTACGGAACAGAAAGCAGCCTCAGCCATTTTCATACTGCGCATAAACAGCGCGACAATCCGAGCACAACAGAACAGGGGCTATGAGAGTACAATGTATATATAAATTTTAATATCTTAAAGTTTCACTAAATGTAACTTACTAATAATATAATACATGACTTACTTCCAAGAGCATAACACCAGTGTACGTGTGCTACGGCTTCTGACCAGTTATCGTGTTTGTGTTTGTTTACATCAGGTTTATTCTTACGATGAACGGAGCATAGTAATCTTTCATTCGCATTATTCTTCCAGCGCTGTGATTCTGAGCCGTTGCAGTAATACGGAATATATTTCTCTCGCAACATTTTTCACAGATGAAATTTCCGTATACTTTTTTATCAATTTCGACGCACGGGCGTATCACAACGCGTTACACGTGCCACTTTCTCCGGTAATGGCACGGGCAAACGGCGTGCCGATGACGTCCGAACAGTGCGAATTGCTCCCAGAGGGGGCAGCGTCACACACTGCTTTGAAATATGGCCGCACGCGAGCGCGCGATACATACTGCCTTTTCCCCTTTTCACTTAAACGAAATGGCGCGTACGTGACTAAAATGTGCTTCTCCAGGATGACGGATGTAGCTGACCTGCCGCCCCACTGTTGGACCTACCTAACACGGCATGCACGTACAAGGCAACTATGTATGTAAAGGCGGTTTTCTTCTGCTCTAGGCTCGACAGCACTACTCATCAATGACCTGCCTTAACCTCGCTGTTGTTCTCGTGCCGTTAATCGTTTTGGCTCAATTCGTTGTGATTTCAAAGCATTTTATGAGCAGTGTTGCCAAATCAGCTTTTTAGAGCCTACTCTGGCTTCTTTTAAATACCATTTAGCTCGCTAATAAGTGAATTAGAAGGACCCAAAGAGTGTCAGTTTTCACAGTCATTTGGCATTCTATCTGGCTTTCTTTTTTTTTTATTTACTATATGAAAGTATTACAATTCATACAGATTACAGCAAAATTATTTGCATTGATGTAAGATCTCAAACCACGCTTTAATAGCCGGCCGAAGTGGCCGTGCGGTTAAAGGCGCTGCAGTCTGGAACCGCAAGACCGCTACGGTCGCAGGTTCGAATCCTGCCTCGGGCATGGATGTTTGTGATGTCCTTAGGTTAATTAGGTTTAACTAGTTCTAAGTTCTAGGGGACTAATGACCTCAGCAGTTGAGTCCCATAGTGCTCAGAGCCATTTGAACCACGCTTTAATACTGCATAAAAACATATTAATAGACTGAATTACAGCTCACAACAAAGCAGATGAAAGATGTGTTCGTGTGCTTTTCGGACTCGCCAGAATATACGCACACAGCGAATAAAAACGTAACTATGAAATATAAGTAGTTGGCAGCGATATTGGCAACACTGTTGCAGCACAGGGTTACTATATCTAGCTGGAACCTCGCTGCGACACTCTTGAGATGGGGCTGCAGAAATAAAGCACAAAATTTACTTAATGTAATTACTTCTTATTTAAAACACAATCACATGGAACTTATTGCGGAAGAAGTAGTGGTACACCATATTTTTCCAAAGATTTCACCCTTTTCAGCAAGTCTTTCTTCCCTTTTACGTATTATTAAAACTTCTTGCAGTAAGCTTGTAGTTAAACTGGCACTGTAAGACTGATTCCACAGTACCTGCCGGAAGTCGCTTTCTTTCATCAGTCCACTGGGCCCACACAGCGAAAATATTCTTTGCACCGTAGCGTTGTGTGCGGGAATGGAAAACATATACTCGCATAATTTTAGTAGTTGGCATTTGCACTCAAGATTTTCGGTTTCCTTAAGAAAGTAAATCCACCTTTCTTCCACGGAGAGTTTAGACTTCCATTCTGTGTCACGCTTAGTATCCAAAAAGCTCCTCAGATACTTATATTCCCGAAATCAATTGTCGCATGAAATCTTCACACCATTTTTAGTGAGATGTATAAAAGTGCTTTCAATCAACACCCAATCTGCGGTTTCACATAGCATCATCCAATCAAATATTTGATTAGTTACTAAAGAACCAGCCCGTTTCTCTAAGTAATCAAATGCTATGGCATAGAAAGTCACTGCTTCTTCCACAACTTTCAAAATCAGGCAACGAGCAATTCTTCCTGGGTATCTTCTTTAATATCGAATGTAGAAATAGGTTTTGATGTCGATGCTGCCGCGAATCTGCTTGAATTATTCTTCGTAGAAATGTGATGCTTCACATCTGCCTTACCTCCGCGAGTTACTGAGATACAAATCTCACACAACGCTTCCTGATCTGCACGTCCTTTCTTGACAAAGATTACTCTTTTGTGTTATCATCCGAAAGTGACACTTCCTCTTTCCTCCCTTTGGCATTTTCGTAACCTATGACAAGATACATCTGTTTGACGGCAAACAATTGACAACAACACTTCAGTATCGAAATACACTTCAAGCCCAATATACCCGCAGTGAACACTTCAAATATTGCCAAATTCCAATTGTTGTTTGCATTACGATTAGAAAGAACCGTCTTATCAGATCGCTATTCAAATAGGAACTGCCCGTTTGCTCCACGTGCCGTTGCTTAAATGGTTTAAGCCCCGTACTACTGGAGAAACCTGGTATTTTCTCGAATTACGGCGCTTTATCTAGAAAAAGCTAGCATCGACAATACAGGATACGCAACGTGCAACGCCATCTGAGAGACGACCACGTTCAAACTCACTCATTTCTTGATAATCTGCCATTGTAGCAACAGTAACCGATCTAACAACTGTGCCAGACACTTGTTGTCTTATATAGTCGTTGCCGACCGCGGCGCCGTTTTCTGCCTGTTTACATATCTCTGTATTTGAATACGAATGCTTGTACCAGTTTAGCCCGTGTTTACTAGGTATTTGTTCTTATTTTGGTCCATACTATCATGTCCGAAAGCTGCCTACCCACAAATTTTAGAAACAACAGTACCAGTAAACGTATACCACTGTCAGAGGTATCAGAACGTTCTTCGCATATAACTTTCGATTTGTTAATTTCCTGTACAGGGACCCTTACCCAAACTGATACATTTATCCTTCTCCTTCGTCCTAGAACGTTTGTAACATTATCACAGAATCACACCGTGTATGCATACTTTTACAGGCGCCGGCGGCTATAACTTTGACGCTCTGTAGCGTCGCTGGATGACGTTTCCGAACATGGGTTCCTTTTCCAAATATTATGTAGGCTGCTCTCAGCCCTATACAAGCCGTAGAAGTTTTAACGGGTGGCGAATGTTAAGTTCGCACAGCTCCGAGCGGCGCTTGATAATTAGCGATCTCTACAGATCGTAAGTGGATCGAATCAGCATATCCAGACACTCTGGGATGATGATGGCATTTACACAGAGGATGACACGCGTAAAGCTGAAATACTAAACACCTTTTTTCAAAGCTATTTCACAGAGGAACACCGCACTGCAGTTCCTTCTCTAAATCCTCGCACCAACGAAAAAATGACTCGCATCGAAATAAGTGTCCAAGGAATAGAAAAGCAACTGAAATCGCTAAACAGAGGAAAGTCCACTGGACTTGACGGGATACCAATTCGATTCTACACAGAGTACGCGAAAGAACTTGCCCCCCTTCTAACAGCCGTGTACCCCAAGTCTCTATAGGAACGGAAGGGCCCAAATGATTGAAAAAGTGCACAGGTAGTTCCAGTTATCAAGAAGGGTCGTCGAGGAGATGCGGAAAACTATAGGCCTATATGTCTGACATCGATCTGTTGTAGAATTTTAGAACATGTTTTTTGCTCGCGTATCATGTCATTTCTGGAAACCCAGAATCTACTCTGTAGGAATCAACATGGATTCCAGAAACAGCGATCGTGTAAGAACTAACTCGCTTTATTTGTTCATGAGACCCAGAAAATATTAGATGCAGGCTCCCAGGTAGATGCCATTTTCCTTGACTTCCGGAAGGCGTTCGATACAGTTTCGCACTGTCGCCTGATAAACAAAGTAAGAGCCTACGGAATATCAGACCAGCTGTGTGGCTGGATTGAAGAGTTTTTAGCAAACCGAACACAGCATATTGTTCTCAATGGAGAGACGTCTACAGACGGTGAAGTAACCTCTGGCGTGCCACACGGGAGTGTTATGGGACAAATGCCTTTCACAATACATATAAATGACCTAGTAGATAGTGTCGGAAGTTCCATGCGGTTTTTCGCGGATGATGCTGTAGTATGCAGAGAAGTTGCAGCATTAGAAAATTGCAGCGAAATGCAGGAAGATCTGCAGCGGATAGGCACTTGGTGCAAGGAGTGGCAACTGACTCTTAACATAGACAAATGTAATATGTTGCGAATACATAGAAAGAAGGATCCTTTATTATATGATTATATGATAGCGGAACAAACAATGGTAGCAGTTACTTCTGTAAAATATCTGGGAGTATGCGTACGGAACGATTTGAAGTGGACTGACCATATAAAATTAATTGTTGGTAAGGCGGGTGCCAGGTTGAGACTAATTGGAAGAGTCCCTAGAAAATGTAGTCCATCAACAAAGGAGGTGGCTTACAAAACACTCGTTCGACCTATACTTGAGTGTTGCTCATCAGTGTGGGATCCGTACCAGGTCGGGTTGACGGAGGAGATAGAAAAGATCCAAAGAAGAGCGGCGCGTTTCGTCACAGGGTTATTTGGTAACCGTGATAGCGTTACGGAGATGTTTAATAAACTCAAGTGGCAGACTCTGCAAGAGAGGCGCTCTGCATCGTGGTGTAGCTTGCCGTCCAGGTTTCAAGAGGGTACGTTTCTGGATGAGCTATCGAATATATTGCTTCCCCCTACTTATACCTCCCGAGGAGATCACGAACGTAAAATTAGAGAGATTCAAGCGCGCACGGAGGCTTTCCGGCAGTCGTTCTTCCCGCGAACCATACGCGACTGGAACAAGAAGGGGAGGTAATGACAGTGGCACGTAAAGTGCCCTCCGCCACACACCGTTGGGTGGCTTGCGCAGTATAAATGTAGATGTAGATGCGGCTCTCTAAAGAGGAGAAACGATTAACGGTCGAGAGCGGTCCTACGGTAGCAGCGCATGCGCACTGCTTCCGCTGCGACGCTGTCGCGGTATTGCCGGTGCGGGCGGCCGCACGGCCCTACGCCGTAATAACCTCTATATATGCCGTTTGAAGTCTGAAGAAATTCATCGTGGCGGCGGGAGAGAGCGGCTCCGGCGACAAAGGCTGCCCGCCCAGCTGCGGCGTCCCAGTTCCATCACGACAGCCGTGCCACAGCACAGCGGCAGCTACCTGCTCTCTCTCTCCACGCCGAGGACGCTAAAGACGTTGCGACCGCTGCGGGCAATCGAAACCACGTGTGAGAAGCAACTATTCGAGAGGCATGATGTCACAGAAAGTGAAATTTTCTGGAGAAGTGCGAAATCTATATAGTAAATGCATTTATTAATTTTTTCGAAATTTATACAAAATACTCGGGTAGGGCTGTTGATAAAAATGTATTCATTACACAGTAATTTTTTGTTTTACCTCAAGATATGAAATTTTTCTGATGGACTAAATACTATTCATTGTGTTCTACAGGACAACTAGCCTTTTAATAACTTTCCTTTAATATACATCTATGGTCACCAACTTTTTGCTAACGAATTGCCGGTTTCGGTCTTTAATGATCATCATCAGATCTGTTTCATTAAAAAAAATGGTTCAAATGGCTCTGAGCACTATGGGACTTAACTTCTGAGGTCATCAGTCCCCTAGAACTTAGAGCTACTTAAACCCAACTAACCTAAGGACATCACACACATCCATGCTCAAGGCAGGATTCGAACCTGCGACCGTAGCGGTCGCGCGGTTCCAGACTGTAGCGCCTATAACCGCTCGGCCACCCCGGCCGGCGAACCCTGTTAATACATGCCTGCAGTTGTATTATAGAAAGAGGATATTGGCCACCAAACAACCTTGCTTCCCATGGTATAAGCCAATCTGCCTCGATAGCTTAGTGGTCGCCGGCACGGTAACTCAGCGTGTTCGGTCACAGTGTTAGCTGCCCTCTGCAATAAAAAAACTGAATTAATGGATCAACGACGAACTGAAACGGGTGTCTTGCGACGTCTGCCACGAGCAGATACAACGAACAAATTGAGACTTAAAAAAACGTGGTCAACGTGACGGACTGCCGTCCTACGGGCCCGGGTTCGATTCACGGCTGGGTCGGGTATTTTCTCCGCTCAGGTCGCCGAGTGTGGCGTTGAATGTAATAAGACCTGCACCAAGGCGGCCGGACCTGCCCCGCAAGGGGCCTCCCGGCCAATGAGGCCGAACGCTCATTTCCATTTCCATGGTATAAGCCTTCAGTAACGAGACGACACAAAGGTGTTTCTCGCTTTCCTGCGAGAAGTCGCTTTAACCATTGTGCAGTCTAACATGTTGCATATTCGTTGCTATAAATACCGAAAAGTATCATCGATTTAGATTTAGCAAGACGTTTCCACGTAACTGATTGATAGCAGTCACAGAGTCGTTTTTTTTTTTTTTTTTTTTCCTTTTCTTTCGGTCCTTGGAACCCAATGTATAGTCACTCGGTGGAGTGCTTAATGATAAAAGCGTCTTAATGTAGTAGAAGGTCGTCGGCTCCCGTGATCTGCCGGTAAATCGCGTACCTGGAAACCGAGAGACCGCGGGGTCGCATGGCGGGACTACGGAAATTTTGAGTCTTGCCTTTAACCTAGCCTTCACCTCTCAACGACGTGAGAAGCCGCCAGAAACGACACGCGGTTCGAATTCCCCTTTAAGCTGCAGATCCCCTTTCCCCGATTGGATTACTGGAGTACATTGAGGGCACGTAGGCGGCCGAAGTGGCATCCAATTGACAGACTTGCACCTGTCCACTGGAGCACACGAAGCTATTATGTAACTGAAGGTTTAATTTACATTCTCCACAAATGAGTAACACCGGTGCCTTCTCATTCTTCGTGTAAAATGCACTCTCTCAAATCTTCACCTCAAGACGGTTGACTGAATAACCGGTGTCCACTTGCCTTGTGTCTCCACTTGTTTACTGTCAACTTCTGCACGAGGAAGACTTACGTCTCCTCGCGTACACTCCGATAAGTTTTGAATGTATCTTGAGGAGAGGGAGTAGATTATCGAAAAAAAAACATACAGGGTGCTGTTAAAAAAAATACAGCTGTTTGTACCTGCGTAACGAAACGTTTACAACAAAGGGAATCTTGCTCGTTAACGTTCCCCCAGAAGCGAAACAATATTTGCTTGATACATTTTTTTTTAATTTGCTTCTAGACAAAAATTTATTTAGAGTGGACCAGATTACTCGGAACACCCTGTAAATGGTCAATGACTCAACACCTGTATCATCAATAATTTCGTGTATGCTTCAAGATAGCGAAACGAAGTTATCGGCAAATCATGGGAAGCAAAAGGGTGCGCAGTTTTGTTGTATGTTTAATGCTCTAAACTCTCATACCAACCGAGATATTCGAGCTTGTTTTTTTTTCTTTTTTTTTTTTTTTTTTCATGGTACGATGTGCTGTTTTTGACGACATTCGAAAGCTCTTGAAAATATAAATTCATTCATCATAATCGGTATTTTTTGAAAGCCTGTGATTGTGTCTTTAATGATTTAAATAACAAAACGGTGTTTCTGTTACGTTTTTCAATGCATAACGCGAAATAGCACGAACTGTTTCATGAATTTGATCCCTTTTTCAAGTGGTGCAACTATTTATATTGTTACTGTATGCGATGTGTGCATGGGTATTGTTCTGCTTCACTTGTCCTGCAGAAGTCCTTTTATGCTTTTACTGTAATCGGTAAATACAAACCTTCTGCAGCTTTACACGATAACGTTAGATAATAGTGTCTGTCTCTTTTCTGTTTCTTATCTTCAGCTTCCAAATGCCTAATCAAAGAAAACATGGTCCATAGTATACGGTAATGTAGACGATCGTTATTTACTAATCGCACGACTTAAATAAAGTTCGTCTACATTACAGTTTAGTACGGAGCAAGTTTCCTTTTATTAAGTATCATTTGTGTATTTGTTTACGAAACGGTGGTACACACAGCAAAAAAATTCCTTTCAAGCAAGGGAACTGGACCAAAGAATTGGACATTATTAAGTAAATTATATTGCCTAATGACTTCCCCAGATCAATAATTGACAAAACGCAGCAACACATAGCACACCGGAAAGAAATTCCTGGCTGTACTAAAGCGACAAATAACAGAATCAAAAGTGTGACCAGCATAGGTTTCTACTTACGTCACACACAGAGAAAGTAGCGTTCTCCAGAAACAATACAAATTAGTTCATACCTTGAACAATAAAAAGGGAAAATTTTTTAGATTCAGTAATATACTAAATCACGTGTAAAACTTGCTCAAGCTGCCAAATAGAACAGAATAGTAAGAATTTTCGTACTACACTGAAACCGTTAGCTGTTACACACTTAACCAATTCACAAAATCAGACATAATAACGCACATGAGAAACGCTGGACGTCCATTCACAAATACGGAAGATCTTCATACTCCATCACATACGAGGGATTTAATGGAAAAGCTGGAAATCCTTGTACACCACAAGATCTCAGGGGAAAATATTCTCACGACAAGCTGGACAGTGAATCGATTAATTTGTTCAAATGTTTCTTCTGTGCATAATAACTGTACTAAATCCATATATAAGTTCACTCCTTCATACATTCCACTCAGTACTTGCAACAAAATAGTATACAAGAGAATTTAAAGCGTAAATGATAATTTTGGTAGTCAGTGGTGTTACTAACAGAAGTTTTAAGCGACAATTTGATGTAAAAATGGAACGCCTTTGACTGTATCCACACTTTTTGGGGATCAATATTGTCGTAATTTCTTTGTGTTATAAGAGGCAGTGAAATGAAGAAGAGACAGACTTTATAACGTGCATGGGGCGGACGTTGGCAACGCAGATAGGTGTGTACATAGAAGTGCCCGCTATTGGTAACCAGGAAGCAACAGCGTGAAAAGTTCACAGCTGTGCCATTTGTGTGTTAGACGCGCTCGACGAGAGGTCAGCGATTTGTGTGTGCATCCTACTTCTCTGTGGGTCGGGAAAGAGGAACAGCAAGGTGTAGTACGGTTCTTGACTGCGGAAGGAGTGTGAGGAAGTGAAATTTATGCCCGAATGTCTGCCGTGTACTGTGAGCAAAGCATGTCACGTGCATGTGTTTGCGTGGACTAAACGATTTCGATAAGGTCAGGTGTCACTGATAAGACAGCGGTCAACCGGGACGGGCTCACCGTGTTATTTCGCCTTCTGCCACTGCTGCGGCGGATGTTCCGTCAGGAAGGTCAGTCGGCGGGCGGTATAAGGTACTCGGCTCCTGTTGGACATCATCGGCCACGGTACGACTCACGTTATCATGACAGGGCGTCTGGAGTTCCGGAAAACCTGTGCGCGCTGGGTTCCCCACAGCCTGACGGAGGAGCAGGTTGAGCAGAATATCGAAATTACCGCAGCACAGAAGCATTTACCGTCTTGTCCCACAGCGGGTTAAATGTATTAACAGTTAACTTGCTTTTTTCTCGTCTGTCTCGTTTTCATTTGACTGCCCCTTAGCCTTAATAAAACCGACAAACTGCAGAGACGGATTCTTGAATGGAAACGGAGGTGGTGCTGGTGGTGGTGGTGGTGGTGGTGGTGGTGGTGGTTAGTGTTTAACGTCCCGTCGACAACGAGGTCATTAGAGACGGAGCGCAAGCTCGGGTTAGGGAAGGATTGGGAAGGAAATCGGCCGTGCCCTTTCAAAGGAACCATCTCGGCATTCGCCTGAAACGATTTAGGGAAATCACGGAAAACCTAAATCAGGAAGGCCGGAGACGGGATTGAACCGTCGTCCTCCCGAATGCGTGTCCAGTGTGCTAACCACTGCGCCACCTCGCTCGGTGGAAACGGAGGAAAACAGATTCTGTGAACATGCGTCCGGAAATGGACACTGTGCGTGCAACGGCAACAAATCGTCCGGGAGCGCGATACAGACCTGCATCGCATCCACGCCAAGAGAGATGTTCAAAGTAGCCTGCATGGGATGGTTCAAATGGCTCTGAGCACTATGGGACTTAACATCTGAGGTCATCAGTCCCCCTAGACTTAGAACTACCTCAACCTAACTAACCTAAGGACACCACGCACATCCATGCCCGAGGCAGGATTCGAACGTGCGACCGTAGCAGCAGCGCGGTTCCAGACTGAATCGCACAGAATCGCTCGGCCACAGCGGCCGGCTGCATGGGATGCAACGCACGCGGTTGTCGTGCAGGATACACATAATCGTACACTGGCTTACACAATGTTCGCACGCTGGTGTACCACTTGCCTGGAGCTCACACTAGGGTTCGTCTCAATATCATGTTGAAACCGGTGTTGCAAATCTGGTGCACGTACAGTCCGCCGCCTCCCTATACTTTCGTCTTTCTGAAAGGACCCATGTTCATACAAACGCCCAGGACTTGAAATGTTGTGTGATGTGGTTTATGTCTGTGAGGGTACTTGTTTTGGTACAGCCGTGCTGCCTCTCGACCATTTCCACCTGCTTGGACGTACACAAACATCATCTCCGCTTATTTCCGACACGAAAGCCTGACCATTTTTGCAGCACTCTGCGTCAACCACACAGCCAGCAACACACAAGGAACACACGGCATGTGTTCAGAAGAACTTTCATTCATCAGCGCTGTCTACCGTGGCAACGACGCATTGCCGGACGCACGTTCACAGGACATTTACTCTTCGACTTCCAGTCAGCAATCCGTCCCTGCAGTTCGTCGGTTTTATGAATGTTGATCCTGTATTTTAATTTCACGTGACCAGTGTCGTTGAGGATGTGTGTGTCGCGCGGCCGCTGCGGTCGCAGGTTCGGCTCCTGCCTCGGGCGTGGATGTGTGTGATGTCCTTAGCTTACAAGGGGAGGCCGCCAATTGTGAAATTCAGATTCGATTCATACTGCGCATTATAAAATCTCATGGCCAGAGGTGTAATGTGGCAAAGCACCAAGATGCACTTCTCAGCCGTTGTCGAGAAAATCGACAGTTAAAAGAAACCGTTGCGTGGAATACTATCTACGATTAATAAATTTCTACAGCGTCGTGGTGCAGCGGTAAGCGCTCGGGTTCGTAATCCGAAGGTCCCCGGATCGAATCTCGCACCATGCAGCCTTTTTTTTAGTATTTTTTTTGTCATATATATATATATATAATTCCCGGCAATCAGTTGCAACAATTAGGCATATAATAAGTTGTTGAAAGTCGTTTGTGGTGGAAAAACTGGCGACTTCGAACATCATTATATTTCCCGTAAACAAAGTTGTATTTCACAAATGTTATTAATTGTCTTCATAATGTTAACCACGTATAGTTAACGGAAGACGTAGAAACGATATTCCGAAACGAATACAAGTCAAACGTTCGAATTAGAATAGAGATCCCACGAACACAAATTTGCTGTGGCAGGTATGAAATATAAACTCCGTTACTCGCTCGTTACACTTGAAGAACAGACGTTGAATGGGCCGAAACGAGCCGCCGCATAACTAGCGTAGTTGCCTGCTAACTTCGAAAGAAGGTAGATGCGGCCCCTAGCGCAACTTATAACATCGTCGAAAATCAGTGCGGACGGGAGAGCTTTGGTACACCCTGTTAAACAAACGAAAAAATGGAGGCGGTACAACTGGAGAGCGATCCGCCTTCACCAACATGCATAAGCAATTCATTAATAGTTTTATATATATATATATATATATATATATATATATATATATATATATATATATATATATTTGAATTACAAAAAACTAATTATAAAAAACATTTGCATGGCGCGAGATTCGATCCGGCGACCTTTGGATTACGAACCCGAGCGCTTACCGCTGCGCCACGACGCTGGAGAAAAATATTAATCGTAGAGAGTATTTCACCGCAACGGTTTCTTTTAACCGTCGATTTTCTCGACAACGGCTGAGAAGTGCATCTTGGTGCTTTGCCACATTACACCTCTGGCTATGAGCTTTTATTATGCGCAGAATGAATCGAATCTGAATTTCACAATTGGCGGCCTCCCCTTGTTAGTTAGGTTTAAGTAGTTCTAAGTCCTAGGGGACTGATGACCACAGATGTTAAATCCCATAGTGCTCAGAGCCATTTGAACCATTTGAATTTGGTGTGTGTGTGTGTGTGTGTGTGTGTGTGTGTGTGTGTGTGTGTGTGTGTGTGCGCGCGAACGCGGCGCGCGCGCTATAAAGCAATCACAGGATCTGTAAGTAAATACACGAAATGTACTATTTTCTAACATTAACGTATAAAAAATTTCAAGATTTACATTTGTCGATTGCTGTAAAACGTAAAAAGACGAAGGGAGGGCAAGAGAAGCAGAGTAACATACAATGTCAAGATAGTAGATGCGTTTAAAAATAGGAATAAATTCGCGAAAAGCATCGTGCTACGCACAAGTAACGCAAATACGGCAGTGTGCCGTTACTCAAATCAAGCAGTTACTGTTTACAATACGTAACGGAGAAAGTAATGTACTCCCACTTTGGGTACTAGATCATGAAGAAATGTCACACACGTGTTAATTACGTTATCTACCGTTCCTAGAACGAGCACAAACGGAATTCGGCGAGCTATTAGTTCCACAGGCTATCTACAAGCAGCGGGTAACGGTAAGAAGCTGCAGCAATAGTGGGGGAATGCCTCGCAGCAGAACTCAAGTGCTTGCAGCTGCCGCCATGGCTACACCTGCCCAAGAGCCTCAGCCACCTGCCCTTGCAAACCAGTTCAGCCCCCCACCCCGCTCTCGCTCACGCCACAGCTTCATTCTTTATTCGCAAGCTCCACAACCACATAATTTCGCCTTTGAACTACATCGCCTCGTCACACAAAATGCCTTTAGACAATAGCAAGAGGATTGGAACATTTATCATTCTGGGGAAGACATTATGCCTGTGTTCAGCTTGTTATCCCACGTAGACCCTGATTTCGTGATGGTCCTCATGAGATTCAGCCAAGGAAGTTTTCCGACGCGCCTTCAGATTGTTGCAATTAATCCTACTCCACTCTGCGAGTATACTAACACTACAGAGCGTCACATCAGTCAGGCACTATTTGCGTGTGCAAAACGAGGGAGGAACAGACTACTGTTTTTGCAAAAATTGCGACATCTGAAGGAGAGTTTCCACACGAGAGCCACAATTCTACTGTCTTTGAGTAATTCCACATATGGCAAAGAGCTATTTAATTTGTTTACAAACTTCCAAGATATCTCTGCAGTAAAAACACAGCACTGGGAGCTATGTTAACAGTGCATGTCAATACGTCTTTTATATGTACAATGTGGTATCACGTCTCAGCAAAGGAATTCCAATTTTGCGTTTGCCGCCGATAGAGGTTGCGCGGGATCCGGTGGACCCAATAGCGCGCGGCCGCTGAGCCAAGCCTCCAGTAGCTCTGGACTACAAATGCCCTCCGCCGCCGCAATACAGCACGACCGGCGGCAGCCCACAGTCCATTTGCGCTTGGAGCCACTTCTTTCAGACAGTGAGAGCTGGATTGGTTCAAATGGCTCTGAGCACTATGGGACTCAACTGCTGTGGTCATCAGTCCCCTAGAACTTAGAACCACTTAAACCTAACTAACCTAAGGACAACACACACACCCATGCCCGAGGCAGGATTCGAACCTGCGACCGCAGCAGCAGCGCGGCTCCGGACTGGAGCGCCTAGAACCGCACGGTCACCGCGGCCGGCGAGAGCTGGATTCCATTTCTTCCTGCAATAATTGTAATGTGTCTTCATTTGTTTGGCGAAATGCAAGTTAATTGAATCTTCTGTTTACTGTGCTAACTTGTTCACTAATCATTTCTGCTCCTGTCTAGCTTTCCTATGACAACAGCTGCCGCACCGCGCTGTAGCCCACTTCTCTTTACCGATGTGTATGACGTCATACACAACTCACAGTTATTTCAACTTAGCTATCAAACATTTGTACCGCTATTCGTCTTATTCCGTTTCGCTTTATTTCTTAAATTTGTGGTACAAGAACAACTCCCTTTGTCAAACTACCCCCGTAAGATTTCACACAGCTGGTCCAATATCTTTATCAAACGCGTATTTGTGGCTTGGCTCTGAGCACTATGGGACTTAACTTCTGAGGTCATCAGTCCCCTAGAACTTAGAACTACTTAAACCTAACTAACCTAAGGACATCACACACATCCATGCCCGAGGCAGGATTCGAACCTGCGACCGTAGCGGTCGCGCGGTTCCAGACTGTAGCGCCTAGGACCGCTCGGCCACCCCGGCCGGCCGCGTATCTGTCTTAAAACTGTTATATCGTTCCTCCAGTTTTTCATACAAATTAACCAAACCTATTGTTCAAAAATTTACATGCAAGTCAATCAACAGGAGGCTCAAACAGCCATTTGTTAAACTTCTGTCTCTATGTTCTCATATGACAAGTCATTTTGTTTTGTACTGTATGTCAATTATTTACCTTTCAACTAGATGTATGGCCGATAGTTGCCGATGGCCACATTAAAAAAAGAAAAAATATAACACACACAATGGGAAGACATCTGCCACAGGTCTCAAGTATTGGAAGGAATATGTGTTGTTTTTCCGTAGCAGTAGGAATAAGTTAAGGGACGTATACGGTTTCAGGCTCCACAGCTACCTTGAGGCAACAACTGACGCCAAGAGCATCATCACTTCGTTTGTATAAGGTGACAATTACTGTACTATATGAAATAAAATCGTCATAATTTCTGAACTGTTTGCGTTAGGACGTTCAAACTGCGCGGTTGGCCGCGGGGCATGATGGGAATTTGTATGGTTTCGTTTGGTGACGACTCCCGCTTTCATTTGGAGGGGTTCGTCAATAAGCAAAATTGGCGCATTTGGAGGACTGAGAATCCGCATTCCGCGATCGAGAAGTCTCTTCACCCTCAACAGATGACTGTGTGGTGTGCAGTGTCCAGTCACGGAATAATCTGTGCGATATTCCTTGATGGAACAGTGTCTACCGAATGGTACGTGAAGGTTTTGGAAGAAGATATCATCCCCATTATGCAAAGTGATCCTGATTTCGACAAGTGTGGTTCATGCAAGACAGAGCCGGACCCCGTAGAAGCAGGAGAGTGTTTGATGTCCTGGAGGAGCACTTTGGGGACCGCATTCTGAGTCTGAGGTACCCAGAGGCCACCGCCACGGACTTCGATTGGCCGCCATATTTTCAGGATCTGAACACATACGACTCCTTTTTGGGGCTGTATTAAAAAGAACGTGTACAGCATTAACCCCAAAACCATAGCTAAGCTGAAAACAACCATTCAGGAGGTCATCGACAGCATCATATTCCGACACTTTAGCGGGTCATGCAGAATTTCGCTATTCGTATGCCCCACATCATTCTATTCAATTTCACTACCGCATTCCCCTGCTCGAGCTAACCCATTCCCATACCAAAATAATAGGAGCACGGAAACGATTCGAACACAGGGAAAATCGCTCACCCCCTGAGCCAACATTTCCGGCCTGCTCAGAATCCGTTTAGGAAGATTAGAGAATGTCCGCACCACCTCCGCCAGGCTGGAGAAGACCTGCTTACCTGTCGTACGCAAAAGCCACGGAACTGACAAGACAGGCGCAGCCCCGAAATGATTTAGCGTAGTCATTAAAATCTTATCCAACTTTTGTGCATTCCTTTAGACCACGGGCAGGCAAGGGTTCGGATCGGGTCAGAGGTTGATTTCAGTTCGGCCCGTGGGAGGGAGGGTTAGCGAGAGAGAGAGGAGAGAGACAGAGAGAGAGAGAGAGAGAGAGAGAGAGAGAGAGAGAGAGAGACAGACTCTCGCACTGTACTTATTTTGCGTCCCAGAAACAACCCTTGCCTATGTGGTGTCAGTATTTTTGGACAAATATTGTAAAATGTTTGCTAATAGTGTCTGTGGATATTAACATACTAAATTTCAAACACTCGACTGAGCTGCCTGTATCCAATAATCGCAACTAATTGCTTGTTGACTGGAATTGCCTATCTCATTGCGGCATTCTGTTCTTGTGTCCTTTCTCGCGGTAATATTAATAAATAATTCTTTTGGACGTATTAGAACACTCCACCGGTTGAAAAACTGTAGATAATTTATAATGAACTACCTGCAACCTGTTGCTTTTACAGGCGTTTATTTTCCACAGTGACATTTAAAGGTGCATGGCATCCCATCTTCATCTGTTTACATTTATTTGTGTGTTGTGAACATTATTTCCATACTAAAGGCGTTGTGTAATTTCGTAACGGGAGTTTTTAAAAAAAGTAACTATACAGCGCCGTAATTAAACTGACAATGTTCACGACGCGTAAATAAATGTAAACATGTGAAGAAGGGCTGAACATAAATTGAGTGTTCTCTCTCTCTGTCTCTCTATAAAAAAAAAAAAAAGTTTAGAGGCATAATTTGTTGGGTGGCGTGTCGAGGATAGGGAACCATTCATATCGTAGCGTTACCCCACTGCTAGAAAAAAGAAATTAGTGCACCTGCAAAGACGACGCTGATTTTGATGTATGCCACCTGGGGGGTAGTAGATGTACTGATAGTGGTTTCAACGTCGCCCGCCAACAGACAGCGTAGTGACATAGCTGCCAGAGCGCCATCTGTGTCTGTCCTTCAATACGAAATGCTGAAAGCCAGAAGGCTCAGTGCGGCGCAAACGTGTGAAGAAAGCAGGCAACCATGCTACCGAAACGTACTCATGCTTCCTAAAGCCCCCTGAGCGAGTTTGAAACGTGTCAAATTGTGGTCTTTCGAGCGCCGTGATGGTGCGCCGTGACGGTCCTTTCGGCGAATTGCGGCGTAAGTTGGACGTGCTGTGTATCCTGGTATCAGTTGTCAAATGAACATTCTCACACCTCATGGTGAGGTTACGGACGTCCGTGTAGCACAGACGCGCGCCAGGATCGTCGTACTGTAAGAGCAGCAGTGGCAGGTCCTACAGCTACTACGGCACAGGTAAGAGGGCTTGTGAGTCGCAGATGTGTCAACACGAACTGTTGCGAACCGGTTACTGGCAGTGTGACGGCACGCACCCTCAGGCCTGTCTTCCACTCACGGCACAGCATCCTCCTGCACGGCTCGGCTGATGCCGTCAGAGTATCACTTGGCAGATTGAATGGCGCGCTGTGGTCTTCAGCGATAAAAGCAGATTCTCCCTGCAGGCAACTGACGGTCGTCCACGCCTACTATGTAGACCTGGTGAGCACTGGCACGTAGAGTGCATTTGTCCAAGACACACTGGCACCACCCCATACCTTATGGTGTCACAGCTCTTGATCACCTTTGGTGTTTCTGGAGGGCACGAAAACCAGTTTTCGGTACATGCAGAATGTTGTGATCCGTTAATTTGCCGTTCTTGCACCAGGAAGATGATGTTTTGTTCCATTAGTATAATGCTCGCCCACACTCAACATGCTCTTCCCGATCTCCGGACTAGACTCCAGTTGAGCACGTGTGCCATATAACAGGACGCAAGTGACTCGTGCGACACGTCAAGCAACGACTCTTACACAAGTATACGAACAAGTCGAGCACATGTGGATAACGTATCCCAGGACAGTATTCGCTATCTGTACGGTCGACTGGATGCGAGAATCAGCGCCTGCTTTGCTGCCCATTGAGGGTACACCACGTGAGATCCGTACTCAAAGACTGGAAACTTGCACAGGTCAGACCAACATTCAAGAAAGGTAGTAGAAGTAATCCACTAAATTACAGGCCCATATCGTTAACGTCGATATGCAGCAGGATTTTAGAACACATACTGTGTTCGAACGTAATGAATTACCTCGAAGAAAACGGTCTATTGTCGGCCGCGGTGGCCGTGCGGTTCTAGCGCTGCAGTCCGGAACCGCGGGGCTGCTACGGTCGCAGGTTCCAATCCTGCCTCGGGCATGGATGTGTGTGATGTCCTTAGGTTAGTTAGGTTTAAGTAATTCTAAGTACTAGGGGACTGACGACCTAAGATGTTAAGTCCCATAGTGCTCAGAGCCATTTGAACCATTTGAAAACGGTCTATTGACACACAGTCAACACGGGTTTAGAAAACATCGTCCTTGTGGAACACAACTAGCTCTCCATTCACATGAAGTTCTGAGTCCTATTGACAAGGGATTTCACATCGATTCTGTATTTCTGGATATCCGGAAGGCTTTTGACGATGTACCATACATGCGGCTCGTAGTGAAATTGCGTGCTTATGGAATATAGTCTCAGTTATGTGACTGGATTTGTGATTTCCTGTCAGATACGTCACAGTTCGTAGTACTGACGGAAAGTCATCGAGTAAAACAAAAGTGATTTCTGGCGTTCCCCAAGGTAGTGTTATAGGCCCTTTGCTGTTCCTTATCTATATAAACGATTTGGGAGACAATCTGAGCAGCCGTCTTCGGTTGTTTGCAGATGTCGCTGTCGTTTATTGACTAATAAAGTCATCAGAAGATCAAAACAAATTGCGAAACGATTTAGAAGAAATATCGGAATGGTGCGAAAAGTGGCAGTTGACCTTAAATAACGAAAAGTGTAAGGTCATCCACATGAGTGCTAAAAGGAACGCGTTAAACTTCGGTTACACGATAAATTAGTCTATCTAAAAGCCGTAAATTCAACTAAATACCTAGCTATTACAATTACGAACAACTTAAATTGGAAGGAACACATAGAAAATGTTGTGGGGAAGGCTAACCAAACATTGCGCTTTATTGGCAGGACACTTAGAAAATGTAACAGACCTACTAAGGAGACCGCCTACACTACGCTTGTCCGTCCTCTTTTAGAATACTGTTGCGCAGTGTGATATCCTTACCAGATAGGACTGACGGAGCACATCGAAAAAGAAGGGCAGCACGTTTTGTATTATCGCGAAATTAGGAGAGAGTGTCACTGAAATGATACAGGAATTGAGCTGGACATCATTAAAAGAAAGGCGGTTTTCGTTGCGACGGAATCTTCTCACGAAATTGAAATCACCACCTTTCTCCTCCGAATACGAAAATATTTTGTTGATACCAACTTACACATGGAGGAACGATCACCAAGATAAAATAAGGGAAATCAGAACTCGCACGGAAAGATATAGGTGTTCATTCTTTCCGCGCGCTATACGAAATTGGAATAATAGAGAATTGTGAAGGTGGTTCGAAGAACCCTCTGCCAGGTCCTTAAATGTGATTTGCAGAGTATCCATATAGATGTAGATGTAGATACTGATATGCGTGTTTCGCATGGGTCGATAACTGGTATCTCAGAAGCGCTTGTGCTATTGATCTGCACTCATGCTCATAAACTAACGATAGTGTTGATACATGGTGAAACAACGCTCTGGTGGGCGGTCTGCGGGTTTAAATCACCTCGGGGTATGACCGTGCGGTGCATCTGACCTGCGGTCGTCGCACGGTGGCGCTGGCAGCAGTCCACATGTGCAGAGGTGTGTTGGTGCATGTCAAGAGTACGGTGCAGCGAGTAAGTGTGCAGACGTTTTCAGACGTGCTAATGGTGACTCTGTGTTGAAAATGGCTCAAAGAGAACATATTGATGACGTTGTGAGGGTTAGAATACTAGGGCGACTGGAGGCTGGTCAAACACAGCAGGTCGTACCACGGGCCCTCCGTGTGCCATAAAGTGTGATCTCCCGATTATGGCAACCATTCCAGTAGACAGGAAACGTGTCCAGACCCTACAGTACGGGACGTCCACAGTGTACAACACCACAAGAAGACCGACATCTCACCACCAGTGCCCGCAGGTAGCCTTGCTCGGGACCTTACCGCTGCCACTGGAACAGTTGTCTCCAGACACACAGTCTACAGACGACTGAACAGACATGGTTTATTCGCCCGAAGACCTGCAAGGTGCATTCCATTGAACCCTAGTCACAGGAGAGCCCGTAAATCCTGGTGTCAAGAACACTGTACATGATCATTGGAACAGTGGTCCCAGGTTATGTTCACGGACGAGTCCAGGTATAGTCTGAACAGTGTTTCTCGCCGTGATTCATCGCAGTGATTCATCTGGCGTGAACCAGGAACCTGATACCAACCCCTTAATGTCCTTGAAAGGGACCTGTATGGAGGTCGTGGTTTTATGGTGTGGTGTGGGACTATGATTGGTGCACGTAAACCCCTGCATGTCTTCGACAGAGGAACTGTAACAGGTCATGTGTATCGGGACGTCATTTTGCACCAGTATGTCCGCCTTTTCAGGGGTGCAGTGGGTCCCACCTTCCTCCTGATGGATGATAACGCACGGCCCCACCGAGCTGCTATCATGAAACAGAAGATATCAGGTGAATGAAGCGGCCTGCCCGTTCTCCAGACCCAAATCCCCTAAACCCCCGTCTGGGATGCTCTAGGTCGACGTATCGCTGCACGTCTTCACAGCCTTACGACACTTCACTTCAGGAACTCCGACAGGCACTGGTGCAACAATGGGAGGCTATACCTCAGCAGCTGCTCGACCACATGATCCAGAGTATGCCAAACCGTTGAGCGGACTGTGTACGTGTGCATGGTGATCATCTCCCAGATTGATGTCAGGGTACATGGGCAGGAAACAGTGGCGTTTTGTAGCACATGTGTTTCGGGACAGTTTTCTCAACGTATCACCAACACTGTGGACTTACAGATTTGTGTCGTGTGTGTTCCCTATGTGCCTATGCTATTAGCGCCAATTTTGTGTAGTGCCACGTTGTGTGGCACCACATTCTGCAATTATCCTTAATTTATGACCATGAGCGTATAATGTAATCATTACATATACTCCATATGCACTACTGCAACAATAAATCTTGAGTAAACTGCAAACTTCTTAAAGGGTATACTAATGTTTTCCCAGCAGTGTATTAACGTCACGGACGCTACAGTTCTCACTTTATGCGCTGACAGCAGCAGGTATGTGAATCAGGCCCGGGGTTCACCAGAAGTCGCCCACGTCAGCTTCAGACAATTCTTTGAACCGACTACCATGAATTCCGCCCCTGCCTGCAGTCACAATGCAGCCCTGTGCGGCAGTTCGGTCCGTGGCGCGCGCGTATTTGGGCCTGTTTTGCCGCAACGGCCGCCTGCTCACCTGCTGTGACGTAATTGGTGGCGGCGCGTCTCGGCAGGGCGCATGCCTGACCTGGATACGCGCCGCACGGCCTTGGCCGACCCGGCGCCTCTGCTGAATTATCCATTGGCGTGCGCCTAGCCTGGCCTAGTCTATCTCCCACACACTGATTACGACTGCGACCCCGATATTCCAGAGCCCGCGTAATCGACTTACACGGCGCAGCCCGAAGTACGGATGTGACTAATGAAGGGCCATCCTGCCGGAAAGCAATAACCATTCCAACACTGAAATTTTCTTAAGTGCTGGAATTTTTCCGCGTAAATTACCAGCAATCGGGTACGTAACAGTTTGTACGGTAAGTACCACCTGTACGGTGAAACAGACGGTCATAATCCGGAAGCCTGCTGTTCACACCGCGGCACTTTACTGGGCGGGATGCTATTAGAGACCTGTGGTCAGATTGACCCAGTCAATCACGTAGCTCTGTTTTTCATCACCGTTACCGATAGGATAGCCGTAGGAGTGGCTGCGCGAGAAACATGAAAATATGAAAGCAATGCTGTTTGTAGATGGTTTAATTATGAGGGGAAATGTTACCTGAGGTTCACCGATGACATTGTAATTCTATCAGAGGCAGCAAAGGACCTGGAAGAGCAGTTGAACAGATGGACAGTGTCTTGAAAGGAGGATAAAAGATGAATGTCAAAGAACGGAAAATGAGGGTAATGGAATGGAGTCAAATTAAATCGGGTGATGCTGAGGGTATTAGATTAGGAAATGAGACACTTAAAGTAGTAGATGAGTTTTTCTATTTGGGGAGCAAAATAATTGATGATAGTCGAAGCAGAGAGGATATAAAATGTAGACTGGCAGTGGAAGGAAAGCGTTTCTGAAGAAGAGAAATTTGTTAACATCGAGTATAGATTTAAGTGTCAGGAAGTTGTTTCTGAAAGTATTTGTATGGAATGTAACCACGTACGAAAGTGAAACGTGGACGATAAACAGTTGGAGAAGAAGAGAACCGAAGCTTTTGAAATGTGGTGCTACAGAAGAACGCTGAAGATTACATGGGTAGATCACGTAACTAATGAGGAGGTATTGAACAGAATTGGGGAGAAGAGAAGTTTGTGGCACAACTTGACTAGAAGAAGGGATCGGTTGGCAGGACATGTTCTAAGGCATCAAGGGATCACCAATTTTATATTGGATGGCAGCGTGGAGGGTAAAAATCGTAGAGGGAGACCAAGAGATAAATACACTAAGCAGATTCAGAAGGATGTAGGTTGCAGTAGGTACTGGGAGATGATGAAGCTTGCACAGGATAGAGTAGCATGGAGAGCTGCATCAAACCAGTCTCTGGACGGAAGACCACAACATGATACCTGAAACACTAAATATATAGGAGGAGGAGGAGGAGGAGGTGGTGGTGGTGGTGGTGGTGGTGGTGGTGGGACAGTATGGATTCAAATTTAATGGAAAGAAGTATGAACTGACGATGACAACGTGGAATAAAAGAAGAGTAGCAACGGATTTAGTATTAAAGGGCAAGTATAAGAGAGGATTAAAAAGTTTCCGTTTCAGGGCGTTGGTACAGTGTATACGCAACGTAGGGCGACTCCGATGCTGGTAGATAAGCAAAGACATGTAGGCAACGGAGTAGTAAGGCATTGGTGATCTTCCGATGTGCATGCGGTAAATGCGGAAGGTGAGCTATGGCGACGTTGTTATTAAATGCTTCCAATCGAGACCAGCGTTGTGTCATTCTTTTCTTAGGTGCTGAAAGGCAAACAATGGTAAAATGGTAGACATCCATTGGAGAATGAAGAATGTTTATGGAGCAGTACGTGTGTCGAAAACTACCGTTGTGGAATGTTGCGCAAAGTTCATATCACAAATGTCGTGATGAAGGAGTTACACCAACTCAAGTGGAAGACGCTCAAGTGCCTCCCCCCCCCTCCCCCCCCCCCTTACAGTCCTGCTCTCACCCCGTGCGATTATCATGGCTTTGGTCCATCAGAAAAAGCCCTGCAGGGTCGACGACTCCTGTGGGACGAGGATATGCAGCAGGCAGTTACGGACACTGCCTCTCGGAAGACAATGACAAATTAGGTTTTGTTAGACAAGCTAACTGGCTATAGCAAACTTAAAACACACACACACATACGGAGTACATTTGTATCAAGTAGATTGGATTCAAGTAGAGAAACCTCCACATTGCGAGGTCTTGCGATTCTCCAGTGACTTGGGTTCATGTTGCTGCTCGTAGTGTCGCCGAGGCGAAGAGCAGCGAGTGGAGTGCTTGGGGAAGGCGGATCTGATTAGCTTTCCTCGACTTGTAATTACTATTTTTTGCGTTCAGTTAGTTACTATTTGTTAAGTTCAATCAGCGGTATTTTTCCTGCCTCGTGGCCGCTAACGCCCCAGTTACCTGCCCTGGGGGTTAGTGTATGTAACGATAGTCTACGTTTCCTCGCCTTGCGGCTGCTGTCTGGTGAGGCGTGCAGTTTTCACAGCTTTCTTGATTGGAGTTTGGTTGGCGATTCTTCTACTCTGGTAATAGTGATTCCTTTCTCGTTCAAGGCGCTGCAAGCACAGTATTCTGCGGACAGAGTCCAGACCGCCCGTCCCGGTTTTGCCATATTTTTACATCTTGCATTTGGTTTATTGGACGTCAGGTAGCCTCAGCAAGATTATCATTAGTCATTCGTTAGACTGCCACTAGTCTGAGTTACCATCTCGTGAAGTGAATGCAACTCTTGGCTATCTCATCAGTCGCAAAAGTGTTTTTGCCGGACCTACTCAGAGGTCGATTCCTGGTGCACCGTCTGTGACTGGCCCACGTGTTTTATTATTGTATTTGCGGTTTTATTGTATGTTTCTAAATTTTTTTATATAATTGCCATTCTTGGCGTTACAGCAGGTTTAAATGGTTGTGCTACCAAGTTTATCATCATTTTGTCTCACCCGTTTGGTGATGAGATGCCTGTCTTTTTAGATTAACATTTGCTACTGCATTGCTGTTTTACAGTATGTTTGTTAATTTTTTTTATAATTGCCGTTCTTGGCGCTAAAGGCCTTCAGCCGTGACCGTCGTTACTTGCCTTAAAATTCTAATTGGGATCACATTGGCTTCTTTTTAAAACATCATTTGCTGTGTCTGTATTTTATGCTCATTTGGTAAATTGTAACGTACTGAAAGTACTATTAATTACACAGTTGTTGATTCCTTCATTAATAACATGTGATATCTTGATTTATTGCTGAGTCTGGAATTATTGAGTTAAAATAAATGTGTGCTATTGCAAAAGGGAACCAATAGAAACTGATTACGACCCCGTCCACAATCGTAACCGAATCCTGCCTTCCTTGACTACCAGGTTTCACGCAGCTCGCACTTTCGACTTCTATCCGTTTGACCCAATGAAGGATGCACTTCGTGGGAAGCAGTTCGTGGATAAGGGGGAAAGTACAGATGCTCCGACGACGACCAACAGAGTGGTACCACGCGGGCGTACAGATTCCCCCAGTAACGTGGCATAGGGCCATCGTATATAACGAAGATTATGTTGAAAAATAGAGTTATGTAGCCAAGAGCGCGGGGGATAATATGGTATATTGGGATCCTGAACAAAAACAACCTATTTCTTTTTTTTAATACGAGGGTAATCCCAAAAGATTTCTACAATGGTTTACATCAGTTTACAGCTTGAACATTTAGCTATTTTTCGACATAATCACCATTTCTGTAGATGCATTTTTGTAGACTGTGGCAGTTTTTGTATGCCCGTGTCATACCAGCTCGCCGCTATGATGTTCACAAAGTTATGAACTGGCGTGATTGTTGCTTGGTCTCACGTGTAAAGTGGTATGCCCAAGTTTCGTCACTCGTGAGAATTGTCCAGAAAGTTGTCCTGTCGCGGGAAGCATCAACTCGTTGCCGCATGTCGTCCTCAGTCAGCATGCGTGGCACCCATCTTGCGCACACCTTCCGGTAGTTCAATATTTCAGTTAAAATTCTGTGAGCGGTGCTTCGGGAAACCTCAGGAACCAACGTGCAGAGATCATCCACGGTGGTCCGCCGATCTTCACGCATGCTTTGCTCAACATTCAACACTGTCTCCTCAGAAGTTGACGGTCTCCCGCTCCTTTGTTCGTCGTGAATTTCGGTCCGACCAGCTGCAAACTCTCTACACCACTTAGGAACATTTTTGACATCCATGCACGACTCACCATACACTTCCGTCAGTTGGCGATGGATTTCAATCGGCGCAGTGCCCTTTGCGTTCAAGAACCGAATAACTGCGCGCAGTTCGCACTTGGCGGTAACATCCAAAGGGAGCTCCATTCTCAACGGCTGCCAAGCCTAGACTTGGCGCTCAGCGCGGTGTGCGCATGTTTACACACAGCGCGTGAAGCACTCTTCACAACAGTGTGACCAACTGCCACACAGAGTTCTATACTTATAAAAAATAGGAGACCTTACTTTTGGGATTACCCTCGTATGTTGCATTATTTATTGAACGTTGCAAACGTATTGTGAAAATTAATGGCCCAATAACACTAGTTTCGGATACCCCGAAGCTACTCTCACGTCTCAAGCTTTCTATCCGTTTGCTAGAAATTGTTCAATCGAGTCATACAGCTGGTCTGATATTTCGTTGTGTTGATTAGGCGGCAGTGCAGAAGTGTACCGAACGCCTTCCAAAAGTCGAAGAACGCGGCTTCAACCTAGACGCCGGTGTCTACTGCTCAGGTCTGGGTCTCGTCGGCGAACAGAGCGAGGCCCGGTGTGACAGTAGCGCACCGCTGTCGCGGATGACCGCAGAATCGAGAGCGGCGGCGGCGGTGAAAGTTTGTGCGGCAGAGCCCGCTTCTGCTGTTAACGAGGGCTGCCTGCGCCCCGTCACGGGACGGCCCGCGGACCGCGCACCAGGATCGATGACCGCCGCCCACGCACCCAGCCCCGTCGATACCGCCACGCTGGCGCGCGCGCCGCTGCCTCAAGATGCCGCGCTTTGGGCCGAAACGAAATTACACACAGCACCTGAGGAGCCGAGGGTATGGCGGGGGAGGGAGAAAATGGGTAGCGGTGGGGGAGAGAGAGAGGAGAGGGGGGGGAGAGAGAGAGAGAGAGGAGAGGGGGGGGAGAGAGAGAGAGAGAGGAGAGGGGGGGAGAGAGAGAGAGAGAGGAGAGGGGGAGAGAGAGAGAGAGAGAGAGAGAGAGAGAGAGAGAGAGAGGAGAGGGGGGAGAGAGAGGAGAGGGGGGAGAGAGAGGAGAGGGGGAGAGAGAGGAGAGGGAGGAGAGGGGGGAGAGGGGGGAGAGAGAGAGGAGAGGGAGGAGAGGGGGGAGAGGGGGGAGAGGGGGGAGAGGGGGGAGAGAGAGGAGAGGGGGGAGAGAGAGGAGAGGGGGGAGAGAGAGGAGAGGGGGGAGAGAGAGGAGAGGGGGGAGAGAGAGGAGAGGGGGGAGAGAGAGGAGAGGGGGGAGAGAGAGGAGAGGGGGGAGAGAGAGGAGAGGGGGGAGAGAGAGGAGAGGGGGGAGAGAGAGGAGAGGGGGGAGAGAGAGGAGAGGGGGGAGAGAGAGGAGAGGGGGGAGAGAGAGGAGAGGGGGGAGAGAGAGGAGAGGGGGGAGAGAGAGGAGAGGGGGGGAGAGAGGAGAGGGGGGAGAGAGAGGAGAGGGGGGAGAGAGAGGAGAGGGGGGAGAGAGAGGAGAGGGGGGAGAGAGAGGAGAGGGGGGAGAGAGAGGAGAGGGGGGAGAGAGAGGAGAGGGGGGAGAGAGAGGAGAGGGGGGAGAGAGAGGAGAGGGGGGAGAGAGAGGAGAGGGGGGAGAGAGAGGAGAGGGGGGAGAGAGAGGAGAGGGGGGAGAGAGAGAGAGAGGAGAGGGGGGAGAGAGAGGAGAGGGGGGAGAGAGAGGAGAGGGGGGAGAGAGAGGAGAGGGAGGAGAGAGAGGAGAGGGGGGAGAGAGAGGAGAGGGAGGGGAGAGAGGAGAGGGAGGGGAGAGAGGAGAGGGGGGAGAGGGGGGAGAGAGGAGAGGGGGGAGAGGGGGGGGAGAGAGAGAGACTGAGACGAGAGGGGGGAGAGAGAGGGAGAGGGAGAGAGAGAGAGAGAGAGAGAGAGAGAGAGAGAGAGAGAGAGAGGGAGAGAGACGAAGACAGGAGAAACAGAGGAGGAGCAGAAACAGTGGCATGAATACAGGGTGTTTATTGTAGGCGCAAACGAAAGGGGCGAGTAGAGCATAATGAAAAAAGCAAATAATCCTAACACTGAAGTGGCAGAAATTATGGGATAGCGATATGCACATATACTGATGGCGATAGAATCGCGTACGCAAGGTATAGACGGACAGCGCATCGGCGGAGTGGTCATTTGTACTCAGGTAAAATGGAAATGCCGTGTGGCTAGGGCCTCCGGTAGACCGTCCGCCGAGTGCAAGTCTTTCGAGTTGACGCCACTTCGGCGACTTTCGTGTCGATGGGGATGAAGGGATGATAAGGACAACACAACACCCAGTCCCTGAGCGGACGAAATCTCCGACCTTGGCGGGAATCGAACCCGGGCCGTAAGGTATGACATTCCGTCGCGCTGACCACTCAGCTACCAGGGGCGGACTGTACTCAGGTAGTTCAGGTGAAAAAGTTTTTGACGTGATTATGGTCGGACGACGGGGATTAATAGACTCTGATCGCTGAATGATAGTTGGGGCCAGACGCACGGGACATTTCATTTCGGAAATAGTTAGGCGGAAATAGTTAGGGAATTCAATATTACGAGATCCATCGCGTCAAGAGTGTGCCCAGAACACCTGTCTTCAGGCATTATCTCACCACCGACAGCAGCGGCGTTTGCGCAGAGTTGTCAGTGCTTAAAGACAAGCAACACTGCGTGAAATAACCGCAGAACTCAATGTGATGCCAAGGCACTGTACAAGCTGGCGGAGGCTCCATGAAGCTGTGGGCTGTGTTTAGACGGAATGGACCGATCATTGATTGGAAATGCTTACCTTCGGCTACTTCGAGGCCATTTTCAGCCATTCATGTTCCCGAACAAAGAACGTGCCATGTCATGGGGCCACAACTTTTCGCGATTGGTTTGGAGAATACTCTCTGCAGTTCGAGTGAGTGATCTGGCCAACCAGATCGCCCGACATGAATACCATCGAACATTTATTGGACACAATCGAGAGGTCAGTTCGTGCACTAAATCTCGAGCCGGTGACACTTTCGCTATTGTGGACGGCTACAGATGCAGTGTGGCTGACTGTTTCTCCAGGGGACTTCACACGACTTTTTGAGTCCATACCATGTCGAGGTGCTGCACTACGACTGGCACAAACGGTTCAAATGGCTCTGAGCGCTATGGGACTTAACTTCTGAGGCCATCAGTCCGCTAGACTTAGAAGCACTTAAACCTAACGAACCTAACGTCATCACACACATCCATGTCCGAGGCAGGATTCTAACCTGCGACCGTAGCAGCAGCACGGTTCCGGACTGAAGCGCGTAGAGAAGCTCGGCCACAGCGGCCGGTGCACACACTTCAATATACCTTCCGTGCTGATTCTACTATCGACTTCTTGCAGTGAAGGCGAAGGCAGAATGGTCAACGGAGTGTAACGAGGACATTAACTTCGAAGGAGTTTCGTTCCAGGCTATCCAACAGTCCATAAACAATCTGTCCTACCGTCCGGTGGTGGTGGTGATGTGTTGGGGCTTATGGGCGCTCAACATCGAGGTCATCAGCGCCCTGACACACATTAAAAGGAACGAATGTGGACAGACCTAAGAAAACTAAAGCACACACTCAAAGAAAGCAGGAAAAGAAGGAAAATGCTACATAAGAAAGTAAAACCTAAGGAAAGGGGAAACATAGCAACAAGAATGTCACAGGAAATTGTTATTGGCTGGCCACTTACATAAAATATGGTCGAGCTTGTCACACAGTGAGCAAATTAAAAGCCTCTCCCTAAAATCTTTGTAAAAACATTTGACAGGGCACAGAACTTTAAAACTTTAACCACATTCGTCCGAGTGTTGCCTAAAAGAGACGGCAGGTCCGCTGGTCCCAAGCGGAATGAAATTGTCACCATTAATAGGTTAATAGCATGTTACGAGATTATCAACAAAACGGAACACCTTCTGTCTCACTTGCAATTACTACATATTTCGTGAGGATTGTAACACAAAACAAAGCGCAAAAATATTACAGTATATTAAGCTCTCACTCCGACTAGCTGTATAAACAGTCAAACCTGTAAATCTGTCGTCATAAAAGTTTTCTGGGCCGCTGCAATAGTGGCCGAAACGTTGGTTTTTCTCCAGCAGCAGTAGTTTTCACATTATGACGCGGTACCAAATCCAGAAAACTTTTATGTCGACTGACTCTGGCCGCGGAAGCCTACGCAATTATATCTGTAAATCTGTGTTCATTATGCTTTGTAAAAGAAACTTAATTAATTTTTTATTTCGTAACTGATTCTTTCTTTAATTCGATTAGTCAGGGTGACTATTCACACTTGATAATTACGTGGAATAACATTCATATAATTAACACACTTTGACATTCATATTTGTGACTTATAAATCAATAAAATTAAATTTCAGTGCTAGGTTAAAAACACTGAGGTTTCTGAAAAGTGATGAAATTAGTGACATTCCCTAAGATTTCCCTGATTTTTCCAGGTAAAATTTAATTCCATGAGAATTCCATATTTTCCACAAGAATCACCACAAGAATGACCACCGCGCTAATTTATTAACTTTGTAATGACTCAGTATTCAAGTCAGTATTTGACGACAAAAGTGTCTAGACATTAAGTTTAAAAATATTCCGTATGGATGGGTCCTACGTACGAAGTAACTTCAATTTCGTCTTGACTTTGAATTCCGTCGTATAGGCCGTTGCCCGAAAGCATTTAAAATTTAAAATAAACATGTAAGAGGCACGTTTACTTGCTTGGAAAGGCCGGCAGAGTACAAGGAGGAGCTAACTGGTGGCACACCAACAGTATCGACTACAATTTGTACGTCTGATGAACGTGGTCCCTTTTGCCGGAGAAAAACGATGGTGTGAATCTGGAATCGCAGGTATCTAGCCAGTAGTGGGAGCCGGGAGGTGGGGAGGGCGAAGTCCAAATATTTGCACGGGTAAACAAAGCCGGCCTTGGTTGTTGAGGCCACTCGTGGCACTGTGAGGTGCTTCGCGCAGCGAAGATGTTTTTGCGATTTCGTTGCAGCATTCATTATCGATGTGCTGCTGCTAAGAGAGCGCAAACAGCAAACGACCGCCACATCTCTCGTGTATAAACTCAGTGGCGTTTCCCTCCCAGTTGCTTCGCATGAGCATGCCATTAAGAATCTGTAAACTTAGTAAATATTCACACACACACACACACACACACACACACACACACACACACACGCGCGCGCGCGCGTTTGGAAACCTATGTGTAATTTTTTGTGGGTGTCTATTTGTTTCTGTAAAAGTACTGTACTAAAATTATGTTAGTTTTTCTATTTTAGGCCTAAAAACTATAAGATGTGCGTTATTTTGTATTGATCGCTCACCTGGAATTACATAAATTGTGAAAGCGAATTCGTACAGATCGGTTTGCGTTTACGCCCTTCTATGGTTTGAGAGTATCTTCACAGTTGTCAGAAGAATTTGATTCAAGAGTTATTAATTTTGAAATGCGTTCTCCGAGAGTAGAAGAGATGTGTGTCCTGTACTTATATTTTCAGTCTTTTTGTGGGTCTTTGGTTCGTTTAGTTTTTCGGTTGTAATAATGTACACTCTTTTCACGCCTTTCACGTTTTACCCTCATCTGGTATCACCCGTTTTCACACACAACACCACTCACGTGTTCATCTCTTTTTCCCCTCAGTGTGGCGCCAATTTTGAAGGTTTTGCGCGAGTTTTCGTGGTTCGTCTTCTGGCCGAGAAAGTTATTTGATTTTGTGTGTGTGTGTCCGAGCGAAAGAGGAAGCGTCTTTGTAAAATTCATTAAGTGTTGCAAAACAGTCTCTTGTTGCGTACTATTTTCTATTCGTTCAAACATTTTTTTCCTTGTATTACTACTTCTTGTTTGCGGTAGTTCTCCTCTACTGTAAGATTTTGGTAGAGACTGTTGCTTTCTTTGAAGATCTTGAGATCAATTTCAGTATTATTTGGGTGGTGGTTTTGGTCTGTGGGATGAGTTGAAATGTGGACTGTGTACTGTCACTTCCAACCACAGCAAGATGCTTTTTTGAACGTTACGCCAAGTATTTCGCTACCCATATACACTGGTGTGCAAAACTTCAGAACGAAAGTAACTTTCGCATAATGTATCACTGGCAAGTGATATAGTTCGATGAAATTTGGACAATGCAGAAATAGAAGTGCAGAAGGTAACTGTAAGAAATACGCAGTGAAACGAACAGAAATGACACTTTATTAAAAGATAATAATTGCACTGAAATCATGGCAATTTATGATCGTCCCGCGGACAGTTTAAGGAGGGGCATGGTTCTCAACAGAGTATGTGATCACAACGGAAGGCAGTCCATGCTCTACTGTGTGCTTCTATGTTGGCCATAAGGTTGGTGAGATAGTCTTGTCTAGGGCGTTCCTGTCCTTCATCGGCCGACTGTTGTGGCCGAGCGGTTCTAGGCGCTTCAGTCTGGAACCCCGAGACCGCTACGGTCGCAGGTTCGAAGCTTTCCTCGGGTATGGATGTGTGTGATGCCCTTACATTAGTTAGGTTTAAGTAGTTCTAAGTTCTAGGGGACTGATGACCTCAGATGTTAAGTCCCATAGTGCTCACAGCCATCAGAGTACTACATCAGCACGGTTGACAATTACTATTTGTCCGCTGCCTTATCTCTATTGCTTAGCGGCACTGTTATCATTCACACGTAAAAGTCTTAAACTTCTGTTTGGGAAAGTCTTAGCGCTGGAAGCTGTAAAACTAACACTGCAACACTGGGCGGCAGAAGATGATTACACTGGCATATGTGAATGGGTTACACATTAAAACATGCAGGGTAACTTTAAAAAAACGCGCTGAAATATGGTGTAAAGACACACTGGGTCTGAGCACAGAGAAAAGAAATTACATCACGTAACGTAAAAAACCAGCCCTTAATTGAAAAGAATAGCAGTGAAAGTTAGGAAGTATTCTGGTTGTCCGATTGTTTCGCTGAGCGATCCACGTTTAGTGGTAATGGAACATCAACAACTGATTTACAGGCGAGCTTTTGCCAACAATTTACAACAAATGCTCTTCGTCGACAATATTGCGCAGCGTAGTTGTAACTGAGCTTTCGCTACTGGAGCGGGGCCCCGATGAGAAGCGAGTGATAGTAGGGCAAAGAAACTTTGTGGAAATATTTGTAAGGACACGCGGAAGAGAAATAACGAGCAAACAACTGAAAAATATTTCTTAATTGCGTCCAATAGTTGCGTTATAGGTTACAAACGTTGGCCAATGTAACGACCATCTGCATCCACGATAGCCTGGAGGCGCACTAGAGTGTGCAGGAGAATTGTTCGCAGCAGTTTTCGAACAGTGCGTCATGGAGAGTGCCGCTGTAGTGACACTGATCGTGCACTGCTTGAATATGGCACATTCCGTCCAGCATTCTCAGTCATGGCAACAATAACTTCTTTAACAATTTGTTGCGCAATTTGCCTCTCCTAGGAGGAATTCCCAAATCGCTGTTTAATTCGAACCTGCGAACCATTTCATGCGTCGATACTCGCGAAGAGTAGCGGCAGTATTGCTGTTGTTTTGATAAGACAGCTTTACGAATAAAACACTGGTCACCTTGGTTCGAATGGCTCTGAGCACTATGGGACTTAACTTCTGAGGTCATCAGTCCCCTAGAACTTAGAACTACTTAAACCGAACTAACCTAAGGACATCGCACACATCATGTCCGAGGCAGGATTCGAACCTGCGACCGTTGCAGCAGCACGGTTCCGGACTGTAGCGCCTAGAACCGCAAGGCCACTCGGCCCAGCACTGGTCCCCTTGTCCAGACCCGTGTTGACAGAGCAGTAATGCTCCCTGATGCCTGTGTTTCAACCCTACGCCGCCGTATCAGTACCGGCGCCTTTTTGGGACTCATGACAGAAACGTTACTAACAACGGAAATCCTGCAGCGCACAGTCTGAACATCAATCCCATAAAGCTGGGTACCCACACGGTAAACTGTTTTCCGTCTATACTGGGTCAAGTAGCGAAAGTTTAACCACTCTGTGTTACGCATCAAGCCGTAATAATGCAAAACATGCAAATAAAACTTGTGCCAATATTTAACAAGTACAATATAATTATTTCGATCTGCAGTAGATCTTATTGTTATGACAAACGTCCTTCTCTTTCATATTGTTCACTAAAACGTAGTTTCGCCTGTGTGTAGCCATTGCCATGTGTCTGCAATGCATATCCTCCTCAGTCCTTACGTACAGCATGTGCTATATCCAAATTTTTTTTTTTTTTCTAGCTCATGGAACAAACTAGCACTAACTGATTGTAGATTACAGTTTAAACCCTGTGCTTTCAGAGCATCACTTGTTTTCGTTTCTTCATGTTCCCAGCAGGTGACAGCATCTGCTTAACGGAAACTGTTTATCCCAGTGTCAGCATGTCTGCGAGAAATAAGGGTAATTTGTATTTGTTCTTAGTTATTTTGGACTAGAATGTGTTTAGCAGATGGTATAATAAGCTAATTGACCCTACACCATCGAATAAGTGATTGTTTATTTCATCACAACAATACAGCGAAATATTTTATTCCATGTGGCACTGAGACTAAATTCGGCAACGGCCTACGCTTTCACATTCCAGTGGCAAGATTTTCATAATTTTCATGTGTTAATATTGAGGTTTTTAAATATTGCACAAACTACAGTTATTTTCTAACTTAAATTGTTGTGACTTGGCAAGACAGCCAAGCCACTAGGAGAGGAAGCCGAAAGGCACGCGTCTAAGCTCACGCAAGCTGGCGTGAGGTCTGGAACAGGTAAGGGGATTTATAGTAGCAAAGAACGTAAGTAACGACTGGAATACTTAACTTTAATTCGTAATTAGTGAACATCGGTCTGACGGTACATGCATCACAGGATAAATAGCAATTGATAATGGCGCCTTGCCAGGTCGTAGCAAATGACGTAGCTGAAGGCTATGCTAACTATCGTCTCGGCAAATGAGAGCGTAATTTGTCAGTGAACCATCGCTAGCAAAGTCGGCTGTACAACTGGGGCGAGTGCTAGGACGTCTCTCTAGACCTGCCGTGTGGCGGCGCTCGGTCTGCAATCACTGATAGTGGCGAAATGCGGGTCCGAGGTATACTACCGGACAGCGGCCGATTTAAAGGCTACCACCTAGCAAGTGTGGTGTCTGGCGGTGACACCACATAAATACTATTCACTTTGAATATTTTCTAAAACATTGGTGCATCACACCAGTTTTTGAAATTTAATACTTTAATCTTGTTTTGTCTCAGAATAATGCAGTGACCGCCAGTGAAAACTTTTCATTGAAAAAATTCAAGCTCAGGACTGAAGAGGATATCAGATGCAGGTACCCTGTATCTTTCTTTTTTTACGTCAGTTTGTGGTAAACTAACCACGAACCTGATTTGTGACACTGAAACCGCACTCATTTTTTGTCTTCTTTCTGTTTACCTCTTCACAAACATTCCAGATGTTTATGTTACTGTTAACGAAAAAATACAGAACATATTTCGTGTGTTCATTAGCATATTTTAGTATAACTTACTACTTTTTAGTGATAATTGTTACAGATTAAATTTCAAATCTGACTACGTAGAAATAATAAGATACCTAACTCGGATAAGAGCATAAGCCTCACGCCTTTTATACACACATCAAAAAAAAGTTTTGCATCGCCCGGTTCCCAGAACTCCTAAAGATAGACGTTGACTGCGGATATTGTATCACAGACACAGTCCCTTTGACCAAAGATGTAAACAACCATGCATGAGCAGCGCCTATTAGACAGAGGGGGTCCGACAGCCGATCAGTTCAAGTCATTCCACCGGGTAGGAGGTACACGGTTCGTGTTGTCTGTAGTTCAACCATGCCTAGACGGTCAATACAGCGGTTCGATCGCGTCCGCATTGTTACTTTGGGCCAGGAAGGGTTCTCAACAAGGGAAGTGTCCAGGCGTCTCTGAGTGAACCAAAGCGATGTTGTTGGGACATGGAGGAGATACAGAGAGACAGGAACTGTCGATGACAGGCCTCGCTCAGGCCCCCAAGGGCTACTACTGCAGTGGGTGACCGCTACATACGGATTATGGCTCGGAGGAACCCTGACAGCAACACCACCACTAATGCTTTTCGTGCAGCAACAGAACGTCGTGTTACGACTCAAACTGTGCGCAAGAGGCTGCGTGATGCCCAGCTTCACTCCCGACGTCCATGGCGAGGTCCATCTTTGTAACCACGACACCATGCAGCGCGGTAAAGATGGGCCCAACAACACGCCGAATGAACTGCTCAGGATTGGCATCACGTTCCGTTCTCTTCACCGATGAGTGTCGCATATGCCTTCAACCAGACAATCGTCGGAGACGTGTTTGGAGTCAACCCGGTCACGCTGAACACCTTAGACACACTGTCCACAGAGTGCAGCAAGATGGAGGTTCCCAGCTGTTTTGGGGTGGCATTATGTGGGGCCGACGTACACCGCTGGTGGTCATGGAAGGCGCCGTAACGGCTGTACGATACGAGAATGCCATTCTCCGACAGACAGTGCAACCATATCGGCAGCATATTGGCGAGACATTTGTCTTCATGGACGACAGGTCGCGCCCCCATCGTGCATATCTTGTGAATGACTTCCTTCAGGATAACGACATCGCTCGACTAGAGTGGCCAGCATGTTCTCCAGATATGAACCCTATCGAACATGCCTGAGACAGACTGAAAAAGGGTGTTTATGGACGACATGACCCACCAATCACTCTGAGGGATCAACGCCGGATCGCCGTTGAGGAGAGGGACAATCTGGACCAGCAGTGCCTTGATGAACATGTGGATAGTATGCCACGACGAATACAGGCGTGCATCAATGCAAGAGGACGTGCTACTGGTATTAGAGGTACCGGTGTGTACAGCAATCTGGATCACCATTGCTGAAGGTCTTGCTGTATGGTGGTACAACATGCAATGTGTGGTTTTCATGAGCAATAAAAAGGTCGGAAATGATGTTTATGTTGATCTCTACTCCAATTTTCTGTACAGGTTCCGGAACTCAAGGAACCGAGGTGACGCAAAACTTTTTTTTGATGTGTGTATTCTCATATTGGCGTCCAGATATTAGTTCGTGATTGCTGTTTATTAAAAGGAAGACAAGAGACAACACGTGGATTTATGCTTCACGTAGCGAGAACGAATAGCGTAGGTGCAAGTTTTTTGAATATCGCAGAATTTACAGATGTACTTCAAAAATGAAGTTTTCAGCGGGAGTCGAACCGTCGCCTCATACACGCTTGTCTTACGAAGTTGGAACGCTAACCACTTGACCACCATGAACTCTAACAGGCAGTACCTCCGCACAGATACATCAGACGTGTAAAACTTCTCCTCGGAATTGTCAGGGTAGTGCACTTTACTACTTGCACATTACGTTGTGTTAATGGCCTACTAAAGGTGTACAAAATTTTAAGTAAATCCGTAATCCTAATGTAGTGGCCTCCCCTTGTAAGATAAAGAACCACTTATTTATGGTGTCCATAGTATACGGATGTGATGACGTTAACTAATTGTAAATAAAACTTTTGATAGAAACGATGCGAAGCTCTACTCCTTTTCTCTGCTGCACTGTGTCGTGATAGCACGTCAGTGCACCGCTTATTGTTCCCTCGCCTCTGTGGGGAACCCGACGCCATTACACGGCGTTATTGCTCATTTTCACGCTCATCAACGCTACTACGAACGGTCCATAACACGCCGCGGCCTGGACTCACAGGACCACTTGCTTCTCTCTAGACGACCGACTTCCTTCTTATCTCCTCCAGGGCCCATGCCAGATTTCGATTTTCGGAGCCCAGACTGTTTAAACATTCGAAGACGTAACGGAGTTGCAGTCAAGTCTTTGAAGGAAGCATTTGTGTTACGACGTTCACAAACATATGGCCCCACTATGCCAATATCTACTATTTTTTAGAGGAGTACATGGGGCCTGAAGATGGCGTAATGAATTTCCAAAACTGGTAGCGAGCATAGAATAACATCTCAATTGCACGGCGAATTTCATTGCTCAATATTTGACACAGTCGCTATCGCATGTCCAAAATGGATCAACAGAGATAATCAGCAGCGTGTCTTCTGCAGGAGAACAGGATTGAGTCACAAACACACGTACCTCTGATAAAAGTTACGATGACGCAATAAACAACGTCCAAAAGATATTGGAAACGACTTACATTACGAGGAGCAATCAGTAAGTAACACAATACTTTTTTCCTCGGTCAGTTTCGTTGAAAAAATGCAGAATTGGTTGTGGGACATCGTGGAATATTCCCGGTCCAGCCCCCTATTGTGTCATAAAATTTCGATACGTGGCGGCGCTATAGACAGTCTCCAAAATCTGTAACGGAGGTGCTTTCTAAGCAGAAACCTGTCATTGAGTTTCTGTTCACGAAAAAGGAGAGTATCGCAGATATTCATACGCGCTTGCAGAATGTCTAGCAAGACCTGGCATTGAACAAAAGCACGGCGAGTCCTTGGGCGAGGACATGACAACAAGGTAACGCAAACCCGTCCGATCTCCCACGTGCCAGCGGGCCGGACACGACTGACTCCTGCAGTGTGTTCATCGCCACAAAAATTCAAACGAACTTCTCCTTTTTCACGACAACGCAAGGCATTAGACACGTCTTGAGCACCCGAGAGGAGATCACAAAACTTGATTGGCCTGTTCTACCTCATCGACCCTACTGCCCGGATCTCGCACCTTCAGACTTCCATCTGTTCGGCCCAATGAAAGATGGACTCCGCGGCAAGCAGTACGTGGATGATGGGCAAGTTATTGGTGCAGCAAGACGTTGGCTCCGAAGTGCACCAGCAGATGGGTACCACGTGCGCATACAGGCCATCCCAGTAAGGTGGGGTATGGGCGTTGCATTGAACGGGGATTATATTAAAAAAATAGTGTCTTCTAGCCAAGAGAGTGGGGAATAAAATAGTGTATTGGAATCCTGAATAAAACCAACTTGCTTTCAGCAAAAATGTGTTGCTTTACTTATTGAACGCCCCTCGTTCAAATAACACTGTCCATTGAATTGTCTAAATTTGCGAAACATGTACACTCACTAGATTCTGAAAATTCGGTCATATCAGTATGTCTGCAGCACTCTAAAACCTGTCGACATTCCGAGAGATAATATATTTGCGATAAACCTGGGCGCCTTTGTCTGTGAGGCTCTGGATATCGAGGATGAAAACAGCAAGGTGTCTTTTGCAACATCTCTGTTTACGGAATCTATTTTGGATATTATAGAGGAGATTTCGTTCGCGAGAAACGTCATAATGTGTAAACGTAGAACATGTTCCATAACTATACAACGCATTGACGTGACCGATATAGGTTTCTAACTATGTTCGATGACCCTTTCTGAAAACAAGAACGGCCTGTGCTTTTTTTTTTCAATCGCTAGGTACCCATCGTTGTTTCAGCAACCTACGATAAACTACCCGGTCCAGACGCCCTTCCGCTTGTCTGCGATTTTCGTTGATTTTGTGATCACTTACGCCAATATCTGCTACCAGGAAGATAAAAATGGAGGTAAAAAATCTTGTAGAATAGCAATATTATATTCGTGGCATTTGACAGCACTCCAAAAAGGTATTGTGAGGAAATAAACAGAAACGGAATTGTATAAACAGTGGCAGTTGCTGTACTTCTCTAGTCAGACCCGCACACTCACCAAACGTCTCAGAAACAAGGTTCAAGTGTCTGAAATGAAGTCGCAAAGAGCCGTGAAAGGACTTGCAATGTCAGAAAAAACAAAAAATGAAGCTATTAGAAGAGAGTTAAGTTCCAGCAACGAATGATGTAATAGATTAATATTGAAGGACCATGTAGACGTCTCCGGCCATCCTGATTTAGGTTTTCCGTGATTTCCCTAAATCGTTTAAGGCAAATGCGGGGATGGTTCCTTTGAAAGGGCACGGCCGATTTCCTTCCCAATCCTTCCCTAACCAGAGCTTGCGCTCCGTCTCTAATGACCTCGTTGTCGACGGGACGTTGAACACTAACCACCACCACCACCACCACCACCCACCACCACCACCATGTAGAGAGAAAATAAGAGCGGTGCTTACCATTGCAAGCCATGAAATATGTATTATACGGGCACTTTAACGTGGCAGGTTTAGGTGCAGGGCGCTTTCAGCTATGGCCGCGTTAAGACACCGGCTGAGGTCCCGTCCGAAATAGCAGTTTCACGCCACTGCCATCTTGAGCAGGCAATTGCGCGTTAGGCATTACCAAATATTTTACGCGCTTTACTATAACCCAAGGACAATTACACAGTGCAATATTTTAAAAACTGAGGACTATTTTTCTTCAATGAATAGTTAAGTGGTCAAATCTACTTGCCATTTCATCTGTCTTTGTAAAAGCGAGCTTTTCGTTTTCTGAAGCTTTTCCGAGTATTGCGTTGTCGGTAGAGGGCAGTAACAGCGGAATGAGTCAGTCAGGAGAATTCAGATACTTCGAACGCGGGCGAGTCACCGGATGTAACCTGAGTAACATATTCATCAGCAACCTTGTAAAGCTGCCAAGCTGACTGTTGGCGATGTGACTGTGAAATGGAAGTGAGAAGGAAGAACAAAAGCTAAATCATGCCCTCATATACAGGGACCGTCGGCCATTGCGAAGGGTCGTTATAAAACATTGCCTGGAATCAGCGGAAGGACTCACCCGTGAGTTCCAAGGTGCTACCAGGAGTCTAGTTAGCATAAAGACCGTGCATAGGGAGCTACAAATAATGGGGTAAAACGGTCAAGCAGTCTCCTCATAAGCCACGTATATCTGTAGAAGGGATCGGTTGGTAGGACATGTTCTGAGGCATCAAGGGATCACCAATTTAGTATTGGAGGGCAGCGTGGAGGGTAAAAATCGTAGAGGGAGACCAAGAGATGAATACACTAAGCAGATTCAGAAGGATGTAGGTTGCAGTAGGTACTGGGAGATGAAGAAGCTGGCACAGGATACAGTAGCATGGAGAGCTGCATCAAACCAATCTCAGGACTGAAGACCACATCAAAACAACATCTGTAGTCCTTTCTAAGCGACCCTGCAAGTAGGGTAAAGACGACGCCACTGAACCGTGCGTTACTGGAAACGAGTTATCTGAAGTGATGTATCACGCTGGAAAGATGTGGGTTCGGTGATTGCCTATAGAACATTACCTGCCATCATGCGTAGTGTCAACAGTGAAGTACACAGGAGATTGTGTTTTCGTGTTAGCGAGTGTCCCCCTTAATGTGCCTCAGAAGACCCTAAATTCGGGAGGTATAGAAAACACTTGTAGAGCATAATGTACTACGCACAATAGAGAACCAGTTTAGCGATGGTGACTGTATCAGCACGACAGTACTCGCTGTCACAAAGCGTCATCCATAAGGCCATTGTCTGAGGACAATAACACTCCCGAACTGGACTGCCCTGCCCAGAGTCCCAAACTGAAGCCTTTACGACGATTCAGAACATTGACTTTGCTCCAGGCCCCAGTGTCCAACTTTAACTACCTTCTCTGGTTGGTTCAAATGGCTTTGAGCACTATGGGACTTAACATCTGTGGTCATCAGTCCCCTAGAACTTAGAACTACTTAAACCTAACTAACCTAAGGACATCACACACATCCATGCCCGAGGCAGGATTCGAACCTGCGACTGTAGCAGTCGCGCGGTTCCGGACTGAGCGGCTTAACCGCGAGACCACCGCGGCCGGCTACCTTCTCTGGTTTCGGTTCTTGAGGAAGAATGGGCTGTCACTCCTTCAAAGAACTCATTGACAGTGTTCTCAATCTAGTCCAAGGCGTCTTAAAGGCGAAGAGTGGACACAGCCCACAGTATGTCCGTTATCACCTGTCTGAATACTTTTCATGAGATAGTGTATAGCTGGAATTTTGTCAGCAGCTCATAGTCTTGTCGTTGGTGTTGCTAACACTCGATTACGGGGCCCTGGGTTCAATTCCCGACTGGATCGTGTGTTTTGTCCACTCGCGACTACATTTTCGTGAAGTACTGATTACCATTTCATCATCATCGACGCGCAAGTCGCCGAATTGGCGTTAAATACACGGACAATACCAAGCAGCCATACTCCTAAGGCAGCGATTGACGGCCAAAAAGGACATACACACATTTAATTTAGTTTCACTAGATTTTAAATTAAGAATTACGTGGCCTTTATTGCAATGGTGCAATCATAACAATGTACTTCGTCGAGTAAGTATCTCGTACACCTATGTTTTATAATTTGTAACGAAGTCAGACAAACGCCTAGGGTGCATCCTTATGCGATGTTGCAGCATCTTGTGGAGTGATTTTCGCCTGAAACTAATAATAGAAAATGTGAAGTCTTTAAGTACTCCACTTTTCTTTCGGTTGTGCATTAGCCATTGCTTCCCTTTCTTATTTTGAAATTATGATATCATAGATCGATTCCAACGTCACCGGTGACTCATAGTCGGCAATGGAAAGTGGAAGTTGCTGACAGTCGTCGCGCAGGAGCTCGGCCGATCCAATGTTGCACTCCCGCCGAGCCATGCCTTCGAGCGCCCTCTACAGCCACAATATAGGATGGCCGGCGGCTGCTACAAGACCGGGTCCAAGTCTTCGACAGTCTCCCGCCTTAGTTAGCCTGCGATATTTCGCTCGTTCATTAATAGTGGGGGCCTCACACTGGACGACACTCTTTGCTTATACAGGGTGGTCCATTGATAGTGACCGGGCCAAATATCTCACGAAATAAGCGTCAAACGAAAAAACTACAAAGAATGAAACTTGTCTAGCTTGAAGGGGGAAACCAGATGGTGCTATGGTTGGCCCGCTATATAGCGCTGCCATAGGTCAAACGGATATCAACTGCGTTTCTTAAAATGGGAACCCCCATTTTTTATTACATATTCGTGTAGTACGTAAAGAAATATGGATGTTTTAGTTGGGCCACTTTTTTCGCTTTGTGATAGATGGCGCTGTGATAGTCACAAAAGTATAAGTGCGTGGTATCACATAACATTCCGCCAGTGCGGACGGTATTTGCTTCGTGATACATTACCCGTGTTAAAATGGACCGTTTACCAATTCCGGAAAAGGACGATATCGTGTTGATGTATGGCTATTGTGATCAAAATGCCCAACGGCCGTGTGCTGTGTATGCTGCTCGGTATCCTGGACGACAACATCCAAGTGTCCGGACCGTTCGCCGGATAGTTACGTTATTTAAGGAAACACGAAGTGTTCAGCCACGTGCGAAACGTCAACCACGACCTGCTACAAATGATGATGCCAGTGTAGGTGTTTCAGCTGCTGTCGCGGCTAATCCGCACATCAGTAGCAGACAAATGGCGCGATAATCGGGAATCTCAAAAACGTCGGTGTTGAGGATGCTACATCAACATCGATTGCAGCCGTACCATATTTCTATGCACCAGGAATTGCATTGCGACGACTCTGATCGTCGTGTACAGCTCTGCCACTGGGCACAAGAGAAATTACGGGACAATGACAGATTTTTTGCACGCGTTCTATTTAGCGACGAAGCGTCATGCACCAACAGCAGTAACGTAAACCGGCATAGTATGCACTATTGTGCAACGGAAAATCCACGATGGCTGCGACAAGTGGAACATCAGCGACCTTGGCGGGTTGATGTATGGTGCGGCATTATGGGAGGAAGGATAATTGGCCCTCATTTTGTCGATGGCAATCTAAATGGTGCAATATATGCTGATTTCCTACGTAATGTTCTACCGATGTTACCACAAGATTCACTGCACGACAGAATGGCGATGTACTTCCAACATGATGGATGTCCGGCACATATCTCGCGTGCGGTTGAAGCGGTACTGAATAGCATATTTCATGACAGGTGGATTGGTCGTCGAAGGACCAGACCGTGGCCCGCACGTTCACCAGATCTCACGCCCCCCGATTTCTTTCTGTGGGGAAAGTTGAAGGATATTTGCTATCGTGATCCACCGACAACGCCTGACAAGATGCGTCAGCGCACTGTCAATGCATGTGCGAACATTACGGAATGCGAACTACTCACTGTTGAGAGAAATGTCGTTACACGTATAGCCAAATGCATTGAGGTTGACGGACATCATTTTGAGCATTTATTGCATTAATGTGGTATTTACAGGCAATCACGCTGTAACAGCATGCGTTCTCAGAAATGATAAGTTCACAAAGGTACATGTATCACATTGGAACAACCGAAATAAAATGTTCAAACGTACCTACGTTCTGTGTTTCAGTTTAGAAAACCTACCTGATACCAACTGTTCGTGTAAAATTGTGAGCCATACATTTGTGACTATTACAGCGCCATCTATCACAAAGCGAAAAAAGTGGTTCAACTGAATCATTCATATTTCTTTACGTACTACAAGAATATGTAATTAAAAAAAGGGGGGTTCCTATTTTAAAAAAACGCAGTTGATATCCGTTTGACCTATGGCAGCGCCATCTAGCGGGCCAACGATAGCGCCATCTGGTTTTCCCCTTCGAGCTAGACGAGTTTCGTTCATTGTAGTTTTTTCGTTTAATGCTTATTTCGTGAGATATTTGGCCCGGTCACTATCAATGGACCACCCTGTATAGTGAAAAAGGAGTCTGAAGAGTCAAAAAGAAATGGCACGGATAAGGCTGGCCCACGAAGACTGAAGATACGCCACGTTTAATCCTTGAAATTGACGATTTTATTGTTTCGATCTCTCGAAGGGGGTCGCCAGAGCACTGGGAGCACGTGCGGGGCGGCCTTGGCAGGTTAAAGCAGCGAAACATGAATGACAGGGGGGGGGGGGGGGGGGGGAGGGAGGGCGTGCGCACAGCGAGGCAGTGGCGGGCCTGCCGCAGCTCGAGTGGTAGGGAGGATGAGGAGCTGGAGGGGAGTGGCGGTGGGGGGAGCGGCGTTGCCCCAGCAACCAGATCGATGTCGGCTGCAGCCGCGGCGGCGGCGCCCCAGGCGCACGGCGGCCGCTTCCGTCCACTGGCCGGACGGCGGGCAGAGGATGCACGTGCCTAGATAGAACTGCGGCCGCCGGCCGTTATCTCGCCGGCAGCGGCCACGGCGGCGAATAAAGCGCCGCGGGCCGGCAGACGCATTTACTGCCTGCTAGTTTTGAAACGAGTCGAGTTCTGCTATCAGTGCTCTATGAGGCGAATTCCACGACTGAACAGGACGCGCGCTCCGAGCCCAGACTTCGCCATGCAGGAAGCGTGTGCGGATTATCCGCGTACAGTTCGACGATTTTGGAAAAATAAAAAAAAATCTGACGTTTTCTGTTCTAATGACAGCATCATTTTCGACCAGAATATGCTATTAGCCGTGTCTCCTCGCCGAAAGACGATGCGGGCCCAAATTCCACAATCGGACACCTTGAAATTCGTTGTCTTGTCGACATTAGGCATTATGGGAACCGTGGATGTGGTACAGTCGTAAGGTTTATAATTTAAAACACCAACCAGCCACACTCGTGGTTTAAAAAGTTTATGGAAAATAACCATTGACAGTTTCGGATTTATTAAAAATCTATCTTCAGATGGCTCTTCGCGCCGGGGTCTCGTTTCGCAGTCGTTACTCCTTTTGCGCAATAAGATAAGCAAAGCGGTCACACAGTCTCACTCACAAGTTGCCTATCCAACGGCAGTTTTTCAGTGTTTGATACAATTTAAAAATTAAAAATGATGCCGTCAGCTATTAATTTACGTACTGCGATTACTAATAAGGTGTCCACGACCAAAGATCCTTTCCTTCAGTGCGGATAAACACCAATGCCCGATCTCTTTCGCTACGTCAGCAGTGAGCAACAGGCTGGAAATTGGGTCGGAAGGGAAATATCTCGTATGGTCGAGGCGGTTAAGGCGATCGTTCGCGTAAAGCGGGGAGTCCCGGTTTGAGTCCCGGTCTGGCACAAATTTTCACATTTCAATGCCCAAATGCAGCTAACGTCATTGAAACCTATGCACACTCTATTAATTGGGAGGTGTAGCCTTACATTAAAGGTTCAGTCCAGTAAGTGAACTACTAGGTAAAAATTGTGTAAATGTCTCGACGCAGCGCAAGTCATGCCGAGCAACTTACCCAAACTACATTTGTTCAGTATTTGAGAACAAGAGCGCTTAGCGACCTCCAGCAAACTGGGCACATAAAAACTCTTTCTCGCTGACACCCGTCACGAAATGATGAACGGAAAAAAACTTTATCGCTCGCTAAATTTTCGCTGTTCATATAGTAAGACTTGAGCATCAGGCTTTTACTTTTGAATTATCACTCCTTTACAGCTAATTCAATTCGCAACACTTTGCAGACAGTATCTACAAATACCAATGAATTTACCTACAAACTTATATCATTGTAAGACACACATTTCAACAGCCACGTCATAAACACTCAAGCGCAGCTAAAGCCAAAACGCTTCAAACTATTTTATGTATGTGAGTTCCATTCTTTAAATAATTGGTAGTGGTGGTTACTGACATACAAGATCTGTTCAAAAAACTCAGGAACATTCGTAATTAAGCATAAACGGTGTGTTGAAGCGAAATATGGTTGGCATCCCTGCACACGCCTGTGTTTAACGTGTAACTGCCGGAAGTTTCATTGTTGTATTTCTGTTCAAATGGCTCTAGTCCCCTAGAACTCAGAACTACTTAAACCTAACTAACCTAAGGACATCACACACATCCATGGCCGAGGCAGGATTCGAACTGTAGCGGTCACGCGGTTCCAGACTGAAGTGCCTAGAACCGCATGGCCACACCGGCCGGCTGTATGTCTGTTATGTACTGTCCAGTGAAGTATTGAGTAGAACATTGTGTCGAACGGTTTGCGAATTTGGAGATGGCACAGTTAGGGGAGCAAAGCGTCTGCATTAAATTTTGCGTGAAGCTCACACCAAATGATGCAGGAAGCCTACTGTGATGAGTGCTTAAGCCGCGCTCGGTGTTAAGCTTAAAGATGACCCTCGTTCAGGACGACCTTCGACGTCTACTGACGACGCTCATGTTAGGAACGTAAAGGAAATTGTGTGTGCCGATAGAAGATTCACTGTCCAGGAGATTGCAGGAAGAATGTAACATTTCAGTTGGATCATGTCATGAAATCCTGATATCGGATCTTGGAATGCATCGTTGTGCCGCCAAGTTCGTCCCACGGCTCATGAGTCAAGACCAGAAAGACCACGTCGCAATCTGTGAAGAGCTTTTGGACCGCGCAAATGAGGACGAGATGTTTCTCAAGAGAATCATAACTGGTGATGAGACGTGGATCTACGGTTATGATGCTGAGACAAAGGTTCAATATTCACAATGGGTAGAGAAAGGGTCTCCAAGGCCTAAAAAAGCTCGTCAGGTCAGGTTAAATGTCAAAGCCATGCTGATAGTTTTGTTTGAATTTGAAGGAATAGTTCATCATGAATGCGTGGCAAGGGGACAAAGTGTTAATCGATGGTACTATAGGGACGTGTCGCGACGCCTGTGAGAAAATGTGAGAAGGGAACGACCTAAAATGTGGCGGGGCAACTCTTGGCTCTTGCATCACGTTAACGCACTTACACATTCATCCCTATTGATGCATGACTTCTGCACAAAAAACGAAATCACTGTACTGCCTTATTCTCCGTACTCTCCAGACCTGGCCCCTGGAGACTTTTTTTTATGTACAAGTTGAAAATCCCCGTTGAAAGGATGAAGATTTGCAACGATAGACGAGATAAAAGAAAAGTCGCAGATGGCACTTCGCGCGATCCAGCAAGAGGCGTACCAAGACTGCTTCCGGAAGTGGAAACGGCTTTGGGAGCGGTATAGCAATTGTCGAGGAGAGTATGTCGAAGGAGACCATGCACAGTAAGTAAAAGGTAAGAGTAGAATACTTTTTTGCACAAAGTTCCGGAATTTTTTGAATGGGCCTCGTACACTTACAGAGATATGCGAAAGTTTTTTCACTTAGCTTATTACCACTGTGTTGGCATATGTTGGAGCAACTCGCTGCAGTCAATAAGGCGATGAGAGCAATTCACGGTTTATGTTCGCGAACTCGGTGCAGGAGGGTCCAGCAGACGTCATCAAGTGACAGGACGTGCAGGGGCGTTCCAGTAAATGAGGCGGAAGGAGCGGCCAACGAATTGCGACGAAGCGACTAGCTCGGAGCAGCAAATTGAATGCAATGCCCGACGGCGAGAGAGAATTCCCTCTGCAAAAACACTGCGGGTAGCAGCAACGACGGCAGGACGGCGAAACTTTGTGTAACTGCGGGAGTCACCGCTGGCATGGCAGGGTCAGTGACATCGTGACGGGGGACGGCGCGGAAAGTCCGCGGCGCTCCCTCGCGAAAACACCAGACTGCTCCCGCGGCGGCGCTCCTCCGAAAACTCGGCAGAGACAGGCAGGAGCGCGGCTCCGGGTGAAAGCCTGTAATTTTCCTGTGCCAGCTCGGGCGGGGAAAGGACGCATCCGTCATCACCCGAGCGGCGGAGTGACGCGGGGGAGCGGCAGACGTGACGTAGCGCATTGGAATGGCGGCAGACGACAGTAAAACTAGGTGCGTGTACAGGGCAGAGGCGCTGTCCCAAAGGCAGGCCTGTCGAGCGGAGCTCGCCATAAACGTGCTGTGGCTACAACTCGACAGGCGTATCCCGAGTCCAGCTCTGATGGAATGTCACAGAGTGTTCGTCATTTAGTAGGGTATTACAACTATGTTTTATCTTCAGCGCAGTGTCTCAGTTACAGGAAGACGGGAGTCTGAGAGAAACGTCTACACTCCTTTCAGGGTTTACTTTTGTTGTTTAGTATGTAAGCTGCTCTCACTGTATGTTGCCCAGTCCACAGCCACTGTTACATCTACATCTACACTTATACACCGCAAGCCACCCAATGGTGTGTGGCGGAGGGCACTTTACGTGACACTGTATTACCTCCCTTTCCTGTTCCCCCCCCCCCCCCCCTTCCCTACCGTCCAATATTAACATGACACACATGCCCAGGACTTTGATAATAATGTCTGTATATATAAAGCAGAGTGTATGTGTGTATGTTTGGGATCACCCCTGAAACCCCTGGATCGATTTCAACCAAATTAGGCAGAAAAACAGCACGGCTCACAAGTGTCAGCACTGTGGTGTTTATAACCTCTTAGCTCCAATAGAAGCGAATATACTGCCAAAAATGCGTTTCTACATACAGGCTGCCCTGCATGGCAGGCAGATTGTGTGGGGATAGTATTGATCTGCCTTACAGCCTTGCTTTGATATTGTAGTCTACACATCAGGAACATGAGACGGTTTTCCAGCCCAGAATTTGTAGGCTGCCCTGCACAAGAGGCATGTTGTGTGGGAGTAGTATCGGTTTTCTTCATCGACCTCCTTTGCAGATGCTACATGTGCAGATGGGCACGGCTGACCTGAGTGATGGGGTGGGATGGAGATGGTGGGAGAGGGCAAAGGTGGGGTGGACAGAGGAAAGAGGACATCAACAGAGGGGGGGGGGGTGAAGGGGATGGACTGGGGGGGAGGGGGAAGGCAAGAAAGTGTGGAGGAGACAGGGGGTGGAGGAGGTGTGTTGTGTGGATAGCCTTGCAGGGGCTACACCTGCAGATGGGGACAGTTGAGCAGAGAGGGAGGGGAAGGAGGATATGGATAGTGAGAGACAGGTAGAATGAGCTGACCAGAGAAATGGAAGAGGAGGAGATAGACACAGAGAGCGAGTGGAGGAGATGCTCAGAGGGTTAGGTGAGGTGGGGCAGACAGAGGGACAGGGAGGAGGAGATACACACAGAGTGGTGGTAGATGCTGGAGGCAAGTGGAAATGTATAGAGGGGTACTGGGCATTTGGACAGGGGCAGGAGGATATGGACAGAGGGAGGGGAGCAGGATTTGGACAGAGTGAGGGTGTAAGAAGATGTGGTCAAGGAGAGGGTCAGAGGAGCTGGACACAGAGAGTGGGAGGAGGAAATGGAGAGACACAATGTGAAGGAAGACATGGATATGTAGAGTTGGGAGGATCAAGTGAGCAGAGACACTGGAGGGAGGAAGATATGAACACAGAAAGGGAGAAGAAGGAGTTCTGCAGCATATGTGTCAAACATGTACACAAGCAAAGCTGCAGGAAAAATGCTAGTAATACCAATAAAAGTAAAGTCTTTGGAATAAGCTCGTGACTGGGCTATTGGTGTGACTTAGTGTAGGCGCAGGCGATCTTCGTCACGGCACTATGAGAGGGAAGGTGGCCGCCTTTTAACCCCGGGAAAGATGCCCGGTACCCATTTGATAACAGGCCGAGTGGACCTGGTGCCGTCTGTAGGACTGGAAAAAGGAATAATCCCCGCCCATATCTGGAATTGAACCCAGGACCCCCAGGGCTGGAGTCTAGCATTCCACCTGCTTGACCACCATAGCCACACAACACTAATAATAATAGTAACAACAATAATAATAATAACAATACAGATGTTTTAATATTACAATAATAGTGGAAAAAAGTAAATTGTTCACTTCAGACTTCAGTCAATCGCTGCAGCAAAACGTTGAGGAACATTGCACTTCAAAGACGTTCATTATATGAAACTTTGAGAAATGAGTGCCATGCAATGATTTAGGAAATGACATCGAAGTTCCTCGCGACGACATTTTTGTACAACACGTTGTGGAACAGTTCATTGATGACAAGAATAGTATCCGTCGGAACATCTGGTTCACTTTCGTGACGAAGAGAGAGGGAAAGCTGCCTTTTTTTTCAGATATTATGGTTGAACGAAAATCGGTTGCTGGGCTCCCGGCTCGGCCACTCTGTATACAAGTCCAGCCGCACTGATTTACATCTCAGCGCAAATACTTTCGACCGCTCTGTCCAGAAGACACCTGTTTTAAACAGTACAGTAATACACGAAGCTGCAACTGTTTGTGACGAGAACCACCTGGATTCCAAGATTAATAGTCTACAGTACGCGTTTTGAAACAATGGGCGTAGGGCTCAAAATATAAAGTTAGCGCTGTCCAAGAACGAAAACGCGGAAATATTGAACAACAACGTGACGATGTATTTACTGTACTTCTTCCTCTCTGACATGCTACATCAAATAAAATGGTTACAGTCATGGGAACATGAGACAGGAGACCTACTTTCCTACCTACGATGATAAAATGAGATGTTGCGTCAGGTTAAGGACAATCTCGGCATCAGCGTCCCTAGAATTTATAAGATTTCCTGCGAGTTCATAAGCAGCTACATCGGTCATTCTATCCGCATAGTTGCTGATCGCTGTGCAGAGCTCCAAAGGCACGGTAAAAATCGAGAAGTCGAGAAACCAGCTGTTGCTGAACAGAGTTCCACAAATAAACACAGAACAGTGTTTTTAGAACTAAATCTCGCAAAACTCTTCTGCATACATTAAAGAAACAGTAGAAATTAAAATGTGCGAAAACAGCTTCAACAGGGACAGCAGCTATACTGTTAGTGTGTGTGTGTGTGTGTGCGCGTGTGCGTGTGTGTGTGTGAGCGCGCGCGCGCGAAAGCGAGCTCTCGACACTCAGAAGAAGCAGAGAAATGCGCTGAACGTTGCTACGTTGGCGCCGGCACCACCACTGCAGACATGGACGCAACCTCTGTCATCACGAAGTAATGATGACGCCACCAGTCATTCAAAGCCGGCTATGGGCTATTACGACGACAGTCATTTTCTCTGGAATTATGTAAGCCTACACCTGACGTGCCTTGAATTCAAAGAAATACACTCCTGGAAATTGAAATAAGAACATCGTGAATTCATTGTCCCAGGAAGGGGAAACTTTATTGACACATTCCTGGGGTCAGATACATCACATGATCACACTGACAGAACCACAGGCACATAGACACAGGCAACAGAGCATGCACAATGTCGGCACTAGTACAGTGTATATCCACCTTTCGCAGCAATGCAGGCTGCCATTCTCCCATGGAGACGATCGTAGAGATGCTGGATGTAGTCCTGTGGAACGGCTTGCCATGCCATTTCCACCTGGCGCCTCAGTTGGACCAGCGTTCGTGCTGGACGGGCAGACCGCGTGAGACGACGCTTCATCCAGTCCCAAACATGCTCAATGGGGGACAGATCCGGAGATCTTCCTGGCCAGGCTAGTTGACTTACACCTTCTAGAGCACGTTGGGTGGCACGGGATACATGCGGACGTGCATTGTCCTGTTGGAACAGCAAGTTCCCTTGCCGGTCTAGGAATGGTAGAACGATGGGTTCGATGACGGTTTGGATGTACCGTGCACTATTCAGTGTCCCCTCGACGATCACCAGTGGTGTACGGCCAGTGTAGGAGATCGCTCCCCACACCATGATGCCGGGTGTTGGCCCTGTGTGCCTCGGTCGTATGCAGTCCTGATTGTGGCGCTCACCTGCACGGCGCCAAACACGCATACGACCATCATTGGCACCAAGGCAGAAGCGACTCTCATCGCTGAAGACGGCACGTCTCCATTCGTCCCTCCATTCATGCCTGTCGCGACACCACTGGAGGTGGGCTGCACGATGTTGGGGCGTGAGCGGAAGACGGCCTAACGGTGTGCGGGACTGTAGCCCAGCTTCATGGAGATGGTTGCGAATGGTCCTCGCCGATACCCCAGGAGCAACAGTGTCCCTAATTTGCTGGGAAGTGGCGGTGCGGTCCCCTACGGCACTGCGTAGGATCCTACGGTCTTGGCGTGCATCCGTGCGTCGCTGCGGTCCGGTCCCAGGTCGACGGGCACGTGCACCTTCCGCCGACCACTGGCGACAACATCGATGTACTGTGGAGACCTCACGCCCCACGTGTTGAGCAATTCGGCGGTACGTCCACCCGGCCTCCCGCATGCCCACTATACGCCCTCGCTCAAAGTCCGTCGACTGCACATACGGTTCACGTCCACGCTGTCGCGGCATGCTACCAGTGTTAAAGACTGCGATGGAGCTCCGTATGCCACGGCAAACTGGCTGACACTGACGGCGGTGGTGCACAAATGCTGCGCAGCTAGCGCCATTCGACGGCCAACACCGCGGTTCCTGGTGTGTCCGCTGTGCCGTGCGTGTGATCATTGCTTGTACAGCCCTCTCGCAGTGTCCGGAGCAAGTATGGTGGGTCTGACACACCGGTGTCAATGTGTTCTTTTTTCCATTTCCAGGAGTGTAGTATCGACAGCGATGAAGAGTTTTGTACCAAACAAATTAATAAGAGACGGAACTGACTCCTCATGGTACACTAAACAGGTCAAAAAAACTCTTGCAGAACAACGGAAACTGCATGCCAAATTCAAAAGAGCGCAAAATCCCTAAGGTTGGCGATGTTTCATTGAAGCTCGAAATTTAACGCGAACTTCAATACAAGATGCTTTTAGTAGCTTCCACAACGAAACTGTTTCCGAAAACTGGCAGAAGATCCAAAGAGATTCTGCTCGTATCTGAAGTACAGCAGTGACAAGATGCAATTGATACCTTCACTGCGCGATACCAATGGTAATATTACCGATGGCAGTCCCATTAAAGGAGAGTTTGTAAATACGGTTTACCGAAATTCCTTCATCAAAGAAAACGAAATAAATATTCCACAAATTCCGATCAAGAACAGCTGTCAACATGAGTAATTTTAAGTAGATATCCTCGGTGCAGCTTAATTCACTTAATCAATGCAACTCGTCCGCTCTAGAAAGTATACCAATTAGATTCCTTTCAGAGTAGGCTGATAGTTTAGCTCTGTACTTAACAATCATATCCAGACTGCTTGCTCGACGAAAGACCTGTACCTAAAGACTGGAAAATTGCGCAGTTCACAACGACACTCAAGAAATGAAGTAAGAGTAATCAGAGGAATTACTGACCCATATCACTGATGTCGATTTGCAGTAGGATTTTCGAACATATAGCCTTATGAATTACGTCGACGCAAATGGTTAACTGACAAATAGCCAATACGTATTCAGAAAACACTGTTCTTGTGAAATACAACTAGCTCTTTACTCTAGCGAAGTAATGGCAGGGGATCTCGAATTGATTCCATATTTTTAGATTTCCAAAAGATTCTTGATACCCTTCCTTACAGGAGACTTCTAATCAAATCGTGTGCCACAGAGTATCGTCTCAGTTGTACGACTGGATTCGTGATTTCCTGTCGGAAATATAATGTTGTGTGAAGGCAAATTATTGGCAGCACACGTAGGAGATGCAAATGTCAACTAAAGAGACTGCCTACACTATTCTTGTCCGTTCTCTGCTACAATACTGTTGTGCTGTATGGGATCTTTACCAGATAGGATTGACGGAAGACAGAGGAACGGTTCACGGGAGGGAAGCTAGTTTCTTATTATCACGATACAGGGGAGAGTGAGCCACGGATTTGACACGCAAGTTGGGGTAGCAATCATTAAAACAAAGGCGTGCCTCGTTGCAGCGACATCTCTCCAAAGTTCTCCTCCAAATGTGAAAATATTTTGTCGGCGCCCACCTACATAGGGACAAACGAAGATTGTAATAAAATTGAGATATCAGAGCTCGCACGGAAACATTTGAGTGTCCGTTTTTTTTTCCGCGGCGCTGTTCCCGAATGGGGTGGTAGAGAAATAGGGTGAAAGTGGTTCGTTGAACACACTGACAGGCACTTAAGTGTGAATTACAGAGTAGTCATGAAGATTTAGGTACAGTCAGCTCGCTGGAACAACGTTTCCTGGAGCCAATCAGCATAAAAACCCATCCGCAAGCAGGTAACTGAAAAGTACAATACCTTGCCATTTTAGATACCTTTAGTTTTCATGTCACATTATTCGCCGTACGTAGAGTAAAATATGAAAGGTGAAAGATTCGAAGAGAATAATCTGGCTAAACCATACTTCTAATGTTAATCCCCTTAAAATCTGGCCAGATGAAAAGTGATCTTTCGGACGAACAAGTTTCCTTCTTCACATACATACATACATACATACATACATACCGGGTGATCAAAAAGTCAGTATAAATTTGAAAACTTATTAAACCACGGAATAGAGAGGTAAAAATTGACACAGATGCTTTGAATGACATGGGGTTTTATTAGAACCAAAAACAAAACAAAGTATTGCTAGACGCGTGAAAGATCTCTTGCGCGCGTCGTTTGGTGGTGATCGTGTGCTCAGCCGCCACTTTCGTCATGCTTGGCCTCCCAGGTCCCCACACCTCAGTCCGTGCGATTACTGGCTTCGGGGTTACCTGAAGTCGCAAGTGTATCGAGATCGACCGACATCTCTCTAGGGATGCTGAAAGACAACATCCGACGCCAATGTCTCACCATAACTACGGATATGTTTTACAGTGTTGTTCACATTATTCCTCGACTACAGCTATTGTTGAGGAATGACATGTTGAGCATTTCCTGTAAAGAACATCATCTTTGCTTTGTCTTATATTGTTATGCTAATTATTGCTATTCTGGTCAGATGAAGCGCCATCTGTCGGACATTTTTTGAACGTTTGTATTTTTTTGGTGCTAATAAAACCCCATGTCATTCCTAGCATGTGTGTCAATTTGTACCTCTCTATCTACATTATTCCGTGATTTATTCATTTTTCAAATTTATACTGACTTTTTGATCACCCGGTACACACACACACACACACACACACACACACACACACACACACACAAAAGAACCAAAATACTTCATCTTATGAAAGCATAAAACGTCTTCGTTTACTTCCCTTCGCAGTCCTCCTCCGTTTTGAATTAAATGTTGATCTCTATGATACAAAGATCCGAAGATGGCATGAGCATACCATCTCCACCAGTAAAGCACAGCCTGCTCAAATCAGTCTTCGCGTATAAGACGGCTTTATCTTACATGTTTTTAAAGATAGTGTCTATAAATAAATTGATAGGAGTGTATTGAGACGGTTCACAGCATAATCGGTATCCTTTCCTTATGCTGGCGGGTGCCTTGCTGATGTTTATCTCTTTCCCTGCGGTGGTCGCTTGTTTTAAACTCATTCTAACCACTGATGGGACTGTGGAAAAGAAGTGTCTGAAATGCAGCATTACAGAATGACGCTGCAAATTAAGTGGGCTATGAATATAACAAATTTAGAGTATCTTATCGGAGAGAAAACGAAAATTAAGACAACATCGACTATACGAGGTGCGGCTAGAAAAAAACCGGACTGATGCTGGAAAAAACATTTATTTACAATTATTTACAATTTCATGTTATCTCCTTCAATGTACTCTCCTCCTCGGTCTCTACACCGCTCCATACGAATTTTCTACTGTTCATAGCAATGCTGCTGATCATTTTCGGTAAGTCCATACATTACTTCCGTCGCTTTTTCTTTTACTGCTTCAACAGTCTCAAATCTAGTTCCTTTCAAAGCTGACTTGACTTTAGGGAAAAGAAAAAAGTCACAGGGGGCCAAATCAGGTGAGTAGGGTGGATGATCTAAGATGGGAATGTTGTGTTTTGCCAAAAACGTCTTCACTGACAACGCATTGTGAGCTGGGGCATTGTCTTGGTGAAGGATCCATGACTTTTTTCTCCACAAATCGTTCCGTTTTCTCCGTACTCGCTCACGTAGTGTAGCCAGGACGCTAATGTAGTAATGCTGATTCACTGTTTGTCCCTGTGGTACCCAATCAATGTGCACAATCCCTTTGACGTAAAAAAAAAAAAAAAAAAAAAACAATCATAATTGCCTTGAATTTCGATTTTGACATTCGTGCTTTTTTTTTGTCGTGGAGAACCAGGAGTTTTCCAATGCATCGATTGGCGTTTAGTTTCGGGATCGTAAGTAAAAAACCACGATTCATCGCAAGTAATAACATTTTGTAAGAAGGTGGGATCACTTTCAATGTTTTCCAGGATGTCAGAACAAATCATTCTTCGGCGTTCCTTCTGTTCAATTGTGAGACACTTTGGAACCATTTTTGAACACACTTTGTTCATGTTGAAACTTTCATAAAGAATCTGCCTAACACTTTCCTTGTCATCTCCTGCTAACTCAGACCTGCTCTGATTGTTAAACGGCGATCTTGTCGAACAAGTTTACCGATTTTTGCAATGTTTGCATCAGTTTTTGCTGACAATGGTCTGCCAGTGCGAGTGTCATCACTGGTGTCTTCGCGGCCATCTTTAAATCGTTTAAACCACTCAAACACTTGTGTTCGCGATAAACAATCATCACCGTACACTTGTTGTAACATTACAAACGTTTCACTTGCAGATTTTCCTAGTTTGAAACAAAATTTGATGTTAACACGCTGTTCTTTCCGTACACTCAACATTTTCCGACGCACAGACAAAACGTCAACTACTTAAAACAGACGCCACGGGCAGACTGAGTGCAGGAGGCAGATGAAACTCGAGCAGTAGGCGGAGCGAGAGTCGTGTGACAGGCCACGCGACTTTCAGCCTTATTGCATTCGTTTTATTGTTTCACCAGTACTAGTCCGGTTTTTTTCTAGCCACACCTCGTAAAGGGACAGGATAACAAGACGTGTTTTAAGACATCTAAGAATGACCACCATGGTACCAGAGGGCGGCCATAAAGGGCAAAAATTTTAGGAGAACATATAATGAGAATGTTGGGTGCACGTGCCGCTCTCAGATGAAGAGATTAGCTCCGTATAGTAAGTCGTAGCGGCCCTCATGAACCCAGCCCGAGGACAAAAAAAAAAAAAAAAAACGATATATGTGTGACTGTGGGAAACATCGTTACCTGCAGGGCTGCTGCATCATTTTGTTAGAACCTGCGAGGGATTTCTACAGTGTTTATCCTGAACCAACTCCATTCATCATAGGCGACTGGTTCCCGCAGAGCTTTGTTCTGGCACACATGTCGGGCGAATGCGCACAAGCCTTTCACTTGCGGATTGCTAATCCCGCGTTGTTTGCTGTTAGTCAATGTCACTCCACAGTCACAGATACACACACAGAGAAAAGGAATTCATTTCCGTTCTTTACTGACTTTCTGACGTTCGAATGCGCTTCATTGGAATGCAAATCGTGTTTTCACGTGTTGGAAAAAACGCTAGTACTGGTGTCATACATTCGTAGCTACGAAGAATACGCATGCTGCGAGGCATCTACATCTGTACTCCACAAACCAGTGCATGGAAGAGGATACTTCCTATCAATCTTCTTTTTCGTGTCTTCTATACCGTACCTTTGGATTTAGAGGGGCAGATGTGGACTCTGATCACGATTTATTGTTTATGAACTATGGATTAAAACTGAAGAAACTGCAAAAAGGTGGGAATCTAAGACACCAGAAGAAGAATGGGTAGCTTTGAGAGATGAAATAGTGAAGGCAGCTGAAGATCAAGTAGGTAAAAAGACGAGGGCTAGTAGAAATCCTTGGGTAACTGAGGAGATACTCAATTTAATTGACGAAAGAAGAAAACATAAAAATGCAGTAAATGAAGCAGGCGAAAAGAAATACAAACGTCTCAAAAATGAGAGTGCGAAATGGCTACACAGGGACGGCTAGAGGACAAATGTAACGTTAAGGATGCAGAGGCATACATCACTAGGGGGTAAGATAGATACTGCCACAGGAAAGTTAAAAGGACCTTTGGAGAAAAAAGAACCACCTACCTGAAAATCAAGAGCTCAGATGGAAAACCATTTCTAAGCAAAGAAGGGAAAGCAGAGAGGTGGAAGAAGCATTAAGGGGTCTATATAAGGGTGATGTACTTGAGGGCGCTATTATGGAAATGGAAGAGGACATAGATGAAGATGAAATGGGAAACATGATACTGCGTCAAGAATTTGACAGAGCACTGAAAGTTAAGTCGAAACAAGGCCCCGGGAGTAGACAACATTCCATTAGAACCACTGATAGCGTTGGGAGAGCCAGCCATGACAAAACTTTACCATCTGGTGAGCAAGATGTATGAGACAGGCAAAATACCCTCAGACTTCAAGAAGAATATAACACTCCCAATCCCAAAGAAAGAAGGTGTAGACAGATGTGAAAATTACCGAACTATCATTTTAATAAGTCATGGCTGCAAAATACTAACACGAATTGTTTACAGACGAATGGAAAAACTGGTAGAAGCCGACCTCGGGAAAGATCAGTTTGGATTCCGTAGAAATGTTGGAACACGTGAGGCAATACTGACCCTACGACTTATCTTAGAAGAAAGATTAAGGAAAGGTAAACCTACGTTTCTAGCATTTGCAGACTTAGAGAAAGCTTTTGACAATGTTGACTGGAATATTCTCTTTCAAATTATGAAAGTCCCAGGGGTAAAATACAGGGAGCGAAAGGATATTTACAATTTGTACAGGAACGAGATGGCAGTTATAAGAGTCGAGGGACATGAAAGGGAAGCAGTGGTTGGGAAGGGAGTAAGACAGGGTTGTAGCCTCTCCCCGATGTTATTCAATCTGTATATTGAGGAAGAAGTAAAGGAAACAAAAGAAAAATTCGGAGTAGGAATTAAAATCCATGGAGAAGAAATAAAAACTTTGAGGTTCGCCGATGACATTGTAATTCTGTCAGAGACAGCAAAGGACCTGGAAGATCAGTTGAACGGAATGGACAGTGTCTTGAAAGGAGCATATGAGATGAACAACAACAAAAGCAAAACGAGGATAATGGAATGCAGTCGAATTATATCAGGTGATGCTGAGGGAATTAGATTAGGAAATGAGACAGGAGAGCAAAATAACTGACGATGGTCGAAGTAGAGAGGATATAAAATGTAGACTGGCTATGGCAAGAGAAGCGTTTCTGATGAAGAGAAATTTGTTAACATCGAGTATAGATTTAATTGTGAGTAAGTCCTTTCTGAAAGTAGTTTTATAGAGTGTAGCCATGTATGGAAGTGAAACATGGACGATAAAAGGTTTAGACAAGAAGAGAATAGAAGCTTTCGAAATGTGGTGCTGCATAAGAATGCTGAAGATTAGATGGGTAGCTCACGTAACTACTGAGGAGGTATTGAATAGAATTTGGGAGAAGAGGAATTTGTGGCACAACTTGATTAGAAGAAGGGATCAGCTGGTAGGACACGTTGTGAGGCATCAAGGGATCACAAATTTAGTACTGGGACGAAGCGTGGAAGGTAAAAATCGTAGAGGGAGACCAAGAGATGAATACACTAAGCAGATTCAGAAGGATGTAGGTTGCAGTAGATGAAGAAGCTTGCACCGGATAGAGTAGTATGGAGAGCTGCGCCAAGCCAGTCTCTGGACTGAAGACCACAACAACAACAACAACAACAACATGCCGTGCCTTCACGGGGTCGGTATTTTAGTTATTGGGTTGGGCAATACTGGTGGTAGAGGATGGCCGGATTCCCTTCCTGCCGCCTCCTCTCCCCTCCCCCTCCCCTCTCCGACGGACGGAAATTGTGTACCCCATCTATCTGTACATAGCGCTATCCCACGGGAAAGTGTGAGAACGTTTCCTAAAAGTTTGAGAATCGTTTGACTGAGGGTGGTCATGGGTAACAGCCCGCTACTGGCTTAGTCGTATTGTGAAACCGCTTAAAAACCATATCCAGGATGGCCGGCACACTGACGCTCATCGTTAATCCACCAGGAGAATTCCACGTCCGTGACCGGAATGCCAGTACGAATCCCGAAAGTGGCGTGCGAACAGCGTGTACGTTCCACTCCATTTTTTCCCGTTCCATGTTCCGTATGAAGCGCAGGATGAATAGCTGCTTAAATACCTTGGTTCGCGCTGCAATTTCACTTAACGTTTTTTCGGGATCCAGATGAGAACAATACCTTGGGGGGTTTTAGTACAAGGAGTCATCAAGAAGTTTCCGTTAGAGGGCGTGTATGCAACGTAGCGTAACTCCGATGCGTAGGCAGTAGTTCAGCGTGGCATTCGTGTTATTGTTACAAGTGTCGTTGCCATTTCAGGAATTATATTATCTTTACCTCATACTACTATTACTTGGGGTGTTCTATGAAGTCGTTACTTTTATTGATATTTATGCTATCTGATACCTGCTATTGTAATGGTCTTTTATGTACTGCATTGATAGCTTTTTTAATATATTCTTATCTTTACATAACTGTAACTGCTATTACGTTGAAAGGTGCTGCAACAGCTTAGAACAGAGCTCACCAGCGTGTTTCATAGACAATAACGACGTGCCGCCTCAGGTGTTTTTATGGTTGCACCTTGCAGCCCTTCTCTCTCTTTTTAAGTTTAATGTTGGAGTTTGGTCCGAAGCTTTTGTATAGTGAGTCAACATGTAACACAAATCTCAACCTGAACCTTGACTCAGATAACAGACGTAATATGTGCCATAACCTACACCTTGAGCTACTCAGCGCACATCAGCTAATCACTGAAGACACATTATTACACGAGACTCTACGCTCCCATGCAGTAAAGTCACACAATACCGTTTTCATATTTTTAATCTCTATACACAAAGAACGTATGATTGTAACGTTAATAGTTTACTACTTTATAAAACTGGTAACAGTGACCATAACACTGAAATAAGATACAGTAAAAACATGTTTTTATTAATTATTTAACGTATACATTTGTAAAACCACGCATATACTCCATTCTAATTTTATGGCTTTTTATATGTTTAAAGAATATAAAATTCTTTACATTTTGTTTCGATGGCGTATTGATATGTGGTACAAGACTGCTGCCATCTAGTGTCACCTCAAAACATGACATATTCCGTTGATTGCTTCGTAAGTTTCCTGTCAGATGTCAACAAGGACACAACGTAAAACAATTTTAAATACGCCGTATGTAATTTAATTTTTGACTACTGCGCACAGTCCAAATGGTTCAAATGGCTCTGAGCACTATGGGACTTAACATCCATGGTCATCAGTCCCCTAGAACTTAGAACTACTTAAACCTAACTAACCTAAGGGCATTACACAACACCCAGCCATCACGAGGCAGAGAAAATCCCTGACCCCGCCGGGAATCGAACCCGGGAACCCGGGCGTGGGAAGCGAGAACGCTACCGCAAGTCCACGAGATGCGGGCTCTGCGCACAGTTCACACATCTTTCTTTTAATGTGTGACGAGAGACGGCACTCTTGAATATTGTCTGTATTAGGTATGTTTACATTGAATTTGTATGCAGTTTATGTTGGTTCGACGTTAGGATTTTCCATAATTGTTCCTTTACGTATATTACAGTTGAGTCCAATTAATGTGAATAGTCGACCAAATGGACTGGCCCTGTAATTTGTTTTTCTGAATACGTGATCTGAATATCGCGATTTAATTTCGCTGAAACTATTAATCATTGTGTATCTTTATGCTATCTAGGCGAATGAATTTCTGTAGTAAGAAGAACAACGTGTTTTGACTCTGCGGTCGCCTCCAATACGGCTGTCAATGTCAGGTAATCATCATTATATTTTTCCGATGTTGCCAACCGAAAATGACTGGCGTGAATCAGCAAAAGCGTTCTCAACCAAACATCACTAACTCCATCGAGTGGAGCAACTGGTGGGAAGCATATAGTACTACAATGCCCTGTTTCTAGTGCGAGCGACTTTTATAACTACAGAGGGTCATTTAGCATTTTGCTGCTTATTGTCATTGACGCCTTGCCACAACTTAGAACGCGACCGTAAGTGAACTAACTGACAAAAATAACCTGGACTTTCCACAAGCTGAATGTTTACCTGGAGGGACAAAGCTCTTATCATGTTATTGCAACAAACGATGCTTTTCTTCTAGAGGAAAGTATTATCAAACCATACCCAGAACGGATGATAAAGGTTCGAAGGAAAGGAATTTTAATGACCGATTATGAAAGGCACGAATGGCTGACGAGAACACATTCGATATTATAGTTTCGGTTTCTCGTCTGTTCCGAAAGGCAGCGGAGAAAACACGAAATGTTACCCTTACTGCTGTGTGTTTACACAACGTTTTAAGTAGAAAAGCAGAGGCTACGAAGCAATAGAACCCACAAGGCAGCTTGGATTCCTATCACACACACACACAGGTGAGATGATTCCAGGCACAAAGAGACGAGATGACACTGCATCGACTTTTACTGCGCCCCAGAATATACCACGGAAGGCTTACAAACAATTCGAGACGAGTTTGAAGATCATTTTTTAAGATCACAAGGAAGTGTATCTTGAAAAAATAGCTATGGATGAAATTAAGCAAGTATAATTTTTGTATCGCTTCTTCCACAGGGCCGGCCACTGTGGGCGAGCGGATCTAGGCGCTTCAGTCTGGAGCCTACTGTCGCAGGTTCGAATCCTGCCTCGGGCATGGATGTGTGTGATGTCCTTAGCTTAGTTATGTTTAAGTAGTTCTAAGTTCTAGGCGACTGATGACCTCAGATGCTGAGTCCCATAGCGCTCAGAGCCATGTTCCACAGGATGTTTTGTTTCCTTTCGTTCGAGAACATCGTCAGCGAACTGCAACAGCTCATAACCAAACCAACTGCTTTAGAACATAGTGTCGGCAACACCGCCTGAAGACTTGCTTGCCACAATCTTTCTCTTTTCTCGTTAAAGACCATTCAACAGCCAAGATAACATAAAACGCTTTTTTTATTAAGGCAAACGGTTTCAACAGATTATGCAGTCATTTCTGGTCTTAAAGTCTGTTTGTTACAAACCCGTTCATTTTAGGCTGACATCACACACTAGATGTCAAGTGGATAAAAACAGCTTTTGTGTATCGTGTTTGTGCGATGCAACAAGCAACTACGAACAATATGTATACAGACATAGCCTGCACACAAGGTGCTTTATGTTTTTTAAAAAAATATTTTTAGCAATGACAAACATTTTATGATGTGCTATTTTTATCCACTTGACATCTTGTATGTGGTGTCAGCGTAAAATGAAAATGTTTTACAACAGAAAAATTTTAAGACCTGAAGATGACAGCATAGCCTGTTGAAACCGGTAGTCTTAAATTTAAAAAAAAATATTTAATGCAACCATGGCTGTTGAATTATTTTATGCGTTCTTGTCTCTTGAATGGTTTTTAACAATTAAACAGGTCGCCCTTCAGATCTCTGAAAATGAGAAAAATCAATCCCGTTAGCACTAGCAGCTTATGTATGTTCCTATATCAGACGTTAGTATTTTATTTTCTTGTGTGTTGATAAGCTACTTTTATCCACTTGACATCTTGTGTGTGAAGTCAGCGTAAAATGGAAATGTTTTACAACAAAAATATTGTAAGACCTGAAGATGACAGCACAGCCTGTTGAAACCGGTTGTCTTAAATTTAAAAAAATCGTGCGAGCTTGACTGTTGAATGGTTTTTAACACAAACAGATCGCCCAAAATGAGAACATTTGATCTTTCGGAAGCAATCTTCGTCTTGCTGAAAAGCTGCAGCGTTTCTAATCAATGCGTCATGTCTTTTGTTGCTGTTGTTGTATTCCTTTCTTGTTATATTCCATAAACGTTCCTCCGCCTGATACAATAAAAAGAATCCAACAATCTGACCGCTTATCCATTCCAATTTTCCCTGGAAAAACTTTATACGCTACTACAAAACTACACGGTACAACTGAAAACAGGAGACTGCTGCACTGCTACCGCCGTGCAGTAGTAACATGTGGTAACTGGCCCGGAACATTGTTTCCTTTGATCTGTACCGACACTGCAACCTGTTTATGTTTCCAGTTTCGAAACATTTGAAAACATGTTTGAAGTTCAGTGTGGACGCGACTTAACGGACTTTAAACGTAATTTCAAACCATCTCCCAACTTTTTCATTTGTCTACGGGCCTATACTCCGAAAGTAACGAACACGAGAAAGGCAAAGGTCCCGAGTTCGAGTCTCGGTCCGGCACACAGGTTTAATCTGCCAGGAAGTTTCACGATATAATTAAGATTTTGCATCTACAGCTATACCGATTTTATACGCCTAACGTCAAATGTTTAACACATTAACTCATTTGTAAAGTAATCAGACGTTTGAAGCTGTTTTATACAGTGGAGATAGCTTCTTCTTTAAAGACACTGAGTTGGGGATTTACTGGTTCTGTATAGTATCTGTAGACGCGGATCTCCCAAGGTCCTGGAGCTTTTCTCAATGTAAGCGATTTCAGCCGTTTCTCACCGCCACCGACGTCGCAGAGCTCGGCTGCCTCTGAACGGAGCGTTTGATGGGGGGCAGGGAATTACAGGGGCAGCCTTCCGACACAGCTGGGAGGGGAGTTCTTTTGTGAATCAACCCGCGGCAGCGTAAGACAGTCACCCGCCCGCTCGAGTGATAAAGTTTAGAGGCACGGTTTTTGAGAACTCGGCGTCAAATTTCTGCAATTCCGCTCGGCGTGCAATAAAACGCGCGCACTCTCTCCTCCCCCTCCCTTTTTTTTTATCTTCCGCCGAGGGGCCCCGCATTAGCGCGAGAAGGGGGGCGCGGGGAACGAGTTGGCTTATCTGCAGTATTTCACGTGGCGAGACAAGTTTCATCCCCTTTTACTGCCGGCGCCGGCGCTGGTTCGGTGCCAAGTGCACACAGCCCGCGGAAAGCGGCGCTGCGCATCTTCGCACCCCCGGCTGGCTACACTTTAGTCCCCAAACGGACGTCGCTACGGCACTCTCGCTGCGTCTGTTACCCTGGCGGCGGTGCGGCGCTGCACAAAAGCCCTCCCACCACGCGTTCTGGCGCCACAAATACACGGCAGCACGCACATCGTGTTTTGTCAAAGTGGTATAAGTCTCCACAAGTGGATAGGTTACAAAACAACAAGAAGACGTAGATCCTTGTACGTGGCCATGGGCGTACAATAAAAATTTCTGTATTCTTTAAAACGAAAATTCACATACAAAGGTACACATACTCTATTTGGTCAATAGTATCCGGACACCTATTAATAGACCAACGGCTTTTACACAGTAACGCAAGTCAAATTTTATTATATAATTGACGGGAATTTATTCATATGCCGGCTCTTAGTTCTTACCTGAACACTATACTGTAACTGCAAGGCAACGGCATGCATATTGCGACATAGTAACTTTATTTCTAGTCTGTCTCGCAGTGGATGTATTTTGTACATTATGAAACAAATTAACATGTCACCCAGCACCTCCATTAGGAAGTGATAATGAATATGCTAAGGGATCCACTGACGAATCTAAAACAGAGATGATTTCGACTGTACCAAAGTTTCCTAAAAAAAGACAACGTATCTTTTTTTTTCGAAAGGTGGCTCACCATCAGCTGTCTTAGAGGCCATATCAGTTTGAATTACGTCATTGTAACGCCAGAAGTCTAAATTTTTATCGGTTAATACAAGTAATAGCAATACAAGTTACTCTATTTTCATTTTCGACTCTTGCGCCGGCCGCAGTGGCCGTGCGGTTCTAGGCGCTGCAGTCCGGAACCGCGGGACTGCTACGGTCGCAGGTTCGAATTCTGCCTCGGGCATGGATGTATGTGATGTCCTTAGATTAGTTAGGTTTAAGTAGTTCTAAGTTCTAGGGGACTGATGACCTCAGATGTTAAGTCCCATAATGCTCAGAGCCATTTGAAGCATTTTTCGACTCTTGCACAGCAACCTTTCATCACAGTGCAAGAATGCACAAAAAGAGTCGCGCTTTCTGATTCAATAGTAGTTTCAGTCATTACATTAATATTACTATTGCATGACTGATTTCATTGTTCAATCGGTATCTAGCGAATAGCGGTTTCGATGTCATAACAATATAATTCCGCATAACATGGTGAACGACCATACGGAAAGTCACTGGACCTGACCTGTGATAAAAAATGACGTCTGTGATAAACCCCAAATAAAACTGTCTGAAATTTTGGCATCAGAACGGACCACAGAAAATGGTGATTGCAGCTACAAATATTATTGAAATAATTCTTTGATTTCTCTTGAATTCTCGGTCATTTGTAGTGTGCGACCTTGGATAAAGTACGTTGAAAAATATGTTTCGTGTTAATACCGGCAATGTACACTAACTTTTTCCTTTCGACCTTACAATATGAATGCCGTTGTATCATGTACACTAACCTCTGAAGCGAAACGTTTTGCCTTACAAAATCTGCAATGTAAATCCATCAAACCACAATTGTAACTGTCAAAATTACGCGGAATTGCCTTCAATGCACATTTAGATGTAACGTTAAATAAAACAGTTGCATTATCATTAGGAATGTCCACACTCCTATTACGTTATCCTCGAAAAAAGTTGTCAGTCTAGCCCTGCAGCTTTCACTTCGACCATCAGCGTTCTGCTTCTAAGCATAGCCTGAAACAAATATACACTGAAGAGCCAAAGAAACTGCTACACCGGCCTAATATCGTGTAGGTCCCCCGCGAGCACGCGTAAGTGCCGCAACACGACGTGGCATGGACTCGACTAATGTCTGATATATTGCTGGAGGAAACTGACACCATGAATCCTGCAGTGCTGTCCATAAATCCGTAAGAGTACGGCAGGATGGAGGTCTCTTTTGAACAGCCAGATATGCTCGATAATGTCCATGTCTGTGGAGTTTGATGGCCAGCCACCCTGTAGCAGTTCTGGACGTGTGGGGTGTAGCGTTGTCCTGCTGGAATCGCTGAAGTCCGTCGGAGCGCACAATGGACATGAATGTATGTAGGTGATCAGACAGAATGCTTACGTACGCGTAACCTGTCAGAGTCGTATACGGACGTATCAAGGGTCCCGTTTCACTCTACAGCGAAGTCGACGTCCTGACTCATCCCAGAGGGATTGGGTTCAGGTCGGGGCTGTCGGCAGGCCAGTCCGTTTCAGCAATCATGATGTGCGATTCCATGGGAATGATTGTGCACTACGACCGTAATGTAATCCAGGACAGAAAGTAGGTCAGCTTCGGTCGTAATGACATTGCAGATCTAGATATAGAAAAAAACAGTCTTGTTTGCACAAGATAGGCTTATTTAACCTTCGCATGTGACGCGTTTTCCCTAGGCGCCATCAGACGATCTGGGGAAATTACAAAGTATTATAAATTGCTGTTAAAAACAATGATAAACAAATAAATAAATTAAAAATGACAGAAAGAAGACAAACATCAATTGGACTATGGAGCACAGTGCCACATTTGTGTTTCAGAGGGGGTGAGGGGTATAAATATCAACTCATAAAATATTGCACGGTTAACGAATAAAAACTCTTCCTAATCGTGATCGAGGCGTCGAACATAATTAAAAATCCCATAGAATCGGGAGGTTATAGCCAGATAGCTACTGTCAATGCTTTTTATATAAGCTAGCAACAACACGAATAAAGCTAATGACAGTAGAAAAAAGAAAGCTATTAAGGCGTGCAAGAAGTACCCGACTTAGGCAAATCGGCGAAGTGAGCAGAAAAGTTCATGAGTGCAAAATACACTCATATAAAGGCTAGGCTAGTACACCTTTCGCAGACAAATGGGCACTAATAACAGAAAAACGGTTAAAATATTTTCAGTAAAATATGAAACGACGGAGTCATAAGCAGCGTTAACCACTGTAACTTGCCCATGAAGAAACCGCCCCATGAACACAACTATGGTCTGTTTATAACAATTAGAGCACGCGCTGTGGTGCCGGCAACTAGGCTGCCAAGTACGAGGGCAGTTCAATAAGTAATGCAACACATTTTTTTTCTGAAACAGGGGTTGTTTTATTCAGCATTGAAATACACTAGGTTATTCCGGTTATTCCCCAATCTTTTAGCTACACAACACTATTTTTCAACGTAATCTCCACTCAATGCTACGGCCTTACGCCACCTTGAAATGAGGGCCTGTATGCCTGCACGGTACCATTCCACTGGTCGATGTCGGAGCCAACGTCGTACTGCATCAATAACTTCTTCATCATCCGCGTAGTGCCTCACACGGATTGCGTCCTTCATTGGGCCAAACATATGGAAATCCGACGGTGCGAGATCGGAGCTGTAGGGTGCATGAGGAAGAACAGTCCACTGAAGTTTTGTGAGCTTCTCTCGGGTGCGAAGACTTGTGAGAGGTCTTGCGTTGTCATGAAGAAGGAGAAGTTCGTTCAGATTTTTGTGCCTACGAACACGCTGAAGTCGTTTCTTCAATTTCTGAAGAATAGCACAATACACTTCAGAGTTGATCGTTTGACCATGGGGAAGGACATCGAACAGAATAACCCCTTCAGCGTCCCAGAAGACTGTAACCATGACTTTACTGGCTGAGGGTATGGCTTTAAACCGTTTCTTGGTAGCGGAGTGGGTGTGCCGCCACTCCATTGATTGCCGTTTTGTTTCAGGTTCGAAGTGATGAACCCATGTTTCATCTCCTGTAACAATCTTTGACAAGAAATTGTCACCCTCAGCCACATGACGAGCAAGCAATTCCGCACATATGGTTCTCCTTTGCTCTTTATGGTGTTCGGTTAGACAACGAGGGACCCAGCGGGAACAAACCTTTGAATATCCCAACTGGTGAACAATTGTGACAGCAATACCAACAGAGATGTCAAGTTGAGCACTGAGTTGTTTGATGGTGATCCGTCGGTCATCTCGAACGAGTGTGTTCGCACGCTCCGCCATTGCAGGAGTCACAGCTGTGCACGGCCGGCCCGCACGCGGGAGATCAGACAGACTTGCTTGACCTTGCGGCGATGATGACACACGCTTTGCCCAACGACTCACCGTGCTTTTGTCCACTGCCAGATCACCGTAGACATTCTGCAAGCGCCTATGAATATCTGAGATGCGCTGGTTTTCCGCCAAAAGAAACTCGATCACTGCCCGTTGTTTGCAACGCACATCCGTTACAGACGCCATTTTAACAACTCCGTACAGCGCTGCCACCTGTCGGAAGTCAATGAAATTATACGAGACGAAGCGGGAATGTTTGAAAATATTCCACAAGAAATTTCCGGTTTTTTCAACCAAAATTGGCCGAGAAAAAAAATGTGTTGCATTACTTATTGAACTGCCCTCGTAATTGTCAAGGCCCTGTGGGACGTTAGTGAGATAGGGCTCAGTAGGTGGAGCGCTACAACTTAACTAGCTGTTTTCTAAGGCTTAAATAAAATTTTCAGTAAGTAATGTGGGTAGCAAGCGCCATTTAAAGATACGCAATTTTATATAAAAAAATGTTTGATGTTTCGAACAGACTTGCTCGTTTATTAGATTCGGAGATTTGGAAGAGACATGCTTAGAAATTTCAAATTCTTCCAATAGAGTCAGTTTCTTGCCTTTATTGCGTAAATGAAGGATTTTAAGGTTTTCTGAAACTGGGAGCCGATGACCAGAACATTTGAGGTGCTGGGCAAAGGGGGAAAACTTTTTTCCCCTTGATCTTTTTTGTCAGTACATACTCGTTAAACCTAACAGCGAAAGATCTGCCTGTTCGTGGCCCTGTGCTCCATAGCCCAATCGAGTTTGTCTTCCTTCTGTTATTTTTAATTTATTATTGTCTTTAATAACAATTTAATACTTACACCAGTTTGTAATTTCCTCAGATTGTCTGATGATGGCTAGAAAGGGCGAAAGACGTCATACGTGAAGATTAAATAAACCTATCTTGTGCAATCAAGACTAAGGATCTATTACGGTTGCTATACCAATGCCACTGCCGTAGTTATGGAGTACAGAGATTGTAACTGTAGATCTAGATTTCAACTGACAGTGCAGCTATCATCAGTGCATTATAAGCAGTCATGTAGATTGAACGTAATTATAACGACACACAATCCAATCTAACTCAGGTACGTACACGTTCATGTACTAATTCTTGTACACGCCTGAAAAAAAAATGGTTCAAATGGCTCTGAGCACTATGGGACTTAACTGCTGAGGTCATCAGTCCCCCAGAACATAGAACTACTTAAACCTAACCAACCTAAGAACATCACACACATCCAAGCCGGAGGTAGGATTCGAACCTGCGACCGTAGCGGTCGCGCGGTTCCAGACTGAAGCGCCTAGAACCGCTCGGCCACTCCGGCCGGCTACACGCCTGAGTTACACTGGAATATGTGTCGTTATAACAACGACCAGTCTAAACGACTAGTTATAACACGCTGATGAATGCCGCACTATCAGTAGAAATCTAGATCTGCAACGTCATTACGAGCAATGCTAATCTCCTTTCTGTCCTACATTTCAGGAATGTTATTGCCTCACAGATGCTGACTTGGTGGACTGTCATGCTGGTACAAACGATAATCGTCTCCGGACTGTAAGCAGTTCATAAAACTGTAAAATGTGTTCATGTCCCTTCTTAAGGGCAATACCTCCGTACTTCGCCGTTGGCCCTGTGGATAATGGCACGTAACGTCCTCCAGGCGTTCGCCAAAGGCAGTCGTTTCCATCGGATTGGCAGAGTATTGCGAGAGTCTATCACTCCAGTCACTCGTTTCCTGCCATAATCGTCCAATGGTGTCGTTCTTTACGCCACCTCTCACGTCTCTTAGGAATGACAACAGAAATGTACATGAGTTACGAGGCGTTGCTCGAACACTGTACCCAATTCTTTTTAACGCCCTGCGCACAGCCACTGTGCTAGCTCGACTGCTGGCAACAGTTTGGAACTCACGAGTGATTCTTTCTGCTGATTTCACGTGTTTTTTTTCTTTTTTTTGCAACCATGCTCCCCAGTCCTCGACGGTTCTTTTCCATCATTACCCGAGGTCTGCTTGGTCTTTGTTTAGCTATGGTTGTTGCTCCTCGTTTCCACTTCACAATAACATCACCAATCTACTTGGGCAGCTTTAGAAGGGTTGAAATGTCCCTCGTGGTTTTGTTATCCAGGTTACATCCAATGACTAGTTCGAAGTCGTTGAGCTCTCCAGACCTACCCATTCCGCCGTTACTGATTCTCTACGGACAGTACAACACTCCCTGCCTTCTTTTAAATTCGCGGCTCCACCTCTCCTCAGACCTACTGGTTAATTTCGCACTGCACAGGTATGTCCTGACACTTTCGGTCAGATAGTGTACTTTCAATTGCAAAAATGTCTGTTAGTGAGAAGGGGGCATTGGATATCATTCAGGGAGGTTGCCAGTGAGTCATCAGGCAATAAAAAGGTCTCGAATTGTATTTCTACCGAAGGTAAAAAATTCTGAGTTGTTAAGTTGCGTCATATTTCTTCTGTATGATCGACGTTTCGACCCCTCTTCTGGAACTGCCATCAGGGCCTCGTCGTGTTCACATTTAACTGAACACTGTCAGGGACCAGTGTTGCGTTGCTTATAAAAGTGAGTTGTCCGGCACTTACTCTGAATAACTGGGGTTACCAGATATTTCTAACGCGGGCCACATGTTCGAAAAGTTGGAGGAGTTATACTGTGTTATGAGCCTCGACGTTCGCTCTTTGAACAGTCACCATGATTTCTTCCCTGAAAGTTTGGATGATGTCAGTGAGGAACGAGGAGTTCAAATGGCTCTGAGCACTATGGGACTTAACTTCTGAGGTCACCAGTCCCCTAGAACTTAGAACTACTTAAACCTAACCTAAGGACATCACACACATCCATGCCCGAGGCAGGATTCGAACCTGCGACCGTAGCGGTCGTGCGGTTCCAGACTGTAGCGCCTAGAACCGCTCGGCCACCTCTGCCAGCACGAGGACTTCGCTTTCATCAAAACATCAAAGTGGTGCAAGGACGGCAGCGGGGATCCTAGAATAGCAACGTGATATGAATAGAGTCGTAAAACTACGGAAGGGTACCGTAGACCTAGTAAGCATAGGCTACGGTAATTCTTCTAGTAGTCCCAGTCTCTTAACAGAGTATCCACGCTACCTTACGTTAGGTGTGTTGCATACTTCTCAGGCGTTACCTCATTGCGATCGCTTTGTTTGCGCAAGCGATCAAGGTCTTACTAAATGCCCCTATAAGCCGGAAGCGGTGAACCGTCTAGAAACTGAATGAGGATATAGAAAGGGGCTGCGTAACCAACAGAATTTTTCGTTCTACAAAGTTATCCCTCTGTCCGTTACTTAAAGATAAGCAGTATCTATGGCAAAATTGAAACTGTCAATGTTTAATACAGTTTTCATTCGAAAACTGTTGTACTGAAAATAAAGAAAAAACCAGTACAGAATTATCATACAACGCTAGAAAACACAATTTCCTCAAAAAAAGGTAAAAAAACCTCAAGGCAAAAAAATCAAACGCCGCTTGTATAAAACGTGTTTCAGTTATTTACAAATAATTTTCGTAGTTAACAATAATGACACGAAACACTGCCTTTCATCATGATGATGAACGTTGTATTGAGTACAAAAACAACAACAACAATTATGTACATTTTTTAATTTTTGTGGGTGTAAACTGTACTTGCATCAAAAGTAACTGCTTTGGTTCCATAAAAGCGCAAAACATACGCGATCAACTAATTTTTATTAATTACAAAACGTAAGATACGTTTTGCAAGGATACGAAATACACAACGGACTAACACTGGACGAAGTGCCCTTCTAATTATGTGCAAAACAAACAAACAAACACACAAAACCCAAAAGAAGTCGTCGGCTCCCAGTTGCTCTTATACACATTCATTCGTATTTCATCCCCTTCCAATGTTATCAATACTACCGGCAATACTACTATCCGTGCAAGAAAGAAGTGTTTTAATATTTATTATGCAATAAAATGTACGTTTATAACGATAAATTCAACTATTTTTCGTTCCTGTTACATGCATTTTGCTAATACTTTACTTTTCAATGAAATAACGTTGTGGCAGAACTATATGCAATAGTAAAAAATGAGTTGCAGTATGGATCAATGACCAAAAACCATTTTACCTAATAAAAAATGAACATTTACTATTGTTCTGTGAAGTTAATAAAACAGGTGATATAGACTTACGCGAGTATTATACGTCAGCGATAGGCTCCTTGAAAATACGTGTTTACAAATAAAAAAACCAGTCGAGAACCACTAGTACGGCTGTAAAATTAAGAATTAAATTTTTTAACGTTGTGTTGTCGCGACACATACTCATTACGAATTATTTATTAGTCGTTATTTTCGTTCTTAACGTCACTACTGATACAACCAATACACACAAATACTGTTTTGCTAACCTATCAAGTTACGGGTATAGCTGTGTTTATGAATGCGCCACCTGAGCTGGTTCCCTTTCCCGAACATATTTTTCTCTTGTACGTACTGCTGAACATCCACAATGGATGTACTGCCATTAAGTTTCAAAAATTGAATTAGTTGTCATATCGAAATAAAATCCAAACTGCATCGCCACGCCACTGTCTGACGTAGGCCTCTACTGGGACACACTGTAGTTATGCTGTACGTCCGCCGACGACTGCAGTGGCAAGCCAAGGCCACATATTATCTGTGATCAAAAGTATGCGGACACCTGGCTGAAACTGACTTACAAGTTCGTGGCGCCCTCCATCGGTAATGCTGGAATTCAATATGGTGTTGGCCCACCCTTAGCTTCGATGACAGCTTCCACTCTCGCAGGCATACGTTCAGTGAGGTGCTGGAAGGTTTCTTGGGGAATGGCAGCCCATTCTTCACGGAGTGCTGCACTTACACCAGGGGAGGCGTCGTTTGGCATTAAACGGGGTGATGTGTGGCTTATGAGCAGCCGCTCGACCATGAAATCCAAGCTTTCTCAAAAAAATGGTTCAAATGGCTCTGATCACTATGGGACTTAACATCTGAGGTCATCAGTCCCCTAGACTTAGAACTACTTAAACCTAACTAACTTAAGGATATCACACACATCCATGCCCGAGACAGGATTCGAACCTGCGACCGTGGCAGCAGCGCGGTTCCTGACTGAAGCGCCAAGTTTTCTCACCTCCCGCCTAACTGTCATAGTGCTTGCAGTGGATCCAGATGCAGTTGGAATTCCTGTGTGATGGTCTGGATAGATGTCTGCCTGTTACACATTACGACCCTCTGCAACTGTCGACGGTCTCTGTCAGTTAACAGACTTGGTCGGACTGTACGCTTTTGTGCTGTACGTGTCCCTTCACGTTTCCACTTCACATCGGAAATTGTGGACCTATGGATGGTTAGGAGTGTGGAAATCTCGCGTACAGACGTATGACACAAGTGACACCCAATCACCTGACCACGTTCGAAGTCCGTGAGTTCCGCGGAGCGCCCTATTCTGCTCTCACGATGTCTAATGACTACTGAGGTCGCTGATATGTAGTACCAGGCAGTATGTGGCAGCACAATACACCTAATACGAAAAACGTATGTTTTTGGGGTGTCCGGATACTTTTGGTCTCATAGTGTACACTGTACTGTACGGCTGCCGAACGGCATCATCTGTGTTCCGGCCATGTGTCGTAGAACTGTTACATATCCCGTATAACGCTACGAGGTGTGGAAAATACGGCCATCTCCCGTACGGCGAAAACACCCTAAGTGTGGAACGAAGAGACTGGAGGAATACGAATAATGCGGACACCGTCCGAGTCAGACACAAATTGCATGCGTGGAAGAAAACATGACGAGCGCCAAGATATATTCTATCATTACTAGAGCTGCGGTTTGGTAGGTTCGGTAGAGTACATAAATGATGTAGTAAATGTTACTATTACCGACAGTGTTCGTAGCACTACTCGGGAAAGAAGAGAGAGAGAGAGAGAGAGAGAGAGAGAGAGAGAGACTGGGGGCCGACGACTTCCCTGTAGTTTTTTATTTGCTTTGTACATAATTAGATACGCACATCGTCCAGTGTAGCGGTCGTTCGGTTCCAGACTGGAGCGCCTAGAACCGCACGGCCACTCCGGCCGGCAATCCGTTGTGTATTTATATTCTTACAAAATATTAATTGCGTTCTACAAGAAATAAAAATTGGTTGATAGCGTAACTTCTGCGCTTTTATGTAACCAAATCAATTACTTTGGATGCAAATACAGTTTACACCCACAGAAATCTATATAATTATTTTTGGTATTTTGTACTCAGTGGAACGTTCATCACGATCAAAGGAAGAAATTTCGTGATATTATTGCTGAGTGCGAAAGTTTATTATGAATAATAGGACCATGTTTTATACAAGCTCTACGACGTATTGAAGCGATGTTTGATATGTTTTTGCTTTGCGATTTTATAAACAATACTCTTTTATTTAGGAAATTGCATTTTCTAGCGCCGTATGATAAATCTGTTTTGCTTTTTTACTACAACATTCCGAAGTTTCACGTTATAAACAATTTTCGGATAATAACTGAACATCGCCAATTTCAATTTGCTATAAATTCAGTTTATTTTTAAATAACGAGCAGGAGAATAACTATGTAGAAGAAAAATGTTCCAGAAGTTACACTGCCATTTGCATATTCTCAGTTTCTAAACTGTTCACCGCTTTCGTTTTCTACGGGAATCTAGTAAATGTATGCAACACATATAAAGTACAGGCAACGCGGTTACGATCTTACTGACCAAGGCTACTACGAAAACTTTCGTAGTCTACGCTTGCTTACAGGGTGACAGTTATTGAACTAGATGACAAAAAAAATTAAATTACTTACGAACTATAGCGTGCACACACTTTATTCAACATGTAAACGTCACTACAGATATTCGGATTTAGGCTATGAGATGTTCGATATGCCTGCCATCACTGTGGGGCCATCAGCGCCCGTAAACTTCCCCATTTTTTCACAGTCCAATCTAGCCACTGTCACGAATGATGTTGGTAAATGATGGTAAGGATGACTTGATGAGGTCAACACAAACACCCAGTCCCCGGGCAGAGAAAATGCCCAACCCGGCCGGGAATCGAACGCGGGACCCCGTGACCCAGAGGCAGCAAGCCTAGCCACTAGACCACGAGCTGCAGACATCACTGTCGACGCCGTGGCACAGAGGAATAGCGAAATTCTGCGTGAGCAGGCTGAAGTGTCTGAACTTCGATGCTGTCGATGACCTCCTGAATGGCTGTTTTCAGCTCAGCAATGGTTTTGGAGTTATTGCTGTACACCTTGTCTTTAATATAGCCCCACAAAAGGGAGTCGTATGTGTTCAGATCCGGAGAACATAGCGGCCAATCGAGGCCTACGCAAGTGGCCTCTGGGTACCACAGATCCAGAATGGGGTCTCCATAATGCTCCTCCAGGACATCAAACACTCTCCTGCTTCGTTGGGGTCGAGCTCCGTCTTGTGTAAACCACATTCTGTCGAAATCAGGAGTCACTTTGGTAATGGGGATGAAATAATCTTCCAAAGCCTTCACGTATAGTTCCGTAGTCACCGTGCCATCAAGTAATAACCCACCGATTATTCCGTGACTGGACGCTACACAACACACAGTCACCCGTTGAGACTTCTCGATCGCGAAAAGCGGATTCTGAATCCTCTAAATGCGGCAATTTTCTTTATTGATGAACCCATCCAAATTAAAGTGGTCTTCGTCGCTAAACCAAACGCGTGGCCAACCGTGCAGTTTCAAAGTCCTAATGTAAACTGTTCAGAAGTTATGACGATTTACCCGGGTTCCCGGGTTCGATTCCCGGCGGGGTCAGCGATTTTCTCTGCCTCGTGATGACTGGGTGTTGTGTGCTGTCCTTAGGTTAGTTAGGTTTAAGTAGTTCTAAGTTCTAGGGGACTGATGACCATAGATGTTAAGTCCCATAGTGCTCAGAGCCATTTGAACCATTTTTTTATGACGATTTTATTTCACACAGTTGTATGATAGTTACTGTAGCCTACGTTAGTTTTGCAACTCTAGTGACTAGGGAAGAGCTCTGCTGAGAATATGGAAGTGGAGAAACACCAAAAATATCGAGTTGGCACGAACGTGTGGGAAAGAAGGCAGGCTAGTAACTAGTAACGAAATGTTCACGTTATTGCGAACCCACTAAGGGCGACGAATTGGAGGAAGAAGAAAACTACCGACTTGGCCCGAGTCGGGAGCGAACTGCGTGCCGGGATGAAAACATGTTAGTAACGAAACACTTCAGACAGTAACCAAACAGTATTTCGAGTCTAATGGGGTACCCATTACTCAGTGACGAATATATACGATATGCAACGGCTCTAAGCAGGAGCACACGTGATCTAGCGCTAGAGGCTGATGGCTGATAGCATGAATGCAGAGAGAGAGAGAGAGAGAGAGAGAGAGAGAGAGAGAGAGAGAGAAGTCGGGCAGTGGGCACCTGATATTCCAGTGTAGAGGCAGGTGATTTGGAGTCGGTTACAGAGAGGCTGAGGGATGTTGTGGGCGGGAGTTGGTGTGGTTGGGGGAGGCGGGGGGAGGCGGCAGCAGTGGTAATGGCTGCGGAGGCAACTCCCCAAGGCCGCACCTGCTGCAGACAACGGCGCGCAACTTTTCGCTCTCACCACTACCAGACCGCCGCTTGCCGTTGCACCTGCTACTCACTACTGCAAAGGAACGCGAGTAGCTGGTCCGTGCACCTCCCATCCGACACCAGGGTGGGGATGACGGTTATAGCTTAGGCAACCAGTTTTCGGTTACACCGATTCTGTTTTTTTCTTTTTCATCTTCAATTTAATGTCAATGTTGTAACAGCTCAAAATAAGCTCTTTCTGTAATAATCCAAATTTTGTTTAGTTATTATCTCCAGTAACAAACGTGTTGGGTTTGTGCATAAGTTCGTAGCGTTTTTGCGTAAGTTTGATAAACACGATAGATACACATAACAGAGACTTTATCCATCAATAATATATTCTCTTTCGCTAGTTACAACAGTCTCCCAACGCTGGAGCAGCTTTTCGATTCCGCGACTGTAGAAACCACGTGGTTTTGAGACGAATGACTCGTCGACTACGTTCGGAGCGTGTTTTCATCGAGAAAGGATATTCTTTAAAGATTACTTGATAGAGATCGGGAAAGATGAAAATCTGAGGGCGCAAGATCAGGTGAATAAGGTGGGTGCGAAATGAATTCCCAAACCAACTCCCGAATAGTGTCAATAATGGTTCAAATGGCTCTGAGCACTATGGGACTTAACATCTGAGGTCATCAGTCCCCTACAACTTAGAACTACTTATAGCTAACTGACATAAGGACATCACACACATTCATGCCCGAGGCAGGATTCGAACCTGCGACCACAGCAGCAGCAGCGTCGTTCCGGACTGAAGCGCCTAGAACCGCTCGGCCACAGCGGCCGGCTCGAGAAAAGCAGCAAACAGTATACGGACTAAGTTTTCTTTGATTTACCTATTTTATTTGATGATTTGATTTTATGTTATCCTGTAATGTACAACGCAAATATCTCAGGAGCCTTAGAATTTTTCAACCTTTGTGTTAGGCTGGTGCATAAGTTTGTAATGTTTTTGTTTTGTCATGTTGGTGTTTCGGGTACTATGGGTTTATGTATCTATTACCATTCTTTTATTTGTAGTTAAAAAAATGGTTCAAATGGCTCTGAGCACTGTGGAACTTAACATCTGAGGTCATCAGTCCCCTAGAACTTACAACTACTTAAACCTAACTACGGACATCACACACATCCATGGCCGAGGGAGGATTCGAACCTGCGACCGTAGCGGTCGCTCGGCTCCAGACTGTAGCCCCTAGAACCACACGGCCACTCCGGCCGGCACAGTGTTAAAGGATGAAGATTCGGGTTGGAGAATGATTATTGTGTTATGTCGCTCGTTTCCAACGGCTTCACAGCTAAAGGCGTACTATGTAGACACAGGAAGCATATCAGCTAATTTCTGCTATTATCACGAACAATCGGTGAATTGTTAAGTTTTGAATTTATTACTGTTGCCTTATTTTCCTCTCTCTTTCATTATTTGTTACGAATATCAGACAAATAAGCTTTTGTGTAAAATTTGCAGCGTTCTTTTTCTTCGATTATTTCGAATCAAAAGTCCGTTTTGTAGTAAACTATATTTATTTATTTTTTAACAGGAATTTGATAACAATTGATATTGTTGATGAAAAAAGTAAAAACGCTCTTCCAAAAACTCAAATGAAGAATTTCGGTAGGTGGCAAAATACAATGTTTATCAGGAACAATTACTTGATAGGAGTTAAAATTTCAGTAATAAATTAATTCACTGGCCATTATTTACTGTCCAGTCTGTTCATGTATACTCGCTCTATAATGTGTTGTTCTGTAAGTCGACTCCTTTCAGCACAAACAATATCAAAGATGATACCAATCGTTCAGAAGTCAGAGAACTCCCTAGCAACGACAAATATTTTTGGGCTACAAATGACAAACTTGGCGTACATCTGCTCTGTTACCCAAAAACAAAAGGCTCACTGCTTGGCCTAGTAAATGACAACACGTACATTATTGTCTCATTAATGCTGTATCAATTCACAGATTCTTATGTCACGCATTTTTTTTTTGCTCGTTTCTAACTGTTGGCGTTGTTAATAAAATAGCACAGATCGCTTTCCCTGTTTTTTAATAATGGAATATTTCAAAGCAAATGAAATTTTAGTAAAAACATTAGTCGTAAATTTAAAAACCTAAAATTTTAGCACCATTGCTATGACAAATTCATGTAACTTCTTTTGCCCAGTTATTAGCATCAAAAAAAGCCTCTCAAAACCAAGACCAAACAAATACTGAAAAATACCGCTTATTCATAAATAATATACCGAATTCGATTTCAATCGGTCGGTTTTTCACATCCCTATACCAGGGTCGTACCGAGGGGTTGCGAGATAGGCCACCGCCAAGAGTGCACTGCACGCACATGGGGGCGCGAAAATTGACCGAATAAAACCGTAACAGAAAGTGGATTCAAAGTTAACCGGAAGAGTTACGTCAGTTCTCCTACCTCAGGGGTTCCCAAACTTTTCCTCTGACGGAACACTTTGACAGTCCTGGTAATCTGATGGAACAGTTTGTTTATTATGAAGTTTAAAAAAAATTTATAAAGAAAAAAAGTTTTGTTTTATTCAGTGATTACCTCAGTTTTAAATCATAACACATTATGACAAGTATTAATGTTAGAAACTCTATTTTACGTGACCCAGCGTAACATACGACGCGCAGTAATAGTCATCCAAAATTTGAAACTGAGAGCACTTTGTGACTTCCAACAAACTTTACACATAATCTTAAACCTTTTGGAAACTTTTTCCCGCTGATGCCTCCAACAAAATAATGAAATGGACAGTATAGTAAGCACAGAATATGGGCAGAGAGTAAATCGAAGAAAGATGAAAGTAATGAGAAGTAGCAGAAATAAAAAATGCGAGAAGCTTAACATCATAACTGGTGATCACGAAGTAGATAAAGTTAAGGAATTAGGCAGCAAAATAATTCAAGACGGGCGGAGCTTTGGCAAAATAAGCATTCCTGGCCAACTGAAGTCTGCTGGTATCACACACAGAACTTAATTTGAGGAAGAAATTTCGAAGAATGTTCGTTTGGAGGACAGCACTGTATGGTAGAGAATCACATGGATTGTGTGAAAACCAGAACAGAAGGTAATCGAAGCATCCGGGTTGTGCTGCTACAGTAGAATTTTGCTCAAAGCAAGCTAACGCAAATTAAAGTTACCATAAAAACCCAATTACTGTAAATGGATCATTCAGAACTTTAAGTATAGCCCTTCTTCTTTTATTTCTAATTAGTTTCTTTTATTTCTAATTACTATTATTTTGTGCTTGTAGCGCTATAAGAATAACACACTTTTACAGCCTGTCATCTGCAAACAACAGAACGTCGCAACTAACCGTAAAAAACCTACAGAATCAAAAATCGTGAATAATATGCTATGCTGAATAACGCAACATTCGGTCTAAATGGATGAAAAACAGAAGAATAAAAACTGTTTTGTTGTTTGCAGATGACACTCTATAAGAAGAATATGTTAGCGTCATGTAAGGTACCTATGTGATCAAAAGTATCAGGACACCACAAAAACATACATTTTTTATGTTAGGTGCATTGTGCTGCCACCTACTGCCAGATACTCCATATCAGCGACCTCAGTGGTCATTAGATATCGTGAGAGAGCAGAATGGAACGCTCCGCGGAGCTCACGGACTTCGAACGTGGTCAGGCGAGTGGGTGTCACTTGTGTAATACGTCTGTACGCGAGATTTCCACACTCCTAAACATCCCTAGGTCCACTGTTTCTGATGTGATAGTCAAGTGGAAACGTGAAGGGACACGTACAGCACAAACGCGTACAGGCCGACCTCGTCTGCTGACTGACAGAGACCGCCGACAGCTGAAGAGGGTCGTAATGTGTAATAGGTAGATATCTATCCAGACCATCAGACGGGAATTACAAACTGCATCAGGATCCACTGCAAGTACTATGACAGTTAGGCGGCAGGTGAGAAAACTTGGATATCATGGTCGAGCGGCTGCTCATAAGCCACACATCACGCCGGTAAATGCTAAACGACACCTCGCTTGGTGTAATGAGCGTAAACACTGGACGATTGAACAGTGGAAATAGGTTGTGTGGAGTGAGGAATCACGGTACACAATGTGGCGATCTGATGGCAGGGTGTGGGTATGGCGGATGCAAGGTGAACGCCATCTGCCAGCGTGTGTAGTGCCAACAGTAACATTCGGAGGCGGTGGTGTTATGGTGTGGTCGTGTTTTTCATGGAGGAGGTTTCCACCCCTTGTTGTTTTGCGTGGCACTATCACAGCACAGACTTACATTGCTGTTTTAAACACCTTCCTGCTTCCCGTTGTTGAAATTCAATTCGGGAATGGCGATTGCATCTTTCAACACGATCGAGCACCTGTTCATAATGCACGGCCTGTGGCGAACTGGTTACACGACGATAACATCCCTGTAACGGACTACCCTGCACAGAGTCCTGACCTGAATGCTACAGAACACCTTTGGGATCTTTTGGAACGCCGACTTCGTGCCAGGCCTCACCGACCGACATCGATACCCTCTCCTCAGTGCAACAGTCCGTGACCAATGGGCTGCCACTCCACAAGAAGCCTTCCAGCACCTCACTGACGTATGCCTGCGAGAGTGCAAGCTGTCATCAAGGATAAGGGTGGGCAAACACCATTCTGAATTCCAGCATTACAGATTGAGGGCGCCACGAACTTGTTAAGTCATTTTCAGCCAGGTGTACGGATACTTTTGATCACATAGTGTATATCTAATGCTATATAAACGTTTTTTCCCCATAAACATGCAACATTTTGTGTCTCCGTTATGTAAAACGTGTCATTAGCTACATACGTAACCGCCGCAAAAATCTGACGCCTAATTATCAGTCATAGGTATATAAATAATTTTCAGCTGAAATTGGAATGTTACCAGGTAGTAACAATTTTCAGTCTGAACAATAAGAAGGTATTCAAGACAACACAAAAGTGCTGATATGTTTGGGTAAAGGAAAACTAAACGAACAGTGTCTTATATGAAGCGGAATATATCTCCAAAAGTTTTATATTACCGACCGCTCGGCAGTGGCCTCGTTAGCTGAGGTAAATACCATGCTTACGGGGTTGCCCTCCGGCGGAACTATCTGACAACTTGGCGGGAAGTAATCAACGGCTTCATCAACTCGGTACGTATTCCATCTCGCTCCGGTTGTCCCGTTAGCCCCCGTTACAGCCGAGAGCAGGTAATAACGCCGAGAAACGCCGAATTATGCACTACGTGGTCTTGCTTGGAGTACATGAAGTCACATACCAGGAAAGTAAATAACGACCGCTTTCCCAACAGTAATTATCATCGCGGCCGCTGAAACTCAGGCAACAACACATGCATTTACTCTTTACTTAGTTATTGTTACACCTGTTCTCTTTACTTAGTTATTGTTACACCTGTTCTCTTTACTTAGTTACTGTTACACCTGTTCTCTTTTCTTAGTTATTGTTACACCTGTTCTCTTTACTTAGTTATTGTTACACCTGTTCTGATGCAGTGCCCTCCGCCACACACCGTTGGGTGGCTTGCGGAGTATAAATGTAGATGTAGATGTGATGAATAGCGAGCGCAGGCGAGATGCCGCATAGACCTCTCAGAGATATGAAAACAAACAAACAAACGGGTGTGAACTACATTACAACGAAGGAATTCATGAGTCAAAACTTCCATGATGAAACGCATAAGATTTACTTTAGGTACCGATGTAGAACACAGAGGAGAACGTATGTCCGGAGGCCCCTTCATTACACGTCGCTGTTGCAAACGGTTATCACGCCACGACACATTCACAAATCTGAATACAGCGAAGAGACACATCAATGGCTGGAGCGACAGTTCTTAATTTTGTGAAAAGAAAATGCGCACAAGAGGTGTCTGAACTCTCATCACCCCCTTCGTAGTATAACGCCGTGACCACACAACCAAGACACGACGGTCATCAACGACACTCGATATTGCACGTGTGTGTGGTTTTTTTGTTCCCACGAGTCAGTACATGTTTGGTCTGCGTTCAGTTTTTGACGCGCTATCCAATCGGCCAACTTACCACTAAATACGTGGGGGGCGGGAGGGGGGGGGTGCGATGTAGCAAGAAATAATTTAGTAACAGAATGCTGCTATTAAGGGGGGTAGGACGCCAAATGGGACGAAATGGAGCAGGAGAGGCACCAGAGGAAATTTAATTTCCACTGTCTATACTTTCACAAATAAATTCAGAAAACTTCGTCAGTATGATGAAGGATTCAGGATTCACACTCAAAGCAGTGTTTGAAGTCCAAAAACATAACAAAATAAATTTTTTTACATGTGAAATTTTATCTTTTGTTTCACTTATTTTTGATACACTTTTTGCTGCAGTTACACTTTTCTTCATAAGTACGAGAGATTCTTGGAAAGTTTGGAAATTTGTGGATATTTCTATGGAACCAAACTGCTGAGGTCATCGGTCCCTAGGCTTACGCACTACTTAATCTAACTTAAACTAACTTACGCTAATGACAACACACACTTACATGTCCAAGGGAAGACTCGAACCTCCGACGGGGTGAACTGCGAGAGGGCTTCTTCGAAGAGTTTTGCACAGCATACAAACCATACTTCAGGTGTATGAAACTCTATAGATTTTTCCAAATATATTAAGAACTGTGGTAAAAATTAAGATAATTAACTATAAAATTGAGTTTTTTCATTCATTTTTTCGTAAGTTAAATAAATTCTACAGTTTCATACACCTGTAAGTACGGTTTGTATCCTGTGAAAAATTCTTCGAAGAATCTCTCTTACTTATGAAGAAAAGTGTACCTCTAGCAACAAATGCAGCCAAAATAAGTGAAAAAATGATGAAATTTCACATGTAAAAATTTTTATTTTGTTATGGTTTTGGACGTCAAACACTGCGTTGAGTGTGAATCCTGAATCCTTACTCGTCACGCTGACCACGTTTTATGAATTTATTTGTAAAAGTATAGACAGTGGAAATTAAAAAGTCCTGTGGTACCTCTCCTGCTCCAAGTCGGCCCGTTTGACGTCCTACCGCCCCTTAAATCAGCTCAAACATCCACAGTACCACAAAACTGCTACAGTTCAATTAGGTAGCCATGTGCGCGCTTGCCACTTGCCACTTGTTTGTAGGGTGCTACTAAAACAGAAATGTGGCGGCACATAAGAAATAACAAATAACATTTATTTAGAGTATGTTACAAAAAGGTACTTTGGTACAATTTCATTCATGGGACTTATGTTCTAAACACCATACAACGATATCTAAGTTAATTTGCTGTCTCTTGGCAGTCTATGATATTATGCAGACACTCAACGATCCTTTGTTCTCCTTTGACATCGACTGCTAAGTTGGAAGGTAGTTTTCAGAGTACTGTATTGATGTCACGGCAGGCAATGAACTGAACTGTCTAACTGGGGGTCAGTAATAACTGTTCAGCGTCACTTTCGTACCAGGTATGGTGTGGATCCTCCTACAGCACAGAGCATGGCGGGAACAATTTCCAGAAAAAAGTGGTTTCTGTAAAGACAAATCACCGGGCCATCCCAAAGTGTCTGACACAGACATCGAAGGCATCCGCCACAGTTTCACAAGTAGTCCGCAGAAATCCGCCCGCCCTGTAGCTCGATAGCTCAGCATGGACGCAACCCCTCCCCCCCCCCCCCCCCCCCCCCCACCATGTCCGTCTGGCGTGTGTTGCGTCGACGTTTACACATGAAACCATACAAAATTCAGCTATTGCAAGCTCTTTGTGAAGGTGACAAACAAGTGTGTGGAGTTTTGTAATTTCGTTCTTGGCAAGATAGAGGATGACAGTTTTCTTCCACACTTAGTGTTTAGTGACGAAGCAACATTCCATTAAAATGGACAGTTCAGTCGTCATAATGCGAGATTATGGGGTACGGAACAAACACATGAAGTTGTACTACGTTAGAGGGTCTCTCCAAAACTTAATGTGTTATGTGCAGTTTCACGGGAAAATGTGTATGGTCCATTTTTCTTTGCCGAGAACACTGTTATAGGAAGCACATATCTCGATTTGCTTGACAACTTTCTTTTCCCACAGTTGGAGACCGATTTGAACGACTTCATTTACCAACAGGACGGGGCACCGCCACACTAGCATCCGGAAGTGCGGAATTTTTTAAATCTAAGGATTAGTGAACAATGGATTGGTTGCACTGGACCAGATGATTCAGCCTTACATTACTGGCCTCCAAGGTCACCGGATCTGGCTGTATATGATTATTTCTTGCCGGGGTTTATAAAATATTCTTGTTTATGTACCTCCGTTACCAACAACAGTGAATGAATTATGAAAGACACGTCACAGACCGTTTATGACACCAAGGTAGTCTTTAGTAGTAGCTAAGGGCTGTAATACTACCGTAGGTTACGGCAGACTATAGTAAGTAAGCGTAGACTACATTAGCTCTCCTAGTGGCTTTGGTCAGTTAAGGTCGCAAGTGTTGCATACTTATCAGGCGTTACCTCATTTGTTTGCATACACTATTACTGCCTTACTAGATTTCCCTCGAAACCGCAAGCAGCTGTGGAATATGTATAGCTCAAGACATGCTTGCTAGAGTGTGGGAACAATTTGAATACCGAATTGACATATGCCGCGCATCTCATGGGGGGGGGGGGGGGGGTGATATTGAAAAGGTATGAAAAAAACTGAGTTTCCCGTTCATCAAAAAACAAAATTCATTGTACATGTTTATTAGCTTCAGAAATATAATCGGATGATTCTTTTTGATACACCCTGTACTGACTGCAGAGATTACAAAATGAAGCTAAACTGTACAATTTTAATGTCGTGGCTTTAATCGGCGCTGGTCGTCGGAATGAATACGACATTAGCAGTTCGTTAAGGCCTGTTCTGCGGCGAGAATCGGATCCGCGCGCCCTGTATTTGACGGCAGCTTTTTGATTAATGGCCTAGTGGAGCAAACGCGTGCTGCTGACGTAGTTTCGATCTCAAATGTGGTTCCGCATCCCTCCCATGCAGTTCCGGCGAGTAAACGCTCGTTGGAGAAAAGTCATTACGGGAATGAGCCGCTTCATTCGGGGCCGATATTGAGCTGGGTGGAATAATCTGCTCGTCAATGAAGCCTGCGCACGACTGGCGCGCTCGGAATGGAATAACGCACTGAATAACTTTTAGAAGAGGCAGGAAAAAAAAAATAAAGAACAATAGAGGAGTTTGGAGCAGAGGCAGAAATGCTATTTCGTTGTGTAAGGCGTTTTCGAGTTATGAAAAACACGTTATAGCACCGTTTATGACACCAAGATAGTCTTCACTCGTAGTTAAGAGTTGTAATACTACCGTAGGGCCGGCCGAAGTGGCCGTGCGGTTAAAGGCGCTGCAGTCTGGAACCGCAAGACCGCAACGGTCGCAGGTTCGAATCCTGCCTCGGGCATGGATGTTTGTGATGTTCTTAGGTTAGTTAGGTTTAACTAGTTCTAAGTTCTAGGGGACTAATGACCTGAGCAGTTGAGTCCCATAGTGCTCAGCGCCATTTGAACCATTTGAACTACCGTAGGTTACGGTAGACCATCGTAAGCAAGCTTAGATTACATCAATTTTCCTAGTGGCTTTGGTCAGTTAACGTCGCAACGGTGTCATCTGTACGTTAGGTGTGCTGCATACTTATCAGGCGTTACCTCATTTCTTTGCGTACTCTTATCACTGTCTTACTAGATTCCCTTCTAGAAACTGAGTGAGCATACGTAAAGAGCCATGGAACATTTTTTTTCCTACATAGTTATCCCGCTGCCTGTTCCTTAAAAATAAACAGTATTTGTAGCAAAATTGAAACTGTCAACGTTTAAGTTTGGTTTTATTCAAAAACTGTTTATTTGTAACGTGAAACAGAGGGAAGGTGCAAAAATAAAAACAGTAGAGATTTATCACATAGCGCTAGAAAACGCAATTTCCTCAAAAAAGGCAAAATTTAAGAAAAAATGCAAAACAAAAATATATCAAACATCCCTTCAATACTTCGTCGAGCTTATATAAATATGTTTCTGTTATTGCTAAACAACTTTCGCACTAACCAGTAATAAGAGAAAACTCGAGCCTTTGATCATGACAAAGGACGTTCTACTGAATACAGATAACAAAAATAATTATAGAAAGTTTTATGTTTGTGCATGTAAACTGTACATGCATCAAAAGTAATTGCTTTACTTACATAAAAGCGCAGAAGTTACGTAATCAACTAATTTTCATTACTTGTGAAAGGCAATTTATATCTTACTTTTGCAGTACACTCCGCAACCTTTTCGTTATGAGTCCTGTGCTTCGGTTTACCGATGTTCTTTTGTTTGGTGTATTCGGCTTCTCTTAACCCTGACCCACCACTTGCCGAAAATTCCACACTGCCATCTGTTGATCAGCAGAGCTCGATAAAGGTATCGCGGTCTTTCCAGAGCTCACGAAGCGACCGAGTCCGTAGTTGTGTGGGCGAGATACGGAAACAACTACAGATTCGGCTGTTTCGTGAGCTCTGGAACGACCGCAATACCTTTATCGAGCTCTGCTGATCAACAGATGGCAGTGCTGAGGGGGTTGGGGTTGTTTTGGGGAAGGAGACCAGACAGCGAGGGCATCGGTCTCATCGGATTAGGGAAGGACGGGGAAGGAAGTCGGCCGTGCCCTTTGAAAGGAACCATCCCGGCATTTGCCTGGAGCGATTTAGGGAAATCAAGGAAAACCTAAATCAGGATGGCCGGTCGCGGGATCGAACCGTCGTCCACCCGATGGCAGTGTGGAATTTTCGGCAAATGGTCGCTCAGGGTTAAGAGAAGCCGAATGCACTAATGGAAAGAACAATCTATATTTTGTACGGATACGAAATGGACCAGTTTCTCTTTCACGCATTCATTTATGTTTCTTTCCTTACCAATACTATCGACAGTCCTACCATCTACTACGTCATTTATGTACTGTTGTGGACTGGCGAGACAGCCAATCCACAATGACGGGTAGCCGAAAGGCACGCGTTTAAGCTCACGCAGGTTGGCGTGAGGTCTGGAACAGGTCAAGGATATGAGACTAGCAAAAATAGTACGTATCTGTTGGAATACTTAACTTTAATCCATAATTGGTGAACATCGCTCTTGACGGTACATGTTTTACAGCATCAATAGTAACTGGTAATGGCGCCTTGCTAGGTCGTAGCAAATTACGTAGCTGAAGGCTATGCTAACTATCGTCTCGGCAAATGAGAGCGTAATTTGTCAGTGAACCATCGCTAGCAAAGTCGGCTGTACAACTGGGGCGAGTGCTAGGACGTCTCTCTAGACCTGCCGTGTGGCGGCGCTCGGTCTGCAATCACTGATAGTGGCGACACGCGGGTCCGACGTATACTACCGGACCGCGGCCGATTTAAAGGCTACCACCTAGCAAGTGTGGTGTCTGGCGGTGACACCACATATACCGTACCAGAAACACCGAACAGTAGTTTTCGTAGGGAGCAATTCTAATCGTAGTATACGATGCAGAAGTTCAAAACGCGATCTCATTCTTCAACGTTTCTATATACTCTACAATCACATTAGATTGTGTAGATATTCTGCATCGCTATATTCTTGTGGTTCACAGCCTGGTGCAATCCTTGGCAGATAATGCCACTCAGCTGACTTCTCTCCTGTAAGTGCACAGCACCACTGCTGTTACATTTTTCCCTGTTTTCAATGTTTTCTGCTTGCTTAAGCCGGTATTATGGCGCTAAGTAAGTTTTAACGTTTTCAAGTGGGAAATGGCGTATACTTTTCTGGTTACATAGCATGTCCGACATGTGAAGTTGTCATATTTTCCCACAGTGAAGATGGTCCATGATCGAAACCGGTAGAGGATAAATATGTTCTCAAATAGCTCAGTGTGTATCATGGATTCCTCCAAGGGCTTTGGAATCCCTTTTTTTGAAATTTGACTGACCATTTAGTAGCACAGAAAACCTCAGCCCACTCAACCAGAATTTTTCTTACAGCCTCATATCAAAAAACAAGTGTCTACGAACTAAATGTTTCTTCTTAGTATCTCTGTTCTGCTTGATGCGGTGGAGTACAGTTTGGCCCATCACATCTTTTGCGTTCACAGTATAAAATACCGTGGAGAGACATGTGCGATCTGTAGTAAAACGGGAAGAAATAGAGAGGATGTTACTTGCATTGGACACGCAGTGACATGAAATGGTTGAAATGGCTCTGAGCACTATGGGACTTAACTTCTGAGGTCATCAGTCCCCTAGAACTTAGTACTACTTAAACCTAACTAACCTAAGGACATCACACACATCCATTCCCGAGGCAGGATTCGAATCTGCGCCATAGCGGTCGCGCGGTTCCAGACTGTAGCGCCTAGAACCGCTCGGCCACCCCGGCCGGCGGGAGTGACATGAGACTCAGTTGCAGGGGTTCGATTTTCCCAGCAGCATTTTCTGTTGTATAGCATCGCCGTAGTGTGTAAGGTGTCTCCACGCGAGATATGCTCCACTGATATTTTGGAAGTGTTTGTGATATTATGAGCTGGGGATCCACTCATCCAGCTTACTGCGAACAGGAAGCAGGACGTTTATTTCGATGTTCTCGGTAACCAAGTGTTGCCGTTTCTTCTACAGCTTCGTGCTGGGGGTGCTGTGCAGTCTTCCTTTTTCGAGGACATGAGCGGAGCTTACACAGCAGGACGCATACATTCCTAGATCAACGCTCAAGCGCATCTAGATTGACCCGCTAATTCATCAGGTCTTAAAAGGTAGTGTTAAACGTTACTAGCATGATTTCACCTGTGGGTACAATCTTTTGTCCGATGTGGTCATAACAACAAAACTTCCTCTGTCCCTCTGCACTAATGTACAGTTGGAAGGGTTTGAAGTTTGTAACGGCAGAGTTCTTAAAGTTTCTCTCTCTCTCTCTCTCTCTCTCTCTCTCTCTCTCTCTCTCTCTCTCTGACACACAAGTGCCATTAAACGAAATGCGTTTCGCTACTTAACAACAGCGCGTGTCGAGGCTATGTTATCATAAAACTTGAGCCGCGGCGTTTCATTTTGTGATGCTACGGCTCGGATGGGTGGTAACCCGACGTCGACCCCCTGCGCGCGCCTCTCCCCTGACGCTGGGGACGCTGAGTGATGCGGGCAATTCGTCAACCGAGCCACCTCTCCGAGCCCCGGTGACAGTCGCCACCAATTGAATAACGCCGCCGCCGCGCCGTACCACCCCCACCCCCCTGCCGCCACCCTCCCCCGGTCACGTGCGTGCCGCACGCCAGCGACAAAAATACGGGGGGAATCCCCCGGGCGTAGTAAAAACAGGGTGTGGCCTCGGGAGGGGCTGGCTGGCCCCCTTCCAGGCGTGTGGATCAACTTGCACGCTAGTGCTCGCGCCCTCCGGTTTTACGACCGCGAGCTGCCGGCACGCGTAAACAAAGGGGGCGCCAGGAGACTTGGCGCGCTCTCGTTGTAAACATTCACCCCACCCCTCCGCCTCTAGACGACAAGCGCCCAAATGGAGGCGACTTTCGCATCCGTCTGTGACGCTAATCAGCTCAGAGGGATGTTGAGATAATGAATGGGGAATCGAGAGGAACAATCTGCAATGTCCCCTCGTCCAGATTCCACAGTGTAAATTACAGCACATTACTCCCGGGCTGGTTAAGACGAGAGTTCCAGGCAATAATGATCGCAAGGTGAATATTTCACTCTGCAGACTTAAACGGTACCGGATAGGGCGCAGCAGGCGCACGGCCGAACCGAGTGGTGTCAACAGACTCAAAGGAAGGCCTCGGCGCTTGTTCGTGACGTCCCGGCAGCTAGGCACGGCGAACGCCAGGTCTGTTGCAGGCACACTCATAATGGTGGTGTCTTCCTCTCTGACACAGGAAAGTGTGAAACTATTGGCGGTAGTTGACCAACACACATTGTTCTGAGAGATTTCTGCAATCAATTAATTGTGCCATTCATTACACTTCTTAACAAATAGTGTGCTCCTGAACTTAAATTTCCACTTGTTTTACGGATTGACATACAAAAACAACTTCACGGTCCAGCAGCAACAGAATTCGTGCTTCTTTACCTTATTTGTAAATCTGAGGAAGCTACGTTTGTACTGGGTTGATTTTACAAGAAACTGTGAACATATTGGTGCTCTTCTTTAGGTATCTTGGTTGACTATGGGGTGAGGAGCACTGAATGTTAATGAAATATCTTGCGATTGTACTCGTTGGCGGAGGGGGTGGGGACAGAAGAAGAGGCAAAAGAGAGATACTTGTTTTATAAAATAATTTTTTTTTTATCTTATAAAGTTTCTCCTTTCAGTTGCAAGAAGGGAATATTTATCTTTTCTAATGTGCATGTTGAAAAAAGTTTAAGCTCAGCAGTATTTTAGATGTATGAAGCTATTTTGTTTCCTGTTTAGAATTCATTTCGTTGAAAACGACTGTAATCTAATGACTGGCAACAGTTGGACATTTACACATGTAAATTAGTTCACATTTCCAGTGACGATGTCAAACGAAAATAAATAAAAGAAACGAGTTCATTGTAAGGGGGTTGGGGTAAGTTTCGATAACAAAATGGATTAAGTAAATATAGTTACTTGAATGTTAAATATCCGAAGCTTGCAATCGGGCAAAGCATCTTGTTATATTGATCTACGATGTTTCGACAGGATTCAGTAATACAGAATTATGATCTTCATTTATAGCTTTACGATAGTAAGAAAATCTTTCATCTAAATAAAACTGCAGAATCCAAAATAATACCAAACATTTTGTCCAAAAATAAGAGATTTATAGTGATAAGCACGCCCAGGCGTTTCTGCCTGCAACATACATGGCGTTCGCCGTGCCTAGCCGACGTGGCGTCACCAACAAGCGCCGAGGCCTTCCTTTGAGTCGGTGTTGGTGGTGTTCACTTCACACACCCAGGCGGAAGTTGCCGAAGATGACCGACGCTGACTCGCCTAATGACAGCCGCCTGCACAGCCGTGACGATCTCTGGAGAATGTGCACAGACTGCTAAGTTGCAGTGTGTGTAGCGTGGATAGCTTCCCTCTATACACCAAACGGCCGCAGTTCGTGGTCGTGCGGTAGCGTTCTCGCTTCCCGCGCCCGGGTTCCCGGGTTCGATTCCCGGCGGGGTCAGGGATTTTCTCTGCCTCGTGATGCCTGGGTGTTGTGTGATGTCCTTAGGTTAGTTAGGTTTAAGTAGTTCTAAGTTCTAGGGGACTGATGACCTCAGATGTTAAGTCCCATAGTGCTCAGAGCCATTTGAACCATTTTTTACACCCCAAACCGCATCAAAGGTGTATATAATTTATCCAGTCAGGCCATCTAAACGTTACAGCGTTCCTGGTCGCAGAAACAAACAACACTGGCCCCTAAGTTTTGTAACATCAGGCAGATTGAACATTTAAGTTGGACAGATGCAAGAGATGCTAGAAAATCATATGTTTTTATGAGCGAAACGTAGTTCAAAAGTATTTTTGTTGGTCATAAATCATATCCAGTGTATGTATGCTCGGTGTACAGTCGTTTTTGTCTTACAAGGGGATCCTCCATGCTGTAAATCACGGATTTTGATGCGTTTCAAATATGTTGTAGGGGCACTTACCCTGAGTACCTGGCTATCCAGTTTTTTAACGACGTACAGTACTTTTTGAGAAAATCGATTTGAAAGTTCATTGCACGCTTTGTACATCCGTAACATTACGTATATTCCGAGCAAGTCAGCGTAGCGTAGCGCAGCGGTAAAGTTTCACGGCTGCCGCGGTGGAGGTACCGAGTTCGAATCATGCTCGTGTACCCTTTTTTCCAAAATCGACCGAATTTTTCAATTTTATTTTAAAGAATATCAACAAAGAGTGTAAGGTGTGCGAAATTATAAATATATATCGAGTTATTAATTTTCTTAAATATTCATCCCGTTTGTGGTTTGCAGATGAAGTTCCAAGTGTTCGTACAGCTCAGATGTTAAGTCCCATAGTGCTCAGAGCCATTTGAACCATTTTTTACACCCCAAACCGCATCAAAGGTGTATATAATTTATCCAGTCAGGCCATCTAAACGTTACAGCGTTCCTGGTCGCAGAAACAAACAACACTGGCCCCTAAGTTTTGTAACATCAGGCAGATTGAACATTTAAGTTGGACAGATGCAAGAGATGCTAGAAAATCATATGTTTTTATGAGCGAAACGTAGTTCAAAAGTATTTTTGTTGGTCATAAATCATATCCAGTGTATGTATGCTCGGTGTACAGTCGTTTTTGTCTTACAAGGGGATCCTCCATGCTGTAAATCACGGATTTTGATGCGTTTCAAATATGTTGTAGGGGCACTTACCCTGAGTACCTGGCTATCCAGTTTTTTAACGACGTACAGTACTTTTTGAGAAAATCGATTTGAAAGTTCATTGCACACTTTGTACATCCGTAACATTACGTATATTCCGAGCAAGTCAGCGTAGCGTAGCGCAGCGGTAAAGTTTCACGGCTGCCGCGGTGGAGGTACCGAGTTCGAATCATGCTCGTGTACCCTTTTTTCCAAAATCGACCGAATTTTTCAATTTTATTTTAAAGAATATCAACAAAGAGTGTAAGGTGTGCGAAATTATAAATATATATCGAGTTATTAATTTTCTTAAATATTCATCCCGTTTGTGGTTTGCAGATGAAGTTCCAAGTGTTCGTACAGCGGTCACGTCTTGTATTACCCGAAATCGATCTCCGCCCATTATCGTCCCCTCTCCCGTGAATACCGTTAGCCGTAACGGGAACCCCAGCTCCTAGTTGCGGCCAACGAGGATGCGAGCTGAATTCCTTTACGTTCGCACCTAACTACAGCGTCAGTTGCTCGCAAAGCGTCTCTAGTGCCGTGTGTTAGAAAAATTCTGTGAAATTGAAGAACCAAGTGTTTCTGCAGTAGTGCAGCTAGAAGAAGATCCACAACTAGAGGAGTTGAACGAAGAATCAAAAGGCGAAATCACAAATGCCACTAAATGTGCCGAAAATCTACTCCGCGAGCAGGATTCGAACACGGTACCTCCAGCGCGGTAGCCGTGAACCTTTACCGCTGCGCTACGCTGACTTTCTCGGAGTATATGTAATGTTACGGATGTACAAAGGGCGTAATGAACTTCCAAATCGGGTCCTCAGCGTAAGTCCCTGTGCAACATATTTGAAGCGCGTCAGAATCCGTGATTTACAATATGGAGGCTCCCCTTGTTAGTAATGAAACAGTTGAAATGTTGTTCTTTAAGTATCAGCATATTTTCACTTCTAATATCTCTGGTACGTAACTGCCAAATTTCTACAGCGTATTTTCTGGATCCTCATGGTCACCTGGGATTTCAGGCAGACGACTTTATTAATGTTGACTTCTGTGCTGTATTTAGTGTGTCTCAATGTAGCGACAAAGCATCAGTTTGTACAGAGCCGTTTGAAAAACAATGACCGAACGAGGTGGCGCAGTGGTTAGCACCTTGGACTCGCATTCGGGAGAACGATGCTTCAAACCCGCGTCCAGCCTTCTTGGTTTAGGTTTTGCGTCATTTCCCTAAACCGCTTCAGATAAATGCCGGGATGGTTCCTTCGAAAGGGCACGGCCGACTTCCTTCTCCATCCTTCCCTAATCCCATGGGACCGATGACCTCGCTGTTTGGTCCCCTCTCCCCAAATCACGTGATGGGTAACCAGGCGCATTTTCTCTGGTGTTGCGGCAGATATATGCAATTACGTTTTTGCAGTGTGTAGCTGCACTCAGCCCACAAAAATACCGCTCATCATGTCTTTCTTGCAACTCCCAGTATCGACGAAAAGCGTCGGTTTGTTTCCCGTTACAAACAAAATGATGTTTTAAAGCTGAATTTTACCTGCTCATTCGAAAGAGCAGATCCTTACGCGAGACGTGCGATGGTGACAGTAGAACCGTTCTGCAACCTGTCGCAAACGGCGGTTCCCCGGAGTTCCTCCATAGTGTTTCACGAAAAGAGCGTCTACTTTCCTCCGGGCATTGCCAATTGAGTTCACGCAGCATTTCCATAATACTCGCGTGTAGGTCGAACCCACCGGTAACGAATGTTGCCGCACGCCTCTCAGCTGCTTCGACGTCTTTGTTTAATCTGATCTCGTGAGGATCCCAAACACTCGAGCAGTACTCAAGAATGGGTCGCACAAGTGCAAAGACTAAGAAGAATTTCCCATTTGTGATTGTTGCGTAGCATCTACCTCTCCGACTGATGCATATTTTACGTAAATTAAGATGTTGTCGGCAGGGGTTTACAAACTTCGAACAGTTCTTCCGCAGGATTTAGAAAAACAAAAGACAAACAAACACCGTCCGAACAGGGCTTGAAGGCCCAATGGTAACGACCGGCCGCCGTGTCATCCTCATCCCACAGACGTCACCAGATGCAGATACGGAGGAGCTTGTGGTCAGCACATCGCTCTCCAGGCCGTTGTCAGTTTTCGTGATTGGCGCCGCTACAGCAAACCGCAAAAGTGCTCCTTCTCCACCTCATGGGGGCACTGCAACTATCAAGTATGTGTCTCATCAAGAAGTAAACGTATCTGCTACTGAGATTCCAAGTGTAGAGGCTTTCTCGGCAACGTTTCATATCTCCATCTTCAGGCGAAAATAACGACTAGGAAATTGTTGGATCGGCAGTTCTCGACGATGCTCTTACTCAGCTCATAATATGACAAGACTTCATCATATCCCAAAAAATCGTTTTTTGGATCTGATTTTTTTAATGGCATCTTCGGATTAAGAAATGTTCTACAGCGTGTTTTGGACACACTCGCATGTAAAAATGTTCTTTGATTAAAGGTAGTTATTTCCGTATATAGTCATATTAAGGCCTGCTCTATGTTGGTCTCCGTCCAATATCGTTTCTGCTGGGTTTCGGAAAAGACTTATCTTAACTGTGCAGACCCGTTCTATCTCTTGGTTTCATTAACCCCTTTTGTCCGAAACTCGTTGCATGTCGTTTTCTTTCCTCGCTCGATGAATCAATCTAATCATCATGTATACGACACAAAATGAAAGACTTACATAAGAATCGTTACATAACAAAGTAACCCCAGTGATATGCAGCTAGCGAAAATGTGCTTCCGCCCAAAATGGGCGTTTGGATAGCCTAATGTAAGACACTGTTCGGGACAAGCGCCAAGACCAGGTTCGAAATGGCTCTGAGCACTATGGGACTAAACATCTATGGTCATCAGTCCCCCAGAACTTAGAACTACTTAAACCTAACTAACCTAAGGACATCACACACATCCATGCCCGAGGCAGGATTCGAACCTGCGACCGTAGCAGTCGCGCGGTTCCGGACTGAGCGCCTAGAAACCGCTAGACCACCGCGGCCGGCAGACAAGGTTCGAGGCCTGGTACTGGTACAGATTTTCAAGTGTTACTTCAGCTGCATATTACGTCGAATGTCACATTAATCCTGAAGCCATTAAACGATAAAAATAGGTGTTGTACACGGTCTGCCATATGGAACAAGATAGCGAGCCACGTAAGCTGATAACCTCAATACACGAATAAAGACCTACCCTGTCCTGATTATGGACTGATTTAACCAAGACGCGTCGAAGTTAAATGTTAAATGAGAGACACCTAACGAGGCTCAAGTGCGCCCGTTTCTTCCTCTGCCTCACTAGTATATTAGCAAATTTTCTGAAGCGCCTTTCCTGAAGACCCTATTAACACCGGCACGTCACTGAATCACGTTCATTAATGGGAGGAGAATGAAATTATATCTGCCCTTTCGGCTGATGGCTTGAAGCGAGAACGGGAGGAAATGATCAACGACGACGCCGAGTGTAACAGCTTGGCATTATGAAGTGAGTGCGATTCATCGGTGTAATAACTACGCCTAGAGAAACAGTTTAGTTTCAACGACTTAGTAGTTCGGCAGCTTCTAATGTACGTAAAAAGTTAAACAACGAACGTTTTCCAGGCCACACAAAACTTTAGATGTCATCAGTACATAGTATGTGAGTTTACTTTAGATTTGAAAGACTATTCTATTAATCTTTAGACGTTTCTAGAAATAAAAAGTGTTTGCCACTTTCAGTGGACGTTTATTACAAATACTAAGATACCGCACCAGATATGCCCTTGCTAATTTACCTGCACTAACAAATATTTCATTTTCATGAAATTTTGGGTTCTTATTAGGATTCTGTTTAGTAATCCAAATCGTGACTGGACTATTTTTAGCTATACATTATACATCAAATATTGAAATAGCATTAATAATAAGAAACAAACACCCAAGATAATGGATTTCCAGCATGCCCAATAGATAACAGGACAGCAACATGTGTCAACCAGTATGATGCAGAAAACAGCCAAAGTTACAAGATTCAGTTATTTTGTATTTAATTGATGACAAGTTTCTTGTTACCTAAATCCAGTTTCAAATCATCCAAACAGACAAAATGGTATATTCCGTAGTACAGCATATGTCTGTCCTGCCAATGTCCATAAAAAATCTTGACTTTCATATACACGTACGTACAATCTTAACATGGTTTGCATGTAATTACGGACTATACCATTTTGTCTGTTTGGATGATCCGAAAATTCATCCCGGTGACACGAAACTAGTCATCAATTAAATAAAAAAAACTGCATCAATCGATCACGAAGTGCAGTAACTGTGCAAAAAAAGATTGCGCTATGAAGACGGCTACACGTTCAATACAATGATAGCTGAATCTAAGCTCAACATTAACTTATACATCATAAAAATATTGTACGGAAATTTGTAGCAGGTACGTGCAAAAATTGATGCTAGTCAGTTTCTACGAAGAACATGTCTGCTGTCGACTACTTAAGTTTAATTATAACCAGTGCGCATTGCAGACTGTATAGGGCGATTCAGCTGCCCCTACTACAGCCTACAACGTCTTCAAAAACCACTTGCGGGATTTTCATATTCTCTCCCTCTCTACATGCAAACTGTTAGGCCCACAGAAAAAAATGAACAACGCCTCCTTGTAGGAAATATAATGTAGTTAGATTTTGTAGTAGGATACGTTTTCGCTGGAGGACAAGGTTTTAGAGTTCTACAACATAAGTCCGTTTTAAGGTCACTTCTTAAAGTTTTCCTTAAGTAATTCGGAAACTACGGTCTCTAGCGGAAACGTATCCCAGTACAAAATTTAACTACATTAAATTTCCTATAAAATGGTCCTGTTTATTTTTTCTGTTGGTCTAATAGTTTGCATGTAGCGAGCTACAGATGTGAAAATCCTGCATGTGGTTTTTGAAGGCACTGTGGTCGCATAAGACCCATGGGTAGGAGCAGCTGAACCACCATATATCTATATGATCGGTGTTTAGAGTTGTTTTAAGAGACCCAACCTGGCAGTAATGTCTTTCAGTTTGTGTCGACTTCTGCCTGAGTGTATATTGTGCGTAATTAAATTCATTCTGACTTTAAATAAGAGGATCCCTACTTGTTGCACTAGTTTGACACTGAAGTAGTTTTCATTAAAAATCAATTGTTGCTCATGTGACAAGTTAATAAGTAAACAAGGGAAGCCGTAAAGCAGAACAGTTAAGGCTGTCATGGCCACTTGTTGGCTTCTGTCTCGGGTTTTTCTGCTGACGTTTGTTTAATGATTTTTCTGACATTTCGCCAGTCTACCATCAGCAATGTAGGATGAAGCTTTGACAATGCCAGCCGCTAGTGCTGGCGAAACGTCAGAAAGATAATCAAGAAAACGTCGGCTGCAGACGACGAGACGGAAACCAACAGACAGTTTGTCTAAGTCGTAAAAATTACTCAGATGAAAGTTTAGAAACTAATATAAGAGTATCTCTAACACTCTAGCGTGCACAGGATGTCCCATTTAGCTTGTCAAACCCAAACAACGTTTTGTCCAGAAGCAAAATTAAAAAAAAGTTAGCGCGAGTGTTGTTTAGCTACCAGGGTACATTACCCAGCATGATTGCCTTTCTTGTAATCTTGCTTTTAAAAAGAAATGAACAGCAGTATGTCTCTTTTAATATTAGATTACAAAACTGTCGCAAAATTTGCAACTGCAGTTGGTACCAATTCGGGGTTCCTGACAGTATGGTATTGTAGCATAGGGTGTCGAACAGGACGTTTTTTACCACTGAAGACCTTATAATTGTAATTAACCAGGGCATAAACTATAAGGTATAACTTCCTATGAATCAAAAAACGTATGTTTCTGGGGGTGTCCGGATATTTTTGATCACATAGTGTACGAAGTCATAAACAATGCAAGACGCTGCATGGTGTTGGCGTGGACGCACAATTATAAATAAATACTTGGAGAACAAAGGGTTTCTCCGGTAGTAAAAAATATATATGTTGCAGTTAAAATAAATAGATGTACAGCTGTTCATATCTTCATAACGGACAAAGTTACAAGAAAGGTAGCCGTGTTAATTACAGTACCCCTGATAGCTGGACAAGATTTGTGTACACTTTTAATTTTGCTTCTGGGCAAAAGTCTGGGTGGGCAAGATAACTAGGACACCCTCTATAATGAGCGAGGCAAAGTTGTATCTGAGACATTAGGGAAACAACGCTTAAACTGGGGTATAGCACTCCTCACTTTGGTCTCCCGTGCTTTCCCTAAGTCACATCGGATGCATGCCTGGACAAAACCATTAAAGGTTTTTTTCCTTCCCCTTTGTGAAATTCCTAGTCAGCGCCCTGTCTTCACCTTTAAACTGACTTCATTCCTTCCATCTGATGTCTAGTGATAGTCCGTTGACATCGGCGTCGAGTTGTAGAGGAGGAAGAATACCAAATAGGAACGATCATATAGAAGTGTTTGAGAGGTTGAAAACGAGGAATATCGTACGAAGGTAACAGCCAGGACACACAGATCCTCTATATACACTGTAAGCCCCGAAGATCGAAAATGTGTTACCACCTGTGAGTTATCTACAATAAAATCTAATTTACAGGTACAAGGCAGGTCGTTATTCGGAATATCTTTGCAATGAAAGGATCAAGTGTCACGAGGCCTCAGCATGACATAAATAAGTGGTGCCACATTTGTGCTGATTTGAGCGAAGTCTCCATTGTGGAGCAAGTATAGACACGCTAGCTAAATGTTCGGCTCGTCTCACCTTCAAATGGGCGCCACGCACCGGATAGGGAAGCCCCACCCCCATGGGACAGGCTGCTTCATCGTCCTCACCCTTACCTGTGGACAAAGAAAACACAGTAACTACGCGTGCCCCAAAAGAGCACAATATATCATCAAAGCGTCAGGCAGCAGCATGAGAACAAAGTAACATGTCCGAGAACAACAAGTAAGAAAGTCAGCCAATCTTGTATGTTTGTCAATAGGTGTGACATAATTAAGCTTGACTGCTGTGCATAAATTCATTCTGTGCTTTAACATACAGATACATTTTGGAGCAAAACGGTTCATACATTGAAAATAATACCAGCTCAAAAGCGAATGCGGAACTTTTAGTTTTTAAAGTTTATCGTTTATTTTGGAGTCTCATTGGTACGTTTTCATTTTATTTTATTTTTCTTATTAGTTTCTATCAGAGTTGATGATCTTTGAGCTGTATGTAGCTGCATGAGCAACCCATCGCGTTTATATTTAACTACACATACTGGTGAGAATTCTGGGCAACATAGTGAAGCCACAAATCGCATGAAAACCGACTAACCTGTATAAATGGCTCTCAGCACTATGGGACATAACATCCATGGTCATCAGTCCCCTAGAACTTAGAACTACTTAAACCTAATTAACCTAAGGACATCACACAACACCCAGTCATCACGAGGCAGAGAAAATCCCTGACCCCGCCGGGAATCGAACCCGGGCGCAGGAAGCGAGAACGCTACCGCACGACCACGAGCTGCGGACTAACCTGTATAAACCCACTTTCAAAATTAAGGAACTTTCGGTATTAAAATCTGGCGCACTGAAGATGAGACATGGATGTCAAAACATGTTTCAGTAGCTAGAAGAAAAACAGTGTGTTGCAGAAGGAGAAGTTTTAAAAAGCCCGAAAAACAGTTACTATACCAGGAACTAAAACGAAAAGAGCGGAATTAATATTTCACTTGCACGTTAAGTAGGAACATAATTCATATTTTCTTTTTTGGGGAGGAGTGTGAGTAACTTTTTTTTGGTGTCGTCGTTTAAACTCCGCCTTCTGCAAATTGGCATCTTTTTTTGTTGTTAATCAAAACATGTCTCTACAGCTACGTGTCATCTTCTGTGGGTCTCAATTTATTCCTCTAAAAATATTACAGAAAGTTAAGGGTTGTTTTCCGATTTTATGCCTAATAACTACATGCGCATTTTTTATTGCTTATCTGAAATTACATTAATTGTGATCATAGATTGGTACAGGTAGGCCACAATTTATGCCTTTACATGATTTGACAGCAAGCCATCTGCAAAGCAGTCTGAAAGATTTGCTTAGAGAGTTATTAATTTTGAAATATTTTTCTCCGAAAATAGTGGTCGTCTATGTCATATACTTGTTTTCCGTTGTGTAATGCATCTTGGGAGTGTTTTGCTTTTTTGATTGTAATTGCATCCACTGTTTTTCAAGGCTTTTACATTGTGTAATTTCATGTGAGTAATCAAAACAAAATAAAAACCGCACATATTATAATTTTGAGCCTAAAACAGAAAAATAACCATGTGCTTTGTACACTGTCTTCACGGAAATAAAGCGATAACCACAGAACATAACACGTTGGTGTCGAAACATGTTTGAGTAGATAGAAAAGAGAAAGACACTGCCGCAAAAAAATGCAGTACTCTCAAGAGTTGTGTTCATTGGCACCATGGTATTGTGTATGCATGAGGAAGGGTTGTAGTGTTAGTGATTCATTTGTCACGCTCATCAGAAATCAGATGGCGCTCAGAACTGTCTATAGAATCTTTGTTCTGACTCCGTAGGCACTAACTGTTCTGAATATAGAGCTGAACAGCGCTTGCAACATTCATTGTAGGGCACAAAAAAGCACCTCCGACGAGTGCGTAGTCCTGCTGAACAGCTTGTAAGTAGGCTGTTTAGGTTTTTATGTTGGTAACACCATGTAACGCTCTATATGAAAATCACTGACTGTTCTGTGTGCAGTCTGAGGCTGGTTTGCATTGTTGGAATTTGCTATTGTAGTGTTGGGCAGTTGGCTGTTAACAGCGCGTAGCGTTGCGCAGTTGGAGGTGAATTTGTTCACTTCCCAGAGCAGGCATTGGTCGGCGCTGGGAAGCGATGCATAATTAATGCGACTTGCGCTGCAATTGGCGTAATTGATTTTGCTGGAGGGGAAATGGAATTGTCGTGTGGCTAGGGTCTCCCGTCGGGTAGACCGTTCGCCTGGTGCAGGTCTTTCGAGTTGACGCCACTTCGGCGACCTGCGCGTCGATGGGGATGAAATGATGATGATTAGGACAACACAACACCCAGTCCCTGAGCGGAGAAAATCTCCGACCCAGCCAGGAATCGAACCCGGGCCCTTAGGATTGACAGTCCGTCACGCTGACCACTCAGCTACCGGCGCGGACTGCTGGAGGGGAAACCGAGGCGAAGAGTGGACTGGCAGAGGTCTCCGTACAGGTCTTCCGTTCCCAGCTTCCCTAGAGTGCGGACGTGGCGTTCTTTACTCAGCTTGCCTGAGAAAGAGTTAGCATCTCTGCAGTTTAGGACTTAGCAAACGGAACGATTGCGCTTGGAGATAGGAAGTTTTGATTCAGCTATGAACTGAGCAAGATAGCTACGAGTGAGAAGAAGAGCGCAGCCTTGCAGCACCACGAGGTCGGCGGACGTCCGCACAACGACACCGCTCCGCCACCCTGTATTCGGTGATATTGCGCCCGCTCCGGCCATTGATTAATTTGCTGGATCACGTCAGCAAAGTTTCCAAGAGGGTTTCATGGGCCGTGTATTGTAGAATTCTTCTCGCACTTCGCATTACGCCTGGGTCAGTCGATAGGAATTACTTTTGATTTATCGCGCTTTACTCCACGCAAACGCAATTTATTACCACTGCCTGTTAGGAGAGTCATGTAATATGATGATTGAAGGTCGTGAGTTAAAATAAATCTGTGCTAATCGACTGCATCTGTTTTCAATCAAGTAGTTGAAATCCCAAGTCACTTTCTTAATTAATTTTATGTTCAACATTTGCATCTGTGTTCAATAGCTGAATATAACATCAATGTGCACCCAATTTTAAATAAAAGGGATCAATTCTGAACCAATTAATGTCAACACTGCCACCGCAGTTCAATCAGGAGTCACAGGGCCTTATTACTTTCTTTGCGTTATGCGCCTTTGCGGCAGTTTTGCACTCTCTGTTGACCTGTTAGTCAATTACCTGGGGTGAACACACGCCAAAACCAGATAAGTGACGGGTGGGGTGTTACAACAGATAGCGGCGGTAGTATCCCGTACACAAGGCATAAAACGGCAATGCACAGGTGGAGCTGTGACTTGTACTCAGGTGACTCAAGTGAAAAGGTTTCAGACGTAATTACGGCCGCACGACTGGAATTACCAGACTCTGAACGCGGAGTGGTAGTTGGAGCTGGTCGCATGGGACATTCTACTTCGGAAACCGTTACGGAATTTAATATTCCGAGATCCGCAGTGTCAAGAGCGTACCGAGAATACTAAATTTCGGGCATTACCTCTCGTCACGGACTGCGCAGTGGCCTACGGCCTTCATTTAACGACCGAGAGCAGCAGCGTTTGCGTAGAGTTGCCAGTGGTAACAGACAAGTAACACTGTTTGAAATACCCGCAGAAATCAATGTGGGACGTTAGGACAGTGCGGCGAAATTTGGCGCTAACGGGCTACGGCAGCGGACGACCAACGAGAGTCCCTTTGCTGACAGGACGACGCCTGCAAGGCCTCTCCTGGTCTCGTGACCATATCGATTGGACGCTAGACGACTGGAAAACCGCGGCCTGGTTAGGTGAGTCCCGCTTTCAGCAACTGATGGTATGGTTAGAGTGTGGTGCAGATCCCACGAACCCATGCACCGAAGTTGTCAACGAGGCATTGTGCAAGCGGTGGTGGCTCCATAATGGCTCAAATGGCTCTGAGCACTATGGGACTCAACTGCTGAGGTCATTAGTCCCCTAGAACTTAGAACTACTTAAACCTAACTAACCTAAGGACACCACACACATCCATGCCCGTGGCAGGATGATTCGAACCTGCGACCGTAGTGGTCGCGCGGTTCCGGACTGTAGCGCCTAGAACCGCTCGGCCACTCCGGCCGGCGGGCTCCATAATGATGGAATGGGTTCTCTCGCCCAATTGAACCGATCATTGACGGGAAGTTGTTATGCTCGGCTACCTTGAGACCATTTTCAGCCATTCATGGACTTTATTTTCCCAAACAACGATCGCCATGTCACCGGGCCACAATTGATCGCGAATTGTTTGATGAACATTCTAGGCAGTTCGAGAACGATATGGCCATCCGTGTCGCCCGACGTGAGTCCCAACGAACATTTCTGCAACGTTATCGACAGGTGATACCGTGCACAAACTCCTGCACCAGCAGCACTTTCGTAATTATAGACGGCTCAAGGGACTTCCAGCGACTTACCGACGGCCGCGTCACATCGATTGCTGCACTACGCCGGTCAAAAGAACGTCCGTCACGATATTAGGAGGCATCCCATGGCCTTTGCCACCCACCATGATGAACTGCCTGCCATCTAGCTTGTCAATAAAATGATCATGACCTTGAAGCTATTGCGTTTTTTCCCAGCAATGAATACTGTGTTACGTAGGAGGGCAAGTTTTAAAAACAAATTTCATTCGCAAACACAGAAAAAATTACTGGCAGAAGTAAAGCTGTGAGTACCGGGCGTGAGTCGTGCTTCGGTAGCTCAGATGGTAGAGCGCTTGCCCGCGAAAGGCAAAGGTCCCGAGTCCGAGTCTCGGTCGGGCACACGGTTTTAATCTGCCAGGAAGTTTCATATCAGCGCACACTCCGCTGCAGAGTGAAAATCTCGTTCTGGAAACAGAAAAAATTGTCTACAGGAGCTTCGAATCACAGCAAGAGGATTACCCTTCATAACGCAAGCGCTGTAGCCTTTCAAATGGCTGAGCTGGGTTCAGCTGACATGGTCTAATCGCAGCATCTGTAAATAAGGGCTGCGCGCTGCATAGAGGCAAAGGAGTGATCTGGCGCGATAGCCGGCTGTTTTCAGCGACTGCCTGCACCAGGAATTACCCCGCTGGGGTGCGCGCAGTAGCAGGTGGAGGCGGGTATCGCCCCATCGGTGCAGGCCGGCTCAGTTGCTGGCTGCCCCCGCATCAGCGCGGGCCATTAGCGGCTTTACAGAGGCCTTCAAAGGCCACTGCCGTGTTGTCGGGTAGTCCCCACCAGCGCCCTCCACTGGGACCCAGGTGCGGCAAGGGCGGCGGCACAAACGTAGACTACCAACCCCTTGCTGCCCGGCATCCACTGCGTGACCCATCGCAACTCTTTAGAGAGCTACAGAGACTGAGATATTTTCTGATCTGCATCTACATACCGGGTGGTTTATGAAGTGCAGCTACTCACAGAGGTTAACTGTGGGCTGCTGTTATCTTATGGAGTGAAACCTGGTAGATATGATAACGTGTTAATGCGGAATCGAATTACTCTTGGACAAATTGTTCCAGTTTTGGCCATCAGGTGCAAATCTGGCGCTGTGAATGCAAGAAAGACATATAGAAATATTTCTATGCGCAATGGATTAGGAATGGGACGAGGGCAAAAAATGTCAGATAAGTGAGAAAGGCATAATGTTAATTTTATTACGAGGGTCGTCCACAAAATAAGTTCCGTTTGGTTATATAAAACAAACACGTACAGATACAGAAAAAACATTTATTGCACAAAAATCTACAACTATTAAACTACTTTTCTACATACCTTCCGAAATTTTATGGGCACTTGTCATAGCGTGGCACAAGTTTTTGTTTGCCTTCTTCATAGAAGGTTGCCCGCCTGTGAATTCAACCATGTGGTAACATGTTCTTTCAGCTCGTCATCATCGTTGAAGTGTTGACCACCAAGGACAGAGTTTAGGTGTAAGAAGAGATGAAAGTCGCTAGGAGCGATGTCCGGGCTGTACGGAGGATGATCAAACGCGTCCCAGTGAAATTCTCGTAAGAGATGTTTGGTCACATTCGCCGTGTGAGGTCGAGTATTATCGTGGAAAAAAAAACAACACCTTTTGACACTAATCCTCGGCGCTTGTTCTGTATTGTGCGGAGGAATTTCTTAACGATGTGCACTGATTGTTTGAGTAACCAACATGAGCAAAGTTTTCTAAATTTAAGTTTTTCAGTAACAATTTCATGAATTAGTGATCGTGAGATTTGCGGAACTTCTATAACATGGGCGCTAAGTGTAAACTTACGGTTGTGCTTAATCTTCTCTTGAATTGTGTGAACCAATTCATCAGTAACCACAGACGGGCGTCCAATTCGTTCTTCATCGTACCCTTGATCACATCCTCACTGAACAGTCTGACCCATCTTCTAAACATTCAATCACTCATAGCATTTTGTCCGTAAACCTCGCAGATTTGCCGATGAATTTCTGTTGGTTTAACTTCCTTTCCATTTAGAAAACGAATCACAGATCTGATTTCACACGCGGCGGCATTTTCAATTACGGCTGACATTTTAAAGAAGCACTACAAAGCACACGTCGGCAGCAGAGATCTGAAAATGGCGTACATGTCTTCTTGAGTCAGAGTAACTGCCGCGCATGCTCGGAACTGCGATCGTAGCGCTGCCGCGGATAGAAATAGAAACGAAACTTACTTTGTGGACGACCCTCGTATTAACTGCAACTTATACAATTTGTTCAATATGAGCACCGGAGGCGTCCACAGTTGCCGTACGGCGACACATTTCCACCTGGTGGCCAAAATTGGAACTACTCTCTTTTTTACAGCGTAAATCGGTACCGCGTTAATTTCTACATCTACTAGGTTGCGCTGCCATAGCTTAATTGCAGCCCGCAATGGACCTCTCTAAGTAGCTGCACTTTATTTATAACCGCCCGGTACATATTCCGAAACCACATACAGTGCATGGTGGAGGGTACCTTGTATCATTACTAGTTTCATGTCCTACTCACAAACGGAGCGAGGGAAAAAGGACTACGTATATGCTTAGGTATGAGAGCTGATACTTCCTACCTGGTCTTTGTGGTTCTTCCGCGACATGATGGCCGCAGCGTCGGTCTACTGTCTGTTGCAAACGCCGGTTCTCTACACTTTGTCAAAAGTACTTCTCATAAAGAACGTCTTCTCCCCTCCAGGGGTTTCCATTTGAACTGACGGAGCATTTTCGTAGAACATGTGTGTTGATCGAAATTACCGGCAACAAATCTCGCAGAACACCTCTGAACAGCTTTGATGTCTTCCTTTAATCCGACGTGGTACGGATAACAAAACACACGAGCAGTACAGCGTGTAGTCTCCTCCATATACCAGCTACAGTGTCGTAGAATTCTCTCAATAAACCGTGGTCGACTACTAGCCTTCCCTACCTTGCGCGGTCGTTCAGTTTCATGTCGCTTTGCAACCTTACCCCTAGATATTTAATGGACGCGACTGTGTCAAACAGCACACTACTAATACTGTAATCGAACATTAGAAGATTATTTTTCCTAGTCATATGCACGTAACTTACGTTTTCCCACACTTAGAGCAAGCTGGCATTAATCACACCAAATGGAAACCCCATTCAAATCATCCTCTGATCTTCTACAGTCACCCAATTGCGGCACTTTCCTGTACTCTACAGCAGGGGTCTCCAAACTTTTTAGTCCGCGGGCCACATTGACTCCTCCATGAAGTCATAAGGGCCAAGATCTACGATTTTTATTTAATTACATAATTTGTGATTGGTGGACGTCCCTGACCGAAATTCTGGCGTATTTTATTCTGGCGAATTTCACCGAAAAAAAGTATGTCACTGCACATTCTTGACGAAAGCGTCCTGCAAAGTTAACGAAATATCAAAATCCGACAATGTCGCGGTGTATTGGTCGCGATAGGCCTCGAAGCTCAATTGTTGGCAGTATAGGTACCACCTCAAATATTTGGCGGGCCGGATACCGGGGATGTCCGGCCAGCTAACGTGGGCCGGTTTGCCGGCCCAGAGGTATATAAAGCTATACATAAAACTGGAGCTGTCCTATCACACTTCCCTGGGGCACTCAAGTCACTGCCTTTGTCAACGGTGAGCACTGGCCTTCCAGGACGACGTAATGTGTTCTATTACTTAAGAAGGATTCCTGGAGCATCATTAACGGTCTGATGACGCAAACATGTCAATTTTGGGCCCATCCTGAGATATACCACTCACCAGGGGTAACACTAGGATAACTGGCGTCCAGGGCAAACTTCGTCTTTGTGCCGCGGACCCACTTCAGCTCGCCTCCCTGTCGATACCACCACAATTTTTTTTTTTTTTTTTTTTTTTTTGAATCCTCACTGCTGCTTTGCCTGTTTCTTAACATTAACATGATTTTAAAATGAAGCAAATAGTAAATGTATCTCTTTTGTATGATACCATTCAGTACTTGGAACTACACATAGTCCAATGTCGCACTACTTGCACCAAAATCGCGATTACTTCTTGTTTGATTTCCGATCAATGCAGAGTCGGAAGAAACGACACAACAAACACAAATTACACTGGCGGAAAAAAATCCCAACACAAAAAAATAATTACAGGGACGGTTAACCGGGTTGTGGATGACGCTGGACTCGTCCGATTATGTATATGTGCTCGATTCGAGACAGATCTGGTGATCGAGCAGGCCACGGCAACAAGTAGAGTAACGAAATTTCGGGAATACATTTGTCTAGGTACGGTATGTCAGTGATTAACATTGCAAGATCACAGGTTAATAAAAGCCACAGCAAATGTCAAATGCTGATACATTAATAACCGGTGTAACCGCCAGAATGTTAAACGCAAGCATGCAAACGCGCATATATTGTGTCCTAAGCTGCCAGATGTTGCACTTCGTCGGCCAATACTCGGACGGTTAACGCGGGTCGTGGATGACGCTGGACTCGTCCGGTTATGTATCATATGTGCTCGGTTCGAGACAGATCTGGTGATCGAGCAGCCCACGGCAACAAGCCGACACACTGTAGATCACGTTCGGTTACAATAGCGGTATGTAAGCGAGCACTACCCTGTTGGCAAACATCCCCTGGAATGAAACATTCTGGCAGATTAAAACTGTGTGCCGGACCGAGGCTCGAACTCGGGATCTTTGCCTTTCGCGGGCAAGTGTTCTACCAGGAGTGCTAGTTCTGCAAGGTTCGCAGAAGAGCTTCTGTGACGTTTGGAAAGTAGGAGGCGAGGTACTGGCGGAAGTAAAGCTGAGAGGACGGGGCGTGAGTCGTGCTTGGGTAGCTCACATGGTTGAGCACTTGCCCGCGAAAGGAAAAGGTCCCGAGTTCGAGTCTCGGTCCGACACACACTTCTAATCTTATTGGTTGCAAACAGTCTTGGTTGCAATTTTAGTTTTTTATTTTTCAACGACGCGTTTCGCCTTATTTAGGCATCTTCAGGTTATCTACATAGAAAACAGAGAACAAATACATCTATTTAAGCATCGCGATCGCGTTGTGCAGACTTGGATAACCTATAAGCATATATAAACAGATCAACTATTGAAAGAGCAAATACCTTAATTTGGTATTTCTTAGAATAATCCTTTAGTCAGTGTAGCCAAAGGGCATCGTCGAATATATCACACCAACATCGCCCTCGTTAAACTCATTAAAAACTAGAAATATAGTAAAATCATTACCTTTTCTAGATGGACGCGAGAGGCACCAAGATCTGCATAACTCGTTCCCGTTCACAGGAGCGAGCAGCAGAGTAAGATGGGGGCTCAGGTCGATATGTTCGACGATGTCCTTTGGCTACACTGACTAAAGGATTCTTCTAAGAAATACCAAATTAAAGTATTTGCTCTTTGAATAGCTGATCTGTTTATACATGCTCATATGCTATCCAAGTCTGCACAACGCGACCGCGATTCTTAAATAGATGTATTTGTTCTCTGTTTTCTATATAGATAACCTGAAGATGCCTAAATAAGGCGAAACGCGTCGTTGAGAAATAAAATCTCATCCCCTGGAATGCTGTCCATGAAAGGCAGCAAAACAGGTCAGATCACCAGTTTGCAGCTAGGGTACGTGCGATGACTGGAGAGTGCTCCCGATGTCATACGAAATCGGAACCCGGACCGTAATTACAAGTATAGGTCCAGTGTGTCTAGCACGCAGGAGGTTGGTTGCAGGCCATCAGCTGGCCTCCTCCTAACCAACACACCGTCATCACTGGTACCGAGGCAAAACCAGCTTTCACTAGAAAACACAACAGACCTCCACACTATCCTCCAATCCCATGAGCTCTCGCTTGTCACCGCTGAAGTCGCAAGTGGACATGGTTTAGGGTCAGTGTAGTGCACGCTATAGGGCGTCTGGCTCGGAGCTGTCCTTGAAGTCACCCCCAGTTCGTTGTGTCGCTGTAATGCAGATGCTGCTCAAATTGCTGCAGAAGATGCAGTACGATGCGCCAGAGCCGTACGTCAAACACGATGGTCTTCCCTCTCGGTAGTGCCACTTGGCCGTCCAGAGCTCGGGCTTCTTGCCATCGTATATTTCCGTGACCATCGTTGCCAGTAATCATGCACAGTGGCTGCATTCCAGCCAAGTCTTTCTGCACTATCGCAGTAGGAGCATCCATTCTCCTATCACACGACCCCGTTCAAACTGAGGTTGGTCTGATAATGTTACTCTTGACTAACATCAACACACCACATCCAATCTCAGAGGTAACTAAGGCTCACGACCGTTCCACCGCGTCTTTAAAGCAAACCTGGTTTGCATCCTCATATTAGCGGCACTCTTATGCGACTGGCGTGAAATCTGAACAGACGTCATCTCCGAGATACAGCGACACGTCCACCAACTTCCGTTTATGTGGCACGACTCCTCCTAGGCGTTGCGTTTTTTTCCCTCAGTGTATAACCTTTACATGTTAATTGCGTTCTCTCTTTTGGCACAACGAAAGTGGCTCTCTCTAGTAGCCGAAAACAAGCGTCCTCCAACCAGAAACACGCGAGTCTCGCGGAACAGTCGCCCGACACATTTAAATTGGAACGTTCTCGTGAAAATCAATAAAAACAAGTAAAGTTGGTATGTACCTTTATTACGCCACTATCATTTCGTTCTAGACGATCTTCAGGCAACAAACTGTGGCGGTCTCATGACATAAAAGTCTAACCGGTAGTCAAAACTCATTCATGTGTCTGGGTAGTATAGTGGCGGAAGATGGTGGAGCTGGAGATTACGTGAAAAACCGCATTAAAAAGGCAAATGCTGCCTTCATACAATAGTATCCAATATGGAAAAATAGAAATATCACGTACAAAACGAAAATCCGTATTTTTAATACAAATGTGAAGGCTGTCCTTCTGCACGCCAGTGAAAGCTGGAAAATGGATAAAAAGATAACATCCCAGTTACAAAGCTTCCTAAATAGATGTCTTCGACGCATCATGAATATCTGGTGGCCAGAAAAAAATATGTAATGAAGAGCTCTGGCGAATAACAAACCAGATACCTGTAGAAGACCAGATACGAGAGAGAAAGTGGGGTTGGTTGGGGCACACCTTGAGAAAACAAGATGGAGCCATCGAGAAAAAAGCATTGGAATGGAATCCCCAGGGAATAAGGAAGAGAGGAAGACCAAGGGGCATATGGAAGAGGACAGTGGAAGGGGAAGCAAAAAGAGTTGGTAAGACCTGGGCACAAATGAGGCACATGGCCAAAGACAGAGATGGATGGCGAGTTCTCCTGGATGCCCTATGCCCCGATAGGGGCCAAAGGAAATAAGTAAAGTAAGTAAAGTAGTCAAAACGTTAAAAAGAACAAGCGAGAACACAAGAACACCTTGAATCAAGTCGCCGACCGCCTGGCACAAGCACAATAATAAGGGGGCGAAAAAAATGCGACGACGACAAAACAAATAACAAATTTTAAACTACCAATACGGACGCATATACCTAAGGAGAGTAATGCATCGGTAACCTGGAGAAAACATCAATGAGTGGATATCAGTTGACTGATACTGGCGATGAATATGCATAAACAGAAAAATAAATCTGTTGGAAATCAAACCATTACATTATATAACGTTTACATAAATTGAAATGAACGTACTGAATATCTTGTACCGTTACAGAAGGAGAATAGAACATTCAAAAAAGAGGAAGATGCTGATGCCAGTACACTAAAGTTTATTAATATTGCCCCACAAAACTTATTGACTATTGTAGATACCAACAATATTACCTATTACTTGATTTGTGGATGGATGCAGAAACGCTATTTAAATTGGAATGTGGAAAGTACTTTCTGGAAATTTCTGCAGGAAAGGAGTATCAGGCAACAGAGTCTTCTCATTAAGGATATGATCAAAGAAGCTGTTTTGTGTGTTTATTTCTGTTTCTTCAACAATTTAATTGAGGATATGATCAAAGAAGCAGATTCGTGTGCGTGTATTTCTGTTTCCTCAACACTGTGGCGTTTATAACCTCTTAGCCCCAAAAGGAGTGAAGATAAAGTCAAAAACGTGTTTTTCCTGGCCATCAGAGTAAGGCAACTCTACACAACAGATACGTTGCGTGGGAACAGTATCGGACTGCCTTATTTAGCTGCTTTGCTGTGCAGAGGCTAGAAACTTTTTCCAGCCCCTGATGTGTATGCTGCCCTGCATGTGTATTGTATTGGAGTAATATGGGTCTAACTTATCCAATTGTTTTGCAGAACAGCCTACATGTAAGTGGCGCAAAAAAAGGTTTTCAAGCACCTGGTGTGTAGGCTACCCAGCACAACAAGTGTGTTGTTGCAGTAGAATTGACCTGCTAAAGAAGTCTGTTTTGCAGCGGCTCTATGTGTGGATGGACATCCCTGGGGAAAGGCTGGGATTGATAGAGGAGAGCAGGGGCATGGAGAGGGGTAGGAAGGGATGGACAGGGACAGAGGGGGCATGAAGGGATGGACAGAGAGGGGGCAGGAGAGGAAAGAAAGCAAGGGCAGAGGTGGATGGGAAGACAGATGAGCAAGAGGGGGACAGGGAGAGTAGAAGAAGAAGACGGATGGGGCAGTAGATGGACAGGAAGAATGGGGATAGAGGGGATGAATATGGTGAGGTGGGAGGAGAAGGTGTAGGAGGTGGAGGACAAGATGGACAAAGAGGAGGGAATGGACAGGGAGATTTGGTGAGGAAGAATTGATGGATGGAGACAGAAGAGGAAATGGACAGAGAGAGAGGGTGAGGAGGAAATGAACAGAGAGAGAGAGAGTGAGGAGGAGATGGACAGAGGGAGGGGACAGGAGGGGATGTGCAGACATGTGGAGAAGAGAGGGGCAGAGAGATGGGGAGGAGGAGATGGGTGGAAAGAGGGGGCAGGAGGATTAATAGATAGAGATGTGGGAGTGAGATCGAAGAGACAGGGTGGAGGAAATGGACAGAGTGGAGGGGAGGGATTGGGGATAAAGAGGGGGCATGGAGGATGACATAGATAGGTAGAGGTGTGGGATGAGTGAAGAGATGACGAAGGAAGAGGTGGACGCAGAGAGGGGTGAAACAGGAGATGTGTGCAATATGTCTGTCTCGAATGTTTATCCGAGCGAAGCTATGGGAAAAGGCTACTTTCTACAAAAGCAATAAACTCGTGACGGTTGCTGCTGTATCATATCAGATAGCCACGATTTACAATCTTGCTTTTTTATCTGATCAAATTGCGCACATGTTCCTTTTTTGCACAAAAGTAGTGGATTAACGCTGCTGCTACATCTACTGCCGCCGCTGCTCAGAGGAGTGGGCGGAACAACAGAGAACTGGCGGTGGCCACAGAGGTCCGTAGCGGCGGGAACAAAGGCACCGGCCAGAAGCGAACCGCCCCCAGCTCCCTCACTGACTGACTAGCTGCCCGCCGCGCACAACAAAACTCTCCCGAAACAATTCCCTTTGTTCGCTCCCCGAACCGACCGTGAAAAATACGGGCCACTGAAAACCAGTTGGCCGCGCTGATTACAAAGAAAATGTTTCCCTAAGGCGACTTGTTCCCTTCTTTGCCCTAGAGTTGCGGGAGTCTCAAGAGGTACTTCGCGTGATGATGTAATCCACAAATGATACCCTCTGTACCACAGCCACTGAGCTGATTATTTCGACTAAATCATAATTCAATATGACTTACTTCAGGCACTAGTTTCTCCACGTTCAGAGAGTGTTGTTATCACGCAACTGCACATTCAATTAATAGCAGGCCACTCCATTTCAGCAAATGTGCAGTTCATTCGGCCTTCACGTGGCTCTGAAACTACCATCGTTAATTCATAGTCCAATGGGTATAAAAATATTTTACATAATAAGTAATGTTAGGTGGCTACAGCAAAAATACAGGAATTAAGCTTAGCAAATTACTGAGGTGTGTAGAACAATTAACAAAAACTTTAAAAACGGAACTAGGAAAGATACTCAAACTAAATTCTACAAAACAATTGCAATCCCCACTTTGGTTTATGGAAACGAGAACTGGGTGATTTGTAGAAACCAAGAATGCCTTACTCAGGCATAAGAAATGAACTGAGACGAGTTAAATTGTAAACAACAGAAGACAGATTAAGGAATGACGGTATTAGAGAAGTACTAAAAATTTTTAGTCTAAATGAAAAAATTATCGAGTACAGAGGAAAATGTAACGAACATCTAGAAAGAATGGAGAGTGACGAACTCCCTTCAAAGGACATAAATTATAAATGCCAAGAAAGAAGAGATAAAGGAAGATTCCCAGAACGATAGCTACCGTAACAGGCAGTTTCGCGTAATACCTGAAGAGGAGGAGGAGGAGGAGGAGAAGAAGAAGAAGAAGTGATGAGAAACAAATGTTAACTATGTACAGTATAATTACAGAAAGAATACAGGGTGAAGACAAAAATATGGTAACACCAAAAACGCAACGCATGACCATGCCTAATACGGTGTAGAAAAACAGTGAGTATTCAAAACAGCTTCCAGTCGTCTCGGAATGGATAAATACAGATCACGTGCTGTTTTCAATGGACTCTTATACCATTATTCCAGCAAAATAGTGGCAAGTTCAGATAACGGTGATGGACGTGGTCAGCGATCACGCACGCCTCACTCCAAAGTAGATGACAAAAACTCAGTAATACTGAGGTTCGGTAACTGTTGTGATCTGGGAAGTTGGGACAATCCATCCTCGTGTTCATAAAACTAGTTCTGGACGATACGAACTGTGCGAACAGGGCCCTGTCGCCTTGGAACATAGCATCGTCTTTGGGGAACAAACAGTGTACCATGGGATGGACCTAACCAGCCACACTGGTCACATAGCACTTGGTAGTAATGAGATACTGAGAAGTAACCATGGTGCCCATGGAATACCACGATAGCCGGCCGAAGTGGCCGTGCGGTTAAAGGCGCTTCAGTCTGGAACCGCAAGACCGCTACGGTCGCAGGTTCGAATCCTGCCTCGGGCATGGATGTTTGTGATGTCCTTAGGTTAGTTAGGTTTAACTAGTTCTAAGTTCTAGGGGACTAATAACCTCAGCAGTTGAGTCCCATAGTGCTCAGAGCCATTTGAACCATTTTGAATACCACGATATGTCTGCCCAGAGCATGACCGAACACCCTCCGTGTTTCACTCTTGGGACGTAAACTCGGTCAGAAGTTGGAAACAGTCCGAAACAAGACTCATCCAGCCATCCATTACTGCACAGCACAGGTTTTATGACTTCGGCACAACGTTTTCCTGTTACGGACATTTGCATCACTGATAAGTGATTTTGAAATTCGAACTCGCCCTTCAATTCGCTGCTTATGGAGATCCATTCGTGTTGTTTTGGTACTGACAAGACTCGGGAGTTCGTCATTCAGTTCTGCAGTGTCTTTTGCAGCTGTCGTCCTCTTATTTTTCGTCACAATCCTGTTCAACAACCTCAAGACCACTCAACGCGGAATTCGTCCGTGTTGTGACTTAGCGGAAGATGTTTTTCCGCTTTCCCTGTATGCGCTGCACATCAACGTATAGGTGCCTCTTGAAACAACAAACACTTCGGCTACCTGTCACAGAAGCAACCACCACCCGAGCACCAACAGCTTACTCAAGTTCGAATTCACTAAGCTAAGCTAAGCTAAGCTACACAGAGTACTGTTTGTTGTGACCACGACTGACTCTTGCAACGTATTGAGAACAGTGCACTGGTGCCATTCGCGGTTAAATGTTCGTTTCTCGTGGCGTTTCCTAGCTCTGTGTGTATATTACATTGTGTTGTGATGCAACGTCAAACTCTGGTGGATTTTAACGTTATATGCCCAATGATATGGTGAATAGAACGTGCGTGTCATGAGTATAAAAATTCTACAATTCGATGCATTACAAATATTGGCATGATTTAGCTTTAGGAGAAGTTGTTTTATGACATATTCGATTATTTTCGAATGCTTTACCAGTAAAAGGCTGAGGATAATTTTTAGATTTAATAAAGACCTAAAACAAGGTAGCTGACAGTGCGTTGAGTTCGAGTATAAACTTATGTCCTCTAGTGGGAGCGGAAGAAAGTTAAAAATTCACAGAACTGTACAGGGCGCTAGCGTGTCTTGAACGAACGTACACTGCTTACAAGAACTTGTTTATTAGCATTCAGATACAGCTAACAAGTCGCGGAGTATCTTTAAAGGAAGGTCTCAGTAATAGGGCGGCTTATGTCCAGGGACGGGCGTTTCGCCGTGTGCGCTGCTTCCTCTTCGTTCTTCCTTCGATTTTTTCAAGAGGCCGTAAATTTCTATTTTTTTCCATTTATGTCCATAACGTGTCCCTTCTCATTGTATGAGGACTCAAGAGAGTGTTCTTGGTATTGTGTACTGTGTGAGCATCTCGCATCGGGTGAGATGCAAAGGTGGATTAACTTGCAAAGTTTTTTCTTTTTCTTTTTAATTCTGTGTGTCCCTTGTGACAGTCAAAGATACGTGATTCTGCCTAATGGTGTAATACTTTTAAGAACTTCTGGAGTCATATCTTCCTCAAATATGTTGTGTATTTAAGTTAAGGGGAGTTTTACTATCTTTTGGTTCAAACAGTCGATTTCTTTAAATTGCATTTTTGGATCCATAAAAGTGTTTAGAATCCGCCCCTGAAACGGTTTTTCCGAATACGGAAGGAAATGTTTGTTATTCGCGGTTGAACAAAAAAATGCACCTGCCTGAAATCGGCCTTTTTCACGCACCAGTTTTTTTTTCCTTCGGAGGACGAGTTATTGTACCGATGCTTGGGAGGAAACACACAAAATTCAAATGAAAGTTTGAACGCGCGTGTTTGGAAGTTATCCCCCAAGCATTTGCATTCTAGTGCGAAGACTGTGGAGATTGCGACTTTCCTCGCAGTGATCAGCTTCAACGCAGGGTATTAAGCAATTCTGAAGACCATGACAACGATGGACGTCACCCTGTGACTATTCGACGCAGTTCGCCAAGCATTCGGATGACCACCGCATTCAAGCGGCCGAAAACCGCGTCACCGGCGGCCGTACGAGCGGCTCTGAAGCAGCGAAGGATAGCCCAGATCGAGCACAACGCCCTGTATGAGGAAGAGGAAGGACTAGTTAATGGACCCGGAATAGCAGATTGAACATAAGTTGCATAATATTGCATTTATATGTAGTCAAAACTTCAAACGCGTTTTTCTCGAAATTACTTTTTTTTTATCGCACGGTATGGTGACTTCAAATCTACTGAACCGATTGGCATGATTATTTGTTTCCGACGAAGCTAACTTAATTGTCTAGGAGTTGTACCACTTTTATTCCGATCCATCAGCTATAAATATTTTTACTTGGCCGACGGTCGAAAAATCGACGAAAAAACCCTTTTTTTTTAATGGCCGCCATTTGTTTGCTATGGTCCAAATAACTTAAGCGAGGTACAACTCTTAAAGAACCTTATATACTTCGCTAACGTCAACTCAATTTTGATTTCAGACGAGCCGGCTGACCTGTTACATACCGCACGTGGAGGTCTACATAGAAATTTTGTTTCGGTCCGACGGTACTTCCGCCTTTGCTCTTCGACTTTTTCAATCGAAAAAATTCCAGTTTGTAGAGGAAAAATCAATAAACATTTTGACCAAATTTGACATTGATATCTATAACACATCTCGAGAAAAAATTTCTAAAAGAACATGCTTTTTTTCGGGCCAAAGATAGTAAACATGCCCTTAAGCAACACACATATTTAGATAACTGGTGCGACATAATCTCCGTATTGCTTGTTAGACTTTTGTCTGTGAAATCGGGGCTTCAGTGCTGCTGGAGTCGACTAGGTTAAAATATTGAGGTTGGAGGAGCGCAGGTTTCCGAAGAGTGGAGTTCTAGCCCTTGGATGTCATGTGGGGTATGGCACAGCATCCAAAATGGTTTAGCAGATCTGTAGATATAGCAAGCTGTGGTGTCCGAAGTACGGGGTCGCAAGGTAAGGTTGGTACCTGGCGACGTAACCACAAACAAGCATAGTCCGGAGCCCATAGAAATACTGCCCCCCCCCCCCCCCCCCAACAAACTTGTGACGTCACTGTAGTCGGCTTGTCCGCCATACGTCGTGAATGCTCGGGTCCGTGTAGGGCCCACGGGAAATCAATATGTGATTGAAATGTCACCCTCCAAAAGTCTTAAGTTTGTCGTGTGCTATCGAGAGCTTGCGCAGTTAAGAATTATTGATCTGACCTTAAATAGCTACTCGCCGGAGACGGCTGCTGGCACCCGTCAAACCTGCAGTGTCACGTGCTCTGACGTACGCGCCGCGGCCTGTGTTTCTCGTGGGCCTCGGCATAGTCGCTGCCAGACGCGACGACGAATGAGGGACATCGGCGTAGACACGCCGGCAAGTGTTCTAAGCGCCACCGCCGCAGCGTGTTTGCTTGCTTACGTCGGAGCGGAGGGTCACTCACCCTACTCTGCAATCATCGCTGAAGACGACAGCATCGTTTCACTACAGGGCCAGCAATGCGAGGATTATATCACACAGAACTATATAGCCAAGTTTATAGTCAGTTGTACTTTAAAACCACATTTAATGTAAAATGGATACATAATCCATCTGTCATGAAACACTTAAACCATGAAGTGGACCAAGTGAAAGGAGAGAAACAGCCAGAATAACACCGAGAAAGTACAATATGTGGCGGAAAAATTTTCCACGCTTATTGTATGTTAACCTCGAGTTTTCTCCATTTTCATCTAATTGATTGGTTTCTTGATTTTGTAGACTATATGATGATGCCCCGAAAGGGTGAAACGCGTCATTGACATTAAATAATTTCGCAACTGAGGATGTTTTTGGTGTGCAAATATTACCTCGTACTGTATCAACCGGTTACCCACTGTTTACAGACAGTAACTCTCATGACATTCCTGTAGAGATGAATTGTTTAAAAATTACGTATTTAATCTTTTTCCATGATATAATAAAAGCACTCCGTCTTCAGGCCATAAGTGGCCCATCGGGACCATCCGAGCGCCGTGTCACCCTAAGCTGAGGATGCGGACAGGAGGGGCGTGTGGTCAGCACACCGCTCTCCCGGTCGTTACGATGGTTTTCTTTGACCGGAGCCGCTACTATTCGGTCGAGTAGCTCCTCAATTGGCATCCCGAGGTTGAGTGCACCCCGAAAAAGGGCAAAAGCACATGGCGGCTCGGATGGTCACCCATCCAAGTGCCGGCCACGCGCGACAGCGCTTAACTTTGGTGGTCTGACGTGAACCGGTGTATCCACTGCGGCAACGTCGTTACCCAAGTTATAATAAAGTGAACTAATGTTCTGTATATGTTACAGCATCAACACGGCCTCCTCCAGAAGTAAATCTAAGAAACCGTTCCTGTACCGAGAAGTGTTACTTCGTCCGGCACAACACACATTAAGTGATTGTCGTAGTCCTGAGGGACCGGCGGAATTACGATCCACATACCGTACTCTGGCGTCAGATCTGACACAGATCGCCGTTCAACAGCTTTAGAGAAAGGGCAGTCTCCGTCCTCCAGGTTCTGTAACGAGGAGTGGACGCCCAACGCTTTGTCGCCTACGCATGATTTCACGATCCGTCGACCATTTTGTACCGACGCTCAGGACAGTAGCACGCGAACAACCGATCAGCTTCGCCATTTCTGTGACGCTCGTTCCCAGGGGTCGGGCCATAACGATGTGTCTTTCAAGACCAGAAAGAAAGTCAACATCTGTCGTAATGTCGTCTGTCTTTTTTACGACATTGCAGATCTAGATTCCAACTGATAGTGCAGCTACAGGTAGAAAATTATTGAACTATATGAAATAAAATTGCCATAACTTATGAACGGTTTGCGCCAGGACGCTGAAACTACACGGTTGGCCGCGGGGCATAATGGGAGTATGCGCATGCATGGTTTGGTTTAGCGACGAAGCCCACTTTCATTTGGATGGGTTCGTCAATAAGCATAATTGGCGCACTTGGGGGACTGATAATCCGCATTTCACGATCTAAAAGCCCCTTCCTCATCAACTGGTGACTTTGTGGCGAGCGATGTCCAGTCACGGAAAAATCGGTGCGATACTCCTTGATGGATCGGTGACTATTGAACCATACGTGAAGGTTTTGGAAGATGATTTCATCCCCATTATCCAAAGTGACCCTGATTTCGACAGGATATGGTTCATGCAAGACGGAGCTCGACCCATCGATGCCGGAGAGTGTTTGATGTCCTGGAGAAGCACTTTGGGGACCACATTCTGGCTCTGGGGTACCCAGAAGCCACTGCCAAGGGCCTCGATTGTTCGCCATATTTCCAGATCTGAACACATGCGACTCCTTTTTGTGAGGCTATATTAAAGTCAAGGTGTACAGCAATAACTCCAAAACTATTGCTGGGCTGAAAACCGCATTCAGCAGGTCATCGACAGCATCAATGTTCTGACACTTCAGCGGGTCATGCAGAATTCGGTATCCGTCTGCGCCACATCGTCACCAATGATGGCAGGCATGTCGAACATGTCATAAACTACAGCCGAATATCTGTAGTGACGTTTAGATGTTGAATAGTGTGTGCACGCCGTAGTTTGTAGCTAATTTACGTTTTTTTTCATATAGTTCGCCAATAGTGATGGTGGTGGTGGTAGAAACATCTTAGATGAGGCTGTTTCTTTTCAAAATATTGCGTTAAATATTTATATCAGACCAAGGGGTGGAAACGGACTCGTAATTCCAGAGTCTGTAGCTAGTGAACGTATTCACTTCGAAGACAATAAATCTGTTTTCGTATTATTAACTTCGTTTAATAGCGTATGTGTAATATCGTTTATTATTCGGCCAAGTCCACAGGAATTCGCTGCATAACGACGCGAAACTCGCTTCCCAATTCATTGTGCTTTTTTCGTGGGAGCCAGCAACTGAATATAATTACGACATTTAACAGTCGTTTCCCTTTTACTGCCCAATATCTGTCATCGAAATGCTTTTACCGCAGTTAGGCCGCGCCCCCCAAAAACTCGATTCGTGTAACTGCAACGACATTACGCGGCTTGCAGATCGAATTATGCTCATGAATATTTCTTAACGCAACCCGCGCGGTCAGGGAAAACCGCAAATACAGCGACCGACTAATGTGTTCCGAGAATGTAATTTAAATTGGTTGCCAGCGAACCGACGTTTCGGGTAATATTCACGGTTTTCTGCGATAAAATGACCGATTATGTGAATTCAACTGCAGTACAGTGCTGCGTGGTGTACCGAAAAAGAAAGAGTGGGCTTAACGTCCCGTCGACATCGAGGTCATTAGAGACGGAACACAAGCTCGGATTGTGGTCAAAGATGGGAAAGGAAATCGGCCGTGCCCTTTCAAAGGAACCAGCATTTTCCTAGAGCGCTTTAGGGAAATCACGGAAGACCTAAATCTGGATGGCTGGACACTGTTATTTTAATTGTCAAGATCGCATTCAATAGTATTTGTTCCTGATGACCGGCTTGACCAATTAGTAGTGTCATCTTCTGATCTTCAAAAAACTTGTTATACGTCCTGTACGATGATGACTGGCATGTTGACATTATAGAGAATACTATGTGCCAAATTCCAGACAGGTTTCTCAATATGGTGTTGTGATACAGTCGTAACGTAGCAGGATGTACAACAACAAGCCTTTTGAAGATCAGAAGATGACACTACTAATTGTTGAAACCCGTTATCAGGAATAAACAGTACTGAATGCAGTCGTGACTATTAGAAGATTCGGCAAAGCAAAAGAAGATCACTTTTTCCAATCTCTAATTACGAGAAATTTCATTCCGATATTCTGTTACAAAAAATGGTTCAAATGGCTCTGAGCACTATGGGACTTAACATCTGAGGTCATCAGTCTCCTAAAACTTAGAACTGCTTAAACCTAACTAACGTAAGGACATCACACACATCCATGCCCGAGGCAGGATTCGAACCTGCGACCGTAGCAGTCGCGCGGTTCCGGACTGCAGCGCCTAGAACCGCGTGGCCACCGCGGTCGGCATTCTGTTACAGCACACTGGGTATAAACTGCGAATATGCTACGGTCACAGGTTCGAATCCTGCCTCGGGCATGGATGTGTGTGATGTGCTTAGGTTAGTTAGGTTTAAGTAGTTCTAAGTTCTAGGGGACTGATGACCTTAGAAGTTAAGTCCCATAGTGCTCAGAGCCATTTGAACCATTTTGAACCATAAACTGCGAATAAATTTCGTCGAAGAATGTCACAAGCTATCAAGCCGCTGTTCTCGCCGCCTTAGCGAATACAGGTGAGAAGCCGATGTAATTAAATTTCATTAATGGAAAGAAAATCGATCTGAATTAATATACTTAATTTGTAACTTAGTGCATCTGTTCATTGCACGAATGTCGAGACCAAAGGCGACGCAAAACACCGATGGTAGAATCATCGCTGAAGCAGCCAGATACGCTGTCAGCTGCGAAACTCTGGTTTCCCTTGGCCATTAATCAGTGATATTCTAATTAAAAGAAAAAAGAAAATCTAATTATACTTGTAACGACGTAAACACTCAGTCTGCTATTGTGGTTATACAGTGCGATGACAGAGGTCATGGGACACTTCCTAAATATTGTGTCCGACCTCCTTTCGTCCGCCTTAGTGCAGCAGTTCGACGTTCATTGGACTCAAGGCCTGGCCAGACAGAATGCGGCCTGGCCGTCCGGCCTGTGGCCTTGAACCGCAGCCGGCAGGCCGCACTGTTGAATCGCTCGTTACTGTATGGCGGCGGTCTCACAGAGTGTGCGGCTTTGACGCACCGGCATGCGGCCTGCCGCACAGGGCGCCGCCGGGTTTTCACAGATTACAGATCCGCCGCAAGTCGGAGCGGCTGCTTGCCTCCGTTGGAGCACTCAACTGCTCTGTGGTCACACTGGAAGCAGCGGCGTGAGGCGGTTTTTGTCTTGCAGCTCGTAATGCATGCATCATTGAATAGAAAGACTTATAAAGGAGATGAGACAATGCAACTTTTTGTATGATACATGCGATCCTGATTTGGAGGTAGAATACTTTTGCCCTCGATATACTCTTGATAGAAAGCTGAATTCTCAGAAATAGTGTTGTCACTGTGATGTCCATAATTTCCAATATCAACTACTGTAAACTCGTAGTATGGATCAATGATCTCCAGGAGGAGCAGCGAAAAGAATTGTTTGTTACAGAAGAACTGGGATCCACTATCCTTCGGGCATTTTAACCATCTTTTCCGTCTATGCTTCCAAGGCAGTTCGGAAACCCGCAAAGTTCTAGAAATCCTTCTTCAGAATTCTTCCACATCTCTGTTGTAGCAGTAGTTAAATACTTGGGTTGTAGAACAGTCCATGTTGCCTGGCACACTTGTTTCACAATTTCTTAGACTGTTTAACGTCCTAACCGAAAAGAAAAAGCTATGGTCTGGTGACTGTCGCCTGTAGTCAAGTATCTGGAAAAGATTAAAATGAATTATGCCGATAGAACGAATAGGTAAGTTAACGACCAAAGATATGTTTGTTTAAATTCAATGACAATGTTATGAATACAATGAAACTAAACAATCTATTAAGTAGGAAGTTCTCTCTAGCGGGACATACGGAACTAGATGTTACTATCGTTTGGTGTATTCGTAAACGCTGCAGATAAGTTTATCACTCCACTCGTAACTACGTTGTGGGATAGCACTTTCTTCCGTCGAACCTTTCATATGATACAGCAAAACTGAAATGGAATAAATTATATGACTTCTGCTTGAAGCACAAGAGGCCACAAATGGTAAAACTTACCTCAAACAAATGGCTAGTCTGTGCCTTGACAATATCAATTGGCTTTCTCCAGTTCGTTGTGCACTTCTCGGTGCTACCTTTTTATCAGGCGATGCAGTTCCTCGAAACATTATCGCGACATACGAAAATATTTGAAGAACCTATCTTCGTCAGACTCTAGATCAATACACAGACGATGGTATTCTCCTAAGCTTTCTCTCTTGCTATTAATGTCGTTCACCGAACATCTCTTCTTGGTGCCATTTCGTATCGCTAGTGCGAGCTACTCATTTCCTCGCACAAGGATAACGTGTCCCGCGTGAAGCTTCCAAATCGTCTAACACCAAGACAATCGCGCTACGCATTCGAGCGTAATAATGGGGTTCGGCCCCTTCCACAGTGGAACACAGCTGACGCATCAAGAGTCGCTGCGGCCGGCCGTTGCCTGTATGGCGTCCCAGGCCGCTGACTGGCCCGGCCTCCCGCTGCGCCGTCCGTCTCAGCGGCAGGCCGGATTCTGTCTGGACAGGCCTTCAACAAGTCGTTGGAAGTCCCCTGCAAAAATATTGAGCCGTGCTGTCTCTACAGCGGTCCATAATTACGAAAGTGTTGCCAGTGCAGGATTTTGTGCACGAACTTACCTCTCCATCATGTCCCACAGATCTTCGAAGGTATTCACGTCGGGCCACTGGGTGGTCAAATCATCCGTTCGAACTGTGCAGAATGTTCTTCAAGCCAATCGCGAACAATTGCGATCCAGTGACATGGTGCACTGCTATTCATAAATACCATCGTTGTTTCCAAACATGAACCCCGTGATCGGCTGCAAATGGTCGCCAAGTAGGCGAATACAACTATTACCAGTCAATGATCAGTTCAGTTGGACCACAGAGAACCCAGTCCATTCCATGCAGACTCAGCTACATCATTATGGAGCCGCCACCAGCTTGCACAGTGCCCTGTTGACAATTTGGGTGCACGGCTTCGTGAGGTAGGCGCCACACTCAAACCTTAACATCAGCTCTCACCACTGAAGTCGGTACTCATACGACCACACCACGGTTTTCCAGTCGTCTCGAGTCCAACCGATATGGTCACGGGCCCAGGAGGGGCGGCGCGGGCGATCTCGTGCTGTTAGCAAAGGTACTCGCGTCGGTAGTCTCTTGCCACAGCCCGTTAACGGCCAAATTTCGGCTCACTTCCCTAACGGATACGTTCAGCGTACGTCCTACAGTGATTTCTGCGATTATAACGCGCAGCAATGCTTGTCTGTTAGCACTAACACTACTGTTCTCCGTCTCGTCTACCACTCCATTGTGCGTGGTGAGAGGTAATGCCTGAACTTTGGTATTTCGGTATACTCTTGACACTGTGGCTCTCAGCATATTGAATTCCCTAACGATTTCCGAAATAGAATGTCCCATGTGTCTAGCTCAACCTACCATTCCGCGTTCAAAGTCTGTTAACTTAGTCGTGCGGCCATAATCACGTCCGAAATGTTTTCACTTGAATGACCTGAATACAAATGACATCTCCGCCAATACACTGCCTTTCTATACCTTGTGCAAGAGACACTACCGCCATCTGTATATGTGCGTGTCGCTACGCCATGACTTTTGTCACCTCAGTGTATATAAGAAGATAATAAAAGTGTACAGAAATTGAAGTTAATTTCAAGTCGTATTTACTTCTCAAGGAGAACATCAAAGGACAGTTCATATGCAGTTCATTTGCTGTTGCCAGAGGAAGAAATTTTCTAGTCATAAAAATAGTTTGAAATCACGATTTCAGTTTGCAATAATCGAATTATTGGTATGTATTGGCTGGCCATTGTCGGAACAGGAAATTTTCAAGGGAACGAATGATTAATTTTTTCTTTCCAATCAAGTCTCCTTCTGACAGAGCGGTTCTACAGATTTTTAAAAGAAATATTCCACAACTCAAATGGCTCTGAGCACTATGGGACTTAACTTCTGAGGTCATCAGTCATTCCACAACTGTCCTTCAAAACTTCGATGGGGCCTACGCGCTTTTATACGAAATCTGAGTACGGTCAAACTAATTTAAAGTCAAACAACGTACACACAGTTTTTCCGGCCAGTGCGTATCGTCGAACAGAGATTATTTCGTCATTATCATCTTATCTGCTAGTTTTCTCTCCTCTTCTATTTTTAGAATGACTTCATTTTTCCTCGTGCTGTCATTCCATTGCATTCTCGCATTTCTCTTCGCAACCACATAGCAAAACCACCCACCCTTCAGGCTTTACGCTTGAAAAATACCCTTCTTTCATCCTCACAGCTTCCACTTTATGTCACAAAACTTACTAAATACAACTGTCATCACCTCGCAGGTTGGTTTCACCACCACAGTGTTTTACCATTCATACAGATTGTATGTCGTTGCTTTCCTCCGACCTTAGTACTGTCTTCTCCAGCCAGTTATAGCGGTCTCCGAACTATGATGCAACGCCGCATTTTTCACATTACAGCATCACCAGAGATGATAGAAGTATTAAGTGACATAAAAATCCGAGAACTAACTAGGCACTGAAGATGAGACCTTTGAATCACTAGTCTAGCACATTTCCACTTGACCACCCGTGTAATTCCAACATCGCCACAAAGATTTCAAATGTTTCAAAGGGTTTTATCTCCTACGAGATTATGATGGAACCTTTACGTTTGCTGAGTCTCATCACTTCCGTTTTTTCCTGTATAGTACTAGCGCCCCGACTCCTTTTTTGTACGAGTGGTACCAGCTATTTAAGGAAGACTTGTCTGGCGTAGCGCTAATAAATTCTATACACAAAACGTCCTCGTGAATCAATGATTAGTGCGAAACGTATCAAAATTGCTACAGTAGTGTCTCAGGTTAGCCTTCACATACTGAAAAACGCGTAGGGGGACATCAATTTATAATAAGACATCCAGTATGTCGCGAAATGGAAACCACAGTGAAAAATCAAAAATATTTTATTTGCAACAATCAGCCACACCCTTCCGGCAATTGCTCTACCCTGTCGCCGCTCTGACTTGGACGTCTGTCGTAACGTGGTACTAACATTCAAATACCTTAGTCATAGAAGGCAGCCGCCTGTGTTTTCCGCCAATTCTGTACGCTGGTCTGCAGCTCGTCGCCTGTGGCAAAATACTGTCCTTATAACCAGCTTACCGTGTGAACAAAGAGACGAAAATCAGACGCCAGATCTGGGCTGTATAGTGGGTGATTAAACACTTCCCATCTAAAAATGCTGCAGGGGCGTCTTTGATGCAGCTGCGGTGTGCGGATGAGCTCTGTCATGGAGGACGACAATGTCTTACGACAGCATTCATCTTCGCTTACATGGAACGTATTCGCAGTTGTGAATATGGACAGCCATCACCTGTATAATGGAATGACAACACTGAAAATTTGTGCCAGACCGGGAGACGTACCAGCATTTCGTGAGCGAACGCCTTACCATAGGCTATCCGAACAAGTTTCAAGGCCAGACTCATACCCACATATGTCGTCAACCTCGTGCCTACAATCTGCACTCGTACATCCATTATTTATATTCCCGAACGAGGGAGATATTTTAATTGAAAGCAGCTTGCCAAGTGTCGGCTGATAAATACGAAAATTTGTGCCGGATCGGGGCTCGAAACAGAAATTTGGGTCTGGCCGTGAAGCGTGCTCGGATAGCCTACTCACAAGGCGACCTCTCGTGATAAGCGGGAAATCTGGGTTCGAGTCCCGGTCCGGCACACATTTTCACTGCCGTCATTCCATTATACATCTGACGGTCGTCCATGTTAGCAACTGCGAATAAACTTCATGAACTTCGTAACTGCCTCAGTCGCCGGAGGGCTTGTCCCTTCGGACATGCATGCATGTATGTCCGAAGGAATATTACGTCGTACTTCCCAACAACACAGCCAGTGCTATACCGTATCCATCTTCGCTTGTTCTGAAGTGCCCTTCGTAGATGATTTTGTCGAATCGCCTGATCCACTCGTTGAACAGAATCATCGGTTGACACTCGCTTGCCGCGCGGGATTAGCCGAGCGGTCTCAGGCGCTACAGTCGTGGACTGTGCGGCTGGTCCCGGCGGAGGTTCGAGTCCTCCCTCTGGCATGTGTGTGTGTGTGTGTGTGTGTGTGTGTGTGTGTGTGTGTGTGTGTGTATGTGTGTGTGTTTGTCTTTAGGGTAATTTAGGTTAAGTAGTGTGTACGCTTAGGGACTGATGACCTTAGCAGTTAAGTCTCATAAGATTTCACACACATTTGAACATTTTTGAACACTCGCTACCTTCCCTGACCGCCTGCGTCATGAACGTCCGTACGTTCCGCATCGACGTTCCTGCACTACCGCCACAATTTGCAGTCACTTGTGACTGCTGCATGGAAATCAGGCGGAGTCTCTCAGCACAGCGGGAAGATGTATTGTTCTAGGCATCTTTACGTGCTCGCTGTACGCTCGTAACTGAAAAGGGCGACGTGCCGCCATCAACGGTCGTAGCAGGGACACTGCGCAACTCATCAGCGAAAAGCTTTACTGGAGTTCCACTGTGGTTTTAATTTCGCGACCGATTGGACTTTGAGAAAGAAACCAGTCCACGTACGTGTAGATACAATGATCCTTTGTATCCTCTTTTTGTCTATTGAAAGTCTGAGGATGACCACTGGCTGGTCGAAAGACCTTTCGGGCATTGCGTAATGCTCATGCTATTGTGTCGCAAAAAATGTAAAAACTAAAAGAACACAGACAATCGATTAATCTCGAAAGAGAATGTGTTATTCGGGTTCCGTAAATCAATCGGCAAAAACCCTTAAAGGATCACTTTGTTCTGCGTCCGCCCGTCCGTCCGCTGTAATAAACCCTTTTCTCTGAGAAACGGGAACACGCACCGAGTTAAAATTTATGCCACCCGCTAGGGAGTACTGTCCCTTGGGGGAGCGAAAGGTTAAAGCTTGTAAATTAATACAATCAAAAGATACGGTCATTTACGTCACATGTTTTGACAGTTGCAAACGAAATTTGGCAATCAGCAATGTTTCACAGTGCAAATAAAGAAAACAGAATTGTCAATTTGTAATGATCTCACACGAAATAAAGTTTTTATTTTTTTTTATTTTTTGGGTAATTTAGTGTCCGGCTGTTTCTTCGTCCGTCTGCTATTACGCATTTTCTTCAGGAACGAGTAGACGTACCAAAAATGTTCAAATGGCTCTGAGCACTATGGGACTTAACATCTGAGGTCATCAGTCCCTAGAACTTAGAACTACTTAAATCTAACTAACCTAAGGGCATGACACATATCCATGCCCGAGGCAGGATTCGAGCCTGCGACCGTAGCGGTCGCGCGGTTCCAGACTGAAGCACCTACAACTGCTCGGCCAATGCGGCCGGCACCGCCATCGGGAAAGATGTCAAACATGAAGGGATACAGGTGTTTCGCAGTTGTCAGCGTGTCTTCGATTACCGCCATAGGTCCCATGCAAAGCGCAGTAGCATTTTCAACGATGTACGATGAACCGCGCGCTCCAGCATTGTGTGTTTCGGCAGAGATGCGATAGATCACCGTCTACCCTACTTTACAGAGCAGACAAGTCTCCAAACCCCATGTTCTGTGATGGGTCGTTGACGTCCAACCATGTAGCGCGTAGAGGTAGTTTCACTGCTCTACGTGTCTCTGTAGACACTCACGACAGTAGCACGTGAACATTCGAGCAGCTTCGCCGATCTCGAGATACTCGTTCACAGGCTCTACGTAATAATAATCTGCCCTTTGTAAAAGTCACTTATCTCAATTGATTTCCCCATACCAGCCCATGTCATCCCTAGAATGCCCCCCTTCCGTGCCTGCTGCGCTTACATACTCTTGTTACCGCGTCACGTGTCCGCAACGCCATCAGACGGCGTCCTACGTCGTGGTGGGCAGTGGTCATAATGTTTCGGCCTATCAGTATAATTGCTCCCATTCCCTACTGGATCCTGCGTTCCACATTTGCTTCACAGCTTCTTGAGGAAGAGACAATCGATCCTAAGTATTTAAACTGCTTTACAGCTTTAATATTTCCTTGCGGCAGGACCATATCCGTTCCATCCCACTACTAGCTATTCTCTTTTGCTTCTATTTATCCTAAGGGCGCCTCGTTAAAATGCTACAGTTAATGTCTTTATCATATGTTTGACAGCGTCTCTACTTCGAGCTGTCAGTGCTTGATCATCGGCAAATACTGATGAGTAGATAGTAAAATGCTGGAAAGGAAAGCCCATTCCTTCGCATGACTGATTCCACCGTTCCAATATATCCTGCATATACAGAGTGATCAAAAAGTCAGTATAAATTTGAAAAGTGAATAAATCACGGATTAATGTAGATAGAGAGGTACAAATTGACACACATGCTTGGAATGACATGGGGTTTTACTACAACAACAACAAAAAAATACAAACGTTCAAAAAATGTCCGACAGATGGCGCTTCATCTGATCAGAATAGGAATAATTAGCACAACAAAGTAAGACAAAGGAAAGATGATGTTCTTTACAGGAAATGCTCAATATTTCCACCATCATTCCTCAACAATAGCTGTAGTCGAGGAATAATGTTGTGAACAGCACTGTAAAGCATGTCCGGAGTTATGGTGAGGCATTGGCGTTGGATGTTGTCTTTCAGCATCCTTAGATATGTCGGTCGATCACGGTACACTTGCGACTTCAGGTAACCCCAAAGACAATAATCGCATGGACTGAAGTCTGGGGACCTGGAAGGCCAAGCATGACGAAAGTGGCGGCTGAGCACACGATCATCACTAAACGACGTGCGCAAGAGATCTTTCACGCGTCTAGCAATATGGGGTGGTTCTAATAAAACCCCATGTCATTCCAAGCATGTGTGTCAATTTTTGGCTCCCTATCTACATTATTCCGTGGTTTATTAAGTTTTCAAATTTATACTGACTTTTTGATCACCCGGTATATTCTAAACAGGACTGGCGCCATACTGCAGCCCTGTCTTGTCCATTCGAAGTTTGAAATGTCTCACCCAACTTTCTCGCAACATTAACTGCTGCTTACGATTGGTAGTTTATTCATCGAATTAGGGATATCTGTTATCCTCCTACACCTCTATACTCCATCGCTGCTCATAAACCGTTGATGGGTACAAAATCTTTCTACATCGAGAAAAATTAGGTGTACTTGGTGACCCTTACAACACACCTTCTTACTTATTTGTCTAAGGCTAAAAATATGATCCACACAAGATCGTCCAACTGTAAAACCTTCTGTTCCTCTCGCATCTTTTTCTCAATCTCATTCTCCAACCTGTTTTTTCAGGACAACGCGAAGAAGTCTGCTGATAGAACCGGTAACACTAATTCCCCTATAATCATTTGGGTGCTTCTTTCATAGATAGCAGGTATGTATCTCTATGTATATATCTCTCTAGGTATTTCCTGTCCCTCCACAATCTGATTGAACAATTTACAGATGCCTCGCGAGTTGAGGAGGCCCATGTTTTTACAATTTCATCGCATCTCTTCCCTGTCCACTTCCCATTTCTTGCGTTTTTCAGCATCTCTTTTACTTCTTCGCCGGCAGCTGTGGCCGAGCGGTTCTAACGTTTCAGTCTGGAACCGCGCGACCGCTACGGTCGCAGGTTCGAATCCTGCCTCGGGCATGGATGTGTGTGATGTCCTTAGGTTAGTTAGGTTTAAGTAGTTCTAAGTTCTACGGGACTGATGACCTCAGATTTTTAAGTCCCATAGTGTTCAGAGCCATTTGAAACATTTTTTGAACCGATGGCGGTATCATCTTTCAGCAGTGTGATTGTCCGTGTCTCGGAGCCAGAAGCGTCCTATAGTGTTTTGAGGCGCATTATAGTGAACACAAGTTGATGTCCCGGCGACCAAATTAGCCTGATGTAATTCCCATCGATCCTGTCTGGGTCGCTATCGGGCGCCATCACCGCGTACGCAAATCAGTGGTCCGTTATAATGCGAATTATGACCTATACGTAGACATCTAATGTTACACACCTTCATAAACATGCCAATAAACTGTCGAATCTCTGATGCGCAGAATCAATGATGCATTTGTTCCAAAGACGGACAAACAAGCTATTAAGCAGGTGGTAACTTTGTTTAGGCTCATCAGTGTAAACTGCCAAATGGAATTCTCTGGAGCCGGGCAATATCAAATGAACCAAAGAAGAGGATTCTGTCAACAGTAGTGGAAAGTACACTAACATACGGTGCAGAAGGATCGACCCTCGGGGGCAGGGGCGGTAGAGTAGCGGAGTACAGGCAGTAGCCATGGATGAAATAGGGAGGGTAGCCAGGATGTCCAGAAGGGAGCGGAGAAGAAAAGAGGAAATTAGGGAGATAATAGATGTGGAACAAACAGTTGTACAAAGAATTGAGTTTAGAGCTCTTCAATAGTACGGCCGTGTACGGCAAATGGACCAAGAACGATTACCGAAAGCAATCCTGGGGCGGTCGCCGCCAGGAAGGAAGAAGTGTGTACGGCCGAAATTAACGTGGAGAGCAGGAGTAATTGCAATGACGAGAAAGAGAGATCTGAAAGAGAGAGACTTCCGCGATCGTGAAAGCTGGCAAATGGGAATACAGGTCAATTGCTGAAGAGTAGGGAAGCCCTTCTACATCTACATCTACGACCATACTCCGCAAGCCACCCGACGGTGTGTGGTGGAGGGTAACTTGAGTACCTCTATCGGTTCTCCCTTTTATTCCAGTCTCGTATTGCTCGTGGAAAGAAGGATTGTCGGTATGCCGCTGTGTGGCATACTGATTTTATCCTCATGGTCTCTTCGCGAGATATATGTAGGAGGGAGCAATATACTGCTTCACTCCGCGGTGAAGGTATGTTCTCGAAACTTCAACAAAAGCCCGTACCGAGCTACTGAGCTTCTCTCCTGCTGAGTCTTCCATTGGAGTTTATCTCTCATCTCTGTAACGCTTTCGCGATTACTAAATGATCCTGTAACGAAGCGCGCTGATTTCCTCTGGATCTTCTCTATCAACCCTATCTGATACGGATCCCACACTGGTGAGCTGTATTCAAGCAGTGGGCGAACAAGTGTATTGTAACCCACTTACTTTGTTTTCGGATTGCATTTCCTTAGGATTCTTCCAGTGAATCTCAGTCTGGCATCTGCTTTACCGACGATCAACTTTATATGATCATTCCATTTTAAATCACTCCTAATCCGTGCTACCAGATAATTTATGGAATTAACTGCTTCCAGTTGCTGACCTGCTACATTGTAGCTAAATGATAAGGGATCTTTCTTTCTGTGTATTCGCAGCACATTACACTTGTGTACATTGAGATTCAGTTGCCATTCCCTGCACCATGCGTCAATTCGCCGCAGATCCTCCTGCATTTCAGTACAATTTTCCATTGTTACAACCTCTCGATAGACCACAGCATCATCTGCGAAAAGCCTCAGTGAACTTCCGATGTCATCCACAAGGTCATTTATGTATATTGTGAAAAGCAACGGTCCAACGACACTCCCCTGCGGCACACCTGAAATCACTCTTACTTCGGAAGACCTCTCTCCATTGAGAATGACATGCTGCATTCTGTTATCTAGGAACTCTTCAGTCCAATCACACAATTGGCCCGATAGTCCATATGCTCTTACTTTGTTGATCAAACGACTGTGGGGAACTGTATCGAACGCCTTGCGGAAGTCAAGAAACACGGCATCTACCTGGGAACCCGTGTCTATGGCCATCTGAGTCTCGTGAACGAATAGCGCGAGATGGGTTTCACACGACCGTCTTTTTCGAAACCCATGCTGATTCCTACAGAGTAGATTTCTAGTCTCCAGAAAAGTCATTACACTCGAACGTAATACGTGTTCCAAAATTCTACAACTGATCGACGTTAGAGATACAGGTCTACACTTCTGCACATCCGTTCGACGTCCCTTCTTGAAAACGAGGATGACCTGTGCCCTTTTCCAATCCTTTGGAACGCTACACTCTTCTAGAGACCTACGGTACACGGCTGCAAGAAGGGGGCAAGTTCTTTCGCGTACTCTGTGTAAAAGTACTCTTAAAAGTAAAAGTAAGCAAGCATCTAAAAACGTGCAGCCAACCACGGGAAGCAAAGAACGCCTCCCACATACACTGGAGAGGCAGGACCGGTGGCGATATAACCCACTGTTGCCAGGCGCGCCACGGAGCCGCTGGCTGTTAGCCGCCCAGTAATGGGTCCCCGGCGTTCCTCCCCCATCACCTCCCCATCACTTCCCCCCCCCCCCTCGTCCTGATTGGCCGCATTTCCGCCGTCCGCTGCCCGCTCGATTAGCGCGCCTATCCAGTTAATCACCCACCAGCCGCCGCCGCCGCCGCCGCCGCCGCTGCCTGCAGTTTTTACCTCCTCCCAGTCTTCTACGGTCGCGCCATCAACGGCGTCAAATGACAGCCGTATTGGCAATTACTTCGTGAGCCACGCCGAGTGATGAGTTACTGCATCGCATGCCTCCCGTCGCTGGCTGCCGCGTTCCACTGATACGTGCCATAAACAAGTGTACGCCTCCGGGGCAACTAGTCCATATGCAAAACATTTCGTCTCCATACTAAGATTCTTCTGAGTCTGTGACTGTACTGCCAGTGTGTAAAAGTTCCGACGTTTCGGCCACTATTGCAAGTGGCCCTCCACAGGCCGTTTTTCTTTTTTTTTTTTTTGTAAACGAGAAATTTTGGTTATTACCGTACTTTACGGACTATAAGAAGCTACGGGCTATAAGACGCATCTTAATTACAAGATTTTTAAAAAAAAGAACATTATTACAATTTTTATTGTCAGACTGTAAAGTCAAACTAAAAAAAATTCTTAGTTCATAAAACCGGACTGACTTTTAAAAGCCCGCCGGAGCGGCCGAGCGGTTTTAGGCGCTACAGTCTGGACCCGCAGGACCGCTACGGTCGCAGGTTCGAATCCTGCCTCGGACATGGATGTGTGTGATGTCCTTAGGTTAGTTAGGTTTAAGTAGTTCTAAGTTCTAGGAAACTGATGACCACAGCAGTTAAGTCGCATAGTGCTCAGAGCCATTAGAATTTTAAAAATCTTGAATATCGTCATCTGACCTTGTTATGTTATACTATGTTACCTGAGGACCTAGAAACGACGGAGAGGCTCCGTCCCCGCCGCAGTCGCAGTGGTCCACAACCCCACAACGACTACCGCAGTCCACTTCAACCCTCCGCCGCCCCGCACCGAACCCAGGGTTATTGTGCGGTTCGGCCCCCGGTGGACTCCCCCAGGGAACATCTCACACCAGACAAGTGTAACCCCTATGTTTGCGTGGTAGAGTAATTGCGGTGTACGAGTATGTGGAGAACTTGTTGCGCAGCAATCGCCGACATAGTGTAGCTGAGGCGGAATAAGGGGAACCAGCCTGCATTCGCCGAGGCAGATGGAAAACCGCCTAAAAACCATCCACAGGCTGGCCGGCTCACCGGACCTCGACACAAATCCGCCGGGCGGATTCGTGCCTGGGACTGGCGCTCCTTCCCGCTCGTAAAGCCGTGCGTTAGACCGCACAGCCAACCGGGCGGTCTCTCATCTGACATTACTTCTTCTTCTTCTTCTTCTTCTTCTTCTTCCTCTTCCTCATCATCGTTCTCCTCTTCACTGCCATCGACAGCGTTCCTTATAGCGCACTTCTTGAAAAATTTAAGAATAATGTCGTCTCTCACTCTGATTCACGACTATTTATCCACTGACACACTTGCTTAATTATACGTCGTCGTTTTCAAGCTCCCTTCACCGTGAATTCATGGTGGGCTTCATCCATCACCCATTGTTCCATTCTTATCTCATACAGACTTTACATGGTTTATTTATCGAGACATGAAGACGTTCCCATTGTGAAGTAAGTCTTCCCGGAATAACACCAAGATCTGTATAGCCCTGTCTCAATTTCCCTTTCACAGACTTTTTCAAATGACTACTAAACTCATCAAGCAACTTTCCTTCTTTCCCAAACTCTGTTAATCCATAATTTCATACCAGCCTCGTCCATCCAACGCTTGTCATGTATGTGAACAACATCTGGTGGTCTTTCAGACGGTTTTGGCATTGTTTTGCGCTTGAAAATGACCATTAGATTAAGTTTAGCACCGTCAGCACAACATGAAAGGACAACAGTATAGTCAATTTTTTTATGTCCACTTGTTTTTGAATTTACAGTTTTAGCATTTTTCATGGCAACAGTTCTGTTACTGGGCAGATCAAATGTCAGAGGAGTTTCGTCAATATCGCTTAGTTTCATCTGGTTTTCTTTCGATGTTGAATAATAAAGCGATGGAAAGACAATATTTTCTCTTGAGATGGAAAGACAATATTTTCTCTTCATACTCTTGCGGCATTTTCTGAGGTATTTTGGCTTTGATTCGGGTAAGTCCATGACGCCTCATAAACCTGTAGCACCAAACAACTTCCCCCTAAAGTCTGTAAAGTTCCATTGTGGCGTTAGCTTACGAGCGTGTATTTGAATCATTTTTGTATTAATTTCAATGCCATTTTGACGGTGTCCTTGAATCCATTTTACTCCTGATCTCCTAATTTTGGTCATTTTCCATTTAGTCCTCTATTTGCACATATAGCGTTCCTCATTTTTGTTCAGTTCTTATTTACTAGCCCGCCGATCGCGAATGGTTTTATTCTGTTGGTGGAAGGCCGAAAGGCCGGCCAGCTGCTCTGTTTCAGTATTCTTCTGGAGATGCTATTACTTTCAATTTATAGCCCGCATCATAAGTATATCTTTTTTTCCGTTACGAAACTAGCTACTAACAAAAATATTGTTCTGTTACCGACATCACAGATCACTTCCAATTCAAGTTTACTGGCACCGTAGATTGAAGTGACGCATCATGGGCTAGACAGTGTTATAAGTTTGTGATGCTCTGTCAGATTAAAACTGTTTACCGGAACGGGGCTTGAACCTTGGACGTTTGCCTTTCGCAGGTAACCGCTCTATCAACTGAGCTACGCAGACATTGTAAGGTGTAAGGCAAATCCAACACCTTCCATGAAAGCCCTGACATTAAATTAACCAAAGTAATACGATCAACGAGTGAGCAAATGGAATACCACAGACTAACACAAGAACGCCTAAATGCATGTCATACCTTCCCACTGTGAAACAGACGCAGTTCCGAGGGAAGAAACGAGAACTGAAGCCGAGAGCAGAACCGTGTTAAGCTAGAAGGCCCTACGATAAGGGACGGACACCCACGTCGCCAGCCAACCACCAGGACCCCCCCCCCCCCCAGCCCATGTTAAAAGATAGAGCCCTCCAGAAGAACAGTATAGATCTTACGATAACACTAAAAGGGCCACACCAGTTGCAAGTTTTAGCGTGAGACTTTTTCGCGTCTCTGTTACGTTGCAAACGTTAAAAACATTGCCCCACCACGAAAAGTATAACGTTTCTCATTGGATAGACAGAATTTTTGTAGGCAGAGCTTAAGGTTAACATTGAGACGCTGATTGGTCAGATGAAAACACAGCCAGATAGTTTTTTTTAAACCAACTTCGGTAAATTGTAGTAAGGAGAAGTTAGGAGGGAGTTGTTTCCGAGACGGTGAGGTGCGTGGAGCTGGCCCGCCCGCCGCCCCCTGACGAACACCGACAAGGTAATGAACGCACGCGATGCCGAATTTTTGAGTGCATAAGGCTTCACTCAGAACTGCAGAAGTCTCATCTGTTACATCCCCTTTTTAAGTAATACTAGTGTCGATCATCAATTGAAGCTCATGGTATTCACATTTGCTACGTAAGTTAAAATCTGAAACGCGATGATTTTTCTGTTATATAATTATTGAGAAGCCACATCAGCCACTGTAATTTATGACAAGTTAGGTAAGTAATTAAAGATAATTGAGGGTCACTGTAGACCATTTTAATAGTTTTCTCTTTTGTGAAACTTAATTTAAACCTAGATTATAGACGTGATATGGCATAGGTGATCCTTCGATTCATTGTAGAACTTGGAAACCCTCTCAGGGAATATTCGTTCACATTTTTGTTGAACGCAGTTGGTTTTTATAATCCTGTATTGAAATATTTCCTTTTATCAATAGTGCAATTTATAAACAATGTTTTGTGAGTAGAATAAAATTTCCAATGGTAAACTTAACTGCTTTTTCGACGTTATTTTACCAGCTAACTAAAAATAGGAAAGCCTTGAACCCCTTCCACTAAATTTAGTTAGTATTAAGATTCTTTTACAGGAAGTGCAGTGGAGCTGACGCTGAAATCATTAAGTATTTGGTTATATCATCGCTAGTCTCACTGAACTCTTCTGAACTCTACATGTCATGTGTGGTCTGGCGTCTCCTTACCAGCAACAGGTCCCAGGTTCAAACTAGTCAATTCCCTAAAAAACACGCTCAGAGCGTCGTTGCGCGAAAGTGGTAGGGAGACACGACTTACAACAGACAGACATCACGCAGAATGTTAGAACATGTCTCGAGACCTCGGCTCACAGCTTTCCTTCCACCAGAAGCTCGTCTACTATTTTCCTAACTTCATAAATGTTCTCCTGCATACATTGTGTGACTAGCACTCCTGGAAGACTGGATGTTGCGGGGACATGGCTTAGCCACAGCCTGGGGGATAGCTTCCAGAATGAGTTGGTGGAGGGAGAACTTCTGTGAAGTTTGAAAAGTAGGAGATTAGGAATTGGCGGAAGTACAGCCGTGAGGTGGGGGGGGGGGGGGGGGGGGGGGTTAGTGGGCAGCGCTTGGGTAGCTCAGTCGGTGGAATGGTTCAAATGGCCCTGAGCACTATGGGACTTAACTTCTGAGGTCATCAGTCCCCTAGAACTTAGAACTTAGAACGACCGTAGCGATCGCGTGGTTCCAGTCTGTAGCGCCTAGAACCGCTCGGCCACCCCAGCCGACTCATTCGGTAGAGCAGTTGCTCGGAGAAACCAAAAGTCTGAGATTCGAAACCCAGCGGACAGTCCGGTGCACAGTGAAAATTTATTCTGGAAACTTTTAACTTAATCATTTGCCTTTGCGTCATACATTGAAGCGCCAAATAAACTGACCGATTGCCTCAGCAGTTTGGTCCCACTGGAACTTACCACTTACCGCCAAGAAAACTGGTATAGGCAAGTGTAGTCAAATACAGAGAGATGTAAACAGGCAGAACACAGCGCTGCAGTCGGTAACGGCCATATAAGACACAACTGTCGGGCGCAGTTGTTCGATCGATTACTGCTGCTACAAAGGAAGGTTATCAAGATTGAAGTGAGTTTCAACGTGGTGTTACAGTCGGCGCACGAGCGATGCGACACAGCATCGCCGAGGCCGCGGTGAAATGGGGATTTTCCCGTACGGGGATTTTCGCGTACGACCGTTTCACGAGTGTACCGTGAATATCAAGAATACGGTAAAACATTAAATCTCCGACATCGCTGCGGCCGGAAAAAAATCCTGCAAGAACAGGTCCAACGACGATTGAAGACAATCGTTCAACGAGACAGAAGTGCAACCCTTCCCCAAATTGCTGCAAATTTCAATGCTGGGCGATCAACAAGTGTCAATGTGCGAACAGTTCAACGAAACATCATCAATATGGACTTTCGGAGCAGAAGGCCCACTCGTGTACCCTTGATGACTTCACGGCACAAATCCTTACGCCTCGCCTGCGGCCGTCAACACCGACTTTGGATGACTGAATACACGTTGCCTGGGCGGACGAGTCTCGATTCAGATTGTATCGATGTGTACGGATATACAGACAACGTCATGAATTCACGGACACTGCATGTCAGCAGGGGGCTGTTCAAGCTAGTAGAGGCTTCGTATTGATATGGGGCGTGAGCACTTGGAGTGATATGTAACCACTGATACGTCTAGATACGGCTCTCACAGGTGACACGTACGTAAGCATCCTGTCTGATATCGCAACGTGCCCTTCAGAAGAGACCTCCAAACCCCTCGCACGCTTACGGATTTATGGACAGCACTGCAGGATTCATGGTGTCAGCTCCCTCCAGCACAACTTCACAGATTAGTCGAGTCCATGCCACGTCGTGTTGCGGCAATTATGCGTGCTCGCGGGTGCCCTACACTATATTATGCAAGTGTACCACTTTCTTTGGCCCTGTAGTGTAGCTTCCGTGAATATGCGTTTCGGTTACTTTCTAACACCTGTATCTCCGCAGTCAATAAAAATTTTGTAGAAATATTACCTAGAACGTCCTAAAATACACTCCTGGAAATGGAAAAAAGAACACATTGACACCGGTGTGTCAGACCCACCATACTTGCTCCGGACACTGCGAGAGGGCTGTACAAGCAATGATCACACGCACGGCACAGCGGACACACCAGGAACCGCGGTGTTGGCCGTCGAATGGCGCTAGCTGCGCCGCATTTGTGCACCGCCGCCGTCAGTGTCAGCCAGTTTGCCGTGGCATACGGAGCTCCATCGCAGTCTTTAACACTGGTAGCATGCCGCGACAGCGTGGACGTGAACCGTATGTGCAGTTGACGGACTTTGAGCGAGGGCGTATAGTGGGCATGCGGGAGGCCGGGTGGACGTACCGCCGAATTGCTCAACACGTGGGGCGTGAGGTCTCCACAGTACATCGATGTTGTCGCCAGTGGTCGGCGGAAGGTGCACGTGCCCGTCGACCTGGGACCGGACCGCAGCGACGCACGGATGCACGCCAAGACCGTAGGATCCTACGCAGTGCCGTAGGGGACCGCACCGCCACTTCCCAGCAAATTAGGGACACTGTTGCTCCTGGGGTATCGGCGAGGACCATTCGCAACCGTCTCCATGAAGCTGGGCTACGGTCCCGCACACCGTTAGGCCGTCTTCCGCTCACGCCCCAACATCGTGCAGCCCGCCTCCAGTGGTGTCGCGACAGGCGTGAATGGAGGGACGAATGGAGACTTCTTGTCTTCAGCGATGAGAGTCGCTTCTGCCTTGGTGCCAATGATGGTCGTATGCGTGTTTGGCGCCGTGCAGGTGACCGCCACAATCAGGACTGCATACGACCGAGGCACACAGGGCCAACACCCGGCATCATGGTGTGGGGAGCGATCTCCTACACTGGCCGTACACCACTGGTGATCGTCGAGGGGACACTGAATAGTGCACGGTACATCCAAACCGTCATCGAACCCATCGTTCTACCATTCCTAGACCGGCAAGGGAACTTGCTGTTCCAACAGGACAATGCACGTCCGCATGTATCCCGTGCCACCCAACGTGCTCTAGAAGGTGTAAGTCAACTACCCTGGCCAGCAACATCTCCGGATCTGTCCCCCATTGAGCATGTTTGGGACTGGATGAAGCGTCGCCTCACGCGGTCTGCACGTCCAGCACGAACGCTGGTCCAACTGAGGCGCCAGGTGGAAATGGCATGGCAAGCCGTTCCACAGGACTACATCCAGCATCTCTACGATCGTCTCCATGGGAGAATAGCAGCCTGCATTGCTGCGAAAGGTGGATATACACTGTACTAGTGCCGACATTGTGCATGCTCTGTTGCCTGTGTCTATGTGCCTGTGTTTCTGTCAGTGTGATTGTTTGATGTATCTGACCCCAGGAATGTGTCAATTAAGTTTCCCCTTCCTGGGACAATGAATTCACGGTGTTCTTATTTCAATTTCCAGGAGTGTATTTACTACTACTCCTTAAGCTTCGTGTAAACAGTAACGCGTGCTTTATACTCTAAGCCGAAAGTGTACCTGCAGTTCGAAAATTATAGACGTAAAAAAACTGAGTCTCATCAGTTACAGAAGAAGTGCCAAGGTGATCTGTAGGAATCAGCGCGCGCAACTCCAATCCCGTTCCAAGGCGGCTGCGAACAGATTCCTCGGATTTGGCTCTGGAGACAAGGGCGACGTATTTTTAGTTGCTTAAGCCCCGATCTAAGCTGCTTAAACTTCCCCAAGAGAACCCGAGACGACCTGAGAGCGGCAGACAGCTAATTGCATATGCATCGACCCGCCTCTCGACTGCCAACCGGAGGCGGTCCGGGGTCCGTGCGCGCTTCGGCAACGGCAAACAGCAGCCGGGTCATCTGCGAGGCCGCCCCCACCTGACTGGGGTTACGCAACTTACCACTCCACACCGGAGATCAAAGGGACAGGCGCTGTCCGCCAATTAATATTCAGCTCACTGCAGCGTAATGTCAATGTTCCTGTTTTCGCCTCCGTGACTCTGAGGCACTCAAAGAGAGTTGAAAACTTCATTTAACCTTGGCATATGAATATTATATTTCATTTAAATGTTATGAAATTATTTGTGAGGCTATTTCTCTGCAGTGTACGCGTCTACGGAACTGAAACGATTACGATAAATAGTACACATAAAAAGCAAAGAAAACTTTTATTTTATTCTTTAGGAATGGTAAAACTGGTGGTTTTGCTTGTTATAGAATAGTATTTGCATAATCTAAAACCACTATTTAGTTATATGAGGTTTTTTTTCAGCATCCGACTGGTCGCGAGATAGAAGCCACACAGAAAATGGACAGTTTTTTATCTGCAATATTCAGCTGTATCTCCCAGCTACTTCGCCGATCTCAGTTCGACATTTGTCGTAGCATGGTACGAACTCTCCAATACCTTCGTCATAGGCAGCCATATGTGATTTCTGCCAATTCTCTACGCTGGCCTTCGGCTCGTTGTCCATGCCACAATGCTGATCTCTTAACCAGCGGTTTATCTGAGCATAGAGATGACAATTCAGTGCTTCCTAAGGCCTTGTATTTATGTCTTTATATATAAATCATTGTCCTATTTGATAAAAAGCTTGATATTCATTGCGAAGGCGTATGGAACGTTCTAGAAGATCGTGCGTTGTCATCATTATCAAGAGATTGTTGTCATTAACAAAATTACGTACAAATGCTGGATTGAATGTATAATAAAGAAACTGAAGGGATAAATATTTGGCAGAAAATATTACAATGCTGTGGAAGTGTTGGCAAAGGTGGCCGGCGCCTCTAATTAATTACAATCGAGTAACGAGTTAACACAGAAAACACCTTTATCTTAAGAAACAGCTCAAAAGTTATTACTAAGTGATGTATTTTCATTTGTTATTTATTTTTGTGTGTTTCTATGCAATTAATAGTCCTATTAATTACATTTATAATTGACGTTCCAATTGTTTACACCTCACAGTTTTGCAAATTACAGAATTTGAAGCCTTATTTGTACGTTCTATGTATTTAATCGGATAAAGCACGAACTCTGTACTACCATTACATGTTAGTAACGAAATCCAAACTGTGATTAGTTACGTGGCTACAATAATACGAGAGACATTATTGTAATTAAACTTCAGTTCTTTACACGCGAATGGAAAAACTGGTAGAAGCCGACCTCGGGCAAGATCAGTTTGGATTCCGCAGAAATATTGGAACACGTGAGGCAATACTGATCCTACGGCTTATCTTAGAAGTTGATTAAGAAAAGGCAAACCTAAGTTTCTAGCATTTGTAGACTTAGAGAAAGCTTTCGACAATGTTGACTGGAGTACTCTCTTTCAAATTCTGAAGGGGGCAGGGGTAAATTACTGGGAGCGAAAGGCTATTTACAATTTGTACAGAAACCAGATGGCAGTTATAAGAATCGAGGGACATGAAAGGGGAGCAGTGGTTGGGAAGAGAGTGAGACAGGGTTGTAGAATCTCCTCGATGTTATTCAATCTGTATATTGAGCAAGCAATAAAGGAAACAAAAGAAAAATTCGGAGTAGGTATTAAAATCCATGGAGAAGAAATAAAAACTTTGAGATTCGCCGATGACATTGTAATTCAGTCAGAGACAGCAAAGGACCTGCAAGAGCAGCTGAACGGAATGGACAGTGTCTTGAAAGTAGCATATAAGACGAACATCAATAAAAGCAAAACGAGGATAATGGAATGTAGTCGAATTAAGTCGGGTGATGCTGAGAGAATTAGATTAGGAAACGAGACTCTTAAAGTAGTAAAGGAGTTTTGCTATTTGGGGAGCAAAATAACTGATGATGGTCGAAGCAGAGAGGATATAAAATGTAGACTGGCAATGGGAAGGAAAGCGTTTCTGAAGAAGAGAAATTTGTTAACATCGATCATAGATTTAAGTGTCAGCAAGTCATTTCTGAGAGTATTTGTACCGAGTGTAGCCATGTATGGAAGTGAAACATGGACGATGAATAGTTTGGACAAGAAGAGAATACAAGCTTTCGAAATGTGGTGCTACAGAAGAATGCTGAAGACTAGATGGGTAGATCACATAACTAATGATGAAGTACTGAACAGAATTGGGGAGAAGAGGAGTTTGTGGCACAACTTGACAAAAAGAAGGGACCGGTTAGTAGGACATGTTATGAGGCATCAAGGGATCACAAATTTAGCATTGGAGGGCAGCGTGGAGGGTAAAAATCGTAGAGGGAGACCAAGAGATGAATACACTAAGCAGATTCAGAAGGATGTGGGTTGCAGTAAGTACTGGGAGATGAAGAAGCTTGCACAGGATAGGGTAGCATGGAGAGCTGCATCAAACGTGTCTCAGGACTGAAGACCACAACAACATGGCTCAAGTTTGATCGAGCTATGTTACTTGGCAGTGGCATATCGTGCGAAAGTCACTTTCGTCCTTAAGTTTCGCACACGAAAGTACAATCAAAACTACGCGACTGTGGTGCTGCAGGCGGCGCCAAGACACACAACAAAAATACGAGCTACAAAGAATGAAACCAACAAATAAAGAAAACGAGAAATGTCTTTCACTCTCGGATTTACTCCACCAGCATATTAAATTCACAAAAGCAAGCTACTACAGCAGACGTAGAAATCAGTTCTGAACGGTCCAAAGCTGACTTTGCTTGGTCTCTTCCGACTAACTCTTACCGAAGTCCTCACAGACCACCGAAGACGCGAATAGCCTGCTACGAGATCCTGCCTTGAACAATCAACCTACGGTTAAAGGAGATGAGGCAGAGTGAATTTGGCGTTTCCCGCCGGTGTGCCTCTCGGAAGTCCATCTCCTCACAACATTTTCCGCTCAAGAGCGCCCGGCTCGGTTAACGGCGCGGAAAACCTTCTGAGAGCGCGCGCGCAATTTTGCAGTTAAGTTAATTTGGCGTCAGTTATTAAATTGGGGGAGCGGCAAAGACACAAAACGAAACGTCGGGAGTGGAGGGGGAGGCTGTCGGAAGACGGGGACCGGTGTAGACGGTTTTGTGTCGATTACAACGCGGCAGCAGGCGGGGCTGCGACAGAAGCCGGGGGCTGCCTGCTAGCGCAGTATCGCGTCACACGCACGGGTTAGCGTGAACTACAGGGGCGGGTATTTGCACTGCGAGAGGATGCGCGGGCGGCAAGTGAACGCGGGCCCCTCTTCGGCCCGTTCACCCTCTGCTATTTGCACGTCACCCGGTACCCAGGTAGCAGAAGATTCACCACTTGCCAACTGCCAACTCTCAAAACACACACACACACACACACACACACACACACACACACACAGAGAGAGAGAGAGAGAGAGAGAGAGAGAGAGAGAGAGAGAGAGAGAGAGACGGAAATTACTGGCAACAAGTCACAGAAACTAATCTGTAACGTAAAAGTAAAATATATACAGTCGAAACATGGGGCCCGGCAGTTTACGGTCGTTATAGCTGATAGTCGCACAACCCAGGTTTTCGCCGTTTTTCGGTAAGGTTTTCGTATCTGTATGTCTCGAACACGGTGTTGGGTTGGGTTGTTTTGGGGGAAGAGACCAGACATAAAGGTCATCGGTCTCATCGGATTACGAAAGGATGGGGAAGGAAGTCGGCCGTGCCCTTCCAAAGGAACCATCCCGGCATTTGCCTGGAGCGATTTAATAAAATCACGGAAAACCAAAATCAGGATGGCCGGACATTGGATTGAGTTGGATGATCAACGAGACAAAATGTTGAGCATGTTTAACACTTGTTGTAAGTGCCGTGTAGCGTAAAAGTTATGAACGACACAACTTCGTTCAACGTAGTGTATTACAAAAATTGATCAACACTAGAAAAATGAAAAGACCATATTCTACACATAAATTATACGATGGCTTACATTCTCCCCAGACAACGGCCTTGCCGCAGTGGATACACCAGTTCCCGTAAGATCACCGAAGTTAAGCGCTGTCGGGCTTTGCCGGCACTTGGATGGGTGACCATCCGGGTCATCATGCGCTGATGCCATTTTTCGGGGTACACTCAGCCTCGTGATGCCAACTGAGGAGCTACTCGACCGAATAGTAGCGGGTACGGTCACAATAAACCATCATAACGACCGGGAGAGCGGTGTGCTGACCACACGCCCCTCCTATCCCCATCCTCATTGAGGATGACACGGCGGTCGGATGGTCCTGATGGGCCACTTTTGTCCTGAAGACGGAGTGCTTTACATTTTCTCCAATGTTTCTCTTGGAAATGTTATACAAATGTGATGTACTGTATCTAACACATTTGAAATATATAGCACACATAATCACTATCATTTCACTTCCAAGGTTTGAAAAAATAACATATATTATAATGTATTTCTCTAGTTCTGCACAGTCACAGCAGAGACAGTCTTTTTCAGTTTTTTAACCACAAGCGGCGTTCACAAAGAAACGAGACGGAGTCTGGAATGCGGAAACCGCTTACAGAAGGGTAATATCGTGGCGTGTGTAACGAGGTGTGGTTCCGACCAGAGCGTGGAAGTTCACAGCCCATCGATAGAGGCCACGTGCGCACGTCACTATACAGAGCTGCAGCAGCATGCATCAATCGGCCAACGCTCCCAGTTGCATTGCAAACAGTGACAAGGAGGCGTCAACAGAAGAGCTGTTGTTCGTTTTCTGACAGCGGAAGGAATAGGAGGAACGGACATACGTGGACGAATGTCGCAAGTGAACAGCGGGCAGTGCGTGTCCCTTGCAAGGGTCGAGGCGTGGCACAAGCGCTTCAGGGAAGCGATAGAACAGGCACCAATTTGATCCTGCAGCCACTGTGAATCAAGACGCAAAGAATTCCAGCGGCGCAAGTTGAAAATTTGTGCCGGACCGGGATTCGAACCAGACTCTCCTGCTGATTTGGCACATGCGCTGAGCACTTTTTTTTTTTTTTTTTTTTTTGTCATCAGTCTACTGACTGGTTTGATGCAGCCCGCCACGAATTCCTTTCCTGTGCTAACCTCTTCATCTCAGAGTAGCACTTGCAACCTACGTCCTCAATTATTTGCTTGACGTATTCCAATCTCTGTCTTCCTCTACAGTTTTTGCCCTCTACAGCTCCCTCTAGCACCATGGAAGTCATTCCCTCATGTCTTAGCAGATGTCCTATCATCCTGTCCCTTCTCCTTATCAGTGTTTTCCACATATTCCTTTCCTCTCCGATTCTGCGTAGAACCTCCTCATTCCTTACCTTATCAGTCCACCAAATTTTCAACATTCGTCTATAGCACCACATCTCAAATGCTTCGCTTCTCTTCTGTTCCGGTTTTCCCACAGTCCACGTTTCACTACCATACAATGCTGTACTCCAGACGTACATCCTCAGAAATTTCTTCCTCAAATTAAGGCCGGTATTGTATATTAGTAGACTTCTCTTGGCCAGAAATGCCATTTTTGCCATAGCGAGTCTGCTTTTGATGTCCTCCTTGCTCCGTCCGTCATTGGTTATTTTAGTGCTTAGGTAGCAGAATTCCTTAACTTCATTGACTTCGTGACCATCAATCCTGATGTTAAGTTTCTCGCTGTTCTCATTTCTACTACTTCTCAGTACCTTCGTCTTTCTCCGATTTACTCTCAAACCATACTGTGTACTGATTAGACTGTTCATTCCGTTCAGCAGATCATTTAACCCTTTTTCACTTTCACTCAGGATAGCAATGCCATCAGCGAATCGTATCGTTGATATCCTGAGCACTACGCCATCCTGACTCAGAGGTCACGGCAACTGCACGGACTACCCTGTAGGCCTCCCGTGAGTCAAATTCTCAGCTTATACCGCACACTACTGATGTAGTGGCCCTGCTCCTTAGCCTCAGTACTCGGGGCATCTCGCCAGTTCCCGTAGGAGTTCGAAGTTAGTGTGCATCTGCACTGTAGTGATCACTGGCATTCATCGCTAATGAGCTTGGGCACTACATAAGATGCGCGTGGTAAAAGTTGAGAATTTGGTTCTGCTAAGAGGCAAGCTCAGGTAATGCATGTGATCGTCTTGATCACTGTGTCCAGATGACATACCAGTCAGCGCATCCGCTTAATACGCACAAGACCCGGGTTCGAATCTCAGTCCGGCATACATTTTCAACGTCCTCCACTGATGTCCACGGGTAGCTAATGTCTTCAGTTCTCTTATGTCAACGTAAATTACGTAGGAATAAGCATGTGGAGGACCTCAAGTGGAACGGCCGAATGAAACTAACTGCAGTAAAAATAGATACCTATCGTGTTCCACGTGCCCTGTCTACTACAGCTACGATAGTGGTGTATATTTCTCCAGCCACCTGACGAGCTACGAATTTGGCAATTTTAAACAATTTTAAAAAATATTTCCAGTGTTTCTTAGTAGCTAAAATTCTGACTTTTTCGGTATACGAGGTGCATTCAAGTTCTAAGGCCTCCGAATTTTTTTCTCCGGACTGGAAAGAGATAGAAACATGCGCATTGTTTTAATACATCCCAGAGGTGGCAGCACCGTACGGCAGATGGAATTTTACCGCCAGCGGCGAGAATGAGAACTGTTTTAAATACTTAAAATTGCGACGTTTTCCTTACTTGAACAGCGTGCAATCATTCGTTTTCTGAATTTGCGTGGTGTGAAACCAATTGAAATTCATCGACAGTTGAAAGAGACATGTGGTGATGGAGTTATGGATGTGTCGAAAGTGCGTTCGTGGGTGCGACAGTTTAATGAAGGCAGAACATCGTGTGACAACAAACTGAAACAACCTCGGGCTCGCACAAGCCGGTCTGACGACATGATCGAGAAAGTGGAGAGAATTGTTTTGGGGGATCGCCGAATGACTGTTGAACAGATCGCCTCCAGAGTTGGCATTTCTGTGGGTTCTGTGCTCACAATCCTGCATGACGACCTGAAAATGCGAAAAGTGTCATCCAGGTGGGTGCCACGAATGCTGACGGACGACCACACGGCTGCCCGTGTGGCATGTTGCCAAGCAATGTTGACGCGCAACGACAGCATGAATGGGACTTTCTTTTCGTCGGTTGTGGCAATGGATGAGACGTGGATGCCATTTTTCAATCCAGAAACAAAGCGCCAGTCAGCTCAATGGAAGCACACAGATTCACCGCCACCAAAAAAAATTTCGGGTAACCGCCAGTGCTGAAAAAATGATGGTGTCCATGTTCGGGGACAGCGAGGGCGTAATCCTTACCCATTGCGTTCCAAAGGGCACTACGGTAACAGGTGCATCCTACAAAAATGTTTTGAAGAACAAATTCCTTCCTGCAACAAAAACGTCCGGGAAGGGCTGCGCGTGTGCTGTTTCACCAAGACAACGCACCCGCACATCGAGCTAACGTTACGCAACAGTTTCTTCGTGATAACAACTTTGAAGTGATTCCTCATGCTCCCTACTCACCTGACCTGGCTCCTAGTGAATTTTGGCTGTTTCCAACAATTAAAGACACTCTCCGTGGACGCACATTCACCAGCCGTGCTGCTATTGCCTCAGCGATTTTCCAGTGGTCGAAACAGACTCCTAAAGAAGCCTTCGCCGCTGCCATGGAATCATGGCGTCAGCGTTGTGAAAAATGTGTACGTCTGCAGGGCGATTACGTCGAGAAGTAACGCCAGTTTCATCGATTTCGGGTGAGTAGTTAATTAGAAAAAAAATCGGAGGCCTTAGAACTTGAATGCACCTCGTATTACAGGGCGGGGATGGACCACTCTCTTTTGCGACGATACTCCGTCGCTTGTGAGGAATGGTGTCAAGAGCCCTCTGGAGATGTAGAAATATGGAATAAATTTGAGGTGCCTAGTGGTCTGTCGTGAGAATTTGTGGAAGTCGTCTGAAACACACCACTGAGTCTGAAAGAGTGTCAGTCATTACACACACACACACACACACACACACACACACACACACACACACACATACACACACACTCTCTTCCAATGGAGTTAGTTGCCGAGTCGTGATGCGCCGGTCTGCATGACTACTGGCATTAGTGCGGTTCAGCGTGACGGGAGCAGTGGGTGCGACAGGATGTTCCCAATGTGGCCGATGATCGGCTTCAGTTTCTAGACTTATATATTCATTGCCTAACAGTATTCTTGTCAACGGCGTTATTATCACGCGCTGCACACAAAAGTCGGTGGATGTTCAGCAAGGTTTCTTTTTCCAAGAATTCAATTACAGTACGTGGCTTGCAATGCAAGTCTCGTGTAAACTCCATTTTGATGGTTAACACGGCTCTGGCATCACTCAAATTGTTCGAAACTTCTGGCACGTGCAGGAAGTTTTTCTATACACACCGTGATTCAAAAGTCATCTTCCCATAGGACAAACAGGCTGAACCAGAACTCCAACGACAAACTTTCATCGGTGGTAATACGAGCCAAAACATGAAAAAAATTCGAGTACAACATGGGCTCTGAAACGCATACGTTAAGAGCTACGAGCACTTCATCATCTTAGACACTCCGAAACAAATATTTTCCACAGCAAGTTCTTTGCTTTTCATATTTTGAGGGGTGGTAGTACGGACGAAAACAAGTACAAAATGTCCAGCAAACATCGGTTCTAAAACGCAGACCTTACGATCTATGAGCACTTGTTCACCTGCACTACTGTGCAACAAATCTCTTCTACTGAACAAGTACCAGTAGCGCTTAAGGTATTCACTTTGGAGCCGTTGTTTACTGGACATTTTTTTTCTTGTTTTGGTGCATACTACTACCTGGAAACATATGCAAAGCAAAGACTCGTACTACGAAAGATTTGTTACAGAGTATCGAAGATGCGGAAGTGCTCATAGCTCTTAAGGTATGCGTCGGCTGGTCCCGGTGGAGGTTCGAGTCCTCCCTCGGCCATGGGTGTGTGTGTGTGTGTGTTTGTCCTTAGGATAATTTAGGTTAAATAGTGTGTAAGCTTAGGGACTGATGACCTTAGCAGTTAATTCCCATAAGATTTCACACACATTTGAACATTTTTAAGGTATGCGTTTTTGAGCCCATTTTACTGGACTTTTTTTGTTTGTTTTGGTCCTTAACTTCAGCTCTGTAAGTTTTTCGGTGGAGTTCTGGTTCGCCATACGTATCCTATGCGACATGTTTTTTGAATTAACAGCCGGCCTTTGTGGCCGAGCGGTTCTAGGCACTTCAGTACGGAACCGCGCTCCTGCTACGGTCGCAGGTTTGAATCTTGCCTCGGGCATCGATGTGTGTTATGTCCTTAGGTTAGTTAGGTTTAAGTAGTTCTCAGTCTAGGGGACTGATGACCTCAGATGTTAAGTCCCATAGTGCTCAGAGCCATTTGAACCATTTTTTTGAATTACCCTGTGCATTAACGGCTACAAAAAACTGGGGAAATATTTAGTAAACTAGCCTCGTCTGTACGTAGCTACATTCCGAAAAGATGTATTACATTATATCCAGAAAATCAGTGAAAAGATTTGACGACTCCTATCATACAGAAATAAGTTACTTATTTCTATTTAGTTCTATGTTTTCTTTCTCTTCCACAAATAAATCAATTTCAGTTGCTGTACCTATCTGTGCCACTGCTCTTGCAATCGTTTTCCCACACTTTACCTTGAGCGTACCTGTTACTGTATTCAGCGCTGTTTTTCCACAAAACCAACAAAATGAATATCGAACTAATGATGAAACGTCCCCTTTGAACAATTGTACACGTGACTGGGCTTAAACTGACACACAATATTTTTAGCGCAACGCAATCTGACTTTCAAAAATCCCTACAAAGGAATGGCCCTGACTAACATTAACCTATACGTTTCACAAATCACTTACCTCACAAAAATCTTGGTTACTCGAACTACTGCAATACAGCGAGCGCCACTACTGCCAGCTAAATAAAAGATTCAAACTACGGAAGGCACTAACTACTGATAGGCATAGTTAGCAAATGAAAGATTTTAATAGAGAACAAACAATGTATTTACCTTAATAGTGTTGAAAAATCATAATATACATAGCAGTTCATGACATCCAGCCTTACAAATTTCAAAACTCCGCCATTTCTCTCCCCACGTCCACCACTGCTGGCGGCTCACCTCCAACTGCGCAACGCTACGTGCTGTTAACAGCCAGCTGCCCAACACTACAATGGCAGACAACAATGCAAACTAGCCACAGACTGCACACAGCACAGCCAGTGGTTTTCATACAGAGCGCTACGTGGCGTTACCAATAAGAAAACCTAAACAGCCTACTTACATAGCCCCCATGCTCCCCACAAAAAATTTTACAAATTGTTCTGGGCAGTGGCCAATAATGGTTTGATAAAATTTTTCATAATTACAATAACAAAGATATCAAATGCACACACTTATTGATACAATGTTGGTCAAAAGCGAACATTTTCTCACAGTCCATAAAGACAGTCCTGATCATTCATCACAGTAAAATTGCAGTGTTTTTCTCAAAGACTGAGCAGTAAAAGAAAATGCACATGGAAGTAGTGGATTTCCATGCCGTCTTGAAGAAGTAGTGTTGTCCTTCCAACAGAAAGACAGTGCTGACTCTCGACATGCAGACAGGTAATGGGCCACAACAGAGCAAACCCACAGCAGAGTCAGTCGAAGTTTTGAAGAATATTGGTAGGTAGGTCATCACAGAGCAGACCCACTGTAGTCCTGGAAGAAATTACGGTATTGGTGGGCCACCAGAGGTGCAGACCCACTGCAGTCCTTGTAGAAATAATGGTACTGGTGAGTCAGCAAAGGTGTAGACCCACTGTAGTCCTTGTAGAAATAATGGTATTGGTGGATCATCAAAGGTGTAGACCCACTGTAGTCCTTGTAGAGATGGCCAGCAGCCATCTGCTGCGACCGTGCAGGTACACAATCACCATCGAAGAGTCTTGTGGACAATGTAGCAAGTCCATAACCACTACTTATGCACTCACAAAGTTTTTGGAATTGTCCTTAAAACCAGCGATGCTATTATCCAGTCCCTTGCTGAATTATTAACACACGTGCAAACACTAACAGTTCCTACTTCTCACATATAGTCCATATACTATGACCAACAGAAACGTGTGCAGTGAAATGTAACTTACAAGTTAATAATATTATGAACTGGTGTCAATTACAATTTTATAACATAAGAATACAATTACAAAGGTACAAAATACATCATTAAAGAACATAATAGTACAGATAACATTTGTAGTAATACATGCTTTACAAAAGAATAGAAATAGACGTATACATCAGTGTTGCAGGAATTATGACATAAGTAAATAAATAAAATAATGAGAATAGTTCTTGAAACATTAATTTCACACATGATCATTAAAACAAAACAGAATAAATAATGTCTAAGCATCTTTACAAGGTAAATAACATATTATCAGAAAAATTCTACAACATAAATCTTATTAGCTAAACACATACAGACAGGAAAAAGACAAATACACAAGGATACATAAACACATAGCGGAATAATACAAAAGGAAAGACAGGGTTCGTTTTTAGAGTAACATTTGGTACTGCAGTCCAACCCAAAACTTCATTCCACAGATCTTTCGTCTTATTTCAACGTTTTTTCCACCAAAAAAATCCAATCCAAGCATGCTTTCTGTATTTATATGTTCACATATTTATTACCTCATTATTTATTTTCCATTATCTTACCTCATCATTTATTTCCAAGAAAATCCTACCTTAACCTGTTGTTCCTAAACCATACTTTTTTGTTGATATCCTCTTTCAAAGTACTTTTTTGGCCAAACCATTTTCTTATAGCTTCTCAATGCATTTCTTCCAATTCATCAACACTCGTTGTCTTATATAGCCTACCCCCTCTTCAGCTAACTTAAATCTACTGAGCTCAGATGCTAAACTAAGGGACGAGGCAATGCAGCAGCACAAAACAATTAACACAAACAGCAATGACAAAAAAATGCAGATTTGCAAAGCAAGCAGCATTATAGAAATTAGCAAAGCAATTGCAATATTACAACTAATATAAGGCAATGTGCAGCAAACAAGAAAAATAAATCAGTAGTAAAACTGGCTTAACAGAGTAATAAAAAGTGAAATTCAGTAGCACTATGCCTGGCAAACAGCAGCAGCAAATGTAATAACTTATATCTAAACATGACATAGCTCAAGCAGAAAAAATATTACAGTAAAAATGGCCATGTTTAATACCTATGTCACATCTTAACACTAGGGTGATGCATAACGAGAACTTACGCTATCAGATAAGTTACCAAATCGTAAAAAAAATTATTTATGCAATTCCTGTGAAGGGAAATGTCTATTTATGTGCCCTCGTTTTCTTGGAAGTAGATCATAAATTTATAATTGACTGGATCTTAATAGTCATCAAAAATCATTATATATATATATATATATATATATATATATATATATCAGTTCATGACATCTAGCCTTACAAATTTCAAAACTCCGCCATTTCTCTCCCCACGTCCACCACTGCTGGCGGCTCACCTCCAACTGCGCAACGCCACGCGTTGTTAACAGCCAGCTGCCCAACACTACAATGGCAGACAACAATGCAAACTAGCCACAGACTGCACACAGCACAGCCAGTGATTTTCATACAGAGCGCTACGTGGCGTTACCAATAAGAAAACCTAAACAGCCTACTTACAATGATCATCCCTGGTTTGCCTGGGTACAGAAGTACAGAAGTAACCGCACAACCAGTGCAGAAATTTTCAACTGCTACTCGCTCAGACGTGGCGCACAGCAGAAACTGGAGCACGCCGCTTTCATCTGACAGTGATGTGGTGCACCACAAGAGTCGGTTACGTCGCGTCAGAGCAGCAGGATTATGTTTGTTCGGTCTGATGTTGCAAGCTAGATGCAAGCCTCATGACACGCCACACGCACGCCGGGATGCTTGCCACGTTAACAAATTCACGCTGGCGCACAGCGGGCCATCTCGCTTCAGAACGTTTTGACCACAGGAAAGTGAGTATAAAAACCTACAATACTGTGTTGTTTTTAGATTCTTTGGATCGCCGATTAGGAATTCGATTTCGGACTTACAAAATTCAAAATGGCGAACCCAATTCGTTAGATCAAAAATTATCAATTTGGGGGATTCGAGTAAAACGTCGGGGATATTGTGACGTCGCTGATAACACATTAGAAGTCGAAATTGCAGCAGCGAAATGTTTTATTCGATATTTTACATTTTTCAATCGAAATCTGTTTATCTTCTTCAATTGTCATTTTATGAACTCTCGAGATGAATCGTTCCGAAGATGGCAGCAATCGACAGAATACGAAATGCATCGTTTTCTTACGGGAATGTTTGCGGGTAAAATGTTCACGGTAACGCCGGATATCCTCGAACCGAACTTCCTGCGTATCTTCAGACAGCCGACGAATCGGCAACGGAGCAGCTTCGATTATCCGGTCATCAAAATTATGCGGTCTGATGTCGGCAGCGGGCATCATTGCAGATTATCGTGAATCCGGTGAATTTGGCACCCGACTTTCGAGAAATATACGTTCTATCAGAGTTCTTGATATGTATGTTTTAGTTCTAGAGTTTTCTTACTAAATCTGACTAGTTCTGCAGAATTTTGCGCAAAAAAGAATGCCACTCGGAGAAATTTTAATCTTGCAAAAAAAATTTGGCGGTTTGCGAAAAACATTATGCCCATAATTCCTAACAGCTCCCCAAAAACTCTACAGAAAACTCTAACGACATGTTTTTATGCAGGTAACAGTTTATGATGTATAATTGCAATAATGAGGGTCCCTTTTTTTACTGCGTGGCACTACCGTACAGTAGAGAAATGACCGACCAGTAAAAACGTGGAAATATGTGCGCGCAAACATATTTGAACTCGTAAACTATACTAAAGTGCGCGTCATTTTTGTTGACGGCCGAGTTTAGGTACGTTCTGCGCATCTGACGTCACAAAACACAGTCAGCCAATGAACAGAGAACGACGTTGCCCGATCTCGACTGCAGTGCAGAGCATGGACGAGTGTCTTCAGTTTTAGAAACGTTCAGTCATAAATAAAGTAATAGAACAAAAGCAATGTCTTGATAGCAGACTTTCTTTTATACTGCTTTTTCGCAATAAAGAACAGCGGTAATTGTTTATTTCCTATTGTACTTCGACGAAGCGTGAGTAATTCATAGTTATACCAACAGTGTTTGTCAGTATTTTGCGTCACGTGTTATACTCCTCATGGCATTATGTAAGCAGACGAGCCGTGATAGCGTAACGGTGAAGGTGTTTGGCTTGTACGTGACAGGTTATGAGTTCAAACCTTGTGTGGTGCTTAATATTTCCATTATTTAAAAACAATATCGAAGTGCCTTACTTCACGAATTATATTCGTTTATTTGCTATTTTTTGAAATTTCTAGTGCTTTGTCTCTTCATTAACCCTTTCGCTGCTGCAGACGCGCGCTCCCCGCATTCCGCGCTGTGCGCGATTTTGTCATCACTGCACTGCTCGCCTGTGCAGACACATGGTGTTCCCACTGCTTTGACACGCTTATCATTCGATTTCACAAAAACTATTTGGCCCAAAACTTTGATTTTTACACGGCTTCTTGACTGATACCTTCCCCCCATAAATGACTTAATTTTGTTTCGATGTTGAACGCAGTTATTATGCAGCATTAAATGTAGTAAACCATTGCACGAAATTTTGAAGAGTTTGCAGAGGTAGAAGTCCATAGCGTATACTTTCCGTATGGTCGATTTTAGTTGCCACAATGTTGAGAATGAAATGTGGACAAGATACCTAAATTTCATATAACGTTTACTGTATAACAATATCTCATTTAATTTAAGTACCACATAGGTGTCGTATGTAATATTGAAAAATATTCCGTCTTTCGCGACTGTAATAAAAGTTTTATTTACACCGGACGCGTCTGGTTTTATTTTAAAGCACTTCAATCAATGAAAGGTATGGCACATACACAATGGTACTCATGTTCTCTTTCTTGTTTTTGTTCCACAGTCGCAGTTTTACCAATGGTACTGAAATATATTCCTCCTCTGCAACTGTAATAAGCGTCTTATTTAGACCAGACGCGTTTTTCTCTTTTGAAGCATCTTCAGTGGACAGTATTTTGTCTCCTCAATTGCCAAGTCACCTATCGTAGTTTTGTGCTGCGGTAACACAATATTCATCGTTTGTGTCGGCTGATCGGTGTTTTAGCAAATAAATGCTGTTTGTGTGTGCCACACGCAAAGATTGTATTTGACATAGCTCAGAGCACTTCACTGATACACAGTATATTCAAGTCCTAATGTTTTTGTAAGTCCACAGTTTTGCTTAATGTATTTTGTCTACTTCCTTTTGATTGATTGAAGTGCTTTAAAATAAAGCCAAACGTGCTCAGTGTAAATAAAACTTTTGTTACAGTCGCGAAAGACGGAATATCTCTCAATATTACATACGACACCTTTGTGGTACTTAAATGAGATATTGTTATACAGTAGATTTTATATGAAATTTAGGTATCTTGTCCACATTTCATTCTCAACATTGTGGCAACTAAAATCGACCATACGGAAAGTATACTCTATGGACTTTTACCTCTGCAAACTCTTCAAAATTTCGTGCAATGATTTACTATATTTAATGCTGCATAATAACTGCGTTGAACATCGAAACAAAATTAAGTTATTTATGGGGGGAAGGTATCAGTCAAGAAGATGTGTAAAAATCTAATTTTTGGGCCAAATAATTTTTGTGGAATCGAATGATAAAGAGTGTCAAAGCAGTCGGAACACGATGTGTCTGCACAGGCGAGCAGTGCAGTGACAAAATCGCGCACAGCGCGGAATGCAGGGAGCACGTCTTTGTAGCAGCGAAAGGGTTAATGCGGCCGTGGTGGCTTTACTTTATGAACTGCGCGCTCCCCCCTAAACGTAAGCTTGCGAACTATGCTATACTATGGCGCTGCTTCTATTGGCGCGTGCGTCGTGTGCAACTGGCAACGCAGCAATCTCCCGCGTCTGGGCGGGCATGCGTGAGCCGCCAAGATAAAAGAATTGAACTATAGTAGGAGAGCTATTTACAAAAGTGGAATTACGCAGAGGGTATTTTGTGGTCAACGATTTCGGATAACATCGTTAGTAGTTTAGTTTTAAGTCGATGTATGTCATTACACCGGTTAAAAAAGTCATAAACTTACCTTCTAGAGTCCTACCCACCTTATTTTGTCCTAACAACATGACAGGATCGCTGTCATGTCTTTTACTGGTCACACAAACAATCTCTGAAAAATGGGTCATTCTCCGATTCACAGTTTACCGTCAACTGTCACGGCACGTACCAATCGACTTGAGATTGGAATCACATCGCAGCATCTGGCAAGCATACACCAGTGCAGTCCACACAATATTTCGCGGGACTAAAGTCGGAACGCGAACCTTCTTTTTATTTTCCTGTTATTTCCAGCTTCCGAAGCTAGTTGGCCCACTGCGTGGCTCTGCGAATTGTCTTTCTCGCCGTGAGGCGGCGCCGCGTTTTCAAACGCCCTGGGCTGTTATTTTAATACATTGAACAAAAAACATCACATAAAGTAATTATACAGTATATTAATCATAAATTATGCGACATTTCATTTGTTCAGAAAGCTCTCTCGTTGAAGGACCACACAAAACTGTATTCAGCAGAGAACGGATGGCGGTTATCGCTGAAACAACCGATTTTCGGTTACGTCGTTTTTTTTTTCCAACGTCAGTTTAACCTGAGTGTTAAAACCACTTATAATAACAGGTTTCTGAAATAACTGATTTTCAGTTTGCTGTTCTTGTTATGTTCTGTAAGAAACGTACAAATCGAACAAACATTGAAAAATTTGGAATCCCTCAGTTTCGAGATACACAGAATCAAAATATTAAATAAGGAAATAAAAGGAAGCTTAGTCCGTCCACCGTTCGCTCCTTTTCTCGAAACGTGACACGTGATTGAGTACTAAAAATGACCACTATTCTCCTATAGATTTTAATTTTTTTAAACTCTGCTAAACAATCACGTCGTAATCCAGGTTCATACCACTTTTTGAGCATTACTAATAGTCAGTCCCAAAGGATAAAAACTGAGGCTGCAGAACTGTTTTTTATGTTAATTTGTCGGTTTCCAGAAGTTACAAGCAGATAAAGGCACACATTATGTAGGCACAGGTAACAGGCCTACTTTATATTTTTATTGTAAACTATGAATTATTAAGTTTCATGTTGTCTCTTTACATTATGTCGCTAGTTTGTTGTGGTTCCTCCAGTTCTCTTAAAGAAGATGGAGCATTGTACTTCATCGATACCGCACTTTGCAAAATGCTTCCAGACTGGATATGGTGACATTCAGTAACACAACTAATATCGGACGATAACAGCGAGGAACTACCGTACATACCAGGCACCTCTCGCACACTGCACGTACACACATACCATCCGGTATGTCATACCACATAGTAAAAGTACATTATTGTCTCCGTAATGCTGAACCAATTTTTATGCCTTGTGTTCGTTACTTATTTTCGTCGGCATTGTTATTAGAACAGCACTGGTCACTTTTCCCATTTTCTATAATAACGCAGTAAAATTACTCGTTTTTTAAAAAACGTTTTATTTAAAAACCAAAAGAAATTAGCACTGTTATTATGACCAATATATATTTTGGTTTTTACCAGTTTATTAGTAACAAACCTGTTATAACCGAAACTAAACAAATACCGAAAAATACTAGTTATTCACTAGTAATTCAGAACTAAAATACTGGTATCAATTTCGACCTATGAGTTTTTACATTCCTAACTGAGAGCCGTTACTGTATTGTTGGTAGCACAATTGATAGAGTCGTGCACCACGGATGATACATGTCGCCCGATGGGATATCCTAGCGAGAGGCACTGGTGGTAACCATCGGCGTATGATAATCCGGATGACCTCACACTTAGGCCATCCAGTAAAGGAAAAAACCACTTCTTAATGGTCGCTGCCCGACGAAATTTTACGAACAAAAATAACTCTTTTTTGAAAATGGTTTATCTAAAAACCAAACAAATTAGCACTTCTACGATGGCTAACAGGTATTTCGACTGTTAACCCGGTTATTAGCAACGAATAAAAAAACCTGTTATAACCGCAACAAATCAAATACCGATTATTCAGAACTAAAATACCGATATCAGTTTCAGCCTATCGGTTTTTCCCATTCCGAATTAAGAGCCGTTACTGTATTGATGGTAGCATAGTCGCTGAGTCCAGCGTGAACCTCCGGCGGTACAAAAATGTTCAAATGGCTCTGAGCACTATGGGACTTAACATCTGAGGTCATCAGTCCCCTAGACTTCGAACTACTTAAACCTAACTAACGTAAGGACACCACACACATCCATGCCCGGGGCAGGATTCGAATCAGCGACCGTAGCAGCAGCGCGGTTCCGGACTGAAGCGCCTAGAACCGCTCGTGAATATGTTAATCCGGCCGGTGCCCTGCCTCACGCGTATGTAACCCAGTAAAGGGAACATCACTTCTTGAAGGAAGCTGGCCGGCGAAAGCTGGCGCTACCGAAGCAACAGCGGCGCTTCACTCGGCACAAAATGAAGACCCGCGCTGTCTGGGTTACGAGCAGACAGGAGCGTGCCGCGTAATTGGGAACCAGGTGAAGAGGTGGGGCCGTATCACAAGGCTCTCCACTCTGCGTCCCCCGCCTCCAGCGCGCCGCCTCCTGGAGGCAGTTAGCGCGGCAAGTGGGGGCGGTTCTCGAGCTTCTGATTTACGGCCGTCGCGAGGCGTAACTCTTTCCCCGATGCAATCGTACCCGGCGACGCGCCCCTCAGCTCTCGGTTCAGCAACGGTCCGAAAGGTCAAAATAAAGAAAGGGGTGAGGGGGGGGGGGGCGGCCGCAGCGGGGGAAAGAAAAGCGCGCGACGGGTTGGCACTGCCATGAATATGGAAACAGCCGGCGCGCCGCCAGGCAATAGTACTTGCAAATGCTGGCGTAATTGAGCGGCGACCGCCCCCAAGCCGCCCTGGGGCGGTACGCCGGCGCGGCCGTGGATTAACGCCTGCGATTTACGCAGTCGTGGCGACTGCCGCGTACGACTCGGCATCGAACGAAACGTATGGATCGATTACTCGCAACTTCTATCGTAAGAAACAGTACCGTAGTCGTAAAAGGACTGAAATAAGTGTATCGATACCTTGAGAAAGAAGAAACCTTGGATAACAGAAGGAGTACAGCAATGTAGATCACATAAGAAACAGAAAGTGCAAGGAAGGAAAAGCAAAAAGGCTGAAAGTAGATTGGACAAATCTAAAAAGAAATAGTCGCTGGAAGGAGTAACGCCGAAACAGCTTTCAGCGAAATTAAAAGCAAGCGAGTAGACATGAAAATTACTGCTTCAGTTGTAAGGCTTTTGTAATCCACGACGGGTTTCGGACTCTGCGTGTACACGGCTACTCTGCAAATCGCACTTAAGTGCCTGGCTGAGGGTTCATCGAACCATCTTCACAATATTCCTCTATTGTTCCAAAGTCGAACAGCGCGCGGAAAAAATGAAAACCTATATCTTTCACTGCGAGCTCTGATTTCCCTTATACGAGGGTGAGTCAAAGGAAAAACTTAAATTTTTAAAAAATATTATTTATCATGCAGAAGTGGTACAAAGCTGTATCACTTTCCAACATAATCTCCCCCACGCTCAATGCAAGTCCTCCAGCGCTTACAAAGTGCATAAATTCCTCTAGAAAAAAAATTCTTTTGGTAGTCTGCGCAACCACTCATGCACCGCGTGGCGTACCTCTTCATCAGAACGGAACTTCTTTCCTCCCATTGTGTCTTTGAGTGGTCCAAACATATGGAAATCACTTGGGGGCAAGGTCAGGTGAGTATGGTGAATGAGGAAGGCACTCAAAATGTAGGTCTGTGATTGTTGCAAATGTTTTACTGGCAGTATGGGACCTTGCATTGTCATGTTGCAAAAGGACACCTGCTGACAGCAATCCACGTCGCTTTGATTTGATTGCAGGCCGTAGATGATTTTTTAGGAGACCTGCGTATGATGCACCGGTGACAGTGGTCCCTCTACGCATGTAATGCTCCGAAATGACGCCTTTTTCGTCCCAAAAGAGAGTCAGCACAACCGTGCCTCCTGATGGTTCTGTTCGAAACTTCTTTGGTTTTGGTGATTAGAAATGGTGCCATTCCTTGCTCGCTCTCTTCGTTTCCGGTTGGTGGATGTGAGCCCAGGTTTCGTCCCCAGTAACGACTCTTGGAAGGAAGCCATCACTTTCTCGTTCAAAGCGCCGAACAAGTTCTTCACAAGCATCAACACGTCGTTCTCTCATTTCAGGAGTCAGCTGCCATTGGCATCCATCTTGCAGACACTTTGTGAAACTGGAGCACATCATGCACAATGTGGTGTGCTGACCCATAACTAACCTGTAAACATGCTGCAATGCCATTCAGTGTCACTCGGCGGTTTTCCTTCACTATGGCTTCAACTGCTGCAATGTTCTGTGGAGCCACAGCTCGTTGTACCTGACTTGGACGAGGAGCATCTTCCACTGAAGTCGCACCGTTTGCGAACTTTCTACTCCATTCGTAGGCTTGCTTCTGTGATAAACATGCATCACCGTACTGGACCTTCATTCGTCGATGAATTTCAATAGCTTTCACATCTTCACTACGCAAAAACCGAATAATAGAACGCTGTTCTTCCCTGGTGCAAGTCGCAAGTGGGGCGGCCATCTTTATACTGATACTTCGACGGTATGTGTGCTTCTGCACTATGCTGCCACCTACAAGCCATTCTGCACGCTGTTTGTAGCACGCTTACCAACTTACAGGATAACGGCGCGAAATTTCGAGTTGTTATTACAAATTTAAGGTTTCCATTTGACTCACCCTCGTATTATTACGATGATCGTTTCTCCCTATGTAGGTTGGCGTCAGCGAAGTATTTTCGCATTCGGTGTAGATAGCTGATGATTGAAATTTCGTGACAAGATAAAACCGCAACGAAAAACGCGTTTGGCTTAATCATGTGCACCCCAAATCCTGTATCATGTCCTTGACACTCTCTCACCTGTTTCTCGATAATACAAAACGTGCTGCCTTCTTTGAACTTTCTCGATGTACTCCGTTAATCCTATCCGGTAAGGGCTCAAAAAATGTGTGTGAAATCTTATGGGACTTAACTGCTAAGGTCATCAGTCCCTAAGCTTACACACTAATTAACCTAAATTGTCCTAAGGACAAACACACACATCCATGCCCGAGGGAGGACTTGAACCTCCTCCGGGAACAGCCGCACAGTCCATGACTGCAGCGCCTGAGACCGCTCGGCTGACCCCGCGCGGCGTAAGGACTCACAACGCGCATCAGTACTCAAGAAGAGGACGGATAAGGCTAGTGTAAGCCGTCTGTTTAGAAGATCTGTTGCACCTTCCAAGTATAATTTTATCCCTATTTTGCAGTTGCAAACGAGATTGTACTCAATACAATGAAAGTACAATTTGCTTTTAACTCCCACTTCCAGTGTATTGAATGTAGTAGTCGCTTTTGCAACTGCAAAATATGGATAAAAATTAAATTGAATTTGCCCAGCCAGGGACTGAAAGAGGTATACTTACACAGAAATTACAAAATAGTGACTGAAGGCGGTTTTTAATTCATATTTCCATCTTCTAAGTGTTCTGACAATTCTGTTTCGTTTGCTTACCCCACGGCAATACCAGTGTGACCCTTCCAACTCCAGTTATTCGTAATTCCAATCCCTAAGCATTCAGCTGAATTTAGATTTGTGTGATGTAACCGAAATTTAGCAGGTTCGTTTTGGTACCGATATCGATGATGAGTTCTCTTGCCACTCTTCTGCCCCCCCCCCCCTCCTCCCTCCCCACTCCTTTTATTTTTATAGTCGTGACTCGGAAATTATGTTAATGCTATCTAGAACATGAACTCTTAAAATTGCGTCACTTTTTTGTGAATGGAACATAGTTACCTTGGCCTTACGAAATACTCAGTTCTAATCATTACTCCTCTCTCTCTCTCTCTCTCTCTCTCTCTCTCTCTCTCTCTGTGTGTGTGTGTGTGTGTGTGTGTGTGTGTGTGTGTGTGTGTGTGTGTGTGTGTGTGTGTATATGAGAGAGAGAGAGAGAGAGAGAGAGAGAGAGAGAGAGAGAGAGAGAGAGACACTAATGACTCGATAACGCCAGCACGACAGACAGTGTCCCTATTAGTAATACAGATTGTAAATGAGTGGCGAATGGATGATATTCGGCAAATTAAACTCTATTACTCCACAACAAAGGCTTTAATCATACAAATAAAAGATGAAAGGTGCTATAGAATTGCTGACCTGCATAATGGAACCAATGTTTGGAAAAACCTAATACCACAACAAAATACAAATATTTGTAGAAACCGCGGTAATAATATCGATGGAACTTTTGAAAAATATTGGAAACAGTCGCGGAGTAATGGATCATTTCATAAATGGCTATTCATATGCACTGACTGACAAAACGAATGTGAAGCACACAGAAGATGGTAAAATGTCTGAGTAACTTAGTACATCTGCACACCGTCCGCAGGTATGTAAGTGAATAGAGTTGCAATCTCCCGTAACAAATAGTGTTCTTCTTGTTTGGTGTTGCCACCAACCCTGGTTGGGTATAAAGGGGATGCGCACAGAGTCAGTTGTTGAGTGATCATTGTGAAAGGCACGCCGTCAGCACTTGAAATAGTCTGGAAGCGGCCTCATTGTGGGTCTCCATTTGGCCGACCGGTCGAATCGTGCAATATCCAGATTTGTGGGGCACTGAGATGAGACAATCGCCCGATGATGGGCTACTGGGAATGTGAAGGGAGGCATACGTGTCGTCATGGTAATAATAGTAATTATAATAATTTCGTGTGGTTCACTAGGCTGGTGCAAGTCTTTCAACTGGATGCCGCTTCAGCCACTTGCGTGTCCCTAACGTACCCAACTTATCCGACTTGGAAAAGTGGACCCACAGTTTAATGTGGCCTCAGAACCACGCGTCGTTTCTCGAGAATCCTCACGTCGTAGAGAGGCGAAGACTAGTTTGAATCGCAGAATGAAAAATCGAAGCCCGGCCGGGATTCAATCTCGCGACCTCCCAGTTTCCAGTCAAGCGCTAGACCCCTGACGCGGCTCTTGTCAAGGTATCGGTCGACCACGTCTGATGACGAAAAGGCTGGATCGCTGTGTTGTGCACCTAGTGCGTCGTAGCTCCTTCATATGTGCGCCTGCAATCAGAGCGCAAGTAATGGGCTCTCAGCAATACAGGGTGATTCAAAAAGAATACCACAACTTTAGGAATTTAAAACTCTGCAACGACAAAAGGCAGAGCTGAGCACTATCTGTCGGCGAATTAAGGGAGCTATAAAGTTTCATTTAGTTGTACATTTGTTCGCTTGAGGCGCTGTTGACTAGGCGTCAGCGTCAGTTGATGCTAAGATGGCGACCGCTCAACAGAAAGCTTTTTGTGTTATTGAGTACGGCAGAAGTAAATCGACGACAGTTGTTTAGCGTGCATTTCGAACGAAGTATGGTGTTAAACCTCCTGATAGGTGGTGTATTAAACGTTGGTATAAACAGTTTACAGAGAATGGGTGTTTGTGCAAAGGGAAAAGTTCTGGACGGCCGAGAACGAGTGATGAAAATGTAGCACGCATCCAGCAAGCATTTGTTCGCAGCCGAGGAAAATCGACTCACAGAGCTAGCAGAGAGCTCCAAATTCCACAATCAACTGTATGGAGAGTCCTACGAAAAAGGTTAGTTATGAAACCTTATCGTCTGAAATTGGTTCAAGCTCTGTCTGCAGCTGATAAGATTAAAAGAATCGATTTCTGTGATTTTATCCTTGCTCAAATGGAAACAGATGAATCTTTCGTTTCAAAGATTGTGTTTAGTGATGAAGCAACTTTCCACACTAACGGCAAAGTCAACCGTCACAATGTCTGTATATGGGGCACTGAGAATCCGCGGGAAACAACTCAGTATGAACGTGACTCGCCTAAGGTGAACGTTTTCTGTGCCGTTTCAGCCAATAAAGTTTTTGGTCCCTTTTTCTTCGAAGGTGCTACTGTAAGTGGACTACAGCATCTGGAGATGTTAGAGAATTGGCTGTTCCCTCAGCTCGAACAAGAAGCACAACAATTCATATTTCAGCAGGATGGAGCGCCACCACATTGGCACTTATCTGTCCGTAACTACCTGAACGTCAACTACCCGAGGCGATGGATCGGCCGCCAGGCAGCCCGTGACAGAGCACTTCATCACTGGCCTCCAAGAAGCCCTGATCTTACCCCCTGCGATTTTTTCTTATGGGGGTATGTTAAGGATGTGGTGTTTCGGCCACCTCTCCCAGCCACCATTGATGATTTGAAACGAGAAATAACAGCAGCTATCCAAACTGTTACGCCTGATATGCTACAGAGAGTGTGAAACGAGTTGGAGTATCGGGTTGATATTGCTCGAGTGTCTGGAGGGGGCCATATTGAACATCTCTGAACTTGTTTTTGAGTAAAAAAAAAACCTTTTTAAATACTCTTTGTAATGATGTATAACAGAAGGTTATATTATGTTTCTTTCATTAAATACACATTTTTAAAGTTGTGGTATTCTTTTTGAATCACCCTGTACTTTGAGCCATCACGCAACACTGATCGCAGACCAGCAGCAGTCGGAACAGGGAACCACCGTCGCATGCGAAGGGTGTTGTTAAAGCCGCAACACAAACTTCATTGTTTGGAGTGCTTCCGCGACCGGAAGCTATGGACTGCCGATGAGACGGCCGGTGTGGCCGTGCGGTTCTAGGCGCTTCAGTCTGGAACCGCGCGACCCCTACGGTCGCAGGTTCGAATCCTGCCTCGGGCATGCATGTGCGTGATGTCCTTAGGTTAATCAGGTTTAAGTAGTTCTAAGTCTAGATGACTGATGACCTCAGATGTTAAGTCCCATAGAGCTTAGAGCCATTTCAACCATTTTGAAAACGTTATCACTGAGTCACAAACACCCAAGCATGGAGTTTTCATTCCTACAAATACGTTATACGTGTCCGAATGACATTACCGAAAGACTCATTCGAGTTTTGCGTTCGACCATGGAGACATTTGGAAAGAAGGTGAGGATGAACTAACTCTCCATATATTGGTTTAATAGCTGTCATCACTGCACGTGGTATGCAATTTTTGTGCCTAAATTGTTCCTCTGTACCCGCTGCCTCACTTCTGTGGTACTGGCACCATGAATCAGCAAAGACCCAGTGTAGGTGTGTTATCAGTAGGTAATTTGTGGAAGAATGCAGCGCATTCTGCTCTTTTCATCATTTGTTGGTCATGTGTATTGTTTCGCTGGGGCTCGTCAATGTTTTTGTCTGTAAGTCTTCCTTTACACTTAGAGTCTTTCCAGCTAATAACTTCTCTTTTGTTTTGTCTGCTTCAATTTTCGAAGGCGTGTCCCCATCCATTCTTGAACGTGGCCCATCAAATCAACTCAGTTTTTTCTCCAGCAACAGCAATCCCAACATGAGCAGTAGCTGTCTTACTGCCGTTCCTCTTCGAAGCACTGGTGGTCGTGATTCAGATGTATGCTGACTTCCACGGAAACGCTGCTCCTTAAAATAACCCTTTCTTTTCGTCATTTTGAAAAGAAGTACAAGAACTTGTAATAAAGCATCAAACCACTAAGGTAACAGTTCAAAACCTATAAAACATCACAATCTCAAAGTAAATCCATAAAATGCAAGTGCAATATCGCCATTTCTGTTTACACACTGCATCCAACCTCTTAACACGAACATTAACATGAATTCAAGGAATAAATAGATGAAAACCACAGCCTTTTAGACTGAATAGTTCCAGAGATAGACACACCCGCCGGGTTAGCCGAGCGGGCCGGCACGGTAGCTCAGCGTGTTCGGTCAGAGGGTCAGCTAACCTCTGTAATAAAAAAAAAAACTGAGTTAATCGATAAACAACGAACTTAAATGGAGGTCTTACGACGTCCGCCCCGAGCAGATGCAACGAACAAGAGCGAACAAAATGAGATTAAAAAAAAGCGCGCTACGCGGTGCTTCCTGCACTCGGGTAGGCGCGCCGGCCCCCATCGAATCCGGCCGGCGGATTAACGACGAGGGCCGGTGTGCCGGCCAGCCTGGATTTGGTTTTTAGGCAGTTTTCCGCATGACCCTAGGTGAATACCGGGCTGGTCCCCACGTCCAGCCCCAGTTACACGGTTCGCAGACATCAGAACACTTTCGAACTATTCCATGGATTCCACTAGTCGCAGACTGTCGGGGTACACTGATTCCTTCCCGGGGGGTACGGGGTGGCGGCAGGAAGGGCATCCGGCCACCCCTTTCCACTAACCTTGCCAAATCAGTTCCTAACAATGCCGACCCTGCGTCAGTGCGGGAAATGGCACCAGTGAAAGACAGAAAGAAAGTTCTGGAGATAGAGACACTTAAGAGGCTCCGGAAAGGCTCAAAATCATGAAAAGTTCAATTTTTACTTTTTTGCGTTTTCTGAATCTGCAGACTATTACCTTTTAATAGATATATAATTTATTCAATTCCGAAGACTACAACTATTTTAAAATTTTTTTTGAAATGTGTTTTACATGGGCGTGACCCACTGTGGCGCTGTTAAACTGCTGTCAAATGGTGTTATTATTTACGTCCGTGTTCATCAGGTACATTTTAGTGATGTGAGATAAAGTATGGAGGTGATAAAACCTATTTTCAGAGACTTAGCAGCACCTGAACTGTTGAAAAAGTGTATTCACGGAAAAACTCAAAACCCCAATGAAAGTGTAAATAGTGTTATATGGTCGAGAATCCCCAAGACTGTATTTGTTGGAATAGAAACACTTCACTTTGGTGTGTTGCGACTTTCAATGATGGCAACATTGTAAGGTGCAAGGTATTTAGAAATATGGGAATGAAGATAGGTTCTAACATGGTACGAGCGATGCTTGCTTTAGACAAGGAACGCCTTCGGGCTGCAGACAGGGCTGTAAAGAGTCTAGAAATACAAGCAAGAGCAAACAGGAGGAGGAACAAGAGGAAGCTGGAGGAGGAGTTTGCAGAGGATGAAGATAATCCATCCTATGGACCTGGAATGCACTAAAAAGTTAATCCAATCTTTGTCGCTCGATTCCCAAAACTTTTATTTTCTCATACTAATTACATGTTTTCTAAGGATCTTCCAAACATATTTGTTTCAAACTTTCAGTAAATGTTACACAGTACCTTCTGCATAATTTAACACAGCCTTTTTCCAAAACACTGTATATTTTTGAATGTATAAATAAAAAATTGCAAAAAAATGTTGTGAATTTTCATTACAATTGAAAAAAAATCATCTTTAATAACTGAACTAAAATTTTGTAAAATCCCTGTGTTAAGTTGTAGCCCATATTCCAATAAATAATCTGTAAAAAGTTCAACTTCCTACCTCAAATACTTTGTGAGGAAAGATGTAATTTATAAGCGTTATTTTAACATTGCAAGTATAGGGCGTTCCGGAGCCCCTTAAGGAAGTCAGTGCAGAGTGACTGTTGTGTTTTTTTTTTTCTCTTGCACAATTAACTTTGAATTAATGGCTCTGAGCACTATGGGACTTAACTGCTGTGTGCTGTGGTCATCAGTCCCCTAGAATTTAGAACTACTTAAACCTAACGAACCTAAGGACATCACAGACATCCATGCCCGAGGCAGGATAACTTTAAAAAAAAAAAGCGATAATAATCGGAAAATGTCACTTTTTGACCAATTTCACCATACGTACTCCCCCTTTAGAGAAACCAGGACCTACGCGTCAATAGAAAAGCACGCTGACAACTAGAACGCGAAGGCAGCGGCCACCTCTAAGCTATGAAACGCTACCGAAGGCCGGGTCCACGCTCGGAACTTTCCGGCGTGAGTGAGCAGAAAGCCGCCACGGCCGCATCGACAGCCGACGCCGCCGATATCGTGGGAATGATGGCGGGAGGCGAGCGGTAAGGCGATACGGAGGCGCAGCCGGCGGCGGCGGCGGCGGCGGCGGCGGGCGATTTACACGACCTCGGGAGTCTGAATTTCGCGACACGGAGAATCTCGACTACCGCGCAGCGCGTGCTGTGAAGTAGCTACGCCCACAGCTGTAAGCACAGGCAGCGCTGATACACGTAAAGCAACGGAGCGTCTCCAGCGTCTGATTATCATCGTTTAATGACGCTGAAAACTTTCAAGGCGGTGTATGGATAGTTGACGGAAATGCGCTTCCTAACGACGTTACAGAATTTCAATATTTGGAAAGTTTTTTTTGTTATTGAGTTGGGGTGACTGCGGGGTCTTCCGCATTGCTACCCGCAATGTTCCAAAAATGAACAGCTTAGAGACAGAAGTGATGATAATTTCTGCGTGACCTGACCATCATTTTGCAGAACACTGCTCAAGAACGTACAGTGCAAGCTGTTACTGATTTGTTTGACTGATGGGGCTGCTAAGTGCCTGTACCAACTACTGCACTCCCCTGACGTAAGCCTTCGTGAGTTCAACTCGATTTCTAAACTGAAGGAAACACTTCACGGCATTCGCTTCAGAACTGCTACAAATTCGTCGGGCAATGGAACGCGCCGCTCGAAATGTCAACACAACTGGCACTGCTAGGAGTATCCTACGACTTCCACATCGCTGGCAACGGGTTATACACAATGCTGGTGACTACTCTGAAAGTCAGTAAAACTTTGAAACACGTATCTATTTTGTACAAGCTGTAAAGAGATGTAGTTGTTGTTGTGGTCTTCAGTCCTGAGACTGGTTTGATGCAGCTCTCCATACTACTCTATCCTGTGCAAGCTTCTTCATCTCCCAGTATCTACTGCAACCTACATCCTTCTGAATCTGCTTAGTGTATTCATCTCTTGGTCTCCCTCTACGATTTTTACCCTCCACGCTGCCCTCCAATGCTAAATTTGTGATCCCTTGATGCCTCAGAACATGTCCTACCAAGCGATCCCTTCTTCTAGTCAAGTTGTGCCACAAACTTCTCTTCTCCCCAATCCTATTCAATACCTCCTCATTAGTTACGTGATCTACCCACCTTATCTTCAGCATTCTTCTGTAGCACCACATTTCGAAAGCTTCGATTCTCTTCTTGTCCAAACTGGTTATCGTCCATGTTTCACTTCCATACATGGCTACACTCCATACAAATACTTTCAGAAACGACTTCCTGACACTTAAATCTATACTCGATGTTAACAAATTTCTCTTCTTCAGAAACGATTTCCTTGCCATTGCCAGTCTACATTTTATATCCTCTCTACTTCGACCATCATCAGTTATTTTTCTCCCCAAATAGCAAAACTTCTTTACTACTTTAAGTGTCTCATTTCCTAATCTAATTCCCTCAGCATCACCCGTCTTAATTCGACTGCATTCCATTATCCTCGTTTTGCTTTTGTTGATGTTCATCTTATATCCTCCTTTCAAGACACTGTCCATTCCGTTCAACTGCTCTTCCAAGTCCGTTGATGTCTCTGACAGAATTACAATGTCATCGGCGAACCTCAAAGTTTTTATTTCTTCTCCCTGGATTTTAATAGCTACTCCAAATTTTTCTTTTGTTTCCTTTACTACTTGCTCAATATACAGATTGAATAACATCGGAGAGAGGCTACAACCCTGTCTCACTCCCTTCCCAACCACTGCTTCTTTTTAGTCCGAAGTATGTGAAATTTTTTCAGTCTATTTGAAACATTTCGATGAGATTACAACAGAGCAGGTGGTAAATTTCAAGTGGTTTTCACTTGAGTCAACCAACATACTTCTTCCTCCTACGTGTACCTCGTGAAAAAACTGCGAATTTGATAATTAGAGAGATTGGAACTCAAACAGAGGTTTACCGGCAATCGTTCTCATTCCGAAACATTCGCGACTGGAACAGGAAAAGTGGGAAAATAGCAATAGTTACAAAGTGCCCTCCGCCGCACACCAGTCACGAATACGAGTTAATATTGCATTGTAATCTAGTTGTGAGCTATGCTGAAATTTACAAGTCTCTAGCTCCTCCACAAACAGGGAAACAAAGGATCCGTCACCACACACCAGATACGAGAGCTATGTTGAAAGTTGTAACTCTCTAGCTCATCGGGAAGTTAGTTTCAAATCAATTGCAAAATTCATAGTGAACAGACAGACAGAAGAAGAAAATACCCTCCGTCACACACCGGGCACGAAAGGGAGTTTATAATTCATTGTCATCCAGTTCTGACGTATGTCTACAATTTCAAGTCTTTAGCTGTTTGGAAAGTTGATTTAAAATCAGTTGCAAAATGTGTATAGAACAGACAGACAAGAAACCGCCCTAATAAAAACGTTTAAAAATAGCTCCATATGTGGAACGAACGGCACTCTAACACACTCTTTGAAATATGTCACACTCTTTGAAATATGTCATTCATTGGTAAGGTGTCATGTCAAACTACACGCTTGTTCCATGCTGAAAATATCAAGATTAGTTTCTCCACCAATAATGAACTGTAGGTTCAACTAATTCATAACTCAATTTTTTTAAAAAAAATGAAGCACACGACAAGTTCGGTCTCTATAAACTGAATTGTCCTCTAAATCAACTATTGTTGCTCAAAGGGTTCAGCATGAAGATAAAGAGAAACTGCGTCGAACAAACTTGGAAATGAGTACAGAAGAATTTATTGCTTGAAAGAAAAAAATACAGCCACATTCACAGCAATCCGACGGCATCTTGAATTACGTGAGAGAGTTAAGAAAGCAAACGTACGTACAAAATTTCATCCAATGCTCTACTTATAGAGCGAGTAAGTATACTTCGGTAAATACTTTATTTAGTTAATCAGAAGGGAAAAAATTAAACATCGCTGCAAAAATATCAACAAAGGAAAAAGCTTTCATTTGACATTGCCAAAAAATTTTAAAAGTTGCTGCAACTAAGCAACTTTAGATGTAGAAGAATTCCATTACTGTACCATCTGGTTATTGGGTGGCGTCAGATGTAAACATATCGATGGTAAGCAATAAAAACCTCGTGACGCCATCTGTCTGTGGAAATCTCGTAATTTCATTAAATCCATGACCAATGAGAAGTTTGGTTCAAAATGGCTCTGAGCACTAAAGAACTTAACATCTGAGGTCATCAGTCTCTTAGACTTAGAGCTACTTAAACCTAACTAACCTAAGGACATCACACACATCCATGTCCAAGGCAGGATTCGAACCTGCAACCGTAGCAGTAGTGCGGTTCCGGACTGAAGCGCCTAGAACCGCTCGGTCACAGCGGCCGGCAAGGAGAGGTTTGAAAGTGCATAGATCATCAATGACTAGGCTTCTAGTATATGGTTGCACATGTTACAACTTTATCGCTATTACTTTATATTATTTTTCTGAAACCGGTTTTGCTTCAGCTGTAAAACTCAATAAAATGGAGTAACTTGGTTTTCATTGCCTACCATCAATGTGTGTCCGCCATCTTGTCGTTAGTTGTGTAAGTCACATATCAATGATGGGTAACCCTATGCCGTAACGTATAAGGAAAAACCTTTACTCAAAACAAAAACGCAAAATCTGTACGAGAAATCGTCGCTACCATCTGACGATACGATCAGGCCCGAAACTTGTTACGTTGAAACAATTCGTTTATCCAAAAGGTGTGTGTGGTCGCAGATTTTCTTTGTGTTCTTTACTACTGCATCAGTTACATCTGTGTGTTCCCGATATCGACAGTCAGTTACTTTCATGGATAACAAAATGTTGGATATTGTCGAATGTGTGGATTTTCGTAAATAATTACTAACAGTGTACCATTGTTAAATTGCGAGTCTTCTGTTGAGTAGAACCACTGTTACATTCACCTTGAACAGTTTGGGAGATGGAGGATAATTTAAACCTAGATTTGAAACAGGTTCCTCCAGAATGCGACTGTAGTGTCATCCTATTATGCCACAGCGATAGGTTAATCAACTTTCGCCACCACGATGGCAAACAGCAGCCGATTTCGGGATGTTTATTACGTGCGATGCACTATCGAGGGAAAGTGGTGAGGCGTGGCAGAAGGACGCGATAAGGCGGACAGAGAGAGAGAGAGAGAGAGAGAGAGAGAGAGAGAGAGAGAGATCTTTGTCAGGTGTGGGGAAGGTGATTTACAGGGTGTGTGCTGGCGGGGGTTGGTTGCGCGTGGCACCCCGCCAGACAGCCACACCCCCTGTCCCGGCGGGTGGCCGCAACGGATGGCCACCACAGGGGGGCGATTTCTCTCGTCCTGTCGCCCAACGAGCTGGGGAACCACGGACGCCGGGCTACAATAGGCATCTCAGAAGAACAGGGGCCTTCACGCAGACGTTACTAACTGTGCGATTTATGGTAAGCCATGCAGTTGCGTGCGCAAGAATGTCTGTGCCATCGCAGTCTCATAGAGCTGACTGGTGTGCAGTTAATAAGCAGTACGTCGGACGCGCTCCGTACCTCCGCGCCAACGCTTTTGGGCCCCTTTTACACGGCCGACTTTATTGTCTCACTTCAGTCCTCGAGACGAATGGGTCAACTGCAGTGCCTCTGGCGTTCTACACCTGTGCTGAGTCTCCTGTGTCTCGACTGGTCACTTTCTTTTAAACGTTAGGGCCAAAATTGCCTGTGTTGTGACAGCTGTCTGCTGTGTTCAAATGTGTGTGAAATCTTATGGGACTTAACTGCTAGGGTCATCAGTCCCTAAGCTTACACACTACTTAACCTAAATTATCCGAAGGACAAACACACACACACACACACACACACACACACACACACACACACACACACATGCATGCTCGAGGGAGGACTCGAATCTCCGCTATGACTGCAGCGCCTTAGACCGCGCGGCAAACATGGTGTTCGGAAACATCTGTTGCAAAATTCTAGCCCTTGTAGAGGAGTGCTTAGATAATATTTGGAATTCGAACCCGTGTCTGGAAACGTACCGCTTCCGAGCTATGAACATTTGAAAACATGTTGGTAACGCGACCACTTCCACATGTAGTTGATTAGGCGTGACCCAGTGATTGTTTTACATTTCCACTCATTAACAGCCAGAGAAATTGTCCTCGTTGGAGGGTTCTCTTCAAAGTGATGCAGTATGACCTCTTCCAAGTCGGGTGTACCGCTTCTCCTTGGCGCACCGCAGTCGCGTCTGCTAACGGTGAATGTACCCTTTCCGAAGTCGTTGCGTAATTGCGGCGAGAAGGGTATGCTATAGGGTCAGGCATTGTGGAGAACGTACCGCGTCCATACCGCGAGGTTCGCCATTCAGAGGGGTCATGTCGGTGTGTTCTGCAAACGTATACTCAACCATGTTGTTCTAACACTCACGCACACGCGAGTGAGGCTCGAACCAGGTCAGAGAGGTAGGAGGGACGTCAAATGACATCGCCAGATCCGATGTAAACACTCCCCACCCTGACTAACTAATATTCAAAATATTACGTATTTACTTCCCCCTACAAGTTCTAGAAGCTTGTAACGGGAATTTCCAAACGCCCTGTATAATGATAAAATGTAGGGACAAGCAATAACAACAGAGTTTATTAATGACGACAGCGTACATCATAGCGGATGTTCTTATTAAAGGTTTTATGGCAAATTCTCTGCCCTCCTAAGAACTGAGAGAACAGGAAAAATGTCGTCCAAACATTTCAGAAGATACACGTTTATTTGCTCCAGAAAATTTATGCTTGCAAAAAGGATCCTTTATTGTATGATTATATGATAGCGGAACAAACACTGGAAGCAGTTACTTCTGTAAAATATCTGGGAGTATGCGTGCGGAACGATTTGAAGTGGACTGACCATATAAAATTAATTGTTGGTAAGGCGGGTACCAGGTTGAGATTCATTGGGAAAGTCCTTAGAAAATGTAGTCCATCAACAAAGGAGGTGGCTTACAAAGCACTCGTTCGGCCTATACTTGAGTATTGCTCATCAGTGTGGGATCCGTACCAGATCGGGTTGACGGAGGAGATAGAAAAGATCCAAAGAAGAGCGGCGCGTTTCGTCACAGGGTTATTTGGTAACCGTGATAGCGTTACGGAGATGTTTAACAAACTCAAGTGGCAGACTCTGCAAGAGAGGCGCTCTGCATCGCGGTGTTGCTTGCTCGCCAGGTTTCGAGAGGGTGCGTTTCTGGATGAGGTATGGAATATATTGCTTCCCCCTACTTATACCTCCCGAGGAGATCACGAATGTAAAATTAGAGAGATTAGAGCGCGCACGGAGGCTTTCAGACAGTCGTCCTTCCCGCGAACCATACGCGACTGGAACAGGAAAGGGAGGTAATGACAGTGGCACGTAAAGTGCCCTCCGCCACACACCGTTGGGTGGCTTGCGGAGTATCAATGTAGATGTAGATGTAGATGTAGATCAAATAATATCTAAAAGGCAGTAAATAGCCCCTTTTTTACTTTATTCTTTGTATCTTGGTTTCTTACTAAGCGCCAAATAATATAGAAAATTATCTTTCTCCTCAACTAATTCTCGAATTTTCAATGTTGAAATAATTTTCATTCCCTTGAGTAGTCGCGCGGGTGAAATACGTCACCCAGCGATTTTATTTTTGTTATGTTCTCGCCCGTGCGGGTTGTCCACAGATGTGAATTTACATAGCTTCGAGTTCCACTTTAAAGGTCAGTATTTCACCATTGTAGTTTGAACGTCGCTATTGTTACGAAGTATAATTTAACCACATGGTGTACTCTGTCACGCGACTACTGCAAGGTTAAATCACATTTACCTACATACGTTCTTATTTATCCATAGCGCAAGATTCTTCTGTGAAAAACATAAATAACTTTTTGCTTTCAGATCCATCGTCTCGCGTGTAGGAGAACTATAGTGGGAAATATACCAGGACATCGCCCCGTCTACTTAATGTGTCACGAAATCAAAGCATAATGACAGTAAAGATTAAGAAGACATCAGTGCACGAAATCCATTTCTATAACAGAAGTTATCTCGGTCGGAATGGGTTTACTTTCAATGTTAGCAGACGCGCCACAGTCCTGTTTTTCGGCGCATGCGCAGTGTGCAACATACTCGGAAATTTAGAACACAGTCGGCACAGTCTATAGACCATTGGCGTTATGGACACACAGTCGCAACGTCCTGATTTACACGCAGGCACGAAAGGCGCACGCACTTTCCGAGCGGTCGATTTTGACCATAAAGTCGCTCGTGTAAACCGGGCTTTAGACGTAGAGGAATGCGTCAACGTGTAGCGTGTGGCGTTCCCGTGGAAGCTGTTGTACGCTAATCCTCAGATTCTTCTCACAGTCATTAGCATAGACTATGCGGTGTGACTGCTGTCTACTCGGCTGTAGATTCTTGTCAGTAACCGACACGATCATGCCGCATTCCCGTTGTTGGGCCGGCCAAGGACAAGGTAACTGGGTTTATAACTATACACAACTAGCGACCTCCCACGGCTTGGCATGGGTAGCACTAAGCACGCAGAAGTTGTCAGGTGTAGCAATAATAAATCAGGTCTGTCTACAAAACGAGACAGACTATACAAGGTAAGTCAATTATTAACTGCAACTTACTTATATTTTTGTTTATTTTGGTAGTACTGTCGTTTTACGTTGATGACTCATGCTTTGTTTATTTGTTGTTATATCTTTGCAATTTTCAAGCTGCTAGGTTAGTTTCGTTATCGCTGCCGTCCTGTGAATCATGGCTGCTCCGTTGCCAAAGAAGAGCAACGTTAAGCGATCGGTTTTTTGTGGTCGGAAGGCGTATCATTGCCCGAAATTCGTCGAAGACTTTCGGTACAGTACGGGAACAGTGTTTTGCCACAACGGAGTGCCTACGAATGGATTGAAAAATTCCGAAATGGTCGCACAAGTGTTACGCACGATGATGGAGCCGGACGACCGTTTACCGCCACAAATGAAGAAACCACTGAGCGTTCACGTGAAATTATTCTCTTAGAGAGACGATTAATTATTGACGAAGTGGCACATCCTCTGTAATTTAGTCACCGTTCTGCCTACGAAATCATCCACAACGGACTTGGATTCATAAAGTTTGAGCAAGATGGGTCCCCAAGTAGTCACACAGTTGCATAAACAAACGCGCTTAGACATCAGTAAAAAACATTTGGTCCGCTATGGTAACGAATGGGACAACTTCTCAAACAGGATTATTACTGGTGACGAAACATGGATCCATCACTACGAGCCAGAGAGTAAGCGGCAGCATATGGAATGGAAACATCCAAATTCGCCGTGCAAGAAAATGTTAAAGACCCAACCGTCCGCTGGAAAACTGATGCTTACGGTTTTTTGGGATGCACAAGGTGCAGTACCTGAACATTATGGGGAAAGGGGCACAACAATACGCGCGGTTAGAGGCGCCATGTCACTAATTGTGCGGCCCCTCCCGCAGGAGGGCATGGGTGTTAGTGTCGTCCTTAGCGTTGACTTAGTTCACGGTAAATGATAACAGCCAAACAGTTGCAAGATGAAGATTTATTAAAATTCTTGACCACGGTTTCGGTATATCTAAGTATAGCTTCATCAGAAGTAAAATACACTAAAATCACATCCTGCACTGGAGATACATAAAACAATTGTGCCAAAGGCGCCGTCAGTAGTTATACATGGAGATGATGTTTTAACTACTGACGATGAAGGTATACTTAGATATACCAAAACCGTGGTCAAGAATTTTAATAAATCTTCATCTTGCAACTGTTTGGCTGTTATCATTTACCGTGAAGAATTTCAACAGTTGCTGTTTCAGCCATGTTTAAAATCTTGCGTTAAGTTAGTTTAAGTAGTGTGTAAGTCTGGGGACCGATGACCTCAGCAGCTTGGTCCCTTAGGAATTCACACCCACACATTTTTGGCACAACAACAAACAGTGTACGTTACAGTGAGATGCTTACTGCCAGGCTAAAGCCTGCAATTCTAAGCAAACGCCGAGAATTGCTGTCAAACGGTGTTGTTATGTTGCACGACAATGCCCGTCCGCATACTGCTGCCCACACTGCTGAAACGCTCCAGAAACTCAATTCTGAAGTACTGGATCATCCTCCATACAGTCCCGATCTTGCCCCTTCTGATTATCACTTGTTTGGTCCACTCAAATAAGCATTAAGGGGCCGTCGATTTGCCTCAGACGAAGCAGTGAAAGAAGCGGTGCATTCCTGGCTCGTAGCTCAATCGAGAACCTTCTTTTACGAGAGCATCAGGAAGCTTGTACAACGATGCACCAATTGCGTTGAAACGCAAGGAGACTATGTCGAAAAATGATGTTCTTGTAAGTTTCCTATTTGATTACAATAAAATTTTATAATTACTTTGCCGATAATAATTGACTTACCCTCGTACAATGAACATGGCGCGTGTGTGTGTGTGTGTGTGTGTGTGTGTGTGTGTGTGTGTGTGTGTGTGTGTGTGTGTCAGACTTCGCTGCGGAGGAAAGAGGAACAGCGAGGTGTAGTGGGAAAGAGAGTCTGGAAGTGAAATTCATGCCGGAATGTCTGTTGTGTATGGCGAACGCAAGTTCAAGTGGCTCTGAGCACTATGGGGCTTAACATCTGAGGTCAACAGTCCCCTAGACTTAGAACTACTTAAACCTAACTAACCTAAGGACATCACACCATTCAAGCCCGATACAGGATTCGAACCTGCGAACGTAGCAGCAGTGCGGTTCCGGACTGAAGCGCCTAGAACCGCTCGGCTACAACGGCCGGCATGGCGAACGCAATATGTCGCGTTCGCGTGTATTTTCGAGGGATAAATAATTTCGAGGTAAGGTGTCATTGAAAGAAGGACAGTCATCAAGGATATAGGCTCTTCGTGTCATTACTCCTCCTGTCATTGCTGTGGTGGATGCTCCCTACGCAGTTTCCGTATTTTTAGAATCCTGAAGGAAGACATTTGTGCTAGTCGACTTCCTTCGTACAGAGATGTGCACACCTGGCTACAATCATGGCTCTGTAGGCAACTGCGAACATTTTTCCATGAAGGCACTGAGCCTGACAGTGCGATAAACGTATTTGTACTGTACGAATTCGCATACAAAGATAAGGAGAGGCAGGGTACAGGGTGGTGCAGCAACTATCGTCGTAGGAAAGCCGGGCAGGAGCAGAAATGGTCAGCGAGCAAGTAAACAGAAGATTTACTTAACTTGAGTTTCTCCAAGTGAACAAAGACTCATTACGAATAATACAGCAAGAATTCAGCCGATCAATAGCAACTAGGATGAGGCTTGTGGTCGTGAGCGCGAACAATGATGTCGAAGCGATAAAGCTCGAAGTGGCTGCCACCGGCCTCCTATATTGTGGCAGCTGAAGGCACTTAACAGTCCAGAGCCGCTGGAGGTGTGGCTTAGCGGGCGCGCGACATTGGGTCCGCCAGACACCGCGCGCCAGCTATCGGCGCGCCAGACGGAAACTTGCAGCTCCTTTGCTACGACGCTCGTTTGGTGGTATCGATACATGATACCACAGTACTAACAATTATGGCGTTTACTTGCTATTCTTCTATCTGTCTCATTTACATTTCACTGCCCCTTATATTAGTGAATCCAAAACCACAGCCCAGTTTTGACATAAGGCTTTAAAACCAGACAGTAAAACGCAGTGGGGAACTTTAATTTATAATATGTATAGAAGAAGACGAAATGATCTGTAGATTCTGGTAATAACAGTTTCGTGTGTCTGAATGTGTTTTTTTGTCATCAGTATACCGACTGGTTTGATGCGGCCCGCCACGAATTCCTTTCCTGTGCTAACCTCTTCATCTCAGAGTAGCACTTGCAACCTACGTCCTCAATTATTTGCTTGACGTATTCCAATCTCTGGCTTCCTCTACAGTTTTTGCCCTCTACAGCTCCCTCTAGTACCATGCAAGTCATTCCCTCATGTCTTAGCAGGTCCTATCATCCTGTCCCTTCTCCTTATCAGTGTTTTCCGCATATTCCTTTCCTCTCCGATTCTGCATAGAACCTCCTCATTCCTTACCTTATCAGTCCACCTAATTTTCAACATTCGTCTACAGCACCACATCTCAAATGCTTCGCTTCTCTTCTGTTCCGGTTTTCCCACAGTCCATGTTTCACTACCATACAATGCTGTACTCCAGACGTACATCCTCAGAAATTTCTTCCTCAAATTAAGGCCGGCATTTGTTATTAGTAGACTTCTCTTGGCCAGAAATGCCTTTTATGCCATAGCGAGTCTGCTTTCGATGTCCTCCTTGCTCCGTCCGTCATTGGTTATTTTACTGCCTAGGTAGCAGAATTCCTTAACTTCATTGACTTCGTGACCATCAATCCTGATGTTAAGTTTCTCGCTGTTCTCATTTCTACTACTTCTCATTACCTTCGTCTTTCTCCGATTTACTCTCAAACCATACTGTGTACTCATTAGACTGTTCATTCCGTTCAGCAGATCATTTAACTCTTCTTCACTTTCATTCAGGATAGCAATGTCATCAGCGAATCGTATCATTGATATCCTTTCACCTTGTATTTCAATTCCACTCCTGAACCCTTCTTTTATTTCCATCATTGCTTCTTCGATGTACAGATTGAAGAGTAGGGGCGAAAGGCTACAGCCTTGTCTTACACCCTTCTTAATAAGAGCACTTCGTTCTTGATCGTCCACTCTTATTATTCCCTCTTGGTTGTTGTACATATTGTATACGACCCGTCTCTCCCTATAGCTTACTCGTACTTTTTTCAGAATCTCGAACAGCTTGCACCATTTCATATTGTCGAACGCTTTTTACAGGTCGACAAATCCTATGAAAGTGTCTTGATTTTTCTTTAGCCTTGCTTCCATTATTAGCCGTAACGTCAGAATTGCCTCTCTCGTCCCTTTACTTTTCCTAAAGCCAAACTGATCCGTCACCTAGCGCATTCTCAATTTTCTTTTCCATTCTTCTGTATATTATTCTTGTAAGCAGCTTCGATGCATGAGCTGTTAAGCTGATTGTGCGATAATTCTCGCATTTGTCAGCCCTTGCCGTCTTCGGAATTGTGTGGATGATGCTTTTCCGAAAGTCAGATGGTATATCGCCAGACTCATATATTCTACACACCAACGTGAATAGTCGTTTTGTTGCCACTTCCCCCAATGATTTTAGAAATTCTGATGGAATGTTATCTATCCCTTCTGCCTTATTTGACCGTAAGTCCTCCAAAACTCTTTTAAATTCCGATTCTAATACTGGAGCCCCTATCTCTTCTAAATCGACTCCTGTTTCTTCTTCTATCACATCAGACAAATCTTCACTCTCATAGAGGCTTTCAATGTATTCTTTCCACCTATCTGCTCTCTCCTCTGCATTTAACAGTGAAATTCCCGTTGCACTCTTAATGTTACCATCGTTGCTTTTAATGTCACCAAAGGTTGTTTTGACTTTCCTGTATGCTGAGTCTGTCCTTCCGACAATCATATCTTTTTCGATGTCTTCACATTTTTCCTGCAGCCATTTCGTCTTAGCTTCCCTGCACTTCCTATTTATTTCATTCATCAGCGACTTGTATTTCTGTATTCCTGATTTTCCAGAAACATGTTTGTACTTTCTCCTTTCATCAATCAACTGAAGTATTTCTTCTGTTACCCATGGTTTCTTCGCAGCTACCTTCTTTGTACCTATGTTTTCCTTCCCAACTTCTGTGATGGCCCTTTTTAGAGATGTCCATTCCTCTTCAACTGTACTGCCTACTGCGCTATTCCTTATTGCTGTATCTATAGCGTTAGAGAACTTCAAACGTATCTCGTCATTCCTTAATACTTCCGTATCCCACTTCTTTGCGTATTGATTCTTTCTGACTAATGTCTTGAACTTCAGCCAACTCTTCATCACTACTATATTGTGATCTGAGTCTATGTCTGCTCCTGGGTACGCCTTACAATCCAGTATCTGATTTCGGAATCTCTGTCTGACCATGATGTAATCTAATTGAAATCTTCCCGTATCTCCCGGCCTTTTCCAAGTATACCTCCTCCTCTTGTGATTCTTGAACAGGGTATTCGCTATTACTAGCTGAAACTTGTTGCAGAACTCAATTAGTCTTTCTCCTCTTTCATTCCTTGTCCCAAGCCCATATTCTCCTGTAACCTTTCCTTCTACTCCTTCCCCTACAACTGCATTCCAGTCGCCAATGACTATTAGATTTTCGTCCCCCTTTACATACTGCATTACCCTTTCAATATCCTCATACACTTTCTCTATCTGTTTATCTTCAGCTTGCGACGTCGGCATGTATACCTGAACTATCGTTGTCGGTGTTGGTCTGCTGTCGATTCTGACTGGAACAACCCGGTCACTGAACTGTTCACAGTAACACACCCTCTGCCCTACCTTCCTATTCATAACGAATCCTACACCTGTTATACCATTTTCTGCTCCTGTTGATATACCCGATACTCATCTGACCAGAAATCCTCGTCTTCCTTCCACTTCACTTCACTGACCCCTACTATATCTAGATTGAGCCTTTGCATTTCCCTTTTCAGATTTTCTAGTTTCCCTACCACGTTCAAGCTGACATTCCACGCCCCGACTCGTAGAACGTTATCCTTTCGTAGATTATTCAATCTTTTTCTCATGGTAACCTCCCCCTTGGCAGTCCCCGCCCGGAGATCCGAATGGGGGACTATTCCGGAATCTTTTGCCAATGGAGAGATCATCATGACACTTCTTCAAATACAGGCCACATGTCCTGTGGATACACGTTACGTGTCTATAATGCAGTGGTTTCCATTGCCTTCTGCATCCTCATGTCGTTGATCATTGCTGATTCTTTCGCCTTTAGGGGCAATTTCCCACCCCTAGGACAAGAGAGTGCCCTGAACCTCTATCCGCTCCTCCGCCCTCTTTGACAAGGCCGTTGACAGAATGAGGCTGACTTCTTATGCCGGAAGTCTTCGGCCGCCAATGCTGATTATTTATCAAAATTTAGGCAGTAGCGGGGATCGAACCCGGGACCGAAGACGTTTTGATTATGAATCAAAGACGCTACCCCTAGACCTGAATGTTATGGTGCAAATTATTCAATTGGTGGCTACTTCGCGTGCTTGCGTGTGTCTGGGCTATCCCTGTTGCCCAATGCAAGAAAGGAGACCTGAAGTTTAATGTGGGATCCGAAACAGATGTCGCTTCTGGTGAATGTTCAAACGCGTGTGAATTCCCAAGGGACCAAACTGCTGTCATCGGTCCCTAGACTTACACTAACTAATTTATGCCAACACACATCCATGCCCGAGCGAGGACTGGAACCTTCGGCGGGTGGGGCCGTACAATCCGTGACATGGCGCCTCAAACCTCGCGACTCCGCGCGGCAAATGCTCTGGTGAATCTCCACATTATTGAGAGGTTATGCAAGGTTAAAAGCAAAGCAAGAGAAGCTCCGCATTCTGGCCCTGATGCTCCAATCGGAAACGACCGACCGCTGTGTCATCCTCTGCCGGTGACGTCACTGGAAGCAGTAGGAAGGAGCACAGGGGTCAGTACAATACTCTCCCGGCCGTTGTCGTCTTTCCTGATCTTGGAGCCGCTACTTTGCACTCAACTGTCACCTCATTTTGCATCACGAGGATGAGTGCAGCCCGTTCCAGTGCTCCCACCAAGGAAAAACCAGACTCAAAAATCCACGCTACAACCGGGACTCGATCCTGCTGTCTTTCGGTTTCCAGGCAAGCGCTTTACCGCTTTTTTTAATCTACCGCTAAACCACAAGTGACACAGATTATGGTCCAGCTTCGTTCCTTTTTGGAGTTGCGGGGGATGTTTACTTTACAGCTTTGCCTGCCAGATACGCCTCTTCTGTAGCTGACCAGCTCGTAGCTTGTATCATTGCCACGAGATGTCACTCCAAACGCCAATTTAATATGAAAGAGAGAATAATATCTACATTACACAATAATTATTATTTGGAGTAAATAAATTATATACACAAACGTTCCTCGCCAGTCGTCTGTCTGCTTGTAAAATCGCATCAAAATCCCTAGTGCAGTGCCTGTGATTAGCCTGAACATGAATAGGCCCAATGAAGGATACACTCCGCGGGAAGCAATATGTGAATGATGGGGAGGTTATCGATGCAGCAAGACGATGGATCCGACATCGACCATTAGAGTGGTACCATGTGCACATACTGGGCATCCTAGTAAGATGGCGTTAGGCCGTCGCATTGAACGGAAATTATGTTAAAAAAATGGTTCAAATGGCTCTGAGCACTATGGGACTTAACACCTGAGGCCATCAGTCCCCTAGAACTTAGAACTACTCAAACCTAACTAACCTAAAGATATCACACACATCCATGCCCGAGGCAGGATTCGAACCTGCTACCGTAGCAGTCGCGCAGTTTCGGACTGAAGCGCCTAGAACCACACGGCCACTCCGGCCGGCAATTACGTTAAACCATAGGGCCTTGTAGTCAAAAGATTGGCAATAATATGGTGCATTGGAATCCTAAAAACACCAACTTGTTTTATGAAAAAAAATGTGTTGCATTACTTATTGAACGCCCTCTCGTATGTATAGAAGACCAACAGTGTCTGTGGAAAGCGAAATCCAAGCAGTACGTAATAATTTAAAGACAAGTGCTGTGGTTGCGTTTTGCTAACCAGTTTTACACGAAGTAAATTGTGGTTCTCTTGAAGAGGGGCAAGACAAGAAGAAGTAAAGCTTGCAGGGCTGATTTGTAAAGGAATTGATGGACGTTTCTGACTGTAAGATTAGTGCAGATCTCTCGACGACATTTACGTGACTATATAGCACTACGACTTTATTTATCTATCAAGAGCAGCCAAGTTAGATTTGTTATAACATGGATGTTGCCGTGGGCGTGGATAAACCTCTCGCTGACTATGACGATGACGAACGTGGGGTTATGGTACTGACCAAGAAGACAGTGATAAAGTCACGGGCGTATAATTCATGACGGTCGTCTTTGACGATATCCAATAACGTATCAAACGTTTTGTTGTCGATTTTTAGTTTCGACAGTCGTCTGGGTCGTCTCACACTTCTTTAGTAAAAGTAATATGATGTGACTGTACAGGTACTCCTTATCCCGAATACCATGCTTTCCCTGATTTGGGTTCATGTTGACAGCTTCAACACCTCCTGTTGTAGTAGGGGTAATAATTCATAGCTGTAGTAGCGACAATAATACGAGTTCGATTCACTGTCATAGGGAAAAGGTTTGAAACGAATGTAAGACTTATTAATACTTACGAATCTTCAAACAGTTTTCTTACCAAAAGGGTTCTATTAATTGATGGCTTTCACAGTGTGTAATGACTCTTCAAGGCACTTTAACTATCTTGTACCTAAAGCAGCTTGGAGAGTGTTCATTCACTGTGGAGTCCATCAATTAAAGCAGATTGAAGATTCTTAAATATTAATAATGTACGTTCCTAGCTGTGGCTGCCCTATGTACAAAGCAGTATGTAATAATCTACGACTAAACTCCGCCGGCCGCGGTGGTCTCGCGGTTCTAGGCGCTCACAAGGGGAGGCCGCCAATTGTGAAATTCAGATTCGATTCATACTGCGCATAATAAAAGCTCCTGGCCAGAGGTGTAATGTGGCAAAGCACCAAGATGCACTTCTCAGCCGTTGTCGAGAAAATCGACAGTTAAAAGAAACCGTTGCGGTGAAATACTCGAAATACTCTCTATGATTAATAGTTTTCTACAGCGTCGCGGCGCAGCGGTAAGCGCTCGGGTTCGTAATCCGAAGGTCGCCGGATCGAATCTCGCACCATGCAACATTTTTTTTATTATTAGTTCTTTGTAATTCAAATATACATAAACTATTAATGAATTGCTTATGCATGTTGGTGAAGGCGGATCGCTCTCTAATTGTACCGCCTCCATTTTTCCGTTTGTTTAACAGGGTGTACCAAAGCTCTCCCGTCCGCACTGATTTTCGACGATGTTATAAGTTGCGCTAGGGACCGCATCCGCATCTACCTTCCTTCTAAGTTAGCAGGCAACTACGCTGTTATGCGGCGGCTCGTTTCGGCCCATTTAACATCTGTCCTTCAAGTGTAACGAGCGAGTAACGGAGTTTATATTTCACACCTGCCACAGCAAATTTGTGTTCGTGGGGTTTCTATTCTAATTCGAACGTTTGACTTACGCTATACGTATTCGTTTCGGAATATCGTTTCTACGTCTTCCGTTAACTATACGTGGTTAACATTATGAAGACAATTAATAACATTTGTGAAATACAACTTTGTTTGCGGAAAACATAATGATGTTCGAAGTCGCCAGTTTTTCCACGACAAACGACTTTCAACAACTTATTGTATGCATAATTGTTGCAACTGATTGCCGGGAATTTTATATATATATATATATATATATATATATATATATATATATATATATATATATATGTGTGTGTGTGTGTGTGTGTGTGTGTGTGTGTGTGTTTATACACACATTTGAATTACAAAAAACACATACTAAAAAAAAAATGGTTGCATGGCGCGAGATTCGATCCGCTGACCTTCGGATTACGAACCCGAGCGCTTAACGCAGTGCCACGACGCTGTAGAAAATTATTAATCGTAGAGAGTATTTAACCGCAACGGTTTCTTTTAACTGTCGATTTTCTCGACAACGGCTGAGAAGTGCACCTTGGTGCTTTGCCATATTACACCTCTGGCCATGAGCTTTTACTATGCGCAGTATGAATCGAATCTGAATTTCACAATTGGCGGCCTCCCCTTGTCAGTCCGGAACCGCGCGACTGCTACGGTCGCAGGTTCGAATCCTGCCTCGGGCATGGATGTGTGTGATGTCCTTAGGTTAGTTAGGTTTAAGCAGTTCTAAGTTCTAGGGGACTGATGACCACAGATGTTAAGTCCCATAGTGCTCAGAGCCATTTGAACCATTTTTTTGACTAAACTCCTCGCACATGCCGCACATGTTTTTAGGACTGACGAAACTCCACCCAAGACGCATTTCGTCAATTACATGCAGACTCTTGCGCGTGACACTCCTGAACGTCCAGTTGTGCACGGCTAGGAACGAGTCCCTAAAATTTCTCTCTGCGTATCAGAGCAACACGGTGCTGCGCGTGTCCACGCACGCGCGCAGATACTCAGCCGTACAATGCTGTGTGCCTGCTTTGACCTGCAACAAGTACTGAACACAGAAACTGTGACGCACCTTTGATCTACTGCAAACGAAACCTCAGCCCTTTTACTATGTGTGACACAGGGAAGTGAAATGCAGAATGTTTCATGTGGCATGAGAGCGCTGGACATAGAGGAAGTGTAGAAAAAGCTAACTGTATTCCTAGACGTTTCCCGAGCATTTACGTTCTATTCCGATTATTGCGACGGTCAAAACCGAAACGGATTCGTCTTTTTATGTCTCTCTTCAGTGTGACAAATCTACAAATTGATTCAATTACTCGTAAGTTTTAAAAATATGAATGGGACAGCATGCATAGTTTTGCAGAGAGACAGCCAAGAGGGGTTGTAACCGCTCCTTACAGAGTGGTTATACAAAAACGAGAATTGAGTTCAATTCTGTAATACGAAATGACCTAAGAGCCAAAAAACGGTAGTAGTATTTCGAAGTAATAGTTAGCTAAAATTTTACAAACAGTAGATATTCGAAAGTAGAGTAGATATTCGATAGTACAAAGGGAATCCACGGAAGACATAACAGAGCTGCGTTTTGTTTTGAATGTACTATATAAACCCATGCGCAGCATTGTTAGGTCTCTTGAGTTTTTGTTTTCGGCGGTGGCGAGTGTGTTCGCAGGTCTTCCCTGGTATTCGGAATTCTGGGATTAGAAGCCTAATTAAATTGCAGTCTTAGAACTAGATTAGACATTGGAGTGGTGGAGAGTAGATTACTTTGGGATAAATTCATAGACGGAGTCAGTTAGAGGTGATCGGGCGTGCGAACATTGATATTCAAGTGAATGGTGAGTGTACGTGTTAAACGAAACGCTACGATCGTATACTTAGCGTTGTGAAGAGATTTATTGACAATACGGAAACTTTTATGTAGATTTAGGACTTCATTCGCTGTATGCGAAAAATGAAAGAGTATTGGGATCGAAAATAGTTTGGACCTTATCACACTAGTATCGTTGCCGCTCGTTGTCAAGGTGATCCCGCTAATAAACGAGAAGTGAGAAATAGTGCCCATTAAAAGATTAGACTTGTGCTGAACAGACATTGAAAGGATCCGAACCCATAATTAATATCGTGTCGTGAGAATTGAGAAGCTTAGACATTGTAACGACCAGAGGCATATTTATAATTTATCGGACATTAATGGCAAAGGACAGTTTCATCGGAAAGCATATCTTTGGTGATAGGCACACGAAGGAATGTAGTACTGACTGACTGTTATCATACCGAAACAATACACACTAGGATCAACTCTCCTTTCATTGATCCCCCAGTGCCATCTCTCATTAATTTAAGAACTTAATTGTATCAAAAAATGTTCAAATGTGTGTGAAATCTTATGGGACTTAACTGCTAAGGTCATCAGTCCCTATGCTTACACACTACTTAACCTTAATTGTCCTAAGGACTAACACACAAACCCATGCCCGAGGGAGGACTCGAACCTCCGCCGGGATCAGCCGCACAGTCCATGACTGCAGCGCCTTAGATTCCTCGGCTTAATTGTATCAATAAAAAGAAATATACGAGATATTCCCAATATTTACTAAATTCCATAATCAGTTAGTACATAGACAATAAAGTGAACATTCAAGGGTTATTGAAGGAAGCTCATAAACCTTTTTACAAACAGATTTAATAGGATTCAACAAATGGATACAAACTGCTAAAGTAACTAAATCAAATTACTCATGGAAACAAATTAGTAAAAATAGACTGGAACTCAATTAATATCTTACTCCAGAGTAATAATAATAATAATAATAATAATAATAATAATAATAACTGTCTTTGGATCCGTCGTGGTTGAAAGTGTATGAAATCTCTCTGGAAAAACGAGATCAATTTTCAACTGCTAGTTCACACGAGTAGATTCACAACGTGATTCAGAGATGTTTCATGCGCGACCCACACGGCAGGGAATAGTTCTTACCTAGCCGGGACAATATATACACAAACTTTTGAGATCAGCTCCGCTACCGGGCGGAGGGGGGAGGGGACGGCGAAGCGACATCTGTGCAGCGGCGACGACGGTGGGTGTGCGGGCATAGGGTGTCAGGATTCAGGATTTGTATATTAGCTCAATGGTACAAAGTAGATGCCACACCAAGCTACATTAAAAACGGTAATACGTGTTTAAGATGTCACAAATTTTTTTTTCCAAACAAGCATCTTCTAAGCTTACCAACTGGGCAACAACAGAAAATAGAGAAAGAATAGAATGGTCCGAAGTGAGAGTTCTGACAGTCCACGACGTGGATGAAAGGAAAATTTCATAATCGCTGCTACACCAGACGTTTAAAGAGACCTGTCAGCTTGAGTGGCCCTCACGAAATTAAACACCCCAAGGTCACACCAGCTCCCTGCAGTCCGCCGGTACTAAGCGCTGTGACTCGCTCGCCTCACAGCCTTGTTGTAGCATGTACACCGTTAGTGCATCAGGTCATCGCCAGCTGAATGCCCTATGTTTCCGTGCAGTCTTCCGTGGAACGATTCGCTGACGTGGTTTGGTAGTGAGCGAAATGCAGCAGCAAGGGCCTACGTGTAGTGCTACTCCGGTCGTTGTGCGTAAACGGCGAAAAGAGACGTTCTAAAATTGTTGTTTCGAAGGTAATGAAGCTTTTTTTATTGATCTAGCCTACAGTGAGGAATCCAGGAATAATATAAATTATGCGCAAGATCATAAAATGGGAACAAAACCTTGTGATATTTCCGAATCGACTCTATCCTACAGTGCAATAATATGGGCAGAATCTCCAGATGTGAGCACGTGTTCTCATTCTCCAACTAAGGGATATAAATGAAAACGAAAACTACGGAATTTGACGTTTTGTCAAAAAGTTTGTGTGCAGAACTCTATCCAATCTATGAAAGAGGACAGACTCCTACGCCTAGAAAAATACAGAATTGTCTCCGTAAAAAAAAATTAATTATTCTGTCTCAGGGACATCCGTTCTTTGTCTTCTCCGCTCACTTGCTTTTTGACTCAGAAAGTATGACAGACAAAAAATTTTAGTGGAATGCTGCCGCAGCAAGAACGTTGTATAAAATGCACTTACTGTGAGCTGCGGACAATAGTCTGGTAGCATACTTGGTTTTTTGCTCCATTTCAAAGGAAACAACGGTCTGAAAGTAGCTACTGTTACTTTTGTATAGCGTGTATCGGCGATCTGGGTGATGGATGCAGTGACGAGAGGTCAGAAAGAGCCGCAAATGAAAATTTTGCGGGAAATAAGGAATATTCTCGGTCTTATTAAGGCACGAAGGCCGGAACGAAGATCATGGTACTCGCGCATTGCCGCCCACAGTGTCTGTCGTAAATAAAATGCGTTAATACAAGGACTGTTGATATTTTTAAAAATACCGGAATCCAATATATCGATATTTAAAAGAGTAACGTTACACTCGCTCGATATGTCGAAAAAAAGTATCGATATATAGAAGGGAAAAGTATCGACGTACCTGTCTATAAAAATATTGGCTGCACACTGTAAATATATTTCCAGTTTTAGAGCTGTATATTTAAGTATAGATTTATTATTCCATCTTCTGTACGTCAAAAACCTAGCAGCCTGCCTATTCCCGTTACATCAAGAATTGAAAGGAAAACGTTGCACGTTCACGCTTGGAGATAACTTTGCTAACAATGGTAACTGCATGTAAGTGGCACAATAAAAGGTGTCCGATGGGTCCATAGTTCGCTTTAGTCGCACATCAAATTTGTCCGGAACACTTCATGTCGGCTTATCTTTTTCTTCATTCCTGCCAACGCCAATGACCTAGCACCTGTAGAGTCAAAACTGCATGCTGAAGCTAAACATTGAAGTTTCTGTTGGTAGCGCCGCACGCCGATTACGCTAGCATTTCCCCCCATACGTCTCCGCCCACCGCAAAAACCAACCGTGTCATTCAGATTTTTGTTCGCCGTTTTCAGCTACTGTTTTTGAAGAATGCCGATGTGAAGAAATAGCACACTAGTTGCGTTAAAAATTGTTATACTTGCTTCGCACAGTGAACGTGAAAGACTGGACGCGATGAAAGCTCAAAAAGTAGTAGAACTCCTTCACACAGTGGAAGTAAAATTATGTTCTAATGCAATTTCAAAAGAACAACTTTAAATATTTACCGAAAATCGTGAAAAATGTAACACAAAATAAAAATACCGGCACTCGATATTGCCTTTTTCATATCGATATATTTTGGCGGAAAGTGTCGTCGATTATATATATATATATATATATATATATATATATATATATATATATATATATATATATATATATACACTGTTCCGACTGCGTAACGAATAATGCCGTCGCTCATGAATCTGCGTTCTGTTGGATCTTGTAGAAACTTCCAGCGAGAAAATTGTTGATAAATATATGAATTTAATTTTGCCAACATCCGAAATGTCATTATTGTATCGTTTCACTAGGACTATTGATAAAATAGTGATATATCGATATCTTTTGCAAAAAGCCGATAATTATATATATATATATATCGATATCTTTTGCAAAAAACCGATAATTATATATATATATATATATATATATATATATATATCGATATCTTTTGCAAAAAACCGATAATTATATATAATTATCGGTTTTTTGCAAAAGATATCGATATATCACTATTTTATCAATAGTCCTAGTGAAACGATACAACAATGACATTTCAGATGTTGGCAAAACTAAATTCATATATTTATCAACAATTTTCTCGCTGGAAGTTTCTACAAGATCCAACAGAACGCAGATTCATGAGCGACGGCATTATTCGTTACGCTGTCGGAACAGTTTCACATGTCACGGTATTTTGCGTTTTACTTCGAAACAGTTTCATGTTTTTACGATAAAATATGTTTTGTAGGGAGCACATTGTGCTCATGTGGGAGCGATCTAGATGCTTGTGTCCTAAGATACGATGATGGCGGCTTTAGTTTCGCCGAAACCGGTAATCATGGAATAATAAGAATTCCTGCGATCTTGACTACCAGTTAATTGTTTTACAAGATAAAATATGTATGACATTCTCTATAAATTTTGAGCATGTTGGTACATTATTTTGAATCCTATACGTTGGTGGTTCTGTTTTTTTTCCGCAGGTTGAGGTAAAAAATATTTTTCTTCAAAATTTCTTGTCACAGTTTTTATTTATTTTCGTAAAAGCCGGCAAGAATTGTCTTTTAGAAATTACTCTATCATGTTCTAGACTAAAAAATAGAGATGTCCAATATTTTCTAGGAATTTTAATTACCATTTGAAATTATCACAAACTGGCACTGCTGTAGGACGGCCTTGGGGTTCCTATTTTCGTGACGGCCGCTATAGGAGTTACTGTACACAAAACGCTACTACCTTCAGTCGTCTGGAGAAAGGCGTCACACACTCGGGTCGATTGCCTGCAGAAGGTTCAAACTCGAGTTGTCAAACTCGATTCGCACCTATTTCGTGACTTCCTGACGGCAGAATTCCATCGGGCAGCCGGAATACCTCACCCCCGGGAGAGGTTTAGGCGATCGGCCGCTGACTTCTTCTTCGAGAAATGTAAGACATCACAGAGCCGACATATCTGCAAGCTGGTAACACGTGCTGGCGAAATAATGTTACTGGGACATACTAATCTAACCCTTTTCAAATAGACGAAAAGGACAGCCAAAGATGAAATGAATCTAGCAAGAACACCAAAAGACTGAAGGAACGGCCTTCACCTCAGAATGAGGGAGACGAGGAGCTCCCGTTAAGAAGGTGACGGCGTCCCAAAAACGTCGCCCCAAGAGTAGACTTCACTGTCAGCAATGCTGTGCCGTGTTTCAATTAGTATATGCATAGAGAGGCATTACTTAACTGACACTGACTTCTATGGCTAATTTATTCATTGTAATAACTTTGGATGCAACTACATAAAAGACGTTTTTTCGTCACCATACACGTCGCATCTTATCCACATGAAGCTTGCTAATGGAGGCGTTCTATCTCCTATTCCTCGCTTAAGAAAGGCTATGCAGCCTGCTTGCGCATTTCACACTAATTTTACCTCTGACACGGATTTCTTGCCCGTTCCTCACATACAGCATCACTGCCAAGGGTGATAATTCTTGTCAAGAATACATGTAGACATCAAATCCTCGTTGTAGACACACACAAAAAAAAACCAGTTCAGCAGTTACAAACACCGTACCAGAATTAATAAACTATTTACTCAGCAGTATGTTACGACGGCCGCACAAATGCAGAATTTGACCGCTACTATTCCGCAAATACTACTATTCCGCAAATACTATCACTACGATGAAAAGATGCGATGATGTATTTATGCTGCTTGCACGTAAGTAAGTCAGCCACACAATAATAACACAATTGCACAAAGGATACTGTCTTTTGAATAGTGCATACTATTCTGTTCTAGACTGTGTCACAGAACACACGCGACTGCCTACTGCTTTACGGTCAAGGTAATTCTTCAGAGAATAAGAAAGTATATTTGACAAACGCTCCTAGAAGTTACCAGCTACCCTGAGTATTAAGCGAACATGTCATTCGGTGCTAAAAAAAGTACGTGTGTACGACCAACTGCTCTTAAATACATCTCTACGACTTCGAATTACTGCAGTCTATGTTTCAAGGGCCTGTATGATTCCATTGCCCATTTTGTCCTACATTTCAGTGACGTTGTCGGCCGTAACATTTATTCCACCTGATACGAAAGATATAAGGCAGGTGATACATCCTCACACTTAAAGAAGAATGTAATAATTCCACTTCCAAAGGAGTATTACCGATCCATCGTTTTAATGTGCCATGGTTACAGATTATTAACACGAATTATTTACACACATATGATAAGGCTATTAGGCTCGTGGCAGATCAGTTTAGGTCCCGGAGAATTATAGGAACACGTGTCGTACGTGTCGGGGGTTCGAGTCACGGTCAAGCATATGATCGCAACTTGTCGTTCACGATCGACACAGCAAATTGGGTTCCAAGAGTAAAAGAAGTACGCATGTAAGGCAAATAAGTTGCTGGTATAAGTTCCAAAAGAATTATAAACGGTTTTAGTACATGCTAAATACATCAGAATATCCATGCACACCTACATCAAAAGGCAAAACCAAAGTTTTATGAAATAGTTAGCGACCAGGTGCACGGACGCCATGCAACGCAATTTTCTGCTCTAATTGTAAACTGAATAATAGCTAAAGGAAAAACGATAAAATAAAAACACCTCTCCCCAAGCCCACAGTGCTAGAACAGAATTTCAGGGTTAGGTTACTACGTTCATCATAGCGAATGCAACAAATAATTTTTGTATGACGACAGTTTTAAATTTTCGCAGCGACTGGTGTTTCGTCGGCATACTGTAATATATTGTTACGGTCTCAGTTTCTTATCCAAGCAGCACTATAATTTTCAGTTCGTAAAAATATGACTGCTCGCAGAACTTTGCGATCCAGGTCGTCTCTAGCCAACATTCAGAATCTTTAGTGAAGGACGTTCGCATCACGAACACTTGCAATCATAAAACAGACGCTATCAAACACAAAATCCAAAGTAAAATTAGCGGAAGAAACGTGAGAATCTTTCACGATCAAAACTGGACTAAGACAGGGAGATGGACTATCCAAATTATTCTTCAACTGTGTGTTGAGTAAGTGATAGAAGACTAGCACAAGCAGTAATCTATCCTAGAAATTAGCCATCCTGTCAATTACACACAGGCAGAGGAAACAAGAGATAAATTGCCTTGCACTCTCGATTCATGAGAACACCGTAGTTCAGATGATGATGATGATGATGATGATGATGATGATTGGTTTGTGGGGCGCTCAACTGCGTGGTTATCAGCGCCCGTACAAGTATCCAATCTTTGCTCAGTCCAATTTCGCCACTTTCCCGGATGATGATGAAATGATGAGGACAACACAAACACCCAGTCATCTCGAGGCAGGTGAAAATCCCTGACCCCGCCGGGAATCGTAGTTCAGAAACATACTGAATTCTTACCAGAAGAGCTGTAGATTTCATGCAAGGCATAATATTCAAGTTGCAACAAACATGCGCCAAATTATCTAAGTCTGCAGACTTTCGTGGCCGTTGTCACTGAAATTAAAATCTTCTGAGTTATTAGGCCGCCTCATATTTCCTCTAAAATAATCGACGTTTCGACCCTTCTGCTAGGATCTTCTTCAGAATCTTCCGGTGTCCGCTACTGCTAGGACACTGCTTACTGTGAACCGTCAAATCCATTACAGTACAGCGCATGATGAAGTGATAATACTGTGAACTAGAGTTAATTTTTCATAACAATTATGAGATCTACCGGGACTAGAATACAAGTAACGAAAATTCACAGAAAGTAAGGGCTAAAAAATATTGGAATCGGTAACTAGAATTAAGCTATATAGGTCAATTCTAGTTACCCATTCCTATTGTTCCATGGTACATAATTGAGGTCGTTTTTCCGGCAGGTGTATGCACTTAAGTGTGCTAGGATTTCTGCATTTGTAATTACTCTCTCAACATATGCGAAAAAATGACTAATACTGGAATCAGTAACTAGAATTGACCTATAAAGGATAATTGTAGTTACCAATTCCAATTATTCCACGGCTCGTTATGTAGACCGTTTTAACAACAACAACAAGTGTCTGCACGACAGTGTTATAGGATTTGTACATTAGGGGTTACATTCTTCACTGCTATGCGAAAGAGAAAAATTTTGAATCTGTACCTACAGTATTTGTTACTTTTTGTGGTAGTTCTGAGATCAATAAGAAATCTAGAAATCCTACAAAAATATATTTCGCAGCTTCACTGAAAAATGTCCAAAATTATACAAAATCGAATAGTTGGTAACTGGAATTGACCTCACATATAGGTCAGTTCTAGTTACCGATTCCAACCATTCGGTTGTTCATTAATTAAATCTAGGATAATAGGATTTTTGAACTTGTAATTCCCCTCTGAACTACTGCAAAAAAGTTGCCAGTATTTGAATCGTTTGCCAGAATTGACCTTTATAGAAGGTCAATTCTCGTTACCGATACTAATTTTTTTTATTTGTTGTCATTCCTTTCATTTTCCCGTTCTTTCCGCCCAAAATCCCAACCTGCCTGCGCTTCTCCTGTTACATTCATTCAATACTTAATAGTAAAATTAACGTTATTTTACAATAGTATGACTTCACGATGCACTTTACTGTAATGCAATTTAACGGTTCCCTGTGCTTTTCTATTCGCATAAATTACGAGAATAATTCTTATCAAAGGTGAAATTTTAAAAAAATTCTTGTTCTTAATTATTTTCGTTATCTTCAGTTCGTTTCGATATAATTCATGACTAAGTAAAATAACTGCGTGAAAATGTGATTGTAATTTTATCGTATGCTACGTTCGTTTGTTTATGATTCGTTGCTTTCATAGATTGTCTATACACAGCGTCCTTGTCTTCGATATGACGCCATTTCTCAAACCGACGAGTGGAATGGGACACTAGAACTTATCCACGTACCAGTGCCCACTACATTGCACAGCTTTTTATTCCCATGCCACTTCTTTGACAGGAAGCCGATGTGCTTTTTCAGCAGGACAGTGCACGCCCACATTGGCTGCAGCAGCGCAGTGTGCTCTTCGTAGCGTACAACTGCCTTGACCAGCAAGATCATATCTCTCATCAAGTGAACACGCAAGGGACATGGAAACTGCAAGAATCATTGCCGATTTGCAACGAAAGATGGATGATGCTTGGGACAATCTAACGCAGGATGCAATACGGCGGCTTTATGATCGATGCAAACGAAAATACACGACTCCGTTGCCACAAGAGGGGGGAGGGGGGGGATTACAATGTGTATTTCACTTGGTCGGAATTTGTTATCGCATGCTCTTACAACGATGAGCTACCTGTCACATCACTTGTCAGTAAAATGACCTTCTCCTTGGGAGTGTTGCATTTATACACTCCTGGAAATTGAAATAAGAACACCGTGAATTCATTGTCCCAGGAAGGGGAAACTTTATTGACACATTCCTGGGGTCAGATACATCACATGATCACACTGACAGAACCACAGGCACATAGACACAGGCAACAGAGCATGCACAATGTCGGCACTAGTACAGTGTATATCCACCTTTCGCAGCAATGCAGGCTGCTATTCTCCCATGGAGACGATCGTAGAGATGCTGGATGTAGTCCTGTGGAACGGCTTGCCATGCCATTTCCACCTGGCGCCTCAGTTGGACCAGCGTTCGTGCTGGACGTGAAGACCGCGTGAGACGACGCTTCATCCAGTCCCAAACATGCTCAATGGGGGACAGATCCGGAGATCTTGCTGGCCAGGGTAGTTGACTTACACCTTCTAGAGCACGTTGGGTGGCACGGGATACATGCGGACGTGCACTGTCCTGTTGGAACAGCAAGTTCCCTTGCCGGTCTAGGAATGGTAGAACGATGGGTTCGACGACGGTTTGGATGTACCGTGCACTATTCAGTGTCCCCTCGACGATCACCAGTGGTGTACGGCCAGTGTAGGAGATCGCTCCCCACACCATGATGCCGGGTGTTGGCCCTGTGTGCCTCGGTCGTATGCAGTCCTGACTGTGGCGCTCACCTGCACGGCGCCAAACACGCATACGACCATCATTGGCACCAAGGCAGAAGCGACTCTCATCGCTGAAGACGACACGTCTCCATTCGTCCCTCCATTCACGCCTGTCGCGACACCACTGGAGGCGGGCTGCACGATGTTGGGGCGTGAGCGGAAGACGGCCTAACGGTGTGCGGGACCGTAGCCCAGCTTCATGGAGACGGTTGCGAATGGTCCTCGCCGATACCCCAGGAGCAACAGTGTCCCTAATTTGCTGGGAAGTGGCGGTGCGGTCCCCTACGGCACTGCGTAGGATCCTACGGTCTTGGCGTGCATCCGTGCGTCGCTGCGGTCCGGTCCCAGGTCGACGGGCACGTGCACCTTCCGCCGACCACTGGCGACAACATCGATGTACTGTGGAGACCTCACGCCCCACGTGTTGAGCAATTCGGCGGTACGTCCACCCGGCCTCCCGCATGCTCACTATACGCCCTCGCTCAAAGTCCGTCAACTGCACATACGGTTCACGTCCACGCTGTCGCGGCATGCTACCAGTGTTAAAGACTGCGATGGAGCTCCGTATGCCACGGCAAACTGGCTGACACTGACGGCGGCGGTGCACAAATGCTGCGCAGCTAGCGCCATTCGACGGCCAACACCGCGGTTCCTGGTGTGTCCGCTGTGCCGTGCGTGTGATCATTGCTTGTACAGCCCTCTCGCAGTGTCCGGAGCAAGTATGGTGGGTCTGACACACCGGTGTCAATGTGTTCTTTTTTCCATTTCCAGGAGTGTATTTTTCGACAGTACTTTCCGGGCCATTTTTATTTGATGAGCCCTGTACAACGCGGACAGGTCAACGTGCTGAAGCGCACAAGTTTGTGAAGGGGCGTCGCCGCGTTGATGGCCTCGCGACGGCAGAAATGGGCCGCACGGCGGGCGCCTGGGTGCCCGCTTGTCGTGACGTCACGAGAGGCGCTATCTCGCCCGCACGGTCGGCGGCGCGAGCACAATGCCGCCGGCAGCGAAAGGTGCCGCAGCCTTATCTCGTAAACACCGACACCGCCTCTGCTCACCGATCAGGAGCCGACGCCTCACCTAGACACCGTGGCAGCAGTTGACAGCACAGAGCCTGGAGCAAGAGGTGATGTTCGCATTCACATTTCCACTCTTCTTTTCTTACATTCCGGAGAGTCGTATTGGCAGCTAAATTAAAAAGACGGAAAAAATTCTGAAAGTAGCAGGGGTAAACGCTATTTACAATTTAAACAGCAACCAGATGGCAGTTATTAGAGTCGACGGGCACGAAAGCAGAGCTTGAGAAGGGAGTGAGACAGGGTTGTAGCCTATCTCTGATGTTAACCATTCTGTATATTCAGCAAGCAGTAAAGGAAACAAAAGAAAAATTCGGGGTAGGAATTAAAATCAACGGAAAAGGAATAAAAACGTTGAGGTTCGTCGACGATATTGTAATTCTGTGAGAGATAGCAAAGGACCTGGAAGAGCAGCTGAACGGAATGGTCAGTGTCTTGAAAGGAGGCTATAAAATGAACATCAAAAAAAGCAAAACGAGGATAACGGAATGTAGTCGAATAAAATTAGGTGAGGCTCAGGGAATTAGATTAGGAAATGATACACTACGTAATTGATGAGTTTTGCTATTTTGGGAGAAAAATAAGTTATGATTGTCGAAGCCGAGAGGATATAAAATGTAGACATGGCTATGGCAAGGAAAGCGTTTCTTAGGAAGAGAAATTTGTTAACATCGAGTATAGGTTTAAGTGTCAGGAAGTCTTTTTCTGCAACTATTTATATGGAGTGTAGCCACGTATGGATGTGAATCATGGAGGATAAACAGTTTAGGCAAGAAGAGAATAAAAGCTTTCGAAATGTGGTGCTACAGAAGAATGCTGAAGATTAGATGGGTAGACCACGTAAGTAATGAGGAGGTACTGAATAGAATTGGGGAGAAGACGGAATTCGTGGCACAAATGGACTGGAAGAAGGGATCGGTTGGTAGGACACGTTCTGAGGCATCAAGGGACCACCAGTTTAGTATTGGAGGGCAGCGTGGAGGGTAAAACTCGTAGACGGAGACCAAGAGATGAATACACTAATCAGATTGAGACAGATGTAGGTTGTAGTAGTTATTCGGAGATGAAGAGGCTTACACAGGATAGAGTAGCATGGAGAGCTGCATCAAACCAGTCTCTGGACTGAAGACCACAACAACTAGTGAAATCCCGTTTAAAGGTTGTTGGTAGTCGCGAAGTGCTCTCATTATCAAACATTGTCCAACACTGGATGAATATACAGGGTTATTACAAATGATTGAAGCGATTTCACAGCTCTACAATAACTTTATTATTTGAGATATTTTCACAATGCTTTCCACACACATACAAAAACTCAAAAAGTTTTTTTAGGCATTCACAAATGTTCGATATGTACCCCTTTACTGATTCGGCAGACATCAAGCCGATAATCAAGTTCCTCCCACACTCGGCGCAGCATGTCCCCATCAATGAGTTCGAAAGCATCGTTGATGCGACCTCGCAGTTCTGGCACGTTTCTTGGTAGAGGAGGTTTAAACACTGAATCTTTCACATAACCCCACAGAAACAAATCGCATGGGGTTAAGTCGTGAGAGCGTGGAGGCCATGACATGAATTGCTGATCATGATCTCCACCACGACCGATCCATCGGTTTTCCAATCTCCTGTTTAAGAAATGCTGAACATCATGATGGAAGTGCGGTGGAGCACCATCCTGTTGAAAGATGAAGTCGGCGCTGCCGGTCTCCAGTTGTGGCACGAGCCAGTTTTCCAGCATGTCCAGATACACGTGTCCTGTAACGTTTTTTTCTCAGAAGAAAAAGGGGCCGTAAACTTTACACCGTGAGATTGCACAAAACACGTTAACTTTTGGTGAATTGCGAATTTGCTGCACGAATGCGTGAGGATTCTCTACCGCCCAGATTCGCACATTGTGTCTGTTCACTTCACCATTAAGAAAAAGTTGCTTCATCACTGAAAACAAGTTTCGCACTGAACGCATCCTCTTCCATGAGCTGTTGCAACCGCGCCGAAAATTCAAAAGCGTTTGACTTTGTCATCGGGTGTCAGGGCTTGTAGCAATTGTAAACGGTAAGGCTTCTGCTTTAGCCTTTTCCGTAAGATTTTTCCAAACCGTCGGCTGTGGTACGTTTAGCTCCCTGCTTGCTTTATTCGTCGACTTCCGCGGGCTACGCGTGAAACTTGCCCGCACGCGTTCAACCGTTTCTTCGCTCACTGCAGGCCGACCCGTTGATTTCCCCTTACAGAGGCATCCAGAAGCTTTAAACTGCGCATACCATCGCCGAATGGAGTTAGCAGTTGGTGGATCTTTGTTGAACTTCGTCCTGAAGTGTCGCTGCACTGTTATGACTGGCTGATGTGAGTGCATTTCAAGCACGACATACGCTTTCTCAGCTCCTGTCGCCATTTTGTCTCACTGCGCTCTCGAGCGCTCTGGCGGCAGAAACCTGAAGTGCGGCTTCAGCCGAACAAAACTTTATGAGCTTTTCTACGTATCTATAGTGTGTCGTGACCATATGTCAATGAATGGAGCTACAGTGAATTTATGAAATCGCTTTAATCATTTGTAATAGCCCTGTAGTTTGGGTAACTGCGCTCCGATTTAAAAGAAGGTACCCTTTCACTCATCTGTGCTTTTGATGTCATATCCCCTGAACTATGTGTCGTACTATTTTTCAGGTACATTGAGTGGTATACGTGGATATTGAAATTTTGTGTAAATTTTGCTGGAAATCGCTAACTACTCTCGTTCTCAAATGCTGTAATATAGTTTGGGTAATTTGCGCGCCATGAGTCATGTTGCCTCAAGGTATGGAATATTCCCACAAAATAAGTTGACACTTGGAGTGATGGCTGATGGGAGCCATTGTAAATGGGAAATGCCTTTCCTGTCGCTCCCATCGGCCACCGCGCCGAGTGTCAACATAGATTGCACGTTGCTAACTTGAATACTCGACTTCTTGTGTTTGACCTTTAACGTCAGATTCGGCTTCTTAATGAGAAGATTATCACGGCATTTTATATTTTTTAAATTCTCTCACCGTAGTTACATGAAACACTGAACGTCAATTTTTTGTTGCCCCTGGAAGCCGTTAGATAGGCAACCTGCAACAAACACTGGCTAACGGTTTTCGCTGTTTAGTAATGTAGATTATCTTCTGATCCTATCTTTCAGTCTTACGTTGTATACTAATAAGAAAACTGTAAAACTGTCGTATCCGTGTGTTTGAACACGGTAATCTGCAAAACTGTCAGACGAATTTTCGTGACGCTCGCACATGTAACTTGAGCTCAGCGTGGGACAACGTACACGCTTTCTTTCATCATCGGATAACGGAGAAAAAAAGATACCGTACGAGCAATTTAAGATTTTTATTGTACCTATCAGTTTCAACGCGCTGACCTCCAAAAGCACCAGATGAATTTTCATGGAGTTTTCACAGGTAAATTCAGCACGGCCTTCGACAACGTACGTGCTTTACTTCATCAAAATTGGATCTCGGAGAAAAAAGATATCGAAATTTAAAGTTTTATCCAAAACCGTCGTGTCTGTCCGAATACGTTAATCTGCAAGACTGTGGGACGAATTTTCGTAGATTTTTGGCGGGTAAGTTGAGTACAACTTGCAGCAGCATATAGCCTTTATTTCGTAAAAATCTGCTCACTGAAAAACAACTACCGTAATCCAATTTTTACAATGCCAAAGTAGCTCAGTCACATTTTCACAACCAAACCGCTAAACCGAAAATAAATTTGGTATGGAGCTGGCTGGAATCCTGAGGGAGTAAAAGGAAATCGACGTCTAAGAGTGTGAACTTACTTTTTACACCAGTTGTAAGGTGGGCGTGTCATTCCGATTTTTGTAAGTTATCGATGTGCACGTCAGAGAGAAAGAGCGAGTTATGCCATCGTTAGACAATCATTGGTCTTGTTGTGTCACACTCTTTGCGTCTGAGCAGTTTGATACATTCTTAGTTGAAGTGTGACAGCTGATGGACTTATTCTGAGTGCTGTGTTGCCTCGTGATGGTATATGTTAGATGAAGAAAGATTTATTGTAAAGGACAGTAAGGATGAATATGATGTATATACTGGAAGGCGAAAAGAATGTAAGTTTTCAATAATGTTATTATTTATGAAGAGAAGTAATCTGAGGTAAGACTGCAGCACCGCGCAGCTAATTTTTTATAATAATTATTTTCAACTAGTTAACTTGCTCAGAGCTGAAGAAAGGCCACCCTACTTCCTGAGTCATGCATTAAGGTATCAACCAATTAAGCTGTTTGGTTTTTATAGAAACTCTGTTGACGTTGTACCCTTTTCAAATCATTATACGCTTTGTTAATCATAGTAGTGTTCAGACGAGTGTTCTGTGTGAAGATCACGCGAAGCTATATTCTGTCTTTCCGAATACATACTTCGTTCTAAAATTGTCGTCTTGGAATATCATTTCATAGAAACAGTTCCTCTCCCCAGCCCACTGTTAAAAGAAGGTTTATCATTACGCACTACCACATTGCACTATACTGTATGCAACAGTACAAATATTGTTCCGGAATTTTATTTAAAAAGTAGAAATTTATCTTAGCCGCTGCCTGCTTGCTGTTCGCTGTTGCGCTTTCGAGAAATGTGCAACAATGTTGTCAAGACGCGAGGTAAGTGGAAATTTCTGATTAGGGCTAGATAATTGTTATATTCCAGTTGCGCATTTAATATAAACACACGTTGTATTCAAACTAGTAACAGTTCACTTTAAATTAAGTTTGTAAAGGAACTTAATTATTTTTTTCTTATTGATAAATGTATAGATAATTAATCGACTCTCACAGCAAAGATCCACTTGAAAAGTATTTATCACTGACTGACAAAAGAAGCTTTACGCTCTTCGTTTATTAGTTTTAGTATTCGTTGCCCTTCGTTGTTCTCATGTTCTGCTGATACGACGTTCTGTGTAATTTTAAAGTGAAGTTGTGTTATACAATGAAAGCAATTCGTGAACAATATGGTTTCCTGATTTACGATACCATCGATCCCAGCTACTGTAACTCTGGAAGATTATTATTATTTTAATTTTGTATGGAGAATTTAGATGGGGGCGACGATCTTCACGACGGCGCTGCCCAACAAAGGATGATGATGATGATGATGATGATGATTGGTTTGTGGGGCGCTCAACTGCGCGTTTATCAGAGCCCGTACAAATTTCGAACCTTTGCTCAGCCCAATCTCGTCACTTTCATGATGATGATTAAATGATGAGGACAACACAAACACCCAGTCATCTCGAGGCAGGTGAAAATCCCTCAACCCGACGGGAATCGAACCTTGGACCGAGAGCTCGGGAAGCGAGAACGCGACCACGAGACCACGAGCTGCGGACCTCAACAATAGAGGTACGTCAATGTGTTCATCTCTTTCCCATCGTGGCCGCCAATGTCAATTTCAATATATTTGCCGCGACATTCAGAACCTGCAATCTTTCTTTTCATTTAATTACGAAGTCCGATTATTTTCTTTCTCAGATGAATAAACGCATTTTAGCCACAATTCTTTTTACCCGGGCCGTGGGGAATAATAGTATTTAGAACGTACGTGCTTCTATACCAATCCTCCGTTCGCATACGAACGTTAACTATACCTATGACCCATTTCCTTCAAAGTATTAATTCTTATCTTGAACCACTCACTCGCGAATGTACGCGCTCTCTTATTTTATGTACTCAGTGGGGTATATTCTTTAATAACGTTATTTATAATACGGAGTGGCTTAGTTTCCACAAATGACCTTTGCCTGTGTCGCAACGGCGCTTCACGCGTAATATTACGCGACATTCATAACAACACTCATTTCGAGACACCGGCTGGCTAAACTTCTAACAATTTTAACCGGGCGGATAAAAGTTCTGTTTAGTCAAAGGTTGGCATACGAGTTTAAATCGTAAACAGTTTGTGAGTACATAGTTTTCGCCCTACGTACACCTTTTATGGAGTGGGAGGTGAAATTTGGACTCAATTTCATACAGAAACATTTAGTGGGGAGCTTACACAGTAAACATAACAATGCAAAAAATTATTAAATTTGTTGCATACTGTGCATGTTGTATAATATATAGTTCCTTCAACAGCACGATGCATAGATGCGCGCTCTTACCCACGTCTCATTCGGAAATGTTGCGCGTGTCATGTCGTCGTGCATGGGGGCTGTTGGGTGGGGGGCGCACGCCGCGAGCTATGCTTACCCGCTATGCTAACGCTATTGCACAAACAACAGCTTACTTAGTCACCATTACTCATCATAACAAAACTACTAACATGCAAGGACAGCCACTGGGAACGGTTGGCCCAATACGGCCTTGCAATGTGAGCTGCTAACATCCATACAGGTGCTTCTCCTTTCTACAAAGAGCAGCCCAAGGGTAATGAGACTGGTCCGGAAAAGGATAGTGGTGCTGACATAAATTTGCGATTGCCCATTCAGGTGGATATTGAAGAGGGGACGCTGGAAGGCGGACACTCCGATTTTCGTGATGGAAATTTCCGCATGCAGACAGCTTTCGCTGTTCCAACAACGCCAAGTGCGCTAATGGTTGGAAGCCTGTTGTGGCAGGCTGCGCCGAGGAGAGCTGTCCCGATTAAGTACGGCAGACGGGCGGCGTGTTTCCGCTCTGCCTGCCGCCTGCGACCTCGCCATTCGAGGCAGTGAAGGTCCTGCACCGCTGTTACAGTCCACGGCAGCCTTTCTCCAGCCCGGTCCAGTCCGCGCTGACGTCAACGCCCGGTTCTGAAAGCGGCCGCACAGACTCCTCTGTAAGAAGAGCTTACATCGAACTGAATGGCGAGCCAATTAGCAAAATTCTGCACATCACCAAGTACCCACAATGCACTCTAAAAGCCACTGCTCAGCTGATGCTGGAAGCTTATTGCTGCCTTTAGCATGAGCTCCCTTTCAGCGCTTTATCCGCTTACGGAAGGGAAACGCTTGCAAAATGTTGGTTTCACTTGCTACTGTTCATTTGTCTGTCTCTGGTTTTATTCATTTGTTTATCCTGGCAGAAACGTGGAGACCTTACTACTTTTCAGAATAGCGAAGGACACAGTAAAACAAGTGAAAGACGGAACACAAAGAAACTTGGAATTAACATCTAGTTGACATCGAGGTAATTAGAGGCGGAGCATTTAGCACAACTGGAAAAGCCTAGGACAAGTAATTCGTCGTAAATACGTTAACAGACCTGTCCTGATATTATACTGAAATGTTACAGGGCAACTTCCATCTGTATAGCTTTTCGCTGCCTTTCTTCATCACTGCTACCTTCAAAATTTCCGAGAGTGTAGGCAGGTGAAAACAGTCAAAAGCTTCCTCCAAATCTAAAAATGCTATGAAATTACTACAGGGACTGGACAAAAATATAGAAGTACCAGAAAGACGACACATTATCATGTGGAAAACAGTTGCCATTCAAAACAGCTCTCAGTCGTCTCGGAATGGATAAACACAGGTTCTGTACGGTTTTCAAGAAAATCTTAGACCATTCTTCCTGCAAAATAGTGGACAGTTCAGGTAAAAATGATGGATGTAGATAGAGATCAAGTGCCCTTCTCTCTAAAGTACACCACGTAGTAGTTGTGATCTTCAGTTCGATGACTGATTTGATGCAGCTCTCCATACCACTCTATTCTATGTGAGCCTCTCCATCTCCGAATAACTACTGCAACCTACATCGTTCTTAAAATGCTTACTGTATTCATCTCTTGGTCTCCCTCCACGACTTTTACGACCCCCCCCCCCCCCCACACACACACACACACTTTCACCGAGCAAGGTGACGCAGCGGTTAGCACACTGGACTCGCATTCGGGAGGACGACGGTTCAATCCCGCGTCCGGCCATCCTGATTTAGGTTTTCTGTGATTTCCCTAAATCGCCTCCGGCAAATGCCGGGATGGTTCCTTTGAAAGGGCACGGCCGTCTTCCTTCCCCATCCTTTCCTAACCGGATGAGACCGAGACCTCGCAGTTTGGTCTCCTCCCCAAATCAACCCGACGCAACCCCAACCCACACTTCCCTCCATTACTAAATCGGTGATCCCTTGATGTCTCAGAATGAGTCTTATCATGCTATCCCTTCTTTTGGGAATTTTATCCCCCATACTAAACTGGTAATCCCTTGATGTCTCAGAATGTGTCCTATCAATCGATCTCTTCTTTCGGTCGGGTTGTGCAACAAATTTCTTGTCTCCCCAGTTCTATTCAGTATCTCCTCATTAGTAATGCGATCTACCCATCTAATCTTCAACATTCTTCTGTAGCACCGCATTTCAAAGGCTTCTATTCTCTTTGTGTCTAAGCTGTTTATCGTTCATGTTTCACTCCATACAAATACTGCCCGACACTTAAATCTATACTCGATGTTAACAAATTTCTCTTCTTCAGAAACGCTTTTCATTCCATTGTCAGTCTACATTTTATACCCTCTCTACTTCAACCATAATCGGTTATTTTCCTGTCCAAATAGCAAGAGTCATCTACTACTATAAGTGTCTCATTTCCTAATCTAATTTCCTTAGCATCACCTGATAAAATTCGACTACATTCCATCACTCTTGTTTTGCTTTTGTTGCTGCTCATCTTATAACCACCTATCCATTCCGTTCAACTGTTCTTCCACATCCTTTGCTGTCTCTGACAGAGCTACAATGTCACTGGAAAACCTCGAAGTTTTTATTTCTTCTCTCTGAATTTTAATTTCTACTCCAAATTTTTCTGTGGTTTTCTTTACTACTTGCTGGAGTGTACAGACTGAATTATATCGGGAACTAGGCTACAACCCAGTCTCACTCCCTTCTGAACCATTGTTTCCCTTTCATGCCCCTCGAATCGCATAACTACTGTCAGGTTTCTGCATATGTTGTAAAGAGACTTTCACTCCCTGCATTTTATCCCTGCTACCTTCAGAATTTGAGAGTATTCCATATAATCCGAATAATATTGCGATTTGGTGACTTTGACGGCCAGGGTGAGATGCGACAGTTCGTCTTCGTGCTGACAAAACCAGTCCTGGACGATCCGAGCTGTGTGAACAGACGCCCCGTCGGTTTGGAACACAGCGTCACCAATGGGTAATAAACACTGCGTCATGAGATGGAACCGATCAACTAAAATGGTCGCACTCAACACACACACCTTCTTCCCCGTCGTTACTTGGTGGATGTTTTTCCGCTTTCCCTTTATCGATATACAACTTCGATGCACTGCGTCTTGGAACTTGGCTTCGTTACGGAAGCACCAACAACTTAACCACGTTCGAATTCACTCAGCTCACATGGCTATCATCATCATTTATGTTCAACCGCGCATTTCTCACAGTGTTTCCATATTTTTGTCCACCGTCTATAATTATTAACAGTGCTGAATTAACTTCACTACACAATCAATGAAGCTGCTGTATACAACGTTCATGAGACAAGTATAATAGGAAAACCACACTTTCTTTCAAAAATTCTGACTTTGGTTCAAAACGGTTCAAATGACTCTCAGCACTATGGGACTTAACTTCTGAGGTCATCAGACCCCTAGAACTTAGAACTAATTAAACCTAACTAACCTAAGGACATCACACACATCCATGTCCGAGGCAGGATTCGAAACTGCGACCGTAGCAGCAGCGCGGTTCCAGACTGAAGCGCCTAGAACCGCTCGGCAACAACGGCCGGCGTTTGTCAGCTCTTCAATGGGCATGTCAGTGGTGAACAGCCACAATACTCAGTCTTCGCGATGTAACACACAAAGCTTTAATGCTTGAAAACACAGATAAACACGCACTCGACGTTCATGACGGATAGCACCACTCATAATTGTACCGTTCTTGCTAGTAACATTTCACTCGCAGCTGCGGTTTTGTAAATTGAGTGTCGTATTTGTAATGTGATATTGTTTAGCGGGTGATTAATATTCCTATCGCATGACTTTACCTATGCACTTTTCATCATTAAAAATATCTTCTTCATGATTGCATCCCCCACAGAGAGACGGAGAAGGATATTATTGGAAAAAAATCACAACTGTGAAACTAAACTATCAGCAGAAAAATAGAAAACATTTTTCAAAAGGAACGACAACGCGAAGTTGATGCCCTTATTACACAGGAACCGATGTAGTGAGAAGTAAAGTAAAACGCATTCGTAAATATATGTGCAATGCGTTAGAAACATCTGCAAGAAACATAGCGTCACGAATCGTGTTCAGTATGAAAGTGAGCAGCGGACAGATCTTAACTAATGTGTGCATTTTTCGGTAATCAACTCATGTGATTGATAAACATTATTTTTATCTTAATTAAAATGCACAAAATAATTACATTAATTCATTTTTTTCTAAACTAAAACATTTCTCAGTGATTATACGAAAATATTTAAACTAGAAATTAACCAAATGCCGCAAAGTGCCCATTCAATTGGCATAACGTGCCCAACTAAGTGTAAAATATCACAATACGGTGCATTTAAGAGGCAGCGCTATGAAGAGTGCGCTGCTGCTACGGTCGCAGGTTCGAGTCCTGCCTCGGGCAGGTGCTAAAAATTTTTATTTTAATAACGATGTATGTGATGTCCTTAGGTTAGTTCGGTTTAAGTAGTTCTAAGTCTAAGGGGCTGATTACCTCAGATGTTAAGTCCCATAGTGCTTATAGCCATTTGAACAATTTTATGAACAGTGGTGTACAAAGGCAGTTTTCCATCACGAAGAGCCGCCGAGGTGGCCGAGCGGTTCTAGGCGCTACTGTCTGGAACCGCGCGACCGCTACGGTCGCAGGTTCGAATCCTGCCTCGGGCATGGATGTGTGTGATGTCCTTAGGTTAGTTAGGTTTAAGTAGTTCTAAGTTCTAGTGGACTGATGACCTCAGAAGTTATGTCCCATAGTGCTCAGAGCCATTTGAACCATTTTTGAACCATCACGAAGATCTGTTCATGAGATAGGGGCTAAAATTTTTTATTATAATAACGTGTTAAACGAAAGGAATATCACCGTAATACGTCTAAAGAACAGACTATATTGCCACTGAGAATTGATCTGGCTGCTAGTAACGCAATTAATTACTTCAGTGATTCGATGTTTCAGATCGCGAAGAACTCCAGGCATACGGGGAGGGAGATGGTATGACTGGTAGGGTCTCACAGGTTAAATGTACCAGGAAGGTAGACACCACGGGAAGACATCGTCAGATGCAAAGCAAGCGTTACATGTACCGCAGACGTTAGTACTCTCGACACATTTAAACGCCCCCGCTATCAACGTTTTTAGCTCTTTGGTGAAATGACGCTTTTTGAATGGTAAGAACAAAAAAACCATTAAGAGACTGGTGCTGTTTTATTTACACGCTCCGCATTAACGTAAGAGTCTCAGAGCCACAACACAGAAAGGGGAAAGAAAAAAAAAAGTTCAAATGTGTGTGAAATATTATGGGACTTAACTGCTAAGGTCATCAGTCCCTAAGCTTACACACTACTTAACCTAAATTATCCTAAGGACAAACACACACACCCATGCCCGAGGGAGGACTCGAACCTCCGCCGAGACCAGCCGCACAGTCCATGACTGCAGCGCCTCAGACCGCTCGGCTAATCCCGCGGCAAAGAGGAAAGAAATAACCTTTGAAATAACTAGACAGAACTCATCCGTGGATGTCCTTTACTTTCCAACTGATTCTGGTAACATAAAATATCTATTTCTTAAAAAAGAAAACATACAATACGGCCATTATACTTTATTTAGGATCCTTGCCGAGGCAGCACTACAGCTCTTTTCACTGAAACGCGCTGTAAATTATTCGCCTTTGCTGACCGTAACGTGCATGTTCGCTGCATTTCGAATGCAGCATCTGTCGCCATACATCACCAGGTCCTAGCGCGATGTGTTTCAGTCCGTTGACAACTGCGGACCGCGCGCTGTGTCGGCGTTTTGGGTTTTTGTTTGTGAGTGCACGCCTGCGACAACTCTCACATACGGGCACTGCGTTTCACTTGAAAGGCGGATGACCAGAAAACATGTCCCAGGAAGTTGCCAATTTATATGCAACACGTTTATTCTTAAATGCACTGTCCTTTCGTTGATTGCTGACAGGAAAAAAGTACATACTGTCGCGTAACTACACTACTATGTAAATACAACTTGTTTACCGTTGTTATCAAAAATCTCGAAAAGTTCTTCCAAGTTTACTTAAAGAATTTACACAATGCCCTAATAAACATTCGGATGGGCACTGGAAATTTTTTTAATAACATTATAGAGTTTTTATTTTAAAACCGACGCCAAGAAAGAAAATGCATAGCTGCGCTGCGAAAATGTGCCGTTTCGTTTTCCTCCTCGCAGTCAATCGTAACGGAAAACAGGAAAGTTAGATTTATGGCTAACTTTGTAATCCCACCCGTTCGCAATTTAAAACTATGCAACATACTGTCACTGAAGCTAACCTCAGAGACCGAACAGCGGGGGAGGTCTCTCTCATACCCCGTATGCCAATCATCGCACCCGATTTATCCTTTAAATCCTAAAATCCAAATCGAGGTTTCGTTTGCAATAATAGTTGACAAGGCTCAGAGTCAGTGAGAGGGGGGGGGGGGGGGAAGAGGGGACGAACAGGAATGGTGGAGAGAGGGAAATGCACAGCAACAGCAGACAGGAGGAAGGAGAACATGGATAGATGGAGGGGGGGGGAGGGGGGGGGAGAGAGAGAGAGAGAGAGAGAGAGAGAGAGAGAGAGAGAGAGGTGGGGGGAAGGAGAGAGACAGGATGTGAGGAAGAGATGGAGAGGTGTGAGGGTGATAAATAGACCGACGAGGAAGGAGGAGATCAGGACATATATCCAGTTCCCACACATATTTATCAACTGCGAGACATTTATGGGTTCGTTAATTACATAGTGAAAGTGATAACATTCTATCTATTACTGCGACTGTGACAGGAAACTGAAGTAATATCATCAGAGACCGAAATAAAATTACCGTTATACACTGAAGCGCCAAAGACATTGGTATAGGCCTGCGTATTCAAGTACAGAGACAGGTAAACGGGCAGAATAGGGCGCTGGGTTCGGCAACGCCTGTGTAAGGCAACAAGTGTCTGGCGCAGTTGTGAGATCAGTTACTGCTGCTACAATGGCAGGTTATCAAGATTTAAGTGAGTTTAAACGTGGTGTTACAGTCGGTGCACAAGCAATGGTACACTGCATTGCGACTTAGCGATGAAGTGGGGATTTTCCCGTACAATCATTTCACGAGTGTACTGTGAATGTCAGGAATCCGGTAAAACATCAAATCTCCGACATCGCTGCAGCTGGAAAAATATCCTGCAAGAATGGGAGCAAAGACGACTCAAGACAACCGTTCAGCGTGACAGAAGTGCAATCCTTCCGCAAATCGCCGCAGATTTCAATGTTGAGCCATCTACAAGTGTCAGCGTGCGAACCATTCAACGAAACATCATCGATATGAGCTATCGGAGCCGAAGGCCCACTCGTGTACCCTTCATGACCGCACGACACAGAGGTGAGACCGTCAACACCGACATTGGAGTGTTGATGACTGGAAACATGTTGCCTGGTCGGACGAGTCTCGTTTCAAATTGTATCGAGCGGATGGACGCGCACTGGTATGGAGACAACCTCATGAATCCATGGACCCTGCATATCAGCTGAGGACTGTTCAAGCTGGTTGAGGCTCTGTAACGGTGTGGGGCGTATGCAATTGGATTAATATGGGACCCCTGATATGTCTGTATACGATTCTGACAGGTGACACGTATGTAAACATCCTGTCTGATCACCTGCATCCATTCATGTCCATTGTGCATTCCGATGGACTTGGGCAATTCCAACAGGACAATGCGACACCCTACACGTCCAGAATTGCTACAGCGTGGCTCCAGAAACACTGCTCTGAGTTTAAACACTTCCGCTGCTGGCCACGAAACTCCCCAGACATGAACATTATTGAGCATATCTGGAATGCCTTGTAACGTGCTGTTCAGAAGAGATCTCCGTCGTACTCTTACGGATTTATGGTCAGCCCTGCAGCATTCATGGTGTCATTTCCCTCCATCACTACTTCAGACATTAGTCGAGTCCATCCCACGTCGTGTTACGGCACTTCTGCGTGCTTGCGGGGGCGCCGCACGACCTTAGCAGGTGTACCAGTTTCTTGGCTCTTCAGTGTACTTTAGTACAGTATAAAAGTTTTAATTATCACATCGAAAGTATAAAGCAACATTCTGCAGCCATGGTACACACTGATTACCGGTAGCATCGTTGCTCACCGCTAAAGAAGCCAAAACTAAATGGCGCAGCTCAGTGATAAAGTGGAGCATGGTGCTGTAATTTGCTCGTAGCATTTGAGGGAGAACATCGCTGCAACTATTCATCCTGCCACACCGCCGCGTCGTGTGACATGGAGCTCACGTTGCGCACAGGCTTCCAGTTTGGTCACAGTAAAACACACAAAGTCACCACACGCCTGCTCATATTTATTATACACTCGTGTCGTGAGACAAAACACTATAACCACATGATTAATAGATTGTTTGTCCGTCCTTGGAATGAAATACACCACTGATTCTGCGTATCAGGGATCGGAGAGTTTGTTGGTAGATTTGTGGAGGTATATGGCGGTAAATGTATGCGCACGGGTCATTTAACTCGCGGAAATAACGGGCCGCGGATTTGCGTACGCGGTGATGGCACCCGATTGCGACCAAGATGAGTTCCATACGGTTTGCATCAGGCGAATTTAGTCGCCGAGACATCAACGTTCATTATACGAGGTGCATTCAAGTTCTAAGGCCTCCGATTTTTTTTTCTCCGGACTGGAAAGAGATAGAAACATGTGCATTGTTTTAAAATGAGCCACGTTCATTGTCAATACGTCCCAGACATGGCAGCACCGTACGGCAGATGGAATTTTACCGCCAGCGGCGAGAATGAGAACTGTTTTAAATACTTAAAATGGCGACGTTTTCCTTACTTGAACAACGTGCAGTCATTCGTTTTCTGAATTTGCGTGGTGTGAAACCAATTGAAATTCATCGACAGTTGAAGGGGACATGTGGTGATGGAGTTATGGATGTGTCGAAAGTGCGTTCGTGGGTGCGACAGCTAAATGAAGGCAGAACATCGTGTGACAACAAACCGAAACAACCTCGGGCTCGCACAAGCCGGTCTGACGACACGATCGAGAAAGTGGAGAGAATTGGTTTGGGGGATCGCCAAATGACTGTTGAACAGATCACCTCCAGAGTTGGAATTTCTGTGGGTTCTGTGCACACAATCCTGCATGACGACCTGAAAATGCGAAAAGTGTCATCCAGGTGGGTGCCACGAATGCTGACGGACAACCACATGGCTGCGTGTGTGGCATGTTGCCAAGCAATGTTGACGCGCAACGACAGCACGAATGGGACTTTCTTTTCGTCGGTTGTGACAATGGATGAGATGTGGATGCCATTTTTCAATCCAGAAACAAAGCGCCAGTCAGCTCAATGGAAGCCCACAGATTCACCGCCACAAAAAAAATTTCGGGTAACCGCCAGTGCTGAAAAAATGATGGTGTCCATGTTCCGGGACAGCGAGGGCGTAATCCTTACCCATTGCGTTCCAAAGGGCACTACGGTAACAGGTGCATCCCACGAAAATGTTTTGAAGAACACATTCCTTCCTGCACTGCAACAAAAACGTCCGGGAAGGGCTGCGCGTGTGCTGTTTCACCAAGACAACGCACCCGCACATCGAGCTAATGTTATGCAATAGTTTCTTCGTGATAACAACTTTGAAGTGATTCCTCATGCTCCCTACTCACCTGACCTGGCTCCTAGTGACTTTTGGCTTTTTCCAACAATGAAAGACACTCTCCGTGGCCGCACATTCATTCACCAGCCGTGCTGCTATTGCCTCAGCGATTTTCCAGTGGTCAAAACAGACTCCTAAAGAAGCCTTCGCCGCTGCCATGGAATCATGGCGTCAGCGTTGTGAAAAATGTGTACGTCTGCAGGGAGATTACGTCGAGAAGTAACGCCAGTTTCATCGATTTCGGGTGAGTAGTTAATTAGAAAAAATATCGGAGGCCGTAGAACCAGAATGCACCTCATAATGCTCCTCAAACCACGGTAATTCGGTTCTGGCTCCAAGAAGCGGACAATTATACTGCTGAATGATGACATCACCGTCAGGGTAGACATCAAGCATGAAGGGATACAGGTGGTTCGCACTTGTGCCTTCGATTCCTACTACGGGTCCCATGCAGGCGCAGGAGAATTTCTCCCATAGCATAATACTATTCCTACTAGCCTGCTCCATGGCGCGTTGCACGTTTCGAGCCGCCATTCACCTACATGTCGGCGTTTGGAGGGGGGGGGGGGGGGAAGACTATCGACCTAGTGTAGCAAAAACGTGATTCACCCGTAGAGCCGTAGAGCCGGCACGTTGCCATTAATTGACGGTCGAATCCCGATGGTCGCGTGTCCACTGCAATCGTAATTGAAGATGTCGTTGGGTCAACATGTGAACACGTAGGGGTACTCTGCTGCGGAGCGCTGTGTTCAAAATTTTACGATGAACGATGTGCCCCGAAACACTTGTGTGTGCACCAGCATTGTGCTCTTTCTGCAGAGGTACAACGGATCACCATCTATCCTACTATACAGAGCAGACAAGCCTCCGATCCCCACGTTCTGTGAAGAGTAGTGGACGTCCAACCATTTAGCGCCTACCCCTTTCCGTAGATGCTCACGACAGTAGCACGTGAACATTCGACCAGTTTCGCCGTTTCCGAGATACTCTTTCAGAGGCTCTGCGTAACAGTAAGCTGTCATTTGCCACAGACGTTTACCTCAATGGCGTCCCCCAATTGCAGCAGATATCTTCGCTCGGGTGATCCCCCTTCCGTGTCTGCTCAACTTACATACATTTGTTACTGCGCCACCAGGCGCCATCCAAAATCGCGGAGGAGGTGGTCAAAATGTTCTGGCCTATCAGTGTACACGGCGACAGGAGCTGTCTGAGCGGACAGAAAGCTACACTTCTGAATACCATATCGGATGAGCGCGGACAGTACCGTTTATACTGATTTATAATGTAGTTCTTACGATAGGGAACGTATGTAGCGCCGTAAAAATGGGCACTAACTAAAAAATGACACATTTGTCTTTCTTTAGGTTCCTAGTAACCCTGGGAGGTATGAAACAGTACGTTACCGGGCTGCTTATTTACGATTCTTTTGCAACCTATAGTTAAGAAAGTAGTTTTCTTTTAAGATCAAAAAATGGCTAATAAACAACAGAAGAGCTGACTTTTGCAGAAAGACGTAAAAAACATGAAATTTTATTCTCTACACATGCAGTCAAATCAGTGAATGTGGAACATCCGAAACTTGTGTGGAATGCAATACTTACATCATTTAACGTACCAAATAAACCACCATAACTAGCTGAAGGGAAAACCACACAGACGTGATAATATGTCAAACGCAATAAAACTACTTCCCTACATAGAATAAAAGTATTTCACAATTCCTACATCCGTGCTACAGATGGCGAGACTCTTCAAAGCACTCGCTTTTGAAGCACAAGTAATTGCTATGTCTACAACTTTGCTTCCGCCGTTTTTTTTTTCTCTCGAAGTTCGGGGCTTTTTGCGAAAAACTTACAAAAAAATTATGATTCATAGTATTGCACATCGCTGGCCACTACATTCTCCCATCTTTCCGATAGCAAACGAATCCCGTGGCGGAAGAACTGGGCGTCTTTTGTGGGGATCCGTGAATCGATGCAATTTTGCACTTTTTCATATGATCGGAAGTGCTGGTCAGCCAGACTGTATGGCACTGATTGAAAAAGCTGGTAGTCAGAGAGAGAGCAACGTATGGAGAATACGGCGGGAGGGATAGGACTTCTCATTTGAACGTTTCCATGCATAGTTTGACGGGTTTTGCGACATGGGGTCGAGCACTGACCAGCTGCTGTATTGTAGCCGCTTGTGTATCAGTGCTGGGCTCGAACGCATCAATTACTTTCGATAATGTCGTCCTGTGACTGTCTTCATCTGTTTCAGTAGCTACGAAAACGTTCTGTCTTCCACCGCCATGCCGGTCTTCGACATCAAAATCACCGTTCTTAAGGCGTTGAAAACATGCTCTGCACGTTCTTCCACTAATAGTTCCCTCACCATTGGTCTTACCCGGCATTTTAAGAGCCACAGCCGCAGATTTCTTCATGTTAAAGTAGAAAATTAAAACTTCCCGCAAATGGCGAGAAATAGGTACGTAAGCTGACGTACTTAATCGAGAATAATCTCATGATGCAATCACAAATCGACTAATATTTCTATGGCATTATGTTTACAGATGCCTAAGCTTATTGTATTACACCTATGACCAATCACCTGAACCCAACTTGCTGCTACTGCTGTCTTTTGCAAAACGGCGGAAGCAAAGTTGTAGCCCGTAAACATATACAAAAATATTATTGCCCCCTCCTGGAACCTGGGTACAGCCTTTTCATTCATTACTGGATTCTCTAGAATTGCTAACGATCATTGTTTGCGATTTCACTAAACTGCAGAGTACTAGCGTGCTTCGGAGAGTATCAGAATGAGTTACCGTACTTCCATGACCACCAAAATCACAGAATTTAATCGTAACCGATACTCCGGGACAACCTGGGCTGTACGCGCCATGGATCCTCAAACGAGAAACCCGACGCAGCTGGCTACGGCGCTTGAGTTTGGTTGGTTGGTTGGTTGGTTGGTTGGTTGGTTGGTTTGGGGAAGGAGACCAGACAGCGAGGTCATCGGTCTCATCGGATTAGGGAAGGGCGGGGAAGGAAGTCGGCCGTGCCCTTTTAAAGGAACCATCCCGCCATTTGCCTGGAGCGATTTAGGGAAATCACGGAAAACCTAAATCAGGATGGCCGGACGCGGGATTGAACCGTCGTCCTCCCGAATGCGAGTCCAGTGTGCTACCACTGCGCCACCTCGCTCGGTCGCTTGAGTTTCCGTGGTTCCACATCCCTGTCTGTACCTTCCAGAACCTCACATTCTTCCTGCGGAGTCCGCGCAGCAAAACCTGGTTATTCAGGCACTAATCGTTCAAATGGCTCTGAGTACTATGGGACTTAGCTTCTGAGGTCATCAGTCCCCTAGAACTTAGAACTACTTAAACCTAACTAACCTAAGGACATCGCACACATCCATGTACGAGGCAGGATTCGCACCTGCGATCGTAGCGGTCGCGCGGTTCCAGACTGCAGCGCCTAGAACCGCTGGGCCACTCCGGCCGGCTTCAGGCACTAATGTGACTGGTCAGTGTACTATCGCTAAGGTTCCAAAGCGTTCTACATTAAATATAAAAGGAAGATAATTATCAATCTTTGGAGATACGTTTTGTGTACTACTTGACGACATTAGTTCATGGGGCACGACACGTTTTGAAACCCACCGAATCAATTATATAAGACGTGTAGAGTTCCGAATCTTGGCCCCGCTTGGGAAATTTCTACGCACGCGCATGCCTACGACCAAACTTTCCGCCAAGTCATGAACTGCTAGGAAAAGAGTGTCTCATTGAATATGTGGAGAAGAACTGACACCGTCACCTACCAAGCGAGGTGGCACGGTGGTTACCACACTGGACTCACATTCGAGACGACGACGGCTCAAACCCGTCCGGCCATCCTTATTTAGGATTTTCCGTGATTTCCCTAAATCGCTTCAGGCAAATGCCGGGATGGTTCCTCAGAAGGGACACAGCTGGCTTTCTTTCCCATCCTTCATTAATACGACGGGACCGATGACCGTACTATTTGGTAGCCTCCCCCCAAAATCAATCCTTCGCACCCTCCCCCTTTCCCCGCCCTCCAATATCGCCACCAAGTTTCACGGAGCCACCCTTATTTTCTTCCAAATGATAATTAAAACTTTATGACCACCCTTGTCCGGCGCAGTACCTTCGCTGACGTTCCGGGCACATGGCACACGTGACGGACAAAGGTGGTTGCGGAATTTAACGAGCAAACGGTTACAGGTTACGGGACACAGTGCCGCTGCAAGTACGTGCTCCCCCGGTTTGCGTAATCAGTGGTCTGGGACAATGGCACGACCGCTCAGCGCCGCACCGCACTCCAAAACCATTGTCCGGCTGCGCGCTGTTGCTAACCGCGAAACCCAACAGCAGCGACGCAAAGTGGGCAGCCGCGCAAGTGCCGCCGATCGAAACTCTGTAATCTCTCCCGCTGCTGCGTCCAGGTCCTCAGGGAGCATAAAATACTTGTCCAATCACAAGACGTCATAGAAAACCTACCCACAGCTGTAAGTTTCTCATCAAAGACCGCTAATGCTCTCAATTACGAGGTGTGTTCAAATGTAGACGTAACAAGTTTGTTATGTCGCGCCTTGTATCGGTCGGATTAGCGCTGTTTTTTTCGTTTTTGTGTTGGTAAACCTGGTTGGAAAGTATCTGGGCACTGATGAGCCTAAACATTATTGTTACTCACCACTGCGAGATTTAATGCTGTCTCGTGGTGCTGTGGATCTGCTGCCTTTTCGTTTCTGTTCTTTTGGATATTATTCTTGTCATCAACTTGGATGCATGAGCCGTTACGCCGATGGTGCGATAATTCTCGCACTTGTCGGCTGTTGCTGTCATCGGAATTCCGTGGCTGATGTGTTTCCGAAACTCTGATAATATATCGCCGGTCTCGTACACACGACACACCAACGTGAATAGTTGTTTTGTTGCCTCTTCCCCCTCAATTTATTTTACGGATTGCCGATAGAATGTTACCTATCCCTTCTGCCTTATTTGATCTTAAGTCGCACAAAGCTCTTTTAAAATCGGATTCTAGTTCCAGATCTCTTATCCTTTCTATACCAACTCTCGTTTCTTCTTCCATCACGCCATTAGACAAGTCTTTCCCATAGCCACATACGTCGGGAAACCTATGTGCTGCCACGCAGTATCAATGCTGTGCTGCACTGCGAAGGTGGATCAACACGCTATTGAGCAAATGTTTTGCTTTTCCTCGTGAGTCTCTCTCTCTCTCTCTCTCTCTCTCTCTCTCTCTCTCTCTCTCTCTGTGTGTGTGTGTGTAGGCGAAGACTAACGCCTGTAGCTGCCTCTCGGGTTAGAGAAGAGGCGCTCGGTCGTGGCAGGTGAGCGGTTAATGTGGCCGCCAGCAGAAGAGAACACCATCCGCCGAGCCATCGCCCAGATTGCCGCGCCTTTCTCTCGCCGAGCAGCCGCCACATCACTCAGCAGCCGCCAGCCGCCTGTAAGATGGCAGTACCTCTACCGGCGCTCGCTTCTATCTGCCCATAAGCCGCACCGCTGTCCCAGATTCCCAAGTGCACTCTAAACGCGCAACAACGCCGCTCCTTTCGCTTCGCCCCTGGGAAAACGTCCCTTATCGCATCAGCCCTCTCCTCCTTGCCCCGTTATTACCAATTCAGGGGTTTTCTCTCTCTCTCGCTCCACGTATCGCTTCTCGCCTACAGAACGTCTCCCAGCAGCTGTATCCGCACTGGGAATCTCGTTACCGTCCGCGGTAACAAATGCCGACGGGGCGACAGCGCGGCATTCAGCTGTCCGTAAAAGCTTCCGTGGGTTTTCCAATGGAGCTCCATTTTAACAGGCTGATTTCCACTGTACTCAGGGTATCTGCTCTTTCTTTACGACCACTGGCGAAATAATTTTTTGTGAGTGGTTTCTGACAGCTGAGCATATTCATCGTCTCACGTAGGCAGGCGTTCTTATGTCGAAAACTGCTGCATTCGCAGCCTGCTTCTGGCCTCTTCCAAACACACACACACACACACACACACACACACACACACACACACACAATTGGCCGCTCAGTTCACGCACACTCACATAAAATTGTATTTTCATAAAAAAGAAACCTGTTCTACACAGGAAAAATTCTGTAAACGCGTTAAACAAAGAAGCCAAGTTTAACAGCAACATTCCTAAAGCTTATTGTTTCCTAAAGAAGCCATAATTCACCAGCTGTAAGCATGATATATATTTAAAAATGTTTGTATGCATGCAAATACGTAAAAATATTAAACATATGTTTACACATATGGAAACACGAAGAAATTCTATATTTTGTCTTACTTTTGTAAAACTATGGCTGCAGTATATAACACTGTAACACACATGCGTGTGTTTAACAGACCTAGTGGTAACCTGTTTTCAAAAATGATATAAACTGATACGGTCGCAGGTTCGAATCCTGCCTAGGGCATGGATGTGTGTAATGTCCTTAGGTTAGTTAGGTTTAAGTAGTTCTAAGTTCTAGGGGACTGATGACCTCAGATCTAAGTTCTAGGGGACTGATGACCTCAGATGTTAAGTCCCATAGTGCTCAGCGCCATTTGAACCATTTTTGATATAAACTGACATCCAAGCCCTTTAAGGTCAGCCTCAATTAAATAAGTAATTATTTAAATAAAAATATGATTAATATAAGAGAATCTTTTTAAATTAAATTAAAAAGTATAAAATAGATTCCTAACGCCAGCTAGGTGGTCTTGAAAATTTTTACTTGTAAATTTTTAACTGTTATGACAGTACTTGTGAGATTAAGAACGAAAAACGTGGGGCACATGCGATACGCAGCCAATGCAAGAATAGTTCACCTGCTACGTATTATCTTCTGAATGCACTCCACGTTTCTCATTCTAGATCTTACGAGTATTTTCATAGCAATTAAAAATTCACAAGAACAAATTAGTAATCTGTATGGGACTAGTAGAAATTATTTTATACTTTTTAGTCCGATTTCGAAATGTGTTATATTAATAATTTATTTTCATTTAATGATTTATTTTCTGTTCTTTAGTCTCATGAGTGTGAGTGTGAAATTTCTTAGTGGACTTTAACCATTTTGATAACATTAAATTTTTATTTAAATAATTACCTATGTATATATGCTAGCTTTTTACGAGTGGTTTCACTCATGCATGTGTACATCTGCAACCATCTTCTCTCCCCACCCCCCCCCCCCCCCTCCTCTCTCTCTGCTCAGTCGTGCCTGTCCACTCTCATACCACCTGCAAGACGCAAGGCATTCCAATACTACCCACACAATTTGTTGGTCCTGCAGGGCAGCCGAGATGTCAGGTGATACTAAAATTTTTCAACCGACCCCTACCCCAAGCAAACAGGCAGACAAGAAAGCGAGTTAACCTTGTATTGTCATCCAGTTGTGAGCTATGTTTAAAATTTCCGGTCAGCGTCCCATTGGGAAGTTAGTTTAAAATCACATGCAAAAATTCATCTGAACACACAGATAAGAAAGCGACCTAATAAAACGTGTTAATATCACGATTAGTGCCTGTAGGTGGTTTGTTTCCTCTTTTGCGAAAGTAATACAGTGACAGTGTCAACAATGGATAAAATTAAATTGATTTATTATGCTCCCGGTATAAAAACAAGTTTCGAAATTGGTTGCAAGGGTTAGCATTAAGGCGCTTCATGTACGGTACTAATAAGGCTGGTAAGACCTACTCGCAGAACGAGTACATCTCACACTGTCTGTGAACATAAAACGTTTCTTCTCATCTGGAGCTTCTACAGCGGTCTTGAGAAGTTTCAATTGTGCGCTCGGGTAGAGACCACGCTCTCTTAGCGAAACGATTGTTGGCGAACTTCAATTACTCTATGAATTGCTTTATATATACTAAATGAAGGTAGCCAGCATGGCTTTGACACGCGAGATAAGGTTAAAATTGTCACTACTCCTGCTGTCAGAAGACGTTTCCAACCTTTGGATTGGAAAGCGAGCACCAAAAACAATCGCTACACTGTCTTCAACAGGTTCCTAGCATCTCCTCCGTAAACAAACCAGGACAACAGTTCGAAGTTTAAAAAGGACCAACACACAAAGAAGCACCACAAGTTTCTGCTCGCACAAATGGAATTTACTGTCTTCTATACGACCTCTCCAAGTCCGACTCGGTGTTATCATACCGTGCCCCCAACTAGCCGATGTGTCCATGCTCTGACGTTAGACCTCTGTCCACCCACCTAACGCTCACTCATTACGTCGCTCACTTTCTCACAAAAACCGGGAAACAGCTGAGCCATTCACATCCACGCACAGGAACAGCACTTACCAGTTTTTTTTCTTTTTCTTTAGCAGAGGAATAGCTTTACTAATCATTAAAGATCGCACGCTCCGGACTCCATAAACGCAACACTTTTAAACCCTCAGCTTCGACCCACAAAGTCCACGAACCCCTTCCTACCGGGTCTTTAACAGCGTTTTGACGATTTCAAGTTTGGATAAAAATAAAATACCTCGACGGTGGCGCCGGCTACTACTAGTGCTGAGTGTCAAGATTCATTCCAAATACAGGTCAGTAATCATGATGTACCGGTCGAAGCAACACGGTCCGTACGCGATGGAGTGCTGTTTTCGCTGAATGAATCTGCCGTGCGCGTGCAACGTACATTTCGTAAGCATTTCAAGATTCAGCCGTGATATTCAATTCTTGCTCGTGGAACAATACTGAACTGCGTAAGAAACTTCCGTGCGACTGCCAGTGGACCGAATCGAAAGTGAGCCGGCCCTCGGAAAACTGTCGGAACTCCCGAGAACATCGAACGTGTGCGTAGCAGTTTACAGGTAAGCCCTCCCCGTTCGTTACGAAACCGTGCTCAAACGACCGGCCAAGAAGCTTGTTACAGTTAAAAGACCGAATTCGCAATGACATTTCCAGAATCCCGCAGCAGTTACGAAACATGTGTGGAACACCTCGAGTATTGTGTAGCTGCGAATGGTCGACTTTCGTCAGGTAGTATTTCATACGTACACTTGAATGAATAATGTACTTTGCGTAAAATGTTCAACTCCGTTTTGCGACTGGTTTGTGTGTTACTCAAATATGAAACCTTCCAACTATTGTGAAACATCCTGTACTCAGTCAGGGCGCCGGCTGAATTGCCATTTCGTGAGCTCCAAAACGGCGTCTTTCGGCCAGTCTGCCTCCAGGATAGGAGGTACGCACTTCAATTTGCTATTTCCTGGTAATACTCAAAGTAATTGCTATGAGATGGCACTGTCTGTGAAGTCTTCCAGAAGCTTCTTTCCCAAAGGGTATTATGAAACACCAGCAATCCTGTGCAAATCACTCGCTTCTGAAAACAGATGCGTCGGTTTAGGCCGGATTAAAGGAAGACCGGCCATTATCTCCACGTTGGAGAACAGTCCCCATCAACAGAAACGGAAAAACCGGCCCTGGTGGTCACAATAGCGACCACTGCTCTCCGGCGGCCACGGCCAGGAAATTTTTATCTTACAAACACTGCTAACAGTAAGTTACAGAGCCAAGGTTGGCTTTGCTGTACATTACTTACTACATCGCACATAGATAGTATACCTGGTCGAATGACAGTTTGTGCATATAGAAAATTTAAAAAACACAGTTACAAATTTATTTCACTACTTGAGGCAAAGGACACTTAGCAAAAAACACAGACGAAGATTACACTTCATACATTACCCCTGAAGTCTAGTACAGTTCGTGTGAGAGAGAGGTGCCACAGATTCAGCTGGTGGGCCTCTCCGACGTCGCCATGCTTACCTGTGGACAATGAAAATACAGTGAGCCCACATCACTTATACAAGTGTAAAATATAGTGCTACCACTCAGCACTAAACGAAAGACAACAACATTTATGGTAAATAGCTGTCTAATTCTCTCTGTGGCTTCTGGGAGTAGTAACCTGTACTGACACAGTAAATTCGGGGCAGTGACACACAGTGGCTTTATCTTTCTCTCCTTTCTCGATTAATGATAGAATTTATTTTGAAACATTTGAGTACATGCGCCAATGTATTACAGAAGTGACACGCAGTGCTGTCTGTTTGTGGCGCGTGAAAATATTTCAATTTTTGTATTGTCTGTGGATATCCGTAATTTAATTTTTTTCTCTCGTCGATGATACACTTTCAAATGGTTCAAATGGCTCTGAGCACTATGGGACTTAACATCTGAGGTCATCAGCCCCTAGACATAGAACTACAAAAATCTAACTAACCTAAGGACATCACACACATCCATGCGCGAGGCAGGATTCGAACCTGCGACCGCGGTAGCAGCAGCAGCGCGGTTCCGGACTGAAGCGCCTAGAACCGCTTGGCCACAGCGGCCGGTCGATACACTTTCGATTATTTTGTAAAAGATTTAACTGATAAGCAAATAGTAGGATGTATAGTATGAAAGAAAATATTTATTTGTAATCATTTTGTAAACTCTGGAGAGAGAGCCGCAATTACGACAAAGACATGACTTGTTGAGCGAGGGGATATTCAGACAGTCCGTAGCAAACAGTGTCTGCGAATAGTGGTGTACAATGGTGGTGGCCACCAGAAGAAATGTGGCACGGTGGCTCGGTGCGGGTGAAGTAGTGGTGTGCTGGGAGGATGAAAGAAGCCCTTAGTGCTGTGGACTATGAGCCACAAAATTTCGCTGGAGGCACAGAGACAGAGAGAGGAAAATGCAAGTTCGCCACTACAATTACTATATGTATTTCGACAATGCTACGTAACAACACAGATATTCGTATCAAACTTTGCAAAGTACAGGGCTCAGCACTTCTTGAACAGTTCTAATATTGAACGATATTGCTGTGAATGATTTGAGAGGTTTCATGACTGTTTTCAGCATGATTGTAAAACTATGTATGTCGTGAAATATTGAAACAATGGCTGAATAAATTAACAGCTGCACTGACATAAAGTGACACAGTAGCGTCAGTCAAAGTTCATTAATGCTGTATGGTACTAAAATTCATTTTGAAGAACATATTTTCGTTTCATGAAATAGTATGGTAGCTACAGTGTACGTTATGTGCAGTGAAATGTTTAAATATGACATATCAATTGTAAACATATTCAATGAGCATTTGGTACCTACAGAAGAACTCATGAATACCTGAAAAGGACACAGAAATGAACGTTAAGTCTGAAAAAACGCAAACATGTATTTATAAACACTTACTTTAAGTCGGATACCAAGAATCACTGCATACAGGGTGTTACAGTAAGGTACGGCCAACCTTTCAGGAAACATTCTTCACACACAAAGAAATAAAATATGTTATGTGGACATGTGTCCGAAAACGCTTACTTTCCATGTTAGAGCACATTTTATTACTTCTCTTCAAATCACATTAATCATGGAATGGAAACACACAGCAACAGAACGTACCAGCGTGACTTCAAACACTTTGTTACAGGAAATGTTCAAAATGTCCTTCGTTAGCGAGGATACATGCATCCACCCTCCGTCGCATGGAATCCCTGATGCGCTGATGCAGCCCTGGAGAATGGCGTATTGTATCACAGCCTTCCACAATACGAGCATGAAGAGTCTCTACATTTGGTACCGGAGTTGCGTAGACAAGAGCTTTCAAATGCCCCCATAAATGAAAGTCAAGAGGGTTGAGGTCAGGAGAGCGTGGAGGCCATGGAATTGGTCCGCCTCTACCAATCCACCGGTCACCAAATCTGTTATTGAGACGCGTACGAACACTTCGACTGAAATGTGCAGGAGCTCCATCGTGCATGAACCACATGTTGTGTCGTACTTGTAAAGGTACATGTTCTAGCAGCACAGGTAGAGTATCTCGTATGAAATCATGATGACGTGCTCCACTGAGCGTAGGTGGAAGAACATGGGGTCCAATCAAAACGTCACCAACAATGCCTGCCCCAACCTTGATGCTAGTACTGTAGAGCAATGAGTAGCATGTCAACACAAGCACCGAAGTCAACATTACCTTCCTTCAATTGGGCCAACTGGCGGTGAACCGAGGAAGCACAGTGCATACCGACGAAACTAAAAAGAGCTCTAACATGGAAATCAAGCGTTTCCGGACACATGTCCACATAACATCTTTTCTTTATTTGTGTGTGAGGAATGTTTCCTGAGTGTTTGGCCGTACCTTTTTGTAACACCCTGTATATCGTGTAAATAAATGTATAATTAAATAATTTTCTTTATACTGTAGACCGTGATAATGCCTTGCCCGAATAGGCTAAACATGCTTGGTAGACATAAGTAAAACATTTACCTGCAAAAAGAGGCTAAGTTTAGAAGCATTATGTATCGGAAAATGATCACAGTCATTTCACAACATTGTACTAACTGCTGAGTAATTTCGATAGTATTTTGTTTTGTTTTCAAATATTGTAATGAATAACGTAATGAGCAAGAGCACGCAGTCCCCCCCCCCCCCCTCTCTCTCTCTCTCTCTCTCTCTCTCTCTCTCTCTCTCTCTCTGTGTGTGTGTGTGTGTGTGTGTGTGTGTGCGCTTTTCCGTGCCTATGTTATTTGTTACTTGAATGCAATGCCGATAGTTCTTACTTTGAGTTGTGCTCTACCAAAACTATGGTTCGGTAGTTTTGGTACATTACATAACTGAAGTAGTGGTGGGATTATCGATAGTCTTGGTAGCATTGGTATGGAAAGAAACATAAATGAATGTGTGTGTGAGAAATTGGGAGCCGATGACTTCTCTTTGTTTTGTGTTTGCCTGTTTTGCAAATAATTAGAACGGCAAGACCGTTGAGTGTTACTCCATTATGTATTTTATATCCTTAAAAAACAAACTGGATTTTATAAGCACCGTAACAAAAATCAGTTGATTGTATAACTTCTGCGCTTTTACGTGAAGAAAGCGAATAGTTCTGATGTGACAACAGTTTACATGCACAGACATAAAAAACATCTATATAATTACTGTTGTTACTTTGTACTCAATCCAACACTTTTCATCATGAACAAAGGAAAAAAAATTCTGATATTATTGACAAGTGGGAAAGTGGTTTATGAATAAAAGAGATACATGTGTTACATAAGCTCGACGAAGTATTGGAGCGATGTTTGATGTGTTTTGTTTTGGGTTTCTTTTTTTTAATTTTACCTTTTTTGTGGAAATTGCGTTATGTAGAGCTGTATGATTAAAAAGTATCGGTTTGTTTTTATTTTTACTATAAAATCTCTCTGTTTCACGTAACAAATCAAGAATTTCCGAATAAAACCTGAATTACACCCTGACAATATCAATTTTGCTGTAAATATTGTTTATTTTTAAGGAACTATGTGCACGTATCCTAAATGGCTTGGTCGAAGGGGGCGATTCCTGATCAGCCGTTCAAACGTGGGTTGGACCACTGCACTAAATGCCAATGACTGAGGTGACGTTTTCCAGTGTCTGTCGAGCTAAAAGCATATGTCGCCGAATCCAGAGTGGTGGTTCACCAGCCTCCGCACACAGACACTGAACTGGGCTGGTCCGAAAGGTTCCAGTTGATATCCGAATGCCCTCATGGTGGACAGCGTCCAACATCCTGAGGTAGGAAATCAGGCTGATCCACGGACCACTCTGCCATAATCTAAATGTGATCAAACAAAAGCCCCATAGAACTGCAGGAGGCGGGACCTGTCAGCTTCCCATGTTTTCCCACTAAGGCTCAAAATAGTCAACGACTGAAAGCTCTTTGTTCGTAGGTCGTTCAGGTGTGGGAGCCAAGTTAATTACGAGTCAAATAATAAACCCAAATGGCGCACTGTTTCTTGAATACATGAAATATTGTCCCCCATTCTGAGCACTGGTTGGTTAAAGCTTCGACGAACACGGTTAAATCTGGTACATATACACTCCTGGAAATGGAAAAAAGAACACATTGACACCGGTGTGTCAGACCCACCATACTTGCTCCGGACACTGCGAGAGGGCTGTACAAGCAATGATCACACGCACGGCACAGCGGACACACCAGGAACCGCGGTGTTGGCCGTCGAATGGCGCTAGCTGCGCAGCATTTGTGCACCGCCGCCGTCAGTGTCAGCCAGTTTGCCGTGGCATACGGAGCTCCATCGCAGTCTTTAACACTGGTAGCATGCCGCGACAGCGTGGACGTGAACCGTATGTGCAGTTGACGGACTTTGAGCGAGGGCGTATAGTGGGCATGCGGGAGGCCGGGTGGACGTACCGCCGAATTGCTCAACACGTGGGGCGTGAGGTCTCCACAGTACATCGATGTTGTCGCCAGTGGTCGGCGGAAGGTGCACGTGCCCGTCGACCTGGGACCGGACCGCAGCGACGCACGGATGCACGCCAAGACCGTAGGATCCTACGCACTGCCGTAGGGGACCGCACCGCCACTTCCCAGCAAATTAGGGACACTGTTGCTCCTGGGGTATCGGCGAGGACCATTCGCAACCGTCTCCATGAAGCTGGGCTACGGTCACGCACACCGTTAGGCCGTCTTCCGCTCACGCCCCAACATCGTGCAGCCCGCCTCCAGTGGTGTCGCGACAGGCGTGAATGGAGGGACGAATGGAGACGTGTCGTCTTCAGCGATGAGAGCCGCTTCTGCCTTGGTGCCAATGATGGTCGTATGCGTGTTTGGCGCCGTACAGGTGAGCGCCACAATCAGGACTGCATACGACCGAGGCACACAGGGCCAACACCCGGCATCATGGTGTGGGGAGCGATCTCCTACACTGGCCGTACACCACTGGTGATCGTCGAGGGGACACTGAATAGTGCACGGTACATCCAAACCGTCATCGAACCCATCGTTCTACCATTCCTAGACCGGCAAGGGAACTTGCTGTTCCAACAGGACAATGCACGTCCGCATGTATCCCGTGCCACCCAACGTGCTCTAGAAGGTGTAAGTCAACTACCCTGGCCAGCAAGATCTCCGGATCTGTCCCCCATTGAGCATGTTTGGGACTGGATGAAGCGTCGTCTCACGCGGTCTGCACGTCCAGCACGAACGCTGGTCCAACTGAGGCGCCAGGTGGAAATGGCATGGCAAGCCGTTCCACAGGACTACATCCAGCATCTCTACGATCGTCGCCATGGGAGAATAGCAGCCTGCATTGCTGCGAAAGGTGGATATACACTGTACTAGTGCCGACATTGTGCATGCTCTGTTGCCTGTGTCTATGTGGCTGTGGTTCTGTCAGTGTGATCATGTGATGTATCTGACCCTAGGAATGTGTCAATAAAGTTTCCCCTTCCTGGGACAATGAATTCACGGTGTTCTTATTTCAATTTCCAGGAGTGTAGTCTTCTCTGGTGAGAACCGAAAACCAAGTTGTGTTTCAATAAACAACAATTTTACCAGCTGTTGCCGGAATTTTGCGCAACATCATGCCTTTCAGCAGCTGCTGATGCCCAGAATATAAAGTAGTTTGTGACAGCAAAACCCGGCGGCCGCGTTATAAACTCGGAAGTGAAGCGTGTTTTTCTGCACAAGCTGCATATTTTAAGTTGCCCAAGTAGTCATGTACTAGCGGCAATAATGTGCGCAGTGCGGCCCTGTTTTTGACGTCCAGCGTTTCGGACACGTGCAGACGAAGCGCGGCGCTTCACACGAGGCGAGCCGTCCCACTAGCGGGCGAGCAGTCCACACCCGCTATCGATCACGCCGGGGCGCCTCGCACCGCACAGAGTTACGTCCGCGGCCTGGAGAGCTTCGATCTCGTGAGGAAGTCTCCTTTGTGGCCTCGAAACTAACGCACACACAGCTACGGAACGGACAGTAATAAAAAAAGAAAAGAGAAAACCTCGTAAAAACCTCCTTCGAAAATAACTGGATTTACGAGCGCCGTCAAGCACAAAAACTTTTCTATCACTTCACTATTGCCGTTGGCAGCTGACTGCGAAGCAAACAAGTCTTGTATTCGTGAGGTCGCTTCACTCAGTGCCCTTTACTCATTGCAACGTTTGTATCCGGCAGACAAAATCGTCCAGACCATCCAGGATGCCCTCCTCCGACTACAGCGACTGGGGAAGGTTGTAGCTTTCTGCTGGGTTCCGGGGCATGTCGGCATTGCTGGGAATGAAAGGGCAGATCTCGCAGCCAAGGAGGCGTGTCTCGCCCCACAAGTATCTCAGTGTGCTATCCCCTTGCACGCACTCACCTCGCTGTTGAGCTCACAGGCCATGCGTCGGTGGGAGGATGAGTGGCTGGAAGTGACTGACAATAAGCTCCGTATAGTCAAGCCCACAACGCGTGTGTGGTGTACTTCCTTTCAGCCCCGTCGACGGGACGAGGTTCTCCTCACTCGGCTTCGGATAGGCCACAGCCCTATGACGCATGGCTTCCTGCTCCGGCGAGAGGACCCTCCAATGTGTGGTGCTTGCGGCGTCCAGGTCACTGTGCGCCACGTTTTATTGGATTGCGTTTTATTTTCTGACCAGCGGGTCGCGGCTGACTTGCCAGCGGACCTGCCGTCTCTTTTAGGCAACACTCGGACGAATGTGGTTAAAGTTTTAAAGTTCTGTGCCCTGTCAAATGTTTTTACAAAGATTTTAGGGAGACGATTTTAATTTGCTCACTGTGTGACAAGCTCGCCCATATTTTATGTAAGTGCCCAGCCAATAACAATTTCCTGCGACATTCTTGTTGCTATGTTTCCCCTTTCCTTAGGTTTTACTTTCTTATGTAGCATTTTCCTTCTTTTCCTGCTTTCTTTGAGTGTGTGCTTTAGTTTTCTTAGGTCTGTCCACATTCGTTCCATTTAATGTGTGTCAGGGCGCTGATGACCTCGATGTTGAGCGCCCATAAGCCCCAACACACCACCACACCACCACTGTTCGAATCTCGACAGATCCAACATCCTTTTTTTTTAATTTTTATTTAAATGCTACATTTATCATAAAACGAAAGTGTTAATTAACAAATATTGAATAACAATTTTTTATTAATAGCTCTTTTCATTTTAAGTCTTTGGTTGTATGAAGATACATTAAAACTTGATACAGACATACTAAATGCCTCATTGTTAAATGAGAAAAACTGTATAAATGATAATTAATTGAAACCCTCAGCTGCCAACAGGTGTTGTTGATATACCTCGATGAGGACAGCTGAAAATGTGTGCCCCGACCGGGATACGGACCTGGGATCTCCTGCTTATATGGCAGACGCTCTGTCCATCTTTTTTTTCAGTATCGTTCGTTGCGTTTGGTCTGGGCGGACGTCACAGGACATCCGTTCAAGTTGACCGTAGTTTCCTTGACTCAGTTTTTTTTTTTTTTTACAGAGGACTAGCGCCTCTCTGACCAACACATCTGAGCCACCGAGGACACAGATGAACAGCGCGACTGCAGGGACTTATCCCTTATGTATTAAGATAGTAACTGATGACCGTGCAGCTTCTCTAGAATAAATGATAATTAACTAAAACCCTCAGCTTCCGACAGAGAAGCTGCACGGTCATCAATGGTATCTGTTCTTTCGAGAACAGTTACTATCTTCATACATATAAAAACTGTATACATCATAAATAATATTCAATCTGTACAAATAAAAAAAATTATTTTCTATTTGACGTGTTTGCCTTTTCTGTATCAAATTTTAATTTCTTACTAAAAACTTCACCTTCACACGATTAAAAAAATGGTACCATATCAAAAGCGTATGATTCAATAATTGTCGTTCAACATTTTCATTTCTTTATAGATATGAATTGTAAGTACAGGCTGGGCAAAATAATACAGGCCCGGAAAGAACGAGCGCTTAATGCGCTTTAAGATAGGTGACCCAGCTCAGCTTGTCCACACCGGAAATGGATGACCTAATTTGGACTGCTTATCTGAAGGTGCATAAAATAATTTCGGAGGTTGTTTTATTTTCTCCAATCTGTATCTGTATAAAAGTTATTACTCGCGACATTCGAATCAACGACGACTTCACCATTACAAGACAGTTACACAACAACATTCTTAAGCTATCGATATATTAAACTTAACGCTACTCGGTAATCTTCTAATGCTTCAAAGGCATGAAAAGAGAAATCGGTAGAGACACAAGGAAGAGCTTTAACGCGGGGAATTAACTAGCAGTAAGAGAAAACCGGAAAAGAAGAGAATCGGATCGGTTCGGATGGGGGTTGTAGAAAGGTAGTCAGACTTCAGTGAAATGAAAAAACAGAAATAGTAACACTCCTCGTGGAATAGGCGAAAGAAGGACTATGTGGAAAACACTGGTTAGAAGAAGGGATAGAGTCATAGGATATGCGTCAGGGAACTGCTTTCATGATACCAGAGGTACTAACAGACGGCAAAAACTATAGAAGACGGTAGGAATTACGATACATACTAGCATAACAAATACCTGAGGACGTGGGATGTAAGCGTTACGCTGGCAAGGGGAGGCTGCGACTTTGGGACCACAGATTTACGTCAAACTTTATACACTTTCAGTAGGTCATTAAAACAACATATTGTGCAAAGTAGTAAGCTGCACTACTCTGGCAACTCCGAGAAAATCACAAGGGAACTTTTACGCGTCTATTGCGTAACTGATGTGTCTGTTCGAAGATACCGGCATTAAGAAGCCAGTGTGGTCAAGTGGTTAGCGTTCGCGTTTTGCAAGAGGGTCGTGGACAAGGCGACGGTTCGAATCGTCATGAAAATTTGGAAATTTGTGGTAGTAAGGACTATGGGACCAAACTGCTGAGGTCATCGGTCCCTAGGCTTAGGCACTACTTAATATAACTCAGACTAAGTTACGCTATGGACAACACACACACTCATGCTTGAGGGAGCACTCGAATCTCCGACCGGGGACCGGGGGGGGGGGGGGGGGGGGGGGGGGCGAACCTCGACAAGACCACCTAGATCGCACGGCTACCCCGTGCGTCGAAATCGTCATGACATTCATTATCATCTGCAGTAGACCAAGAACAGGCAGTCACCCCCATTTTTATAGCACAAAAAATATAAATATTCAAAAAGTTTGCACCTACACTACGGGTTCTTGCAACGTCTCACCGCTAAGCAGGTTAGCTGCCAAATGTGGCCTGCATCTGTGTCTGCAGCTCGAAGCGTCGAGGTGCAAAGTAGTTCGGGGTACCTTACGACATTACATGTATACGGCATTACGCAAATCACGACATGCACGTATCTTCAGGAAAACTCTATACATTTCTTCGTTTACTTTTCGACAGTTATAATTGTTGTAATTATTAAATTTAATTAAAATAGTAAGTAGTCAATCAACATGAAATTCACTAAAACTTCATACAAATACATGTGGTTTTTTTTTACTTGTATTACCTTTCAAAAGTGATATAAATTAATATGACCAGTGAAATCATATAAATTAAACAATATGACCCGTGATGAAAAAAATATAGATTAAAAACTATGCTTGAGCGGTAGTCGAAGCGTCGCCTCATACACGTTCGTCTTACGAAACTCGAACGCTAACCCCTTGACTACAATGAACTCCAACGTCCAGCACCTACGCAAAGATACATAACCACATAATAGGCGCTTGAAACTTCTCTTGCGATTTTCTAGGAATTGCCAGAGCAGTTCACCTTACAACTTGCACATTATTTTGTTTTAATGACTAACGAAAGGAGTACAAAGTTTGACGTAATTCTATGGTCCCAACGTCGTGGCCTTCGCAAAGCGGCTGGCCGATCCGAATCAAACCACTGACAAAACTGCTTTCAAAAATACAGCTCAGCAGCAGAGCTGTAATGGAAACTAGTCCTTGTACGAGCGCTATAGCTTCGTATATCGGGGACAAACGCAGCTACTGAACTTACCAAAATGTTTTTCGCGTCTCTTCTCCTGTCGCACGAGCACTGGGTCACGAGAGGCTGACCCGCCAGTATAAATGGAGGCGGGGAGACTACTGTGTTGTCAATAGAGAAGCAGTAATAGCAGATTGGCTCGGTCAGGTCACCTCAGCGACTTTGAACTTGGGCTAATCACTGGATGTCACTTGAGTCACTAATCCGTCAGGCACACTTCAAACCTGCTAAAGCTGCCCAAGTCGACTGTAGGTGACGTGACTGTGAAATGGAAACACGAAGGAAAAACGATAGCTAAACCAAACCCAAAACCAAACCCAGGCAAACCTCTGAAACTTCTATATTAAAATATTTTACTTAAACTGCTGAGTGAAACTGAATGCAACTGAGTCCGCAGCTCGTGGTAGTGCGGTAGCGTTCTCGCTTCCCACGCCCGGGTTCCCGGGTTCGATTCCCGGCGGGGTCAGGGATTTTCTCTGCCTCGTGATGACTGGGTGTTGTGTGATGTCCTTAGGTTAGTTAGGATTAAGTAATTCTAAGTTCTAGGGGACTGATGACCACAGATGTTAAGTCCCATAGTGCTCAGAGCCATTTGAACCACTACTCTTGATGAAATGTGGTATTTTACTGAAGCTGCATGGACAGCTCTACCTTTACACTTCACCCAAGCTCTGTTTGACTCAATGGCCAGGCGTATCAAGGCCGCTATTACGGCCAGAGGTGGCTGTTCTGGGCACTGATTTCTCAGGATCTATGCACCCAAATTGCGTGAAAATGTAATAACATGTTAGTTCTAGTATAATATATCTGTCCAATGACTACCCGTTTAGCATTTGCATTTCTTCTTGGTGTACCAATTTTAATGGTCAGTAGTGTATATAATCATGAATAATTTTCTATCTCCAAGTCGGATACTTCCACATCGTTAACCTATGCTAACACTTCAGACCTCTACCCTCCATCCATGGTAACTTCTCACATTTAACATGCATCATTGCTGGCTGTTCACCTCCAACTGCCCAACAGTACTTCCATCACTGCTGGCGACTAACTTCCAACTGGCAAACACTACTGGTGATTAACTTCCAACAACGAGTCCAACCAGCCACAGAGTCTCTTACAAAGAACGCGCAGTCAGAGTTCCAATGCAGAGCGCTGACAGCGCTGCCAACACAGAAGCAGCCCACTTACACCTCATATGCTGACGGGCAGGGACCATCGAACGCTGGAGAGAGTGGTTGTTAAAAATCGTATAAAACCAGCAGAAGAAATAAGCCGCGAGTTCTAAAGTGCTACCAGTCCAGCTAACAGAATGACTGGGCGTAAGAGAGAAAGGATGAGGTACAATGCCCGAGCAGCTTCTCTTCCACATTTCTATAAGAAAGCGATGTTAGAGGTGGTGCGAGGAGCAGTGCCACTGGGCAGTGGATGACTGGAAACGAGTGACTTATAGTGATGAATCACGTTATACTGAATGTCTGGAGAACGCTGCCTGCCATCATGTGTAGTGGCCACAGCGAAGTACGGAGGAGGTGATGTTACGATATGGAGCTGTTTTACGTGGTCACAGTGTGTTCCCTTTCGCGCTTGATAAATTGCTAAATGCAGATAGGTATGAACACATTCTACAGCAATGTGTACTGAGTTCAGAAGAGGATCAGCTCGGGGTCGATGGTTCTATGAGGCTGACAATACACCCTCTCATAAAGCAGCAACTGCGAAGCAACAATCTGTGGACAATAACATTGCTGGACTGCCCTGCCCAGGGTCAAGACTGGATCCCAATGGAACATCTTAGAACGTCGATTTCGATCCAAACACGAGCGTCCAACGTCACCATCTCCCATAGCTTCGGTACTTAGACAAAAATAGGCTGCTGTTCCGCAACAGACATTCAGACACCTCACTGAAAGTGTCCCCAGCAGAATTCAAGTCGTGATAACTGCGTTAGCAAGGACACACCCCATATTAATGTCTACCTTTCATCTGTCAGTGTATTTATACATGTGCCAGAACGAACCCTGTGCGCGAGAACTGTCTGGCATTTTATTGACCATATGGCTTCCGCTACTGAGAGGAGAAAATGACAGCTACCTGCCCAACTCCCCCTCCTCCGCTTCATCCGAATCCCTGAGTGTGAGTACGTGTCTTAGTACACAGTGAGATAATTACTGAACGAAATGAAATAAAATCGTCATAACTTCTGAACGGTTCGCGTTAGGACCTTCAATTAGTATGCGCACGCGCCTTGTTGTTGTCGGCCGCTTTCATTTCTACGGGGTTCGGTCAATAGGCAAAACTGGCGCATTCGGGGAACTGAGAATCCGAATTTCGCGATCGAGAAGTCTCTTCATTCTCAACAGGGGACTGCGTAGTGTGCAATGTCCAGTCACTCAATAATCTCTGCGATAATCCTTGATGGCACTGTGACTACCGGATGGTATGTGAAGGTTTTGCAAGATGATTTCAAACTCATTATCCAAAGTGACCCTGATTTCGACACGATGTGGTTCACGCAAGACGGAGCTCGACCCCACTGAAGCAGGAGAGTGTTTGATGTCCTGGAGAAGCACTTTGTGGACCGCATTCTGGCTCTGCGGTACCAGAAGCCACTGGCTTGGGCCTCGATTCCGCCATATTCTTGGGATCTGAACACATGCGACTCCCTTTTTTTTTGTGGGGCTATATTAAAGACAAAGTGTACAGCAATAACCCCAGAACTATTGCTGAACAGAAAACAGTCATTCAGGAAGTCATTGACAGCATCGATGTTCCGACATTTCGCGGGTCATGCAGAATTTCACTATGCGTCTGCGCCACACCATCGCCAATGATAGCACGCACATAGAACAAGTCATAACCTGAAGGCGAATGTGTAGTGCCGTTTACATGTTCAAAGAACTGTGTGGACGCCGTTCGTTTGTAACTAATGTGCATTTTTTCCATACACTTCAATAATTGTCACCATGTATGTACAGTACTCGCCGTTAAAATTGCTACACCGCGACGATGACGTGCTACAGACGCGAAATTTAACAGACAGGAAGAAGATGCTGTGATATGCAAATGATTAGCTTTTCAGAGCATTCACACATAGTTTGCGCCGGTGGCGACACCTACAACCTATCGCGATTGCGGTTTATCGTATCGCGACATTACTGCTCGCGTTGGTCGAGATCCAACGACTGTTAGCAGAATATCGAATGGGTGGGTTCAGGAGAGTAATACGGAACGCCGTGCTGGATCTCAACGGCCTCCTATCACTAGCAGTCGAGATGACAGGCATCTTATCCGCACGGCTGTAACGGATCGTGCAGCCACACCTCGATCCCTGCGTCAACAGATGGGGACGTTTACAAGACAACAACCATATGCAGGAACAGTTCGACGTTTGCAGCAGCATGGACTATCAGCTCGGAGACCATGGCTGCGGTTACCCTTGACGCTGCATCACAGACAGGAGCGCCTGCGATGGTGTACTCAGCGACGAACCTGGGTGCACGAATAGCAAAACGTCATTTGTTGGGATGAATCCAGATTCTGTTTACAGCATCATGATGGTCGCATGCGTGTTTGGCGACATCGCGGTGAACGCACATTGGAAGCGTGTATTCGTCATCGCCATACTGGCGTATCACCCGGCGTGATGGTATGGGGTGCCATTGGTTACACGTCTCGGTCACCTCTTGTTCACACTGACGGCACTTTGAACAGTGGACGTTACATTTCAGATGTGTTACGACCCGTGGCTCTACCCTTCATTCGATCCCTGCGAAACTCTACATTTCAGCAGGATAATGCACGACCGCATGTCGCAGGTCCTGTACGGGCCTTTCTGGATACAGAAAATGATCGACTGCTGCCCTGTCGAGCACATTCTCCAGATCTCTTACCAATTAAAAACGTCTGGTCAATGGTGGCCGAGCAACTGGATCGTCACAACACGCCAGTCACTACTCCTGATGAACTGTGGTATCGTGTTGCAGCTGCATGGGCAGCTGTTCACGCCATCCCAGCTCTGTTTGACTCAATGCCCAGGCGTATGAAGGCCGTTATTATGGCCAGAGGTGGTTGTTCTGGGTACTGATTTCTCGGGATCTGTGCACCCAAACTGCGTGAAAATGTAATCACATGTCAGTTCTAGTATAATGTATTTGTCCAATGAGTACCAGTTTATCATCTGCATTTCTTCTTGGTGTAGCAATTTTAATGGCCAGTAGTATGTGTTTGTGTGTGTGTGTGTGTGTGTGTGTGTGTGTGTGTGTGTGTGTGTGTGTGTGTGTAGGTGATGTGGACTAGGGTTTGATATGTTTTTAAAATTACTGCGCGGCGGCGTGAAGTGGTCGGGATTTAATAGATGAAGCCATAAAGACAGCCGCGCCGACGGAATGTGCCGAGGGGAGACTATGCGGCAACAGTCCAGTTGAATGCGGATGCGGGCCGCCAATCCGCGCCCATAGGCCGCCGCCGCGTGAACGCCCACCCAGTCGCGCGCTTGTGCGTGCGTGCCACTGTCAGGGCGCAAATCTGTGCTCTTCATTTGTCTCTCTTTCCCCGCGCTGTCGTTGTGGGCGGCAAATTGTTGCCGCTGCCTATTGAAGCTGTCCGTGATGAAATAAAGTCGTTAGCTAGTAGGAAATGGGGGAGCTGGCAGCCTGCCGAGAGCTCGCCTACACACACACACACACACACACACACACACACACACACACACACACTGCACGCCGCACAGAACAGCAGCTCCTCGCCTCCACGTGGCCGCTAGCTAGCCACTCGCATTTACTCTCACTATCACTAGAGGACGGTGACGTTGCTGATTGGTGACACGCCCAAGCAGCTAATGGTCAAGTGGAAATGAATCGCCAGTTAATCAGGTAACTACTGTATAACCGTGGATATAGATGTCGGAAACCGAGCCAAACGCTCTCAAACGCCAACTAACAGCATTCCAGAACAAAAACAGAAGACACGATAAACCACAGGACCGAACCAACATCGGTATCGGCAATGGGGGACAAGAGATATCGCCAAAAGAAACGGCATTTAGCTAGACGTGTAACTAGAAAGAACTCTATGACGGAGGCATCACACAAAAGCAAGAACAGGTAAAGCGAGATTCACTCTGGGACTGATCGAACTCACAAGGAGAAGGGCAAATTGTACGAACGTAGCAACATTGCTATTCAGATATGAAGACTTCATCAGGCCAGTACTAGAATACGCGAGTCTCAATACTAAAACCCAAAAGAATTTTCGCAACCGAGGGAAGAATCCTACGAATTACTGTGAATGCAGCACTCAATACAAACAACAGAAAAAGCATACCAACTACCAAACACAGAAAAATAAGTTTAAGATTGATAAAACCAACATCGAAGATACACTACATGATCAAAAGTATCCGAACACCCTCAAAAACATACGTTTGTCATATTAGATGCATTGTGCTGCCACCTGCTGCCAGGTGCTCCATATCAGCGACCTCAGTAGTCATTAGACATCGTGAGAGAGCAGAATGGGGCGCTCCGCGAAACTCACGGACTTCGAAAGTGATCAGGTGATTGAGTGTCGCTTGTGTCATACGTCTGTACGCGAGATTTCCACACTCCGAAACATCCATAGGTCCACTGTTTCTGATGTGATACTGAAGCGGAAACTTGAAGGGACACGTACAGCACAAAAGCGTACAGGCCGACCTCGTCCTCACAGAGACCGCCAACAGTTGAAGAGGGTCGCAATGTGTAATAGGCAGATATCTGTCCAGACCATCGATAAGGAATTCCAAACTGCATCTGGATCTACTGCAAGTAGTATCATAGGCGGAAGGTGAGAAAACTTGGATTTCATGGTCAAGCGGCTGCTTGTAAGCCACACATCACGCCGGTAAATAACGACGCCTCGCTTGGTGTAAGGAGTGTGGAAAAACGTTGTGTGGAGTGGAGTGGTGTGGAGGAGCGTGGAAAAACGTTGTGTGGAGTGAGGAATCACGGTACACAATGTGGCGATCCGATGGCAATGTGTGGCTACGACGAATGCCCTGTGAACGTCATCTCCCAGCGTGTGTAGTGCCAAGAGTCAAATTCGGAGGCGGTGGTGTTATGGTGTGGTCGTGTTATTCATAGAGTTGGCTTGCACCCCTGTTGTTTTGCGTCGCACTATCACAGCACAGGCCTACATTGATGTTTTAAGTACTTTCTTGGTTCCCACTGTTGAAGACCTATTGGGGGATGGCGATTGCTTCTTTCAACACGATCGAGCAGCTGTTCATAATGCATGGCCTTTGGCGGAGTGGTTACACGACAATAACATCCCAGTAACGGACTGGCCTGCACTGAGCCCTGACCTGAATCCTACAGAACACGTTTCGGATGTTTTGGAACGCCGACTTCGTGACAGGCCTCACCGACCGACATCGATACCTCTCCTCAGTGCAGCACTCCGTGAAGAACGGGCTGCTATTCCCCAAGAAACCATCCGGCACCTCATTCAACGTCTGCCTGCGAGAGTGGGAGCTGTCATCAAAGCTAAGGGTGGGCCAACACCATACTGAATTCCAGTATTACCGATGGAGAGCGCCACGAACTTTTAAGTGCTTCTCAGCCAGGTGTCCGGATACTTTTTACCACTTAGTGTAGGTATAAACTGAAAGAGCAGTGCAACTGAAAGAGCAGTGCAACACTCATCGCAGAAGAAATCAACAAGTACTTCCATGTCAGAAACTTCGCAAGTTGCAGATACCCTCTACCAACGCAAACAACAATAGCAGCCATTTATTGAAAATAACCCACGATCGGAAGAAATCAGAACCTACACAAGGACCCACAAATCTTGCAGCACCTACTGAATGAAAGAACAGAAAGGACGAAAGAGAACAATAGCAAAACGAAAAAAAAAAACCTCAGCTAAAATACAGTCCCAAACCAATCCTTGCTGGCGTTTCAGGGAGGTTTCCATTAGCAGTAAGGTGAATGTCAGGTTGGAAAAATGCCTCTCATTAGACGCAGAAACAGATCAAAAGGATCAACAAGCGAAACTAACATTCACTCTGTGAGTGAATGTTTTCCATCCTAATGAAAAATAAAATGTGCGATAACACCAAAAGTTGTTCATGTCACAAGGTCAGAATCGTACTACAGTTGTTTAAGGACAATGACAGCGAATTGACGTCGATCTGTTAACCACGAAATTCGCCTGATCTCAAACCCAAGGAACACATTTGGGACGATATAGGGCATTACCTCAGCGCCCACAGACCACGGGCACGTAACTTGCGGTCTGTGAGCAGACGTCTGCCGCCACAAAGCTCCGGACAACTCTAAAGTTCCTGTCGGGGACATGCTACACGCAGAATCGATGCTGCACTGAGTTCCAAACGTGGACCAACACGCTTATAAGCACCTGGCCACAATGTTTAGGCTGATGTATGTATATTGTGATATTATGTATCGATATCACCCTACAGGCGTCTTTAAGTTGGCAACGGAATTGCAAGTTTCTATCAGACGCTGATAGCAGTCGTGTGGGAGTAGGTGGAACCAGTGGAGCACGCCTGCTGCGCCACGCCTCAAGCAGCTGCGTACCACGAGCGCCCTCTGCCACCTTGACATAGGGCGGCGGGTGGCAGTCACAAAGCCCACTCGCGTTTGGAGCCACTTCGTTACACAGACGTCGCCTAGTTGCGGCTCCATCAACGTTCATGCTTAGTTCAGAGAGCCTAGTCCCTGTAGGCATTGTGACGGCTGGACTCTGTCTCTTGCTGGATTACGAGGGTGAGTCAAATGAAAACCTTAAATATTATTTATTGTGCAGAAGTGGTACAAAGCTATATTACTTTTCAATGTAATCTCCCCCAGGCTCAATGCGAGTCCTCCAGCGCTTACAAAGTGCATAAATTCCTTTAGAAAAGAATTATTTTGGTAGTCCGCGCAACCACTCACGCACCGCGTGGCGTACCTCTTCATCAAAACGGAATTCCTTTCCTCCCATTGAGTCTTTGAGTGATCCAAACATATGAAAATCACTTGCGGCAAGTTCTGGGTTGCTCGCTCTCTTCGTTACCGGTTGGTGGAAGTGAACCCAGATTTCGTCCCCAGTAACGTTTCTTGTAAGGAAGCCATCACTTTCTCGTTCAAAGCGCCGAACAAGTTCTTCACAAGCATTAACACATCGTTCTCTCATTTCAGGAGTCAGCTGCCGTGGCACCCGTCTTGCAGACACTTTGTGAAACTGGAGCACATCATGCACAATGTGGTGTGCTGACCCATGACTCATATGTAAACATGTTGCAGTATCATTCAGTGTCACTCGGCGGTTTTCCTTCACTATGGCTTCAACTGCTGCAATGTTCTGTGGAGTCACAACTCATTGTGCCTGACCTGAACGAGGAGCATCTTCCACTTAAGTCACACCATTTGCGAACTTCCTACTAGATTCTTAGCCTCGCTGCTGTGACAAACATGCATCACCATACTGAACCTTCATTCGGCGATGAATTTCAATAGGTTTCACACTTTCACTACGCAAAAACCGAATAACAGAACGCTGTTTTTCCCTAGTGCAAGTCGCAAGTTGGGCGGCCATCTTTATACTGATACTGCGACGGTATGTGTGCATCTGCACTATGCTGCCACCTACTGGTCATTCTGCACGCTGTTTATAGCAAGCTTACCAACTTACAGGATAACGGCGCGAAATTTCGATTTGTTATTACAAATTTAAAGTTTTCATTTGACTCACCCTCATATTTGTAATTAGCCTTCATACAATTGGAAAAACACAAGTTAAGTCAGTCTTCTGTTTACTGTGGTAATTTGTAGGCTAACGATTTCTCCTTGTGTCTACCTTTTCTACGGCGACAGTTGTCGCACCAGTATGTAGCCCCTCTCTCCTTAGCGTTTTGTAGAAAGTCACACACAACATATATAATATTGCAAACTTCAATGCAAAAGAATAAGAGGAAGGCAGTTGTCATGTCAATGCCTTAAATTTATTCAAGACAATGCAGTGAACACATACATGAAGTCTGATTGTTTCAGTTCAACTCAGCCACTGATTCACAGGTGTGCGCACATTTTCCAGGTCAGTAAATTGAGAACAGTGTCAAAAATCGAGTGTGAGCTTCTAGCGCTTGGTCGCATGAACGCTACTGTCGTAATTCGCGAAATCGAAATGTGAATATGAGTACAGTTATGATCTGCACAATCTCTAACGTGGTGACTCTACCGAGGCGCTCCTCATAAAGCCGGCCGCTGTGGCCGAGCGGTTCTAGGTGCTTCAGTCTGGAACCGCGCTGCTGCTACGGTCGCAGGTTCGAATCCTGCCTCCGGCTTCGATGTGTGTGATGTCCTTAGATTAGTTAGGTTTCAGTAGTTCTAAGTCTAGGGGACTGATGACCTCAGATGTTAAGTCCCATAGTGCTTAGAGCCATTTGAACATTTTTGAGCTGCTCATAACGGGTACACTTATTCTAACCTACAGATCTGCAGAAATCATTCTTACTCGCGTGGAATATGAGTGTTCTCAGGTTAAAATGAATATCATGGGATTGAAAGAGTTTTAGACTGGTAATTACAAACTTAAACTGGAGGCCTCAAACATATTAAATACCAATTGAATTAAATTCAATGAAATGAAATTAATGAAGGATAAAACTATGTGCTTTAATTCATTTCAGTGAATCTCATTTAACTTATGAATGATACCACACTAGAGCACGCGACAGTATTCCGTCATATGTGTTCCTCCCCAGTGATGTCACTCCAGAAGGAAAAAGCCCTGGTTGGTTTTTCGGTAAAACATGACGAGCCAGATGTCGATTTCGTATACGGGCCTCGTACAAATTTTAATTTGTAACGACATATTCTGTTAGTCTCAGATGCATATGTGTGACTGTCGTAACACTAAAGACATAGTAACAGGTAAAGTGTAGGAGATACACAGTTCACGTAGTGGGTTATGTTACATTACTCTCTTCCCCCACTGCCATTTCCATACAGATCACTTGAATATTAAAGAAACTATGTTATATACGAATGTTAGCAAATATCTATGCAAATCGAGATGAAAAATATTTTGGACTAGCAAGAACATGGATGTACCGAGCTGTTGCCTTCCGCCTTCCAGTCAATCCTAGAAAAAGAATCTTGGCGAACAGTACTCGCTCCCTGCCCCACTAGACAGACAGACAGACGGACAAAAATATCAGCCTAATATCACTTTGAAGAAAACCAGAACACGTGATGGATACTGAAATTTCAAAACTACCAGCGTCATTCACTGCGAAACTAAGCTCCTTGTAGCGCTTGCACTGTGAAGAGTTGTAAGTGAATTAGCTGTCGTGCCTGATACTATTTCCCTATCTGCAGATAAATGGCATCTTATCTGCAAATTTTCCGTCCACTGACCATGGAGACATCGGATTCGCATCTTATTACAGGTATTTCTGTTACCAGCAAATCGACGGGGCACGCCCGTATGTTGCCAAGGTTGTTTCGCCTACGGTGCAAAAGTTTCTCTGGAATGCCCTTACACATGCTCCATACAGTCCTGATTTCTCTCCATGCGATTTTTATATTTGTGGAGCCTTGAAGAAAGACATTCGTGGCCGTCGGTTTGCGTCGGATGAAGAGGTGCACGACAGGGTACAAATCATGATCGTGTAAACAACAGTCAACGGCCATGCCGCAGTGATAACACCGGTTCGCGTCAGATCACCGAAGTTAAGCGCTGTCGGGCTGGGCTAGCACTTGGATGGGTGACCATCCGGTCTGCCGAGCGCTGTTGGCAAGTGGGGTGCACTCAGCCCTTGTGAGGCAAACTGAGGAGCTACTTCCAGAATGAGATTTTCACTCTGCAGCGGAGTGTGCGCTGATATGAAACTTCCTGGCAGATTAAAACTGTGTGCCCGACCGAGACTCGAACTCGGGACCGAGTTCGAGTCTCGGTTGGGCACACAGTTTCAATCTGCCAGGAAGTTTCATGAGGAGCTACTTGATTGAGGAGTAGCGGCTCCGGTCTTGTAAACTGACATACGGCCGAGAGAGCGGTGTGCTGACCACATGCCCTTCCATATCCGCAACCATTGACACCTGTGGGCTGAGAATGACACGGCGGCCAGTCGTTACCTTTGGGCCTTCATGGCGTGTGCAGGAGGAGGAGGAGGAGGAGGAGAAGGAGGAGGAGGAGAAGGAGGAGTAAACAACTGCAAACATTTTTCCATTAAGGCACTACGTCTTGCCTCACAGTGGGATTAACGTACGAGGGGTGTTCAATAACTAACGCAACATTTTTTTTTTCTGGGACGGATTTGTTGTGGGTCATCGTGGAATAATCTCGCTACAGCCCCTATAGATCATGACGTTCCGATGGATGGTGGCGCTACCCGTAGCCTTCAAAATGGCGTCTGTAGTGGAAATGCGTCCCAACCAGAGAGAACACACACAGCGCGTGGTCAGAGGAACTGTCATTAGTCAGCGCCATCTACTGCGGCAGCGATCCATTTGCGGACAGATGTTCATGAGCGCTTTCCCCCTCCATTTTCAGTCACGAATCCGTCCGTGCACTCTGTCAGTTTTATTAATGTTCACCCTGTATTGAGCGTAGTAACGGTATAGAAATTATATCATTATCAGAATATTTAAATCACTTAATGAAAGCAAGTCTACTGGTCCAGACTGTATACCAATTAGGTTCCTCTCCGAGTATGCTGATGCATTAGCTCCATACTTAACAATCATATACAACCGTTCGCTCGACAAAAGATCCGTACCCAAACAGTGGAAAGTTACACAGGTCACACCAATATTCAAGAAAGGTAGTAGGAGTAATCCACTAAATTACAGGCCCGTATCGTCAACGTAGATATGCTGCAGGATTTTAGAACATATATTGTGTTCGAACATTATGAATTACCTCGAAGAAAACGGTCTACTGACAAACAGTCAACATGGGTTTAGAAAACATCGTTCCTGTGAAACGCAACTATCTCCTTATTCACATGAAGTATTGAGTGCTATTGACAAGGGATTTCAGATCGATTCCGTACTTCTGGATTTGCGTAAGGCTTTTGACACTGTACCACACATGCAGCTCGTAGTGAAATTGCGTGCTTACGGAATATCGTCTCAGTTATGTGACTGGATTTGTGACTGCCTGTCAGAGAGGTTACAGTTCGTAGTAACTGACGGAAAGTCATCGAGTAAAACGGAAGTGATTTCTGGTGTTCCCAAAGACAGTGTCATAGGCCCTTTGCTGTTCCTTATCTATATAAACGATTTTGGAGACAATCTGAGCAGCCGTCTTGGGTTGTTTGCAGATGAAGCTGTCGTTTATCGACTAATAAAGTCATCAGAAGATCAAAAATTGCCAAATGATTTACAAAAGATATCTGAATGGTGCGAAAAGTGGCAGTTGACCCTAAATAACGAAAAGTGTGAGGTTATCCACAAGAGTGCTTAAAGGAATCAGTTAAACTTCGGTTACACGATAAATCAGTCTAATTTAAAAGCCGTAAATTCAACTAAATACCTAGATATTACAAAAACGAACAACTTAAATTGGAAGGAACACATAGAAAATGTTGTGGGGAAGGCTAACCAAAGACTGCGTTTTATTGGCAGGAGACTTAGAAAATGTAACAGACCTACTAAGGAGACTGCCTACACTACGCTTGTCCCTCCTCTTTTCGAATACTGCTGCGCGGTGTGTGATCCTTACCAGATAGGACTGACGGAGTACATCGAAAGAGTTCAAAGAAAGGCAGCACGTTTTGTATTATCGCCAAATTTGGGAGAGAGTGTCACAGAAATGATGCAGGATTGGGGCTGGACGTCATTGAAAGAAAGGCGTTTTTCGTTGCGACGGAATCTTCTCACGAAATTCCAATCACCAACTTTCTCCTCCGAATGCGAAAATATTTTGTTGACACCGACCTACATAGGGAGGAACGATCACCAAGATAAAATAAAGGAAATCAGAGCTCGTACGGAAAGATATAGGTGTTCGTTCTTTCCGCGCGCTATAAGAGATTGGAATAATAGAGAATTGTGAAGCTGGTTCGATGAACACTCTGCCAGGCACTTAAAGGTGATTTGCAGTGTATCCATGTGGATGTAGATGTAGAGGGGAGGTGGAAATGATAAATTAGTAATAAGATCGAAAACAAAGGAACTGGCCCTCGTGAGCTGTGTCCGAGACACTACTTGGGGTGTGAGCTTTGTAGAAAGTGTAATTCCGTTAGACTTCAAAGCACAACTTGGGCATTGCGTTGTTCCCGTGCGCCATCAGCGTAGAGTAAACGTCAAATCGCGTACAGCTGTAAGAAAGCAAGAAGTGTTAATACCAAACTTTTGAAACTAAATCAGACGACGTACAGTCGGGCACTCCTTTCGCTTTGCGAAAACGCTGCTAGGTTTCACAAATAACACTGCAACTGCGTGCAGCGTGGCAACAGGAATAGGGAACGAAAACTACAACAAGGTCAAAAGGAAATCAGCGAGAATCAGAGAGCTGGTGGTAGCGCTCATCCACCGTAGGCGGTTACACGGCCGCAGAATGCTGGCGCGAGCTACTAGAGGCGGCGCTAAGTGACTTATCGCGGCCGGTTCCTGCAAGACCAGCGAATGAATGTTCATAAGAGCAGTACAGCTGGCGCATGAATATGGATGAGGGTGAGGCGAGGCAAGCTCCTCGCGCGGAAACGTACGTACTTCGCTCCCGGGGAAGCCGAGACAACTGAACAAAGCGGCGCGGCGCTATAAATCCCTAGGAAATTTTGGAGAGGGGCGAGGGAGGAGTTGAAGACTCAGTGAGTGGAGACCGGACTAGATGCAACGATTGCGTAACACAGTGATAGCGAGGCGGTACTACAGCGGAAACCTGTCCAGAGCGGCGAGAGTGCAGTTTTTACACCTACTTAGAAAATCGCTCCAGTCAAACGTTTCTGAGATTCGCTGATGCACACCGTGTCGTATTTCTCTGCTGTTCTCACATATCTCAAGAGATAATAGCCTGCAATCGGAAATATACGGGTGCAACTTTATTATTAACATGCAATGACGATGTATTTAGAAGGCGAGACTGTTCCTATGCTTTGTTGCTCCTTCATTGCGCATAGGTAAAACCCCTTCGAGGATGACAAAAAGCCCAACAGAAAGAACAAATCACCAAATTAAACTGTGAGTAAAAATAAAACTATTAGCCTCGCTTATTTAGTATGGGCACAGCTAGTATTCTAGCTGTGCCCATCCACGGAACAAAAACATTCGTGGACTCCTTCTGTGTTGCTGGTGTCTGACTCTGGAACAAACTACCCACCACTGTCCACGCAATTCCATGTCCTATTGCCTTTAAGCAGAAGCTGAAATACATCCTTCTATCATCCTCGTAACGATTGTCGAAAACTTAACATACTCTCTCTAAAAAATTACGCACCACGAGGGAATTAACAAATGGAATGGAACGGAAATTGGCGATGAGATGCACATGCACAAACATATGATTACAATTTCAGAAAAAACTGGATGACCTATTCAAGAGATAAGAGCTTTGCAAACTGAGGAAGTCAATAACGCGTTGGTCTACCTCTGGCACTTACGCAAGTAGTTATTCGTCTGCGCACTGATTGCTACAGTTCTTGGATGTCCTCCTGAGGGATACACGAGTAGTGCCAAATCACTCCAACTGACTAGTTGGATAGTCATCTCGAGATGGTTCAAATGGCTCTGAGCACAATGGGACTTAACTTCTGAGGTCATCAGTCCCCTAGAACTTAGAACTACTTCAACCTAACTAAGCTGCCCGAGGCAGGATTCGAACCTGCGACCGTAGCGGTCGCGCGGTTCCAGACTGTAGCGCCTAGAACCGTTCGGCCACTTCGGCCGGCCATCTCGAGATGTCTGGAGGGCTCTGACCATAATGATCCAAACGACCTCAATTGGGGAGAGATCTGGCGACCCTGCTAGGCCCCATTTTGATGCCTTCATGGTAAGCCAACCTGAGTTTAAATATCAGCAAGATAATGGCAGCCGAGAGTTTCTACTGCTGGTCTTCGTGCTTGCCAAATGCTACCTTGCCCAGCAAGGTCACCGGCTCTTTCCCAAACTGAGGACACTTGGAGCATTATGGGAATGGCCGTCCATCCAGCTCGGGATTTTGGTGATCTAACTCCCCAATTGGACCGAATTTGACACTATATCCCTCAGGAGGACACCCAACAACTCTATCAATCAATTCCCACTGCCTGCATAAGGGCGAGGGACGGACCAACGCGTTTTTGAGTTGCTCAGTTTGCAAAGCTGTTCTTTTTGAATAAATCACCCAGTTTCTTTTAACTTCTAATCATTTGCTTGTTTGGGCATGTAAACCTCATCTACAGATTTCCTTTCCATTTGGATGATTCCTTAGTGGTGCATCTACTTTTTTTTTTGTCTTAGAGTGTTTAACAAGCCGTTAACTTGTTAAAATCAGTGCTTGGTTTCAGCTATAAATGAAAAAAAAAAAAAAAACTTTACGTGCCAGCTACACTTCACACGGCGTGTAATCACAGAAACTGAGCTACCTGCCTCTAGTCACATGACTTAGATTTTTTTTAATAAACTCAACGCAGCCTACGTTACCTCTGGTCAAACACAAAACACGACATTTTATATTTAAATGGTTTGTGGTGCGGGTCGCTAGACTACAGCCTAGATAATCCCGCCCACAGGCACTGGTGCGACCACGGAACCGACCGACCTCTCTGTATCCTCCGCCAATGGCATTATCGGATACGGTATTGGGGGGTTGAGGTCCGCACACCGCTCTCCCGGCCATTGGCAGTTTTCGTAACCTAGAGTCGTTTGCATCACATGGATGAGTGCACGCGATTATAGTCCTCCCACAAATCGTTGGTAGTAACGAACCCGGATCCTCTGCATGGCGGTCAGCCACGCTGACCACTCATCTAGAAGTGGGGGAGGGAGTGGGGGTGGCACAGGCTAGACAGCCTGCTCGCAAATCCGGCTACAGCTAAAACAGTCTGACTGAAACAATAAAGCACGCACCCCTCCAGACATTTACACTACTGGCCATTAAAATTGCTACACCAAGAAGACATGCAGATGATAAACGGGTATTCAGTGGACAAATATATTATACCAGAACTGACATGTGATTACATTTTCACGCAATTTGGGTGCATAGACCGTGATAAATCAGTACCTAGAACAACCACCTCTGGCCGTAATAACGGCCTTCATACGCCTGTGCATTGAGTCAGACAGAGCTTGGATGGCGTGTACAGGTACATCTGCCCATGCAGCTTCGGCAACGATACCACAGTTCATCAAGAGTAGTGACTGACTTATTGTCACGAGCCAGTTGCTCGGCCACCATTGACCAGACATTTTCGGTTGGTGAGAGATGTGGAGAATGTGCTGGCCAGGGCAGCAGTCGAACATTTTCTGTATCCAGAAAGGCCCGTACAGGACCTGCAACATGCGGTCGTGCATTATCCTGCTGAAATGTAGGGTTTCGCAGGGATCGAATGAAGGGTAGAGCCACGGGTCGTAACACATCTGAAATGTAACGTCCATTGTTCAAAGTGCCGTCAATGCGAACGAGAGGTCACCGAGACGCGTAACCAATGGCACCCCATACTATCACGCCGGGTGATACGCCAGTATGGCGATGACGAATACACGCTTCCAATGTGCGTTCACCGCGATGTCGCCAAACATGGATGCGATCATCATGATGCTGTAAACAGAACCTGGATTCATCCGAAAAAATGACGTTTTGCCATTCGTGCACCCAGATTTGTCGTTGAGTACACCATCGCAGGCGCTCCTGTCGGTGATGCAGCGTCAAGGGTAACCGCAGCCACGGTCTCCGAGCTGATAGTCCATGCTGCTGCAAACGTCGTCGAACTGTTCCTGCAGATGGTTGTTGTCTTGCAAACTTCCCCATGTGTTGACTCAGGGATCGAGACGTGGCTGCACGATCCGTTACAGCCATGCGGATAAGATGCCTGTCATCTCGACTGCTAGTGATACGAGACCGTTGAGATCCAGCACGGCGTTCCGTATTACCCTCCTGAACCCATCGATTCCATAGTCTGCTAACAGTCATTGGATCTCGACCAACGCGAGCAGCAATGTCGCGATACGATAAACCGCAATCGCGATAGTGTACAATCCGACCTTTATCAAAGTCGGAAACGTGATGGTACGCATTTCTCCTCCTTACACGAGGCGTCACAACAACGTTTCACCAGGCAACACCGGTCAACTACTGTTTGTGTATGAGAAATCGGTTGGAAACTTTCCTCATGTCAGCACGTTGTAGGTGTCGCCACCGGCGCCGATCTTGTGTGAACGCTCTGAAAAGCTAATCATTACCTATTTTAATGGCCAGTAGTGTATTTCGAGTTGCTGTCCCTCATCAGAGGGCAGTGGAAGCCAACAGTATGAAACCGCCGCCTGCGGTAAGACGGCTCGGCGAGTAGCCCTATATTAATGAGGTGCGTGTGACGTACACGGCGTGGCCTCTGGGAAGGATGGCCGTCGGCTCGTTGCGGGAGTATCGCACGCAGTATCTGTAGCAGCGGCGGCGATGACGGATGGCCTGGCTGCAAGCGGTTCGCGGTGTATATATACCACGCCGAGGCGGCAGACAGTGATGGAGAGGCCCCACTGAATGCCCAGCCACGGCCGCAGAAGGCAGCCACGGCTTGCCGCGCCGCCGGTCGCTGCTGCACCACGTCACACCTGGGACCACCTGTTACTGTAGCTCGCATTCGTCTGGGCGCCCACTGACGAGCCAAAACATCACCTGGGACGCAGGATAACCGCAGTTCTGTTCGAGAAGTCCACAGCTGTGACGGTGTCTTCGATTACTACCAGAGGCCCACGGAGCCCGCGTGAACGTGCCCCCACCGGCGTCCGTCCTTACTGTCGTGCGTGTTTCGAGCAGCCGTTCGGTACGATGGTGGCGTATATCAGTGGTCCCCAATCTTTCTTAGACCATTGCCTCTGAGTGCAATCAGACATTAGCCAGAACCTCCGCCCTCTGTTGGTCCAACTTCAGAGCTCTACTGGCATGAACTCGGCAAGTACTGGATTGGACTCCGGAGGTATGTGGCACCAGGTAGCTCTGCACAGGTTCCACAGTTCCAGTAATTTACGAGCCGGTGATTCGGTGGCGAGGAGCTGGCGCAATATAGTGTCCCGGATGTGCTACAGCGGGTTTAGAGCGGGCGGATTTGATGGCCAAGATATCGTCGTGAGTCCATTTTCATGCTCCTCAAATCACTGTAGCACGATTCTGGTCTCGTGACACGGCAATTATCCTGCTGAAAGATGCCATTGGTGTCAGGGAAGACATCGAAGTATGACGGGATGCAGGTGAAATGCCGTGAAATGTTCGTGAAGTCCACAGCTGCGACGGTGTCTTCAAAAAATGGTTCAAATGGCTCTGAGCACTATGGAACTGAGGTCATCAGTCCCCTAGAACTTAGAACTACTTAAACCTAACTAACCTAAGGACATCACACACATCCATGCCTGAGGCAGGATTCGAACCTGCGACCGCAGCGGTCGCGCGGTTCCAGACTGTAGCGCTTAGAACCGCTCGGCCACTCTGGCCGGCGACGGTGTCTTCAATTACCACCACAGGTCCCACGTAAGCCCACGTGAACGCGCTCTTATTGGCGTTCATCCTTAAGCCGTCGGCAGACGGACCGTGCATCCGAACGTTGAGCATTGAGCGTGCTGAGTTTCTGACGTCATAGTGTGCAATAGCACGTTCGGGAGTCTTTCCGAACGTGCAGAGCAATATATGGCATGTCAGATATTCTGAGAGTGCGTCTGAGCGTTGACCAATGAGATGGCACAACGCCACCTACATCACACGCACGCCGTCTCCCATCAGTACAGAGTTGTGAGGCGCCATACTGGCATTCATTTCAAGCCTATACGTATATATGCCGTTTCTGAGCACCAGCAAATTGAGAATCACTGGTAAACCCGTTGTTAGTTGTGTTAATCGTTCCAATAAAATAATGAGAAAGATCACATTCGTGGCAAAAGAATTATTGTAGCTTGCGTATTATGAGAGTATGCTATTTGAAGCTAGCGTCACACTGAAGATCCACCCAAAACGCATTGTTCTTGGTACAATTTGTTATAATTGAATTTCAATTAGTAACATAATTATCTACGATTATTGGTTTTAGCATGCGATAACACAATATGGTCGCCGGCACGGTAGCTCAGCGTGTTCGGTCAGAGAGCTAGTTGGCCTCTGTAATAATAATAATAAAAAAAAACTGACTGGAAGGATCAACAAACGAACTTGAACGGATGTCATGTGACGTCCGCAACGACCAAACACAAAGATCAACAACGGGAAAAAAACAAAAACAAAACAAAAATGGCTTGGCTAAGGGCAAGTTGCGTCTTGTTGGTTTAGCGTAGTGAGTACCGTCTCTGTCCAGAAATGAGTTTTTGCTGGGGCGGTGGTTCGCGTCTTAACACACCCAATTTTTTTCCTAACATTCGCGTTTTTAATAGGTTCTGATACTTTGTTATTAGTTGAATAAAAGTATATGTTATAATATTTGATGTTATGTAAATATAAGCTCACCTTTTTTTGAGGGGTGACTTTTTCGATTGGCTTAATCTACAGGACAGCTTGCGCTACTTGTATAAAAATATTTTGCTCCCTTTTCTTTTACGCTTCGTAATTCACATGTTGCAAAGATTCTGCTACTGAGTAGGAACAGTGATCAAGTAAGACTGACCTTAGGGTTTTACTAAAATGTGGGAATAATGAAATAATGTTTGTCTTATGCGGAGAAGTATTCCAAATTTGCACCGCACTGTTTGTAATGGAACTTTTATAAGCCTGTGTCCGTATTGACGAGACATGCTACTTTCCTTTTCGTGGACGATGGAGGAAATGTGCATTTTAATAGAGCTAGCGTGGGAATTTTCCGCGCGCCCGTTGAGTAAACAGTGCGATTTACGAACAAGAAACATCCCTCAACTGCCGCTGGAGTGCGTTGCGATCGCGTATACCACGAGGGGGCCCACGTACCGTATGTACAAGTCGCATCGTTCTGAGCGTTGAGCAGCACGTTGAACTTGGTACGCTCAACGTTGACGTTCGACAGCACGGTCCGTGTGCGGACGACTTAAGTGTGGTGCATGTTTCGAGCAGCCGTTCGGATGAATGACGGCGTGTGACAGTGGTTGCCAACTTCTCTTAGACCACTACCACTGAGTGCCATCAGACATTACTTAGTACCCCCGTCCTCCCTCCTCCTCCCCTGCCATTTGTGGAGCCCCCTTCCCCACATTATCACCAACTTCAGCACCTAAGTAAACTCTACAATGAAAGATTTTTCTTGGAAAATTTTTATTTTTAAAATGACGCAATATGAACGATATTTAGTTTGTGTGTGTGTGTGTGTGTGTGTGTGTGTGTGTGTGTGTGTGTGTGTAAATTAGAGTGAATGACGAAGCAATTTGTGGTGCATCGCAAGTGCTACCCGCATCTCCTCCTCAGGTAAAAAAGCTAACTATCCACAGTGAGGTTAGACACTTGTTACGAAACACGCTTCCCCTGCATTTCCCCTCGCTACTGCGGCACTTGCTTGACCCACACAGACAAGTTCAGATGTGTTCTCTATACTTATTGTTTATAAATAACTTGATTCGTTATTTCTGAACTTGATCCCTTATTTCCGAACTGGCAGAAATTGGACGACTTCAAGCTGTTGGTGCTTTGTGTATAACCACTCTAATAATAATAATCATAATATAATACTGTGTATAGGACTAAAGTAGCCTTTATGCAGTTACTGCTGTGTCGCGTTGTCAATTCATTTTTCTGCCTCGAAACAATTAATGAGGCAGTTTCTGGACTACTGCAGTTATTATCTATAACTTAGAGAAGACAATTTATTGAGATATTTAGCATTTGTTACGTATACGTTTCACTTTTATCATCAGCTATGTACGGGAGAAAGCACGACTTATGTGCGTAGTGGGTGGGCTGTGAGAGGAATCTGAACTCCACCGCATTAATGATACTAATTGAGAAGAGGAAATTATTGATAACTTATATAATCAGTCTTACAAAATTGTGATAAAAGTAATGATCTTTTGAAAATATTTTAGTTTCGTGACTAAAACAGAATCCAATAGTGAAACTCTTACCCCTCAGAAAAGTTAATTTTACCCCTCAGGGAGTAAGGACACAATCATCGATTTGGTGTAATAAAAAACGTGATTTAGCTGACCAGTCGTCACTGATACATTGTCTGACTTCGATAGTCCAGTGTCCACTGCAATCGCAACTGAACGTCGTTGGGTCGACAGGGGAACACACAGCGGTCATCTGCTTTGGAACACCACGTTCAACAATGTGCGCTGAATGGTGTGCTCCAAAACACTTGTGCTTGAGCCAGCCCACTGACTGGCGACAGATAGCCTTTTCAATGAATCGTGCTTTATGCTCCATCGGACGCACGGTCGTAGGAGTGTACGGCCCTGCCGGAAGGGGTCCAGGCCGGGGGAGGGAGCGTTTTGGTGCGGCGAATGTTTTCGTGGGGAATCTCGCCGTTCTGGAAGGCACAGTGGATTAACACAAGTATGCATCTATCATCGGAACCATGTCCACCACTACACGGAGCTTTGTTTTTCCTTTGGCGCGACGGAATCTACCAGCAGGACAATGCAACATGTCGCACAGCTCACGGTGGACGTGCGTCTTTCGAAGAGCACCAGGGCGAGTACAATAAGTACAGCCCAAACTCCCGGGACTTAAGCCCGACAGAGAATCTGTGGGATCAACTCGATCGGGCTGTTCACGCGATGAACTGCGAAACCCAGCGCAACCGGCCACGGCCCTGGGATCGGCACGGCTCCACATCCGTGTCTGTACCTTCCAGGACCGCCGCTAGAGCATCTTCTTCAGGGTGCACCCTCTTCCCCCGGTTAGTCAGAGTTCTTGCAGGATACCCCTGCATTGCCTCCATGTCTTCTCTTCGACGATTTGTAGATGTTCTTCTCTTTTTTGTAGTTGTCATCTGGTTGCCCTTCTCAGGATTTGTTGGCTTCTGTGTTACCCGCGTGTGCGGACAACGGTGCTGGCCCTTGGCGGGCCGACTGCATACCTCCCGCCGCGGACGGCGCAGGGAGCGCCTCACTGCGGCTGCTGCTTGGCGGCCGCTTGTGTGGCCGTCATCAATGACTCAGCAACGCGCTGCAGCGTGTCGGCAAGGTTTGCAACCTTGCCGATCGCCACAGACAGTGCATTCCAGGACCGCGCTGACTCTCTTTCTTCACGTCCCGCAGCGGTACGCGATGCAAAATGCGGTTACTCAGGCTTTTGTCCGGCAGTCACATTAATCTGACAGGGCAGTGTATATGCAGCCAAATCCACCACGAATAACTATCATTCCACTTGTGAACGTCAACAAAAGAGGCAATAACGCCATGGGATGTAGCCGTGCTGCGACTCGCGTTGGTGCCGTGTGTAGGTTTTCTGGCATGGTTGCGTTGTTTGTCTTCTTCTCGTGTTCACTGGCGCCACTCTGTCTCGTAAGCGATGCCTATGCGCTAGTGGCAGCAGTGGCGTTTATCGATATGCAGTTCTGCTGCCCTATCTATGGGGCGACCTCGGTGCTTCTTCCGTGTGGAGTTCGGTTGGGGACGCAGGAGCAGCGAGGTCCGCGCAGAGCGACAACACGTCAGGACCGCTGGCGGCGTGTATGGTGTGGTGTCACCGCCAGACACCACACTTGCTAGGTGGTAGCCTTTAAATCGGCCGCGGTCCGGTAGTATACGTCGGACCCGCGTGTCGCCACTATCATTCCGGCATTCTCACTCGCCGCGCCAACATGTCTGGATGCCAGAAGGGAAGACGAGGAGGACAAGCTGCCGCAATCGTTAGACTCCTGGGCCAAGCGCTTGGACTGGACAGCAAGCAGAAGAGGAAGAAACCTTTACAGTGCTTCCGCTGTCAGAAGTTGGGGCACTTCGCCGCGGATTGCACAGGAGTAGTCGCGTGTTTGAAGTGTGCAAAGCCGCACCTCACTCGCGACTGTACGAAGCCCAGGGAAGCCGCTGCTACATGTTGTAACTGCGGCGGTTCCCACGCCGCCAACCACCGTGGCTGCAGTTATCTCGAGAGCCGTGGCCGCGGGAGGGAGCGGAACACACACCGACGGCGAACCACTGCGCAAGAAGAGGTGACAAGGAATCAAGAAGCGGCAAATTCTCTGCCCGCGCATCACGCCATTGGCACTTCTGCCGGTGCTGGCGCGGGTGGAGGGCTGTGCTGCTGCAATCCCAACAGCATTCACAAGATCGACGATGCTGTCGCCAACGCAGTTGCTGCTCTCAAATCTGCCACGGCAGGTGAGAGGGCCGCACTTCGGGCCGAGGTGGACGAGGTACGCCTCCAGCTCGCGCAGTTTCGCGAGTTGCTGGCCTGTAAGTCTCGCAAGGGGCGAGAAGTTACGACTGCCACCGTCGCCACGCAGACGGACGCTCTCCCGGCTCCTGCCGTAACGCAGGGCGCTGTGGGGGTGCCCATGGAGGTGGCAAATGAGATGTCTGCCCCCTCCTCGAAGGAGGAGGGCCAGCGGAAACAAGATTCCGAACCAGCTCCACCAGCAATACGAGATGACTTGACCAAGGGCATCGAAACGCCCGCCCGCCCTTCCGAGGACAAGGCGGGACTGCCGCTGCTGGGAGATGAAGTCACAACTGCTGCGCCCATCCAAGACCTGGACACAGAAGAGGTAGTCCACACGCCGCCAGCAGAGATCACTGCGCCTGAACTGCTGAAGATGGTCGCAAAATCATTGCGTGACAAGACGTTTGCGCATCTCAATACCCCGTACCCTTTTACCGCCTCCAATGTTCCTAAACCACCCCTACCTCACAAGCCTTATGATTTCGGCTGGGCAATTGCAAATCTGACCGCCGTCATTCCTAAGAGGGACTTGGACCTTATAAACCGCTTCCCTATTTTTACCGATCATGACTGGCAGCGTATAATCGCTGCTATTCCGAGAGTTAAGCAGAAGAACAAACAAACATTCCTCTTCCTCTCGCCGCTAGATTCCTAGCCTCAATTGTATTTTATCCTGTCGAGCTCAGACAAGTTTTAGTAAACCCTTTTTAATCTCAGCAAATTTTACCTTTATACTTGTGGAGTAAATGTCAACAGAGATTAGAGACTATTTAGAAGCGCCTGTGAATGATGTCCGAAACACATGAGACTCCACGGTCCATATGTCCCACGGTAAATATCCTCCAGTAGTCTTTAAAATTCTGATATTCTACGTTAAACATTGAACTTTAAAGTATCAATCACCGCCCCTCCTCATTTCCCATATATGATTTCTAGCATCATTCACGGGTATCAAACGTTTCTCTAATGAATTTTATTTGTTACTTGTAGCAAATCATTTCACAAGCATTTGACAGTTTTACTTTCAAAATCTATTTTACTTCAGTTTTTGTTGTCAGTTAAAAATCAAGCCAATGTAATTTTTAAGCGCAAAACAACTAGGTTTTGAAGAGAGAAACTTTTTGATACTTCATTCAGCATCGGCAGTGAAATATTTCAATTTTCCCGTCACATCACTGAGTGTTCCTTAATTAATCTGATTAATTTCAGGCAATTACATATTTTTTCACAAAACTGTTCCTCATGCTAGTCATTTTGATACATTTTTGTTCATCTTTCTCACTTCGTTTGGCTAAGAAAATTCGGACAGAAATCCACTGCGTAGTTTTCATCCAATTCACAAATCTTTTGCTAATTAAAATCTACTTTTAAGTAATTTTTTTTGCATATTAGACGTCATGCTGGTCAGTTTGACATGAAGTTTCCCCTCATATCACTTATTAAGATTTTACTAATTACCCTGATTACTTTCAAGGAACTAAATCGTTCTTTGCAAACATAAACCTCACGCTCGTCAATTTGATACGTCGTCAGTTGTCCATTTCGCACTCTTCGTTTATCTATGAAGATTCCGACAAAAAATCCACTGTGTTTTCTAGGGACTCTTTATTATCGTTCCGCTCAAAGATCTGACCAATAAATATGAAAAAGAATGCGTTCCTTTCAGTAGTATCTTTAGTTACGAAAAAAATGCGTTTATAGTTTATTTTGTTTTTTATGCTGATTTTGGTCTCAGGGTAATTAAATACCAAATTTTCCTATCCGATCTGGCAATACCTTGCCGTGGAGGGTGGGGTTGCCTAACTAACAGTGCCACAACTGTTGACTGCCAGACGTGTGGAGCCATGCACACGGAATAATATGGACGGAGCAATGTGCAGCTCAAACCAAATCCGTCTTATTGCGATTCATTTATCATTTGCAGCCGACCCCATTTACGTTAAGTGCTTACAGTACTAACTATTGATAAAATTTCCTTTAAATTTTTTTTCTTCCACGGCGTTCTTCCCTGTGTCAATAATATGCTGATCAAATCTGACGACATTCTGAGTAGTAGTTGCTTTTCTACGGCGTTCTGGATCAATTACGCACACCCTGTATATGCAACAATCTTTGATTCCTATTCTCTTGGCTAAGCGGTTCTTACATGAAGTGTACGTTGGTCGTCCTAGAACTGTTCCGCACTCTGTCGCTAATGCCGTTCTCTAAATTTTCTCAGCGGTGTTTCGCCAAAAACGTCGTTTCGTCTACGCCAGCGAATCCCAGCTGAAAAGGAGGAAGAGGAGATCAGAGTTTAATGTCCCGTCGACAACGAGGTCATTAGAGACTGAGCACAAGCTCGGCATGGACTGTGAGGCTGGTCCCGGATGAGGTTCGAGTCCTCCCTCGGGCATGGGTGTGTGTGTGTTTGTCCTTAGGATAATTTAGGCTAAGTAGTGTGTAAGCTTAGGGACTGATGACCTTAGCAGTTAAGTCCCATAAGATTTCACAAACATTTGAACAAGCTCGGATTAGGGACGGTTGGGGTTGTTTTGGGGGAGGAGACCAGACAGCGAGGTCATCGGTCTCATCAGATTAGGGAAGGACGGGGAAGGAAGTCGGCTGTGCCGTTTCAAAGGAACCATCCCGGCATTCGACTGGAGTGATTTAGGGAAATCACGAAAAACCTAAATCAGGTTGGCCGCACGGGTATTTCGACCGCCGTCCTCTTGAATGCAAGACCATTGTGCTAACCACTGCGCTACTCCGCTAGGTGCCTCCCAGTTGAGCTCACAAAACATTTACGTAGCACCACCATGTTGATCACACCTACTGGTAATAAATCTAGCAGCATGCCTCTGAAATGCTTCGATATCTTCTTTCAAGCTGTTCTAACGACCGTCCCAAACACTCGAGCAGTACTCAAGAACGGGTCGCATAAGTGATCCGTACGCGGTGTTCTTTATACATGGTGACAATTATTGAACTATACAAAATAAAATGGTCATAACTTCTGAACGGTTTGCGTTAGGACATTCAAACTGCATGGTAGGCCGCGGGGCACGATGTAAATTGTATGGTTCGGTTTAGCGACGAACTCCAATTTCATTTGGATGTTTCCGTCAATAAGCAAAAGTGGCGCATTTGGGGGGGGGGGGGGGGGGGCTGACAATCCGCATTTCACAAACGGGAAGTCTCTCCACCTTCAACGGGTAACTGTATAGCGTGCAATGTCCAGATACGGAATAATCGGTGCGATATTCCTTGATGGCACGGTGACTACCGATCGGTACGTGAAAGTTTTGGAAGATGATTTCACAGCTGTTATCCAAAGTGACCCTGATTTCGACAAGATGTGGTTCATGCAAGACGGAGCTCGATTCCATCGAAAGAGGAGAGCGTCTGATGTCCTGGAACAGCACTTTGGTGACCGCATTCTGGATCTGGGGTACCCAGAGGACACTGCTGCGGGCCTCGATTGACTGCATATTCTCCAGATCAGAACACATGCGACTCCTTTTTGTGGAGCTATATTAAAGACAAGGTGAGCACTAATAACTCAAAACCACTGTTGAGCTGAAAACAGCCATTCAGTAGGTCACTGACAGCATCGATGTTCCGACACACCTGCGGGTCATGCAGGATTTCGCTATTCGTCTGCGCCAAATCATCGCCAACGATGGCAGGCGTATCCAAATATGTAGTGACTTTTGCATGTTGAGTAAAGTGTCTACACGCTGTATTTTGTACCTAATTTACCTTTTTTCATGTAGTTCAATAATTATCTTTCTGTTACTTCGCTATAATTCTCCAAATGAACTGAAGTCGATCATTCGTCTTCCCTACAGTCGACCTATGAGTGCCCGTTCCATTTCACATTGCTTTGCCATGTTACGTACACATATTTAAAAGACTTTTGTATGTCCATCCTTTTAGCAGGAGGTCTCTGAGGCGACAGAAAATAAAAACACCTACAGCCGTCCTTACGATTTTATTTTATTTTATTTTGTCGCTTCCAGTTTCAACGTTTCGTTGCGTCATCTTCAGGCTCCTTTGATGCGGTACAGGTTGATATGATCCCCATGCATAACCCATCAGTTGCCAGAATTACTGGATACGCAGATAATCTGAAATTTACGTGTCAGCACTAAGCGACAAAATAAAATCAAATCATAAGGACGGTTGTACGTGTTTTTATTTTTTGTCACGATATTTAAAAGACGACCTGTGTCAAGCAGCATACCACTAATAATATATTAGAACATTACAAGGTTGTTTTTCCTACTCGTCTCCTCAACCTACATTTTTCCAAGTTTAGAGCAAACTGTGACGAAATGCGACGTGATCCTACTATTCTCGACTATCGGTGGCCACTCACGCTGGTCACTGGACCAAACAGAGGGTTGATAACACGGTGTGCGGATTTGACCCGCGACCACCCCGGCCCCTCTGTATACCAGTTACTACCATGTACGCTACGCTACATCGGCAGATCAGATCCTTTTTATGGTGATGCTAGCAGTAAACTTTAATCACGCCCTGAGTGTCCGTTAACGAGGTGTCAGTTCGGCAAAAATTTTGATGGCTATTGTTCGCTTTAACACCTCCCATTTTATGATAATAGCCTGTAATCTTCTATGTTGACCATCTTATAGACACAAACACGCCGGGTTGAAATTTCACTCTGCAACGAAGAGTATGCTGATCTGAAACTTCCTGGAAGATTTTAACTGTGTGCCCGGACGCGGTCCCTGCAGGGTCCCACATTCGAGTCCGGCTTTGGTAAGCAGTTTTAATCTTCCAGGAGGTTTCAAATTAACGCACAGATTAGATTAGTTTTCGTTCCATAGATCCGTGCTGAGGAGATCCTCGTGGATGTGGGTCATTTTTTTTTAAAGCTGAAATTACAATACTAATAGTATGAATATATACAATACATCATTTGTTTCTACTAAAAAATTCGTCAATGGAGTAGAAGGAGTTGGCCACTAGTAAGTCTTTCAGGCTCCTTTTGAACTGATCTTTATTTGTAACTAAATTTTTTATGTTTACTGGCAAATTATTGAAGATGAGTGTTCCTGAGTAGTGAACGCCTTTTTGAACTAAAGTAAGTGCTTTTAATTCCTTGTGCAGATCATTTTTGTTCCTGGTATTGTATGTATGAACTGAGCTGTTTGTTGGAAAAAGAGATATATTATTTAGGACAAATTTCATTAATGAGTAAATATACTGAGAGGCAGTAGTTAGTATACGCACAAATCAATCGTAGTTAACACCTTTATCATACACCTTTCCTCGCAGGTAAGGATGCACACAACGGTGGGTTACAGTTTCCATTTATTACTTACTGATAACGGCAAATGAGTGGGAGAATGGGTCTTATCGGTTTGAATGACATATTAGAGCTATCTTCGTTCAATGTCTTCGAAAAAAAAGAAGACCAAAGAGCAAATTGTCCACGTCTCCGAAAAAAAGAGAGAAAGAACAGAACTGACATATGAATTATAAGTAGTAAGATCTGTAGCCTGTGTACTTGTAGGTTGTATTTACTCATTGCTGACAGCTTACTTTACTTAAAATTTCTGATTTTATTCACAATCACGATGGAGGCGAAAAACAAAGAAATTACAAGTTCCACAGGAGCAATTTATTTATTGTTGGCATTTTTTAATTTCGTTTCAGGCCACCTAAGAACATGGTCAAGGTAACTATTTTTCTTTTCCTTCATGCTTTTCCTAAAGTCTTTCATTGTCTCCAAATGAGCTCATTCCCTCTCATCTGACCAATTGGCTCCATTTGTTTATCTGTATGTTATATCTCCCTGGAAATCTTTTAATTTCTTCACTAATATTCTGAATTTGTCTTCTGTTTAGAAAGAATGTGTGGATCCTCTTTGTTAATCTATTTTCATTCATTCTCTCTGTGTGTCCATGGAGTGTATCTCGTCTTTTCCTGATCTCATCAGTTATTTTGGAGCACAATGGGTATATATCCTTACATGGTCTCAAAACTCATTTGTGAGGATCTGTGATTTTACAACTGCGTTATAATACCTTCATTGGACACGTTTAGAAAAAAAATAATTATTGTACAGAATTCTCAGTTTCATGTAGGCCGTTTGCATTCATTCAGTTCTGGTGTTAATTGCATTTTTTCATTTGTTATTTTTACATTTTCATGCAGACTTTTAAAATTGTCTGTTACCTTGATGTTTCCATACTTGGTTTCTAAAACTGTTGGTGAGCTACTTCCTTTCCTCATATATACCTTTTCAAAATATGTTTGTAGGTCTTTCTTTTCATCAGTCTCCTTCACAAGCTCTAATCATTTCTTTGCATTCTCTCAGGTTCTGTCTATTATTATGAGGTCTGCTGCAAATCCCTAACAATTTATAGCTTCTTACGATCCACTCAGCTTTATGTATAATAATTATTTTTTTCCTTCCACTGTTTTATATTCTCTTATAACTTTTCCCAGCACACAATTGAATAAAAATGGTGACAAATAGATCTGTTGATAAAATATCGATCTATCGACATTATTTCAATAAATACCGATATCTACAGGCGATCCTTCTTGGTTGAAATAGCTCTGAGCACTATGGGACTTAACATCTGTGGTCATCAGTCCCCGAGAACTTAGAACTACTTAAACTTAACTAACCTAAGGACATCACACAACACCCAGTCATCACGAGGCAGAGAAAATCCCTGACCCCGCCGGGAATCGAACCCGGGAACCTGGGCCTGGGAAGCGAGAACGCTACCGCACGACCACGAGCTGCGGACGCGATACTTCTTTCCTCAATATAAAGGTATCGAAATGGAAATATCGAGGTCAATGTTCATTTTATATTTTTTCGCAGTTTTCGGTAAACATTTGAAATTGCAGTAGAACATACTTTTACTTTAACTGTGTGAAGGAGTCTTCCTAGTTTTCATCACGTCCAGTCTCTCTCTTCGACTGTGTGAAGCACAAAGAAAAAGTCCGATTGCACTGGAGGGAGGGGAAGAGTGTGGCGGTGTGGTTGGAACACCAAGTTTTGTAATGTGAAGAAATAGCACACACGTTGCGTTTAAATACTGTTCACATCGGCGTTCTTCAAAAACAATTGCAGAAAATTATGAACAAAGATCTAAATGACAAGATTGGTCTTTGCGGTGGGCGGTGACGTGGAACTGCGATTTGCAGCTTCAGCTCGCCGTTTTGACATTGCACCTGCCAGGTCGCTGGTGTCTGCAGAAATGAAAAAAAAAAACTGGGAAGTCGACGTGAAGTGTTCCGGACAAATCCGATATGTTACGAACCCTAACAACGGACCCATCAGACACCGTTTTATTGTACCATTTACATGAAGTTACCATTGGAAGCAAAGTAGTTATCGCCAAGCATGAGCCGGCCGCTGTGGCCGCGCGGTGCTAGGCGCTTCAGTCCAGAACCGCGCGACTGCTACGGTCGCAGGATCGAATCCTGTCTCGGGCATGGATGTGTGTGATGTCCTTAGGTTAGTTAGGTTTAAGTAGTTCTAAGTTCTAGGGGACTGAAAACCTCAGATGTGAAGTCCCATAGTGTTCAGAGCCATTTGAACCATTCTGAGCCACGCGTGAACGTGCATTGTTTTCCTTTTAATTCTTGCTTTTAGGGGGATAAGCAGGCTGGTAGCTTGTTGATGAGCACATTAAAATGGTTCAAATGGCTCTGAGCACTATGGGACTCAACTGCTGAGGTCATTAGTCCCCTAGAACTTAGAACTAGTTAAACCTAACTAACCTAAGGACATCACAAACATTCATGCCCGAGGCAGGATTCGAACCTGCGACCGTAGCGGTCTTGCGGTTCCAGACTGCAGCGCCTTTAACCGCACGGCCACTTCGGCCGGCGATGAGCACATTATTTAATAATAAATCAGTACTTAACTATACAGCTCTAAAACCGACAGTTTCTTACAATTCTATGTCGGTATTTTTTTATAGGTGGGTACGTAGATTTTCGGTGTACAGACGACCGATAATGATGTTTTTTTTAAATATCGATATATCTGATTCCTGATATTTCTAAAAACAGCAACAGACGTAGTGACTTTTCTCCTTGTCCGATACCTGATACAATCTCGAAGGAACTAGCAGTTTTTCCAAGAAATTTAACATTAACTACTGTGTTTTAAGAGCCCGTGTTGTTATTTCCAGAGTATTTCTACTACAAATTCCTTCATGGTTTTGGGAAGTCTTTGTCGAATCGTAAGCCTCATTCTTTGCGACCAATTCCAGGATCGCATTCCCATTCTCACTACTTATTCTTCTAACAGCCAAGCTGTCGAAGTAGAAGCTGGCACGTTTATGAATGACGACGCCAGGTTCCGGTAAAGAATAAAAAGTAAATAAATAAAAACAGTAACAACAGTAAGTGTAGCTGCGGAACTTCCATCTCCAAAATAAGCAGATGTCTTTACACACCTAATCTGGCAATAAAAAGGAAATGTCACTACTTTCAGAATTAACGTCTGTGTTTCTGATTCATATCTGGAACTACACAAATATCCCACTGAAACAAAATCCCACTGAAATACAAGATATTAACTGACCATCGCGTGAGGACCGCAGAAGACTGGACAGTCCCAATAAATAGACAGTCCGTGGGTGCTGCGTTCCGTGAGTCAGCGTGGGCCCCTCACCAACAGGTACTGCCAGCACGCAAAGCAGTGACGCCACGAGCGTTCGATAGGCGGCCCAGAAGACAATAGACGTGGCTAGCTCCCGTGAAGTCAATTGGCCGCTTGCGTGTCGTCGCTGTATCGCCTGTACAAGAGCAGTGCGCGTCTAGAGCACAACAGCGCATTTCTGAACTATTTACTGACAGACGGGGCGCAATGGTTAGGGCACTGGACTTTGTATTGGTCCTCTACGAGCGAGAAACATTTATTCACTGCAAGCATTATTTTCTTTAAAACGACAAGTTTCGGCCTAGTCTTAGACATCTTCAAAATAGCACTGTGAAGGATAGAAATCGTGCTTGTTACATAAAAAAGTAAGTAACTTAAAACATGGTAATTTATCCTTATTAAAATAGAAGAGTCTTTACTCAGAACAGACCGCAGACTTCAGTCGCTTAAACTGCTACAGTTGGCTAGGCAGCATTGTCTTTACAGATATAATGACGTGTGAAGTCAACGTCAGCCAATGGGGAACGATTTACATACCATTTACGTATCATTTGAAGATAAAAGTTTACGTAAAAAAGAAGTAGTGCCTATAGGACAGAACAGATCGTTAAAAGTAGTTAGTAACTATAATAAGATTATTTAAAAATTATTTCTCTTATTCCAGAATGAAATTTTCGCTCTGCAGTGAAGTGTGCGCAGATATGTAACTTCCTGGCAGATTAAAAGTGTATGCCGGACCGAGACTCGAAATCGGGACCTTTGTCTTTCGCAGGCATGTGCTCTACGACCGAGTTCGAGTCTCGGTCCAGCACACAGTTTTAATCTATAAGGAAATTTCCAATTCTCTTATTGCACGTAGTACCATCTGGCGGAGATAATTTATTTAAGCAGTATAATACACTACTGGCCATTAAAATTGCTATACCAAGAAGAAATGCAGATGATAAACGGGTATTCATTGGACAAATATATTATACTAGAACTGACATATGATTACATTTTAACGAAATTTGACTGCATAGATCCTGAGAAATCAGTACCCAGAACAACCACCTCTGGCCGTAATAACGGCCATGATACCCCTGGGCATTGAGTCAAACAGAGCTTGGACGGCGTGTACAGGTACAGCTGCCCATGCAGCTTCAACACGATACCACAGTTCATCAAGAGTAGTGACTGACGTATTGTGACGAGCCAGTTGCTCGGCCACCACTGACCAGACGTTTTCAATTGGTGAAACATCTGGAGAATGTACTGGCCAGGGCAGCAGTCGAACATTTTCTGTATCCAGAAAGGCCCGTACAGGACCTGCTACATGCGTTCGTGCATTATCCTGCTGAAATGTTGGGTTTCGCAGGGGTCGAATGAAGGGTAGAGCCGCGGGTCGCAACACACATGAAATGTAACGTCCATTGTTCAAAGTGCCGTCAATGCGAACAAGAGGTGACCCAGACGTGTAACCAATGGCACCCCATACCATCACGCCCGGTGATATGCCCGTATGGCGATGACGAATACACGCTTCCAATGTGCGTTCACCGCGATGTCGCCAAGCACGGATGCGACCATCATGTTGCTGTAAACAGAACCTGGATCCAACCGAAAAAATGACATTTTGCCATTCGTGCACCCAGGTTCGTCGTTGAGTACACCATCGCAGGCGCTCCTGTCTGTGATGCAGCATCTTCTTCCTGTCGGTTAAATTTCGCGTCTTAGCACGTCATCTTCGTGGTGTACTAATTTTAATGGCCAATAGTCTATATACACAGCATCGGCTATTTAATCATGAGAATGTGTGTATAAAATAAACTGATCGATTTGTGTAAAATAATTATCGTCTATGATAATTACACAGTAATTACACTGTGTTGTGAATAATATGAAATTTAGTAGAACAAGCTTCTGGCCTGAACTTTCTAATTACGGACGCCGTTGGCCATGAAGACGTCGTAGTAAGATGGCCAGCAAATATCAAAGATGTATTTCATGGATGCCACGTGTTACCATAAAGATTGAGGTCGATCGCAGCTGTAAAATACAATCAGGATGGTGTCTTCTGAATTGGCGCAAGTACAGTTTTTCTATATGTTGTCAGCAAAAAGCCAGTCATGCTCGCAATACAGACCTGTTTTACGAGAAGAACAACAGTACTCGGAAGCCAATAAACCGTTATTTGTGGTGAACCGACGTCAGCGTATTTATTTATAGCTGATATGAAATGTTTACGTAATAAAACGAACTGTTATTCTGTGTACAAAATAGTACGTAAAAATATTAATTATTTCACTTTTAATGTACATGAAAAGCATTATCGATATTTCATGATAATGAATCTATGTTGTGTAGTAAAGATACTGAGAACAATGAAAACAACAAAATTAGATTTTGGGTTTGGGTTGTTTGGGGGAAGAGACCAAACAGCGAGATCATCAGTCTCATCGGATTAGGGAAGGATGGGGAAGGAAGTCGGCCGTGCCCTTTCAAAGGAACCATCCCAGCATTTGCCTGGAGCGATTTAGGGAAATCACGGAAAACCTAAATCAGGATGGCCGGACTTTGGTTTGAATCTTCCTACGAGAAGGACGTGGATGGAGACAAATGTACCTTAAAATGTATTTCTGGTAAATATATGCTGTTATTGATAACCAAACCATTTATTTCAATAACACTGGCATCCCTACACCTATGAAAAATAAATTCTGCGTTTTTCGGAGATTAATAACACACGGTACAGCGCGAGTTGCATTAGTAGGCCTATTGTTGGTTGCCATTTGCAAGAGAGCAGAGTCTTTTTTCAATTATTCCAATATTACGTGGTGTAAAGCGAAAAGGAAATTGTTTACAATTTATTTCTTGAATAAACAGATTGAAGTCAAGTTAATTTCATTCATTTTGCAAAGAGTAGAGCTGAAATCGAACGAAACACATTCTTGTGCTGCCGCTTCACGACTTGTTCGAGTGGCGAGATTTTTCACAGTTAAGAAAGTGCGATGTTTCTCCACGCGAACCGACGAAACTATAAATTATTATTCACGCTACAAGACATTCCATTACAACCCTGAGATATTCCTAAAAGTAAACGATTAAGCTGCATCACATCGATCTGTTCGTAATTTATTTTACGTCTAAACAGACGCGTCTGCATCGAATTTTGCTTGAAGCTCAATAAAACCTTTACACATACACACCAAATAATGCAGGAAGCCTACGGTGACGACATCTTAAGCCGTAGTCGGTGTTACGAATGGTTCACACGGTTTAAAAGTGACTGGACACAAGTTACAGAAGACCGTCGTTTAGGACGGCTTTCGACGTCTGCCGATGACGCTCATTTCAGAAACGTCAACGGAATTGTGTCTGCCAATCGAAGACTCAGTGTCCGAGAGATTGCAGAAGACTGTAACATTTCAGGTGTATCATTTCATAAAATCCTGACGCAGCGTCTTGGAATGCATCGTGCCTGCCAAGTTCGTCTCACAGTTCATGAGTCAGATGAGAAAGACCTCCGCCTCGGAATCAGTAAGGAGCTTTTGGATCGCGCAAATGAGAACGAGATATTCCTTAAGAGTATCATAAAATGATGAGACGAGGGTCTACGGTTATGATGTCGAGACCATGGTTCAACCTTCTCAATGGTTCGGGAAAGGTTCTCCAAGACCAAAATAAGCTTGTCAGGTCAGGTCAAATATCAAAGCCATGCTGATAGTTTTTTTTTGTTTTTTTGTTTTTTAAGTTTAGGATTAGTTCATCATGAATTCGTCCCACCCGGACAAACTGTTAATCGACGGTACCATCGGGACGTGTTACGACTCCTCCGAGAAAATGTGAGAAGGAACCGGCCTGAAATAGGGCAAGACAACGCTTGGCTCTTGCGTCACGATAATGCAGCTGCACATTCATACCTGTTGGTGTGTGACTATTGCACAAAAAACGTACTCACTGTGCTGCCTCTTCCTCCGCACTCTTTAGACCCGGCCCATGCGGACTTTATTTCCAACGTCGAAAATCCCGTTGAATGAACGAAGATTTGCAACAATAGACGAGATAAAAGAAAATTCGCAGCCGGTACTTCGCACGATCCACCAACAGGCGTACCAGGACTGCTTCCGAAAGTGGAAACGGCGTTGGGAGCGATGTATCGATTATGGGGGAGACCACGCACAATAAGTAAAAAACAGTAAGCGTAGAAAAATTTTGTATACAGAGTTACGAAATTTTTTGGACAGACCTCGAAGGAGCGCATTACCAATGCGTTTGACACAGTCCGAAGGGAACTAGGTGTATTTGGAACAGTACTTTTATTTAATTCAGAGAATATAAATTATTATAACGGACAATATTAAAGTGCCCACCAATTTCTGTGGCCTTCTACATGGAAATGAATGTTTTACACGTGTCCATGCCCGGGATTTCCCGATTTGAAAAAAGCGCCGCAGAAGTGTCAGATTTCATTCGGTGAGTTCTCTGCCGCGCCGGTCGAAAATCACTGTATCTGTCAGAGGCATGCGTATGTTAAGCGGCATGCCGACAAGTCGAAACACGTGCGAGCTGGAAGCTAAGAGTTTGTGGCAGGAACCGGAGCTGATATTCACCGAGGACTAAAAAGCTAGGAAGGTACAACCGATGTTGTCTTTCATCTGCAAGGTACGTAAAGTTTAGTAGACATTTAGTGTATACAATATGTCGATAAAAGATAAGCTTTTTAGGAATCCATCAAAACAGTTAATACTATTTCCGTGCAGCCATTTTCTCGAATGTGTGTCTGTTCATCTGTTCGAATACTGCTCAGGGATGGCATGTTCAGTATTTTTAATGACATGTTAAAAAGACTTCAATACAGTTTCTAAATGAAACATGGTTTTATTAAAGTATTTTAATCAATATTTAAAACAAATAAAAAACTTCATTTTTACGTATTTTCACCCGACTACCGGGTAAATCTCACGTGGGGAGATGGGATGGAGGGGGAGGTCCTGTCACGTCTCACCAAGAGGAGAGACGGGTTCCAAATTTAAACAAAACTCCCCATGTCATTAATGGCCGTCCCTGAACACCCGGTACAGTGAAGGTGTCAATATTGTTACGCAATATTTCTCGATTATGGATTCTGCAACATATACAACAACGTCGACATTCTCCTACCTGTACATCCACACAGATACTACTCAAGCCACCGCACGGTGTGTGGCGGAGGGAACCCTGTACCACTGCTAGTCATTTGCTTTCCTGTTCCACTCGCAAACAGAGCGAGGGAAAAACGACTGTTAATATGCCTCCGTATGAACCCTACTTTTTCCAATCTTACCTTCGTGGCCCTTACGCACAATGTATGTTGGTGACAGTAGAATCGTTCGGCAGTCAGCTTCAAATGCAGGTTCTCTAAATTTTCTGAATAGTGTTTCTCAGAAAGTACGGCGCCTTCCCTGCAGGGATTCCCATTTGAGTTCCCAAAGCATCTCCGTAGCACTTGCGTATCGTTCAAACCTACCGGTGACAAATCTGTGAATTACTTCGATGTCTTCCTTCAGTCCGTCCTGGAACGGATCCCAAACACTCTAGCAGTACTCAACAATAGCTCGCACCAGCGTCCTATGTGCTGTCTCGTTTACAGGTGAAGTACTCTTTCCTAAAATTCTCCCAATAAAACGAAGTTGACCATTCGCCTTTCCTACCGCAGTTCTCACGTGTTCATTCTAACTGATATCGCTTTGAGACGTTACGCCCAGATATTTAAACGACTTGACTGTGTCAAGCAGGACACTAATAACACTGTAACCGAACATTACAGGTTTGTTTTCCCTACTCATCCGCATTAACTTACATTTTTCTACATTTAGGGCTAGCTGCCATTCATCACATTAACCACAAATTTTGTCTACGTCGCCTTTTATCTTTTTACAGTCAGTCAACGTCGACACCTTACCGTACATCACATCGGTCCTATCAAACTTCCCTGAGGTACTCCTGACGATACTTTGTCTCTGATGAACATTCGCCGTCGAGAACAAAAAAAATGGGTTCAATTGCTTAAGAAGTCTTCAAGTCATTCACATATCTGGGAACCTATTACATATGCTCGTACCTTCGTTAACAGCCTGCAACGGGGCATCGTCTCAAATGCTTTCCAGAAATCTAGAAATATGAAGACCACCTGTTGCCCTCCATCCATAGCTGACAGTATACCATGTGAGAAATGGATAAGCTGAGTTTTACACGAGCGATGCTTTTTAAAACCATGCAGATTCGTGGACGCAAGTTTTTGAGTCTCAACATTTCGAGCTGAGAAAATGTTCAAGGATTCTGCAGCAAACTGAAGTTATAATTAATGGTCTGTAATACTGCGGGTCCGTTCTTTTACTCTTCTTATGCAGTATACTGCAGATACCTGCGCTTCTTTCCAGTCGCTTGCTGGCCGCTGCTCTGGCCGAGCGGTTCTAGGCACTTCAATCCGGATCTAGGCACTTCAGTCCGGAACCGCGCTGCTGCTACGGTTGCAGGTTCGAATCCTGCCTCGTGAATGGATGTTTGTGATGTCCTTAGGTTAGTTAGGTTCAATTAGTTCTAGGTCTAGGCGACTGATGACCTCAAATCAGTCTCATAGTGCTTACAGCCATTTGAACCATTTTTTCCGGTCGCTTGGAACTTCCTGCTCGGCGCAAGTCATTTAAGTTCCAAGACCTGCTCCGTTACAGCTTCTTACAACCCATTACGGGCAAAGCAGCACGCTTACGAATGTGAACTATCACATTTAGTTAATGTTAAATATAAGAGAGCATGAGAAATCTCCCCGCAACGATACGATTTACACAGAAGCGGCAGATATTCAGGCGAGCAAACAGTAGGAAAAGAAAATAAAGTCTGCGATTAGGCCTTGAAGACCACACCATGTACACAGCCGCCGTGTCATGCGGATGCGGCACGGGGTGGCAACACACCTCTCCCGGCAGTTATCGACTTTTCAGACCTACTTCTCATTCAAGTAGCTCCCAGCTAGCATCACGAGGCTGAGTGCAACACTTCCCAGTCCTCCTACCGGAGAAATATCCCCGGCAGAAGCGGAATTGAGTCCCAGTGGTCTGCATGAGTGTCAGAAGCAAAGAGTACTTTTCTTTTTGCCAGGTCTTCTTACTACGGCCTCCAGCCCGTCCTTAAGCTCTCCAATTATGCTATCATCGGCGAGCTTATTCTCTGCAATTATTTTTCCTAAATTCTTTTAGTGTTTATTATTTTAGCACCTTTTAACGTCCATATTTTAATAAACAAATGATGCACTTCTTCGTGAACCAAGTAAAAGCGTCATATTCTGTTCAGAACTAGTCGGCCGTTGTGACCGAGCGGTTCTAGGCATTTCAGTCTGGAACCGCTCTGCTGCTACGGTCGTAGGTTCGAATCCTGCTTCGCGCATGGGTGTGTGTGATGTCCTTAGGTTAGTTAGGTTTAAGTAGTTCTAAGTCTAGGGGACTGATGACCTCAGAAGTTAAGTCCCATAGTGCTCAGAGCCATTTGAACCATTTTTGTTCAAAACTAAAATCCTTCATCTGTCTCGGATGATATCATAAAATAAAATGGAGACTGTTTTTTCTTCATGAAAAATAGATTAAAACGTCCTTATCTTCCGTTTGAGTTAGGGACTTCATTTATATCAGATAAAAGGTTACTCGTAGATGAAAGCTAGTGAAAAGAATAGATAGTTTGCTTGAGGGAGAAGTGTGATTATGACATCACGTAAAAAGAAATTGCATGTAGTAGATAAAGTTGTTAGAAAAATAAAGACATAAACTCTAAAATATTAACTGCTTCCTTGTGGTCAACTATCTTAGTCACACTACTTTCCGTACCATCGGTGAAGTGTTTACCTATCTGTCACTTTTCAGAAATTTACGCAGTTGTCTTTGTATTTTTTGAGCTTAGCCAACAAAGGATGTTGCGACGAATGAAAATTTTTTGACGACAGAGGTGATTCGAAATCGGGTCTCCTCCTCGCTAGGCACATGCGCTAACCACTACACCATCCTGGCACAATGGCTTGCAGAACTGCACGCACTACCCTAGCAGGCCTCTCTCCTAAATCCAAATTCCCACCCACATCTCAGCCCACTCCGTATCCCGCCTAAACTCTAAAAGCATTGCAGAGGCTGTCCATAAGTATTGGATCAACACCTCAGTATCGAAGGAAACGGGAGATGCGACCTGAAACCCAGGCTTTAATGAAATAAACTGAGAGCAGGATGTGGTCCAGTGTCCTATCCGCTTGCAGTCTGTCATTTCTGCACTCCACAAGAAGTGCACCGCAGTTTTGGGAGGAAGAATGGCTGGCGGTGATGGCCAATAAACTGCGGTTGGTGAAGTCAACAAGCCGGCCGTGGCGTACCACCTGCCGGTCGCTCAGGCGGGAAGAAGTGACCTTCATGCGTCTTCGGACTGGGCACTGTCCTCTCACACACAGCTTTTTACTACGGCGGGAGGATCCCCCGTTTTGTGATGCTTGTAGAGTGCACATCTCTGTCCGGCACATTTTAACAGACTGCATTTCATACCGTGATGCAAGGGCAGAAGTTGATGGGGATCTGCCCTGTGTTTTAGCTAATGATGAGACGTGTGTGTCTAGGCTTTTAAAGTTTTGTGCTGTGTCTGGGCTCTGGCCTAAACTTTTAGGCTGGAGGTTTTAGTGTGTTGCAGAGTGGCTGGCTCCTCCCTTTTTTCCTTGAGGTTAAGCAGCCACTTCCATCTGCTATATTGTTTTAGCTCCCTCTACCACTTTCATCCTGAGTTGTCCATGTTTTACTGCCGGCGGCATGCTTCGTCCCACGCTTTGGTGTGGGTAGGCACATATTTTTCCAGGCTTGTTATCTGTGTTTTACGTTCTGCTTTATCCTACTGTTCTGAGTATTTTCTTGACACCCGTCTCACTAGGTTACTGAGCGGGCGCTGAAGACCTTGCTGTCGTGAGCCCAAACAATCCTGTACTACTACTATATCGTTCAGTAAACTACGGTACAGACGGCACCATTTTCCTAGTTCCCAACTTCGTCTGCCTTAACGTCGCTGGGACGTTAAACTTAACCTTTTCTTTTTAACGGAGCCTTCCGATTCGCCGGCGACCGTCCTTCTCACAGAATTACGGCACGACGGGCGCTGTAAGGATTCTCGCCGGCGAAAGTAGGGACGCCTTGCGAGCTCTTCATTCTGCAGCGCGAGCGGGAGGCGAGATGAAGCCGCTTAGCGCAGGGTGGCCGCACCCTGAACGCGCCCGATGACGCAGGAGGTCCGACCGCGGGTAAAGAGGTAAGGTAAGGTTAGGTAAGCAGCTCATTAGCCCTCAGCCCACGACCGCGTGCTCCTCTTTTTTCGCCAGCGCGGCCCGGATTACGCCTGCGAGTGGTGACTGCGCCCCCGTCCCCGGGATGGGAATTATCAAAGCAGTCCTTTCGGGGCGCGCGCGGCTATTGAGGCGACTCGGCGAGCTGCCGGCTGAATGGCGACCGGCGGCGTGCGGGAGAGGACTGCGCGCACAGCACAGCCTCGGCGGCCGCTCGCCGCTATCGATTGCCGGCGGCAGCGGCGCCCTGCAGGTACCCGACCGCCCTCCTACTGCCTAACCAGCAGCCAATTCCCGCCCTTACTGGGCCACCCGCAAAGCCCGGTCCCCACATGCAACTACAGTGACGCCAGAGCACGTGGCATGACGCCTGCTGTTTACGCACGCTTCTGTCAAAATTTTCCTAGCACAATTTTCAATACGGCTTCAACTGAGATTACTCGAAGGAACACTCGTGTGGTCGTTCACTTTACGGCATTATAATGAACGAAGAATCTAAGAAGAAGAACAGAAACTACACTCATGCTCATAAATTAAGGATAATGCTGATACATCGTGAAAAAACGCTCTGGTGGGCGGTGTGTGGGTTTAAATCACTTCGGGGTATGACCATGCGGTGCATTTGACCTGCGGTCGTCGCACGGTGGCGCTGGCAACAGCCCACATACGCAGAGATGTGTTCGTGCATGTCAGAGTACGGTGCAGCAAGTAAGTGTGCAGACGTGCTAATGGTGACTCTGTGCTGAAAATGGCTCAAAGAAGACATATTGATGACGTTATGAGGCGTAGAATACTAGGGCGACTCGAGGTTGCTCAAACACAGCAGGTCGTAGCACGGGCCCTCCGTGTGAGACAAAGTGTGATCTCAAGATTATGGCAACGATTCCAGCAGACAGGAAACGTGTCCAGCCGCTACAGTACGGGACGTCCACAGTGTACAACACCACAAGAAGACCGATATTTCACCATCAGTGCCCGCAGACGGCCACGGAGTACTGCAGGTAGCCTTGCTCGGGACCTTACCGCTGCCACTGGAACAGTTGTCTCGAGACACGCAGTCTACAGACGACCGAACAGACATGGTCTATTCGCCCGGACACCTGCAAGGTGCCCTCCTCTGACCCCTGGTCACAGGAGAGCCCGTATAATCTGTGCTAAGTGTGGTGTCACCGCCAGACACCACACTTGCTAGGTGGTAGCCTTTAAATCGGCCGCGGTCCGTTAGTATACGTCGGACCCGTGTGTCGCACTATTAGTGATTGCAGACCGAGTGCCGCCACACGGCATGTCTAGTCTCTCTAGACTCCCTAGCACTCGCCCCAGTTGTACAGCCGACTTCCCTAGCGATGGTTCACTGTCTACATACGCTCTCATTTGCATGACGACAGTTTACCATAGCCTTCAGTTCGTCATTTACTACGACCTAGCAAGGCGCCATATTCAGTTACTATGTCTTCTGAACAGATAATATTGTGACTCATGTACCGTCAAGAGCGACGTTCATCATTGATGGATTAAAGTTAAGTATCAAACTAACTACGTCCACTTTCTGAATTCTAATTCCTTGTCATGTTCCAGACCTCACGTCGGTATAGTTCTTCCCTCCTCACGCCAGCCTGCGTGAGCTAAAACGCGTGCATTTCGGCCTCCTCTAGTAACACGGTGTTGGCTCTGAGCACTATGGGACTTAACTTCTGTGGTCATCAGTCCCCTAGAACTTAGAACTATTCAAACCTAACCAAACAAAGGACATCACACACATCCATGCCCAAGGCAGGATTCGAACCTGCGACCGTAGCAGCCCCGCAGTTCCGGACTGCGCGCCTAGAACCACTAGACCACCGCGGCCGGCTAGTAACACGGTGTTGGCTCTTCTGCCAACACAACACCAAGAACACAGTACATGGTCACAGGAACAGAGGTCCCAGGTTATGTTCACGGACGAGTCCAGTTATAGTCAGAACAGTGATTCTCGCCGTGTTTTCATCTGGCGTGAACCAGGAATCAGATACCAACCCCTTAATCTCCTTGAAAGGGACCTGTTTGGAGGTCGTGGTTTGATGGTGTGGGGTGGGATTATGATGTCTTTGACAGAGGAACTGTAACAGGTCGGGTGTATCGGGAAGTAATTTTGCACCAGTATGTCCGCCTTTTCAAGGGTGCAGTGAGCCCCATCTCCTTCCTGATGGATGATAACACACTACCCCACAGAGCTGCCATCTTGGAGGAGTACCTTGAAACATAAGATATCAACTGAATGGAGTGGCCTGCCTGTTGTCCAGACCTAAACCCCATCGAGCACGTCTGGGATGCTCTCGGTCGACGTATCGCTGCACATCTTCAAACCCCTGCGGCACTTCAGGAGCTCCGACAGGCACTCGTGCAAGAATGGGAGGCTATACCCCAGCAGCTGCTCGACCACCTGATCCAGAGTATGCCAACCCATTGTGCGGCCTGAGTACGTGTGCATGCTGATCACAGCCCATGTTGACGTCAGGGTACATGCACAGGAAACAGTGGCGTTTTGCAGCACATGTGTTTCGTGACGGTTTTCTCAATTTATCACCAATTCTGTGGACTTACAGATCTGTGTCGTGTGTGTTCCACATGTGTCTATGCTATTAGCGCCAGTTTTGTGTAGTGCCGGTATACGTGTTATTCAAGAAAAATGTGCAAAAGCCGTCTTCAAACACAGCGCTCCGTCACACTCGCTCCCACCGGTCGGAATTTTTGCTATGTTCTTCGTGGCATTTCCTCGAACCATTGTCTAATTTTAACAACTACATGAATTATTTCCTACTTTTGACACTTTCTGGTCTCCATGAGCTGTTTGCATCCTGTTGGCGTACATCCGTGGCCAGCACGATCTCCAAATCTGCCGTCGCTAGAACATGTGTAGGATCATACGGACGTAAACTCCATCGCAGTGCCAGTATCTGTATTTATCAAGGACCACTTAGAACAACTGGGGGCGTCTTGTTTCAGAAGAAAACGCAGCGGCCTTATGGCACCGTTCCTAACCGAATCAATGCACGCGTCCACGCCAGGGCGGGTGCAACGTTATACTGATAAGCTGGCTTATATTGCCAAGTACGTAACTCGATTTTGTAATCGCTGGAATAACACCACATACCCTCTCAACTCGTGAAGTTTCATTTCGTTTCCTCCTCCCATTCTGAGTGCTTCACTTCGTCAGGCGGTGTATTTTCATTCTGCTACGAGGTTGGTTTGAAAAGTTCTCGGAACAGAATAGAAAAAAAGTACTTACATCACTGAAACTTTTTTTTATTTTTCAATGTAGTCTCCTTGTAGATTAATGCACTTGGTTCAACGATGCTCCAGTGCCTTGATCCCATCTCGAAAATGAGTTTCCTCCAGGCCTGCTAAATAGTTGTCAACTACGGCTATCTACTCTTCGTTTGAAGTGAATCTTCGTCCAACAAGAAAAATTTTCAGTTTTGGGAAGAGATGGAAGTCTGACGGAGCCATATCAGGTGAATAAGACGCCTGTGGCTACAATTCATACCTTAGTTCCTGTAATCTTACCATAGCGACGGCACATGTGTGCGGGCACGCATTGTCTTGTTGGAAGATGACTTTCTTCCTTGCTAAACCTGGCCTTTTTTCGCGTATCTTTTGTTGCAGTTTGTCCAGGAGATTACCATAGTATTCTCTAGTAATTGTTAGCCCAGTGGGGAGATAATCTACAAACAGAATCCCCTTCGCATCCCAGAACTCCTATCCCGCCCAAGGAATTGTCTTTGCTCCCTTTGGCGAAGAATCATCACGTTTCCACTGCCTTGACTGCTGTTTCGTTTCTGGGGTACAGTAGTGGACCCAAGTTTCATCTGTGGTCACAAAATTCTTGTTCGTTTCTCTTAAAATGACCCAAACATTGTTCCGATATGTCCATTCTCATGCGTTTTTGATCCAGCGTCAAGAGTCGCGGCGCCCATCTTGCACATACTTTTTTCCATTTCTAATTCTTCAGTTAAAGTGTGATATACCCTTTCAGATGACATTGGCAAGCGTGAGCGATGTCACGCACTTTGAAACGGCGATCCTCTATGACCACTTTGTGCACATTTGCAATGATTTCTGGAGTAGTGGCACATGTTGGCCGAGCAATGCGCGAATCATCATCTAAGCTCTCCCGACCAAATTTAAATTCATTTGACCACTTGGCAACAGTTGAATATGAAGGAGCAGAGTCCCCCAGTGTATTCTCGAAGTCAGCACGAAGTCCTTTACTTTCATACCTTCCTTCACAAAATACTTAATCACTTTCAATTCCTTTATCAACAACCCTTGTGCATATTTTTACCTGTAACTGAGCGAGCTAATACCTCTGCAGTTGTCCGTAACTCAGTCTCTTTTTTGAATATCTCTGCTCCCCCAGACTCTTCGGTTTTCAACATGTTATCGAGAAATATAGTCTCGATTCTTAAAAGGGTTCACTCAGATTCAAGAATTGATTAATCAGCTCGACCTCAGAAAATTTACAGTTTTAGTTTGATTAGAACATCTCGGAAGACAATCTGGCATTAAAAAAAATCCTGTCTGCGCACACCGCCTGACGAGACTACATTTTTTGTGAATACTTGATGGTACGTGTTCCGGTTCGTCGTAAGCGCAGAAAAAAGTTATAATGAAACCTGTCTCCCAGTTACGGACATTATGTTTGTAATTACGCGTGACACCGGGCTTTTTAATTCCAGATACTTTCTGTGCTGGAGTCAGTTCCACAGCCGGTGTTTCGCGGAATGCAGACATCGCAAAATTTATTAACTGCCTTGTATAACGGTGGATGAACTTCATTTATGTCTATAGTTTCCTTTTGCTAAATTAAACTTACCGTCTCTAGTTTCGTTAATCGCCAGTGTATTCAGGGACGATTCTAGAAGTCGGTCAAGGGGCGGGGATAATGGAGGGTGGGGGATGGGGGGAGGGTGGTTTGGGGGAATGGAATATCGCTTAACAGAAGGGGAGTTGGGGTCCTCCAACGACAAATTGGTAAAATTTGCTGTTGCTTAAAGTAGTTTTTGGTAACTGTTTTGGAGTTCAGGGTAAAAAAAAAACTTATTTTAACGAGATTTTATAAACTACATAAACCATAAAAGAGGTCAACATGCCACAAATAAATTTTCATTAATTTTCTGGATGCAGAAGATGACATGAAGGTAAAAACTTGACATGAATATAAAAAAATTCTGTAACAAAATTCAGTGGATATTTCCGTCTTCTGCCCAATTTGTCAGGCTCATTCGGCTCTCTTTCTTTTTACAGAATATGTCAGTGATATTTTCGATGTCCATGTCTACAGAATGTGTGTGCCCGGGAAAATAAAACGACTTCACCCAGATGTCCGGCGATTTCGAAGTTTTTCTCTGGGGTCAGCAATTTAAATCTTGTTAGGTATACCCGGCATATTTATCTTTCTTGATTATTGTAAGTGGTACATTAATATACATTCAGAGTATTGTAGTTTTTGTAGGCGAATCCTTTATAGACCACAAGTACCCTGTATCGGATTGTTCATCTCGACTTCCTTTAATCCACAGTGGTACGCTGCAAAGAGCTATCGTTTACATCTTGTATAACCTACACCACAGGCGTTATAAAGACTGCGCAAGGAAAAAATCTAGCGAGTGAGCTCTACTACCCATTGAGATTCACTGGCGCAGAACAGTTAATACGTAACTACCTGAAAACCAGTACATCGGCAAGGTAGAAGCCAATGACAAGCGCCTGGAAGGGCATGTCTATCAGGGTATCGCATGTGAAGTACTGGAATTTCAAGAAGAAAGGAAAAGAAAGGAAGATTGGGTTTAACGTCCCGTCGACATCGATGTCATTGGAACCGGAGCACACGCTCGGATTGTGTCGTGGTTGGGTTAGGAAGTCGGTCGTGCTCTTTTCAAAGGAACCCTCCCGGCATTTGCCTGAAGCGATTTAGGGAAATCAAAAAAAAGCTAAATCTGGATGGCCGGGCGCACGTTTGAACCGTCTTCCTCACGAATGCGAGCCCAGTATGCTTAAGTACTGCGCCACCTCGCTGGTAGAAATTGCAACAGGTTATGCAAGCATCAGTTTAGAAGCGCCATATGAAAGACCGTATGTGGCACATCACAGTGTATACAGAAAGCGGAAGAGCAGCGTTGAACGATGTGTACCGAAGTCCATCGGCGGCGAAGAACGCATCAGAGATTACTGTGCTTAGTCAGTGCCAACGGAGACGCATGACACCGGTCACGGTGTTTGAACGGGGACGAATGGTCTACCTCTGAGAATGTGGTTTCTAGTACGGTGAAACTCCAGCCGGTATGGGGCATAATGTTACATCAGTGATGTGCGCGCAACAAGCTGACTGAAGACGCACGACATAACATCGACAGTAATTTACGACAGGAGACACGGATAAAGGTTGACGCAAGACTCACATACATGACGTGGACAGGGCTCAGACGTTTATCTCTAGCAGCAGCACAATGTTGCGTCAGTGCTACATACCGCAGCAGTGCTTCAACCTGCCCGCACTGTACGCTGCCTGTCTGCTGTACTTCCGAACTATGTGCACGGTGAAGTACCCCTCACAGCTACCAAGGTCGTTTGCGACGACAACAGACGCATGTAATGGTGAAGACGCCCAAAGACTGTGTGTATGGTTACGGCTTATTCAAGGAACTGACACTCTAAAATGTGTTGAGATGTGAAATCGAAAGTGCTTACACGTTCCACGTTATTGTCTAAATAATTTCAGTATTCTAATTTCTGAACAGAAACTGTCAGATAATTTAAGTGGCCACTCATGTATCCGTACGTATTATAAAAGTGTACGAGAGGTGTTTGAAAAGTCTGTGCAAAAATAAAAACTACTTACGTGTTTGAAGTAAACATTTTTTATTTTCCGACATAGTCTCCTTTTAGACTTATACACTTCGTCCAACGCTGTTCTAATTTGTTGATCCCTTCCGAATAATAGGAATTGTCCAAGTCTGCAAAATAGCTATTATTTGCTGCAATCACCGCCTCGCTTGAATAAAATCTTTGCCCTATTAGCCATTTCTTCAAATTTGGGAACAAATAGTAGCCGAGGGAACCAAGTCTGGAGAATAGGGAGGATGTGAAACCAGTTGGAATCCTATTTTCATTCGTTTTACGACCACAACTGCTGAGGTGTGTGCTGGTGCATTATCGTGATCGAAAAGGACTTCTTTTCGGTCCAATCTCCGGCGTTTTTCTTGCAGCTCGGTTTTCAAACGGCCCAATAACGATGAATAATATCGACCTGTAATAGTTTTACCCTTTTCCAGATAGTCGAATCCCAAAAGACAGTCGCCGAAACCTTTCCGGCCGAAGGAATGGTCTTCGCCTTTTTTGGTGCAGATTCTCCCTTGCTAACCCATTGTTTAGATTGTTGTTTGATCTCACGAGTATGGTAATGTATCCATGTTTCTTCCACAGTGACGAAACGACGCTTAAAGCCCTGCGGATTCTTCCTGAAGAGCTGCAAACCATCCTTCCAACACTTCACACGATTCTGTTTTTGGTCAAGCGTGAGCAATCGCGGAACCCATCTTGCGGATAGCTTTCTCATGTTCAAATGTTTATGCAAAATATTGTGTTCCCGTTCATTCGAGATGCTCAACGCACTAGTAATCTCACGCGCCCTAACTCTTCTGTCATCCATGACCATATCGTGGATTTTATCAATGATTTCTGGAGCCGTAACCTTCATCGGGCGTCCAGAAAGTTCAGCATCACTTGTGCCCATATAGCCACTCCAAAATTATGAAAGCACCTGTAAACCGTTCTAATCGAAGGTGCAGAGTCATCGTAATGTTTCTCTTTAGTCTCCTAAGGCGTTTTGCCTTTCATAAAGTAATGTTTAATCACCATACGAAATTCTTTTTCGTCCATTTTTTGACAATCACTCGACTTCCTTGATTCACGCGAATGCCATGTGTGTGTGTGTGTGTGTGTGTGTGTGTGTGTGTGTGTGTGTGTTTTCCACATCTTACCGTAAACCACTGGACCAAACTGAACCAAAATTGCTACACATATACCTCAATGTCAGGCGAAAATCACTGTGGGGTTAAGAACTACCTCCCTCTCAAAGGGGTGGGAGGTGAAAAAGAAGCATAGACTGTGGCGCGTGAATTCTCACACTTTATGCACCCAGTATTCGAGAATGAGAGCATTTAGCAACTTGCAACAAGCACTCCGTCTTCAGGCCACAAGTGGCCCATCGGGACCACCCGACCGCCGTGTCATCCTCAGCTGAGGATGCGGATAGGAGGGGCGTATGGCGAGTACACCATTCTCCCGGTGGTTACGATGGTTTTCTGTGACTGGATCATCTACTATTCGGTCGAGTAGCTCCTCAATTGGCGTCACGAGGCTGAGTGCACCCCAAAAAATGGCAACAGCACACGGGGGCCAGGATGGGCACCCATCAAAGTGCCCGCCAGCACTTAACTTCGGTGATCTGACGGGAACCGGGGCATCCACTGTGGTAACGTCGTTGCCTACTTGCAACAAACTTTACGCCTAATTTGAATGTGCTGGCGTAAGCTGTCGCCAGCATACCAGTCGGCAAAGATGTAGCACGAAGATCGATAGTATGTGCTGGATCAAGAGTGTGTATCATGAGAGAGGCCAGAGACACACCAACAAGCAAGATGCCGCCAACAGCCTCTCGACAGCATGTATTTAGGCCGCCGCCGCTGACCGGAGGGCCCAACTGACTCACTCTTCCAGTTTGGCGTCTGTCAGTCTATTCATAGAGCGTGCTCAGTTCACGTCACAGGCTACGACAGTACATAGCGACCAGTTTACTGCCTATAGTGTGACGTGTACTTTCCAGTAGTGAGACTGAAGATTGTAATAGCAAGATTACCAATACTGTCTGCAAGAGGAGTATTACTGATGAGCTTGTACCACAACACATGGATCTAGACCAGTTATGTAATTGTTCTTGTAAATAAAGAACCATATTAATCCACATGTGCATTTGTGTTCCAGAAAGAGGATAGCGGCCACCCATAACAACATCCTCTCCCTTTCTCCCTTGGTACAAGACTCTGCGTTGAAACTTTCACAAAAAAATTTTCTCGCTAACAACTCCTACAAAATTATGAAAGGAAAAAATGTTTATCGCTTACTATTTTTGCATTGTTCAAGCAGTCAAAGTACCGCACGAGGCATGACGTTATAATTTATTACTTATTTAATACTAAATGTATTCGCGACACATTTTACAGACAGTACCCACATATACCACTGAATGTAAATCCAAAATTATATCAGTCTACGACACACAGTTCAGGAAATTCGGCTTCATAAACAATCAGATGCCTGAAAAACTGCTGCATCATCATGACGTTCAAATTTATTACTTCGTTGCAACTAACTCCATTCGCAACACATGTGCAGACAGTATCCATGTATGTCGCTGAATTTAATGTAAGCTTCCCTCCTCAAACGCACAATTTCCCAATCATTGGCGACAATTATCCCACAGGGTGGGGAATAGAGAGCAGTCGCATCTTGGTGACATTTCCAGTGCTGCTTTTTACATTTAAACTGATGTAGTACAGTAGAAGTAGAGAAACTACAGCTTTCCTCTGTATGGTTTGTTTTAGATTACTTGTAATGAATGTGTCAAAATAATCATTTTTGCTTAATTGCGCGTTATTCCCCCACTTTCCCGTACTTAGTCGTCTAACGTGATATTTCACTTATGTTAACTAAAAGTGGATAGAAAAATTGGATGAGGTTGACACTGTTGTATTGCCGTTCAATAGTTACGAGAAAAAATCCTCCATATTAAACCGGGTTTAACCCTTTCCACAATGTAATACAAATATGCATCCACAGTGAAGTAATATTACGTACTGGCACTGAGACTGAAAGTGTTTTCAGGACGTAACGCCGGCGAAGGCAGTAGGTCGCCAGATGGAAATAATAAGGCAATCCATCAGGCCCTGACAAGGCAGGTTCCACGTTGGACTGACCTCAATTTGTTCAGCCAGGTGCATCGCAGCATCCATTTAATCTACGCTACAAAACCTGACGCAAATGTACCAGCTCTACAATACAGGATGTCCCAGTTATTGTGACCATCCCAAATAACTTCTTCGCAGCATCCATTCAATCTACGCTACAAAAACTGACAGAAATGTACCAGCTTTACAATACAGGATGTCCCAGTTATTGTCACTATCCCAAATAACTTCTTGTCCTGAAGCGAAATAAAAATCATGCAAATGTTGTTTAGCTACCAAGGGGGGGAGAGGCCGCATTAAGCAGCATGGCTGTCTTCCTTACGAAAACAAAGGCACTACGCCTTTTTTTCTTAAATAGCATCCTATATTTTTTTTCGATGTCTACTTCCTCTCCTCAAAACCTGTTCAGAAACGTAACACAGAATTGACTTCACCGAGGGGGCTGGTGGAATGATTAGCACACTGGACTCACATTTGGGAGGACGACGATTCAAATCCACGTCCGGTGATCGCGATTTAGATTTTCCGTGATTTCTCTATATCGCTTCAGGCAAATTCCAGGATGGTTCCTTTGAAAGAGCACGGCCGACTGCCTTCTCCATCCCTCGATAATCCGAGAGGACCAACGACCTCCCTGTTTGGTCCCGTCCCCCAAATGAATCAACCAACCAAAATTGACTTTGACTCTACCATAGTAGCATACGAGGATAGTCTGAAAAGTTTCCGATCTAACAAAGAAATAAGACATTTTTTCTTCCAATTTATTTTTATTTTTCCAACATAACCTCCTTGTGGGTCTGTACACTTCCCCCAGCGATGCTCCTAATTCTTGAACCCGGCCAAATAACAGTTACTGCATTTGTCTGTAAAACAGTTTGTTTACGAAGGTGATGGCCTCTTCATTCGACGGAATTTTCTGTTCTCTGAGCTCAACTTTTAGCCGAGGGAACAAAAAAGGTCGCTTGGCGCTAGATCTCGAGAACAAGGAGAGTGGTCAAGTAGTCGAAACAGGAGTTCATCGATTTTCGTCACGGCAACCGCTGAGGTGTGAGTCGGCACATTTTATGGGTGAAACAAATTTTTTTTCTTCTGAAAATGTGATCGTTTTTCCCCAGTTTCCGCTTTCAGCTTGTCACGTAATGTCGTGTAGTAAGACTCTGTAACAGCTATTGTTCTTTAGCACCACTGGTGAAACTGAGCAATGTTGTCGTCAGTGGTTGCAGTTCTTGCCCGTCCCTAACGTTTATTGTCATGTAAGGTGGCAGGGCCACGTTTACATTTAGTTGCCCAAAATTTCACGGTGGTAAATGATGGTGCAGATTCCCCGTACACAGCGTCCAGCTCGCGTTAAAAGGCATAGGGATATTGCCTTTCAAAAACGAAAATCTGATGGAGTTCGATACTCTATTTGATCCATTTCCACAGAAACACTAGGATCGACTCTCTAAAACGACAGTCAGATAACAGCCGCGCCTCCAAAACGGCTCAAATTTTTATGAGTGCCTTACTAAGCTTGTACAAACAAGTTCTCCAACTTTACAATAAAATTTGCTAAAAACAGCCTTTATCTCATACATATTTTATTTAAACTAGTGACTGGTTTCGATCTATTGTACTTAGATCATCTTCAGACATTGTACTTGAGACCTTGTAATCGCCTGCCGATTACATCTTTTAATATTTTTTGTGGGATCTGAAATTTAAAAACCTCTCTCACACCGGCCTGATATAGCTTCACTGATCAGGATAGTAGAAAAAACATGCGTATGTTAAGGGAATTTTCATTCACAAAGCAGGCTTATCACATTCACACAGTTCAATACTGTTCTATCCTGATTAAATTCAGCATAACTTAAATTCCATAAGGCAGTGAAGGAATTTCGAGGTCTTGGTGCGACGAAAAGGTTCTAGGCGCTCCAGTCCGGAGCCGCGCTGCTGCTACGGTCGCAGGTTCGAATCCTGCCTCGGGCATGGGTGTGTGATGTCCTTAGGTTAGTTAGGTTTAAGTAGATCTAAGTTCTAGGGGACTAATGACCACAGCAGTTGAGTCCCATAGTGCTCAGAGCCATTTGAACCATTCTTTGCGACGAAAATTGTCAGTCGATCTCCTGATAACATTTGTAATAATTATTAACTTTCGGTGATCACATGGAGAAGACCGGAGATTTGCTGGTAAGACCGTGTTAACCCATTTATTGAATGTAATAAACTGGATATCTTGAGCGTACAAAACGGCAGGTTCGTCCAATGTAAATCAGACGTTCCCCACTGATCCCGTGCAACACAGCGTAGAAGCAGACAATGTCAATAATAATCAGTTAAATAATACGCGAACACACTTACTTTAGTTTAGTTCATGTATTAAATTCCTTCTCATACAGAATCTCATCAAGATGGCGACTAGCTCAACAATACATACATATACATCTTCGTTCTTTCACGCCTAATCGGCAAGATCTGAATCCTTCTTTTCATAAGAGAAAACATAGATAGCAGAGAAGCTATTCCATGGAGTAAATGCACGCTTCAAGGAACAATAGGGCTTGAAACTACTTTGCATTGATAATCATCGTATATTAAAGTTTAGGAATCGGTAAGATAAGAAGAGATATTTCGAGATATGTACTGAGTTATATAATTAATAAAATTTCTGAAAATATCGCGGAGAGACCGCTGCAAGAGACATTACAATCTGACTAGAGCAACTTGCTCAGCCAGCCCAGCTCCTGTAACCATCATAGAGTACAAAGTCTGAAGATGATATCAATACACTAGATCGAAACCGTCACCAGTTTAAATAAAATATTTATGCGATCAAGACAGTCTTTATCAAATTTTATTGATGTACCTGAGATAGCTGTTTTCCTAGAACAATCTTCCAAGAAATATCTCCAATATTTATTGACAAGTGTTGCTATCCTCATGCTGAGATACGAAACTTTTTAGACTATCCTCTTACAGTGTATGAACCGCCGGCAACGTAACTTCTCGATTTGCTACGGTTGACAGTAAACAAACGGATAAGCAAGTAAACTACACACCGATCATTCAGTCAACCAAAGTTCAGCTGAAGGTTTGTGAAAGTACACCAACGTGCAGAAGGCAGAAATATCACTCATATATGGAGAATGTAAGTTAACAGAGCACGAATGAATGAGAAATTCATCCAGATGACATTCGGAGACTGTGCGCTTCCAAGCAACAACGAATGCAAGAGTGTATTGGCGTCTGTGGGGTTCACACCTGATGTTCATGATGGACATTAGTTTGAAATCGAGTGAAAGATTAATCTTTTAATATCAATTACGTCAGTGGTCGTCAAACTGAGACCCGAATAAAGTATTCGTGAGATCCGCGGTTCTCAGGTGTATTTTATAATAATATGCATCTAGCAACTGGCAGACGAATCCAAAAACGTCAACTAATCTAAAGAGCTTCTTAAGAGTGTAGTTTTCCTACTCACAAGGGGAGGCCGCCAATTGTGAAATTCAGATTCGATTCATACTGCGCATAATAAAAGCTCATGGCCAGAGGTGTAATGCGGCGAAGCACCAAGATGCACTTCTCAGCCGTTGTCGAGAAAATCTACAGTTAAAAGAAACCGTTGCGGTGAAATACTCTCGACGATTAGTAATTTTCTACAGCGTCATGGCGCAGCAGTAAGCTCTCGGGTTCGTAATCTGAAGGTCGCCGGATCGAATCTCGCGCCATGCAATTTTTTTTATTATTAGCTTTTTGTAATTCAAATATATATATAAAGTATTAATGAATTGCTTATGCATGTTGGTGAAGGCGGATCGGTCTCCAATTGTACCGCCTCCATTTTTCCGTTTTTTTTAACAGGGTGTACCAAAGCTCTCCCGTCCGGACTGATTTTCGACAATGTTGTAAGTTGCGCTAGGGACCGCATCTACCTTCTGTCGAAGTTAGCAGGCAACTACGCTGTTATGCGGCGGCTCGTTTCGGCCCATTCAACATCTGTCATTCAAGTGTAACGAGCGAGTAACGGAGTTTATATTTTATACCTGCCACAGCAAATTTGTGTTCGTGGGGTCTCTATTCTAATTCGAACGTTTGACTTACGCTATACGTATTCGTTTCGGAATATCGTTTCTACGTCTTCCGTTAACTATACGTGATTAACATTATGAAGACAATTAATAACATTTGTGAAATACAACTTTGTTTGCGGAAAACATAATGATGTTCGAAGTCGCCAGTTTTTCCACGACAAACGACTTTCAACAACTTATTATATGCATAATTGTTGCAACTGATTGCCGGGTATTATATTTGAATTATGAAAAACAAATACTAAAAAAAAATGTTGCATTGGGCGAGATTCGATCCGGCGACCTTCGGATTACGAACCCGAGCGCTTACCGCTGCCTCACGACACTGTGTAGAATTAATAATCGTAGAGAGTATTTCACCGCAACGGTTTCTTTTAACTGTCGATTTTCTCGACAACGGCTGAGAAGTGCATCTTGGTGCTTTGCCACATTACACCTCTGGCCATGAGCTTTTATTATGCGCAGTATGAATCGAATCTGAATTTCACAATTGGCGGCCTCCCCTTGTCAGATACAAACATAAATACTTACAGACACAGTAATATTTTATGATGCGCTTCATTTCAATTGATGGTTGGTTGATTTGGGGGCAGGGACCAAACAGTGTCATCGGTCCCATTGGATTAGGGAAGGATGGGGAAAGGAAGTCGGCCGTGCCCCTTCAAAGGAACCATCACGGAATTTGCCTGAAGCTGTTTAGGAAAATCTCTGAAAATCTAAAGCACGATGGCCGAAGTAAAGTTTGAACCGTCGCCCTCCCGAATGCGAGTCCAGGTTGCTAACAACTGCGCCACCTCACTCGGTTTAATTGATGTTGGTGAATTCGGCCGCCCGCCTCAGGGCACAGGGGTAAGTAGCGCGGTCACTGCGGTGTTAGAGGATGTGAGGGGGGGAATGTTTTATTTTTTTTTCTTCCAGTACTGACAAAAAACTGGCTTGCGCGACTTGTACAGATCAGCTGCTGTGGCATAAATTCTGACACGGTAGGTAACGCGGATTCGTCAGTGCGCATTATAGTGACTGTCATCTGCAAATGCGCTACTTATCTGCAGCAATGAATATGATTATTAAATTAAATTAAAGTTCTTGTAATACAACAAAATGAATGCATTTGTAATCGTGTCTCGCATTGCATAATTCATTTAAATTTGAGAATTTTATCTTTTTTTTGGACAAAATAATCGGCAACCAGATATTAGCCGTTATTTGCGAGCGTCGTTGTACATATTGTATATGAACCGTCTCTCCCTATAGCTTACCCCTACTTTGTTCAGAATCTCGAACAGCTTGCACCATTTTATATTGTCGAACGCTTTTTCCAGGTCGACAAATCCTATGAAAGTGTCTTGTTTTGTCTTTAGCCTTGCTTCCATTGTTAGCCGTAACGTCAGAATTGCCTCTCTCGTCCCTTTACTTTTCCTAAAGCCAAACTGATCGTCACCTAGCGCATTATCAATTTTCTTTTCCATTCTTCTGTATATTATTCTTGTAAGCAGCTTCGATGCATGAGCTGTTAAGCTGATTGTGCGATAATTCTCGCACTTGTCAGCTCTTGCCGTCTTCGGAATTGTGTGGATGATGCTTTTCCGAAAGTCAGATGGTATGTCGCTAGACTCATATATTCTGCACACCAACGTGAATAGTCGTTTTGTTGCCAGATGGAATGTTATCCATCCCTTCTGCCTTATTTGACCGTAAGTCCTCCAAAGCTCTCTTAAATTCCGATTCTAATACTGGATCCACTATCTCTTCTAAATCGACTCCTGTTTCTTCTTCTATCACATCAGACAAATCTTCACCCTCATAGAGGCTTTCAATGTATTCTTTCCACCTATCTGCTCTCTCCTCTGCATTTAACAGTGGAATTCCCGTTGCACTCTTAATGTTACCACCGTTGCTTTTAATGTCACCAAAGGTTGTTTTGACTTTCCTGTATGCTGAGTCTGCCCTTCCGACAATCATATCTTTTTCGATGTCTTCACATTTATTCTGCAGCCTTTTCGTCTTAGCTTCCCTGCACTTCCTCTTTATATCATTCCTCAGCGACTTGTATTTCTGTATTCCTGATTTTCCCGAAACATGTTTGTACTTTCTCCATTCATCAATCAACTGAAGTATTTTTTCTGTTACCCATGGTTTCTTCGCAGCTACCTTCTTTGTACCTATGTTTTCCTTCCCAACTTCTGTGATGGCCCTTTTTAGAGATGTCCATTCCTCTTCAACTGTACTGCCTACTGCGCTATTCCTTATTGCTGCATCTATAGCGTTAGAGAACTTCAAACGTATCTCGTGATTCCTTAGTACTTCCGTATCCCACTTCTTTGCGTATTGATTCTTCCTGACTAATGTCTTGAACTTCAGCCTCCTCTTCATCACTACTATATTGTGATCTGAGTCCATATCTGCTCCTGGGTACACCTTACAATACAGTGTGTGATTTCGGAATCTCTGTCTGACCATGATGTAATCTAATTGAAATCTTCCCGTATCTCCCGGCCTTTTCCAAGTATACCTCCTCCTCTTGTGATTCTTGAACAGGGTATTCGCTATAATTAGCTGAAACTTGTTACAGAACTCAATTAGTCTTTCTCCTCTTTCATTCCTTGTCCCAAGCCCATATTCTCCTGTAACCTTTTCTTCTACTCCTTCCCCTACAACTGCATTCCAGTCGCCCATGACTATTAGATTTTCGTCCCCCTTTACATACTGCATTACCCTTTCAATATCCTCATACACTTTCTCTATCTGTTCATCTTCAGCTTCCGACGTCGGCATGTATACCTGAACTATCGTTGTCGGTGTTGGTCTGCTGTCGATTCTGATTAGAACAACCCGGTCACTGAATTGTTCACAGTAACACACCCTCTGCCCTACCTTCCTGTTCATAATGAATCCTACACCTGATATACCATTTTCTGCTCCTGTTGATATCCGATACTCATCTGACCAGAAATCCTTGTCTTCCTTCCACTTCACTTCACTGACCCCTACTATATCTAGATTGAGCCTTTGCATTTCCCTTTTCAGATTTTCTAGTTTCCCTACCACGTTCAAGCTTCTGACATTCCACGCCCCGACTCGTAGAACGTTATCCTTTCGTTGATTATTCAATCTTTTTCTCATGGTAACCTCCCTTTTGGCAGTCCCCTCCCGGAGATCCGAATGGTGGACTATTCCGGAATCTTTTGCCAATGGAGAGATCATCATGACACTTCTTCAAATACAGGCCACATGTCCTGTGGATACACGTTACGTGTCTATAATGCAGTGGTTTCCATTGCCTTCTGCATCCTCATGTCGTTGATCATTGCTGATTCTTCCGCCTTTAGGGGCAATTTCTCACCCCTAGGACAAGAGAGTGCCCTGAACCTCTATCCGCTCCTCCGCCCACTTTGACAAGGCCGTTGGCAGAATGAGGCTGACTTCTTATGCCGGAAGTCTTCGGCCGCCAATGCCGATTATTTATCAAAATTTAGGCAGTGGTGGGGATCAAACCCGGGACCGAAGACGTTTTGATTATGAATCAAAGACGCTACCCCTAGACCACGGGTATATACAATATGTACAACAACCAAGAGGGAATAATAAGAGTGGACGATCAAGAACGAAGTGCTCGTATTAAGAAGGGTGTAAGACAAGGCTGTAGCCTTTCGCCCCTACTCTTCAATCTGTACATCGAGGAAGCAATGATGGAAATAAAAGAAAAGTTCAGGAGTGGAATTAAAATACAAAGTGGAAGGATATCAATGATACGATTCGCTGATGACATTGCTATCCTGAGTGAAAGTGAAGAAGAATTAAATGATCTGCTGAACGGAATGAACAGTCTAATGAGTACACAGTATGGTTTGAGGGTAAATCGGAGAAAGACGAAGGTAATGAGAAGTAGTAGAAATGAGAATAGCGAGAAACTTAACATCAGGATTGATTCCAGAATGAGTTCGAGTCTCGGTCGGGCACTCAGTTTTAATCAGCCAGGAAGTTTCATCAGGATTGATGGTCACGAAGTCAATGAAGTTAAGGAATTCGGCTACTTAGGCAATAAAATAACCAATGACGGACGGAGCAAGGAGGACATCAAAAGCAGACTCGCTATGGCAAAAAAGGCATTTCTGGCCAAGAGAAGTTTACTAATATCACATACCGGCCTTAATTTGAGGAAGAAATTTGTGGGGATGTACGTCCGGAGTACAGCATTGTATGGTAGTGAAACATGGACTGTGGGAAAACCAGAACAGAAGAGAATCGAAGCATTTGAGATGTGGTGCTATAGACGAATGCTGAAAATTAGGTGGACTGATAAGGTAAGGAATGAGGAGGTTCTACGCAGAATCGGCGAGGAAAGGAATATGTGGAAAACACTGATAAGGAGAAGGGACAGGATGATAGGACCTGCTAAGACATGAGCGAATGACTTGCATGGTACTAGGGGAGGCTGTAGAGGGCAAAAACTGTAGAGGAAGACAGAGATTGGAATACGTCAAGCAAATAATTGAGGACGTAGGTCGCAAGTGCTACTCTGAGATGAAGAGGTTAGCACAGGAAATGAATTCGTGGCGGGCCGCATCAGACCAGTCAGTAGACTGATAACAAAAAAAAAAAAAAAAAAAAAAAAAAAAAATAAATTGCGAGCGTCAGAAGTGAGCAGGTGTATGCAGCCTATTGCTGTAGTCGTGAAAATTCGCAGAACAATACGTAATACAATAATAAATGCATAATGCAAAAAGCATTCGTAAATGCTTATATGCGGATCAAATCGTATAAGGAAACCAGACAACAAGAGCAGACATCATACCACAAATGTTACTGATCAGGTAATGACATGCATATCTTGAGATTGGCCTTAGCATGGGGGTAAAAGTGCGATGGAAATAATAAAACAAAAACTTACGCAACTGAAGTTGTACGCCTTTTTTTTATTTTATCGTACTTTTGCCCCCACTCTGAGACCAACAAGATGCATGTTCTGGCATGATGGCTGTTCTTGTTGTCTGGTTTCCTTATTCTATATTTGCAAACCACTATGATCCACATGCAAACACTTACGACCTCTTTTTGCGTTAATACATTTATTACTGTATTCGTATTACATATTGTCCTTACATTTTTAGGGCTACAGCAATATGCTGCATACACCTGCTTATTTTTAAAGCATGCGACAATTCTAAGTACGGTATCTATTGCATTTTTATCTTTAAATTTTTAAACTTTTCTTTCTTAAATTTTAATAGTCTTACTTATTTGTGGTACATTTTTCGGTGTATTCTCCTGAAGCAGGGCACCATTGCCTGAAATCGGTAAAGTAATAAAATTTCTTTTATGTACCTGTTGTTGGAGGTGCATAAAATACTAAATAAGCACAATTACTGTTGTTAGTCAACTGATTATCCACTCCAACAAACAAAACAGTGGACGCGCACCCCGTTTGCATGGGGCTTCCAAAACGGCACTTCGTAAACAACTTTCCCAATACCGCTCTTTGGTGGTCATGTAAACACTTGAAAATCTTTTCTGGAAATCCGGTTTTAGTTGCCAGTTTCCCAATTCCGTCAAGTTACGTCTTGTTTTCAGAATATTCGGTTAATACGTACTTTTATGCAGTGAAGGAGAAGCAGAAATATTAGGCTGTGCATGGAACTGTCTCCTGTAATATTTACGTTGAGGGAAATAACGATAACGATAGCGCTGAATAAATCAGAAATGCAGACGCCATATTTAATTGATCCAGCAAATCCGCTTCAGACCTTTACATGTAAACACGACAGCGAAAAACGGTTTCCGAAATTCGGTTTTCGTCTTCCGCAAGATGTGTCGCACATAAACGTAGTGACGAAGTGTTTCGATCGGTACACACACAATGTCAGCATTGGTTCTTGGCAAAAAAGTTCGACGACTACTGCGTTATGTGACTAACGTCTACACAAAATGTAATATACATCGCAAAAAATTCCAGTTCCGTCAGTATGTATACGACCTCTGTGTCGCCCGTCTTTTGTTCCTCTCCAGACATTGTTTAGCCTTAAAACCGAGTCCTGATCGTCTCATCTTTAGCTAACATATCAGAGGAAAGAAAATGTCATGTCAATAGAAAACTGTTCAGACTCCATTGTAATGGACTGACGCTGGAGGTCAATCTAGTTGTATATGGTACGCTAATATCAATTAACAATGCCGCAGCAACGTAATCAAGCCAGAACTGTATTACAGACCGTTTGACCGAAGCGTAATGGTATTCAAATCAGTTTATAGCAGTAGCTTACGTATGAATCGAATGTTCTCATATCGAGCATTAAATCAATATCACTGAAGTAAACCCGGTGAATTTGATTTATTTTGACGTGCGCTGCATATTCTCTAGCTCCAAATTGTTTGTTGTGGCACTTACGGGCTAATTAAACCGCGCAGTATTACACAGTTATGCCGACAGCTGAACTGCAGCGATTGTGTTATGCAAGACTATGCCACCTATCTGCTTTTTAGCATGCAAGGTATCTGTGTGTTGTCAAAAGTGGTAACTGAGAATAAACAATAAAAAGAATGAAGTTATCGACATGTGTTGTCAAAAGTGGTAACTGAGAATAAACAATAAAAAGAATGAAGTTATCGACATGTGTACTAAAAGGAAATTCCGCTTGCACGATAAACTGCACAAACTGTAAAGGCTGTCAATTCAACTACGAACATCTTCAATTGGAACCGCTACACAGAAAAAATTGTGAGGAAGAAGAATCAAAGACTGCGTTTTATTAACAACACTTAAAAGATGCAACGAATCCACTAAGCAGACTGCCTACATTATACCCGTCCCGTTTTGGGGTGCTGCTGCGCGGTACGCGGTCCTTAATAGGATTGATGGAGGACATGGGAAAAGTTGAAATCTTTTCACGAAATTTCAGTCACCAATTTTCTCTTCCAAATGTCAAGTTTTATTTTTATTTTCAACTATACTCATGTTCAGAAGAAAGACAGAACACCTTATACGACTAGAGACAGGACATTCATATTCGCAGGACATGTAGATTAGTATGTTCTGCAGAAATGATTAGCATTTAAACCATGTCGGCCCGCGGGTTCATTGTCAACATCGACATCGCGGCGCAACGCCACCTACTGGTAAAATGTGTCTGCGGCTCTTACCGAAGGTAATGGATCGGTGTGACTTGACTAGACGTGCAGGATGGCTCACAGACGCATGCGCGAACCGTATCGTCAAATCAGGGAGTCTCAAAGAGCGCGCACTATTGGCATGAGAGACTATGATGCAGCCATACGGGAAACTGTTGCTCGTGTGGGCCGAAGTGTTTCGGCAGTGCAACGGGTGTGTGCAAAATGGCTGACGGAAGGCCGTAGAACTCGACAAGATGGGTTAGGTTGCACCACCCAGACCATCACCCAAGAAGATCGACACGTCATCGCATGGCATTTCAGAATAGATTTCCGTCCAGCTCGGCTCTGGCGTAACAGTGTAACACATCGTACTTTAACAGCGATGACAGTCCGTCGTCGTTTATTACGGCATGGGCTATGTACGCGTTCGTCCACTTATCCGCCTACCTTTGACGAATGTGCACACACACGCTAGATGGCAATGTTGTACGGAATGACGTCACTGGGGACAGGAACGGCACCAGACAGTGTTTTCGGACGAATCCAGGTTGTGTTTGTTTGAAAATGATGGCCGCATTAGGTTCCCACAGACAGTGGGAGCGGCATCACAGTAACTGCATTCGCAGAAGACATACAGCGCCAACGCAAGGCCTTATAGTCTGGAGTGCTATTGTGTACAACCACAAATCACAGTTTGTGTGTGGCCAGTGTGACCTACATGAAGAACATCCTGCGACCCGTAGCCATACTCTTTCTGCACAACATCCCAGACGCCATTTTTCAGCATGGCAACGCACGACCATATGTTGCAGCACGAACAAGTGACTTCTTGGTGTCACAGGATGTCAGACTTTTGCCCTGGCCCGCCAGATCACCAGACTTTTCGCCAATCGAAAATGTGTGGTGTATCATTAAACGACGGGTGCAGTGCTGTGACCCAATGCCAACCACCACAGATGAACTTTGGAACCAGATGAAATCAGCACGGATGGCTAGATCACAGGAAGCCTTTCGCGCCTTATACGCGTCGATGCCATTATGCATGGAACAAGGTATGAGGGCCCATGGTGAACCCTGTGTCTCCCACGCAACAGGACACATGGTGGATCCTGTGTCTACTACGCAACAGGACACATGCTGAACCGAGGTGAGTGAAATGCTAATTATTTCTGCAGAACAAACCAATGTTCATGTCCCGTAAATAGGAACGCCCTATATCTCTAGTTGTTTCCTATCTCTAGTCGTTTCAAGGCCTTTTATTTTTTTTCTGAACATGTGCATGGAGATAAATGACCATCGGTCAAGTTAATTTGGTTGCCAAGACATGACAGCGTATCCAGGCAGGATCATCAACCTGGTGCAACAAGAAACGCCGTTTACTCGACCAGGCGATGCGTTTCCTACTGATCCACGGTTCAAACCCAATGATCCCTTGCCAACTGCAGTCGTTACTGACGACGTCGCTCGGTCAGCTTGTGAAATATGGGGGTCGTCTGTCGGTATAAACCCGTCCAGATGATAGCAGCGTCACCTGGTGAGCTATGACTATTAGTCAGACACTCGCACTTCATGTATTGTCAGTGAGCGTCCTGCACGTGTGTTGAATGGGGAAGGCGCGCGATCTATCTGAGTTTGACCGAGGGCAGGTTGTGATGGCCCCGAGGCTAGGCATGACTTGTCGCGTGTTCCAGGAGTGCTATGGTGAGCGTTTTCAACACGTGGCGAAACTAAGCTGAAACCACGTCCAGACGTCGTGGGTTGGGCGGCCACCCTTCATTAGGACGTCGTAGACTGGGCAGACTCGTAAAACAGGACAGGCGGCGAACTGTGGTGGTACTGAAATGAGACTTCAACGCTCGGCTGTCTAAAAAAACAGTGCACCGAACACTCCTAATGATGGGCCTCCGGAGCGACGACCCATGCATGTGCCAATGTTAACGTCACGATATCAGCAACTACGACTGAAATGGGCATGTGACCACAGGCGCTGGACATTGGCGCAGTGTCAGAGCGTTACATGGTCCGATGAATCCCGATACATTCTTCATCATGACGATGGGAGGGGCGAACTGTCTTCCAGGAGAACAGCTCCTTGACATCTGTACTGCGGGACGGAGACAAGCTGGCGGCGGCTGCATTATGCTCTGGGGGACATTCACGTGGGCATCCGTGGGTCCAGTGGAGCTCGTGCAAGGCACCGTGACGTCCAAGGAGTATCGTACACTGGTTGCAGACCACGTACACCCCTTCATGACGACAGTGGTACTTTTCAACAAGATAATGCTCCGTGTCACAAGGCTAGGAGTGTGATGGAGTGGTTCGAGGAACAAAGTGGCGAGTTCCAGTTGATGTGCTGGACCCTAACTCGCCAGATCTGACCCCGATCGAACACATCTGGGATGCGATTTAAGGTGGCGTCAGAGCTCATCACACCCCTCCCCGGAACTTACGGGAAACAGGCGGCTTGTGCGTGCAGATGTGGAGCCAATTCCCTCCAGCGACCTACCAATGCCTCACTGCTTCCATGGCACGACGCGTCACCGCTGTTAGCCCGTGCCTAAGGTGGACATAGCGGCTATTAGGTAGGTCGTCATAATTTTCTAGCTGATTAGTGTATTCAACAATTTGCGCTGAATGGCATGATCCGAAACAGTTGCGCTGCACCAGCAATCTGCTCTGTCGTCAGATATGCAACGGGTCACACGAGCTACCCTCTTTCACAGAGTAAGCCTCCTGTCTCAGCAGTCTGTGGCGAGACACGGCCGACCGACACCTTGTCGCTCAGCCGCGATTTTGACCTATTTCATAGATGCTTGCAAGAGCAGCACGCGATCGCCAGACCAGCTTCGCCGCGTTTCCGAGATACTCGTTCCCAGGCGCTGGGACACAACAACGCGTCCTTTGTGATAATCGCCTTTCTCAATGCAATTGCCAATTTGTGGCCCTTATCCTCCCCATTCTTCTCTGATCTGCTCATTTTCCTTTCCTTATGGCGTCACGTGTCCGCAACACTACCAGACCGCATTCTTTCTCGTGGTGAGCAGTACTCATAATGTTTTGCTTCATCAGTGTATGAGTGGCGTAGCCGGTTGCAGTATCGGCAATTTTTTTGTCCAGAAGCAAATGTTAGGAAATCTCAAGTTGCTTGTACACTAGATTTAGGGTCGCAGCACAGAAAATAAGCTAATAATAGTTATCCTCATAAAATTTAGAAAAAAAGAATAAATGCCTAAAACAGTTTCCGATTCCTACAGAATTGTAGAGAGAGAGAGAGAGAGAGAGAGAGAGAGAGAGAGAGCCACATCGTTCATGGAGCCATAAACGTGACGGCCCACTATCTTTCATAATTGATATCAAAATTGCACCAAATAAAAAATAGTTAAATGCGATGAATAATAATGATAGTCATAATAATATATTTTACCTACTTAAGACGTAAATTTAGAATCACTAATAACGGGCAGGTCCGCTTCTATAGCTGAGTGGTCAACGCGACAGGCCCTCTTGCTGGGACCCCTGGTTCGATTCCCGACACCGCCGAGATATTTCCTTGGTGGGAGGGCTGGAAAAGGGTGCAGTCAGCCTCGTGATGTTAACTGAGGAGCTACTAGACCTAGAAGTAGCGGCTCCAAGTCGCGCAATCTGACAAGGCCAGGAGAGTGGTGTGCTGACCACGCGCTCCTCAATACCGCATGTTCTGATGAACGATAAGGATGACACGGCGGTTGGTCGACTATCCCGTGGCATTCAGGACCCATCGCCTTATTTTTTTTTTAATATGGGGAAGGAAACTAACATAAAATGTTAAGTCTGTAGCGGCACCTCCCCTTACTAATACCTGCATAGCCAATCTGTACAACGCCAAGCTAGAACACTGGATTTCTTCCTGAACCTTGTATTGAAATTGAAATACAGTTAGGGAATCGAAGTGGTCCGTTGATGTATACATTCCTAGAAAATATAGCGATGTAGATTTTGAATTCTGCGGCTAGTGAATAGTGGTTTGGATTTGGGTGACTTCATCTATTGAATGGTTACGAGGTACGCTGTCGTGATTTTAACTCCAACTAGAAACATTCCTGATTTGGAACAGAGAGTAGTGTACGCGTGTGACAGTTTACTTACTTGGTGGCAGTGAGATTAGTCCCATTTGTAATGATGAGATTGCCCAAGAAATATCATGAAACACTCCCCAAACCATAATGCTTCCTCCTTGTTTGCTTCCAGACATTTCAGCCTGTACACGCCGAAGGCCATCTGTCCTACGAAGCATAATACATGGTTTATCTGAAAAGGTTGGTTGGTCTGTTTTGGGGGAGGAGACCAGACAGCGAGGTCATCGGTCTCATCGGATTAGGGGAGGACGTAGAAGGAAGACGGTCGTGCCCTTTCAAAGGAACCATCCCGGCATTTGCCTGGAGCGATTTAGGGAAATCACGGAAAACCTGAAACAGGATGGCCGGATGCAGGATTGAAACGTCGTCCTCCCGAATGCGAGTCCAATATGCTAACCACTGTATCTGAAAAGGCCACCTAGCGGTTCTAGGCGCTCAGTCCGGAGCCGCGCGACTGCTACGGTCGCAGGTTCGAATCCTGCCTCGGGCATGGATGTGTGTGGTGTTCTTAGGTTAGTTAGGTTTAAGTAGTTCTAAGTTCTAGGGGACTGATGACCATAGCTGTTTAGTCCCATAGTGCTCAGAGCCATTTTGAAAAGGCCACCTGTCGCCACACACTGGACGTCTATGCAAATTCCAGCCTCCGTCAGCACAGGTTCTCGAACCAGGCGCCTGTTGCGGAGGCGCAAACGCAGCAACGTTCGTTGAACGGTCGTCAAGAAGACACTGCTGGCAGCCGCTTGGTTCATCTGGAGGGCCAGTTGCTCAGTAGCTGCACTCTAGTCGCCCGTTCACATCTCCGCAGCCATTGTTTACCGCTGTCATCTATGGATCGTAGTGCACCGCTGTTGTCCCGGCCCGGTTTTCTATAGCACCATGGCGGCACGCGACAAAGTCAACCGTTTCGGAAATGCTTCCACGTTTGTCCCAAAAGTCAATGATCATGTCCTTTTGGACGTCAGTTAAATTGCTCCGTTTCCGCATTCCGACAACGGCTGCACTATTTTTCGCGTCTCCTGAACACGCTTTATATCCCCTCCACTGTTAGTGCTGCCACCAGCCGTATGTGAGCGGTTGCTGCACGTTGGGGATCAACCTAGGAGGTGATCACATTAATATGACTTGACGATGTGTTTGTTAATAAGTATTTTTTAATTTTTCTACTTGTTACTACAGATCTGAATGTGGCTAATGCTGAACTGGTAATCATAATAAAGCGCATCCATGTCTGAAAATAACTGTAGTAAAACAGAAAAGACCCCTCATGCTCTTTCTAGATACCAGGCATTACCTAATCCTTGCGCTGACTCACCGCCAGTGGCTACATTTTTGTGAGTAGCTTCTACTACTAGCATTGCTACACTCAGTTTCTAGCGTCTCTGGGCAGGGGAAAGCGGCGGTCATTGGCGACGCGGTGGAGAGGCAAGCGGGGCCAGGAAATTGGTTCCTGGAAGGGCAGCTAGTCCCACGTCTCCTCTACTCCCGCAGAGGCAGACGTTGCTCGCATTTATGAAGTGTCTCGTTAAATATTCATGCCGCTCTAAGGCGAACCGGTGGCCAGGTCGGGGCAGCGTGGGCGAGAGTGAATCAAGCAGAGCGCCTTGGCCCTCTCCCAAGCGCCTGCCAGCGCGCCGTTATGCAACCCGTTACACAAACCACTTGTTCGCGTCACATCGCGCATTGCGGACAATTTATTCGTCCAATCCTGGAATTTAAGTACCGCGCAACTGAGTCTAGATAGACTCTATGAAACAGCCATTACTGGGTGGCAAATTTATAACGCTCAGCGCATTTCGTAGTTACTGAAAATGCAAGTTTTATCCTCTGTACCTATCAGATGCATGTAAGGTTCGGTGAATTCAGCTATAAAACAAAACAAAAACGAATAACCTTTCAAAGACATTTTCGACTCCCACTATATACATTTTGTGGCTGCTAGGAACTGTCACTGAAGGCTTCTTCGGGGAATCGACCTAAGGATTCGCGTTACATGTTAATGCTTCTACTACACACTCCAAAAGCCACCTAACTGAGGTAGTTCTGGTACCACTAACTGATGCCCCCTTCCCTGTCACCAGGAAAATTTTTGAAAACATAATGCTCCTTGTCTTTTTAAATATTTTAGCGATGACAAACTTTTAATAATGTGCTGATTTTTATCCACTTATCTTGCGCGTGAGATTCAGCGTAAAATGAACATGGTTTTACAATAAAAAGGTTTTTAAGCCTAGAAGATGACAGCAAAGTCTGTTGAAACCGGTTGTCTTAAATAAAGAAACTATTAACATACATAGCCGTTTTTGATATGTTTCCACCCTTGGCCCGAAAACCATGATCATAACAGATTAAAACTGTGTGCCGGACCGAGACTCGAACTCGGGACCTTTGCCTTTCGCGGGCAAGTGCTCTACCGAGTCTCGGTCCGGCACACAGTTTTAATCTGCCAGGAAGTTTGATATCAGCGCACACTCCGATGCACAGTGAAAATTTCATACATGATCATACCCTTTTGGACTGCAGGTAAATCGCTCCGTTTCCGTAGTACCACAACGACTGCACTTCTTTCCGCGTCCCCCGACACGCTTTATACACTCTCCACTGTTAGTGCTGCCACTTACCGTCTGTGAGTGGTTATTGTACGTTGACGTCGAACATCGGCGGAAACCACGTTAATCTGACTGGACTGTGTATTTCTTCACGAACATACACAACAAGTTTCCAGCACCAACAGGTATTCAACCTATCAGGCTGCAACGGCGTTTATCTCTTTAGAAGTCCTGTGTGTTTATCTTCTTGCCCCAAGAAGCTCCTGCAGCAAGCGAATAGACGAACCCCGTAACTACGGGCAGTATCGAAGCTTGCAGGTTTGATTTCACTAGGCTTAGTTTGCATCAACACACCTTACGTGATAAGGTATCAGCTTTCCTGGGTACGGCTATGGTTACTAACTCTGAAATTTACACCATTACATCACTCTCTGTTGTCGGCAGAATCCTAAATACACGTAACATCTCACGTAAGGTACGTACCGGCAAGTACGAATAATCACGCCTCTTTGGCCACATTCGGTTCTTGTGGCACGATCGTTAAACCACTGCAGCCATTAAATATTTCTATTTAGTGGACGAGGCGTTCCATGTCCTCGCGACATGCCACCTGAGGGATCGATCTAAGTAATATTCAGGGAAGATTACATCCTCCAGTGTCTGTCAGCTGTATCTAAAGTAGATTCCCATTAAAAGGACGTGGGCAAAATTACGCTAGAAATTTCATTACTGCTGCAGTATTTCGTTCTCAATTACTAAAGTATAATTATAATAACGGACCTATATATTTATTATTATTATTGTTACTTCGTTTGGTCCTTTAAGGAGCACATACAAAAACTACTGACGTTAAAACTACTTATTCGTAACAACTCTAAAAAGCATTTACTGCCAAAGAATAAAACTGTAAATTATACTGGAATGAGGTTTTCACTCTGCAGCGGAGTGTGCACTGATATGAAACTTCCTGGCAGATTAAAACTGTGTGCCGGACCGAGACTCGAACTCGGGACCTTTGCCTTTCGCGGGCAAGTGCTCTACCATGTGAGCTACCCAAGCACGACTCACGACCCGTCCGCACAGCTTTACTGCTGCCAGTATCTCGTCTCCTACCTTCCAAACTTGACAGAAGCACTCCTGCGAACCAGTAAATTATACTGTCCAAGAAGGTTAGACAGATTACTAAACGGACGTCATTTAAAAAGGCAGTTTAAAGAACTTAAGCAATACGTTCTGTACAGTAAACGATTAGGATTATTTAGACAACACAGAATCAGGGTTTAGCAAAAAATGTAACAAGTAAAGAATAATAACGATATTATTAAAAAAACATCAATCATTTCACGTAAAACATTCAGGCTGTTTTTTCCCTTCCTTTCCTCTCGGAAACCTTACTCTGAGGACTAAGAAATATACAGGATGAGTCACTAACTATTGCCACCTAGAATAACTCCGAAAGTAAGATAGTAGCCAAAAGTTTGTGGGGAAAAATGTATGGGACAAGGGGGGCCATAATATGACGTTGGTTTTTTGTTGCTGGGGGGAGGGGGGGGGGACACGTACTGCGCTGCGCACTTCCTACTACTTGCACATCGAGTAAGTGGACAGTCCCCAACATTCACCGTACATTTCTACGCAGCTCTTGGCCGTGCAGCAGCCCTGCTTCTTTTGAAAATCGCCTCTTTTCTTTCCGCAATGCAATCATTTATGCTGCAAGTCAGATGAGAGCCTCAGTCAGTCGCGTTTGTTACGGTGTAAGTGTTCAAATACAATCCAAGCGTTTACCACTGACGTCGTTAGGTACAATCTGTAATTACAGCAATTTTGTAAACCACTAGGTGGCTTTTCCTTACCAGAAATACATACATACAAAGCAACAACATGCAGCAAATTCCCAATCGTGCTGTGATTAACCTGTCGCGGGACACATGCGTCTCAATGGTAGCGAAAGGGGTAAAGTAATTAAATGCACAGCCACGGAACTCATCTCCAGTATTACAGGTAAATAAATAAAGGGTAAAACGTGATTAATAAATTGAGATTAATCGTGACATTGTGACTGCTGTCTTCTTCCTTTTGTGGATTATTTTTCCCTCCAGTTAGCAAGGAGAGAAAAGATGAGTAGTTTTCACGACGGTGGAAATGTTGAAATTACCTGCACTCGCCGCTCGGATAACAAGCAAACTTGCCATCTCAAATTGGCAGCCGTTAGAGAGAGAGAGAGAGAGAGAGAGAGAGAGAGAGAGAACGTCGGCGCTCGGCTCGGCTCTCGGCTGTGTTTACGCTTTGTTAAGGGAACTCTGTTGTTTACTGCAGGCCACCTTCTGCATCTTTCATCTTGTTTGCGCGCCGCAGGCGAATGTCGAGAGCTTATCAGCAGCTCCTCGAAGACTACTAGAGTGAGATCGAAACAGCGGACTCGGCGCTCGCTGTGTGTGGCATGGCGCCTCCTCCTGTGACGTTAGTCTCGCAGCTGTCCCATGCTGAGTGAACTGATAAAGAGTGTGGACGCTTCAACATATCCGCACCACCTAAAAAATACAGCCACCTGCCTAGGAACAACAATAGACAAAACCCTGACATGAACACCCCACATACAAAAAACAATAAACAAAGCGAACAACAGATGCAACCTAATTAAACTAATAAGAGGCAGGGCAAACGGGGCAAGCAACGAGACCCTACTTGACACGTACAAAGCTTTTGTAAGACCAGTTCTAGAATACGCTGCCCCAGTCTGGTTAGCTAGCAAAAATAACACCCGAAGGCTAATAGCGCTAGAGAGGAAAATTTTAAGAATAGCAGGACGGCTCAACAGACGAACAAGAAACGAAACTGTATACCAAACCACCAAAGTTATCCCCACAAAACGCAGATGGATCACGCTGACAGCAAGAACTGGCAACAACAGGACAACGAACAAAACTCTAACAACAGATCTCTTAAACTACGTGCCCACAGAATTTAATTACCCACAGTATAAACACCCATTCCCACCGAAAATAATCAAAGAGTGCATGGCAATAGAAGGCGGACCCACTCAAAACATCGCAACTGAAATACTAAAGCACTTGACAGAAGACGAAAGCCACAGTTAATCAACAAAGGGAGAAGCACATCAAACAACATCAACACAATGACCCTTGCGGAGGTTTTCGAGAGGTTTCCCTCCTGCACTTGGGCGAATGCCAGGGTCTTAACATCCTCTCACTAGCCAAGAAAATATAAGATCATACTGGAAAAATCCCAACTGAAATAATAAATTGTGCCCCAACAGCAGTACATAAGATAAGCTAAGGCACCAAAGAACATTAGGTTCTCCATGTGCCCGCCTCCTCCCTTCAGGAGCAGGAATGAAAGATGGAAAAAAATAACCACACACACACTTTAAACTTCAATTTCTGTTTGCAACAAATTTATCCCAAGTCCCCAGTTCCCATCAAGGTCTTCTGGAGGTTTCCCTTGGTTATCGGACGAATTCTACAACTGGAAGTACCCTCCCAAGTATTCCCCATTGGACTTCCCTCTACCGCACTCTGTCCAGCCTGCTGGGACATTTTGATTGCAAAGAACTGCGACTCTTTAATGAGCCGATTCTCAAACAGTCTTTCCGCTTCATGCAGCTCCTTGGAGTAAAGAATGAAAAGTGGAGCCTTTAGTATATCTGCAGCACTGCTGCGTGCATCTTCGTCTGAGGATGCCTCCGTAATGTACAAGTAAGTTAGTTACAGTACTTCCAGTCCTCGCTCCAGTATAAAGAGTGTTTCAAAAAGAGTTATTAGATGTCAAAAGACTATTTATTCTACACGAATGAGTACTGAAACTTGTGAATCTTAACTCACACGCACAGCTGCTAGTTCATGTAGTTGCTGGTAGGATCTCTCTCTTGCAGCTCACTCACTCTTTCACTACCCAAGGCGCGTTATGTTAATATGGACGTGACACAGTGACAAAAGGCATTTTGTGTTCTCCGTTCAATTGGTGCAATTCAAGCAACTGAACTGCAACTGTCCACCATTATTTTCGTTAAGTGTACCGTACTGCACCTCCTACAGTTTGAACAATTTGACTAAGGCATCAGCAATTTCAATACAACTGTTGTTTATGTAAGAAAAATTTGGTCATGTTCATAGAGTCTGATGACTTAGAAAAAATGATCCACAATGTAAAATGCAAGATATTCGAAAACATGACAAAAATAGGGATAAGCTTCAGTGAAAGATGGATAATCTGTTACATATATTATTTGCATCGAGACCCTGTAGGATCACGCAAAACATTCTGCCTTATATGAGCGTTCTTTTTGATCTTCTATTCTCTCATTTTTTCTCCATCGAGTCTCTTTTTGTCTTCTGTCCATTTTGTCCCCAGTTTTTTTTGGGACTTCATTCTCTAACCTCACATTCCACTTGTGTATCTTGTCCCTGTATACATTTCTGTCTTCAATTTCTATTGGATCGATTTTTGCTGCTTCTAGTACCACTTTGACTTGGGTGATCCACGGTATTGTTGACTTGATCCCTTATATCTATGTTAGACTTCTCTTGGTGATTCGTTTTGATGATAGCCTGATGATGTTCCCATAAAACTTCAACCTTCTCTTTCTGACATCTGCTGCTATGTTTCACCTCTGTAGTTTTCCTAGAGCATAATCTATATCCCTCTTTTGTCAGGTTTAGGCTGAGAATTTTCCTCATCATTTTCCTTGCTTCCCTCAGTATGCTTTCCATGTCACTTTTCGTATGGAGTGTTAGCATCTCACTTGCATACAGTATTTCAGGCGTGATTACTGTGTTGTAGTGTCTCGAATTTCGTGTGAATAGACATGCAGGTTTTGTATTATATATGTACTATGTCTTGCCGAACGCTGTCTTCATTTTTTGTGGTCAAGTCTTCTGTGTGATCTTTTCTCCCCCTGTAGGTTCAAGGATTTTACCTAGATACTTGAAGTGTGCAACTTTTTTTATTTTGCCGTATTTTGTGTCTAATTTTGTTATGTTTAATTTTGAGCAGAAAAATTCAGACTTCTCGAAAGAGATTTGCAACCCAATTTTATATATATTATAAAATGAATGTATCTGTATATGTTCAGCATCTTCTCCAAAATCCCCAACACCGATTGGAAACAGATTTGTCATAGAAACAGCATGCCTCGTGAGTATCAGCTGTGTGGGATTCATAACCTCCTAGTTCCCATAGGAGAGCAGATACTGTCAATAACATGTTTTTCCAGCCCCTGGTATATAGGCTGCCCTACCAATGGGTATGTTGAATGGGAACAGCATTGGCTTGGCAAACCAACTGTGTTGTAGTGCAGCCTATGTGTCAGGGGGCAAGAAACGGTTTTCTGGCACCACAGCATGTAGGCTGCCCTGCAGGACTGGTGTGTTGAATTAGTGTAGTATCAACCTGCTTCATTGACGTACTTTGCATTGCAGTCTGTACTTCAGGGGCAAACAAATGATTTTCAAGCCTCTGATGTGTAGTCTGCCCTCCATGACAGGCATGCTGTAGGAGCAGTATTGGCCTGCTTCATTGAATTGTATTTCAAAGGCTACAAGTGCCAATGAGTGTGGCTGGGGACAGGTTGAAATGGATGGAGGAGTGAATGGAGAGAGTGAGGGGAGGAGGAAATGGGCAGAGCAGGAAAGAGGGAGAGATCTATGCGGCAAGTGGAAGGTGTAGATGAGTAATGGGCAGGTAGAAATGGGCAGAGCTGGAAAGAGGGAGAGATCTATGAGGCAAGTGGAAGGTGTAGATGAGTAATGGGCAGGTAGAAATGGAAGAAGTGGAGACTGAAAGATTGAGTAGGAAGAGGATATGGGGAGAGGGGGTAAAAGGAGGAGATGAAGAGAGAGTTGGGAGGCAGGGATGGAGATGGGAGGAGGAGGTGAACAGACAGAGGCAGGAAGATGGTGAGAAGAGGGGATAAGGTGTGTTCAATATGTGTGTCGAACACATATGCAGGCGCAGCTACAGGCAAAACCCTGTCTACAATATGTACAAGAACCAAGAGGAAACAATTAGAAGACCAACATCGAAGTGCTCACATTAAAGAGCGTCTAAGACAGAGATGCAGTCTTTCAATCCTGCTGTTCAGTCTACACATTGAAGAATCAATGGCGGAAATACAAGAAAGTTTCAGGATTGTGATTAAAATTCAGGGTGAAAGGATATCAGTGATAAGATTCGCTGATGACTTACTACCCTGAGAAGAAGAATTAAAAGATATACTGAATGGAATGAACTGAGCAGACACTATTCTTACTAGTAAAGAGGAGTTTCAGCAATGATATTTGCGGTCAACTTCAGAATTGGGTACCACGAAGTAGTCTAGGTGATGATATGTAGGCCAATCGACGGACCAAGGGGAACATAAAAAGCAGACTAATTGTGGCAAAAGAGCGTTCTTGGCCAAATGAAGTCTTCCAGTACCAAACGTTGGCCTTATAATGTGAGGAAGAAATTACCGGGAATGTGTTTCTGGAGCATATCATTTCATGGTAGTGAATCATGGACAGTGGAAAAACCGGAATAGAAGAGAATCGAAGCGTTTGAGATGTGGTGCTACATAAGGTTGTTGAAAATTAGATGAGGGGGCTCACTGTAGAATTGTCTTAGGAGAGGAACATATGCTTGAGATTGAAAAGGTGAAGGGACAGGATGATAGCACATGTGATAGAACGTCGAGGAATAACTGAGAGAACTGTAAAAGGTAAAAGCTGTAGTGGAAGACGGGAATACATCCAGCAAATAATTGAGATCGTTGGGTGCAGAGTTTACTTTCAGTTGAAGAGATTTCCTCGGGAGAGGAATTAGCGGCGGGCCGCATCAGACCTGTCTGATGACATTACGAAAAGTCATAAGTATGTATGCCGCCGAAGTGTTTTCCCTGATCAATTTCGCCTTCCGGTTCCTGTTAGAACTTTGTGAATTGTGGTCAAGTGATTACCATATGCTTCCAAACTGGACCAACGTGCTGTTATTCTTTTCTTGGCTTCTGGAGGACAAACACAGGTAGATATTCATCGGAGAATGTGTATGGGCTAGCATGTCTGTCGAAAACCACCGTTGTGGAATGATGCGCCAATTTTTGCGGTGGTCGCGATTCTACACAAGACGCCAGACGACCTGGGAGGCCAGCTTCTACTGGGAGGGACTGGTGGGAGACACTCGAGCACCCGCCCTGTGGTCCTGATCTCTCCCCGTGTGATCATCTCGCCTACGGTTCCGTCAAAACAGCCTTGGAGGGTCGATGATTCCTGTCAGAGGATGACGTGCAGCAGGCAGTTATGGACGTCTTTAGGCAGGAGGACACAGAGTTTTACCGAACGGATACCTTCACCCTGGTACGTCGGTGGGAAGATTGTCTTAGTGCTCACCGCCATTTCGCCTGATTCGCGTATCGATTCTGTACTGTGCGGTTTTCGAACGGCAACCTCTTGATCGCCCCTTATAGTAGGTATTATCCCGGCATTGGCTTAAAGAAAAATAGGGAAGCCACGAAAACCTAATTCTTGACGGCAGGATGAAGAATGGAGCATCCGCGCTCACTAAGATAAGGCTAGTCTGTTTAAAACAGTGCTACCTCATTCGGTTTATCCCTAGTGTACTATGCTGTTTTGTAAAGAAGTTATTTGATGACGTAAAAGGCTAGTGCTACACTGTTCAGTCATTCCTCATTCCCACCCACTCCATACACTATATACGCATTATTTCATAACGTAATGCTACACCCCTATCAGCTGACATCAGGACTACAGTATTCCTCTAAAATGAGTGACATGTAGAGATCAGAAAAAGTATAAGTTGTTGGTATTATACAGGGTGAGTCAATAACTATTGCCACCAAGAATAACTCTGAAAGTATGATAGTGGCGGCCATAATACGACGTCGGTGTTTTGTTGCTAGATGGAGTCGCTTCAGAGATATGAAGGTCAATTTTATTTTTTTAAATGGGATGCTACAGTTTGGTACTTATTTTCTCATAGCGGCTATCGAGACGAATCCAATGACGTGTAACAGTAAGGTCTTTGAAGGTCAAAAAGGTGGCATGAACGTCCATTTACTGAAGGCATTCGAAGTGATGACCATTGGTATCAATGCAGTGCTGCAATCTTCTTATCATGGACTGAGTGGTATTTCTTATCACTTCGGCACTTATCGAATCACATGCTCTAACAATTCTCTCTCGAATATCTTCAGGTGTAGTTGGAACGTCTTTATTAACAATGTCTTTTACGAATCCCCACAAAAAAAATCCAGAGGCGTCAAGGCTGGCGAACAAGCCTCCCACGACACGTCTCCTCCACGTGCAACTTGCGTCAGCGAACATGGATTTTTCAGTTGCCCAGTAATGTATGTTATGCAAATTAACATTTCCATGGGTCGTGAATGTAGCCTCGTCAGTAAATAAAATCAAATTAATCAACTTATCATCCCCCTGAATCTGAAGTTGAGCCCATCGGCAGAATTCAATGCGACGCATGCAATCCGTACCAGTTAATTCTTGGTGGAGACTGATATCGTAAGGATTATACTTATGGCGATGAAGAACACGAACGACACTACTCTGGCTCATGCCAGATTCCTTTGCGACTTGACGCGAAGTAACACAAGGATCTCGAACCACAGTGGCAAGAATACCAATTTCCGTTTCCTCGTTTGTAACTTTCCTTTCCCGGATATGTTTCCGATGCGTTAAAGATCTAGTTGTTCTCAATTTATCTTACACATTTTTAAATGTACGACGTAGGGTGAGTATGTTGAGGATATCTTTCAGCGAATAAGTCTCTAGCTCTCACTAAATTTCGTTGGCTTTCTCCGTAAGTGAGAAGCATATCGGCTTGTTCTTCGAAGCAATACATCATTCACATTCGTTTTATTCGACGATACTAGTCTTACCGTTCCTATTAGTGTTGTATTGCGAAACCGTCGAATGGTGTTTACATGTCAATGGTACGTTAGATGAATATGCCGTATTCGGCGAATATTTACTATTTGCATCATATACGAGAGAGAATTGTCAGAGCATGTGCTTCGGTAAGTGCCGAAGTGATAAGGAATACCACTCAGTCCATGATAAGAAGACTGCAGCACTGCATTGATACCAATGGTCATAACTTGGAACGCCTTCTGTAAATGGACGTTCATGCCACCTTTTTGACCTTCAAAGACCTTCCTGTTACACATCATTGGATTCGTCTCGATAGCCGCTGTCAGAAAATAAGTACCAAACTATAGCATCCCATTAAAAAAAAAAAAAACGAAGTAGAGCTTCATATTTTTGACGCGACACTAAAACGAACACCTTCCGTTTGTCAAATTGCTCTGTGCAAAAACTGTTTCACACCGTATCTCGAGTATGAGGATCGATGGGACTTCGACACGTGCAATGTCATTTGTTAATAAACTACCGAAATGTCACGTATGTGTAATCGAAAATACGATCCAAATGTTTTTCTAAAAATATATTATAAATGCCAATACAAGATGATCATTCATTTCATTAGCACTGGGGCATATGGGTCCACGTCAAAATAACAGTGCGACACGTATGTCCTCCCCTCCCCCCCCCCCCCCCCTCCCCGCGTTGGAAAACGACACGGCGTTAAACATTTTTTTTTTTTTTTTTTTTTTTTCAAATTGTATCTTCTCACTACAACATTAATTAAAGTAACCATACATCAATGTCTTTCACTTAAAGAAAAAAAATTGGTACTGCAAGGGTTAAGGGCGACGGCGGCCAGCCACTTTTAAAATGTCAGAAACGCTTGTAGGGATGTTGCAAGGCATATTGTACTGAAACATAAACATTAAGAAAAAAATTCGATACGCTGAACCATTTCCGAGTTATTTAGCATTTAAATTAACCAATCGGGACGTCGGCACACACATTCAAGCGGCCTGCCAGGGGCGGTGTTGTTCAACAAGTGCTTTGTTTGGTTAGCTGAAACTTGAATTTGCGCCCGAGACGACCTGAGCGGCTATCTTCAGTGCTAAATAACTCTGAAACTGAGCAACGTATAGAATTTTTTTCTAAACATTTCTGTCCCAGAACAACCTACCCTGCAACATCCCTACAAGCGTTTCAGACATTTTCTGACCCCCCTGTATATAACTTTAGTTACGCCAAGACGCGTTTCGCGTTTGCACCCATCTGCAATTAGCGTAATACATTCACATCTTGGTCAGTACTTACGTCAATACTGCATTTTGAACGCTGCGCCTGCCCTTTGAAAAATAAGAAACCCCTTTACTCTACCACATTTCCCGGGTAATCCATCCACGTAATGTGTTTTACAAAGTGTCTGGGGAACTTTATTACTTGTATGTACAACATAACAAAGGCAAACTGATAGCAATGCAGAAACAAACAGGTAACCCATTCACGAAAATGCAAAGATGCCTTGTCCGCAACTTTTATTCCGGCGGGAAATAACAGATCTCAGCGGGCAAGGCGGCAGGATTTGGCGAGTGGCTGGAAACACGTACCCTTATGCTACGGGCGGGCATTGTCTCTACCGCATACAGTTTCATTTAGTTTTCTGATGATCTCTTGACTCTTTACATTGGGTTATTTCGAAATGCCGAAAACACTTCTCACGTCACATTTACTTTAGCCACTCTACATACCGAAGTGAGAGATATTCGTATAAAGGTGATGCGCTCTCACCTTATCGTTGCTTGGACAGGAAAAACTAACTTGTTTTCACGTTGCTCAGTTATTTAAATGTAGCTACAAAACGCTGAAAAGTAATTTGCTGAAATGTTACCGTAGCACTGAGGACATGTCCGACAGAATACGGATTATTGTTTCTGATACAGCGGCCGTAAATATCTATGTTTCGAGGGAGGTACCGAGGTCAGCCGCGATTGGACGTTGAACTAAATCAATGGCGCAGGTTGCAAATTAGTGTCGGAACGAGGCGGAAACTCAGAGTTCTCGCTTCGGCTATATTTCTTTGTCACTCTCCCACCACAAACCCCATCCCTTTGATAAGTAAGTACACATAAGATTCCCTCTGTAATAGGCCTAATTGAGGGTATAAGCTACATCTGTTCCAAACTTCACCCAAATCCTCCCGGCTTTACACGTCTGACAGAACAGACACCACACACTCATAGAACTAGCGTAGCGCCCACTGTTTCGCTCACGTAGACTATATGATCTCCAAGAATTTTTTGTTTCTATTTAATCGAATTTTTATGTTGTTCATACATTGCGACACCTACACTTTTCAAGCTGGTTAAAGCCATATAAGCTTGGTCTTTTCCGAATTGTAGCGTTTCGTGATGCAAACACCTATACATAGTGCGACGGACTATTAAAACGACGGTAAATACAAAATACGTGCGCGAGAGAAATACTCTGTGGAATTTAAGCATCTCCGTGCGAACTCGATACACAGGCTGTATTAAGCTACGGCAAAGAGATAATTATCCCATGTTGGACATTGGAAGAGAGATGTTCTATGTCGGATTGAGAGGAGATTGTTCTTGGAAGCTGCCATTATGGCAGTAATCTATGTTTTATGGTATTGAAGGAAATAAATACATATAAAAGCACAAAAGGAGTATCAGGTGTGTAGACTTCATAACCCTTAATCATTTCAAAAGAGAGAAATAGTCATTAGGCCGGCCGGAGTGGCCGAGCGGTTCTAGGCGCTTCAGTCTGGAACAGCGCGACCGCTACGGTCGCAGGTTCGAATCCTGCATCGGGCATGGATGTGTGTGATGTCCTCAGGTTAGTAAGGTTTAACTAGTTCTAAATTCTACGGGACTGATGACCTCAGATGTCAAGTCCCATAGTGCTCAGAGCCATTTGAACCAAATATTCAGTGATTATAAAGACTCAAGTCGTTCGGAAGTGTTGTGTGGTTTGATGGTGCGAACCTGCAGTTTTACACGGTTTTGGGATTCATCGAGAATATTTCACCGAAGACCTAAATAATTTCACGAACTTAAGTTGGACGCCACTTTCCATACACATGACACAGCACAGCACTTGGCTATACCGATCGATTTGCGAAGAGCGATAAATTATCTTTAGCGATTTCAGGTGGAGACGTTCCAGCAAGGAGACTCAACGAGATCTGCTACTGCGAAACGCATGTGGTATTACCGTATTCTTTAACTTACGGAGAACAGTAAGCAATATAGACTACATAACCACCGCAAATATAACTAAAAGGACTCAACTTAAATAAAAGGAGCAAACAGTAAAAAGGAATCGCTAAACCAAACCATAAATAAAAATCAATTAATAATAATACGCAATCACATTAATAAAACGTTTATTAAATAATAGAGAAAATAAAAATAAGAACTTTATGGAATACAAAGTTTTTGTTAATCATACGTTTTGCGTTCTTGTGAAAATATTTGCACAGCAACTTTCATTCGCTAACAAACATTTCTTTACATCTAACCCAGAAGTCAATTATCAATTTTCATAAATTTAGTTTAATTTCTTTTAATGCAACGAAATATTTTCTTAAAAATTTTCAAATCGTAATACGCTCCCTTAGGAGCTGAATTTACTGAAACACGTACTTTTTTATTTCTAGCTGAGAAGTCAAACACCAATAGTCATATATGTAGCCTTAAAAATAATTTAGTAGTTATTCAGTAATTATTTATTTTCAAAAGAAACTTTCACCCACTACTTTCGCCCTTGGTGGTTGAAATTCGAAAAATGCTGAAACAGGTATTTTTTATTTCCTGATTGAGAAACCAGATACCAGATTTCGTGGTTCTAGCTTCAAAATTTAATTCATGGCGACATACTTTCAAAAAGCCTCATCCCCTGTTTCACCCCCTTAGGAATGGAATGTCGGTCAGTCCCTTCTTAAACGATGCCTACAGTGTAAGATCCACACCCCGGTAAATTTCAAGTTTATATCCTCAGCGGTTTGGGCGGGGCGATGATGGGTCAGGACATTGCCTTGTCTACATATAGAGATTTTTTGAATGAATCTGACCCTATTTCACCCCCTTCAGGGTTGAATTTCCAAAAACAGTGAAGCACGTATTTTTTCATCTCTAACACAGAAGCCTAATACAAATGTTCATAGATTAAGCTTCAAAAGTGCTTGCATAGTGAAATATTTCCGTAATAGCTTTCGTCCCCCATTTCACCCCCATAGGGGTTGAATTCCCAAATACACTGAACCCGTACCTTTTTATTTGTAACTGAGAAGACAAATTTAAAATTTCATAGATTTAGCTTTAAAAATGCTTTCATAAGATATGATTAGTAAAGAAATACTAAAGTATTTTTAAAGCTACGTCTATGAACAATGGTCTTTGACTCCTCGATTAAAAAGAAAAAATAATATGTGCCAGTGTTTTCTTATATTGAACCCATAAGTTGTTGAAATAAGGGATGCGATTATTTGTGAAAGCTCATAAGGCTCATAAGAAATGTCATTCCCTATTTCAACCACTTAGGGGTTCAATTTCCGAAAACACTGGGGAAGAGGACAAATGCAACTGGTAGTAAATGAAACATTGTGATACAATGTTCTGTTTAACTGTGTAAATTTACTCAAAAAAGATACACAAAAAGGTCGCCATCAACAGCAATGTATTTTTGCAGCTGTTGTAGATGTTCTGGCGTTACCATTAGCGCCGGAAGGAAGATGCGGAGCGCAAGACCAGAGAAGGCGGTGAGGAGACATTGGCCAGTGGTCCGTGGCATTGGACCGCTCCAAGAGCGACACCTGAAAGAAGTGAGCATAAACGCTGCTCCTGTTAGTCACGGGTGCTCAGATCGCCTCGGTTTACTGACATTAGTGGAATGTATTTGCGGAGCGTGCTACAACTAGTTGTGATCCTTATCAGCCGGCCGCGGTGACCGAGCGTTTCTAGGCGCTTTAGCCCGGAACCGCGCGACTGCTACGGTCGCAGGTTCGAATCCTGCCTCGGGCATGGATGTGTGTGATGCCCTTAGGTTAGTTAGGTTTAAGTAGTTCTAAGTTCTATCGGACTGATGACCTCAGATGTTAAGTCCCATAGTGCTCAGAGCCATTTGAACCATTTGAACCATTTTTTGATCCTTATCAGTTACTTGTCTGGACTTTTAGCAATGACTATTACTGTTTGTATGTTACTTGCGACGACGATGTAACTCCAAAGTTAAGTATTGTCAACTGCTGTATGGTAATAAAACTTCTAATGTTATTTGTTTGAATTCTTGCACAGAATTCCGAGAACGCAGCATGGTTTAGGCACCCTATAAGCGACGAGTGAACAAGATCCCAAAGTAGACAGTCGCTGTGTTCCTGATCTGACCTCAATTATAAGATACTTTACCGGAGCAAACACATGTAAAACAGACATTTGTGTCTGCTCTACGCTTGTAGACTTCGCTCTTACGCCAATTCCACAAACAGTAATCGGTAACCTTGTGTTGTATTCTCATGTGAGTGCTGGTGAAGCAGGAGATTCGACTGACGCCTGTGATTTTCAAACAGCTGTATGTCAGAAACGGTTAACAAATAAATGACTCTAAGCACTATGGGACTTAACATCTAAGGTCATCAATCCCCGATACTTAGAACTACTTAAACCTAACTAACGTAAGGACATCACACACATCCATGCCAGAGGCAGGATTCGAACCTGCGACCGTAGCAGCAGCGCGGTTCCGGACTGAATTGCCTACAACTGCTCGGTCACAGCGGCTGGCACAAACGGTTAACAAACGGACATATCCCAATGGACCAAAACATTCTGACCACCTTTCTGACAGAGTGTTGTTCCACTTTTCAGACACGGCACAACGGAGATTCTGCTTGGTGTGGATTCTACAAAAATGGTTCAAATGGCTCTGAGCACTATGGGACTCAACTGCTGTGGTCATCAGTCCCCTAAAACTTAGAACTAATTAAACCTAACTAACCTAAGGATATCACACACATCCATGCCCGAGGCAGGATTCGAACCTGCGACCGTAGCAGCAGCGCGGCTCCGGACTGGAGCGCCTAGAACCGCACGACCACCGCGGCCGGCGTGGATTCTACAAGTCCTTGATAGGATTCCGAAAGTATGTGGCACCAGATGGCTACGCAGAGGTCAAGCAATTCCAGCAAATTACGGGATGGTGCTTTACAGGAACGCAGCTGGCGTGCGATATGTGCGATTACTGGCCGAAGTTAGTGAGGTATAAGAAGCTCTAAGTGTAGGGGACTGATGACCCCAAATATTAAGTCCCATACTGCTTACAGCCAACTGAACCATTTGTGAATAGTTTCTGATATACATCTGTCTAAAAATCACAGGCGTCAGTCGAATCTCCTGCTTCACCAGCACTCACTCGAGAATACAACCAAAGGTTACTGATTACTGTTTGTGGAATTGGCTTAAGAGCGAAGTCTACAAGCGTAGAGTAGACACAAATGTCTGTTTTACATGCGTATGCTCAAGTAAAGTATCGTACGAATGAGGCCAGATCAGGAACACAGCGGCTGTCTACTTTGGGATCTTGCTCACTCGTCGCTTATAGGGTGCCTAAACCATGCTGCGTTCTCGGAATGCTCCTTAAACCACTATAGCACGGTTTCTGATCTTGCAGCACAGTCGGTTATCCTGGTGGAAGATGTCGCCACCGTACGAGGAGACTTCAAGGCCGAAACGATGCAGGTGGGCCGCAATAATGTTCACGCAGTTCGCTGCTGTCACGATGCCTTCAGTTACCACCACAGATCCCACGGAAGGCCAACTCAAATGTACCCACAGCATAATTCTGCCCGCGTCGGCCTGCATCTGTGGCGCGGTGCTTGTTTCGTGCAGCCATTAGCCTGTGTGACGGCGAGTAAAGACCCAGCCATCGACTTGATGTAACAAGGAATGCGATTCATTCGACAGGCGACGTGTTTTTATTGATCCACAGTGAAAACTCAGCGATGCTGTGCCCATTGCAACCATAACGGACTATGTCGTTGGGTCAGCACAGGTGGGGGTAGTTTATTTATTTATTTATTTTATATATTTATTTATTTATTGTTCCGTGGGACCACATTTAGGAGAAGTCTCCATGGTCATGGAACGAGTCAATACATGAAATTATAACACGATATTAGAAACAGATAAAATGAAATATAAGAAACATATTCAGGCGACAAGTCGTTAGTTTAAATAAAGAAAATCAAGAATGTAACACTGGAATTTGCTTAATTTTTTATCTCTTCCAGGAGCTCCTCGACAGAATAGAAGGAGTGAGCCATGAGGAAACTCTTCAGTTTAGACTTAAAAGTGTTTGAGCTACTGCTAAGATTTTTGAGTTCTTGTGGTAGCTTATTGAAAATGGATGCAGCAGAATACTGCACTCTCTTCTGCACAAGAGTCAAGGAAGTGCATTCCACATGCAGATTTGATTTCTGCCTAGTATTAACTGAGTGAAAGCTGCTAACTCTTGGGAATAAGCTAATATTGCTAACAACAAACGAAATTAAAGAAAATACATACTGTGAGGGCAATGTCAAAATTCCCAGACTATTGAACAGGGGTCGACAAGAGGTTTTCGAACTTACACCATACATAGCTCGAACAGCCCGTTTTTGAGCCAAAAATACCCTTTTTGAATCAGAAGAATTACCCCAAAAAGTAATACCATATGACATATGCGTATGAAAATATGCGAAGTATACTACTTTTCGTGTTGAAATGTCACTTATTTCAGATACTGTTCTAATGGTAAATAAAGCGGCATTTAGTTTCTGAACAAGATCCTGAACATGGGCTTTCTACAACAGCTTACTATCTATCCGTACGCCTAGGAAGTGTGATGTGGATCTGCATGTTCAACAATTTCCTTTGAACGGTGTGCTCCGAAACACTTGTGCCTGAACTAACATTGTTCTCTGTCGTCAGATAACTGGCTATCTTCCATTACTTAGCGGGGGATCCTCCGACCTCTACGTTTTGTGATTAGACGTGGTCATCCAATATCACAGGGCCTATTCGTTATTTACTATCAAGAACAGTCTTGATCACAATTTATTTATTACGGTGACCGGTTTCGACCACTACTTTTTTTACCACTAGAAGGAGGTTCTTACTCATTGTTCTCAAGATGACCACAGTAGTGGTCGAAACCAGTCCCCGTAATAAGTAAATTGTGATCAAGGCTGTTTTTGATAGTAAATATTTGTAGCACATTGATCACTGTTCACTCCCACAATGTATTCAAGAGTAACCTGTTCGTTACTTCATCATCTTTCAAACATTTTCCACAGGTGCTCACGACAGTAGTACGCCAACACACAGCCAGTTTCGTCGTTTCAGAGATTCTCGTTTCCAGCCGCAGCCCTATATCAAAGCTGCTTATTCAGTGGATTTCCGCATTTCCAGCCCTATCTTCGCTTTAATGACTGCCCATTCGTCTCTCTTCCGCTCACATTCTTTCCTTATTATGTTACGTGCCCGCAACAGCACCTGGAGGCAATCAGCTCTGTGGTAGGCAGCGGTCATAATGCTTTGGTTCATCAGTGTATATGTTCATTTGAAGATTTTTGTTCAGAATCACCAATACTACCACACTCAAAGCACTTTCCTTTCCTACATCTACATCTACATTCATACTCCGCAAGCAACCCACCGGTGTGTGGCGGAGAGCACTTTACGTGCCACTGTCGTTACCTCCCTTTTCTGTTCCAGTCGCGTATGGTTCGCGGGAAGAACGACTGTCTGAAAGCCTCCGTGCGTGCTCGAATCTCTCTAATTTTACATTCGTGATCTCCTCGGGAGCTATAAGTAGGGGGAAGCAATATATTCGATACCTCATCCAGAAACGCACCCTCTCGAAACCTGGACAGCAAGCTACACCGCGATGCAGAGCGCCTCTCTTGAAGAGTCTGCCACTTGAGTTTGCTAAACATCTCCGTAACGCTATCACGGTTACCAAATAACCGTGTGACGAAACGCGCCGCTCTTCTTTGGATCTTCTCTATCTCCTCCGTCAACCCGATCTGGTACGGATCCCACACTGATGAGCAATACTCAAATATAGGTCGAACGAGTGTCTTGTAAGCCACCTCCTTTGTTGATGGACTACATTTTCTAAGGACTCTCCCAATGAATCTCAACCTGGTACCCCCCTTACCAACAATTAATTTTATATGATCATTCCACTTCAAATCGTTCCGCTCGCATACTCCCAGATATTTTACAGAAGTAACAGCTACCAGTGTTTGTTCCGCTATCATATAATCATACAATAAAGGATCCTTCTTTCTATGTATTCGCAATACATTACATTTGTCTATGTTAAGGGTCAGTTGCCACTCCCTGCACCAAGTGCCTAAGCGCTGCAGATCTTCCTGCATTTCGCTACAATTTTCTAACGCTGCAACTTCACTGTATACTACAGCATCATCCGCGAAAAGCCGCATGGAACTTCCGACACTATCTACTAGGTCATTTATATATATTGTGAAAAGCAATGGTCCCATAACACTCCCCTGTGGCACGCCAGGGGTTACTTTAACGTCTGTAGACGTCTCTCCATTGATAACAACATGCTGTGTTCTGTTTGCTAAAACTCTTCAATCCAGCCACACGGGTGGTCTGATATTCCGTAGGCTCTTACTTTGTTTATCAGGCGACAGTGCGGAACTATATCGAACGCCTTCCGGAAGTCAAGGAAAATAGCATCTACCTGGGAGCCTGTATCTAATATTTTCTGGGTCTCATGAACAAATAAAGCGAGTTGGGTCTCACACGATCGCTGTTTCCGGAATCCATGTTGATTCCTACAGAGTAGATTCTGGGTTTCCAAAAACAACATGATACTCGAACAAAAAACATGTTCTAAAATTTTACAACAGATCGATGTCATAGATCTATACATAGTTTTGCGCATCTGATCGACGACCCTTCTTGAAGACTGGGACTACCTGTGCTCTTTTCCAATCATTTGGAACCTTCCGTTCCTCTAGAGAATTGCGGTACACGGCTGTTAGAAGGGGGGCAAGTTCTTTCGCGTACTCTGTGTAGAATCGAATTGGTATCCCGTCAGGTCCAGTGGACTTTCCTCTGTTGAGTGATTCCAGTTGCTTTTCTATTCCTTGGACACTTATTTCGATGTCAGCCATTTTTTGGTTTGTGCGAGGATTTAGAGAAGGAACTGTAGTGCGGTCTTCCTCTGCGAAACAGCTTTGGAAAAAGGTGTTTAGTATTTCAGCTTTACGCGTGTCATCCTCTGTTTCAATGCCATCATCATCCCGGAGTGTCTGGATATGCTGTTTCGAGCCACTTACTGATTTAACGCAAGACCAGAACTTCCTAGGATTTTCTGACAAGTCGGTACATAGAATTTTACTTTCGAATTCACTGAACGCTTCACGCATAGCCCTCCTTACGCTAACTTTGACATCGTTTAGCTTCTGTTTGTCTGAGAGGTTTTGGCTGCGTTTAAACTTGGAGTGAACTCACTCTGCTTTCGCAGTAGTTTCCTAATTTTGCTGTTGAACCACGTTGGGTTTTTCCCGTCCCTTACAGTTTTACTCGGCACGTAGCTGTGTAAAACGCATTTTACGATTGCCTTGAACTTTTTCCATAAACACTCAACATTGTCAGTGTCGGAACAGAAATTTTCGTTTTGATCTGTTAGGTAGTCGAAAATCTGCCTTCTATTACTCTTGCTAAACAGATAAACCTTCCTCCCTTTTTTTATATTCCTATTAACTTCCATATTCAGGGATGCTGCAACGGCCTTATGACCACTGATTCCCTGTTCTGCACTTACAGAGTCGAAAAGTTCGGGTCTGTTTGTTATCAGCAGGTCCAAGATGTTATCTCCACGAGTCGGTTCTCTGTTTAATTGATCGAGGCAATTTTCGGATAGTGCACTCAGTATAATGTCACTCGATGCTCTGTCCCTACCAACCGTCCTAAACATCTGAGTGTCCCAGTCTATATCTGGTAAATTGAAATCTCCACCTAAGACTATAACATGCTGAGAAAATTTATGTGAAATGTATTCCAAATTTTCTCTCAGTTGTTCTGCCACTAATGCTGCTGAGTCGGGAGGTCGGTAAAAGGAGCCAACTATTAACCTAGCTCGGTTGTTGAATGTAACCTCTACCCATAATAATTCACAGGAACTGTCCACTTTTACTTCACTACGGGATAAACTTCTGCTAACAGCGACAAACACGCCACCACCGGTTGCATGCAATCTATCCTTTCTAAACACCGTCTGAGCCTTTGTAAAAATTCCGGCAGAATTTATCTCTGGCTTCAGCCAGCTTTCTGTACCTATAACGATTTCAGCATCGGTGCTTTCTATCAGCGCTTGAAGTTCCGGTACTTTACCAATGCACCTTCGACAGTTTACAATTACAATACCGATTGCTGCTTGGTCTCCGCATGTCCTGGCTTTGCCCCGCACACTTTGAGGCTGTTGCCCTTTCTGTACCTGCCCGAGGCCATCTAACCTAAAAAGCCGCCCAGTCCACGCCACACAACCCCTGCTACCCGTGTAGCCACTTCCTGCGTGTAGTGGACTCCTGACCTATCCAGCGGAACCCGAAACCCCACCACCCTACGGCGCAAGTCGAGGAATCTGCAGCCCACACGGTCGCAGAACCGTCTCAGCTTCTGATTCAGACCCTCCACTCGGCTCTGTACCAAAGGTCCGCAGTCAGTCCTGTCGACGATGCTGCAGATGGTGAGCTCTGCTTTCATCCCGCTAGCGAGACTGGCAGTCTTCACCAAATCAGATAGCCGCCGGAAGCCAGAGGGGATTTCCTCCGATCCATAGCGACACACATCTTGAGTTACCCTGCATAAGCGGTGCAGAGAATAATGAGGAATCACTCTAGCGGCGATATCCCGAGCAAAAATGGTACTGTGGGCCGGGAGTCCCCCATTCGGGGAAGTCCGGCCGCCGAGATCAATTACTTATTGCATTCGACGTCACATTGGGCGACTTGCTCGTCGGAGATTGGGATGAAAATGATGATAAGGACAGCACAACATCCAGTCCCTGACCGGAGAAAATCTCCTGCCCCAGCTGGGAATCGAACCCGACGCCTTGCCGTGGCATTCCGCCGCTCTGACCACTCAGCTAACGGGGGCGGACGCAGCTGAGCAAATGTACTCACATTAGCGACTTTGACAAAGGAAACATTGTTATAGCCTGGCGCCTGGGAGGTAAAATCTCGGAAACGGAGATGCTAAACTGTTAGAGGACTACAGTCGTGAGCACATACGGAACGTAGTTGAAGAATGGTGAAGCTACGAGTAGGCTGCAAGATGCTGGGCGTCCACGATTCGACACAGAACGTGGCTGATGGAGGCTTGCCCGCTGCGTAAAATAGGATACACGGCGATGAGTGGCAGATATGGCGGCAGAGTACAGTTGATGCAGTATGCACCCACATGAGTTTCGGAGCACGCTGTTTAGGGCGCACTGTTGAACACGGGGCTGCTCACAAGACCTCTTAGCCGGCCGCAGTGGCCAAGCCATTCTAGGCGCTTCAGTCTGGACTCGCGCGACCGCTACGGTTGCAGGTTCGAATCCTGCCTCGGGCATGGATGTGTGTGATGTGCTTAGGTTAGTTAGCTTTAAGTAGTTCTAAGTTCTAGGGGACTGATGACCTCAGATGTCAAGTCCCATAGTGCTCAGAGCCATTTGAACCATTAGAACCTCTTATTGTTCCGACGTTGACCAAAGAACTTCGTCAATTACGATTCTAATGCGTAAGGAAGCATGGAGATTGGACCGTGGATTAATGGGGACGTGTCGCCTGGTCGGATCGCTCACGCTCCTCGTTACAGCAGGTAGACGGTCCTGTCTGGATACGCCATGATCGAGAAGAATGGCTGAAAACATGCACCACGCTACGGACGCAGGCAGCGGCTGACTCAGTTGATGGTTGGAGGGACAACATCGCGGTTACAGGTAGTCTGCGAAAATGACTTGTCTATACAGATGGTGATAAACCTCTTCAGCATCAGCTAAGGCCTGAAGCACCGAAACGGGTAGCCATACAATAAATGATATCATAAGGACGGCTGAAGAGGTTTCATTTTCTTACATAAGACGTATTCGATTATACGCTACGCAGAATCGCTGCTCCATTCAGTTCCAAAGGTTGATCAACACGCTCTTAAGTCAATGTTGATTATGTTTTGGCTCGTAAGTGTATCTTTCACGTGTAGTGCACCACGCTCTCGCGAAAATTCTCACGTTAGTTGAGGCATGCAACTGTCAGGGAGACGTCCACTGCCTGAAGATACAAAGCCACCAGAGAATGCCACGACATCACACGACTCTCTACCATATCTTACCTCTGCAGCCACTGATTTACGCAGGAAACCTCTCTCCAGGAGCCGCTTACCTGCAACAGAAAAGAAGAAATACTCTGTAGACAAAATAACACGTCTTCATTAAGCACGATAGCATTAGTCTAGTAACCTCAGCAGCCTTCGATAGTGTGTCACATAGGTGAGAATTTAGTTGTATGGATTTGTGACAGGTCACGAATGGAAATTAGTAGTGCATTAACGTACTTGTTGATGTCGAGAGGAGCCCTACAGTTAAACTAATTTTACAAGGCAGCTGCTTTTATTAGCTTACCGTATGCCGGTGACTGTTGCCACACAATAAAATGCAACGATAATGTCGCACGACTTCTAATTCCACACCGCTGACACTCGTACCAATTCAAAGTTCCTTATTATGAGTTGTGCAGTGGCTAAAACTGGAGAACTTGAGCCAACTGCTCTACGCCTAATTCACATCTGATCATGTTTCTCGTGCCCTTTACTTGAAACACTTATTTGCTGAAGCATATTTCAGAGAATTAGAAGACGGCGAGAATGACCCATCTGTTGAGATACGTGAAGCAAGGAACCGACTTAATTGCTCAGATTGTGGTGGCATATGACGAAACGTGCCGTCACCATTTCGACCCTACCTCCAAACGGATGAGCATGGAGTGTCTCCCCTCGTCCAAAAAAGAGCCCATCTGCCCGAGGGCCGGGGAAGTGATGCTCAGTTTCTTTTTCGATGAAGAAGGACCTCTACCCATTGACTGGTTACCACGGGGTGCAACAGTTAATGCTGAGCAATACTGTAACACATCCCTGAGAGTAAAACAGGCCATCGAGAACAAGCGCACAGGCAATTTCTCAAATGGTATAGCGCTTCTCGAGGACAATCGTAAGTCACATGCGGCCAAGAAGACCCTTGAGAGTCTCCAAAAATTTCTATGGGAGGTCCTGGAACATCATCCTTACGTCCCGACGTCTCCCCAAGTGACTCGCATATCTTCGAGTCTTTAAACAGTCCCTTAGAGATCACGATTCACCTCTGACAAGGAAGTGCAGGACACTGGAAAACTGGATCCGTTAGAAACACAGCAGTTTCTACACTGAAGCCATCCACTCGCTTCCTACTTGCCGGGATCGATGTACGAGTTGTGATTGGAAAGTTTTAAGAATGGGCTTGTAATTGTACAATGGTCGTACTTAAATGCGACTGTGATGCATCACCTTCAAAACACTCCTATTCTGACAGAACACACCGACTCCAATGGTGTTTCCACTTTTGGAAACAATCCTGGAAATTTTTTTCCTGAAGTGTGTTACGGACGCTCTCCGTATTTGCTTTGGTGTCTTCAATCGAGTCAAATCGCTTCCCTTTCAGTGAAAATTTCAGTTTAGGAAACAGGCAGAAGTCTGCAAGGGCCAAATCAAAGTAATATGGAGGCTGTGGAAGCACAGGAATTTTGAACTTGGTCAAAAATTCAACGATGGAGAAGGCAAGATGAGCCGGGGCATTGTCGTGGTGTTGCACCCAACTCCCGTCTTTCCACAACGCAGGCCTTTTCTTCCGCACCTTCTCGCGCAAACGCTTCAGGACACATTTGTAGTATTCCTGGTTAATTGTCTGTTCCCAACGGGTAAATTCTTGATGCACAATACCGGTAGATCGAAAAAAGTCACCAACAATGTCTTCATCTTCGACCGACTTTGCCGCCCTTTCTTCGGTCGTGGTGAACCTGGAGTCTTCCACTGCGAAGACTGCACTTTGGTTTCAGAATCATATCCATATACCCATGATTCGTCGCCTGTAACTACCCTAATAAAAAAAAATCTGTGTCATTTTTAGTCCGATTAATCAGTTCTTGGCACACTTCAAGTCGGTATTGTCTCTGGTCACTTGACAATTTTGGAATGAATTTTGCGGACACTCGACGCATGTTCAGATCTTCGGTTAAAATTGACTGAAGTGCATTGAAACTTAAATTAAGTTCATTAGCCATCTCCCTAACTGTAAGTCTACGATCAGAACGCAGTCAGTCGCGAACTTTCACAACACTTTCATTCGTTTTTCAAGCGGAAGGGCGGCCGGACCGTGGTTCTTCTTCAAATGATTCGCGGCCATTTTTAAATATGTTGAACCAGATAAAACCATTTGACTGGCTAATATAACTATCTTCAAAAGCTGTTTTTAACAGTTTGTAAGTCTCAGAAGCTGATTTTCCGGTTTTATAACAAAATTTCACACAAACTCGTTGCTCCATTATCACACAGATAGAATCCGGCAACAAGCCCTAACAGACCCGCACTCAACCAGCTGCCACAACGAACTGAATAAAGGAAACACAGTTTCCTGTCAGAGGGCGTTCAAGGACAAGGCAATGACTCACTCCCCACCCTCCATGTACCTGCCTGCCAAACCAGTAAGCAGCAACGGATCCATTCACAAAACTTTCCAATCACACCACATATCAATGTCAATGGCAGTTATGTACAACTGTACTGTTCTATATGAATTGTAATTATAATACTATTATTAAAATTCCTTTCTATATAACTACAGTCTCCTTTTCATTTGGACACACACATTACTGCGGATATCTCTATCTGCTGTGTACTGTCATCTGATGTCTACAACATACACGCAGAGTATGTTATCAGGACCACACCGGATAGCTGCGAAGGTGGTATTTCAATTGGCGGCAGGAAAATCAACGATCTACGCCTTGCTGGTGGTACTACCCTCATTGCAGGAAGTGAGGAAGAATTTAGTGATCTTTTCTCCATAGTGAAGACTATAAGTTTAAATTTTGGTCCAGCTGTAAACATCAAAAAGGCTAAAACTAATGGTTACCAATTGGAAGGTTTAGATCAAAACAATCTGACTAGTACCTTAAAGAATCTAGGGGCAGTAATGATTGTGTATATCTATAATCTCTCATCTATGTACAGGAAAGTGTCATAAAGTGGTGAACCATCCCTGGCCGCGACGGAATGGCTGAACTCACTACCATCTGGCAGAACCGGGTTATATCCAAAACAACGAATCACTCTAGTTTCCTGTACGGACGCGAGACGTGGACTTTGAAAGCTAGTGACAAGAGCCGGAAATGTGGTCTTGGCGGAAAATGTTACACGTGCCACGGTCAGAAAGAAGAAACATTGCTTCCATTATAGAACTTAGCAAACAAGAGGTTTATCTTCCCAAGTCAGTTAAAGGCAGTCGTAGTTCATTGGGCACATTTTGAGAAAAGAAGGGAATAATTTAGAAAATCCCATCTTGCAAGGCAAAATAGAATGCACAGGACGACGGGAAAGAGCAGTAGGTAGATGGCTGGATCAAGGGAAGGAGAAAACCGGCCTACCTCTTCACAAAATTTATTAAGGGGTTAGAGCAGGGTAGAATTTTTTTACCCTAATTATTTTATTGGCTTAAAATGTTCTTAGAGAATCTCTTTTTAAAATTCATTCATATAAAGTGTATCACAAATGTTAAAATATGTGAAAACAGCGATTTACTTCATGGGGGTATGGCGCATTCGAACGTTCGAATGTAACCGACGTAATAGGGGTCTTGTTAGTCTCGGATAGTATCACAGAGGACATTAGCATCAACTGAAATACTGTTTCCAAGTAAATTTCTTTTCGTAATATGATTCGTTTACCATAAACGACTGAAAGCACGTGCTTGTCTCGCTTCTGATTCATTTCGCTTGTTTTTTGTACGAAGTAACACGTGAGCTCTTGGAAATGACAAAAGTATTTATATGCAAAGAAAAGGTTTGAAAAGTATTCCCAAACGTGCAAAAAACGCTTCGATTGGAAAGCGGAAGCCAGTTAATATAATTTCATCACAAGTGAGAGAGTTTCGACATCTACGAAAAAAAGGCCAGCTCTACAGTGCTGGCATTGTCGATTAAGAGTTTGTTCAGTTTCAGTATTAAAAAACACAAGTTCAAACTTTAAACACTTGTTTCTTCAAAACAACATTTTTCAAGTTGAAGGGAGCTGCAACTCATGAAATATACATGTAATTACATTATACCTTTTTGTAAGTGTAGTAAGTAGGACTTTTGCGATATATTTTAATTTTAATTTCGATTGACTTTTATATCAGAGAGCTGTCATTTTGTTAAAATAGTTTTTTAAATATCACTACACACTACGTTTGACATCATCATGTTTTTGAAATTTTGCTCTAGGTTGAAATTTTTGTGACGTTTAAAGCTCTAACCAACCACCATCACACTCTTTAAAGCCTTTCGTCGATTTCATGTAATGTTCTCCAGGGGAAGTATTTTACATAAAAAATACGTAATACTATCTTAAGGTTGTAAAATAAAGGTCTAAAGTCAGTTTTGTAACTTGTTTGCTATTTTATTGGAAAAAAAGATGAATATCGGTTCCAAAATCAGGCGTCACCCTGGTTACCACCCCCCCCCCCCCTTAAGAGAAACTGTATATCGATGTAGGTGAAGACGTCTAGTCGAAGGTTCAGTTACTTAAGAAATGAATGTAGAAATGATGTCACGACGTTCAGCAGTGAATAAACCTACTAATAGTGATGAAGCCACCTCTGCGTAGATACCTAGCCATGGATAACTGTAGAGAGCAAAACTACGACGTCAAATCCTAACTCACTGTCGTATTATAGGAAAGTATAGAGATGATAAGCGGGAGTTTTGAACTCCTCTGAAAATATGGGAGCGTATTTATTCTGCGGTGGCGACAGTCGCTGCTGGCACGGCACAACAGCACAACGCAGAAGGAAGAGGCTGGCAGACAAGGGCAGGGGCACTGGCTCCTGAACAGGTTCGCTGCGCCGCGGGCGGCTGACGTCAGCGCGGCGCTGGCCCGCCGTGACGTCACAGCCGCCTACCTCCACACCGGGCCGCGTGGGGCGCTGCGCGGTCGGCCCTTACCAGTACAGCGTCTGCTGTCTGCCGAAGCCGCCTCTGCCGATACACGGCAGCAGCACGCGCTGAGCCGAGAGGGGGGAGGAGGAGGCTGTCACGACTATGGTTGCCATGTGCCGGGCTTTTTACGGCCGTGTCCGGCCAAATGCTTACAAGTCAAGCCAGTCCGTCTTTTGTTAGGCTTTTTAAGAACGCGAAATTTGTCACATACGCAACAAAATCAGGTGGACAAATCTAGAGCAAATACGAGTAATATGTACATTATTGCCAAAGACTACTTCAACCTTGCTTTAATACTCGCGAGTCCGCTGGACCCAGCTGTTTTGAAATGATAAAAAAGTATGTTTTATTTCTACAGCGGTCTTGTCATGCTTTTAACAAAAACATCAACAAATTTGCTATTTACCAAAATTAAGGACTGCATATTTTATATTTTACTCTAACTTACGCATAATTAAATCAGTCTAAACTAGGAACACGCCATCGACAGAAATACACTACTGGCCATTAAAATTGCTACACCACGAAGATGACGTACTACAGACGCGAAATTCAACCGACAGGAAGAAGATGCTGTGATATGCTAATGATTAGCTTTCCAGAGCATTCACACAAGGTTGGCGCCGGTGGCGACTCCTACAACGTGCTGACATGAGGAAATTTTCCAACCGATTTCTCATACACAAACAGCACTTGGCCGGCGTTGCCTGGTGAAACGTTGTTGTGATGCCTCGGGTAAGGAGGAGAAATGCGTACCATCACGTTTGTGACTTTGATAAAGGTCGGATTGTAGCCTATAACGATTGAGGTTTATCGTATCGCGACATTGCTGCTCGCGTTTGTCGAGATCCAATGAGTCTTAGCAGAATATGGAAACGGTGGGTTCAGGAGGGTAATACGGAACGCCGTTCTGGATCCCAACGGCCTCGTATCACTAGCAGTCGAGATGACAGGCATCTTATCCGCATGGCTGTAACGGATCGTGCAGCCACGTCTCGATCCCGGAGTCAACAGATGGGGACGTTTTGCAAGACAACAACCATCTGCACGAACAGTTCGACGACGTTTGCAGCAACATAGACTATCAGCTCGGAGAACATGGCTGCGGTTACCCTTGACGCTGCATCACAGACAGGAGCGCCTGCGATGGTGTACTCAACGACGAACCTGGGTGCATGAATGGCAAAACGTCATTTTTTCGGATGAATCCATGTTCTGTTTACAGCATCATGATGGTCCCATCCGTGTTTGGCGACATCGCGGTGAACGCACATTGGAAGCGTGTATTCGTCATCGCCATACTGGCGTATCACCCGGCGTGATGGTACGGGGTGCCATTGGTTACACATCTCGGTCACCTCTTGTTCGCATTGACGGCACTTTGAACAGTAGACGTTACATTTCAGATGTGTTACGACCCGTGGCTGTACCCTTCATTCGGTCCCTGCGAAACCCTACATTTCAGCAGGATAACACACGACCGCATGTTGCAGGTCCTGTACTGGCCTTTCTGGATACAGAAAATGTTCGACTGCTGCACTGGGCAGCACATTCTCCAGATCTCTCACCAACTGAAAACGTCTGGTCAATGGTGGCCGAGCAACTGGCTCGTCACAAAACGCCAGTCACTACTCTTGATGAACTGTGGTATCGTGTTGAGGCTGCATGGGCAGCTGTCCCTGTATACGCCATCCAAGCTCTGTTTGACTCAATGCCTAGGCGTATCAAGGCCGTTATTACGGCCAGAGGTGGTTGTTCTGGGTACTGATTTCTCAGGATCTATGCACCGAAATTGCGTGAAAATGTAATCACATGTCAGTTCTAGTATAATATAATTGTCCAATGAATACCCGTTTATCATCTGCATTTCTTCTTGGTGTAGCAATTTTAATGGCCAGTAGTGTATGTACAAAGTGTTAAGATGAGAGAAACAAACTACGCTTCTTTTCTTTCAGTTCGAGTTGTGCTTCTTAATGCATTAAAACAACAACTAAAAATTCTTTCTATTAATATTTTACCAACGGTCAAAGCGAGCTAAGTTAGGTGTACGAACTGCACAGCGGGTAGCGGGTTAGAAAAAGATATGCAAATAGACAGCTTGCAGTTAGCACGGAAGAGTACAATAACGATCCTTGGTTACACAAACTCTTTGTAATTGATTGAAAGCTCATTTTCAGACTTTGTGATCGGAAGCTGATAAAGCAAAAGTGTTGAATTTTCACCAATTTCATCTTTACAGCTGCGTAGTTCATAGTTTAACCATTGCTCTAATATATCATACAGATTTCCATATCTTTAGTGGTGGGTACAGTGGATCCGCGCATGTATCGATACCGACCTCAGGAGCAGCAAGTGAAACACGTCTTCAGCTTACTGCTAGAAGGCGTTCATGAGTGGGGAGAGCTGCCGGTGCCACTATGTTTTTTACACACGTTCGAAGACTGGATATGGGTCCACTGGTCCCAGGACTAAAGTTAAGGGTTAAAATCTTGGACGTGTGAATTTAACACTCAAACACTTCGTCTGAATGGCATTAGCAGGTGTTCAAACCTAGGAACAAGCAGAAGAAACTTTACAGATTATTTCTATAGGGAAAAAAAACGTAAAGTTGGATCAAAGTAAAATCTCTGAGTAGCGGCAAAATTCAACGAAATCGATGGAACAAAACAAAGACGACGACTCTGTCAATAAAAATCTTTCGGCACTTGAAATATGGACAGCTTATTCCAAATTACAGCGTGATGAAGAATTTTATTCGGAATTACTGATATTGGAAGAATATTATCAAGCCAGTATGATGAAGGATTTTATTCGAAACTACTGATATTGGAAGAATATTATTAAGCAAATTCAGCCCGTGATGCCGCCGAAAGGATATTCTCTTTTATAAACACCCAGTGGAAACAGGAATGCAATAAATTGCGCACCGACAAAGATGATGATGTTGCCTAATTTAAAATTGTCCTATCAAAAGTTCCGCGAAATGATTTTCAAGGAAAACAATTTTTTGGTGAAGCGTGTTCAAACGAGAAATATTAGTAGTTAACTACAGATTATTATTAGTATAAGTATTATTTCTTTCTAAGACTACTGAAGTGAACAAAGTTGTTGAGTATATTTAGTTTTCCGTCCCAGAAAAGTATATAATTGTTTATTTTGATTAATGAAGAACGGCTAATTCAATTTGACAAAAGTTTATCTTAGAAAGAAGATCGCGCAATTAAGAAGTTGAGCACTTAGTTGCTAACATAGCTGCAAAATTATAAGGCTGCTTACAGATTTTTTTTTTTTAGTTTAAGCATATTTAAAGTTGATCTCGCAAAAAACTATAATTGATTGTTAATAAACAATTGTAAATATGCAAACTGACACTATTACTCTTTAAAATAGGTACTCTGGCTTTTAGGCGAAAATGTCCGGCTACATATAACGCTGAATCTGGATTTTCTGTTTTTGGACCTTGAGACCATAGTCACGACGCCGAACCCAGAAGAAGAGTTTATATTTTTATTTTTCCTCAGTTCAGTGACCATAGTGTCAGAACTGTTTTATAATTATTGCAGGTACTTTAAATAAGAGTGCTATTTTGTCGAAAATTGATATTTTGAGACCGTGACTTTGTGCAAAATAGAAATTAAGTCATGCAGAGAAGAAAATAGCAGTGCCACTAAGAATTCTGCTGCATTTATTTACACAAGTGGTGCCATTACCGGTTTCGAACTGACAAGTTCATCTTCAGAGGGCTGTTCACATTTACATTAAATTTGTTTGAAAAAGTGCTTATTCGCAATCAGCTCCACAAATTCATTATCTATTTTCTACTGGTTCGGTCGCAGCGACCTTCCTCACAGCAAGAACAGAAAAGCTGTACATTACATAAATATGCATTCCGCCTTTCCAATGTATAAAATAAAAACCATCAGAGTTCTAAAATATTTACAGAACCACGTACAAAAGACCATGATGTGGATACCAGCACAAAGCTGGCTGACCTCCGTTGGTCAGCAGAGGTCAGTCTTCGTGTTACCACATTAATAATTGTACTGCTTAATCATAGTGAAGTCAATTTTGGGCTTGTATCGAAATCATGGCCTTTTATAAATGGTTCTATGAACATTTTATGGCAGTTCAAATGGTTCAAATGGCTCTGAGCACTATGGGACTTAACATATGTGGTCATCAGTCCCCTAGAACTTATAACTACTTAAACCTAACTAACCTAAGGACATCACACACATCCATGCCCGAGGCAGGATTCGAACCTGCGACCGTAGCGGTCACGCGGTTCCAGACTGAAGCGCCAAGAACCGCACGGCCACACCGGCCGGCTTTTATGGCAGTGATGGTTTTTAATTTATCAAATGGAAAGTTGAATTTCGTATTCATCTAATGTACAGTTATTCTTTCTTCCTGTGAAGATAGTCACTAAGACCGAAACCGTTAGATAATGAATAATAAATTTGTACAGTTGACGAAAAACATGCAATTCTTCAGATTCCCGACAGCTCTATCCAGTCGATTCCCGACAGCTCTATCCAGTCACCTCGTCAAACATTTTTCGTTATTTACATTAGCTGTTGGCTGATTTTTCACCCTTATGGAAAAAGTTCCTTCCGGTGATACTGCCTCATAGGGGGAAAAAATACGTCGCTGTTAGAAACACCCTATATCACTGTAACTGTGCCTAATGCCGCACGAAAACAATGTATACAAATCTCTAATGTACGACTGTTTCTGTTTTTGGTTACTTGCGTCGAAATTCCCGAGTTATTAATTTGCACTCTTGACTGCTGAACTGGGCAGAGTCCGTGTGACGCTTCCGTACAACCCAAGTCTCCATTGTTGCATCTTCTCGCTGACTGGAGTCAGTCCAGCTAATCGTGGAATCGTCGTCTTCTTGATATGGTCGAGCACAGAACTGATCTTCTCAGTATCCGCACTTCCAGACATGTAAGGCGTGCCCGGCACTTCTGGGTGTGTACTAGATAACGCAATGTAACTGGTCTCACTATTATGCGGTATGTCTTTGATTTTAGATGTGTAGACATCTTCTTGTTACATAAAGCACGAGTGATGCCAGTGAATCAGATCCAGGTCGCTCTGATTCTTGTTCGCACATCTTGACTCACATAGCCGTCACCATGTCGTCGAGAACCCAGATATCGGATTGTATCCACCACGGTAAGAGGAGTTCCATTAATTTGTATAGTTCCAGGAGATGGATCAGTCTTGTGGATGTTTAAACGGAGCCCATTTTGGACTTGAGTTTCAGATTCTCTGTTTTCCTATAAAGTATAAACATCTTCACCATCCGCTCTGAACTTGATTTCAATAGCTTCAAGCAAATCCTTGACGGATAAATGCTTCACGGAGTTGTTGCCATGTCAGGTTTTCCAGTCTCGAGTTTTCAACGAATTCCCGGCGCCACCGTCTGTACAGGGTTATTACAAATGATTGAAGCGATTTCACAGCTCTACAATAACTTTATTATTTGAGATATTTTCACAATGGCGGATAACGCAGTGCGCCTGTGTAAAATACGTGGTAAAAAGTGTTTGTGTTGTTGCAAGAAAGAAGAAAAGCCAAGAAAAAACAAGGAGAGGAGAATGCCTGCTGCAGCATCCAAACTGCTGTCGAGATTGTACTACTGTAGTAACTGAAGATCCATGTAATTTGCCAGCTGAAGATGGGTGCAAACCCGAAATGCATATTGGCATAAATAAAACGCATTAAAAAGTGGCTGGTTGCTGTATTTTTACAATGAAATAAAGATTAAGGCTTAAAGGTCAGGTTATTGTATACATTTTAGCATGAATGATGCGTCAGACAATTAAAGAAACAAATGTTATAAAGAATAAGACAGGAGACTATGCATCGTGAAATTTCGTTGTTCTTTATATATATTAAAAGGCCAATGATAAATTTTCCGAATTCATCTTCATTTTAATAAATAAAAATAGACATACAACCGAGGACTCTTACTGTAAGTTAAAAAGGGGGGGCGTAAAAGGAGTCTGTTCACAAAAAAAACCATAGATTTTAGCAAAGAATTCATACAAAACATTTTTCTTTAGTTACATACGGAGAAATATTTGTACACTGTTTCAATGTACCCATCTACGACCTACGCGCTTGTCACGAGACTATACCAGGGAAATTTTTCCCGCACCCAATTTTTGTTGTTTACGCAACTGTTGACAAACCTCAATCTGCAGCGCCATGTACGTGTGGGTTCATAATACATTGTTGTTATTTCTACAGCCCACGAGGCGAGTGTTTGTAACATCGCACTTCTATAAGATTTTTTATTGCTTTTGCCTTTTTTGTTCCAACCTGGACCTGCAGATAATCTTCAACGCAGGTTGAAACCGATAGTAGGTAAATAAAAAGTTAACGATCCAGACAGTGTTTGTTTATTTATTATAAGAAAGGGATCACGGTTCATAAGACATGGTGTCAATTACGAACATGTTTTAATATTCAACATACCATTTGCTGGCATTACTTTAATGGTTGCAACGTACACTTGTAACAAGGGAAACTCTCCATGACCCCCCCCCCCCCCCCCAACACAGATTTAGTGGTACGAGCGCCCAGTGGATACCCCCTCAAAAACTGAACACAGATAAGCATGGATACAAAAAGGAGGTATACTGAACTATAAGTAAAAAGCAAAATAGAAACAATGAACGGGCCACGAACAAGAAGTTCAACAAAGTGCAGCCTGATACAGCAAATACGTTGTGGGTAATCAGTCATGGTGTTAGGCCGCGCCACGCAGGCGAGCCGAGTTCAAAACTCTCTCGTGCCAATTTCTTTTCTTTTTCTTTCCACAACGTTATGAACGTTACCTCAAATGGCTCTAAGCACTATGGGACTTAACATCTGAGGTCATTAGTCCCCTAGACTTAGAACTACTTAAACCTGACTAACCTAAGGACATCACACACATCCATGCCCAAGGCAGGATTCGAACCTGCGACCGTAGCAGCAGCGCGGTTCCGGACTGAAGCGCCTAGAACCGCTCGGCCACATCGGCCGGCAATGCGTTACCGTCGCAAGTAAACGTGATGAATACTGAGAGCAGGCGAGATACCACAGAGACGACTCACAGAAATGAAAACAACAAATAAACGGGTATGAACTACATTACAAGAAACGAATTCAAGAGTCAAGAATTCCAAAGCGCAACGCAGCTTCAAAAACGTTATAAACATATATTTTGACAGAGCACAGAGAAAATGAGCTATTGTAAAACTGTTGCGTTCATTTGTTGCAGCTTATGTCACAAACTATTATGTTTTCTTAATATCCTTGGGAGTGATCACATTTACATTCATAGGAACAAAATGGTTCAAATGGCTCTGAGCACTATGGGACTTAACTTCTGAGGTCATCAGTCCCCTAGAACTTAGAACTACTTAAACCTAACTAACCTAAGGACATCACACACATCCATGCCCGAGGCAGGATTCGAACCTGCGACCGTAGCGGTCGCGCGGTTCCAGAGTGTAGCGCCTAGAACCGCTCGGCCACACCGGCCGGCTCATACGAACACCTATATCGTGCAAGAAGGCATATCTCACTCACGTATCCGTCGTACAAACCTATTTAACAGACAATACAGTACGAGCCTGTGCATTGTCTTGATGCAGATTCTGGAACCCGCTGAAGATAAAATTCCACGAATAACCGAAAGTCATCGCTTTGAATTTAGATTGCCGATTCAAGCTTTCTTTTCTCTTGGTGAAGTTAGGCCCTTCCAGTGCACAGACTGGCACTTCATCGGCGGATCAAAAGTGAGAAAACTGATTAGTAACGTGTTATCATTCTTTCTAAGAAATTAGGAGTATTTTCAATGGTATTAAGGGTCAGTACACATTTTCACAAGTATCTTTTTGTTAGATGGTTTGAATTTTCGGCACCAGTTTTGAGAACACACTTCCCTCGTGTTAAGCTGGTTACGCAAAATTTACCTTAAGCATTCTTTGTCAACTGCTTGAGTTTCAGCAATCTATTGAATACTCTACTGATGGTCTGATCGAATAGGATTCCCTGTTTTATGATGTTGAAGGGGGTATTGAGCATGAGTAATGTGTCGATAAGAGATTCCTATCATATGAAACACGTAGTGTCACTAATGCCGTGTATGACGCACCAGACGTGTTTTCCGGTGGAGGATTCGGTTGACTTGTCGCCTTGTCATCAAACGTTATCGGTTCCCATTCGAAAGCCACTTCTTTTCGGCTGCTACTAGAGTATGTGTGCAGAATGAACAGTCGTTACACCTCGCTGTTGCAAACGGACGTTACACCACGACACAGACACAAATCTGAATAAATCGAACAGCGAAAAAAATAAAAAATTGGCACCAGCGATGTTTGAACTCGGATCGCCCGTATGGCAGTTAACACCGTAACCACGTTATTTTTTTTTTATCTCAGTTTGTTCGTTAATGTTGGTTCTATTTGCTCAGGGCGTACGTCCCATGATGCTTGTTCAAGTTCATTGGTGATCCATTCACTCGTCTTTTTTTTTTTTTTTTTTTTTTTTACTACAGCGGGCAGCTAACCCTCTGACCAAACACGCTCAGTTACCGTGCCAGCATTAACCATAACGCCGTTTCATTTCCCGGCTGCTCTATATTACACTTCTTCTTCTAGGACCTTTCACTGTTTCTATTTTGCTTTTTTGTCACAGTATAGTACAGCTTCTTCCTGTTTTCAGGCTTCATCTGTGTTCAGCTTTTGACGGGCAATCCACTTTTTTCCACTGGGCCCTCTTACCACTAAATGTGAGGGGGGTGCGACGGGGAGTTTCCCTTGTCAGTACATTTCACCAGTAGTCGCTTTTACAGGAGGCACTACGTCACAAATACCTGCCAGATGTACAATATCTGTGCAGCACCATGTTTTCTGTCTGTCTGTCTGTCTCTCTCTCTCTCTCTCTCTCTCTCTCTCTCTCTCTCTCTCTCTCTCTCTCTCTCTCCTCCCGAACAGACCATGAAGAACCAACGCTACCGGCCGGCCACCGTGTCATCCTCAGTTCATAGGCGACACTGGATGCGCCTATAGGCTGAGGATGACACGGCGGCCGGTCGGTACCGTTGGGCCTTCATGGCCTGTTCAGGAAGGGGGAGAGATGGGGGTGAGAGGGGGTGAGAGGGGGGGGAGGGAGGGAGGGAGGGAGAGAGGGGGGGGGGGAGAGAGAGACAGAGAAAACATGGTGCTGCACAGATATTGTACATCTAGCAGGAGTTTGTGACGTTGTGCCTCCTGTAAAAGCGCCTACTTGTGGAATGTACTTGCAAGGGATATGGAGGAGCATGTGGTCAAGACATCGCTCTCCCGGCCGTATGTCAGTTTACGAGACCGGAGCCGCTACTTCTCAATCAAGTAGCTCCTCAGTTTGCCTCACAAGGGCTGAGTGCACCCCGCTTGCCAACAGCGCTCGGCAGACCGGATGGTCACCCACTCAAGTGCTAGCACAGCCCGACAGTACTTAACTTCGGTGACCTGACGGGAACCGGTGTTACCACTACGGCAAGGCCGTTGGCCCAGCACCATGTTTTAGCATACACAATACGATCTGTAATCATGAGAAAATAAAATTTCAGTTTCTTCTTTAAAATATTCTGTTCGTTTCTAATCGACTCTAGCTTTAGTCGTCAAACTAAAATCAGCAAAGCAATGTTCCAATACGCGAGCGACGATTGTGGTGCGACTTCGGCAACCGCCACCAGTGTAATTTAACCACAAAGGCACAGAAACACGCACGAAAAATACGCACTCGAGGGGCTAATGAAAATAGCTGCAAGAGTTTTAACATATTTCCTTCGATGAAATATGTTTGATTAAGCAGTCAACTACGCCTCTCGACCCCGGTTGAGCACCGCGGCAGCGGAATCTCATCAGAACGAAAGGTCACTGCCGACGCCATAAACCTGGACAAGGCCGGCTGGAGCTGGAGCGGCTGACACCTACACAGCAGAATGCCATCAGCCGCGCCGTGGGGAGTTGCAAAACTGCCCGATGCCGCGGCGCGGCGCTGCCGGCCGTACCGTGGCCTTCACTCGCCTCTGCACAAGTTCTTTCTCACGATCAACTACTGTACGGCTTATCGACATCTCTCCTTCCCACCACGAGATCTTGCAGCAAATGCGCATTCCACAATTCGCGCGGCGTTTTTATATGACTCATACGTAACGCTAAAAATGTTTCTCAGAGACTGCAACCATTCACAAAACTTATTAAACATGATTCAAGGTATAAATCTCATCTTCAGACTATAATATCAATACAAAAAATTTAACTAAAGTACAGACAGATATTAAAGTAGTTCTCTTCAGTCTCGGCATGTACTGTGGTCAATGTCTCTAGTTTTCCAGTTCAAAGGAGATTTGACTGTGATGTACAGTGTTTTGTATCCTTTGGAACTTTATCAACAGCGGTTCAACAAGTTCCAAGGAGCCACAGAAATTGGCGTACTGAACACACCGCAAGAACACAGCCCGTTCATATGAGCGTAGTTGACTACAGTACATATCACGTCTATACGACTTTCATATTTATGTCTATCTATCTACATCCGGATCCCGCTCCAGCTACTGCCGGTGCTGACGAGTCCTCTCCACGTGGCTCGGTCCTCCCACCACTTTTCTTCCTCCACTTGCTGCCAGGTCACACCTCTCCTTTCCACAGATATTCTCACTCCCATTTTCCACCGTGTTCTTGCGTGCCCTCTAGGTCTTTTCCCATCCATCTTTAGTTCTTCCATAATTTTGGGAAGACATCCTCTTAACATGCCCGTACCATCTTAATCTGCTTTTTTCAATTTCTTCTCTCATACTTTCTTGTTTAAGGTCCTTTGTAATCTCTACATTCCTTACTCTGTCCGTTCTTGTTTTTCCCGTAACTGCTCTGAGAAATTTCATTTCCCCTGCTTGCAGTCTGCTCCAGTCCCTTTGTCATTGTCCATATTTCTCCACCATAGGTGACAATAGGGAAGTAATAATTCTTATACATAAGGAGTTTTGCTTTTTCTGAAACTTTCTTATTCCAAATCAGGTGTTTTATTTTTTGGTAGAAATTGCCTCCCTTCTGTAACCTGCTATTAATTTCGTTAGTTATTCTTCCATCCCAAGGTATTTCACTCCCTAAATAAGTGAAGCTTTCTACCACTTTGAGGGGTTCTCCATTCAAGGTAATATTTCCGTTGATCCCCTTTCTCTCTTCCAAATACCATTACTTCACTCTTATCTTTATTTATTTTTAATCCATTGCTTTTCATTATTTACTTCCACGCGTCAAGCTGTAACTGTACATTTACCTCTTTATCGCCCCACATTACCATATCATCTGCAAAAATCATCTTTCTGTCTTTTTCTTTTACTATATCTTTAACTGCCCTATTCATTCCCTCCATCACAACCTTTAAAAGTGCAGGAGATAGAATACTTCCTTACTTAAGTCCTTATCTTATTTCGAAGTATTCAGAGTTCCCCAATGGTGTTCTAATTCTACAATTGTGTCCTCTGTACATTGTCTTTATTACATTAATGTATCCATCTTCTATATCTATCTTCTTCATTTCTTCCCAGAGTCTTTCCCTGTTAACTGAGTCATATGCCTTTTTCATGTCTATAAAAACCATTTATCACCCTTTTGTTATACACCCAACATTTTTCCATCAGTTGACGGATAGAAAATATCAGGTCGATCGTGCTTCTTCCTTTCCTAAACCCATGCTGTTCTCCACTCAGCTCCTTCTCTATCTTTTCACATATTCGATTTAGTAAAATTCTTTCAAAAATCTGGGCTGTATAACTCATAAGGGTTATTCCTCTGTAGTTTTTACAAAGTCTTCTATTGCCTTTTTTGAAGATGGGAACAATGTCTCCTCTTCTCCAATCGTCAGGTATTGTACTATTTCTCCACATTGTATCTAGAAACGACGGAGAGGCTCCGTCCCCGCCGCAGCCGCAGTGGTCCACAGCCCCACGAGGACTACCGCAATCCACTTCACCCCTCCGCCACCCCACACCGAACACAGGGTTACTGTGTGGATCGGCACCAGGTGGACCCCCAAGGGAACGTCTCACACCAGACGAGCGTAACCCCTATGTTTGCGTGGTAGAGTAATGGTGGTGTATGCGTACGTGGGGAACTTGTTTGCGCAGAAATCGCCGATATAGTGTAACTGAGGCGGAATAAGGGGAACCAGCCAGCATTCGCCGAGGCAGATGGAAAACCGCCTAAAAACCATCCACAGACTGGCCGGTTCACCAGACCTCGACACAAATCCGCCGGGCGGATTCGTGCCGGGGACCAAGCGCTCCTTCCCGGCCGGGCGCGCATGTCTCCACACACTAGATAGTACTCTGTACAGCCACTGCATTCCCACTGGACCTGCTGCTCTTATGATGTCCACTGATACTTCATCAGGTCGTGGGGCTTTCCCCCCTTTCATCTTCTTCACAGCTATTTCCCTTTCTTCCAGTTTAATTTGTCCTAATTCTGCTTGCCAAGTTCTCTCAATTTCTCCATTATTTGTTATTTCCTCGTGTACCTGCTCCTCAACGTTTAACAGTGTCTTAAAATGTTCTTTCCAGAGATCTTTTATATTCCCTGGATCTTCAATCACGGTACCGTCCTCTGTGTCCATCTTTACTGGTACTTCAGAAGGCTTCCTTTTATTTTTCATCATTTTATATATATAGGGCTATTACAAATGATTGAAGCGATTTCATAAATTCACTGTAGCTCCATTCATTGACATCTGGTCACGACACACTACAGATACGTAGAAAAACTCATAAAGTTTTGTTCGGCTGAAGCCGCACTTCAGGTTTCTGCCGCCAGAGCGCTCGAGAGCGCAGTGAGACAAAATGGCGACAGGAGCCGAGAAAGCGTATGTCGGGCTTGAAATGGACTCACATCAGTCAGTCATAACAGTGCAACGACACTTCGGGACGAAGTTCAACAAAGATCCACCAACTGCTAACTGCATTCGGCGATGGTATGCGCAGTTTAAAGCTTCTGGATGCCTCACGGTTTAAAGTTTACGGCCCCTTTTTCTTCTGCGAAAAAGATGTTACAGGACACGTGTATCTGGACATGCTGGAAAATTGGCGCATGCCACAACTGGAGACCGACAGCGCCGACTTCATCTTTCAACAGGATGGTGCTCCAGCGCACATCCATCATGATGTTCGGCATTTCTTAAACAGGAGATTGGAAAACCGATGGATCGGTCGTGGTGGAGATCATGATCAGCAATTCATGTCATGGCCTCCACGCTCTCCCGACTTAACCCCATGCGATTTCTTTCTGTGGGGTTATGTGAAAGATTCAGTGTTTAAACCTCCTCTACCAAGAAACGTGCCAGAACTGCGAGCTCGCATCAACGACGCTTTCGAACTCATTGATGGGGACATGCTGCGCCGAGTGTGGGAGGAACTTGATTATCGGCTTGATGTCTGCCGAATCACTAAAGGGGCACATATCGAACATTTGTGAATGCCTAAAAAACTTTTTGAGTTTTTGTATGTGTGTGCAAAGCATTGTGAAAATATCTCAAACAATAAAGTTATCGTAGAGCTGTGAAATCGCTTCAATCATTTGTAATAACCCTGTATATATATATATATATATATATATACGGGTCGGGGGTGGGGGCTAAAAAGTATGCAGTGAGACCAAGGCTTGAATTCAGTAAGCAGGTTCATATGGATGTTGGTTGTAATATCATACAATAATTATATATATTATACTAAAGTTATTTTGGTTATACAGATTGGCAACTGGGAACGATTGAGAAGATTTACTCTCCTGGCAGTTACCTTACCACCGAAAGAAACGCTCAGAAATTGTTTCTGCGGGTTAAGAAATTTACATGTACAGTGTGCAAAAAAATGGCTCTGAGCACTATGGGACTTAACATATGTGGTCATCAGTCCCCTAAGAACTACTTAAACCTAACTAAACTAAGGACATCACACTCATCTATGTCCGAGGCAGGATTCGAACCTGCGACCGTTGCGGTCACGCGGTTCCAGACTGAAGCGCCTAGAACCGCACGGCCACACCGGCCGGCCTACAGTGTGCAGTCAATAAGTAATACAACACTCTTTTTTCTGAAAGCACGTTGTTTTTATTCATGATTCTAATATATCATATTATTCCCAACTCTTCTGGCACAAAATGCTATTTTGCAACATAATTTCCGTTCAATGCGACGGCCTTACGCTACTTTACTTAAGAGGGCCTGTATGCACGCATGGCACCACTGTACTGCTCGACGTGGGAGCCAACTTCTCGCTGCATCAATAACCTCCCTACCCCTTCCCTCTTCCTTGGGCCAAAAAGATGGAAGCTCTATATGGTCTTCTGTTAAGCGGCGAGGAACCCAAGGGAAAAACACGAGCAGCCCAAGTGGTGGACGAGAGTGTCAGCACAGCTGACAGAGACGTGCAGCTGAGCAGCGAGGCGTCTGATAGTGATCCGTCCATCACCTCGAATGAGAGTGTCCCCACGTTCCCACATTGCACCAGTCACAGCTGTTCGCGGTCGACCGGCACGCAGGAGATCTGACAGGTTTGCCCGACCTTGTTGCGATGATGACAGACGCCTCGCCGAACGACTCACCGTGCTTTTGTTTACTGCGAGGTCTCCGTGGGCATTCTTCAAACGCCTAAGAACAGTTGCGATGCTCTGGTTTTCCCCAAAAAGACACTCAAGGACAGCTCTCTGCCTGGAACGCATATCCATTCCGGACGCCATTTTGAAGTACAGTGCCGCAATCTATGGAAACTTAAGAAAACCACAGGGACCGAAGCGGAATTATTCCTCAATATCCCACGTCAAATTCCGCATTCTTTTTCACCATACTTTGAGCAAGAAATAAAGTTGTCGCATTACTTATTGAACGCTCCCCGTAACTGCTACTCACTTCCGTCTGTATACGCACGCCAGACAGATTTCTGTGTTTAAAATGGTGTTTCAGAAAACGATTTACGATACAGTTTTCATTGATGTTTGTAAACAAATACTTTTGAATCAATGGCAATTCCTTGTTACATTTTTGTAGACTACTTCTTGCAACACAGCATTTTATAATCTTGTTCTACGTCGTTAGTGACATGATGTATCACTAACGTACTGAAATCGGATCGTTAGGATTAACTTTACGTTGCAGATGGAACAGTACAGCCTCGATGCAATATATCTAAGCTTAATGTGTGGCCAGCCGCTGTGGCCGCGCGGTTAGGCGCTTCAGTCTGGAACCGAGCGACCGCTATGGTCGCAGGTTCGAATCCTGCCTCGGGCATGAATGTGTATCATGTTCTTAGGTTTAAGTAGCTCTAAGTTCTAGGGGACTGATGACCTCAGACGTTAAGTCCCATAGTGCTCAGAGACATTTGTACCTTATATTACCGAACTATCAGTTTGATAAGTCACGGCTGCAAAATACTAACGCGAATTCTTTACAGACGAATGGAAAAACTAGTAGAAGCCGGCCTCGGGGAAGATCAGTTTGGATTCCGTAGAAATATTGGACCACGTGAGGCAATACTGACCCTACGACTTGTCTTAGAAGCTAGATTAAGGAAAGGCAAACCTACGTTTCTAGCATTTGTAGACTTAGAGAAAGCTTTTGACAATGTTGACTGGAATACTCTCTTTCAAATTCTGAAGGTGGCAGGGGTAAAATACGGGGAGCGAAAGACTATTTACAATTTGTACAGAAACGAGGGACACGAAAGGGAAGCAATGGTTGGGAATGGAGTGAGACACTGTTGTAACCTCTCCCCGATGTTATTCAATCTGTATATTGAGCAAGCAGTGAAGGAAACAAAAGAAAAATTCGAAGCAGGTATTAAAATCCATTGAGAAGAAATAAAAACTTTGAGGTTCGCCGATGACACTGTAATTCTGTCAGAGACAGCAAAGGACTTGGAAGAGCAGTTGAATGGAATGGACAGTGTCTTGAAAGGAGGATATAAGATGAACATCAACAAAGCCAAAACGAGGATAATGGAATGTAGTCGAATTAAGTCGGGTGATGCTGAGGGAATTAGATTAGGAAATGAGACACTTAAAGTAGTAAACGAGTTTTGCTGTTTGAGAGCAAAATAACTGATGATGATCGAAGCAGAGAGGATATAAAATGTGGACTTGCAATGACAAGTGTTTCTGAAGAAGAGAAATTTGTTAACATCGAGTATACATTTAAGTGTCAGGAAGTCATTTCTGAAAGTATTCGTATGGAGTGTAGCCATGTATGGAAGTGAAACATGGACGATAAATAGTTTGCACAAGAAGAGAGTAGAAGCTTTTGAAATGTGGTGCTACAGAAGAATGCTGAAGACTAGATGGGTAGATCACATAATTAATGATGAGGTACTGAACAGGATTGGGGAGAAGAGAAATTTGTGGCACAACTTAACAAGAAGAAGGGATCGGTTGGTAGGACATGTTCTGAGGCATCAAGGGATCACCAATTTAATATTGGAGGGCAGCGTGGAGGGTAAAAATCGTAGAGGGAGACCAAGAGATGAATACACTAAGCAGATTCAGAAGGATGTAGGCTCCAGTACTTACTGGGAGATGAAGAAGCTTGCACAGCATAGAGTAGCATGGAGAGCTGAATCAAATCAGTCTCAGGACTGAAGACCACAACAACAACAAACAAAAAAATGGCTCTGAGCACAATGGGTCTTAACATCCATGGTCATCAGTCCCCTAGAACTTAGAACTACTTAAAGCTAACTAACCTAAGGACATCACACAACACCCAGGCATCACGAGGCAGAGAAAATCCCTGATCCCGCCGGGAATCGAACCCGGGAACCCGGGCGTGCGAAGCGAGAACGCTACCGCACGACCACGAGCTGCGGCCACCACAACATTATATATATATATATATATATATATATATATATATATGTGTGTGTGTGTGTGTGTGTGTGTGTGTGTGTGTGTGTGTGTGTGTGAGTCTCCATCCTTGGGTAAAGCCCTTGTGTTACTCGCCATGTACGTTAAATGATATCCTGGTGTCACCAAAAGCGAGATTAATAACATAAGATGGTGGCACTTCGGATTTTGTTATCTAGTGCGGTTCTTGTAAGGCAAAATGCTGCTAAACGTAATAATCACTAACAGTACCACTACTTTTGCCGTAAATTATGAAATTTATAGCATGCCGAATGTTTTTGGACTTCGCCTTCGTTGGAGTCGGTTGGATAACAGAGTCAGTGAACCTTAAGCAGCCAAGCGCGGTCCCTCCCCACCCAGAGCTTAGAAGGAACCCCTGCGCACGCACGAAGCCCTATCTGGCGTCCGGCCTGAAGGTGATTTGCAAGCCTCGGCAAACTCCCCCTGCGCAACATCAACGCTAAACTACCGAAGTTGCCGATCCCACCGGTGCGAAACATTAAAGCTCTATGGTTAGGGGGCCTCGAAAAGCACAGGATCATTTAAATTTTTGTCATTAGTGTCTGACATTTGCTATAATTCCTTATGTACTCATCAATTATAATACATATATTTTTGTACTGTATTAATGTCACAGCTTACACCTCAAAGACATACATTTCTTTTTTTTCTTTTTTTTTTTTAGATCTCCTTTGCACAGTCTGAGATATATCAGTAATATGGGTGATATATCATCCTTTGCAACTGTAACAAAAGTGTACCCCCCCATAGGAGTTTCGATTTATTTTAAAGCATCTTCAGTTGTTAGATTTTTCCTTTCCTACTTCATTCCTAACGTTCTTCCACACATATCTGTTCGATTTTGAGTACACTGCACTTCACTGACACTAAACGAATATATTTTCGTTTTGACGTTGCGTAGATCCACTGACACCTCGTGTGCAAAGTAATACAAGTCAGGTGTTCTGAAAATAGAACTCCTACGTGTAGAAGAATATTCGGAATGAAGTAGGAAACAAAACTCTGACCACTAAAGATGCTCTGAAATAAAGCGAAATGCGTGTGCTCTTTTTAAGACTTCTATTACCGTCGTAAAAGTCTATATAAGCGAGTAACCTATACTATCCAAAAAATAGCAACAGCGAATTGTTGAGAAAATCAACAGAAGATCCTAGGAGATATTTCGTAAATATACTATCGACAGCTGATAATGCAGCTAAATGCTGATCTATGAATAATTGTTTGGCTACTAATAGTTTTAGATTACACGTGTCAATACCTTCGTCATATGCTACTTTATTAAAACTGATTACCGGTTTCAACTTTGCAGGCATAATCATATCTATATAATTATAATGTATGAACGACTATGTGTGGCTGCCGTTTTTACATCTGATGATGCCTGGAAAGCTGAAACATATAAACAATTATAATAAAGTAGCGTGTGAACAACGCACTGACGCTTATAATCTAATCAGATCGAATGTCCCATGCCCTTTTCCGCAGCTGTAAACGCCTTCATTTGGCGAACTAGAAGACTTATCTCTCGCGTGAAACACAATAGTATACCTATTTTTTAAGTTGAAGAGTAGCGACACTTCCCTGAATCACTTCCCTTGCTCGAGAATGGCGTCCTTTTCCTAGGAACAAATATTTTAAATAGCTTTCCAGCAGCCATAAAAAGCTTAACTACCAAACAGACCTGTCCAAGTTACTATTACTTGCGATTTCAGCGTAATAAGGCTAACTTGGTCAGGTCTCGCAAGAAGAACTTGCCCCCCTTCTAACAGCCGTGTTCCGCAAGTCTCTAGAGGAACGGAAGGTTCCAAATGAGTGGAAAAGAGCACAAGAAGGGTCGTCGAGCAGATGCGCAAAACTATAGACCTATATCTCTGACGTCGATCTGTTGTAGAAGTTTAGAACATGTTTTTTGCTCGAGTATCATGTCGTTTTTGGAAACTCAGAATCTACTATGTAGGAATCAACATGGATTCCGGAAACAGCGATCGTGTGAGACCCAACTCGCTTTATTTGTTCATGAGACCCAGAAAATATTAGATACAGGCTCCCAGGTAGATGATATTTTTCTTGACTTCTGGAAGGCGTTCGAAACAGTTCCGCACTGTCGCCTGATAAACAAAGTAAGAGCCTACGGAATATCAGACCAGCTGTGTGGCTGGATTGAAGAGTTTTAGCAAACAGAACACAGCATGTTGTTATCAATGGAGAGACGTCTACAGACGTTAAAGTAACCCCTGGCGTGCCACAGGGGAGTGTTATGGGACCATTGCTTTTCACAATATATATAAATGACCTAGTAGATAGTGTCGGAAGTTCCATGCGGCTTTTCGCGGATGATGCTGTAGTATACAGAGAAGTTTGCAGCATTAGAAAATTGCACCGATATGCAGGAAGATCTGCAGCGGATAGGCACTTGGTGCAGGGAGTGGCAACTGACCCTTAACATAGACAAATGTAATGTATTGCGAATACATAGAAAGTAGGATCCTTTATTGTATGATTATATGATAGCGGAACAAACACTGGTAGCAGTTACTTCTGTAAAATATCTGGGAGTATGCGAGCGGAACGATTTGAAGTGGAATGATCATATAAAATTAATTGTTGGTAAGGCGGGTACCAGGTTGAGATTCATTGGGAGAGTCCTTAGAAACTGTAGTCCATCAACAAAGGAGGTGGCTTACAAAACACTCGTTCGACCTATACTTGAGTATTGCTCATCAGTGTGGGATCCGTACCAGATCGGGTTGACGGAGGAGATAGAGAAGATCCAAAGAAGAGAGGCGCGTTTCGTCACACGGTTATTTGGTAACCGTGATAGCGTTACGGAGATGTTTAGCAAACTCAAGTGGCAGACTCTGCAAGAGAGGCGCTCTGCATCGCGGTGTAGCTTGCTGTCCAGGTTTCGAGAGGGTGCGTTTCTGGATGAGGTATCGAATATATTGCTTCCCCCTACTTATACCTCCCGAGGAGATCACGAATGTAAAATTAGAGAGATTAGAGCGCGCACGGAGGCTTTCAGACAGTCGTTCTTCCCGCGAACCATACGCGACTGGAAGAGGAAAGGGAGGTAATGACAGTGGCACGTAAAGTGCCCTCCGCCACACACCGTTGGGTGGCTTGCGGAGTATAAATGTAGATGTATATGTAGAAGTACATATGCTGCTTTTTCAGTGAGAGTACAGATGTGTCCTGTTATGAGAAGTACGTTAGTGACATGTAATATAAACAATAGCATTTACATATCTATGTCAGTATTAAGGAAACTGTTTTAATGCACCTGAAAGCGAAATGCCACAACCAGCTTCGAAGACAGTCAACATACTGGTAGTAGATGGGAAGTAGAAGGACATTGCAATGAAGATTATAAAGCATGCGGTAGTATAGCTACATAAATATGCCTCTCACTGAACATCACGTTTCTGTTGAGGGAGCACATAACTGCTACAACTATCTAAATGGCTAAAATAGTTACCCAGTCGCCCGATCCCTAACAGCTATCTAGCAGTTTCAAGGGGTAACAAAAATCTGATTTTCATTATTTCGTACAATTATTGACCGAATTTAAAAATTTAGAATGTTGTCCTACTCTACACATGAAGAGATAAAATCTGACATTAAAAATTTAACACAATAACTCAGGTGTTAGAGGTACAAACTGCGTTATATTTTGAGGCGTTGCAACTCATGGCACGCAAATTATCCAGACTATATTTGTCCAGTATTCGGAGATTGACACCACTTAGCGACTTCCAACAACCTCTACACATAATTAAAAACCTATTTCTCACTGACACCTCACAAAATAATTAAAAGAAAAAAGTTCATCGCTAACTGCGGTTTCGCTACTGAACTAGGAGATTTTCAGCATCAGGCATGGCGTTTTAATATATTATTTCTTTACCACCAAGTCCGTTCGCAACACATTTTGCAACCAGTATCCACATGTACCACTGAACGTACCTGGAAACACGTAGTTAAGGAGATACAACAGATGCGTGAGAAAATAGCTTTTCTTAAAACGTAGCACAAATTATCGACACTGAAATCACATACTGTTTGATAATGAGAGTACTTAGCGACCTTCAAATAAATTAAACAAAATTTCAAACCTTTTCTTAATTTTGAACCTGTTTTATACTTGGGGGTTCGATTCTTTAAAGAATCTAAAGTGGTAAAGAGGGGGAGGAGGGGGGAGAGGGGAGCGGTGTTACTGGTAGTCTGTACTAGGTCTGTTCAAAAAATTCCGGAACTTTGTCCACCAAATATTTCTGCTCTTATCTTTTACTTATTATGCATGGTCTCCTTCGACACCTCTCCTCCACAAATGATGCACCGCTACCAACGCCGTTTCCATTTCCCGAAGCAGTCTTCAAAAAATGGCTCTAAGCACTATGGGACAACATCTGAGGTCATCAGTCCCCTAAGAACTACTTAAACCTAACTAACCTAAGGACATCAAACACATCCATGCCCGAGGCAGTATTCGAACCTGCGACCGTAGCGGTCGCGCGGTTCCAGACTGTAGCGCCTAGAACCGCTTGGCCACTCCGGCCCGCGGAAGCAGTCTTAGTATGCCTCTTGCTGGATCGCGCAAAGCGCCGCCTGCGAAGTTTCTTTTATCTCGTCTATCGTTGCAAATTTTCGTCCTTTCAATGGAGTCTCAACATCATAAACAACGTCTCGCCACAAGTTAGTTTTTCTTAAAGAACACCTCGTTCTCCTTTACGCGACCCAAAAGCTCTTCACAGATTACGTGGCGAAGGTCTTTCTGCTCTTGACTCATGAGCCGTGGGACGAACTTCGCGGCAACACGATGCATTCCAAGATGCTGTGTCAGGATTTCCCGACATGATCGAACCGAAATGTTACATTCTTCTGCAATCTCTCGGACAGTCAGTCTTCGATTGACACGCACAATTTCGTTTACGTTCCTGACATGGGCGTCGTGGGTAGATGTCGAAGGGCATCCTGAACGAGCGTCATCTTTAACTTTCGTCTGGCCATTTTTAAACCGTGTCAACCATTCGTAACACCGAGTACGGCTTCAGCACTCATCACCGTAAGCTTCCTGCAGCATTTTGCGTGTCTCTGTGAAGGTTTTCTTGAGTTTCAAAAAAAATTTAATGCAGACGCGTAGCTCCTCTCGAAATTCGCAAATCGTGCGACACAACGCTCTACTCATCACACCGCTGAACGATATCTAAGAGAGATAACGAAACCTCCGGCGGTTACAGATCAAACACAAGAGTGTGCAGGAATGCCAAGCGCATTTCGTTCCAACACACCACTGGCGCGAAATTAAGAATGTTCCGGAATTTTTTGAACAGACCTCGTAGAGGATGTTTAAAAGATGGAACGTATATGAAACGCATGCTCTAATGTTATCAAACACTGTGCCTAAAATATTAAAGGTAAACAAGTAAAATTTCTTTTGGTGGTTGTTAATAACATTATGCAATTTTACATTCAGTTCTCAACATTTTTATTCGAATTTTTAACTTGCTATAAAAATATCAATTTTAAGACAGTCATAATTATCAAAGTTCTTTTTTATCATAACCTGTTAAACCAATTACTTCCATAGTTGAACAGTTATATTTCTACGACCATATAAGCAATTATACGAATGCAATTTTATAAAATTTTGCACCTTTTTGGTAGAAATCGGTACAGGAATTTCAACACCTCAGTTTACAAATCAGAGCTTAAAGAAAACATTTGAAAATTTAGTTGTGTGTGTTTGTTGGATTGTGAGAAGCGTATGGACCAAATATAAGGCAATAAATCACAGACGTCCTGAGAAAAGAGGTTCGCAAGTGTCACAAAATACAGTTTGAGTGAAGACTAATTCAAAGATTAAACTTATATTTACTTCAATTATACCTTCTGCGAAAGGTCCAGGACTGTAATCAAGACCTTTTTCCTGAAGAGTTGTAAGTTCTTTTATTTTTAATACAAGAATACATTGTCCTTTGTAAGCTGTATTGTGCTTTATTAAAATCGTGCCATCTCGCGACATAGCAAATTTGCTAGATAACGGCTCACGGCCGAAATTAGCTAAAACCGCGATTTTAATAAAGCAAAGTACAACCTACAAGGGACAGTGTATTCCTTTATTAAACACATAGGAGCAGTGGATCCCCATGGAAGCAAAATCTTCTTTTCTTGCGTCTTGTTTGTTCACTAGGTCCTGAATAGGCATTTCAGCTCTGTAAAGACGATGACGGTCAATTTCCGCAAGAATGGTTGGAGTGAGTACACCAGCCCTGGTGCCCAAACGTTGTGACACTTTCACTCTCCTTACGTTTCCATCATTAAAAACACTTATTGCATCGTATGTTGCAAATTCTGCAACTGCAAATGATCAAAATGTTGTGCTGAGACAACGTTTCCAGATAAGCGTATTCAGATACTCAACTAGATTTTGTCACAATTTTTGATTTTCATTGGCAATTTCAGTGGTAGCTTATGTCAAAGCACGTATGATATGCGATACATCTGTGATAATTTTTCTGACGTTGGTGATCGTTTAGAGCCGTAACCGGGCCGGCCGCTGTGACCGAGCGGTTCTAGGTGCTTCAGTCCGGAACCGCGCTGCTGCTACGGTCGCAGGTTCGAATCCTGCCTCGAGCACGGATGTGTGTGTGATGTCCTTAGGTTAGTTAGCTTTAAGTAGTCCTAAGTCTAGCGGACTGATGACGCCAGATGTTAAGCCCATAGCGCTTAGAGCCATTTGAACCGAAACCGGTAGAAGAATAAATAAGATAATCAAACGGTTCAAATGGCTCTAAGCACTATGGGACTTAACATCTGGGGGCATCAGTCCCCCAGATTTAGAACTACATAAACTTAAGAAACCTAAGGACATCAGACACATCCATGCCTGAGGTAGGATTCGAACCTGCGACCGTAGCAGCAGCGCGGTTCCGGACTGAAGCGCCTAGAACCGCTCGGCCACTGCGGCCGGCTAAGATAATCACAGAAAGCACAATGTTATACATTCAGTAAAGCAAAAGGGGCATGGCCGGAGAACATCGAACAATTTACATTTCTTTTCATCACTTCGCATACGATTTCTAAAATGAAACTCTGTGGAATGGTTGTCAATCAATTTCACAACTGTAAGCGAACAAAATCCAAAAATAAAATTTTCAGTAACTTTTGCACACAGTTCCCCTTAATGAAGTTTATGTAGCATCTGACGGTGTAGCTACATAAACACGTCTTTCATCGTTTATCACATTTCTGGAACACAGAATTGCTACAGCTGTAGCTTCTTGTTTCAGGCGTACGTAAGGTGCAACCTTTTCCTAACACGTGACACAGCGGCCGCAGTTGGAGCGTGCATAACTAACTGCACACATAAACAGTGCGGCGTTCAGCGGCAACTGGCCGCAACACGGCTGCAGGAAATGTGCGGCGGGGTTGGGGGTGGGGGACGTGGTGTGGTGAGGTGTGGTGTGGGCGGTGGCGGAATTAAAACAGCGCGGCGCTGTACGGCACCCGCGCCGCCGTTTCCTGTTTACCGGCCGCAAACTCCACTGTGCTGTGTTGCAGGCGCGGCCCCTGTCACACGCGGCCGTGCGTCTGCGAGCGCACACGGCTTTTTGCTGCGTACGCTGCGTGCAAGCGTTCCATTCTGCCTCCACCTCGCGCGCCACACGGTAAAGACCACCTTTTCTACCACAGCCGCCGCCGCTACTGCAGTTACACTGCCTCCAGAGGCATATTATCACGTCTGCACCTGTTCCGAGGAGTCATCATCACAGAGCCGTCTCGAGTCAAAGACTGCGCTCATAGCGGTCCGCGGGCACGCTCTTGAATCGCTGTCCTTGCTCACGCAGTCTCTGTAGGCAGTGATTGCACATACCAAACGATTAAGCAAATGGCAGACTTCGGTTCGATGGTAATATACCCGGGAAATGCAATCAACCCAGAAACGATACTGCTTATAAAATAACCGTGCTAGCCATCCTAGCCAACGAGCGCGGCCAAGAACGGATGTGTTAAAGGGAGCTTTACTATCTTTTGGTCCAAAAAATCGATTTTTTTTAAATTGCATTTTGGATCCATAAAAGTGTTTAGAATCCACCCCTGAAACGGTTTTTCCGAATACGGAACGGAAATGTTTGTTATTCGCGGTTGAACAAAAAAATGCACCTGCCTGAAAGCCTTTTTCACGCACCACCTTTAATCGGGAACTTCGACTTTGTAGCCGCAAAAAATTATTCTATGTGCTTGCCCAAGGATCAAGTGATCAAGGAACTTACGACGTACTACGGTTTGGCAATTCGACGGCATCCCACTTCGGTGGAACAGATGAAGAAGGCAATTTGGGCAAAGTATTTCCACAAGTGTTCGACGGATGACCACTCACAACACAAAAACTGTCCGGCTGGGGAAACTAGTTGGTTCAAGTTGCGCACTCCAGAGGCTGCCGCACACCTGGACGAACATCAACACGACCAGCCGCTCTCCAAAGAAGTTCGAAAAGTGATTCATCCGATCTACGAGGCCTTTCGGAGGACGAGTTATTGTTCCGATGCTTGCGAGGAAACACACAAAATTCAAATGAAAGTTTGAATGCGTGTGTCTGGAAGTTAGCCCCCAAGCATTCGCATTCTGGTGCGAAGACTGTGGAGATTGCGACTTTCCTGGCAGTGAGCAGCTTCAAGGAAGGGTATTCAGCAATTCTGAAGACCATGACGACGATTGACGTGACCCTGGGACCCTATTCGACGCAGTTCGCCAAACATTCGGACGACCACCGGATCAAAGCGGCCGAAAACCGCTTGTCACCGGCCGTACGAGCAGCTCTGGAGCAGCGCAGGATGGCCCAGATCGAGCAGAGCGCCCTCTCTGAGGAAGAGGAAGGACTAGTTTATGGACACGGAATAGCAGATTGAACTAAGTTGCATAACATTGCATTTATATGTAGTCAAAACTGCAAAAGCGTTTTTCTCGAAATGACTTTTTTTATCGCGCGGTATGGTATCTTCAAATCTACTGAACCGATTGGCATGACTCTTTGTTTCCGACGAAGCTAACTTAATTGTCTAGGAGTTGTACCACTTTTATCAGATCCATCAACTATAAATATTTTTACTTGGCCGACGAAGTTGATGAAAAAACCTTTTTTTTTAAATGGCCGCCATTTTGTTTCCTATGGTCCAAATAACTTAAGCGAGGTACAACTCCTAAAGAATCTCATATACTTCGCTAACGTCAACTCAACTTTGATTTCAGACGAGCCAGCTAACTGTGACAAACCGCGCGTGGAGGTATACATCGAAATTTTGTTTCGTACCGACGGCACTTCCGCCTTTGTTCTTCGACATTTCCGGTCGAAAAAAATTCCAGATTGCAGAGGAATTATTAACAAACATTTTGACCAAATTTGACATCGATATCTATAACAAATCCCGAGAAAAAAATTCCCGAAAAACATGCCTTTTCGGACCAAAGATAGTAAACCTCCCCTTAAGCCTTGCTGACAGGGGAATGGACACAAACATCAGCGAACAATAATTCTCTAAGCGAGCATTAGCAAACTCCATTGGCTCGTGTTCGGTTCGCATTCGCTAGTGTGTGTTTGTGATCTACATCTACGTAGATACTCCGCAAGACACTCTACGGTGTGTGGCGGAGGGCACCATCTACCACAGCTGGTCACTTGCTTTCCCGTTCCACTCGCAAATAGAGCGAGGGAAAAACAACTGTCTCTATGCCTCCGTATGAGCCCTAATTTGTCGTATCTTATCTCCGCGATCCTTAAACGCAATGTATGTTGCCGGCAGGAGAATCGTTTGACAGTAAGCTTCAAATGCCGAGTCTCTAAAATTTCTCAGTAGTGTTCCTCGAGGAAAAAAAAAAAAAAACGCGTCTTCTCTCCAGAGATTCCCATTTGAGTTCCCGTAGAATCTCCACACTTCCGTGTTATGTAAACCTACTGGTAAGAAATCTAGTAGGGGGGGGGGGGGGGGTCCACTGGGGGCCGAACCGCACACAATAACCCAGGGTTGGGTGTGGGGCGGCGGTAGGGTGAGTGGACCGCTGTAGCCCGTTGGGTACCACTGAGGGCTACGGTCGGGACGAAGCCTCACCGTTGTTTCCCAGTTCAACACATACATATATACGGGGATGGACAAAAATATGGCAACAGCGCGAGAAATCCATGCTTGAACATAAATGTACACGCTAGCCAATCCTGCGCGTTGCGCCGTCGTATTTGAACCGAAAGACACCTGTGCAATGTCCTCGATACGTTGCAACTGTCAGTCGTGGTCAGAACAATGTTGTCTTTAGTTGCGAGGCCATTGTAACATCGGAACAAAGTGAATTCCAAGGTGTGAAAATTTTTGCTGCTCGTATGGTGGATGGTTCCACAACCAAGATACCAGAAGTGTTCGTCGTTTCACGAGGCACCGTATCGAAGATTTACAACGCATACAGGGAAAGCGGAGAAACATCATCCGTTAAGTCGCAAGGCGGGCGAAGGTGCGTGCCTTATGGCGACAGACGACCATTGTGACAGAAATACGGGCGCGACAGCTGCTGAAGTCATTGCAGAACGAAACGTTGTACTCGCGAACCCTGTTAGCATCAAAACAACTCGAAGCTGGGAATAACAGGACGAGATGGAAATCCGAAACCACCTATCAGTGATGCAAAAGCCCGTAACATGTGCCAAAGCAGTAAGACCTGGAATATGGAGAGATGCGAGAAAGTCATTTTGTCGGCTGAGGCTTGTTCCACACCGTTTCCAACTTGTGGCAGATTTTACGTCTCAAGTGTGAAACATGGCGGAGTTTCGGCGATGATTTAGGCAGCCATATCGTGTTACTCCACGGGACCCTTGAAAACTCTGCAAGGTAGCATTACTGCCGAAGATTGTGTGACCATTTTGGTCGATCAGGTCCCTCCCATGGTACAATGTTTGTTCCCCAGTGGAGATCCTGCACTGGAAGACGATGACACAGCTCGCATCGTTCAGGGCTGGTTTTGTCAGGACTTGGACGAATTGTCTCGTCTTCCCTGTTCACCACGTCCACCAGATCTCAGTATCATTGAGCCTCTGTCGTCTAGTTTAGAGAGAAGTGCGCATAATCGGTATCCATCTGCTTCATCGTCGGCTGAACTTGTCTCTACTTTGTAGGAAGAATTATGTAAGATTCCGTTGAAAATCGTACAGGACCTGTATTATCCGTTGCGGGACGAATGAAGCTGTTTTGAAACGAGTTTGCTACACAGTATCAGGCACCGTAAAGTGTAGTGGTTTTGATGTGGCAGGACAGTGTGAATACGAGCAGATGCAGCTGTCTTCGAATCAGTTCCTCCGTTTGCTGTTTGTCGAGACAAGCTTACCGGCCACCTCTGGCATGTAGCGTTACTGTGCAGGGAATGCGGAAGTATGACACGTGGTAGGTGCTGTGGCGTAACAAGACAGCCACGCCACTCTGAAGTAGCCGAAAGGCACGCGCTAAGCTCACGCAGGATGGCGTGAGGTCTGAAACAGGATACGTAATGAATGCTATAAAGAAAAGTACGTAGCTTCTGGAATACTTAACTTTAATCCATCCTTGGTACATCGCTATTGACGATACAAGTGAGACTCTATAGTTTCAGACAATATACCGCTAATGGCGCCTTGCTAGGTCGTAGCCATTGACTTAGCTGAAGGCTATTCTAACTATCTGCTCTGCAAATGAGCGAGGCTTCGTCAGTGTGCATCGCTAGCTACGTCGTCCGTACAACTGGGGCGAGTGCTAGTACGTCTCTCTAGACCTGGCGTGTGGTGGTGCTCGGTCTGCTATCACTGAAAGTGGCGACACGCGGGTCCGACATGTACTAATGGACCGCGGCCGATTTAAAGCTACCACCTAGCAAGTGTGGTGTCTGGCGGTGACACCACAGTAGGCGCAGGAATTGTAGCCAGAGCCAAGACCCGCTCTACGCGGTCTGTCAGCGAAATCAGAGCGTCGCCGTACGGCGCTACCCGACACCTCGCGCGTGCCCGTCTCTGACGTGTCCTGCCGACATCCACTGTACGTGGGCCGTCCCCCTGGATGATAAACACACGCTTGCTTCACTCGCTCCAGCTGTCCGGCGACATGTCTTCCATGGTAGAGTTTACACAACTTGAGCAGCAGTAACCCAGAATCAAGTCCGGCGTGAACCCTATACCGTGGGCAAAAGCGCGAAGCAGCATTTCTCCACCATACTGCATGTTATTAATGTAACATACACATAGTCCAATTGGTGTGATGAATGGCTGCTAGCTATAAATGTAGAAAACTTTAAGTTAATGCGGATGAGCAAAAAGATCAAACATGTAATGTTCGGATACACTATTCCTAGTGTCCTGTTTCACACAGTGAACTCATTTAAATATCTGGACGTAGTGTTATCTCACTAGGGAAATTAAAGACACCTCTGCACAAAAGAAAACCACTTGTATGAAAATCAAGAGCTCAGATGGAAACCCAGTTCTAAGCAAAGATGGGAAAGCAGAAAGATGGAAGGAGTATATAGTGGGTCAATACAACCGCGATATACTTGATGACAATATTATCGAAATCGAAGAGGATGTAAATGAAGATTAAATGAGAGATATTATACTGCGTGAAGTGTTTGACAGAGCACTGAAAGACCTGAGTCGAAACAAGGCCCCGGGAGTAGACAACATTCCATTAGAATTACTGATAGCCTTGGGAGAGCCAGCCCTGACAAAACTCTACCATATGGTGAGCAAGATGATGAGACAGGCGAAATACCCTCAAACTTCCAGAACAATATAATAATTCCAATCCCAAAGAAAGCTGGTGTTGAAACATGTGAAAATTACCGTACTATCAGTTTATAAGTCACGGCTGCAAAGTAAACACACGAATTCTTTACAGACGAACGGAAAACAGAGAAGCCGACCCCGGGGAAGATCAGTTTGGATTCCGTACAAATATTGGAACACGTGAGGCAATACTGACCCTACGACTTATTTTAGAGAATAGATTAAGGAAAGGCAAACCTACGTTTCTAGCATTTGTAGACTTAAAGAAAGCTTTTGACAATGTTGACTGGAATACTCTCTTTCAAATTCTGAAGGTGGCAGGGTTAAAATACAGGGAGCGAAAGGCTATTTACAATTTGTACAGAAACCAGATGGCAGTTATAAGAGTCGAGGGGCATGAAAAGGAAGCAGTGGTTGGGATCCTCGATGTTATTCAAGCTGTATATTGGGCATGCAGTAAAGGAAACAAAAGAAAAGATTGGAGTAGCTATTACAATCCATGGAGAAAAAATAAAAACTTTGAGGTTCGCCGATGACATTGTAATTCTGTCAGAGACAGCAAAGGACTTGGAAGAGCAGCTAAACGGATGGACCGTGTCTTGAAAGGAGGATATAAGATGAACATCAACAAAAGCAAAACGAGGATAATGGAATGTAGTCAAATTAAATCGGGTGAAGCTGAGGGAATTAGATTTGGAAATGAGACAGGACAGAAAAATAACTGACGATGGTCGAAGTAGAGAGGATATAAAATGTACACTGGCAGTAGCAAGAGAAGCGTTTCTGAAGAAGAGAAATTTGTTAACATCGAGTATAGATTTAAGTGTGAAGAAGTCCTTTCTGAAAGTATTTGTATGGAGTGTAGCCATGTATGGAAGTGGAACATGGACAATAAACAGTTTAGACAAGAAGAAATGTGGTGCTACATCAGAATGCTCTAGATCAGATGGGCAAATCACATAACTAATAACGAGGTAATGAACAGAATTGGGGAGAAGAGAAATTTGGGGCACAACTTAACTAGAAGAAGGGATCGGTTGGTAGGACATGTTCTGAGGCATCAAAGGATCACCAATTTAGTACTGGAGGGCAGCGTGGAGGGGAAATCGTAGAGGGAGACCAAGAGATGAATACACTAAGCAGATTCAAAAGGATCTAGATTGCAGTAGGTACTGGGAGATGAAGCTTGCACAGGATATAGTAGCATGGAGAGCTGCATCAAACCAGTCTCTGGACTGAAGACCACAACAGCAACAACAACAACAGCAGCAACGTTGCAAGGTGATACGAAATGATCTAGCATGTGAGAACTGCGGTAGGGAAGCCAAATGGTCGACCTCGCTTTATTGAGAGAATTTTAGGATAGACTGGTTCACCTGTAAAGGAGATTGCGTATAGGACGCTGGTGTGCCCTGTTCTTCAGTACTGCTCGAATGTTTGGGATCTGTACCAGGTCGAATTGAAGGAAGACATCGAAGCAATTCAGAGGCGGTAGGTTTGAACATCGCGTGAGTGTTACAGAGATGCTTTGTGAACTCAGGTGGGAACCCCTGGAGGAAAGGTGACGATCTTCTCGACAAACACTATTGAGAAACATTAAAGAACCAGTATTTGAAACTGACAGACGAACGATTCTACTGCCGCCAGCATACATAGCGGTTAAGGACGACGAAGATAAGAAACGAGAAATTAGGGCTCATACGAAGGCATACGTTCTTTACTGTCTCTATTTGCAAGTGGAACAGGAAAGGAAATGACAAATAGTGATACAGGGTATCATCCACCATGCAGCGTACGGTGGCTTCCGGAGTATCTATGTTGATGTGGGTGATACGGTGTGGGATTCAATTCAAGTCACGGAGAAACTGTCCGGTCGATATTATTTTCTTCTGTGGTTAGACGACCTAGTGGGCAAGGAATATGCTTAGCTCGAGAGAGAGAGAGAGAGAGAGAGAGAGAGAGAGAGAGAGAGAGAGAGAGAGAGAGAGAGAGAGAGGGGGGGGGGGGGAAACAGAGAGAGAGTTAATCACATGGTAGTGAGTTAGACCCCCTATGACTGTCAATGACGTCTTAAAAAAAAAGCGCTCCAGATAAACATTGCAAGTCACTTTGGGAAGGGAATAATTTTAGTTTTTCTTCTTACAGAAGAATGGAGAAGAACTTCGAGCATCCATTATATGACTATCAGTTTGGGTTTGGCATAGGTAAAGGTACCAGAGAAGCATTTCTGATTTTGCGCTTGGTAATTGGAGCAAGATTTACAAAAAATCAAGTATATGTCGACCGATACTAGTAATATATAATATGCACATAAGAATGGAAGAACAAGAAAAAATTGCTCGAATTAGAAAGCTGTAAGACAAGGATATAATCTTTCGTCCCTGCTGTTCTACCTGTCCACTGAAGGAGCAATAACGGAAATACACTGAAGGTTCAAAGAAACTGGTATAGGCAGGCGTATTCAAATACAGAGATATGTAAACAGGCAGAATACGGCACTGCGGTCGGCAACGCCTATGTGAGACAACAAGTGTATGGCTTAGTTGTTGTAGTCGGCGCACGACCGATGGGACACAGCATTTCCGAGGTAGCGATGAAGTGGGGATTTTCCCGTATGACCGTTTCACAAGTGTACCGTGAATATCAGGATTCCGGTAAAACATCAAATCGCCGACATCGCTGCGGCAGGGAAAAGATCCTGCAAGAACGGGACCAACGACGAAAGAAGAGAATCGTTCAGCGTGACAGAAGTGCAACCATTCTCCAAATTGCTGCAGGTTTTGCTGGGCCATCAACAAGTGTCAGCGTGCGAACCATTCAACGAAACATCATCGATACGGGCTTTCAGAGCCGAAGGCCCACTCGAGTACCCTTGATGACTGCACGACACAAAGCTTTATGCCTCGCGTGGGCCCGTCAACACCGTCATTGGACTGTTGATGACTGGAAACATGTTGCCTGGTCGGACGAGTCTCGTTTCAAATTGGATCGAGCGGATACCACACAAGTATGGGGACAACCTCATGAATCCATGGATCGTGCGTGTCAGCAGGGGGCTGTTCAAGCTGGTGGAGGCTCTGTAATGGTATGGGGCGTGTGCAACTGGAGTGATATGGGATCCCTGATACATCTAGATACGACTTTGACAGGTGACACGTACGTAAGCGTCTCATCACTGGGCAATTCCAGCAGGACAATGCGACACCCCGACACGTCCAGAACTGCGTATGGACATGTACGGGTCAAGAACACTCTTCTGAGTTTAATCACTCCTGGTGGCCACCAAACTCCACAGAAGTGAACATTATTGAGCGTATCTGGCATGCCTTGCAACGTGCTGTTCAGAAGAGATCTCCATTCCCTCGTACTCTTATGGATTTATGGACAGCGATGCAGGATTCATGGTGTCAGTCCCCTCCAGCACTACTTCAGACATTAGTCGAGTGCATGCATGCCACGTCGTGTTGCGGCACTTCTGTGCTTTCGTGGGGACCCTACACGATATTAGGCAGGTGTAAAGTTTCTTTGGCTCTTCAGTGTAGATTAAGGTTGAAGTGTGGGATTAAAATTCAAGATGAAAGCGTATCAGTGAGGAGATTCGCTGATGGCATTGCTATCGTCATTGAAACTAAGGGGGAATTACAAGACTTGTTGAATGAAATGAAAAGTCTAATGAGTGCAGAATATCAAGTGAGACGAAACCGAATAAAGACGAAAGTAATGAGAATTAGTAAAAATGAGAATAGCTAGGAACTTAACATCAAAATTGCCGATCACGAAATAGTTGAATTTAAGAGATTTTGCTACTGCTCGGAAGCAAAATAATACGTGACAGATGAAACAAGGTGTATATGAAAAGTGGACTAACACAGGCAAAGAGAGCATTCCTGGCTGCAAGACGTCTACTAGTCATAAATGTTGGCCTTCATTTGAGGAATAACTGCCTGACAATGTACTTTGGGAGCACGGCATTGTCTGGGAGCGAATCTTTGTGGGAAAACTGGAACACAGTGGAAGGGTTGGAGATGTAGTGCTACAGATGAACGTTGAAAATTTGATGGACAGATGAAATAAGGAATGAGGAGGTTCTCCGCAGAAACAGGAACGAAAGAAGCATATGGAAAAACTGACAAGGAGGAGGACAGGATGACTGAACATGTGTTAAGACATAAGGGAATATCTTCGAAGGTACTACAGGGACGTACAGAGGGAAAGCTGCAGGGGAAGGCAGACATTCGAAGGTGTCCAACAAATAATTGAACACGTTATGATAGTACTACCCTGATGCGAAGAGCTGGGCATAGGGGAGGAATTCCTGGCGGACCGTATCAAACCAGTCTGAGGACTGATGACATAACCCCCCTCCCTCCCCTTACCACCAAAAAACATGAAGGCTGCACAATATTTCAGCGAGACAGCTGCTTCAAGTGGTTACTAGCGCAGTGCTTTTGTGGTTCGGCAATATATGTGCTGGCTCTACAGAAAAACGCAGGCGCCATGGCGTGGGGCTATAACGTCACTGTAGATAAATCATAGAGGACGTCGACATCCACAGCCCCTGCTGAAGAAACGGGTCACGGGCTTCACATGCGCCACGTCGGAAAAGCGCGGCCAAGCGCGCGCGGGCAGTGTGTTGGCGCCCAGTTTAAGTGAGCGGACTGTTTCCCCCTGTCTGTGTTGACGTGGACTCGTTCGCCTGCGGCCGACGTTGCCTTACAACCGCCAGTGCTGGTTTCTATGCCTTGCTGAGTTGAAATCCGGTGCCTCTATTAATCGTCGTTACTTGTACGTATTTTGACTGCTTCTTTAATGATAGAGTCCCAATACGGGAAGTGGACGAAAGGGCCTTTGGTCTGTCCGTAGTTCAGCATCCCCCCCCCCCTCCCAAAGGTAAAGAACAAGCGAAGAGAGACGCGCTACGGTCGCAGGTTCGAATCCTGCCTCGGGCATGGATGTGTGTGATGTCCTTATGTTAGTTAGGTTTAAGTAGTTCTAAGTTCTAGGGGACTTACGAACACAGCAGTTGAGTCCCATAGTGCTCAGAGCCATTTGAACCATTTTGAAGAGAGACGCGCAAGAGTGTTGTAGGATTGGCCGCTGGAGTTTGCCCGTGCAGTTATCTGTCTCATGGCGGCACGACCTTCACAGCCCGAGGGACACGGAGGAAACAACAATTATGGCCAATTATTTCGTTACAAAGGATGTGTGGTTCCAGTCACGGTGTGGGCAGAATCCAGTCGTACGAGCTACAAAGGAATCTGCTTCTGAAAGCCTAGCAAAACAGCATTGCAAAAGTAAATAAACATAAAATAAAATAAATAAAACAATGTGCCAACAGTAAATCCCCAACGAAATGTAATATTCTCAAGGATATGAAATACCATTCAGTTTGTTTGCATTCTTATTTTCGAGTTCCACGTTGAACATAAAAAGCGGATTTAAAAAAAAAAAAAAGATCGTCATAGGTACGAAAGAGACTGATCCATATAGAGTGAGAAAAAGAAGCACATTAGACCATTGAAGATCGAAGGAACACTTCACATTACGTTCGTTACATACAGTAATTTGCGGTAAAATGAAATGATCGTATGGCATTTTATTGGCCGGGATATCCACTTCGGGGTTCGGCCGCAAGTCTTTTTAGTTGACGCCACTTCGGCGACTTGCGTGTTAATGATAACGAAAATGATGATGAAGAACACACAGCCCGTCCCCTGCCGGGAATGGAACCCGGGCCCCCTCGCGTGGTAGGCAGTAACGCTGCCGCTGCGCTACGGAGGCGGGCAATAATTTGCGGTGAACAGTTTAATTGCATAGCAAAATGGACACAAGGGGCTAACAAGCATTTTGACTGACTTTACCAAGCATACAACGCGCGCGGCGAGGTCACGGCGTCTATCCAGACCGGTCCCCACCACGGAGAAAGAGAAACTAGCAAAATCAATCCTTTAATTCCGATCACAGAAGCGAACTGCCAACAAAATTCAGAGTAAACTGATACCAAATTCAGACCGATCGGTTAATTAATTTGCAAGTCGTCAGTTTCAATTACTCATTTAATGCTACTAAACTAATTTTCCCAGGCACGCAGACACTACTGAGGCATTGTCTGCATAGAGCCGGCCGGTGTGGCCGAGCGCTTCTAGGCGCTTCAGTCTGGAACCGCGCGATCGCTACGGTCACAGGTTCGAATTCTGCCTCGGGCATGGATGTGGGTGATGTCTTTAGGTTAGTTAGGTTTCAGTAGTTCTAAGTTCTAGGGGACTGATGACCTCAGATGTTACGTCCCATAGTGCTCAGAGCCATTTCTACATAGAGCATCATCGATTCGGGGGGCGTACAATAATTTTGACATTCCCTGTTTACATGCTACAGAAAACGTCCAAGATGGCAAAATCTAGCTTGGTTTCCTGGCCGGCATTTCGAATCGTCGTTGAAGCCAAGTGGTGGTGGAGACATACAACGTTTCCCGCGTTCTGGGAATGCGCGTCAATTCGGGCCACCCAACTTGAAGGCAGGAACTTGGCCGCTCCATTCGGCCAGAACAGCGGAAACGGTAACACTTCCAGCCACCATTAGATTGGCTACAATTACTTGTTCGTATACCGCGGAAGTGCTTTGTAATTCGCCGCTTTAAGTAGTCCCGAGAGCAGCTCTCCAGTCCATTCCGTTGCAGTTACTACACTACTGGCCATTAAAATTGCTACACCAAGAAGAAATGCAGATGATAAACGGGTATTCATTGGACAAATATATTATACTGGAACTGACATGCGATTACATTTTCACGCCGGGTGATACGCCAGTATGGCGATGACGAATACACGCTTCCAATGTGCATTGACCGCGATGTCGCCAAACACGGATGCGACCATCATGATGCTGTAAACAACCTGGATTCATCCGAAAAAATGACATTTTGCCATTCGTGCACCCAGGTTCGTCGCTGAGTACACTATCGCAGGCGCTCCTGTCTGTGATACAGCGTCAAGGATAACCGCAGCCATGGTCTCCGAGCTGATAGTCCATGCTGCTAAAAAGTCGTCGAACTGTTCGTGCAGATTGTTGTTGTGTTCCAGACGTCCCCATTTGATGACTCAGGGATCGAGACGTGGCTGCACCATCCGTTACAGCCATGCGGATAAGATGCCTGTCATCTCGACTGCTAGTGATACGAGGCCGTTGCTTGGCAAGAAATTATATCGAAGTTTGTGCCTGATTTCAATGAGAAGAGCATCGATAAGAAAAACAAAATTGTTAAGTTGTATGTTCTTTTTTCAATTTTAATACCTAATTTTTCGGGCCATAAAAGGCTAGCGAAATTTAGTTGCTACTCCTGTACGAGTCCATTTCACTAACTAATCAGTGACAATCACCGGCGACCATCACCAGTGTCCCATTGTGAAACGGGGCTAAATCGCTTCAGGAAAATGCCGGGATGGTTGCTTTGAAAGGGCACGACTGACTTCCTTCCTCATCCTTCTCTAATCCGACGGGACCGATGACTTCGCAGTTTGGGCCCCTCCCCCGAAGTAACCAATCAAGCAAGCAAGCAAGCAACTGACTCCAGTTGGTCTGTAGCGTCCCTGCTGTCCCTTCATGAAAATGCCGGGATGGTTGCTTTGAAAGGGCACGGCGGCTTCCTTCCCCACCCTTCCCTAATCCGACGGGACCGATAACCTCGCTGTTTGGTCTCCTCTCCCAATCAACCAACCAACCAACCAACCAAGCAAGCAACAGACCGCAGTTGGTCTGTAACGTCCCTGCTGTCCCTTCTACGGCCAGAAATGCGTTCCACGGGCAGTGTAGGTTTCAATGTCTGAAAGTACGCATGAGAACGCACCAGGTGAGTGCGAATGTTCTGTCTGTACTAGCGTTTTAGCTCCACACTCAGGCGGGCGGCAATGCTGTCTACGCCTACTGCCTCTCTACGTATCACTTACCACGTGTGCAGGCGTTATGACCTACGGTCTTGCCTACACAGCAACACTGAACATAGACTCAACACATGCACTCTTCAGTATGGAGCTCAATTATCATCCCAAGCCTAGTGGAAATACTACACAAAAAATAATTAAGTACATATACCTTACAGTATAGGTTTCCAACAGGCTGACAGATGACATACACCTAGAAATGTGTGTCAGGGTTATTTGAAAATGTGCCGATCCCAGACTCGAAACTGGGACCTTTTGCTTGTGTGGGCCATTGCTCTGTGAAGTTTGGAAGGTAGGACAGAGAGGTACTGGCAGAAGAAGAGCTATGAGTACGCCTCGTGAGTCGCACTTGGGTAACTCAGTCAGCGGACCCCTTGCTTGTGATAGGCAGAGACCGCAGGCTCGACTCCCAGTACGGCATGCCAGGAAGTTTCAAATTAGCGTGCACACCGTTGCAAGGTGAAACTTCGTTCTGGACGCAGTTATCTCATTCGCTGTGTATTGGCACAGTTCCGTAAATATTACCTAGCGTTTAAAAAATTACGATTCAATGTTTCGCTGTTTATTCTTCCCCACAAACCCCTCGCGCAATATGCAATTAAAAGGGCAGACTGTTAAAAGAAAGGTACGATACAGCGGAAAGAGAGAGGAAACACGAAACGTCAAAAAACAGCTGACATGAATAAGCAGAAGGGTAATCAAGGGAAAAAAAACAGGTGTGTGTAAAACCATGTTGGAAGTTGAAAAAAAGGCAGAAAGAACAAGCCTGTGTGTGTGTGTGTGTGTGTGTGTGTGTGTGTGTGTGTGTGTGCGTGTGTGTGTGTGTGCGAGCGCGCGTGCCAGCGAGCCAGTGCGTGTTCGTTTACCTTACAGAATATCACATTTGACGTGACAAGTGACTAAAGGTCAGCCAACACACGGGCCAGCGTCATGCAAGGGCTCGAGCGCTAATACCAAGCGAAATGGCGCAGTGGCAAGAAGGAACATAACACAGTGACAAGAGGGAGGGATGTGTTAAAGCATCAGGAAATAACTTCCATCTTACTAGCGGGAGCTGCAAAGGGTAAAAACTACAGGAAAAGACAGAGACTGAATTACATTAAACGGTGGCAACGGAAAGAAATTCGCAGTGGGCCAGATAAAAGCAGTCAGTAGTTTTGACGACTCAAAAAAATGGTCACTCTATAGACATACAATAGTATCTTTTATTTATTTTCTTGTTTACAAGATATATTATTTTTTAAAGAGCAGATATAATTGACTAAACACGTTATCTACAATGAGAAAAGAATTTATATATTTAAAACATAAAAATCATAAAATTGGTATCAGTAAAACTTCGGTGGAATCGAATGAGTAGCAGGACCATCTTTGTAAAATTAATATTCGTCTTTTGTCTGACATCATTCTTCACCTTTCACTTCCTTCTTTACCTTTCCTCTTCCAGGGCTTGAACTGTTACGACGCGTATGTTCATGTACTTGTGCCTGACCAATAATGACCACAAAATTGATTTGCCAACATTGCGTAATACTTTATTATTTCGTACTAATAATAGCACTCGTGTGTAAACACACTTTTTGTTTTAGTGCAAACACGGTGGTTCTTGTATTGTACAAAATGAAATAACCGTCTTGGGAGAAGTTTGCTTGGCCGCCATTCCGGCCATCTTATTGAGATAGCTACGAACTGGAGCAATTATGCAGAACCCATTTGTTATTTAATTTGTGAAGTCTGATTTACCAGTGTGGAATTTACTGACACACTTGCGAGATTCAAAAGTTCTCACGGTAAATCAAGCCAGTTATTCCAGTAACACTTAATATTTCGTGTAAGCTTAGAATTTTCAATTACTCATTAGTTTAACTCTCAGTCCTTTGGAGAGTTAAACTGGCGACCGAGACAGGACTTCTGAATATCTCAACCTGTTGTTCCTGTCAGAGATGGCATCTACACTATTTGATCAAAAGTATCTCGAGACCTGTTAGTGGATATTAATAAAGAGGAGTCCATCCTTCGTCTTTATGACGGCTTGAAATCTGGTGGGGACAGTTTTAACGTGTCTCAATGTATATAGAGGAATGGCAGCCCGTCCTTCCTCAAGAGCCGAAACCACAAAAGGCAGTGGTGTTATATACTGGTGTCTGGGGCGAAGCCCACATTCCAGCTAATCCCAAAAGTGTTCCATTCGGTTGACGACGGAACTCTGCGTGGACCAGTCCATTTAACGAATGTTATTGTCCACAAAGCACTGTCTCACAGATGCTGCTTTCGGACTACGTGCGCTGTCATGCTGATACAAACAATCTGAACTGTTCCTCTACTGTACACAGTACACAATGCAGCAAAATGTGTTCATATCGCCGGCCAGAGTGGCCGAATGGGTCTAGGAGCTACAGTCTGGAACAGCGCGACCGCTACGGTCGCAGGTTCGAATCCTGCCTCGGGCATGAATGTGTGTGATGACCTCAGGTTAGTTAGGTTTAAGTAGTTCTAAGTTCTAGGGAACTGATGACCTCAGAAGTTAAGTCCCATATCGCTCAGAGCCATTTGAACCATATGTCATGTTCTTAACAGTGTCCGAGTAAGCTAATGAAAACAATGAGGAACGGGACATATGCGGGTGATAGTCAATGAAACTCTGTGATCTGATGTTTTCTTTAATTGTTTATGTTTCGTCGTGAACTTTACTGAAAACGCCCGCCATCGACCGCCGTGCATTCTGCAGCACTTACAGACCGCTGCTGTGTTGCTGAACTGAGCACATTCGTACTGTGGTTGCCTTGAGCACAAACTTGTAAAAACACGACCGAGGATTTCCTCCTTTGTGTGCACTCTGCCCCTGCAGAACCCAACAACCAGTAGTCTGATTGAGTTATATCGGGTGATCTCGGTGGCGAAGAAGTGATTCCAAGGCAACCGATCCGACGCCCAGGATATGTTCCAGTGAGGTACTATGTCGCTGACCGTACAAAATGTGCAGGAGCTCCTTAGTGCTTCCAAAGGAAAATCCTCCAAGTGTTTTGGTAACAAAATTTTGAAGGAAATTAAGATACCGTTATCTAAAATAACTGGACCGATGAGTTGGTCATCGATAATATCGCGCAAGAGAAGTCGTATTGAGATGGTCAGTAAAGACAGCAGTATTTAGCCTGATGCCACTTGCGGTATTCGTATGAGATAGTTGGCGAAGAAGGACATCGGCTGACGACCGTGATTTTCAAACAGCTGTAGGTCGGATACGGTTAAGAAGATGGCGAAAGTTTGCTTGGAGATCTCTGTTCAAAAGCACTAACACTGTCACCCCTCAAAGCACGCGACTTTCCTCCTGGCTCACCCTGTACATGCCCTAATAATCTACTGATCCGTTTACGTTACTCTTTCTACACTATCGTATACACTGTGGTAAAAAAAGTCGTGGGATAGTGATATGCACATATACGGATGGCAGTAGTTATGCGTATACAAGATATGAGCATTAGCGAGGCTGTCATGTGCATTCAGGTGATCCTTGAGAAAAGGTTTCCGACTTGATTACAGCCGCATGACGGGAATTAGACTGCACGCGGAATAGCAGATGGAAACATCATGGCAGATTACAACCGTGTGCCGGACCGAGACTCGAACTCGCGACCTTTGCCTTTCTCGGGCAAGTGCTCTACCATCTGAGCTACGCAAGCACGACTCACGCCCCGTCCTCACAGCTTTCCCTCTGCCAGTACCTCGTCTCCTACCGTTTTAAATTGCCAGGAAGTTTCATATCAGTGCACACTCCGCTGCAGAGTGAAAATCTCATTCTGGAATAGCAGACGGAGCTAGACGCAAGGGGCATTCCATTTCGGAAATCGTTAGGGAATTCAATATTTTGACATCTACAGTGTCAATAGTGAGACGATAATACCAAATTTCCGCCATTATCTGTCATCACGACAATGCAGTACCCCCCGGCCTTCACTTAACGGCCGAGAGTAGTGCTGACAGTGCTATCAGACAAGCAACACTGCTTGTGATAACCGCAGAAATCAATATGCAGCGTACGACAGTGCGGCGAAATCTGGCGTTAATGAGTTATGGCAGCAGACTACCGTCACGAGTGCTTTTGGTAACAGCACGACATCGCCTGCAGCGCCTCTCTTGAGCTCGTGACCATATCAGGTGGACCATAGAGGACTGGAAAACCGGTGCCTTGTCAGGTAGGTCCCAACTGCAGTTATTAAGAGCCGACGGTAAGATTCGAGTGAGGCGCAGACCCCACGAAGCAATGGACTCAAGTTGGCAAGACGTACTGTCAAAGTTGGTGGTGGTTCCGTAATGATGTGGGCTGTGTTTACTTGGAATGGACTGTCTCCCGGTTATGTTCGGCTTCTTGGAGACCATTTTCAGCCGTTCACGGACTTCATGTTCCCAAACAAAGACGGAAATTTTACGGATGACAATGCCTCATTCATCAGGCCAGAATTGTTCTTTACTGGTTTGAAGGACATTCTGGACATTCCGAGCGAATGATTTGGCCACCTAGATCGTCCGACATGCATCTCATCGAACATTTATGGGACATGCTAGAGAGGTCAGTTGGTGCACAAAATCCTGCACCGGCAACACCTCAATCATGGACGGCTACAGAGGCAGCATGGCTCAATATTTACCACGAATTGTTGAGGCCACGTCACGTCCAGCTGCTGCACAACGGCGGGCAAAAGGAGATCCGAAACGATATTAAGAGGTACCCCATAACTGTTGTCACCTCAGTTGAGCCGTGCGCGGTTCGTGTTCATGCCGTTTATTGTTTGTCATCTTCTCTTACGGTACTGCCGCCTCGTTTTCTTATTCCATTTACCGGCGTCACTAACTTCCTGCCTTACCTGCCCGTGAGTGGCAACATCAGCGCTTATAGGTAAGTGCACTGTCGTACCAACTCAGGAGCGACCGATAGTATTTCCGGGTCGTCGTGTGTCGGGAGTTCAGTTGCGGACGGACCAGCAGTGGAGTCGAGTTGAGGGTTCAGTCGGGACGCAGCAGCAGTGAAGTCGGGGACCGAGCACCAGTCGGGACGGATCGCCAGTGAGGTGCGGATAGCCCGTTCTCGCCGACCGCTGGCGACACACATGAACTGTCCAACGGAAGGAGATTGGAGCGGGGCGACCGTTGTTTGGTCGTTCGGTTGGTCTCTCATCGGGCGACGTGTATTTGGTCTTTTGACCGTTTCTGGGCCTCGTCACTTGGTCATCTTGCCGGACGTTGGTCGGTTCCTTCCATGTGCGGAGATGTTGGGTGCCCAATGGGCAAGTGTTCCCTCTGCACGGTTGGGTCCCAGCCAGTGTGCCCGGGTCGCCGTGTCTCGGAACTCCGAGCGGACATCGAGTTGAGTCGCGTTGGAGCGACTTCAGTGGGAACGACCTGGGTTGGTGGTTCGGTCGGTCCTCTCATCGGACGACGTGTATTTGGTCGCCGACCGCTTGTGGAAACTCTCTATGTGTCGAACTGATTCATCCTTGTTGTCCCACAGTGATTACTTTTACGATTGATCGAGTTCTTGTGCAAGTGTGTTTACGTGGAACCGTGTGTATCCTCTGTGACTTTCACTGAGCAGATGAATGCTGTCTGCGTACTGGAGTAGTCAGTCGGTCGGTTCAAACAGAGCAGCAAGTGTGTCGGGTGGAAGGGAATTGATGGAAATGATTAGGCTGTTGGCTGGTTCTTCAGCCGTCTCTAGGTCGTGTTGCCACCCGATTGTTTAGTGTTACGCTTGGCTGCCTGTCTCACATAAACTGTTGTTAGAGTTGGAACACTTCTGAGCGCCACTGTTTGTTGTTTGTAACTGTCGTTTTATTTGGTCGTAGGTACTGTGCCACGCCTTCAGCCGTGTATTAATATTGTCTGTTTTATGTGCAGTATATGGCCTTCAGCCGAACTTCATGTCAACTATTTAAGATTAGGCCTTCAGCCGTGGTTTATTTAAAATTCTTCTTGCTCTGTATTTACGCCTTCAGCCAAGTTTGTTTCAGAATCTGTGGCTTTAATATATAAATCCTAGTCTGTAAGCCTTCTCTTTAATTATCCTGAATTCTTGAAACGGCCTTCAGCCGTGTTCTGTAAATATTTATCTTAAGGTAGTCTTTAATTGGTTGAAATGGCTCTCAGCGCTTTGGGACAACATCTGAGGTCATCAGTCCCCTAGAACTTAGAACTACTTAAATCTAACCAACCTAAGGACTTAACACACATCCATACCCGAGGCAGGATTCGAACCTGCGACCGTAACAGTCGCGCGGTTCCGGACTGAAACGCCTAGAACCGCTCGGCCACCGCGGCTGGCTATCTTTAATCATTTTTGAGTAATTGTTTGGGCGTTCAACCGACAAGATACTTCAAGTTTTCTGAAGATGTTTTTCTGTTGTCCTGTGTAAAAGTTTATCCTTAAAGCCTCTCTTTTATTACGTTAAAAAGCCCAAGAATTAATTTGAATTTTCCTTAATATGGCCTTTAGCCAAAAATTGTAAACTCTTGGCTTTAAAGGAATTTCCTTAGATGATCTGAAATATTACTTCGGCCTTCAGCCGGGAAGATATCGCAATTTCACTCAAGTAAGACTTTCAGCCGTTTCTCGAAATCCTCGTGTTTTAGGAGGAATTATTTAAACTTACTCGGAGAAGTTACTTGGGTCCTCAGCCGTGTATTGATCTTGGTTGTTTTAAAGAGAAAACTGTGTATTTGTTTCGAAAAGTAAAGATGTGTGTGTTCTTGCATAACTAACAGTAATTGACCGTGGACCCTTTCCACAATCCGATCCGCTCTGTCCTGCGAAACCGCATTTCATCAGTGTACGCACCGATTTCTCACACACAACTGATTTCTCATACACAAACAGCAGTTGACCGGCGGCGTTGCCTAGTGAAACGTTGTTGTGATGCCTCGTGTAAGGACGAGAAATACATACCATCACGTTTGCGACTTAGATAAAGGTCGGATTGTAGCCTATCTCGATTGCAGTTTATCGTATCGCGACATTGCTGCTCGCGTTGGTCGAGATCCAATGACTCTTAGCAGCATATGGAATCGGTGGGTTCACGGAACACCGTGCTGGATGCCAGCGGCCTCGTATCACTAGCAGTCGAGATGACAGACATCTTATCCGCATGGCTGTAACGGATCGTGCAGCCACGTCTCCATCCCTGAGGAAACAGATGGGGACGTTTGCAAGACAACAACCATCTGCACGAAGAGTTAGACGACGTTTGCAGCAGCATGGATTGTCAGCTCGGAGACCGTGGCTGCTGTTACCCTTGACGCTGCATCACAGACAGGAGCGCCTGCGATGGTGTACTCAACGACGAACCTGGGTGCACGAATGGCAGAACGTCATTTTTCGAATGAATCCAGGTTCTGTGTACAGCATCATGTTGATCGCATTCGTGTTTGGCGACATCGCGGTGAACGCACATTGGAAGCGTGTATTCGTTATCGCCATACTGGCATATCACCCGTAGTGATGGTATGGGGTGCCATTAGTTACACGTCTCAGTCACCTCTTGTTCGCATTTACGGCACTTTGAACAGTGGACGTAACATTTCAGATGTGTTACGACCCGTGGCTCTACCCTTCATTCGATCCCCTGCGAAACCGTATACTTCAGCAGGATAATGGTCTACTGCATGTTGCAGGTCCTTTACGGGCCTTTCTGGATACAGAAAATGTTCGACTGCTGCCCTGGCCAGCACATTCTCCAGATGTCTCACCAACTGAAACGTATGGTCAATGGTGGCTGAGCAACTGGCTCGTCACAATACGCCAGTCACTACTCTTGATGAACTTTGGTATCGTGTTGAAGCTGCATGGGCAGCTGTACCTGTACACGCCATCCAAGCTCTGTTTGACTCAATGCCCAGGCGTATCAAGGCCGTTATTACGGCCAGACGTGGTTGTTCTGGGTACTGATTTCTCAGGATCTATGCACCCAAATTGCTTGAAAATGTAATCACATGTCAGTTCTAGATAATATATTTGTCCAATGAATACCCGTTTATCATCTGCATTTCTTCTTGGTGTAACAATTTTAATGGCCAGTGGTGTAAATGTTTGTTACTTGCTGCCTTTCCTGTAGCTCCAGTTTTAATGGGCAGCTGTAGAAATCACTGAAGAAGTAGTTGTCTAAACTGTGCTTCCCTTAACCCGGTTAGGAATTTAGGCTAGGCGCAGGGCGCGACGCCTGCGGTGGTCCGAAGCGGCGCAGCGTGGGAAGGGCTGCGAGGCGAGGTTTGCAGTGGTGTCCGGAAGCCCTCACCCTCCTCTACCGCATGCACAAAGGCCGCCTTTGTGTGCGCTGCGGGGGCGGCGAGGCGCCGCTGCGGTTGCAGCCCTAGGCTCTGCTCCAGCACAAGCTGAGGAACCGAATCCCGCTGGCTCCGCCACTGTGTACACCCACCAGTGAAGCCAGTTCCCGGCGACGAAGGTAACACCGCGTCGTGTCGTCCGCATCAGAAAAGTACACAAGGTGTCAATGCTGATACAGAGTAAATGCAAAGTAAAACGGCAACTGTGTAGCAGGGATAAAATACAGGTCTAATATAAATGGCTCATTCATTCCCGAAGTTCTATGGTTACCATGGTTTTCGCATCCCGCCTGGAAGGCGGCGCGTGGGTCTGCTAGTGAAAACTGAAGGGTAGGCCGAATGTAGGAAGCTAGGAGGAGCAGGTGAGGCGGAACACTCGGTACTGGAGTGTGAATTTAAATCACCTTTACTTTAGCAAGAAGATGAATACACAACTTTACACTGAGGAGCACGTAGGTGGGAAGCCGGATATCTCAAGGTCACAGAAGTTACACACGCAATATCTGTAGTGGCTCGCCCGCTATGAAATAGGAACAATGTTGCTTGGTCGTCTGCTCGACATAAAATGGGTAGAAACTGGAGCGGCGCTCGTAGAGCTGCACAGCGCCGGCTAGAGGGCGCTGTCGTCGGTGTCTGTGTCGTAGTGCCAACCTAAGAACTTTTACCTACGTCGTGGCATCGTAGCTATCGATACCACAAAGGTATTACGCGGAGAAATGTGATTGATGCATGAATAGAACAATAAATTCACCGAGTTTGCAATGTTCCCACCACGTGGCAATAAAGAGGCATAATCTTGTCAAAACGGCGATGACGACGAAGGCTATGGTTGTGCTGTGTCGTACATTTTAAGAGCCAGAGAAACTGGGTCAGGTGGCTAACGTCGTGTAGGGGCCCTGCGAACACGCAGAATTGCCGCAACACGACGTGGCATGGACTCGACTAACGTCTGAAGTAGTGCCGGAGGGAACTGACATCATCCCCACAGAGCTGTGCATAAATCCCTAAAAGTAAGACGGGGTGGAGATCTTTTCTGAATAGCACTTTCAAGGCATCCCAGATATGCTCAATACTGTTAATGTCTGGCGAGTTTGCTGGCCAGCGGAAGTGTTTAAACTCAGAAGAGTGTTCCAGGAGCCACTATGTTGCAATTCTGTACGTGTGGGGTGTCGCATTTTCCTGGTGAAATTGCCAAGTCCGTCTGAATGCTCAATGTACATGAATGGATGCAGGCAATCAGGCAGGATGCTTACGCATGTGTCACCTGTCAGAGTCGTATCTAGACGTATCAGGGATCCCACATCACTCCAACTGCACATGCCCCACATCATTACATAGCCTCCACCAGCTTGAACAGTCCCTTGCTAACATGCTGGGTCTATGGATTCATGAGGTTGTCCCCATACCCGTAAACATCCAACAGCTTGGGACAATTTGAAACGAGACTCGTCCGACCAGGCAACATGTTTCCAGTCATTAACAGTCGACTGTCGGTATTGACGGGCCCAGGCGAGGCGTAAAGCTGTGTGTCGTGCAGTCATCGACGGTACACGAATGGACCTTTGGCTCCGAAAGCCCATATTGGTGATGTTTCGTTGAATTGTTCGCACGCTGACACTTGTTGATGGTCCAGCATTGAAATCTGCAGCAATTTGCGGAAGTGTTGCACTTGTGTCAAAAAATGGCTCTGAGCACTATGGGACTTAGCTGCTGAGGTCATCAGTCCCCTAAAACTTAGAACTACTTAAACCAAACTAACCTAAGGACATCACACACATCCATGCCCGAGGCAGGATTCGAACCTGCGACCGCAGCGGTCGCGCGGTTCCAGACTGTATCGCCTAGAACCGTTCGGCCACTCCGGCCGGCGCACTTGTGTCATGTTGAACGATTCTCTTCAGTCGTCGCTGGTCCAGTTCTTACAGGATCTTCTTCCGGCTGAAAAGATGTCGGAGACTTGATGTTTCACCGCATTCCTGACATTCACGGTACACTCGTAAAATCCCCACTTCATCGCTGCGTCGGAGATGCTGTGTCCCACCGCTCGTGCGCTGACTATAACACCACTTTGAAACTCACTTAAATCTTGATAACCTGCTACTGTAGCAGCAGTAACGGATTTACCAACTGCGCCAGACACTTGTTCCCTTCGATAGGCGTTGCCGACCTCAGCGCCGTATTCTGTTTACATATCTCTGTATTTGAATACGCATGCCTATACCAGTTTCTTTGGCGCTTCAGTGTATATGAAGTACCATTGTGCTGTGCCCGTCTGACTTCAGAATGAACTAGGGGATTTCGTGACGAAGAGGGATTGGAGTTGTGTGCGTGTTTTCCATGTGTAAGCTCGTGCTTGGTGTGTGTGTTATTGGCGGATAAGGGTTAATTCTGGGCGTTTGTGAGAAGCTTTAATCAGTTTCTCACCTACGCTTATTGTCGAAAGTACGTTCGTATAAAGTATCAAGTGAAATTTGTGACTGGATTAAGGACTTTTTGGGAGCAAGGACGCAGCACATTATTTTGAATGGAGAGTTATCGTCAGATGTAGAATTAACTTCGGGTACGCCCCACGGAAGTGTGTAGGGACCCTCGCTGTTCATATTGTATATTAATGACGTTGCAGGAAATATGACTAGTAAAATCAGGCTTTTCTGCAGATGATGCAGTTATCTGTAATGAAGTACTAACAGTGAGGAGCTGCATAAATATTAAGTCAGATCTTGATAAGATTTCTACGTGGTGAACAGATCGACAACTTGGTCTAAATGTTCATAAATGAAAAATTGTGCAATTCGGAAAACGCTAAAAACGCTGTTGGAATCGGTCAACTCATATAAATAGTTGGGTGTATCATTTTGTAGGGATACAAGATGGAATGATCACATAGGTTCAGTCATGGGTGAAGCGAGTGGTAGACTTCGGTTTATCGGTAGAATATTGGGGAAGTGCAATCAGTCTACAAAGGAGATTGCTTACAAATAACTCGTGCGACCGGTTCTAGAATATTGCTCAAGTGTGTCGGAACCATACAAGATAGGACTAACAAGGGATATTGAGCGTATGCACAGGAGAGGAGCACGAATGGACACAGGTTTGTTTAATCCATGGGAGAGTGTCATGAAGGAACTGAACTGGAAGACTCTTGAAGATAGCCGTAAACCATCCGGATAAAATCTATTAACAAAGTTTTGAGATCCAACCTTAAGCGATTACTCTAGGAATATACTACAAGGACCTGCTTTATGGTTAACATAGGGTTCGTGAGGATAGGATTAGAATAATTACTGCACGTACAGAGGCATCATTCTTTCCACGCTTCATACGTGAATGGAACAGCACGAAATGCTACTAACTGATACAATGGGACGTACCCTCTGCCACGCACCTCACGGAAGTTTGCAGAGTACAGATGTAACCGTAGATGCAGAAGCTTCAGCTGGTTCTTGTCCTAAATTTTGAATGATAATGTGGGGAGAGGTTTGTATAGTTTGTAAAATTTCGTGGATTTGTCCTGAACAAGTGTGCAGATGATGTGTTGGGGACGTATCCTCCAGCACCTGAGATGACATAGAAAACTGTATTTTAAAACGGGGACAAAACAAGAGTTTTTGTGTGTTAAAATATGCAAGATGTTTATCTGTTACAACAGTGCATCGTGCATTCAGAAAAAATTACGGAAAAGAAACAAGAGCGCCATGCGGTGGTATCGACAATTTAGAGCCACTGGTTGTTTCTGTGAACAGAAAAGTGCAGGTGCACCAAGCGTGCCAGATGGAACAGTGGGGAGGGTGGGGGACAGTTCCGAACGCATTCCAAAAGCAATCAACGGTCTTCCCAAGCCACGAACTTGCAACATCGCAGGAAATTGTGTGGTAAATTTTGTAACGGCGGTTACATTTCAAACCGCACCATCTACAGCTCGTGCAAAAATTACGAGGGTTGTCCAGAAAATAAGTTCCGATCGGTCGCGAAATGGACATCACAGTGAAAACCCTATGAAGCTTTGCACAGATGTGTTGGGTATTGTCTCCAGTATGACTGTCGATCACATCAAGACGCTCTTTTCAGTTGTGAGCGCACTGTGAGCGAGTGAAGGTGCCCAGAACAACGATGTCTCCCGCCAGGTAGGAGGGCCTGCTGAGAGGCTTCATGAATGCAGCCCACCTGACAACTGCCACGCACTTCCTTCTTCATGGCAATTCTGAGCTGCACTCTGCAGGGGCAGTGAAGACGCTCCTGCAGCCTTTTCGATGGGAAGTGTTCGATCACCCACAACACAGCCCTAATTGGCTCGTCCCGAGTATCACCTCTGTTTACATGAAACGCTGGATACGAAGACAACTCTTGGGCGCAGACTACGAGCTACAGACCAGCGTAGAGAATTATCGGAAAGCACAGGCGGCTACCTTCTATGACGACGGTGTTGGAAATTTGGTATAACGCTCCGACAAATGTCTAAGTCAGAGCGGCGACTATGGAGGGAAAAATCTGGAAGCTGTAGCTAACTCTTGCAAAATAAAATGTTTCTGATTTTCACTGTGGTTTCCATTTAGCGACCGATCGGAACTTACTTTCTGGCTTCCCTTATAAAACAAGAAGATTACGGCGAGCGCCTTTAATTTTCTATGCAGGAAGCACTTGAGGATGACCATCTCCCTCCAAGCTCATATTCAGCGATGAAACAACCTTCCATTTATCTGGAAAAGTTAATCACCCCAGTGGAAGAGTGCGGGGCACTGAACATTCTCACGCCGTTGTGGCGCTCGAACGAGATTCTTCTGTGAGAACACTCTGACCTTGATATGTTGCAGCTGTCGTTCTTTCCACAGCTGACCGCTGATTCTGAGAATTTCATCTTCCACCAAGACGAGGCACCTCTTTATTGGAGCATCGATGTTCGTCGTTTCCTACACGAAGAACTTCCGCATCACTGAACTGAATGTAGTGGTGAACGTCACTTGGCTCCGTTCCCTTGGCCCCCAGGTCGCCTGGTATAACGCCGTGTGACTTTCTCCTTTGGGATTACACACAGGATCGTGTTTACGTAACCCCATTGCCAAGAACACTGCAACAGCTCAGCCAACGCGTCGATGCTGCTCTGATTACCATTGTTGCGACGTAAAGTATCGAACGAACTTGACTATCGCTTGGGCGAGTGACCAGAGGGCCACTCATAGACCATTCCTAGTAAAAATGCAAACTTTGTGAGTCTGCGGTTCTATTGAAGCAATCAATCATATTTGTGCATGTAGCACTTTGGAAAATATAAAGCGAAAGGTTATCTACAACTTGTATAGTAACCAGACTGTATTAATGTGTTGATGAACATCAAAGGGGAACAGTACAGTACAGTAGGGGTAAGCTATAGGGAGAGACGGGTCATATACAATATGTACAGCAACCAAGAGGGAATAATAAGAGTGGACGATCAAGAACGAAGTGCTCGTAGTAAGAAGGGTGTAAGACAAGGCTGTAGCCTTTCGCCCCTACTCTTCAACCTGTACATCGAGGAAGCAATGATGGAAATAAAAGAAAGGTTCAGGAGTGGAATTAAAATACAAGGTGAAAGGATATCAATGATACGATTCGCTGATGACATTGCTATCCTGAGTGAAAGTGAAGAAGGATTAAATGATCTGCTGAACGGAATGAACAGTCTAATGAGTACACAGTATGGTTTGAGAGTAAATCGGAGAAAGACGAAGGTAATGAAAACAGCGATAAACTTAACATCAGGATTGATGGTCACGAAGTCAATGAAGTTAGGGAATTCTGCTACCTAGGCAGTAAAATAACCAATGACGGACGGAGCAAGGAGGACATCAAAAGCAGACTCGCTATGGCAAAAAAGGCATTTCTGGCCAAGAGAAGTCTACTAACATCAAATACCGGCCTTAATTTGAGGAAGAAATTTCTGAGGATGTACGTCTGGAGTACAGCATTGTACGGTAGTGAAACATGGACTGTGGGAAAACCGGAACAGAAGAGAATCGAAGCATTTGAGATGTGGTGCTATAGACGAATGTTGAAAATTAGGTGGACTGATAAGGTAAGGAATTAGGAGGTTCTACGCAAAATCAGAGAGGAAAGGAATATGTGGAAAACACTGATAAGGAGTAGGGACAGGATGATAGGACATCTGCTAAGACATGAGGGAATGACTTCCATGGTACTAGAGGGAGCTGTAGAGGGCAAAAACTGTAGAGGAAGACAGAGATTAGAATACGTCAAGCAAATAATTGAGGACGTAGGTTGCAAGTGCTACTCTGAGATGAAGAGGTTAGCACAGGAAAGGAATTCGTGACGGGCCGCATCAAACCAGTCAGTAGACTGATGACCAAAACAAAAAAAACTTAACAAAGGAGTGACACAGGGTACGTTTTGTCAATCTTTCATTGCAAAGCAAGGATTCGCTGCTCTGGCCAGTGTTTGTATGTTGCCAACAGACGAACGTTAGTCGGAAAGTGATGTGACAACACTTTAGCAGCACGTGACTAACGTCAACAAACAAATAATTTAAGTCGGACTATAGTTTGCCACGACAATCACTTCGTAACGACTACAACGGGCAAAGTAAGTTGTTATATCGTCACCGGACACAGAACGTTAGCTTGCATTGCTTTATTCCATCTGCTGTTTGTTCACAACAACCTGATCCCGGGCTCCATAGTTCTGGTTCTGCTGATACAGAACTATGGACCCCGGATACAGGATGTTGTGAACAAACAGCAGATGGAATAAAGCAACGCCAGCCGCGCACTTGCCAGGTGGTCCATGCAAGACGACCTGTAGTTTTATGTTTCCCGCATACGACAGTGCAAGAAGGGTTGCCTCGCCACTGCTGTACAAGGGGAAGTGCAGTACGTGCGAGGCTCCCCCGAGCTGTGCCGCCGTCTGGGTGCGTTTTCCGCTCTGATAAGGTTGCGTAGCCGTCTGTTTGTAGTTCGAGTGACGTCGTACAGTCAAACAGGTAACAAGTGCAATGTACTCCAGCGAAGACTACACCGATATGATACTGATCCACGAGGAGACGCACCACAAGGCAGCTGAGGCCCAAAGGCAATAATCACAACGTTTTCCAACGCTGCGTCTACCTTCTGTGTATGATTTCAGACGTACAGAGATGCGTTTAAGAACCGAAGGAGCTTTTCAGGTACAACATGTCGTAGAAAGACCAATCCGCGACGCACCCGATGTTGCCTGGAACGTTATTCATTATTCTGAGACACATACCACGCGCGGCAAGCATAGCTTAAATGAAAATAACGCGTACATACAGTCTAGTATAAATGAAAGTCTTATCGTGCTATTGCATTTAGGCTGAGGTATTATTTGTACCTATGATAGTAATAATAATAATACTGTTATGGTCATTATTATTAATATTATGAAAGTCATTAGAAGTCGCCCAGTAATGCCGGCCGCGGTGGTCTAGCGGTTCTAGGTGCTTCAGTCCGGAACCGCGCGACTGCTACGGCCACAGGTTCGAATCCTGCCTCGGGCATGGATGTGTGTGATGTCCTTAGGTTGGTTAGGTTTAAGTAGTTCTAAGTTCTAGGGGACTGATGACCACAGATGTTAAGTCCCATAGTGCTCAGAGCCATTTTGAACCATCGCCCAGTAATGCCTATTTCTCATGGTTATTAGGACAAAGAAGAGCTGCAGCGGACCTGGAGATACCGAGTCTTCGGTACAAAGGATTCTGCAGGAACGAAAATGGCATCTCTTTAGCTGCACCTACACTAATAACTATATGCAAACGATTTCCAAAATTGAGTATCGCTCTGCAGACGTCTCGTAAATAAAATAGCCGTGAAGCCGGATTTCATCAGATAGATTTTATAGGAAGATGAATGCTATTCCGGCAATGACGCCATTGTCAATAACCACAATCTACGTTGCTAGGCTCACCACTAGGAGACCGTATCACTGGACCAGTTTATTTGGCTGTACTTGGAATTCCTACAGAAGCAGCCGAATCTTGAACGTCTCCTAGAAGACATCATACTTCTGTTAGCTGTGAGCATTGGTTTCAGCACGATGGTGCACCACCACATTATTGTACAGGGGTTAGGGAATATTTCAATAATGTGTATCCCGAACAGTGGATAGGTCGTCTTGGGTTGCATGCGTCAACGCCATCTTCGGGCCCGTACACTTCGATGATATCAGTTGTCTGTGGCTGAGTACTAGAAGTCCGCAGTGAGACCAATACGTGCTCCACATGGATCCACAAAAGATATCATCAAAGTGAACGGGCCTGAAGGTGGCGTTGACGCAACGTCGAAACTAGTAGCCAAATGAACAAGAAATCTTAAGTACAGCTAGAGGAGTTTCATTTTTAATAATATTATACTAGCTGATGTCCCACCGTCGTCCACTTTAAATATGGATGTACGAAGAAGATTGTGGACTATCCCCCGTGGTATTGCATCAGTGAAAACAGAAGTCTGAAAAACTTTAGAATGGAGTCTGATTATTATCTCACCGAAATGAAATTTTGCTTTTTCTACGAACTGCTCATTTAGATCCACATACCAGCCTAGAAACTGATTATCATTTGTATACGAGGGGCGTTCAATACGTTTCTTAAATCACGTTGGTTTTATTCAGGATTCCTGCGAGCCATATTATTCCCCACTCTTTTAGCTACAAAGACCTATTTGTGAACACAATCTCCGATCAATGCGACGCCCTTACTCCCCCTTGCATGGTAGCACTCTACGAGCTGGTCGACGTCGAACCCTATGTCCTGCTGCATCAATAACCTCCCCATCATTCACCTACTGCTTCCCGCAGAATGCATCCTTTACTGGGCCGAACATTGGAAGCTGGATGGTGTGAGCTGGGGTGGATGGATGAATGGGGTGGATGAGGATGAGAAAGAATAGTCTAAAGGTATTGTGTCTCACTGTTTAGAGGCACAAAACGCATGGGTGTTTTCAGCTCGTTACCAAATTCAAATAACTAGGAGGCTGAGTTGATAGGAGCAGAAGGAGTCCAGGTTGCAACAATAAGCGGTACGGCACACTGTTAGAGAGAAGGATTGTTATTCAAGAAACACAGAGTACAATGAAATTACTTATCTTCAGTAGTTTGTAGGACTGCAGCTGCGGCTATGAACTTAAAATCCCGTAACATGGAATACCATGAACTAATATTCTCAGGGACTAAGGCTGATGGGCCATCCTCAAAGAATCAGTGCAAACATTACAGAACTGGCTGAGGGCCGATTATGAAAGTGCGTCTGCCTATGTTGAAAGCAAGCTAAGAAGTGAACGAGGCACACTCCAGTTCCGTCGAGCTGCACAGCCCGCTAGAGTGCTCTGTGCTCGGCAGACGACGGGCTGCCAGCATTGTGTTGGTGCGGCGCTGTAGTAGTAGTATCTGTGGCAGTGATACTACAAAAGGAGTTTTGTGAGCTGCTCTCGAGTGCGCGGACTTGTGTGAGGCCTAGCCTTGTCCTGGAGCAGGAGAAGTTCGTTTGCATTTTTGTGGCAACAAACACACTGAAGTCGATTCATCAATTTCCTGAGGTTAAAAACAATACATGTCAGAGTTGATCGTTGCACCATGAGGGATGTCATCAAACAGAGTAACCGCTTGAGAGTCCCAGAACACCGTCGCCACGACTTTACCAGCTGAGATTGCGGCTTTCAACTTCGGTGGAGAGCTGGTGTGGCGCCATTACATGGAATGCCGATTTGTTTCCGGTTCGAAGTGATGAACTTATGTTTCATCGCCTGCGACGATTTTAGACAAAAAAAATTGTCACGATCAGCGTCATAAAGCGCAAACAATGCGCTGTTTATGATCCTCTGTTGGGCGGCGAGAAACCCAGCAGGCACAAACCTTGGAGTACGCCAACTGGCGGACGAGTGTGTCAGGACTACCGTAAGAGACGAGCAGGTGAGCAGCGAGGAGTCTGACTGTGATCCGTCGATAACCTCGAATGAGAGGGTCCGCACGTTCGGACATTGCAGGAATCACAGCTGTGTGCGGCCGCCCGGCACGCGGGGGATCGGACAGGTTTCCGCGACCTTCTTGCGAAGATGACCCCGCGCCTCGCCCAGCGACCCATCGGAACGCCCATACGCTACAGGCGCCATCTTGAAGGCTACATATAATAACTACATGAAACTACAGGTGGTGAAGCGGGAATATTCCACTATGTCCCACAACAAATTCCGAATATTTTCAACCGTAAATGGCCGATTTAAAATGTTTCATTATTTATTGAACGACTGTCGCATACGAGGTGTGGCTAGAAAAAAACCTGACTAATACTGGTGAAACAATGAAACGAATGCAATAAGGCTGAAAGTCGCGTGGCCTGTCACGTGACTCTCGCTCCGCCTACTGCTCGAGTTTCATCTGCCTCCTGCACTCTGTTGTAAGTAGTTGACGTTTTGTCTGTGCGTCGGAAAATGTTGAGTGTACAGAAAGAACAGCGTGTTAACATCAAATTTTGTTTCAAACTACGAAAACCTGCAAGTGAAACGTTTGTAATGTTACAACAAGTGTACGCGATGATTGTTTATCGCGAACACAAGTGTTTGAGAGGTTTAAACGATTTAAAGATGGCCGCGAAGATACCAGTGATGACACTCGCACTGGCAGACCATTGTCAGCAAAAACTGATGCAAACATTGAAAAAAACGGTAAACTTGTTCGACAAGATCGCCGTTTAACAATCAGAGCAGTGTCTGAATTAACAGGAGTTGACAAGGAAAGTGTTAGGCAGATTCTTCATGAAAGTTTCAACATGAACAAAGTGTGTTCAAAAATGGTTCCAAAGTGTCTCACAATTGAACAGAAGAAACGCCGAAGAATGATTTGTTCAGACATCCTGGAAAACATTGAAAGTGATCCCACCTTCTTACAAAATGTTATTACTTGCGATGAATCGTGGTTTTCTACTTACGATCCCGAAACTAAACGCCAATCGATGCATTGGAAAACTCCTGGTTCTCCACGACAAAAAAAGCACGAATGTCAAAATCGAAATTCAAGGCAATGATGATTTTTTTTTTTGACATCAAAGGCATTGTGCACATTGATTGGGTACCAGAGGGACAAACAGTGAATCAGCATTACTACATTAGCGTCCTGGCTACCCTACGTGAGCGAGTACGGAGAAAACGCAACGATTTGTGGAGAAAAGAGTCATGGATCCTTCACCAAGACAATGCCCCAGCTCACAGTGCGTTGTCAGTGAAGACGTTTTTGGCAAAACACAACATTCCCATCTTAGATCATCCACCCTACTCACCTGATTTGGCCCCCTGTGACTTTTTTCTTTTCCCTAAAGTCAAGTCAGCTTTGAAAGGAACTAGATTTGAGACTGTTGAAGCAGTAAAAGAAAAAGCGACGTAAGTAATGTATGGACTTACCGAAAATGATCTGCAGCATTGCTATGAACAGTGGAAAATTCGTATGGAGCGGTGTAGAGACCGAGGAGGAGAGTACATTGAAGGAGATCACATGAAATTGTAAATAATTGTAAATAAATGTTTTTTCCAGCATCAGTCCGGTTTTTTTCTAGCCGCACCTCGTATTTCAACAGCTGTAGGATTTTCAGTTTAAACCGGAGGCAACAACGACGCCGTTCTGACAATGGATGTCAGTAAGTTACACTACTGGCCATTAAAACTGCTACACCAGGGAGAAGTGCAGATGATAAACGAGTATTCATTGTACAAATATATTAGACTAGAACTGACATGTGATTACATTTTCACGCAATTCGGGTGCATAGATCCTGAGAAATCAGTACCCAGAACAACCAACTCTGGCCGTAATAACGGTCTTGATACGCCTGGGCATTGAGTCAAACAGAGCTTGGACGGCGTGTACAGGTACAGCTGCCCATGCAGCACAACACGATACCACAGTTCATCAAGAGTAGTGACTGGCGTATCGTGACGAGCCAGTTGCTCGGTCACCATTGACCAGACGTTTTCAATTGGTGAGATATCTGGGGAATGTGCTGGCCAGGGCAGCAGTCGAACATTTTCTGTATCCAGAAAGGCCCGTACAGGACCTGCAAAATGTGATCGTGCATTATCCTGCTGAAATGTAGGGTTTCGCAGGGATCGAATGAAGGGTAGAGCCACGGGTCGTAACTCATCTGAAATGTAACGTCCACTGTTCAAAGTGCCGACAACGCGAACAAGAGGTGACTGAGACGTGTAACCAATGGCTCCCCATACCATCACGCCGGGTGATACGCCAGTATGGGGACGACGAATACACGCTTCCAATGTGCGTTTACCGCGATGTCGCCAAACACGGATGCGACCATCATGATGCTGTAAACAGAACCTGGATTCATCCGAAAAAATGACGTTTTGCCATTCGTGCACCCAGGTTCGTCGTTGAGTACACCATCGCAGGCGCTCCTGTCTGTGATGCAGCGTCAAGGGTAACCGCAGCCATGGTCTCCGAACTGATAGTCCATGCTGCTGCAAACGTCGTCGAACTGTTCGTACAGATGGTTGTTGTCTTGCAAACGTCCCCATCAGTTCACTCCGGGATCGAGACGTGGCTGCACGATCCGTTACAGCCATGCGGATAAGATGCCTGTCATCTCAACTGCTAGTGATACGACGCCGTTGGGATCCATCACGGCGTTCCGTATTACCCTACAGAACCCACCGATTCCATATTCTGCTAACAGTCATTGCATCTCGACCAACGCGAGCAGCAATGTCGCGATACGATAAACCGCAATCGCGATAGCCTACAATCCGTCAGTCGGAAACGTGATGGTACGCATTTCTCCTCCTTACACTAGGCATCACAACAACGTTTCACCAGGCAACGCCGGTCAACTGCTGTTTGTGTATGAGAAATCGGTTGGAAACTTTCCTCATGTCAGCATGTTGTAGGTGTCGCCGCCGGCGGCAAAAACTAGAGGCAACAACGACGGCGTTCTGACAATGGATGTCAGCAAACTATGATTTTTCTCCCTTGCCTATGGGTGAGACTACACTCGTTACGCATGAATTTGAGCAGACTCACTAGGCGTGCTCGTTTCCTGCCTCGGCTCTAATTGCTCTCGATTCGCAAATCCTTCGCTTTTCTTTTCGGAAGGAACCTGAGTTCCGCGGCTGCCGGCTGTGCTCGCGATGCAATTAGAGCGTCGCGCCGGCGTTCGTTAAATTTAATTAAGTTTTAATTGCACTCGCGATGCGAGATGCGTACGGCCCTACACTATTATCAGCAAAGACACTGGATGCACCTCCCAATTACAGGATGGAAATGACGGAGTACACTCTTTCCGCTGCACTGCCGACAGACGAAAGAAAAATCAACCTGTCTCCACTTTCTGTTACCACGGAATTTTTATAAATTCGCGTCTGCTCATCTAGCGTGCCGAGGTCGCCGGCGATGTGGTCGCCGTTGCATTTTCGTGCAGATACTTTGCATTAGTGAGAGCGAAATTCGGGCTGGGGGAAGCGTTCTTAACAAATGGAGGATATTTCCAGAATGAGATTTCCACTCTGCAGCGGAGCGTGCGCTGATATGAAACTTCCTGGCAGATTAAAACTGTGTGCCGGACCGAGACTCGAACTCGAGACCTTTGCCTTTCGCGAGCAAATGCTCTACCATCTGAGCTACCCAAGCACGACTCACGCCCCGTCCTCACAGCTTCAAAGGTCCCGAGTTCGAGTCTCGGTCCGGCACACAGTTTTAATCTGCCAGGAAGTTTCAAATGGGGCTTAAATGGTTGACAATGCGAGCCACTAGTGCTGCCAAACTGTCCGATTCTTCTTCATACACCCGTCGGCCGAAGAACGCGAACAGACGCCTCATGGAAATGATGTTATTGTTAATGTTGCGATCTTCCTTCCGAAAACTTCTTTGATGCAACACCCCACGCTGGTGTACCCTGTGCAAGCCTCTTTATCTCTGCATAACTCTTGCTGTCAAGCCTCGAACTTCCTCTACAATTTTTACCCCTCACCCCCCTCTATAACTACAAGGGGCAGTCAAATGATAATAGAGACAAGTGGTAATAAAAGTAAGTAAATTATTTATTATTTAAAAAGTAATCGTCGAAACAACTAATACATTTATCCCAGTGTGAGACAAGGTCAGCGCTTTCATGGATAAATGTTTCCAGTTTCCTACGGAACCATAATTGTACCCAGGTGCGCACCTCTTAGGCCGAAGCGAATCGCCAGTTACGAATGTCTTTCTTCAGGGCTCCAAAAATATGGAAATCGCACGGAGAGTGATCAGGACATTATGCAGGATATGTAAGGACTTCCCAGCAAAATTTCTACAGCGTAGTCGAAACAACCTTGGCAACAGGTGGACCTTTTATAAATTAACTATATGTTGATGGCTCACCTAATGTCCTATCAACCGATCCCTTCTGTTATGCTGTAAATTTCTTTTGGTCTAGATGAGATTGAGTACTCATTATAATTGATATAATCATTTTTGGTTTCACCCGACTTTGGGCTACGTTAGATCAATCATCTTCTAATGTTCTGTGCCTATGTATTACCCCAGTATTATATCATTCTTTGTGATATTGTTTTCCTTTCTTCTTCGGACATTTCGGTCGTTCGTTTGGTTTTGATTTTAACTCGGAACATCTTTTCCTTGTAAATCTTTTTGCGAATATATTTTCTGTGATTTCGAGCTCTTTTAAGCCCTTCTGCGTTTCCTTAAACCAACTTGGATTGGTTTTTTTGTTGATCACTACTACTGTTATTATCGTCATTATCGTATTATCATTGTGTGACGTAACGTACTATACACACACACACACACACACACACACACACACACACACACACACACATTGAATTTACCGGTTAATCGCCATTTTTTCTGTATTTCGTCGATCCCTACTTGCTTCAAAATTTATGGAGGTATGTTCTGTCTATGCAGCTTAATGGAAGGCAGTTGGTTTATTGCCACACGTTCTCCTCTTCTTCAGCATTGGAAATCGTAAGTAACACGGATCGATAATTTCACATCACGAAATTTGTGCTACAAATGTTGATTCTAATCTGGAAAACACAGAAAAAATCACAAAATGTAACATATTGTAACTACTTCATAATACATTACTTATATGTATAAAAAGAAACATGTGTGAAACGCCACTGAAGATGCTTCACAAACACACAGAAACGAAACTGGTATAGCAATAAACAAACTGCCTTTGATTTAGTTGTATACACGGAACATACCTCCGTGAATTACCGGTTAATGTTTAAATTTGAGAGGCGTATAGCAGCGCTTGGTGTCATTTCATCAAGTGACCAGGGTTCGGTTCCTGCTACTTCCAGGGACTTTTCTTTGTCGGGAGTACTGGGACGGGGTGCACTCAGCCTGATGATGCCAGCTCAGGAGCTGCCTGAGTGAGAAGCAGCGGCTCCGTGGTTTGCAAAGCCGGTAACGGCCGAGAGAGCTGTGTGCTGACTCCACGCTCTCCCATACTGCAACCAGAAGACGTCATTAATTGAGGATGCTAACTCGGAGCATTGTTCGAAGCGGCCGCCGTGAGATGCGAAGTTAGGACTGTTGATGTTTTTAAAAATATAGAGAATCTGATATATCGTTAAAAAAACATAATTATCGATCCTCGATAGGTCTGGAAAGATATCGATACATAGACGTAAAAATATAGACTTACCTGCCTGTAGATATATCGGGTGCACATTGTAAATATACGGCCGGTTTTAGAGCTGTATATTTCCGTATTGATTTATTATTAGATATACTGTACATCAACGAGCAAGCAGCCTAATTACCGCCCCTTAGAGGAAGAATTGAAAGGAAAACGACGCAAGACCACGCTTCGCGATAACCACTTCGCTAAGAACAGGTAACTGCATGTAAGTGGCACAACAAAAGGTGTCCGATGGGTCCGTCGTTCGGTTTTGTCACACATCGGATTTGTCACACATCGGATTTGTCACACATCGGATTTGTCACACATCGGATTTGTCGGGAAAACTTCATGTCGACTTCCCTGCTTTTTCATTTCTGCAAACGCAACTGGTGTGCTGTTTCTTCACATCGGAAATCTTGTCATTACATTCACCCCCCCCCCCCCCCCCCCCACTGTGCAGTCGGACTACTACTTACAAGGGAACCTCCCCATCGCACCGCCCTCAGATTTAGTTATAAGTTGGCACAGTGGATAGGCCTTGAAAAACTGAACACAGATCAATCGAGAAAACAGGAAGAAGTTGTGTGGAACTATGAAAAAAAATAAGCAAAATATACAAACTGAGTAGTCCATGCACAGTATAGGCAACATCTAGGAAAGCGTAAGCAAAGGAGCGCCGTGGTCCCATGGTTAGCGTGAGCAGCTGTGGGACGAGAGGTCGTGGGTAGAAGCCTTTCCTCGAGTGAAAATTTTAATTTTTTATTTTCAGTTTACGTGACAAACTCTTATGTTTTTATCACTCTTTTGGGAGTGATTATCACATCCACAAGAAAACCTAAATCGGGCAAGGTAGAAGAATCCTTTTACCCATTCGCCAAGTGTACAAATTAGGTGGGTCGACAACATATTCCTGTCATGTGACGCACATGCCGTCACCAGTGGCGTATAGAATATATCAGACGTGTTTTCCCGTGAGGAATCGGTTGACCTATGACCTTGCGATCAAATATTTTCGGTTCCCGTTGGAGAGGCACGTCCTTTCATCTACTAATCGCACGGTTTAGCGGTGCGGTCGCAAAACACAGACACTAAACTTATTACAGTGAACAGAGACGTCAATGAACGAACGGACAGATCATAACTTTGGGAAAATAAAAAAAGTAAAATTTTCACTCGAGGGAAGACTTGAACCAAGGACCCCTCGATCCGCAGCTACTCACGCTAACCACGGGACCACGGCGCTCCTTTGCTCGTTGTATCCTATATGTTGCTTATCGTACACATGGACTACTCAGTTTGTATATTTTGCTTTTTTTTTTCATAGTTTCACACAACTTCTTCCTGTTTTCTCGATTGATCTGTGTTCGGTTTTTCAAGGCCTATCCACTGTGCCAACTTATAACTAAATCTGAGGGGGGTGCGATGGGGACGTTCCCTTGTTAGTGCCACCTGCACTTGCTTCGCAGATTCAAAGAGAAAGACTGGACGTGACCAAAGCTCAAAAGGTAGGAAGACTCCTTCACACAGTGAAAGTGAAATTATGTCTACTACAATTTAAAAGATTTATCGAAAATTGCGAAAAAATATAATATAAAATAAAAATGTGGTATCGATAGCTACGACGCCACGGCGTAGGTGCAAGTTCTTAGGTGGGCACTACGACACAAACACGGGCGACAGCGCCTTCTAGCCGGCGCTGTGCAGCTCTACGAGCGCCTCTCCAGACTCAGCCCATTTGATTCCGAGCCGACGACCAAGCAACTTCGTAGGAGGCTAGCCTTACAGACTTGGTTACTTCAAAGATACTTGTCCAACTACTAATAGCCTGTGCGGCCACTTTTAATTGCAGTACCAAGTGTTCTACCTCACCTGCTCCTCCTAGCTTCCTACATTCGGCCTACCCTTCACTTTTCAGGAGCAGACCCACGCGCCGCTTATCCAGGCTGGATAAAAAAAAATCGGGTTTCGATATTGCCAATGAGACGTCGATATATCGCGAAAAAAGTATCGCCGGTCATATCGTTTTTTTGGAAAAATATCTATATACCGATATTTTATCAACAGCCCTAGTACGGCGGGAAGCGACAGGTCCTGTCGACAGCTGATTTTAAGCTCCCAATGGCTGAAGTGCAGTAGACGACGCGTTTTGTAGCCTCCAATTTAAACTTATGTGCTACTCTGACTCTAACGTCGTGATACGCAATTTATCCGAGAAAACGGCGGTTAATAATCTGCTGCAAAACTATTAATCACGCTCGATTTGTTCACTGCGATTAAAGCTAACCTCTAGGAGCGAATTGAAGATAGAAAAAATTCAGTTTGAGTGCTAAAAGCAAACTGTAGTTTCTCGTTTGCACTGGTTACCTGGAACTATCCTCACACTGGCTACACGAGCTCCTGCGTTACCAGTCGAGAGCAGTCCTGGTCACAGGTTATAATACGACAGATGCAGATTCCAAACGAAAGAAGAATGACAGAAAGAAACAAGTAAGAGCAAATAAAACTCTCAATACGATGATGAAAATGACGCAGCAAAGTATTACAAATAAAAAATTACATTTCATACCAAGTACGTGAATTTATTGCACAAAATTAATAATCAAAACCATTTTGATGAGATTTACAAACAAAAAATTTCAGTGCATGTAACGGGATTCGAGCAGTATGAAGAACGTATCGTAACCGTTACACTACACCTCCGTCCTCCGTTATATTTATGTCTATCCGGACAACAATGATTTGCTGCTCTCTAAACAAGGCCTACGAGAAAGACAGGCCGCGCCGCGTACGTCACGGGGGCAGTGCTGCGATCGCTCGCTCGCTCAAATCAGCAGGCAAACTACGTTTCGATACCTGTTAACTCGTAACTAGGCGTGTCCGTACAAACGAACACTAAATCTTCTACTGGAATCTGCTATTATGGAATCTTACTGTTAATAATCCTACAATGTTGAGAAGTCCATGGGTCTACTTATAATTTGTTACGGCTGTACTGGCGTACAATAAAATCAAATCATACTAAAATTATCATCGGTTGCATAAGGCACCACTTCCAGCATGTAATGAGTACTGTTAAGTAGAAGAGACTAAATGCTATAAACAATCCGTTATGCCATTTTTATCGAGTATTGATAGTAAATTAAATTCTGCTGCAGTACTGTTAATCAGTAAGGCTTCATAATAGCAGATTCCTGTGGAAGATGCAATTCTCGTTAGTATTTACACGCCCAGCTGCGAGTTAACAGGTTTAGAAACGCATTTTATCTTCTGAGCTGAACGGGCGAGCGACTTCAGGACTACCTGTCTTCCTCGTAGGCCTCGGCTCTACAAGTTTGTCGTCACGCACGAAGCTTGCCTCAAGTAGGTCGATCTCTGTGATGATGTACATCTGACGCTGAATCGCGTCTTGTGCCAAAGAATCCAGTAGCGTTTGATCAGTGCTGTTTATGAAAGATGCATATTTTGTGAACATCGTTTTGTGTGTGTGTGTGTGTGTGTGTGTGTGTGTGTGTGTGTGTCGGCCGTTGTAGCCGAGCGGTTCTAGGCGCTTTAGTCCGGAACCGCGCGACTGCTACGGTCTCGAGGTCGAATTCTGCCTCGGGCATGGATGTGTGTGATGTCCTTAGGTTGGTTAGGTTTAAGTAGTTCTAAGTTCTAGGGGACTGATGACCTCAGATGTTAAGTCCCATAGTGCTCAGGGCCATTTGAACCATTTTGTGTGTGTGTGTGTGTTATCATGTCTGATAAAACGCAAAATCAAAGTGGCAGGCCCACGAACCGGGATCTAAAATTCCAAACATATCAAGAAAGGAAGCCGGGAAGCAATTGGAAGTGAACGATGCAACTGTTGTGGCAGTTTGGCAACAGCGAGAAGTTCGGTTGTGACATTGAGCGCTCTGGTTGAAGGAAACCAGTTCCAAACTGTGAAGTGTCCACCGACAAGTTATTATAATCAGAGTATATTAAATACACGTGCAGTGCCAACCAGCACTGTGAAACGAAAGCGCGGCTTGTTCCTTCGGTAGCGTCTCTCGCCGGTCGGTGCTGTGAGTCAGTAGACGGAACTTGCTTCCTCTGTTCACAGCAGGGCGTTGTGAACACACAATTGCATCAACAACAGAAACAAGCAACCACTAAAGGAAGCCAAAAAGAAGTTTAGAAAGGCAATTAAAGTTCAGGTAGAACAAATAAAAGCTTTGTGGTTTGCTGACCATAATACAGGGTGATTCAAAAAGAATACCACAACTTTAAAAATGTGTATTTAATGAAAGAAACATAATATAACCTTCTGTTATACATCATTACAAAGAGTATTTTAAAAGGTTTTTTTTTCACTCAAAAACAAGTTCAGAGATGTTCAATATGGCCCCCTCCAGACACTCGAGCAATATCAGCCGGATACTCCAACTCGTTCCACACTCTCTGTAGCATATCAGGCGTAACAGTTTGGATAGCTGCTGTTATTTCTCGTTTCAAATCATCAATGGTGGCTGGGAGAGGTGGCCGAAACACCATATCCTGAACATACCCCCATAAGAAAAAATCGCAGGGGGTAAGATCAGGGCTTCTTGGAGGCCAGTGATGAAGTGCTCTGTCACGGGCTGCCTGGCGGCCGATCCATCGCCTCGGGTAGTTGACGTTCAGGTAGTTACGGACAGATAAGTGCCAATGTGGTGGCGCTCCATCCTGCGAAATGTGAATTGTTGTGCTTCTTGTTCGAGCTGAGGGAACAGCCAATTCTCTAACATCTCCAGAGAGTGTGGAACGAGTTGGAGTATCGGGTTGATATTGCTCGAGTGTCTGGAGGGGGCCATATTGAACATCTCTGAACTTGTTTTTGAGTGAAAATTTTTAAATACTCTTTGTAATGATGTATAACAGAAGGTTATATTATGTTTCTTTCATTAAATACACATTTTTAAAGTTGTATTCTTTTTGAATCACCCTGTATAATTGTCAGAAATGCAGAAGATCTGGAAGAGCAGATGAACGGAGTAGATTGTGTGTTAAAAAGAGGTTGTAAACTAAAGTAAAATAAGAGTAATGGAATGTAGTCCAATTAAATCAGGAGAGACTGACAGAATTACATTAGGAAATGAGACACTAAAAGCAGTTGATAGGCTTTTCTGTGTGGCAGAAAAATAACTAACGATGGCTGATACAAAATGCAGGATGGGAATAGCGAAGAAAAGCATTTATGAAACAGGGAAATTTGTTAAAATCGAATACGAAATTAAGTGTTAGGAAATGTTTTCTGAAGGCATTTGTCTGAGGTGTAGCCTTGTACGGGAGTGAAACATGGATGATTAGCAGTTCTGATAAGAAAAGAATAAAAGCTTTCCGAATTTGGTGCTACAGAATAACCTTGGAAGTTAGGTAAGATGATCAAATAAATAATGAGGAGCTACTGAACCGCAATGGCGAAGAAAGCAATTTATGGGGAACTCCACTAAAAGGATGGATCAATTGATTGGACACAAACAGAGGCATGAAGGAAGCGTCGGTCTGGTGACGGGAGTAAATTTGAGGGTTAAAATTGTAGGAGGAGGCTAAAGCTTGGCTACACTTAAGCAGGCCGAAATGGATAGCTCTATGAGCAGGTGATAGTAAAGGGCAGCCAGTTTCGGGAGCTCTTTGACAGTCTCCTGCTTCGAGACAGAAGACGTCATGATCCCGGAGGGAAACAATACGGAAATTTTGGTCTGCCTTTAATACGATGACATTAGGCAAGTTAGTATGTGAGAGCATATTTTTTGGTACTGTTCAAGTGTGTAAATTCTTAAGGGACCAAACTGCTGAGGTCATCGGTTCTTAGACTTACACACAACTTAAACTAACTTATGCTAAGAACAACACACACGCCCATGTCCGACGGAGGACTAGAACCTCCGACGGGAGGGGCTGCGCAATCCGTTACATTGCGCCTCAAACCGCGCGTCCACTTCGCGCGGCATTTTGGTACTATCCAACGTTATATCGATTTTAACACCAAAGAAGTAAAACACCATTCAACTATTAGTGTCTAGATATAAGGCGAATAGTTATATTGTTCTATGCAGGCAGCGTACCGTAACTGGAACTACACCATACGCTATGTAAGAAATGTACTTCACTAGAGGACGTTTGTATGGTTTTATTAAAAGTATCTAGTTAAATTAGCCTTGTCATGTGGATCTTCAGTATTTTATTACGATGTTAACAAATCTTCATAAAAACCGTTTTCTTTTTTATGTTTCTTTTATATTAACTATTTAGTGGACCATTTTACCACTATGATAACGGTGACTACGCTAGATTTTAGCTTTCCTCGAATTTCAGATTGGTACGGAAATACATTTTATCAAGATTATCTTCAAAAAATTTTTAATTTTTAGTTCTAATGTGGTGTAACAGTTCTGTATATGACAGTTGTATGAACCCATTAGTGATCTTTTGCATAAGATTTGGTGAATCGCTTCACCACTAATAAATGAATAAAGACCCTGTAAAACAAAATTTGTTGATGCATTTTAAAGGTGACATGCAAATGTACTTGCTGATTTTAATTATTAAAACCTGGGGTGTAAGCTACTGTCTTATTTAAACTGGGTTAGCTATTTTTGTAGTATAGAAGTCGTTAATTTTTACTAATGATGCACACTGAGGCTGCTGGATTTATGTAAACAACAAGCTGTTTCCTTCTGCGTACACGCCCGTAAAGTCATATGGTGAAATGTAGTGCTGCGAGTTGTTTGGGTCGTAACTAGAATGGATCACTGCTATTCGATAACGTGGTGTTTTACTTATTGTGTACATAAGCCTAGTTTGATTCTGTAATATCCTTGTATTTAAGCTCTGAAGATGGCTATTTTTAGCTGAAATCTGGATATACAAGTATAACACCAATGGCATTGCGACTGATTGCTATATTCCTATGCTTCCTTAACAGCAACTGATGGAAGAGTGTGGCACATTGCACTTGGATTCGGGTGATAAAGGACCAAATCCCCATCAACCCATCCAGAATTAGGTTTTCCGTCGTACCGCTGAATCTACTGTGGCAAATTCCGAGATGGTCAATTTGAAACGCACCTGGCCTAGTGCAGCTTCCATTCTTGACTAGTCACGTTCAAACTCCGTTTCTGGCTGGTTTTTCGACAGGACCTTAAAACCTCCTTCCTGCTATCTGTTTATATCCATTCGTTGTTGCGACATGCGTCCCGCCAGTCAAATTCGCAACAAGAGCAGCAGCAGAAATGAGGAAATTGTTACAGTGCCCATATAAAAACCGCCAGTTGCATGTGGAGGATAAAAAAAATCGAAATCGATGCATTCCTCTAACATCAAGAATGCGTCAGACATTAGCTAGCGAGAAAAGGTTTTTATTCCGGTAATATCGGCGAGTTCGGAACTCAGATAAAAGCACAAAAAAAAAAACACTCGCCCAGATCCGTTCCGCAATGACGAGTGGAAACGAGAGAAAAATGTGACAATACGAGCATTCCAGCGGGCGTGATCCGTCCACTCGCAACCCAACGGCGAGATAACAGCCGATCGGGTTGGCACCTCGCCAGCCCCATACATCCGTTGCCGATTGTACTACACCTCCTATCGCACACTGACACGAGTGTGATAGCGCGTGCGCTGCAAATAATTGAGTACGGATGCGGAAATACGTGGAAGACCGTTCGGCGGCGCAAAAACATTTCGATGGTTCTCGCTACGGAAATATTGGGAATCCACTCTGACTGTGGTTGATGCTTTCCGCGATTTTCGTAAACCATTTCAGCTGATTCATTTGTCCACTTTCGACAAGCTGCGTTAGAGATACCTCTTGTATCGTCGTTCCCAGGCGCATTTCACTGGAAAAAAAAAATGCTTCTATAGTTAACGTTTCTCTGCGAACAAACAAATCCACTCCGCCACCCTCAATTTCCTGTAGCGGGGTGAGCTATCCAGTCTCGTTAGAGTAAACAAGTAAGGAAAAACTTGGGAGCCAGAGCAGATTAAATCTTTCACTCGTCATCGGAACGTCAGTTGTTACTAAACTTGGAATGAAAATTCCATGTTGCGATTTATCTCTTCTAAAGTGAAGCAGCTGTTGCTGCTGCTGCTGCTGCTGTTGTTGTTGTTGTCTTCAGTCTGAAGACTAGTTTGATGCAGCTCTCCGTGCTACTCTACCCTGCGTGCAAGCCTCTTCATCTCCAAGTAACTCCTGCAACCTACATCCTTCTAATCTGCTAACTTTATTCATCCTTTGGTCTCCCTCCACGATTTTTACCTCCCCCCTCTTTCCCCCACATACACACTTCCGTCCAATAGTAAATTCGTGGTTCCTTGATGTCTCAGAACGTGTCGTATCAACAGACTCCTCCTTTAATCAAGTTGTGCCGCAAATTTCTTTTCTCACCAATTCTATTCGGTATATCCTCACTAGTTACGTGATCTACCCACCTAATCTTCAGCAATCTTCTGTAGCACCACATTTGAAAAGCTTCTGTTCGCTTCTTGTCTCAATTGTTTATCGTACACGTTTCACTTCCGTACATGGCTGCACTCTAGACAAACAGTTTCAAAAACGACTTCCTAAAACTTAAGTTTTATCAACTTGACTTGATAACAAATTTCTCTTATTCAACAAATTTCTCTTATTCAGAAACGTTTTTCTTGTCATTCCCAGTCTACATTTTATACACTGTTTATTTCCGCCGTCACCAGTTCTTTAGCTTCGCAAATAGCAAATCTCAACTACTGCTTAAGTGTCTCGCTTCCTAATCTCAAAAATTTTTGATGCATTGACCAATAATGAGAGCGACGGGCGATGTGTACACATCTCAAAGCCTGTATAATTTAAATTACTATCTACCGGGATTCAAACGCGGACACTTGGTTTTCACGCAAATTGCTCCACAAGTTCGTTGTTGTTGTTGTGGTCTTCAGTCCAGAGACTGGTTTGATGCAGCTCTCCATGCTACTCTATCCTGTGCAAGCTTCATCTCCCAGTACCTACTGCAACCTACATCCTTCTGAATCTGCTTAGTGTATTCATCTCTTGGTCTCCCTCTACGATTTTTACCCTCCACTCTGCCCTCCAATACTAAATTGGTGATCCCTTGATGCCTCAGAACATGTCCTACCAACCGATCCCTTCTTCTGGTCAAGTTGTGCCACAAACTCCTCTTCTCCCCAATTCTGTTCAATACCTCCTCATTAGTTATGTGATCTATCCATCTAATCTTCAGCATTCTTCTGTAGCACCACATTTCGAAAGCTTCTATTCTCTTCTTGTCCAAACTATTTATCGGCCATGTTTCACTTCCGTACATGGCTACACTCCATACAAATACTTTCAGAAACGACTTCCTGACACTTAAATCTATACTTGATGTTAACAAATTTCTCTTCTTCAGAAACGCTTTCCTTGCCATTGCCAGTCTACATTTTATATCCTCTCTACTTCGACCAGCATCAGTTATTTTGCTCCCCAAATAGCAAAATTCCCTTACTACTTTAAGTGTCTCATTTCCTAATCTAATTCCCTCAGCATCACCCGACTTAATTCGACTACATTCCATTATCCTCGTTTTGATTTTGTTGATGTTCATCTTATATGCTCCTTTCAAGACACTGTCCATTCCGTTCAACTGCTTTTCCAAGTCCTTTGCTGTTTCTGACAGAATTACAATGTCATCGGCGAACCTCAAAGTTTTTATTTCTTCTCCATGGATTTTAATACCTACTCCGAATTTTTCTTTTGTTTCTTTTACTGCTTGCTCAATATACAGATTGAACAACATCGGGGAGAGGCTACAACCCTGTCTCACTCCCTTCCCAACCACTGCTTCCCTTTCATACCCCTCGACTCTTTACAAGTTCATCCGGATGATATTTTTCTTTTCTGCTTTGGATATGCAGCTGGTGGTTGTATCAGCACACGGATGGCAATCGATATCTCGCATACACCTCTTTTTTTTAATTTTCCGAAACAAGACGACGAATGGCAAATGGCATAGCCTTCAACCCTTGGTGGGTACCTAGCTAGTGCACCACTTGCCCTTCCCAACAAAAATGCGTCATCAGCCCGTTTACTAAGTGTAATTCATTTTTGTACTCTCAGTGCCAACATTCTACTACGAATGCTGACTGTCATTTTTAGAAGCAAAATTCTCTTCCCTCTGTTACTGTACAGTTTCGGCTGTGCAGTATTGCTATCAGAATGGTCACAAAGGTGACAGGGACCAAAAGCTCGTCACACCACAGATCATGAGGTTGGCCACATTACTGAACTTGACTATGTGTATCTCGGAATAACTGAAATACAATTGCGGCTCTCTCATCATTACGTTTGGTTTGATCATTTGCGCCCCTTTTAGGTTATCTGTTGGGTATACGACAGTTTTCTGTACCAAATTGCACTCTCACTATTTCGGAGAAAAACAGTTCCACCACTAAGCAGTAAATTTTGTGATCCATAATTACTTGTTGTCTCACACAGCTTTTATTTGTCCGTATCAAAGTCTGCTTCTTAAAGCATTCGTCAACCGCTTGTGGACTAAGGAAATAAATTTAAACAATTACTTAATTATGATTGGCCGACTGCGAAAGAATAATCAAGGAAGGAAGATGGAGGGAAGATGTGGTAAGCGAAAATCTAGAGAGCGGTAAACTTTTTTCCTTTTATTATTTTGTCAGGGGTGTCAGAGAGACACTTTCGAAATGATTTGAAGTTATCTGTGATGTTTGCTGCAAGTCGCTAAAGTACTCACATTCTCAATTACTAGATGAATATAGTCAGGGTAAATTGCACACCCAAAGTTACGCTGCCTCATAACATTTCCATGGTTTCTAACTTTAATATTTGACTTCTTGTCTCTAATATCTTAATGAGTAGATTATGAGACCTTTTTAAATTTTTAAATTCGGTGAAGTATAATATCAATACGTGAACACGAAAATTGAAGTAATGATTTTTAATATTAGTTATACAACAATGAAACTTACATAATTAGAAAGGTACTTTGCCACTGATGTGAACGAAGAAATGGCTCTGAGCACTATGGGACTTAACTGCTGAGGTCATCAGTCCCCCAGAACATAGAACTACTTAAACCTAACTAACCTAAGGACGTCACACACATCCATGCCCGAGGCAGGATTCGAACGTGCGACCGTAGCGGTCGCGCGGTTCCAGACTGTAGCGCCTAGAACCACTCGGCCACCCCGGCCGGCTGTGAACGAAGAAAAAAATCATGTGTATATGTTGCCATTAAGAGTGGTAAAAGGAATTAGATGCTTTCATATTCAGATTTCTGATGATACTTTCTCTATCGCGCATTAAAATCTCCAGTACTTGAACATCGAAAATTGCTGATGAGCTACCAACTTCTGCCATGTGTAAATTGTTGTATTACCAACTTCTGCCCTGTGTGCCGATCACGTGCTATGGTAGAAACGACACACGAAGTAGCAAGGTTTCGTGAAATCGCATTCTAAGTATTTTAATGTTTAAATGTTGCCGATAGTACATTTGCAGTAACACACGCTTGCCCGGCAGCTACAACGCCACAACTTCTACGTCGTTGATGTTGTCAGCAGTGGAAAGCGAAACGGAGTAACGAACCCATCAAGGCCAACTAACGTTGTTTTTTCACATATTTTTTCACTTACTTTCGTCTAAGAGTAAACGGACCCAACTTTTGTATTCGTTTGCCACCGTCACCACAAAATTTGAAGTGTTTCAAATTTTCAGTTTCTTAATTCTGAATAGCTACGGCTTCCTTTATTATACGGAAACTATTGTTTTAGGGTATGCCTCAAAGAAGAACACAGAAGGATCAGACAAAGACGAAGAGCAGGAGAGAGAAAATTTTTTGTAGACAAAATAATAGGAATAGTATGGAGGGTGATAACGACAATCCTATTGCTGTTTTGAAAGATACATTTAAATGTGCACTGTACGTAATTCCAAATAATTATTTTCTGGGACGTTATACATCAACTAGTATGTATTTTTGTGTGTGGAATCCGAATATACCTTTCAAAATGTTCTAGCACGTACCACTTCTGAGTTTTTAAATTTTTTTTTATTTTTCGTATTCAGTATTTCGCTTTTTGCTGTTCTTGCGTTTTGATGTTTCATTGTTTGTTTTTGATTTGCAGAGGAGTGCTAGAAGATCTACAAATCGTCAGTAAATGGTTGGCGTAATAATCCAGTGGTGTGAAAGAGATCCTCAGCGAGTGTTTCCTGTGAAAGATAGAGCAAACTTTTTGTTTTTAAAACTTACACAAAGAAAAATGCCAACTAGTGAATCTCGTTGCTGTCTAAGCCACCCCGACAACTTTTGTTACGTTTGTGGGAAATTCACTCCAAAAGTCCGAAAATAACCAATCACTGATTTGGATACGAAGGCATATAAATTGTATTTTTATTGTCCTGTTGGTGATCAAGATGAAAGTTTCGCAGCTCATATTGCGTGCATAACCGGTACTACAACCTTAACCGAGTGGTTTAAAGGAAAAGGCCGAGCCATGCCATTCGCTGTTCCGATGGTGTGGTGTGAGCCTAAAGACCATTATTCAGACTGTAACTTCTGTCTTACAAATATTTCCGGACATTCAAGCAAAACTAGACATAAATTAAAGTATCCAAATGTATCTTCAGTGCATTTGCCTGTGCCCCACGACGAGGGGTTGCCTGTTCCTGTCCGTAAGTTGAAATCCACGGAACCGGACACCATGTCAAGTGAATCAGAAAGTACTGAACATGCAGAAGAGTACTGCCCTCAATATCATGACACTTCACCTCAGCTCTTAAATCAAAAGAACTGAACTATCTGGTTCGCGGCCTAAAACTTTCGAAACAACAAGCTGAACTCTTGGGGTCGAGACTGCAACAACGGAACCTTCTACCTCCAGGGACAAAAATTTCCTGTTTCAGATCAAGAGGTGTTTCTTTCGCTCAATATTTCGATATGCAGAATTCAGTGTGTGTATGTAGAGATGTCAATGGTCTGATGATGCAGCTAGGTGTACACCATAATCCACAGGAGTGGCGACTATTTATTGACTCCAGTAAAACTAGATTGAAAGCAGTACTACTGCATAATGGCAATGCATTTCCATCGGTACATTTGGCTTACGCAGTAGACATGAAAAAACTTATGAAACCATGGCTTTGCTGCTAGAGGCAATCAAATACAAAGATCATGACTGGCAGCTTTGCTGTGATTTTGAAGTTGTTGCACTCCTTACAGGTTTACAGGCTGGATTCACAAAATAATGCTGCTTCTTGTGCCTTTGGGACAGCCGTGACATCAAGAACCACTATACAGTCAGGAATGGCCTATAAGGAAGTCATATTTGGACTTTTATTGGCATCATGCTCATATATACATAAAAAATAGTATTGATTTTAAACGTTCAGAATGCGTACTTTTGTTTGGCTTAATTGTGTAAATTTTCGCTATTACAATTTTTTATTCTGCTGTGTATCTAGGAAATGTGACATCATAGAGAAAAATTGATTTTACCAGCGTATTCATCATCCCAAAATCAGGTAAATCCACCCATTTACGAACCAGATGCAGAAAAAAAGTTTAAATTTGTTAACTAGTGCTATGAGAATTACAACTGCGGTTCTATGAATTTACAGTGAAAATTTTGTAATGCAGTTCATTTCGCATCTGAGGTGGTTTCACGCGGTACAACGGCATCCACATAGTGTTGTCGTAACGGAAAAATTAATTTGCTTCCGTTAACACGAGGATTTATTTTCCAACGCACTGTATCAAGGACTCACTTCAAATAATTGAACAATTTAAGAGAACTAAATGTATTATTTCAAGAGTACTCGTAGCTAAACTGCAGCATTTGTCATCGGTCATTTCTGAGTCTAAAATTTCAGATACAGTTTTACATGGAGTATATCACTTTAAGATGCATGACTTTTTTTAAATCACAGATCAGGCCCACTGACTCAATTGATCGAATTTTGGCACAAGCGATACTAGTTATATGAAATACTGAATATAAAATTTTTTTGCCCCCGCAAACCGTTAGATAGGCAACGTGCAACTGAGATTATGTGACATTCTTAGCCATCTAGTAACATACGAGGGTACACAAGAAGGTAGCATTATGGTAAAGGAACCGAATATCAATAAACAAACAAATCAAATCTCATTTCATCTCGCCATGATGCTAAACTCAAATTTTCCTTCTCGTCAGGCATATTTGTTCATAGCTTCAGTTTGCCCGTACATCTCCCCCACTCTCCAAACTGCACCGAAGCTATGCTGCTCAGCGTGTCCGCGAAAAGTAAAGTTCCGTGTTCACGTCCCAGTCCCTTGAGCAGTTTTTATCCGTCAGGAAGTTTCGTAAAAGCACACACTCGGCTGCAGAGCGGAAGATTCATTCCGGGATAGTCCCTGTTATACGTTTCGGCTAAGCCTCTTTCCGCCACATTCTTCTCCCTGGGGCTGTTAGTAAAGTGAGGTAAGCAGGAGACCCTCCGTTTGCAACGCACGGGAGAGGTACCGGCACACAACTGTGGCACGGCTGTGGGCCGTTGCAAGAAACCGCGCTGAGAAACAGCGCTGCCCGCAAAACGCAAGGTTCCGCGTTCGAGTTCCGGTTCGGCGCGCACTCTTCAAATGGTTCAAATGGCTCTGAGCACTATGGGACTCAACTGCTGAGGTCATTAGTCCCCTAGAACTTAGAACTAGTTAAACCTAACTAACCTAAGGACATCACAAACATCCATGCCCGAGGCAGGATTCGAACCTGCGACCGTAGCGGTCTTGCGGTTCCAGACTGCAGCGCCTTTAACCGCACGGCCACTTCGGCCGGCGCGCACTCTTAATCTGATGAAACTAGGTTTGCGCCTTCCAATCCCATCTGGGCTGTTGAACTTAACGGCCGGAATTCGCAGCCTCGACATTTCTCAGCAATAAAGTAATACGGTACTCTGTGCGCAATGCGATATCGTTGTTCTGTCTCGGTTGCTCGTACATCCAGAAGGAACAGCTGTGTCTACAACTCCGTCTATGCTCAGTTTCAGCGGCTGAGCTCAAGTCACTGTTCCATACATCGTCACCTTCAGCTGATTGTGCTGTCTGAGGATTGCCTAAGCCTAGGCCGAAACTCGTCTTTTTAATAAAATACCCATTGCGATCTAGACTGTCTTTTCACTGATTTTATATAGATTACAAGATCGCTGTTCCCAAGAATGTTACCAAAAATTTTGAATCTCCGTCTATACTCTGCAAGCCATCTTGCGGTGTGTGGAGGAGGGTACTTTGTGTATCACTGTGACTTCCACCCTTCCCTGTTCTAGTTGGAAAAGTTCGCGGGAACATTGTTGATAATCGTCCATCTTATTTTATTACCATGGTCTTTTCGCGAGATATACGTAGGGGGAAGCAATATATTTGTTGAGTGTGTTAAGAAAGTACGCTGTCCGTATTTTAATAATAACCCACACCATAAAGCACAACGCGTCCCACTGGAGTTGGTTGATCATCTCTTTCACGCTTTCGAGCTTACTAAGTGAACCTGACACGTTCATAGGATTTATCGATCTGGGAAAAGCGTTTGACACATGGTGCAAGATGTTCGAAATTCTGAAAAAAAAGCTATAGGAGAGACGGGTAATATACAATACGTACAGTAGCCAAGTGGGAATAATAAGAGTGGACGACCAAGAACGAAGTGCTCGGATTAAAAAGGGTGTAAGACAAGGATGTAGTCTTTCGCTCCTACTGTTCAATCTGTATATCGACGAAGCAATGATGGAAATAAAAGAAAGGTTCAGGAGTGGAATTAAAACTCAAGGTGAAATGATACCAATGATACGATTCGCTGATGACATTGCTGCGCTGAGTGAGAGTGAAGAAGCATTACACGATATGCTCAATGGGATCAACAGTCTAATGAGTACATATATGAACTGAGAGTAAATCGAAGAAAGCCGAAAGTAATGAGAAGTAGCAGAAATGAGAACAGCGAGAAACTTAACATGAGGATTGATGGTAATGAAGTAGATGAAGTTAAGGAAGTCTGCTACCTAGCAAGCAAAATGAGCAACGACGGACGGATATAAGATACGGAATGAGGTGGTTGAGTGCAGAATCTGTGAGGGAAGGAATATGTGGAAAACCCTGAGAAGTAGAAGGGACAGAATGATAGGTCATCTGTCAAGACATCAGGGAATTACTTTCATGGTACTAGAGGGAGCTGCAGAGTGAAAAGCTGCAGAGGAAGATTCAGACTGGAATACATCCCGGAAATAACTGGGAACGTACGTTGCAAGTGCTACTCTGATATGAAGAGGTTGGCACGAAAGAGAAATTCGTGGCGGGCCGCATCAAAACAGTCGGAAGACTGATGACTCAAAAAAACATATGGACTTTGTTTCCTGAGCATTCTTTCAATGAATCTCAGCTTCGCTCTGACTTACGATTAAAGTTATGTGGTCCTTCCATTTCAAATCGCTCTGCACGCGTACTATTAGACATATATGGAAGTAACTGTTTCACTGATTGTTCTGCAGTCGTGTAATAATACAGTAAAGGGTCTGTCTATGTATTCGCTAGACGTTACCATGTTTATGCCGAGTGTTATTGCCACACCCTGCACCAAGCGCCGCTACTCTGCACGTCTTCCCACAATTCGCTACAAGTTTATAAAGTCGCGACTTCTCTACACACAACAGCGTCATCCGCGAAAAGCCTCATCGAACTTCCGACGATTTCTACTAGGTAATTCGTATATATTGTGAAACGTAATGGTCCTATAATTCTCCCCTGGGGCACGCCAGAGGTTACTTTTACGTCTGAAGAGCTCTCCGTTCAGAATGACATCCTGTGTTCTGTTTGCTGAAACGCTTCAGCCCAGTCACAAAATTGCTCTGATATTCCATACGCTCATATTTTGTTCATTAGGCGGCAGTGCGGAACTGCCGAATACCTTCAGAAAGTCAAGCAACACGGTACGACCGTTAGAACACGGAGGTTTAGGAAAATTTGGAAATTTGTGCTAAGTTCTATGTGACGAAACTGCTGAGGTCATCGGTCCCTAGGCTAACACACTACTTAATCTAACTTAAACTAACGCTAAGGAACAGCGCCCACGCCCATGCCCAAGGGAGGACTCGAACCTCCGACGGGATAGCCGCGCGAACGATGGCAAGGCGCCCTACACCGCACGGCTACCCCGCGCGGCCACAGAGGTTTACATTTACATCGTAAATGAAATGTAGAATCAAATGCGTCTGTTCTTAATTGCAAAAAGACATCTGATATTTATAGACTACAGCGCCGTCTACCACAATGGGAAACAATGGTTTTTTATGTAGAATACAAATATGCAATAAAAAAGGGTGTTCCCATTCGAAAATACAAAGTTTACTCCGTCCACGAAGGAGGGGTTGTTATGGGGGTTGTTTGAGGGAGGAGACTAAACAGCGGGGTCATCGGTCTCATCGGATTGGGGAAGAATGGGGAAGTAAGTCAGCCGTGCCCTTTCAAAGGAACCAACCCGGCATTTGCCTGGAGCGATTTAGGGAAATCACGGAAAACGTAAATCAGGACGGCCGGACGCGGGATTGAACCATCGTCCTCCCTCGCTCGGTGAGGGGTTGTTAGGAGACGGCCCGTTGTAGCAGAGCCAAACGTCCCCTTTAATAAATTAACTTCTCATTCAGAAATTTTTTTTCGTACGATGCGTCTTTTCCAGTTATTTTGTTGTCTCGGGTCAAAACAAATATTCTGTACATCGTCCATTACACGTGGCGTTTCTAGAATCTCAAGATTTCTCTTTTCCAATTTTATACAGTAACTTCTACCACGATTTTATTCCCTTTGTTTTTAAAAGAGTGAAAAAAGGTAAGGTTACATAAAATCGTTAATAATACAAAAACCAGATATAATTATAATCATTAATTTGAACAATACAGGTGCTAGAACATACTACAAGATCAGGTTTTAAGATATAATGCTGAATACACGCCACATTATCAGTCAGTTGCCGGCAGTCAGTATGCGCACTAGTGTTTGTTTCAGTGCGCCTACAGCACGCCTTTTCGCTCATAAAAAAAACGAGTAAAAAGCTCTCTTCAGTGCTAAAATACTGAATGGTGTATTTTTACTGTTGTATCAAGTTAAAACGTGAAATGAAACATCTGCTGCGATGTCGGGAAAAAGTGGGTTCACTTTGTCAATAAAAAACCTGAGGCCTGAGATCATGTCCTAACAAAACGACGAGCACTGTATTAAGGACAAACAAAGAGATGAGTTCTTTATATCATTATTCATTGAGCATTCAAGTAAACAATTTCTCTTTCCTTGAACTATAAAGATATATTACGCTAGCAATTTGTAGTGCTAGAAGAGTACGTTAACTGGAAACAAAACTGTAAGTGTTTTTCGCGTAATTTTGGAATAAGTTCATCGTGTAGTGTAAACTGGTTGAGGCGACTGTAACAGCAGATAGGCTACGAAATATGAGTGGCCAGGAAGTGATAATTTACGAAATTTTAACAACCTACTGCATCTGTCGATTCGAAGTGGGGAAGAGCTGGACAAAGTGGCCGGGCAACGGTATTCCAATTTTTTACGCTGAGTAACATTAGACAAAAATGCATAGAAATGAGTGATTATAACGTCCAACTATCGAACTAAAATATGGAGTAGTTTAAATACCTTAAGATCAAACTAAGTACTTAACAATTCAGTTTTCACGAAGTGTCAAAGTGGCCGCCTTGCCCGACATTAGCGGGCAAAATGACCACTGGTTTTTAAATAAAAAATAAGGGACAAAAACTGTTTCAATAAAAAACTAAATAAATTCTATTACAAAGCATGATTCGAATTAAATTATTTAAACTTTTTTCATAAAAAGCCAATTTGTGTTCCTCAACACTGTACCGAGTTCGTGGTCCCAGAGGGAGCAAAATGGTTCAAATGGCTCTGAGCACTATGGGACTTAACATCTGTAGTCATCAGTCCCCTAGAACTTAGGACTACTTAAACCTAACTAACCTAAGGACATCACACACATCCATGCCCGAGGCAGAATTCGAACCTGCGACCGTAGCAGTCGCGCGGTTCCAGACTGTAGCGCCTAGAACCGCTAGACCACCGCGGCCGGCCCAGAGGGAGCACAATGGCAGCAAATCCACTGCTCTTCTGGCCTTGAATTTTGAAAATTTTTCTTCGCAGTACATGGGCTCTGTTGTCTCTATCATTGTTGTCAAAAACAGCTCTTCTAGAGTAGCATTTTCTATTCTTCGCACTCTGTTCTCCGCTGCTTTCCGTTTTCCTTCTTTTTACTTGCTTTTTCTTCTCTTTGTTTATTTGCCGCCTCTAGGTTACTGTTGGAAGGACTTGCTGAAGATATCACCACGGAGTCTTTCGCCTGTTAAGTTTTTCTCCTACACAAAGTGCCCACTTTGCCCGCGGTGACGGCATTACGCAAAAGCTATAGACTCCCTAAATGACAATACCGAAATTCTAATATCTAAAGTTCAAATGGTTCTAAGAACTATGTGACTTAACATCTGAAGTCATCAGTCCTCTAGACTTAGAAGTACTTAAACCTAACTAACATAACGACACCACACACATACATGGCCAAGGCAGGATTAGAACCTGCGACCGTCGCAGTCGCGCGGTTCCAGACTGAAGCGCCTAGAACCACTCGGCCACCGCGGCCGGCAAATCAGACCAACTAGATATTTTGTCTGAGACATCTGGTATCACCCTAAAGTCAATCATCATCTTCCTGTTCACCACAGAATCATCGGCAAACTATCGCACATGCTGACCATCAAGCATCTAGGCAACTTGGTACCTCGATCAACATTGCATCGTGTAGTTCACCAGCGTCTTCGTACGTGTGCTTACAAAGTGCAAATTGTGCAAAACCTGACGCCGAACGATAAACAACGGCCGGCCGCTGTGGCCGAGCAGTTCGAGGCGCTTCAGTCCAGAACCGCGCTGCTGCTACGGTCGGTCCTTGGCCGTGGATGTGTGTGATGTCCTTATGTTAGTTAGGTTTAAGTAGTTCTAAGTCTAGGGGACTAATGACGTCAGATGTTAAGTCCCATAGTGCTTAGAGCCATTTGAAGCATTTAAACTTTAGTTATTAGAATTTCAGTGTTGCCGTTCATGACCACTTACTTTACATCAGGATAACTAAAATCCACAAAAATTATTATAACTCTCTCCATAGAGAATAAGTTAAGGCAACCTCGCGCAGTGACATCCGCTTATATCCTCCAGGATCCCAATGGCCACTTTGCCCGACTCCCGCCTAAAATTTAATTTTGAACTAATTTTTTTTTGTTTGGACCTAAAGCCTTTTACTGCAGCTTCTTTTGAGTGGCCTCCATAAAACAGGTCGATATCACTGGGCAGCAGAGAGTGGTTTCTCCCTGTAGCTGTTTAATTGGTAAACACGGATGACGGCAGCTGTGGAGACGAGACGAGAAGCAGCGCTATAAACGCGACAGAGGGAGGGGTAAAGAGCGGGGAGCGCAGAGCTGGCTCGGCCCCCGGGAGCCAAGGTCAACAGCCGCGGCCCACGCAATACCATCCATGCCCCGCCGTCGTAAAGCCGGCCCGTGGCTCCCGCCAGCGTGCGCGATGGCGGTCATCAGGGGACGTGACGGGACGGCATGAGAAGAGACGGGGGCGGCAGGGGCAGTACTTCGCCCACGACAGGCCGCAGCCGACGGCGTCGTAAAAGCGACAGTCAAACCAGCTCCCCTGCCGCCCACACGAAGCCTGATTCCCGTCCCCCGAGGCACGTAACACGGGAGCCGACAGTATTTGCTCTTCATATCTTCCCAGAGTACGCCCGACAGATGGTGTGTCAGACTCGGCAGCGGAAATTTCTGCCTAAGTGAAAAACAGTTTTTAAACGTGGCATGTGTTCCAAAGAATGTCAGTGGCGTCTTCGGAAGCTTCAGATAGTGCCATCTATTAAAAGTTTGTCCCCGTGGCATGAATTCATAATGAACTAACCTTTCAAAGTCAAATAAAACAGCATGGCTTTGAGATTTGACATCACCTGGCGAACTTTTTTTTGGTCTTGCAAAACCTTTACCGACCCATTGCGAAGACTGAACCTTGGTCTCATAACCGCAGACCCAGGTCTCGTAACCAGTTATGATTATCTTAAGGAATGTCTCGTTCTCATTTGCGCGAAACAAAAGCTCTTTACAGATTGCAAGCGAAGGTCTTTTTGGTCTTATCTCATGAGCTGTGGGACGAACTTGGCGGCATTCCTCGATGATGTGCCAGGATTTCATGACGTGATCCAACTGTAATGTTACACTCTTCTGCAGTCTCTCGGACAGTCAGTCTTCGATTAGGACGCACAATTTCGTTGAGGTTCCTGACATAACGGTCGTTCGTAGATGTCGAAGGACATCCTGAACAAAGGTCATCTTTGACTCCCGTTCGGCCATTTTTAAACCGTGTCAACCATTCAGAACACAGAGTACGGCTTAAGCACTCATCGCTGTAGCCTACTGCATCATTTGGTGTGTCACTGTAAGGGTTTTCTTAAGTTTCACGAAAAATTTCATGCAGACGCGTTGCTGCTCTAATTCTGGCATCTCGAGATTCGCAAAATGTTCGACACAAATTTCTACTCAATATACCAATGAACAATAACTAACAGACATACAGTGGCAGCTGTGTTGGATTTGAGCGAGGGGTGGTTCCATGAGAGCGTGCTACTCATTTGGTACCACATGAGATACTGCGTGACATCTCAAAGAATGCTTCAAATGGCTCTGAGCACTATGCGACTTAACTACTGAGGTCATCAGTCGCCTAGAACTTCGAACTAATTAAACCTAACTAATATAAGGACATCACACACATCCATGCCCGAGGCAGGATTCGAACCTGCGACCGTAGCGGTCGCTCGGTTCCAGACTGTAGCGCCTAGAACCGCACGGCCACTCCGGCCGGCCGTGACATCTCACAGTCTATGTCAGTTTTGTTATATGGTGTTGATGCAATGAACCTGCGACGTAGTAATATACATCCTGTACAAATTTAACAGCAAGAGTGGGCAAAAAAGAATACCTACAGTTATGTATAACGATGTTTAACCCTTATGTGTGTAATTCGACGTATAATCTTCACGTTTATTCCGTTTATTCATGATGTTTTAAAAAGAAGTCACGTAAGATTTTATGTGTAACGATGTGTAACCCTGTGTAGGTAATTCGATGGGTAATCCTCACGTTTATCTATGGTAGTTTAAGAATAAGTCACGTAAGATTTTATAGCACACTTCATAATTGTGCAACGAGGGCATACTCTTTGCTTCCTAGTACAGTCGCTGGACTGCAATGGCGCTCCACACATAGCAATGCAACATCTGTAATCCGTTTACGCGCCAAAACGGTTATTAGTAGCCTGCAAACAGTAATCTGCAGCTGTGGTCTAATGCATTTGTGACTAGTGATGGGTTCAAGAACATGTGCACTTACAGATTACGTTGTTTTACGATGTTTGAATACGTGTGCTCGCATTGTTTAACAACGTCGCGAATGTATTTAACAGTATTGACAACAGCGTACAAAAGTTTCAACTTACATTACGTTGACATGGCTTAAAGCCATAATATGTAAGTAACATGGCTATACATTTAAAATATCTCGTATAATCTGCACAACGTCGAGATACATAATGAATCTGCAAAACAATTTTTTAAACATTCTGTATTTTTCACAAGGGAACCTCCCCATCGCACCCCCCTCAGATTTAGTTATAAGTTGGCACAGTGGATAGGCCTTGAAAAACTGAAAACAGATCAATTGAGAAAACAGGAAGAAGTTGTGTGTAACTGTGAAAAAATAAGCAAAATACACAAACTGAGTAGTTCATGGGAAGATAGGCAACATCATGGACAGTGGGACCGCAGGAGCGTCGTGGTCTCGTGGTAACGTGAGCAGCTGCGGAACGAAAGGTCCTTGGTTCAAATCTTCCATCGAGTGAAAAGTTTATTTTTTATTTTCAGTTTATGTGACAAACTCTTATGTTTTCATCACTTTTTTGGGAGTGATTATCACATCCACAAGAAAACCTAAATCGGGCAAGGTAGAAGAATCTTTTTACCCATTCGCCAAGTGTACAAGTTAGGTGGGTCGACAACATATTCCTGTCATGTGACGTACATGCCATCACCAGTGTCGTATAGAATATATCAGACGTGTTTTCCTGTGGAGGAATCGGTTGACCTATGACCTTGCGATCAAATGTTTTCGGTTCCCATTGGAGAGGCACGTCCTTTCGTCTACTAATCGCACGGTTTTGCGATGCGGTCGCAAAACACAGACGCTAAACTTATGACAGTGAACAGAGACGTCAATGAACGAACGGACAGATAATAACTATGCAAAAATAAAGAAATTTTCACTCGAGGGAAGACCAGAACCAAGGACCTCTCGTTCAGCAGCCGCTATACATTTAAAATATCTCCATGGGACCATAGCGCTCCTGAGCTCACAATCTCCGTGATGTTGCCAATGTGGCCCATGGACTACTCAGTTTGTATATTTTGCTTATTCTTTCACAGTTCCACACAACTTCTTCCTGTTTTCTCAATTGATCTGTGTTCAGTTTATCAAGGCCTATCCACTGTGCCAACTTATAACTAAATCTGAGGGGGGTGCGATGGGGAGGTTCCCTTGTCAGTAGCAATTGATAATGGCGTAACGCCGAAACTGCAATACTGTAATAAAAACTTCTAACAGTCACTGGCGCGAAGATGATATTTTATGACTGAATCCCAGCTACAACAAGGTAGTTCATGCTGCCTTCTGTTTGCCAGAAACTCTTGAATCCAGTCAGACAGCTGGTCAAATATGTCACGCCCCCGTATTTTGTTCATTACGGGGCAGCGCCGAGCTGTACAGAACGCCTTGCGGAAGTCGAGCAACACGGCACCAGTCTCGGTGCAGGGAATCGGCAGCTTCACACAATTTCAGATCGCTGTTTATTTGCATGCTCGAAAAGCCACACAGTTCAACTCACCCATATGGATTCCCGCGAGCGCCCAGCTCCGCACTCACCTGAAACAGAAACGGTCGATTTCAATTAAAATACGCAACACAAAGCTTTTCTTGGGTGATCGCCTTGACGGCGAACAGTACCAGCCCAGTAATGAAGGTATGTTCCGCACAACTATGGTGCCCACACCACAAAACATCCAATGTTGATTCGTGTACTGGAGATTCCTAGTCTCCAGAAAAGTCTTAATATGTGGACATAAAACATCCTGCAGAATTCTACAACATACCGACGTCAGAGAGATAAGCCTATAATTTTGTGCCTCTGTTTGACGACCCTTCTACGTCTACGTGATTACTCTGCTATTCACAATAAAGTGCCTGGCAGAGGGTTCAATGAACCACCATCAAGCTGTCTCTCTACCGTTCCACTCTCGAACGGGGCGCGTGAAAAACGAGCACTTAAATTTTTCTGTGCGAGCCCTGATTTCTCTTATTTTATCGTGATGATCATTTCTCCCTGTGTAGGTGGGTGCTGACAGAATGTTTTCGCAATCGGAGGAGAAAACTAGTGATTGAAATTTCATGAGAAGATCCCGTCGCAACGAAAAACGCCTTTAATGATTGCCACTCAAATTGACTTATCTTGTCTGTGACACTATCTCCCCTACTTCGCGATAATACAAAACGAGCTGCCCTTCTTTGTACTTTTTCGATGCCATCCGTCAGTCCCACCTGATTCGGATCCCACACCCCACAGCTATACTCCAGAATAGGGTGGACAAGCGTGGTGAAAGCAGTCTCTTTAGTAGACCTGTTGCACCTTCTAACTGTTCTGCCAATGAATCGCAGTCTTTGGTTTGCTCTACCCACAATATTATCTATGTGATCGTTCCAATTTAGGTTATTTGTAATTGTAATCCATAAGTAATTAGTCGAATTTACAGCCTTCAGATTTGTGTGACTTATCGCGTAATCGAAATTTAGCTGATTTCTTTTAGTACTCACGTCAATGACTTCACACTTTTCCTTATTCAGGGTCAATTGCCACTTTTCGCACCATACAGATATCTTATCTAAATCATTTTGCAAATTGTTTTGATCATCTGATGACTTTACAAGACTGTAAATGACAGAATCATCTGCAAACAATCTAAGACGGCTACTGAAATTGTCTCTTCTTGAAAACGCGAATGACCTGCACCATTTTCCAATCATTAGGAACGCTTCGCTCCTCCAAAGGCTACAGTACAATGCTTCTACAACAGGAGCAAGTTATTTTGTGTAGTTTATGTAGCATCGTACAGGTATCCGGCCATTCCTCTGTTGAGAGATTTCCGTTGCTGTTCTATTCCATGGTCACTTATTTCGATGCCTTATGTCAGAAATCCCACAAGCGCAACATAGAGTACGGAGGCCGCATGATACCAGGTGATCAAATCGTCTGCATGAACAGTAATGCAGGTGTGTGACCGCCTCCATTGTCGAGCGAAATCATGTGGTAACACCGGTGAACCGTGCTCTCTCCCAACTACGCGTTTTCGTGAACTTCGTTGTCTAACTGTGTTTGGTTTCCCGCCCTTGTCGTCGTTACGTCGTCGTTCTTCTTCCTTCTACATGTGGCAGCAGTGATGTGTATCCATATTTGCGCCGTGTGCCATCTTTGGTTTGGTGCATATAGTTTCCGGCAACGGGGTCTGGAGGTAGTCGGTCGGCTGTTGCGGACGAGGGAAGTTCTCCGCGTGGTGCAGTCGGCTGGGGCCGATGGCAGCCCCTGCGCAGTGTCGGAATGTGTGTGGAGCTGTCCTATCGCTACGAGCTTCGTGGTTCGCCGACCAAGGTTGGTTTGAACTACCCAAGCCACGTCTATTCATGTTGTGGTGGTTCGTTTAGGTGGTTTGCCGTTGGGGAGGTTTTCCATTGAGCAACATCGAGTGGTTCCACTGCTGAGATTTAGCCGCCATGCGGTTCAATTAACTTTCTGGTCGACTACGATTTGAGTGCACCAGTGGAATTTTCTGTCTTGTTGCCGTTAGTGTTCTGGTTACCTCCCCTGGGCACTAACGTAATTTCAGGCAGCGTCCTTTCCTCGCCTGTTGTCGCTGTCCAACATGGTGCGTAATTTTGACAGCTAATACATACTCCATTGTGGATTATCACGTTTGTAACATTGCCGGTTTGAGTTCTCATATGCTGATTGAGAAGCGAGTCGTTGCGTCGGTTGGTCCGTGCCTGTCGCCTGGTTGGGTTCCGACGGTTCAAGTATAGTTGGGCTCACCACCTGTCTCACCTAAGTGAGCGAGGGCAGACCAACCTCAAAAATGGTTCAAATGGCTCTGAGCACTATGGGACGTAACTGCTGTGGTCATCAGTCCCCTAGAACTTAGAACTACTTAAACCTAACTAACCTAAGGACATCACACACATCCATGCCCGAGGCAGGATTCGAACCTGTGACCGTAGCAGTCCCGCGGTTCCGGACTGCAGCGCCTAGAACCCCACGGCCACCGCAGCCGGCCAGACCAACCTCCCTGGAGGCTTTCTGAGTGCCACCGGTGTTTATCTGTTGTCAGCTATTTTAACTTTTAGGCTTATGGTTGTTTTGTTTTCTTAAAATTTTGGAAAATTAATTTTTAAATTTATCTTTCAAGCTTAAACACTGTAGCCCCCTGCCTTTAAAGATTATGGTAATATAATTTAAAGATTTTGAATTTTGATTGTGGCCCTCAGCCATTGGTATTACACCTTGCATATGTTGTTTCATTAAATTATTTTATTGTTATCTTACTTGAATGTTAAGATTCAAACTGGTTTAAATGGCTCTGAGCACAATGGGACTTACCTTCGAAGGTCATCAGTCCCCTAGAACTTAGAACTACTTAAACCTAACTAACCTAAGGACATCACACACATCCATGCCCGAGGCAGAATTCGAACCTGCGACCGTAGCGGTCGCGCGGTTCCAGACTTTAGCGCCTAGAACCGCTCGGCCACCTCGGCCGGCGGATTTTAAGATTTCTTGTTGTTAAACATGCTGGCCTTCTGCCTTTAAAGGTCTATGGTAATATATTCTGAAGTGCTGAAATTTAATTGTGGCCCTCAGCGATTTATGTTGCACCTTACATATCTTGCTTTTTTGAGTTTTAAATTATTTTATTGCTATCTTAATTGAATTTTTGATATTTTAAGATTCTTGTTGGGCTTCCGCCTTTAAAGTTCTATGGTAATATACTCTAAAATTTTCGAATTTCATTGGGCCCCTCAGCCATTTGTATTGTACCTTGCGTATGTTGTTTTTTGAATTATTTTATTGCTATCTTAACTGGATTTTTATCTTGTTAAGATTTCTTGTGGGAGGCCTTCAGCCGTGAAAGAGTTGCATTCGGTAAAGATTCGGCTATGTGCCGCTTCGCTTGTATAGGTTATTAAATTACAATAAATGACAATTAGAAGCAGAAACTGACCTCAACCCTTGGCCCTTTCCACAACCGCATTATCTGTTCTGCCCAGCAGGTTTAGCGGGCGTTTAAACCGCAGTCATGCCGAACAGCTGCAGAGGCATTATGAGTTATTGTACACCACACGTTTCGTGTGTCAACACCACTGAAGGTAAAAGGTATTAAGATTAGATAGCCGGGCAGGTCAACACATTGGAACTCACCGCATGCACCATACTCTTGGAAAGCTGTTGTCCCAAAAGCGACATACAGTGTGATCCGCTTGAGATGTCATAAAAGTAAAGCACAGAATACAGGAAACTATGCAAATTTATTGCTTGTTAACGGTACATACACGTGTAGGTTACTAAGGGGTTTGTGCCTGAAGTTTGTGTTACAGCACATTAGCACTCAACATGTGCGCCGTTGCAGAACATCAGACCTTGCGTCCATGTGCATTTTTGCAGTGATTTGCTGAAACGCCGATGTAATGTCTCCGTAAGTCGGCCAGATTCTGTGGGCTTTATGCACACACTGTTGACGTAGACCCAAACAAAAAAATCTGTAGGCGCTAGGTCGGGGCTATTAGGAAGGAAGGTAGGAAGAAAGATTGGGTTTAGCGTGCCGTCGACATCGAGGTCATGGGGCTATTACGTGGCCATAGGATAGACACCACGGCCGCCCCAGCGATCGTTTAATATCTGGTTTAATTGCTCCCCCCTACGAGAGGCCAATGTGATGGAATGCCGTCCTGTTGACAGATAATGGCGTCCAGTATGTAATCGAGGGGCCACATACTGATCGATCATTTCAATCCGTACAATATTTTTCTGACGTCTGCTGTTTGCGCTGTGAATTACGCGCTGTTGGCTTGGCTCCCAGAGTAAGGTCAGTCATTGTTAACTCCCATCATTTTCACGTGGATTACAGAAAATTGCTCAAAAGTACATTAACTCAACATACACAACGCTATACTCTTGTGACATCTCAAACGATTTCCCTGTACATCCGACCAAAAGTGCGCTGGAGCACTGTCTTGTATGTACCATATGGCGCGGCGAGTTACTGCAGGCACTTCTGAACTCACATATATACTCCACACGACAGTTTCTAGTCTGTAGCGCAGCATACTTCGAGCACCATTAGCACTTCCACCCTTCCACGTTACGGTCGCGAATAGGGCGCGGGAATAACGACTGTTGGGAAAAGTTTCCGTGAGAGCTCCAACGTCTCTAACTTCACCTTCATGGTCTTACCGCGAGGTGTACGTAAGAGGACGTAACTGATTGACTCTTCTACGAATGTACGGTCTCGGAATTTTAACAGTGAACCATACCGTGGTACACAACACATCTGTCACTGGAATTAGGTATCTTCGTTGCGCTTTCGCGCTTGTAAAGAAACGCTAAGATCTTCTTTGGATCTCTTCTATTTCCCCTCACTGTCCTATCTGGAAAGGATCCCAGATTGACGCAAGTATCGGTCAAACGAGGGATCTTTCATGAGTGTATTATACTTCCTGATGGTTTTTTTCAATAAAACTCAGGTTGGTATCTGCCTTACCTGTGATACGTTTTATGTCGTCGTTCCACCTGAAATCGCACCGTATGCATACCCCTCATCTTTAACGAATGTGACTGCTTCCAGGGACTATTCAGAAATCGTGTAATCATACAATGTCTTCAAATGTTACAAGCAGGACATCACTCAAGAACATAAAGTACAATGATCCATTAGAGTCGTCAGTGTAGTATGCCATTACCCAGGTCAAACCTGCCCCCCCCCCCCCCCCCACACACACACACACAGAGACAGAGAGAGACAGAGAGAGAGAGAGAGAGAGAGAGAGAGAGAGAGAGGGGGGAGGGAGTCCTCATTAATTGTAAAATGACAGAACTCTGGTGAGTAATACATAGTACCACGTTCTGGAGAAGTATGTCCCTCACTACCAACGGAATGTGAAACATAAGTTCTCCCGAACACTTGGTCTTGTTTCGATTCTAATATTGTCCCATGTCTTTTGATTCGTAATGTTGGCAAATTTTTATAACGCTCTGAATATGTAACGTAGAACCCACACTGGGTTCATAAGGGTAGCACTCAGAAGGAAACTCTTGAGTGCGAGGTTGCAAAATGCTAATGATGTTTACGCATTCGACACGCTACATATTGCCTACTATGCAACCTGCAACCACAACATTGGCTGCTAATGGCAGCAGGGGCTGTGACTGGACGTATCCAATGATGAACACAGTATGAGGCAACGGAGCGCAGTTATACTCCTTTGTCGACTAGTAACTCACAACAGTACTACAGTGCTCGTGGTGTTGATACAAAGCAGAGCAATGGCAACGATAAACAAAGCAAACATTGCATTATATCTAGGACATCAGCTGCCGAAGCTGACATTTCGTCAGAAAGAAAGCCAAGAAATTTAGCAGACTGAGAAAGAAGTTGCAAATGAAATATAGCATTTCTGCAAGATGAGTCAGTGGAATGTGTTGTGTTGTATACCCTCGACTGTGCAGACGATCTACATGAGCAGTACAATGATGATACGTACTTAACAAGTAGAAGTGATACTAAAACAGGTGTCGAGCCGTGTACTTCATCATCCTTGTCGGACAGGGAGCCACAAATCCAGTCTGCAGCTAAACATAGTAAAGGAAAATCATTGTCCTAGGAGCTGAACTAAACATAATTACGTACACGAAACATCGTGCGCAGCAAATAAAACACAAAAAAAGAACAGATTTCAAATAAGACAGTGGCAACATGATCGTGTAGTCAAGAGAGGACAATGCGCACTAGAAATCTACTCTGTAGGAATCAGCATGGGTTTCGAGAAAGGCGATCGTGTGAAACCCAGCTCGCGCTGTTCGTCCACGAGACTCAGAGGGCCATAGACACGGGTTCCCAGGTAGATGCCGTGTTTCTTGACTTCCGCAAGGCGTTCGATACAGTTCCCCACAGTCGTTTGAACAAAGTAAGAGCATATCGACTATCACACCAAGTGTGTGATTGGATTGAAGAGTTCCAAGATAACAGAACGCAGCATGTCATTCTCAATGGAGAAAAGTCTTCCGAAGTACCGGTAAGAGTGATTTCAGGTGTGCCGCAGGGGAGTGTCGTAGGACCCGTTGCTATTCACAATATATATAAATGACCTTGTGGATAGCATCGGAAGTTCACTGAGGCTTTTTTCGGATGATGCTGTAGTATATCGAGAGATTGTAACAATGGAAAATTGTACTGAAGTGCAAGAGGATCTGCAACGAATTGACGCATGGTGCAGGGATTGGCAATTCAATCTCAATGTAGACAAGTGTAATGTGCTGCGAATACACAGAAAGAATGATCCTCTATCATTTAGCTACAATATAGCAGGTCAGCAACTGGAAGCAGTTAATTCCATAAGTTATCTGGGAGTAGACATTAGGAGTGATCTAAAACGGAATGACCATATAAAATTAATCGTCGGTAAAGCAGATGCCAGACTGAGATTCACTGGAAGAATCCTAAGGAAATGCAGTCCGAAAACAAAGGAAGTAGGTTACAGTGCACCTGTTCGCCCACTGCTTGAATACTACTCACCGGTGTGGGATCCGTACCAGATAGGGTTTATAGAAGAGAGAGAGAGGAGATCCAACGGAGAGCAGCGCGCTTCGTTACAGTATCATTTAGTAATCGCGAAAGCGTTACGGAGATGATAGATAAGCTCCAGTGGAGAACTCTGCAAGAGAGACGCTCAGTAGCTCAGTACGGGAGTTTGTTGAAGTTTCGAGCACATACCTTCACCGAGGAGTCAAGCAGTATATTGCTCCCTGCTACGTATATCTCGCGAAGACACCATGAGGATAAAATCAGAGAGATTAAGAGACCACACAGAGGCATACCGACAGTCTTTCTTTCCACGAACAATACGAGACTGGAATAGAAGGGAGAAGCGATAGAGGTACTCAAGGTACCCTTCGCCACACACCGTCAGGTGGCTTGCGGAGTATGGATGTAGATGTTACAAAATCTAGTGTTTGCGCTTTCAGGGATGGTCCATACAATTTACAAGATGTGCATGATAGTGGCATACTAAGTTAGCCACATCAAATTGAACGCGACACAGATTACAGTGATTTCAAGGGAGGCAGAAGATGGTTGCATAGCTACACACAGTGTTTCAGAAATCGAAGACGTCAAGATAACTAAATTTCAAACAAAGTGCCAACTTCACGCCGCGCAGCAAACTGGGGAATGGGCCCGAAAATTTGTCGTGGAGATTAATAAACTTAACCCACAGCCAACGAAGAATTTGTTTTCAACTTCAACCAAACAGGATTTGAATAGGAAATGCATATGAAAGGAACCCTGAAAATAAGAGATACCAAGAGTGTTTTGTCAACACCAGCTAACATAAATGCCTTCACGCATTCTTGTACAATTATGCCGACTGTTTACATGTGTAGTAAATTGGCTGGCAAGTTATTTATCTTGCTGCAAGATGTTGGAGGTGCTCTGCCCCTTTCGATTGGTTCTCCTGTGCGTGATCTTACAAGGGCAGTAGGAAATATTTTGTCACGACAAACAAGAGGGGGACAATGGGTGTGAGACAACTACGACTATGGTACGAGCACTGCTTTTGGCCAATAGCTGATCAAAATAACCCGATTTTGCTTGATTGCTGGTCTGCGCACGAAAATCATACCCCTTTAGAACTAGGTATCCCTCTTGAAAAGTGTGGGATATTGCGATTCATACTACCCGGAACAATAGCACAAAATTCAGCCTCTGGATATTTGTTCCTTCTGTGCCTATAAATCATGTTATCGCCCTACATGAAACACCTCTATAAAAGGAGAGCCAGTTTCACGATGAGCCCCACGACAGACCGTTTCACTTTCGGTTGGATGCCATCATAATCCACCAGTTCTCATCAGTCTGTTACTCCGATATGATTCTATACGCACTCTTGAAGAACAAATAGCTAGCTGAACGTCCTGCACGCTTTCGATCTTAGTGGTGGGAACGTTTGTGATCACTGTGGCGCGACATTTTTCATTCGGTGTCCATGATGCAAGTTAACGGTTTGTTATGACAATTCTTGAATGTCGACGATGTCCATTTTGTGACGTGTAACACGTACACCACAGAGAAGGCTGATCTCTGCGCCTCCCGCACAATCTTTTCTGTCGTCCTCCTGATGCGCATAGCGACTCATTAGCATCTAATATTTTTCCTGTCGTAATTGTTGTCGCAACACTTGCAAATGAGCCTTACAAAAAACTGAACTTGCGGCCTCGCACTTGTACGTATCTACGGCTGGGCGACTAGTACAGTGGGTAATTTTTTATGGGCTACTGCACAGACTTATGATTAAAATTTCCGGCCGATGTGGCCGAGCGGTTCTAGGCGCTTCAGTCTGGAACCGCGCGACCGCTACAGTCGCAGGTTCGAATCCTGCCTCGGGCATGAATGTGTGTGATGTCCTTAAGTTAGTTAGGTTTAAGTCGTTTTGAGTTGTAGGGGACTGATGACCTCACATAATAAGTCCCACAGTGCTCAGAGCCCTTTATGATTATAATTCAGAGAATAATATTAGATACTCAATATCGTCACTTTGATATAACTTAAACGATTTAAGCAGCGTACGCCAGGAAGCTTCTCAGGTGGCACGAACGTAATCTGTTCTATATTTTATTGGTGTTTGGATTGACATCTCGTGGCAATGACGTGAACTGCGTGCAAGGTACGACCATTTGCTAGACGCCCGACTGCACTTTCAGTATGGAGCGAGGTAGCTACATTTTTTTGTGTGACTTTTTCTAGCATTTTCGTTAACGTCAATTTTTAAAATAAATAAATAAAGATCTTACAATACATATCTGATCCATCCCGCATCGCAGGTAGTTTAGGGAGTTGGCGGAAGCACGCACCATCCCCACGGTAGCTCGCGCTGGCCTGGCGCTGCAGTCGGACGGCCTTACACCTGTCTCCTGTGCCCAGAAAACTTCCTCGTCAGTCAGTCTATCTCAGGGGTTCCCAACCTTTCTGAGACTATTACTCCTGAGTGCACTCAGATACCGGCTAGTACCCACCTCTCACGAACAACAACATTAGCAACTTAACTAAAGTTTAGAATTAAAAAGAAATTTCTTTAGACGTTTTCATTTTTTAAATAATGGAAGATAAATCGTAGCTACTTTCCGTACGTGTCTTATTAAACTCCGAAATAACGAGTCAATGAGACAATTGGTATCGCTTAATTCTAACAACATTTTAATTATACCCATCGGAGATTAGTCCTCCCTCGGGCATCTCTCTCTCTCTGTGTGTGTGTGTGTGTATGTGTTGTCCTTAGCGTAAGTTAGATTAAGTAGTATGTAAGCCTACAGACCGACGACCTCAGTAGTTTGGTCCCATACGAACTTACCACAATTTTTTTTATTTATATTTACAGAAAGATGAAGCAATTCTCAGTGCATCACGAGTGCTACCAAAACTCCACCTCAGGAAAGAAAGCTAATTATCCACGATGATGGCAGACACAAACTGAAAAACGTGCTTCCTCTGCACCACTTCACTCCCCAGTCACATCTGCTTCAATCACACCTTGCGAAACCCGTTTTAAAATCAACCAAATCGAAGGGTGTGCATTATGCCTCCGGCTTGTGCACCACTATTAAAGAGTCCACCTTACTTCTGAAATAGTAGAACCTCTAAGACTTATGGCTGCCAATACTTTGTGTCTGACCACTGCCGCACGGCAATGTACGAGGGCAGTTCAATAAGTAATGCAACACTTTTTTTTCTCGGCCAATTTTGGTTGAAGAAACCGGAACTTTCTTGTGGAATATTTTCAAACATTCCCGCTTCGTCTCGTATAGTTTCATTGACTTCCGACAGGTGGCAGCGCTGTACGGAGCTGTTAAAATGGCGTCTGTAACGGATGTGCGTTGCAAACAACGGGCAGTGATCGAGTTTCTTTTGGCGGAAAACCAGGGCATCTCAGATATTCATAGGCGCTTGCAGAATGTCTACGGTGATCTGGCAGTGGACAAAAGCACGGTGAGTCGTTGGGCAAAGCGTGTGTCATCATCGCCGCAAGGTCAAGCAAGACTGTCTGATCTCCCGCGTGCGGGCCGGCCGTGCACAGCTGTCACTCCTGCAATGGCGGAGCGTGCGAACACACTCGTTCGAGATGATCGACGGATCACCATCAAACAACTCAGTGCTCAACTTGACATCTCTGTTGGTAGTGCTGTTACAATTGTTCACCAGTTGGGATATTCAAAGGTTTGTTCCCGCTGGGTCCCTCGTTGTCTAACCGAACACCATAAAGAGCAAAGGAGAACCATCTGTGCGGAATTGCTTGCTCGTCATGTGGCTGAGGGTGACAATTTCTTACCAAAGACTGTTACAGGCGATGAAACATGGGTTCATCACTTCGAACCTGAAACAAAAACTCCCCCACCAAGAAAAAGTTTAAAGCCATACCCTCAGCCGGTAAAGTCATGGTAACAGTCTTCTGGGACGCTGAAGGGGTTATTCTGTTCGCTGTCCTTCCCCATGGTCAAACGATCAACTCTGAAGTGTATTGTACTACTCTTCAGAAATTGAAGAAACGACTTCAGCGTGTTCGTAGGCAAAAAAATCTGAACGAACTTCTCCTTCTTCATGACAACGCAAGACCTCACACAAGTCTTTGCACCCGAGTGGAGCTCACAAAACTTCAGTGGACTGTTCTTCCTCATGCACCCTACAGCCCCGATCTCGCACCGTCGGATTTACACATGTTTGGCCCAATGAAGGACGCAATCCGTGGGAGGCACTACGCGGATGATGAAGAAGTTATTGATGCAGTACGACGTTGGCTCCGACATCGACCAGTGGAATGGTACCGTGCAGGCATACAGGCCCTCATTTCAAGGTGGCGTAAGGCCGTAGCATTGAATGGAGATTACGTTGAAAAATAGTGTTGTGTAGCTAAAAGATTGGGGAATAACCTGGTGTATTTCAATGCTGAATAAAACAACCCCTGTTTCAGAAAAAAATGTGTTGCATTACTTATTGAACTGCCCTCGTAGTAGCCATTACATAATTACAGCTGTGTTGTCATCTCAGTTAGATCGTTTATCGTAGCGAAGTGAATAACGAAGCAGTTTCTGGTCTATTGTGGGAACTACATAAAACTCGGAGAAGGCATTTTCATGAGATATTTAAGCATATATGTATCAATTTTACTGTCACAGATGGATGATACAGAATATATGGGCAGTAGGTGGACTATGTGAGGAACAAGGAAGATGGTGTTCATACATTAACTTCATAAGCTGTTCAAATAGTTCAAAATGGCTCTGAGCACTATGGGACATCTGAGGTCATCTGTCCCCTAGAACTTAAACCTAACTAACCTAAGGACATCACACACATCCATGCCCGAGGCAGGATTTGAACCTGAGACCGTAGCAGCAGCGCGGTTTCAGACTGAAGCGTCTAGAATCGCTCGGTCCCAGCGCCCGGTCCACAAGCTGTAATCTCTGCCATATTGTCTCATGCGTTAATGCCTGTATTTAAAATAAAAAAATATAATTACTGGTAACTTATGCAATAAGTATTACAGTTGTACGAAACAGTGATAATAAAAATATTTTGAAAATATTTGACTTTCGAGACTCATACACTACTAAACCCCTTTTTTTTTGCCCCTTAGAAAGTTTCATTTCAATTATACCCAGAATGGGAACCACTGGTCTATATATTAGTGACAACCGTAACAAAATCCCTACAGTGGTTCCTCAGATTAACTCGAACATATTGACAGAAAATGCAGCGGAGGACTTTATGTTTGTACGAGCAACCCTTCCCAGCTTCGCACGGGTAACACAGTAAGTGTCTACGGCCAGACAACTTGTCTAGGATACTGCACATCAAAATCCCTACAAGTAACCTTCATATGCATACAGAAGAACGCGGCACCTGACTGTAATTTATCATTGGTCACCCAATTTCCACGAATTATTAACAGATTATACACACGAAGCTTCCTCTCGTGAATCACTCCTTCTATTACTCAAAACTGGCTGAAAAACCTTACAGCAGTTTGAGATTAGGGTGTCTATACAAACGGAGGCAAGGTGTGAACTTCAATTTTTTTACACACTCACAAAAAACGACACAGCACGGAAGAATTACCCGACTGGGACGAAAATCGGTAGATGTGATGTACACGTACAGATAAAACAGTGATTACAATTTCAGGAGGATTGGATGATTTATTCGAAAGAAAAAGAAGTTCACAAACTGAGCAAATTCGTCCCGATGAGGCACTTACTCACGCAGTTATTCAGCTTGGCATTGATTTATACAGTTGTTGGTGGCCCCCGTGAGTGGTATCGTGCGAAAATGGGTCCAACTGGCGCGTTAGATCGTGAAAATCGCAACCTGGTTGGATGCCCAAAATGTTCTCTCAGGTTTACGACCTTGCTGGCCTATGTAGCACGAAGACAAGCAGTAAACAGTAGGAGCAATCGCCGTCTGAGGGCGGGCGTTATCGCCATGAAAGGTAAGTCCAGGGCGGCTTGCCGTGAAGGGAGAGAAAACTGGTCGTAGAATATCGCCGACGTATCGCTGTGCTGTAAGGGTGCCGCGTATGGCAATGAAAGGGCTCCTGCTGTCACCAGACACATCTTCAGCCTACAATCTCACTGACTGGAGTAGAATTGTCTTCAGTGATTATTACCGCCTCGAACTGCGGCCTGATGACCAGCGAAGATATGTCTGGAGCAGGACCGGACAGTGGTGGGACGCCAGCCTGGCTGTCGCCCGCCATACTGATCGGCAATCAAGAGAGATGGTCTGGAGCGGCATTTATGTTCCTAGCAGGATCACTTTGCTTGTCATTCGCCGCACGGTGACGGCACAGCAGTACACCCCGTTTTGTTGACCTTCACGGGAAGCCATCCCGAACTCACATTTCAGCAACATAGCGCCCACCCGCACACGGAGAGAATTTCTGCCACTTGTCTTCCTGATTGCCAAGTCCGACCTTGGCCAACAATGTCACCGAATCTCTCCCCAATTGAGAACGTTTGGACCATTATTGGCAGGACCCTCCAAACAGATCGGAATTTTGACGATCTAACCAGCTAATTGGACAGCATTTGGCATGACATCCCTCAGGAGGGAGTTCACCAACTTTACAGATCGGTGAAAGGCCGTATAGCTGCTTCCATAAGGGCCAGAGGTGGACCAACGTGTTACTGATTTCCTATATTTGTGAAGCCCTTTCTCTTGAAGAACTCGTCGAGTTTTTCTGAAATCGTACTGATTTGTTTGTCTGTACATGTATTTCACATCTACTGATTCTCGTCCCATTCGGATAATTCCATCGTGGTGCGCCATTTCTTTTTCCACTGAGTACACGTACAGGGTGGTCGGAAATTCCCGCTACAGACTTCTACGACTTGTATACGGGAGTGAGTACGTCATATTTTGAACAGGAAACCATGTCCGGAAACGTCATCCAACGAGACTACAGAGCGTCAGCGTCATAGGCGAGGGCGTCTGTAAATGTACGTATACACGGGGTGGTTCCGTGATGATGTTACAGACTTTCTAGGACGATGGAGAACGATAAATGTGTTAATTTGAAGTAAGGATCCCTGTACCGGAAACGAACGAGTCGAAACTTATAAACGAAAACCGTTCTGATATCTCTGACAGTTGAATACATGTACCGATTCTTGTGTTGCGAAGAGTGTACGGTTGGTAACTTTTACAGGTGGTGGTGTGGGCAAAAACGAGAAAAAATGTCCAATAAACGTGGACTCTAAAGTGGGTACCTTAACAGCTATGAACCCTTGCTCAGTAGAGGAAATGTGTTTCACATTAGTGAAGATGAACGAATGGTCACAGCTCCTCAGGTATGCAATTCAGGGCCCACGTTTATTGGACATCTTTTCTCGTTTTTGTCCACACTACCACCACTGAAAGTTACCAGTCCTACACTCTTCGCAACACAAGAACCGGTACATGTATTCAACTGTCACAGACATCAGAACGGTTTTCGTTTATAACTTTCGACTCGTTCGTTTCCGGTACAGGGATCCTTACTTCAAATTAACACATTTATCGTTCTCCATCATCCTAGAAAGACTGTAACATCATCACGGAATCACCCCGTGTATACGTACATTTACAGACGGCCTCGCCTATGACGCTGACGCTCTGTAGTCTCGCTGGATGACGTTTCAGGAAATGGGTTCCTATTCAAAATACGATGTACTCACTTCCCTATACAAGCCCTAGAAGTCTGTAACGGGAATTTCCGACCACCCTCTGTATACCGAGACAACACACATATACCGAGACGAGAAGGGAAGGAAGGAAGGTAGGTAGGTATGTAGGCAGATATGTATGTAAATCCGTACCAGATCGGGTTGACGGAGGAGATAGAGAAGATCCAAAGAAGAGCGGCGCGTTTCATCACAGGGTTATTTGGTAAGCGTGATAGCGTTACGGAGATGTTTGTTAAACTCAAGTGGCAGACTCTTCAAGAGAGGCGCTGTGCATCGCGGTGTAGTTTGCTGTCAAGCTTTCAAGAGGGTACGTTTCTGGATGAGGTATCGAATATATTGCTTCCCCCTACTTATACCTCCCGAGGAGATCACGAATGTAAAATTAGAGAGATTCGAACGCGCACGGAGGGTTTCCGGCAGTCGTTCTTCCCGCGAACCATACGCGACTGGAACAGGAAAAGGGAGGTAATGACAGTGGCAAGTAAAGTGCCCTCCGCCACACACCGTTGGGTGGCTTGCCGAGTATAAATGTAGATGTAGGTGTAGATAAACGGATAGATTGATAGTTAAGTAAGTAGGTAGGTAGGTAGAAGACCCATACATAGATCACGTCATGGTGCTGTCTTGTCATAATGAAATACCTGCTGTTTACCAAGGGTCACGGCTCCATGGAGTTCATTTACGACAGCCCGGTTGCCATCATTTCGCAGTGACGGGCGCGGCAGGCAGAGAGTGCCGGAGGCGTATGGTAGGCCTAGCTGCAGCGCCGTGATGGACTGGCCGCCTCGGGACAACAGCCGGCAGTCGGCAGGCGGCCGTAAAGGTGTAATTGCGGCCAGTGACTGCGGCCAATTACTGCCGCGCGTTAACCCGACGCTCGTAAATGTAACGCGCGCACCGCCGTGGCCCGCGTCACGCCACGCAGCAAATGGAATTAACGGCGACCCGCCGCTCCCTACCTATCACTGTAAGGCGCGTTCCGCATGCCGGCCGCCAGAGCGACACACCCACGCACACACACACACACACACACACACACACACACACACACACACATATACACACACAAGATGAAGCAGAGGGCGCGCTCCAATCACATTAATGCGACCACCGCCTATGTTCGACGTCAACGTGCCATTACCACCCACAGACCGCAGGTGGCAGCACTAGCAGTGGAGGGTATACGAGGTCTGTCTAGAAAGTATCCGACCCTTGATTTTCCCGCGCAAAATAGACACGAGAGCGCAGCCCCACTGCACACAGTAAAGCAAGAGATCTTTATGCGCATGCGTGAAATTTGTCCCTGCCTTCCAGCGCGTCAGTCGCTGCCTGTCGGTCGCTGAGTGAGGTGCTAGCTACACAACTTGGTCGTCGGATTACCGATTCTCTCAAGATGTCTGAACGGGCTGAGCAAAGATACTGCATCAAATTTTGTCAAAAGCTAGGTGATTCTCAAAGGGAAACAATTCGTAAGATTCAGCAGGTGTTTGGAGAAGATGAGATGGGTGTAGCACAAATTAAGGAGTGGTTCGAGCGATTCAAAAAATGGCCGCACATCAGCGGAGAGTGGGCAGCGTTCTGGCAGGCCCCAAACTTCTCGGAGTGCAGCTGTTGTTGAGAGGGTGCAAAATCTGGTGATCCGAGATCGTCGTTTGACCAAAATGTTAAAATGTGTGTGAAATCTTATGGGACTTAACTGCTAAGGACATCAGTCCCTAACCTAAATTATCCTAAGGACAAACACACACACCCATGCCCGAGGGACGACTCGAACCTCCGCCGGGACCAGCGTCGTTTGACCGTGCGGGAGATTGAGTAAAGATTCTGCACATGCAATTTTGCGTGATGATTTGAACATGCACCGAGTGGCTGCGAAATTCGTGCCCAAGTTGTTGTCGTCGGAACAAAGAGACCTCCGTTTTGACGTTGCACAGGACCTTCTGGACACCACCAACACTGATCTTGGGTTTCTGAACACTCACATAACTGGAGATGAGTCATGGGTGTACGGGCACGACCCAGAAACAAAAAGACAGTCGTCGCAATGGAAGCGCCCCGAGTCTCCATGGCCGAAGAAAGTGCAGCAGGTGCGAAGCAAAATCAAGGTGATCCTGACTGTCTTCTTTGTCGTCCGTGGAATTCTGCATCACGAATACGCATCGGAAGGACAAACAGCGACGAAGGAGTACTATCAAGATGTTCTCCGGCGACTCCGTGACGCAGTTCGGCGCAAAAGATCAGACATGTGTCTGGCGAAAAACTGGCAACTGCATCCCAACGCCCCCGCACATTCATCCCACTTGATCCAAAATTTCTTGGCCAAACATGGAATTACAGCCGTTCGCTAACCTCCCTACTCTCCAGAAATGGCTCCTTGCGACTTCTGGTTGTTTCCAAAATTGAAGACGCCACTGAAAGGATCCCATTTTAGAGTTGAGAAGAGACAATGTGGAACACGACGACGGAGCTGAACACCATTCCAAAAGAAGACTTCCAGAGATGTTTCCGGCAGTGAAAGGATCGGTGGGCTGTGTGTGTGCAAGGGCAAGGCGCCAACTTTAAAGGAGATTAGGGTCCCAACCCCGTCAGGTATTAGAAATATTTTTTCTAAGAACTTTCAGCATTGCAGCGCGTGAGCAATCGTAAGTATCGAAATAATTTGGTGGAGAGCCTGTGACCATTGTACGTTGGCTGGGGCGAGGCAGCACACACAGAGGTAACTAATATTGTTCACTTGGTACATATGTACCGTGTATTTGTAAAAAAAAAATTATAGGGTCTTGCCCCTGTAGGTGTTTATTTTACCCTTCGACTACGACCATTTAGGCAAGCTGTTATATAAAATTGTTCTGAAGAAGGCGTGGTTACCCGCGCTGAAACCTAGGTAAACACCAGGTACTTTGTGCAATCGAGGCGGATTTTTCATAATTATTTCAATATTTTTTCTGGCCAAAGGTAGGATACTTTTTAGACAGCCCTCGTACAAAGCGTGTCAGAGGGATGAGGAAAACAGTGCAGTCATGCGGAAATGAGGCGATTTTTTTCGGTTCAAGGATAGCATATCCGAAAAGGACAAGTTTGCACACTGTTTGTGTGCCGCCGTTACTCAAGAGTACACTGTGCATGGCAAACCGGCGCCATCCAATACCGGCGCCGAGGCAACTGTGGTGCTTCACGAGCCATTCATGAAAGGCGTGAACGACGGCTGCGGAGATGTGTACGGGCGAAGAGACTTGTCAACTGTTAAGCAACTGACCGTGGCTGAAAAACCTTACAGCACTTTGAAATTAGGCTAACATACAAATGGAGGCAAGGTGTGAACTTCAATTTTTTTTATACACACTAAAAAATTTAAAAAAGACGCAGCACGAAGGAATTACCCGATTGGGACGAAAATCGGTGGATGTGATGTACATGTACAGGTAAAAAAATTATTACAATATCAGAAAGATTGGATGATTTATTAAAGAGAAAGAAGTTCACAAACTGAGCAAATTGGTCCCGATGAGGCACTTATGCATGCAGTTATTCAGCTTGGCACTGATTTATACAGTTGTTGGTGGCCCCCGTGAGCGGTATCGGGCGAAAAATGGGTCCAACTGGCGCGTTAAATCGTGAAAATCCCAACCTGATTGGAGGGCCGTAACCACAATGTTCAAAATGTTCTCTCAGGTTTACGACTTTGCTGGCCAATGTAGGATTTGGCAAGCATGAAGACAAGCAGTGGGAACTATCGTCGCCTGAGGCCGGGCATTATCTTCCTGAAAGGTACACGTCTTCGGCTGGAATCTCATTGACTGAAGTAGAATTGTCTTCAGTGATTATTACAGCTTCGAACTGAGCCCGGATGAGCAACGAAGATGTGTCTGGAGAAGAACCGGACAGTGGTGGGACATCAGCCTGGAGTGATGGTCTGGAGTAGCATTTCTGTTCCTAGCGGGACCCCTTTGCTTGTCATTCGCCGCACGGTTATAGCACAGCAGTATAACCCGTTTTGCTTCACGGGAAGCCATCCCGAGCTCACATTTCAGCAACATAGCGCTCACCTGCACACGGGGAGAATTTCTGCCACTTGTCTTCGTGATTGCGTAGGCTACGGAGTTTCTCACAGTACATGGCTAGTGGTTTCTCCGTGCTGGAGGAATTCGATGAATATCGATCTAGGAGGCCGAAAAGGGGGTGGAATCACCTGCACACGGCACAGCTTTGACTTTTTTTTAGGGGGAGTTGAGGCATGTGTACAACCTCGCTACGTTAATCCCAAGTGGCATCCGGGAAGAGCAGCAGCGGTATTATTGTTGTTTTGATAAAAAAAAAACAAGGGGCTACCAACTGTGTGAACGACCAGTACTGTGTATGGGCCTCTGCAGCAGGTGCCTGTTCCATGCACCCGTGCTAACTGCTGTTCATCGGAGACGCAGACTGGAATTTGCACGCCAGTACCGCACCTGCTCCTCCACTGAGTGGCGACATCTTGTCCTTTCAGAAGAATCACGTTTTATGCTGCATTCGACAGGTGGCCGTTGGCGTGTACGAATCTGCAATAATCGTCGGGAACGTCCAGGCCGAAGGAGGGAGCGTTATGGTCTCGGGCGTGTTTTCGTGCCAGGTGGTTTGAAGCGCCATGTCACGGACTGCGCGTCCTCTCCCGTCGGAGGTTGGAGTCTTCCCTCGGGCATGGGTGTGTCTGTGTTGTACTTAGCATAAGTTAGCTTTAGTTTAAGTAGTATGTAAGTCCAACGACCGATGACCTCAGCAGTTTGGTCCCTTACAAATTCACGCCTTTTTTTTTTTTCGTGGCAGGCCCTGGGTGATCTCTTCGTTCTGGAAGGTACAATGGATCAACAGAAGTTTGCGTCCATTGTTGAGGACCAAGGACACCTCTACTATCAGTCTCTTTCTCCTCGGCACGATGGGATTTGCTTGAGCCGTGTGCGGCTCGCGTTCATGCCGTTTGTTCTTTGGCATTTTGTCACATCGAGTGGCGTCTTGTTTCTTCCTTACTTACTCACTGGCGTAACGAAGTTGATGGCTTGCCTCCTTGAGTGGAATCAGCAGCGCTTATCTGTATTAGTACTGTAGTACTATCTTTGGTGTGACCACTAGTATTTCCGGGTGGTTGTGGTGTGTGTGGTGTGTGTGGTGGTCAGTCGGTTGGGACGGAGCAGTGTGGAGCTCACCGCGGCGCGGAGCAAGGCCGGGAGCGCTGGCGGCGCGCACGCGCTGTCGGATCGTGAGGCGGTAGCTGCGAGAGCGACAAAGTTCGTTGTCCACCGCACCTGGACGCTGAAGCTGAGTGATCAGTTAACCTGTTATGAAGCCTCAACTATTGTGACATCTCTTCATTCATTTGCGGGTTGTTGGTCCCTGGGCCGTTCGGGCTAGCAGCAAAGTATGATGTGTTGGGGTCGGTGCAGTCTTGCAGACGTCTTCCAATATTGTGATTGATTATTAAATTGACTGTTACTTACCAGTGAAGTACACCAGAGGTATTTTCTGCCCTGTGACCACTGACGCCCCAGTTAACTGCCCCAGTCGTTAGCGTACTTTTCCAGCAGTGTGCCTTTCCTCGTTGTGTTGATGCTCTTCGGTATGGCGTGTAGTTCAAAAAAATGGTTCAAATGGCTCTGAGCACTATGGGACTCAACATCTATGGTCATCAGTCCCCTAGAACTTAGAACTACTTAAACCTAACTAACCTAAGGACAGCACACAACACCCAGCCATCACGAGGCAGAGAAAATCCCTGACCCCGCCGGGAATCGAACCCGGGAACCCGGGCGTGGGAAGCGAGAACGCTACAGCACGACCACGAGATGCGGGCAATTGTGATCTTTTAAAACATTGTGTAAATGAGTGGTTCTTAGAAAAATAAAGTTGTGTGTTTGATTGTGCAACTCACAGTAACTGTTTACGGTCCCATGCACAATCATAACCTTAACCTGTGCGCTCTCTGAGTACCTACCAACCTGGTTTCACTACTATTGGGACAATTTAACGAATCACAGGGAGCGCAGTGCACATGCTTGGTTGGAGGAAGACTACGATGAGTTTACCGCGCTCCTCTGGCCACCAGACTCCCCGGATTAAAACCCAATCGAGAGTCTGCGGGACCACCTTGAACGTGCTGCTCGCGCCATGGATACTCAACCGAGAAATCTAGCACAGGTGAACACGGCACTGTCCATATCTTCCAGAAGTTCATCGACTCTCTTCGTGCATGTCTCGCACTGCAAAAGGTGGATATTCAGGCTTTTGACAGGTGGTCACATTAATATATATATATATATATATATATATATATATATATATATATATATATATGTGTGTGTGTGTGTGTGTGTGTGTGTATTCCTAAGGGTCCAAACTGCTGAGGTCATCGGCACCTAGACTTACACACTACTTACACTAACTTAACCTATGCTGAGAACAACACGCAAACCCATGTGCGAGGGAGGACTCGAACCTTTGGCGGGAGGGGCCGACATGGCGCCTCTAACCGCGCGGCCACTCCGCGCGGTACACATTAATGTGACAGGACAGTATATGTGCCGTTCGCGCACTCAACTTTATATTAATGGTGTTCAAATTGTGCGCTGCTCGATTTGCGTTGTTAGTCGGATCATGACTTGCCGTTGGGCGCTAGTACTGGTATGGCGAAGGGGTTCGAACACAGGTATCACTGCGCATTACAGGTGCACATAGTCAACATTGGTCTGGACAATGTGAGCAGGACTTTATTCATGAAACATTTTTTTTTATCAAAACAACAACAATACCACTGCTGCTCTTCCCGGATGTCACTTGGGAATAACGTAGCGAGGTTGTGCATTTGCCTCAACTCCCCCAAAGAAAGTCAAAGCTGTGCCGTCTGCAGGTGATTCTCACCCTCTTTTTCGACGTCCTAGATTGATATTCATCGAATTCCTCCAGCGCGGAGAAACCACTAACCCAGTACTGTGAGAAACCGTAGCCTACGCAAGTTCATCAAGAGCAAGTGACCTGGGCTGCTCACGGAGGGAATGATTCTGCTCCACGAGAACGCGCAACCACACGTCTCCAAGGTCCCACAAAGAGTAACGGCCATGTTCAAGTGGGGGCGGTTTGAGCATCCACCCTACAGCCCGGACATGTCGTCCTGCGACTTCCATATGTCTGGCCCACTTAACGAGCACCACAAAGGGAAAAGCATCTCAAAGGGAAGCGCTTCAACTAGGACGACGAACTGAAGGACACAATGGAGGACTGGTCAAGAAATAGCGAATCCGGCTCGTGACAGTGGATAGATGGTCTGAGACCACTGGTCACTCAGTTCTTCAACTATACCCACAGTGTAGTTTCGTGCATTTTCTTTCGAACACCCCACATACATTTACCCCACTGAGAGACAAGACCCTCAATGCTTTAATGAAAAAATGTTTGCGGTTGCCTAGGGAACCATGATTGAACCCTGGCGTGACCCCTTCGTCCGAAGGAAGTCGATGGCGACCAATGTCTTTCTTCAGAGTTCCAAAAATATGGGGAGTGTGGTATCGATAGTTCTGATGCCACAGAGTAGGTGCGGTCTCGTAGGTTGTCACTACGAGAGCGGACGAACTACGCCGACCACAGCGCTCCCTAGCCGACGCTGTGGAGCTCAACGAGCGCCGCTCTACTGTCTGCCCCAGTTGATCAACAACTTAGCTTCTACTTGTAGGGGGGCTAGCCATTATAGACTATGCCTTTGTAACTTCAAGTAACTGTTAGCTTTGATACATGAACAGCATCACACCTACGTGCTCATCTTTACCAAAAGTTACGTAATGTGTTTGTATATGTTTACACACCAGTAAAGGTGCTCTAACTTTACTTGCAGTACCGAAGTGCTTTACCTCACCTGCTCCTACTCGCTTCCTTCATTCGGCCTCATTTGCAGATCTCAGGAACAGACCCACACGCCGTCTTCCAAGCGGGATACAAAAGCGAGAGGTAGGGACTGTGTGGTGTACGTGTAAGGACTTCCCAGCGAAACTTCTGTTGTATAGTCGAAATAATCTAGGCAACATGTGGGGGTGCATTATGATGGTGTCCTGGGATTTTGGACTTTATGGTGCGTTTCAATTTTTGCCATGTGTCCACGCGCGTTAACCGTGGCGCCGTGTTCCAGAAGCTCAATGAGCAGCGGGTTTGACGGAAGGCATCCTTCTGTTGCAAGATAATGCCCGCCCACATGTTGCCGAGGTTGTTTCGGCTAGGGCGCAGAAGTTTCGGTGGGAAGCCCTTCCACCCTTCCACATACTCCATACAGTCCCGATCTCTCCCCATGCGATTTTCATATTTTTGGAACTCTGAAGAAACACATTCGTGAGCATCGATTTGCTTCAGACGAAGAGGTGTACGCCTGTGTACAATCAATCATGGTTCTGAAGGCAACCGCAAACGTTTTTCCACGAAGGCATTGACTGTTTTGCCTCACAGTGGCACAAATGTATTAACAGCTACGGGGATTACTTTTGAAATAATAAACAGCTTATTTGTTTTTTTTCCATCAGTCTCGTGTTCATTTGTCTGCCGCTTATATTATAAATCTAAATGATCCACCGTAGCTTGCGTCTGTATGTTCAGGCCAATATTAGGAACTAATGTAGGGATTTTGATGCGGTTACACTAACAAATAGACTGATTCGCCAGGAAGGGTGTGATACATTATCGCTACGCCTGAGAAGACGTCTGGACAAAGATAGTACTACCCGTTGGAAGACGGGACCGGTCGCTAGCAGATTATGAATAAGGGCGCGATCAAAACGTTCCCGTTCGAAGGCCGTAGAGACCAGAATAGGTATGCCAACCAGGCAAAATCGCCTTGAGCATTGAGGTAATCATTCCATGACGCACAAGGTTGAAGATACCTGTTTTGATGAAATACTGTGTGTCCAGCTGCCTGCTGCACATCGTCGATCCTTCGACGCGTATTTTATGGGCCCGATGGCGTGATAACACAGGTCGGCAAAAAAGTATTTTTTGAAAGTTTTTTGAAATTTTATAACTGACTTTTATGTACTTTCCAGCGCTGATTTCAAAAATGCAATCCATTTTTTCTACGACGTCAGGTTTTCCCACAAAAAACGAGTATTTTTGGGTATAACAACAAAATCTAAGCAATTTTTTCGAACGTTATAAAATTTTATTTTACTTATAAATGATGTTCTAAAGTACATTTCCAGTACACTTCCATTTCCCTTTACGCTCATAAGTACTTATAATAACGCTTTCGCTTTCTGTCGAAGCTTCTTACATTGGTTTTCCGGCTGTGGACTCGTTGAGGATCATCTCTTTTTATCAAAAAAATGGTTCAAATGGCTCTGAGCACTATGGGACTTAACTTCTGAGGTCATCAGTCCCCTAGAACGTAGAACTACTTAAACCTAGCTAACCTAGGGACATCACACATATCCATGCCCGAGGCAGGATTCGAACCTGCGACCGCTCTTTTTACCATCCAGCAGTAGTCCGCTATCATGTTGACGTTCGATCTTCCTTGATATCTTCTTTCCATTTCTTTGATGTCTTGGTGGAATCTTTCGCCCTGCTCTTCACTTACATCCCCAAGGTTTGTAGGGAAGTAGTGAAGATGTGAGTGGAGAAAATGAACTTTAATGCTCATGTTACAGCCCAGCTTTTTAAAGTTGTTGAGCACGTCTGCGACGAATGTCTTGTAGTTTGGATCTCTTTTGTTTCCTAGGAAACCGGCAATAACTAATTTAAAAGATGTCCATGCTGCCTTTTCTTTTGTTTCCATTTTGTCCACAAAGTTGGGATCTGGCATGAGTTTTCTGATGTCTGGTCCGACAAAGATTCACTCCTTTAGCTTTGCCTCGGATAAACAAGGAAACTGTCCACAAAGATATCTGAAATACTCCCCTTCTTTTGGCAATGCCTTAAGAAATTGTTTTATCAGCCCCAACTTCTTGTGAAGTGGTGGAAGTAATACCTTTTTGGGATCCACAAGGCTTTTTCTCTCAACATTTTTAACCCCCACCTGTAAGGTTTTTCTCAAGGGCCAAGCTTTTTTTATGTAGTGTTGTTTCTGTCTCTACTGTCCCATTCACAGAGAAAGCAATGGAACGCTGTATAGCTACTTTGTTGACCAAGCAGCATTGAAATCACTACATAGTGTCCATTTGTGGTCTGAATAGCAGAGTTTGCTTAAAACCAGTTCATGATTTTCGTAACATTCTGGCGAGTTTAAACATTCTCTGGTAGCCATTGTTCATAAAACAACTTCACAAAACAAGAAAACAGTCACTACTTTAAAGCACTAGTAGCAACAACACGTGAACAGCACAGAGTGAAGAGGAGCTGTGAGCTGAAGGACAACAGCAGGAGCTCACTGCTCGGTGATGGCGGGGGAAGGGCAGGCAGCGCGACAGACAGGCACTGACATGAAAATACTGCTGGTTTCTCCTAATTACTCTTTATTTTAATTATATCTAGTATAAAAACGGCTAAATAACAGTTTAAGGAGATCCTAAAAGCCAAAATTCAAACTCACTAAATTGCTGAAATATCGAAAAAAGCTAAAACTAGCAGCTTGTAAAATAACTGTACGTGATGGAATTTTTTCACTATTTATCCGAAATCAGCGTTTCAAACACCATAAAAAATCAATAAATTTGAAACAATTTTTAAATCGCAGACCTGTGAAATCGCATGGACAGGAATCAGCAGTATATGGCGGTGGCTCGGGTGTGTCCAACTTGCTGACCGTAATGAATTAGGCTGGCCTCCAAGATCTGCGGGCGTCTTGCGTCGAATCGCGATCAGCATGGACATTGGCGCACCATTCCACAACCACGGTTAAAGACATCTTAATTTCCCAAGGGGTGTCTACCGGTTGATGTCATTCGACAGCCAGGAAAAGAATGAAAGCACGTTCGTCCTATTTGGACTCATTTTGTAATAACGTCGCCATAGTTCACGTTTCCGCATTTACTGCACGCACGAAGGAAAGACGCGAATGTCACGCCAATTCCATGGCCACGTGTTGGTGCTTTCACACCCGCATCGGACGGAGTCACGCTACGTTGCATATACGCTGCAGCAAATGTCCTCAAACTGAATCTTTTTGATCGTCCCTTATAATTCGTAATTGAATCTCTTCCTACAGACACCAATTTTCTCCCACTAGAGCTTTCTTTCGACTATGTTAAGATGCTTTTCATCAAATGTCGTTAGTGACCATGTTTCAGCATAGTACGTTAGCTCCAGCCTCACTAAAAGTTTATACACCGTAATTTCAGTTTTCGTGAACACCAGCTTACATTCCATATGGTTTCTGAGGCCACCGTAGAACCTGTTGGCGGACAACATTCGTTTTTGGATTCCAGAGGTGATCTTGTTCCTACAGTTTACTTGTGATGCAAGGTAAAATTCAAATGTCTCTAAGCACTATCGGACTTAACATCTGAGATCATCAGTCACCTAGACTTAGAAGTACTTAAACTTAACTAACCCAAGGACACCACACACATCCATGCCCGAGGCAAGATTCGAACCTGCGACCATAGTAGGCGCGCGGTTCCGGACGGAAGCGCCTAGAACCGCTCGGCCACAGAGGTCGGCCATGCAAGGTAAGTGAAACTACGCACAACGGGGGTCCATCGGGACAATCTTCCTTAGTAACATGCGCGTACTTCGTTTCAAATGGTTCAAATGGCTCTGAGCACTATGGGACCTAACATCTGAGTTCATCAGACCCCTAGAACTTAGAACTGTACTTAAACCTAACTAACGTAAGGACGTCACACACACCCATGCCCGAGGCAGGATTCGAACCAGCGACCGTAGCGGTCGCGCGGTTCCACACTGAAGCGCCTAGAAGCGCTCAGTACTTCGTTTATCTGTAGGTTGATTTTTCTAGCAGCTATTTCAAGACTGTAAAGGTTTTTCTTCCATTGCTCCTGACGTCCTCGCAATAATAACAATATCATCTGTATATTCCACCACCGTAAGTACGATGGTCTCCCCTGTATTGGCCGAATCTCTTACTACGTTTCCCAAGACTATGTTAAACAGAAAGCAGGATAACCCAAAAATCGTCAATAGCTTATTGACGTATATACGGTACAAATATCAAAATGTAGCTCTGGTCTAAAATACATTTGTAAGTAACTGGCAGTGTTTATAGAATGAAATTTTCTATCTACAGCGGAATGTGCGCCGATATGAAACTTCCTGGCAGAATAAAACTGTGTGCGGACCGAGACTCGGACTCGGGACCTTTGCCTTTCGCAGGCAAGTGCTCTACCAACTGAGCTATCCAAGCACGACTCACGCCCCGTCCTCACAGCTTTAATTCCACCAGTACCTCGTCTTCTACCTTCCAAACTTCACAGAAGCTCTCCTGCGAACCTTTAACTGGCAGTGTATTTGACACATTACCTCGTCGCCAGTGACGTCTTCGGTGGCAGAGCATCAGCCTGCTTTTAGCAGGGCGGATCTCGTACGCTTTGAGGTACCGGAAAAGTGGTGCTGAGAACGGTGAGTTACTCGGACGTTGCCTCTTCTAAAGTAGACCCTGTCTGCCGCAATAATCAACACCGGTGCCTCGCAGGGGCCGGTGTTTACAGCCGTAGCGGAACGTTCGTGGAACCCGGCGGTCACCCGCGGAAACCGGAAGCTCTGGCTAGCTCGCGTCGGTGCGGCGGTACCAAACCGCAGCGCGGCTACGCCCGCTAAAGGGTAAGGAACTGCTGGTCTTCATGCGCTACCACCTCTGTAGAAATACGCTGACGGAAAAAGTCGCAATAACAAAAAATACTGTAGAGTAATGAAAGTTCCGGAATACATTTGTCTAGGTAATATACGAGGGTCACTCCAAAAGAAATGCGCACTATTTTTGTAGAACTACAGTTTTCATTCTGCATGTGTGAAAGTTTTACAGTGTGTAGATACATCTTTCCCGCTTGTTTTAAAACTTAGTTCAACATGTTCCCGTGAGTGGTACCCTCACAACATGTATTCAAGAAGGCTGCTACACTTGACGTTCGTCAGAAGCAACGTGCTGTCATAGGATTCCTGTGATGTGAAAACGAGACAGTGGGAAACATCCACAAAGGTTGAAAAAGGTGTATGGAGATGCTGCTGCCGATCGCAGTACAGTTAGTCGGTGGGCAAGCAGATTACGTGATGAAAGCGGTGACGGCAATATTGAAGATTGTCCTCGCAGCGGCAGGCCTCGTACTGCACACGCTCCAGACAATATGCTGAGAGTCAACGAATTGGTGACTGCTGACAGACGTATCACAGTGAACGAATTGTCACGCTACGTTGGGATAGGGGAAAGAAGTGTTTGAAACTTCCTGGCAGATTAAAACTGTGTGCCCGACCGAGGCTCGAACTCGGGACCTATGCCTTTAGCGGGCAGGTGCTCGAGTCTCGGTCGGGCACACAGTTTTAATCTGCCAGGAAGTTTCATATCAGCGCACACTCCGCTGCAGAGTGAAAATCTCACTCTGGAAAGAAGTGTTTGCAGAATACTGAAAGTGTTGGCGTTAAAAAAGGTTTGTGCCAGGTGGGTTCCCAGGATGTTGACAGTGGCTCACAAAGAAAAAAAAAGGAAACGGTATGCAGCGAACTTTTGGAGCAGTACGAGAATGGTGGAGATGAATTTCGTGCAAGAATTGTGACAGGTGATGAAACATGGCTCCATCACTTTTTCACCAGAGACGAAGAGGCAATCAATGGAGTGGCATCATGCAAATTCACCCAAGGAAAAAAAAAAAAATTCAAAACCACACCTTCTGCTGGAAAAGTTATGGCTACGGTGTTTTTCGATTCCGAAGGACTCTTGCTTGTGGACATCGTGCCAAGTGGAACCACCATGAATTCTGATGCGTATGTGACGACACTGAAGAAACTTCAAACTCGATTGAGTCGTGTTCGACCACATCAGCAAAAGCAGGATGCTTTGCTGTTGCACAACAACGCACGGCCACATGTCAGTCAAAAAACCATGGAAGCTATCACAAAACTCGGATGGACAACACTGAAACACGCGCCTTACAGTCCTGACCTTGCTCCATGCGACTATCATCTCTGTGGGAAACTGAAAGACTCTCTTCGTGGAACAAAGATTGAAGATGATTACTCCCTTGTGCACGCTACCAAACAGTGATTCCAACAGGTTGGTCCAGAATTTTACCGTGCGGGTATACAGGCGCTGGTTCCAAGATGGCGTAAGGCAGTTGAGAGGGATGGAACGGAGACAGATCTGGCGATCGAGCAGGCCGAGGAAACATATCCTCACTCTGGAAAGCGTGTTGGGTTACAACAGCGACATGTGGTCGAGCGTTATCCAGCTGCAAAAACCCCACTGGAATGCTGTTCAGCCGGCCGGGGTGGCCGAGCGGTTCTAGGCGCTACAGTCTAGAACCACGCGACCGCTACGGTCGCAGGTTCGAAACTTGCCACGGGTATGGATGTGTGTGATGTCCTTAGGTTAGTTAGGTTTAAGTAGTTCTAAGTTCTAGAGGACTGATGACCACAGCAGTTAAGTCCCATAGTGCTCAGAGCCATTTTTTAGTTAGTGCCTTCAGTAGTTAGAACCCTTTATTTAGCTGGCAGTATTGGCGCTCGCTGTATTGAAGTAGTTTGAGTAACGGAGATTTTTGTGAGGTAAGTGATTCATGAAAGGTATAGGTTATTGTTAGTCAGGGCCATTCTATTGTAGGGATTATTGAAAGTCAGATTGCGTTGTGCTAAGATAAAATACTGTGTGTCAGTTTATTGTTGATCAGAATAAGTAAAGAGAGATATGTCCGACTACGTTCAGTTTTGCTCAGCTCTTTGAAAATCAAATAACGAAAGAGGCTTTCCAGCACTGTCATTCATAAATTTTTCTAAGGGGATGTTTCAAGGTAACTAACGCTTACGACCGTCACAGCGTGTATTTAAATCAAACCTGGTTTGCATCCTCATAGTGGCACTGACAGCCATAAGGGCACAAAGCCCATACCCAAAGCTTTGAGGAAAGTAGATGTTCGTCAAATTTATTAGGCAAATCACCAGTGTCATAGGTTTTATTTGATACTTAACTATGTCTCAATAACATGCTGCAGGTCGGCATAGTATGTGATTGGCGGCAGAAAGCAAAAATTGGATTACAATAGATTACAATGTGGCTGCGCGCAGACTTTTAGGCCTGATCGCTTAAGGTACAGTAATTAGTTTGTAGAATATGGTCCCTGCTGGAGCGATGTGGGCCCAGAGTTTACTCCTGTTTACGCACTTGTGACGGGAGATCGAAAAACGATTCCGCTGTTAACTTCGTCTTTTTTCCTCTACTACTACACAGATTCAATATTTACTGTTCTCCTGCATGTGTCTGTGATTTTGAGTTGGAAGCTGATGTGAACCACATCTTATCTTCATGTCTCAAATTTGAATGGGAAAGGACGGAGTTCTTTAAGTCATTGATTATGTGATACCATCATCAACAATCAGTTCCTTACTCTGGTTACTAAAGCCTTGCGCCTTTATAAAGTGACTGTCAATTTCCTTACGAATACAGGTAAAAATATGTAGGTTTTAATATTTTCATTTTTCTGTGTCGTTTATGGCTGAACTCAAGAAATAGTGTGAGTTTCTAATACACACATCAAAAAAGGTTTTGTATCACCTCTGTTCCGACAGCCCCGGAACCTGTACAGAAAATTGGAAGAGAGATCAACATAAACATGATTTCAGCCTTTTTATTGCTCATGAAACCCACACATTGCATGTTGTACAACCATACAGCCTTCAGTGGTGGTCCAGATTGCTGTACACAACGGTACCTCTAATACTCAGTAGCACATCCTCTTGCATTGATGCATGCCTTTATTCGTCATGGCATACTATCCACACGTTCATCAAGGCACTGTTGGTCCAGATTGTCCCAATCCTCAATGGCGATTCGTCGTAGATCTCTCATAGTTGTTGGTGGGTCCCGTCGTCCATAAACACCCCTTTTCAATCTACCCCAGGCATGTTCGATAGGGTTCATGTCTCGAGAATATGCTGGCCACTCTAGTCAAGCGATGTCGTTATCCTGAAGGAAGTCATTCACAAGATGTGCGTGATGGGGGGTGCGAATTGTCATCCATGAAGACGAATGTATCGCCAATATGCTGCCGATATGGTTGCACTATCGGTCGGAGGATGGCATTCACGTGTAGTACAGCCGTTATGGCGCCTTCCATGACCACCAGCGGCGTACGTCAGCCCCACTGAATGCCACCCCAAAACAACAGGGAACCTCCATGTTTCTGCACTCGCTGGACGGTGTGTCTATGGCGTTCAGCCTCATCGGGTTTACTCCAAACACGTCTCTAACGATTGTCTTGTTGAAGGCATATGCAACAATCGGTGAAGAGAAAGTGATGCCAATCCCGAGAGGTGTCTATGGCGTTCAGCCTCATCGGGTTTACTCCAAACACGTCTCTAACGATTGTCTTGTTGAAGGCATATGCAACAATCGGTGAAGAGAAAGTGATGCCAATCCCGAGAGGTCCATTCGGCATGTTGTTGGGCCCATCTGCGCCGCGCTGCATGGTATCGTGGTTGCAAAGATGGACCTCGCCATGGACGTTGAAGGGTGGCTACACTGAGCCACAGTGCCAGAGATTGCGCCAAAGAGTATTATTCAGCCGCCTCCACTGGGAGTGCCTGCCGAGGACTCGTAGTAGTCAGTGCTTGTTAAGAACTCGTAGCAGAGTGTGTTTGTTGAGATGTGCTAGTAGGCAGTGCTTGCTGAGATGTGATATTGGAGAGTTCTGGTTGAGATGTGGTAGTAGCGAGTCGGTGTGGAGAGATTGTAATGTCTAGAGTGCTTTTCATCAATATAAATTAAGGTAACAAACTACTTTTCTTTTTTTTCTCATTATTTCAATGTCCTGAATAATGCGTCATTACAGGTTCAGTCAACACAGCATCTGGCGTGTGTTCTTGTATTAGAGTGTAATTCTGGGTTTCTTGCGCAATTATAGTATTTCTAACTTTTTTTTATCACGTCAGTATAAATGGTATTTGAAATTTCTTGTCTTATTGAAGAAGAACCGTGCCAGATATGTACGTTGAGTCATACTTCCACACACAGAACAGTTGTACTTGTGCCTTGGTTTTGTAGGTTTTATAGTTGCTGGGGACTTAATTAATTAATTAATTGTGTTAACGAAAATTTTCTTTCATTCTTTGTTGTTGCTCTATGCAGTCAGATTGCGTAATAATACTAGTCAGGGCCAACCGTTTACGAGACTTACGTAATCGGACATACAGCTACCTAAAATATTTGCATTATATTTAATTAAGCCCCCATGCAACGTCTGGAGTGAAGTTGAGCATCACGCAACCTATTGCGCAGAATTTGAGTCGTAACAAGACGTTCTGTGGCTGTTATTCAACATGATGGCGTTGCTGACAGGGTTCCTCCGAGCCATAACCCGTAGGTAGCGGTCATCCACTGCAGTAGTAGCCCTTGGGTGCCTGAGCGAGGCATGTAATCGACAGTTCCTATCTCTCTGTATCTCCTACATGTCCGAACAACTTCGCTTTGGTTCACTCTGAGACGCCTGGACACTTCCCTTGTTGAGAGCCCTTCCTAGCACAAAGTAACAATGCGGACGCGATCGAATCGCGGTATTGATCGTCTAGGCATCGTTGAACTACAGACAACACGAGCCGTGTACCTCCTTCCTGGTGGAATGACTGGAACTGATCGGCTGTCGGACCCCCTCTGTCTAATAGGCGCTCCTCATGCATGGTTGTTTACATCTTTGGGCGGCTTTAGTGACATCTCTGAACAGTCAAATGGACTGCGTCTGTGGTACAATATTCCATTCAAATTCTATCTTCAGTAGTTCTGGGAACCGGGGTGGTGAAAAATTGTTTTTGATGTGTGTAGAAAAATGTGTAATTCTCTGCTAATGCTTCTTCTTTAAATATTACCAAGGAAAAAATTGTGGCAGCTTGATCTTTTATTTAAGGTCCGGCAAAACGACCTTCCGTATTTGGAAAGGCCGCTATGTGAGCTATGGTGGAAATACTAATGTGGAGGGGTATTGATCGATAGCGGCGTACCCATCATTTTCAACTTAGCAATGACTTGGCTAGTTGAGCATCGTGCTTTTCTTGCGGGGAGTGTATTAGTAAGGGTGGCGCTGTCATTACTACCAAGCGAGCATTTCGCAATCGCGAACCTGACCTACATGATTCTGTTCCTAATAGAAAAACTATTCGAGTTTGCGTATCAGATTTTAGAGCATCAAGTTGTGCACTGAAATGTAAATATACTGATCCACATCGGACTGTAACAACGCTGGAAAATGTGATGCGTGTGAGAGCGTCCGTCCAGCAACCTCCAAAGCGTTCGGAGCAGCTGCCCTGAGTGAAAGAAGAATCCTGCACAGAGATCTTCACATGCGTCCATACTAAATTATGGTTATCCAAGAATTAAGGGAGACAGATTCTGAAACTCGCAGAGCTGTGTGTGAGTAAATTCTTCAGAGCATTCCCATGGCGCTGTTTCGACAAACAAAATTTCCGCTCCTGGGTAGCAGAAAACCGGCAGGAATTTCATCAGCGACCACTTCTCAGCCATCGTGCCACAGTGTGGTGCGTCGTCGCCGCATTTGCTGATGTGATCCGTATTTTTTCGAGGTTATTTCAAATCGCTACTGTTACGTGATAGAGACCTCCTTCCGACCTGCGTTGAACCAATTTGTTAGGGGGCCACGAAGAGGGAGAAGTCTGGTTCCAACAAGACTGTGCTACAGTTGACACTTCTCGCCGTTCTCTAGAAATTTTTAGAGAGTTGTTCTCTAGACGTCTTTTCTCTTCGCGAAGTGATATCGCCTGGCCCCCCAGAGTCACAAGATTTATCCCCTCGTAATTTCTTTTTTTCTTTGGAGACACTTAAAGGCTCAAGTGACAAACATCGACCCACAAACCTGCAACCACTTGAGGAGGCAATCACCCAGTAAGTGGCTGCCATTTCACAGCAAATGGCACGAAGAACTATGAATAACTCTCGGGAATGGCGTCGTCTGTGCGTCTACAACAGAGGACGACATCAACCGGACGTAATTTTAAAAACCAGCTAGTGTAAAATAGCGCAGTATTTATTCTTCAAAAATAAGTGTTTTGTCTCTATCATTGTTTGTAATTGCTTTTTTAATTAACGTCTTTTAGCTGGACCCTGTATTTGTGAAGACGCATTTATGTTTCCTCTTTGTACAACTAAGTATACCATGTAAATGTGTGTTTTAGGTGACTAAATGCCATGGGTACGAGAGAATCCATGTTCAGTGTACAAGTACTGTTTCAGAGATGTAAATACATTTGTATTTGCTTATATAATAGATTACCAGAAGGCTTTTGATAGAGTACAACACGACAAATTGATGGAGATTTTGAGAAATATTGGAATGGAGGAAAGAGATCTGCGAATCATCAAGAATCTTTACTGGAATCAAACAGCGGTGTTGCGTATTGATGGAGGACACACTATAGCAGTCAAAATTCTCAGGGGAGTAAGACAGGGATGTATCTTGACACCCATATTATTTAATATATACTCAGAATTTATATTTAGAGAATCCCTGGAAGAAGTAGAAGAAGGAATTTTGATAAATGAAATAAGATTAAACAACATTCGATATGCTCGTGATACTATTGTATTTGCTAACACTATCCAAGCGTTACAATAATTAATAGATTGAATTGTAAGAGTTAGCAGTCAGTATGGACTTTAAATAAACACCACAAAGACAAAACTCATGGCTGTAAGTAATAATATTACAGAAGTAAACTTAGTCATAAACCAAAGAAAGGGTAAAACAGTATACATACCTTGGAACCATAATAAATGAAAATTGGGATAACTGACAAGAAATCAAGACTCGCATCGGGAAAGCAAGAAGTGTGTTTCGGAAAATGAGTACTGTCTTCAAAAGCCGTACAAACTCTAAGAACAAAAATTAGACTTTTGCACTAGTATATATAAGGGGCGCCCAAAAAGAACCGAGCCGGAGGCATAATTACAGAAACCAGTAACTGTATGTTAGAAGTACTGACCCTGGCTGTTGAGACACTTGTCCCCTTGTGACAAAAGGCGGTGAATGGCTGTCTCATAAAATTCCCAGGACTGCGATGTTAACCAGTTCAGCACGTACAGCTGGACCTCGTCGTCTGAGGTGAAGACTTTGCCCCTATGCTGCCGTTCTTCTATGACCAAGATGGCACCCTTCTGATTCACTTCCTGCATAGGGACAACAGTGAAGGCCCAGCGTTACTCACAAACCTGGACCACCCTTCGCCAAGCGATCACATCAAAGCTACCACGCAATCTCACCCGTGGGGTCGTTCTGTTCCACGACAATGCAAAGCCTCATATGGCCGACACACTCGCCACCCTCCATACAGTCCGGACTCTCTCCCTGTGATTACGCCATTTCTGGTCCCCTTAAAAAGGCTCTGAAGGTCAAACGATTCACCTCGGACGACGACGTCCAGCTGTGCGTGCGGAACTGGTTAACATCGCAGCCCCGGGAATTTTATGAGACAGCCATTCAGCGCCTTGCGTCGCAGTGGGACAAGTGTTACAACAGCCAGGGTCAATACTTCTAACATACACGTACTGGCCTTTGCATTTCCTTTTTCAGATTTTCTATTTTCCCTACCACGTTCAAGCTTCTGACATTCCACGCCCCGACTCGTAGAACGTTATCCTTTCGTTGATTATTCAATCTTTTTCTCATGGTAATCTCCCCCTTGGCAGTCCCCTCCCGGAGATCCGAATGGGGGGCTATTCCGGAATCTCTTGCCAATGGAGAGATCATCATGATACTTCTTCAATTACAGGCCACATGTCCTGTGGATACACGTTACGTGTCTTTAATGCAGTGGTTTCCATTGCCTTCTGCATCCTCATGTCGTTGATCATTGCTGATTCTTCCGCCTTTAGGGGCAATTTCCCACCCCTAGGACAAGAGAGTGCCCTGAACCTCTATCCGCTCCTCCGCCCTCTTTGACAAGGCCGTTGGCAGAATGAGGCTGACTTCTTGTGCCGTAAGTCTTCGGCCGCCAATGCTGATTATTTATCAAAATTTAGGCAGTGGCGGGGATCGAACCCGGGACCGAAGACGTTTTGATTATGAATCAAAGACGCTACCCCTAACATCTGACAAATATCCTCCATTCGAATCTATGAACTTCACAGCACTTCCATTGATATCCTCGAAGAAAAATGGGCCTACGATTCCTCTTGCCGACATTGCGCACCAAACAGTCTCATTTTTAGCATGAAGAGGCGTTTCATGAAGTGCACCAGGGTTTTCCTCCGACCGGTATCTGAAGTTTTGTTTATTAACAAAACCAGAGAGGTGGAAATACGCCTCATCGCTCATCCACAAGTGGTTTACTTGGTCGTCATTTCTTTCAAGTCTTCTGGCCATTTCCTCACAAAATTGTGATCGTTTCTGATAGTCACTTGGTTTGAGAGATTGTACAATCTGTATTTTGTATGGGTGAAAATGTAAATCTCGACGAAGAATCATTCTCACCGAAGTGTTACTTATTCCAAGACGTAGAGCATGTTGTTTGGCAAATTGGCGTGGACTTCTGAGCATTGCCTGTTGAACAGCAGCGATGTTTTAAGGGTTCGAACGGTTTTTGCATTCCCACCTCGTTTTTTAGACGTTGATCCAGTTTGTTCAAGGTTGTTTATCCACGAACGAATTGCGTTATCCGAGGGAACAGGCCTGTTGCGCGGTATGTTGAAACGGTGTCGAAAAGCACGTCGCGTTTCCATTTAACTCTCACCATTCGTATAATACGCTTTAATCGCGTAGCCGTGATGTTCACCCGTCCAACGATCCATCGCAACTAAATGGCAGGACATGCAGGTAGAACGTAGCCGGCCACCATTACTCCCATCACTCACATTCCAGCTGTCAAGGCCATCTCCAATCTGCCCGTTTCACTGGCTAACCCTGTAGATATGATTTGCTACAAAAAAATACTTCAAGGAAAAAGCAAGAGCAAAAGAGGTCCTGGAAGACGACGAACATCTTGGTTTGATTACCGTACATGCTAGTTCAAAATGTCTTCAACGGAACTATTCCGCGTTGCTACTAACAAGAGAAGAATAACCATCATGATAGTCAGCACCCTAACCGGATAGTCACCGAAAGAAGAAGAAGAAGAAGAAGAAGAAGAAGAAAATAGAGTGCGAACTCTGGAGGCCAAATAGAAGATCTTTCTCAGAAGGGAATATCCACTTATTTCAAAAACATTACCTAACAAGGTCCCAATTAAAATTAACTGCAGGGATTTGACATGTTTAATGATACTAATAAAGAACAAACGCGAAATTCAGGTTTCATTACGAGTCTTTTGTAGGAGACTAAGGTGATTTTCTGTCTCCCTGGAAATCGGAGCGCCGTATCGGCTGCCTGCAGACGACGTTGCAACTTGGGACTTTAAACATCAGATGACAACTGAGTTACGTCAGACCATAGTCTCTGTCTCCACGCAGTAAAACTTTCTCGCACTGGGGCTTCGGCAACGCGCGTCCGGTGCTGTGCGACCGACACGCTCCATGGTGTGACGTCACGCGCATGGCCGCCCTTCGCGTCGCTGGCCGGTTCACATTATTATCGCTTCGCAGCATCTGGTCTCGACGCAAACTGCCGCCTCTCACGCCACGCGCACGGGCAGGCGCCTTATCAGCGCAGCGCGGCCGCCCTTGCAGGCAAGCCACGCACTTCGGCAGGTAAGCCTTGAACAAGGGACAAGTCTTCGAGATAACAGCGAAGAATAGATTTCGGCGAAAACCTATATCTTGCAGCACAGTTTGTCAAACGATGGAGTGAAAATATCTTTGAGGAGATTTACACACTAGAATGTCGAACTTTTACGGCAGAGACGTTATCACATGTAAGAAGTATAAATCTTTTACTTTACAGACCTGATATGAGGCACTCACTTTTACAACGTGGGTGCCGCCATCACAAGTTCCCATCTCTGTGAGAAAGTTCCGGTCTAATGTTCAAATCCAAGCAGAAATGTTGTAACGGTACTACATAACTGATCGAAAATACTGGGTGTTTCAACAATACATACAGAATTTTTATGGACTGGTAGGTCTCTGACTCGTAGTTAGTGCGCTATACACAATGTCATAGGGCATTCGCTTCGTCTGGAGGAAACGTCACGGTACATTGTGATTACTGCAGTAAATGAACTGATGGGACGTAAGAAGGTTGTTGGGTTGGGTTGATTTGGGGGAAGAGACCAAACTGCGAGGTCATCGGTCTCATCGGATTAGGGAAGGAAGTCGGCCGTGCCCTTTCAAAGGAACCATCCCGGCATTTGCCTGAAGCGATTTAGGGAAATCACGCAGAACCTAAATCAGGATGGTCAGACGTGGGATTGAACCGTCGTCCGCCCGAATGCGAGTCCAATGTGTACTGCAGTAAATATTCGGAGTGTGCGTACTGACTTGACGGCATAACTGTTTTTGGACTATGGTTGCGTAAGATACGGTCACAGGTCACGCCTGTACTACAGTTCAAAATGTTCAAATGTGTGTGAAACCTTATGGGACTTAACTGCTAAGGTCATCAGTCCATAAGCTTACACACTACTTAACCTAAATTATCCTAGGGACACACACACACACACACACACACACACACATATATATATATATATATATATATGCCCGAGGGAGGACTCTAACCTCCGCCGGGACCAGCCGCACAGTCCATGACTGCAGCGCCTCAGACCGCTCGGCTGTACTACAGTGGAACCTACTTCGCCCCGACTTCAGTCCGATTCACGAACGACGGCGGTTCGCTCAAGTCGAGGAACGGACGGTTTCCCCATTGTTGTCGGTTCCAAATGACAGTTGGGGTACGTGCATCTGAAGAAAGCGCATGTCTTGCAAATTGTGGCCGGCCGCAGTGGCCGAGCGGTTCAAGGCTCTACAGTTTGGAACCGCGCGACTGCTACGGTCGCACGTTCGAATCCTGCCTCGGGCATGGATGTGTGTGATGTCCTTAGGTTAGTTAGGTTTAAGTAGTTCTAAGTTCTAGGGCACTGATGACCTCCAAAGTTAAGTCCCATAGTGCTCAGAGCCATTTGGACCATTATTTTGCAAATTGTGTCCCTCTTTTCTTTACGCAGAATTTGTCGCTTACCACCACCATCAGCGGTGGCTACTAGCGAAAAATGGAATAAAAATTCATACGATCAAGTTCAATGCTCACATTGGCTGCAATATTCACACTCAGAACAGTACCGAACGCTCACTGGCTGTCGGAGCATGGGTGACGTGCGCACAACAAGGCTACATTTGACCATCTTTTGTGACTCCAACTATAGGTGGAACCGCAATTAATTGGGAATGTCGAAAGTCCGGGTAATCTGGGAATTTAGACAGTCATTAGAATGACATGGGTTATGTGCTGTACAAACGTAGATTACACTTATTTTCACGTAAACAAACAAATTGCACATTGTCACATACACTGTTACCGATTATTGAAAAAAAAATTGTGTAGGCGCTTTATCCACTGAAATGGTCAGTAAGTTATCGTTTATGTGTGTGGTTACGACGTCATCCAGACGAATGGCTGTTCCGGACATGCACCGCGCCACCATTGCTGGCTGGTGGGTGCAGTATAATGGTAAGGCGAGACGTTCATTTAGGCTTCCGTGCGACATGTGGTAGTGATCAAAGGCACAATGCCGGGTGTGAACTACGTCGATACTATTATGAACCACGTGCAATTCTTCGTGTTTGGTGTCTTCCCCGACGGCGACTGCATCTTCCAGCAAGATAACTGTTCATGTCACAAGTGCAGAATCTTGCTACACAGGTTTAAGGAGCACGATAGTTAATTCACTTTGATGCCTTAGCCACCAAATCCGACTGAGGTGAAATTGATGGAAAGCATCTCGGACGATATCTGGCCTGCACCTATAAAACAATTTCTGTGGTAAGGTCTTATGGGACCAAACTGCTGAGGTCATCGGTCCCGAAGCCTACACACTACTTAGTCTAACTTAAGGACCGGAAGGGGAGGGGGGGGGGGGGCGGGGGGGGGGGGAGCGCACCCTCTAAAACACTGAACCTTTCTAGCTTCCTAACTAAAATTGGTACAAATCTGAATTAAATTGCTTTGTACACAGCTGGTTTAAATATGTTAGCAATATAATGGAAAAAATAGCTTTCTATTTCAAAAGCTGCAACTCGTTGATGTAACTCTCTGGAAAACTACTAAATAAACTATGTTCGTAACTCCGCAGAAAGAGTAACGTTTCTTACGATTACCTATCTAAATAAATACTCCTGCCGCCTACTATTTTGTAAATTTGAGATGGTCACCTCATCTGAGACACGCTTTATCCATTTAACAAATGAAGAATTCTCTTAGTAAACGCCACGTATGGTGTGTAATTTCTTAGCCTTTTGAACCCCAGTGGTTTCTGCCTGAAACCACATTTTTATCAATTTCTTTGTGTACTCGTACCAGCGCCTTTCACATGAAGCTACCGATGCTGTTGCAAGACAGAGACATCTAGTGGTACACTGCGTACTTCTGCGAAAGTAGTGCACTCTAGGAGTCACTTATAGCGTTCAAAGCAACAATCGTCGGCGCAGAGACTGTGGTACGTGGTTGCAGGAGGTTCTGATATCCGGATTTTTTATAGTGACCATATTAAGGGTATTACTGGAACAGTATGAAGTTGAAGTATTTCCTGTAGAAACTAAATTTTTATTTATTCATGTCATTCACATATACTAGCGCTCTCTCCCAGGAACGAGTTTTTTTTTCGATTTTGTAACTTCGGTCCGATTACAAAATTGTCGATGACCGCGCAGAGGTGGATGCACCGGTTACCGTCGTACAGCCCAAGTTTTGCACCGTCAGGTACGGCCAGTACCTGGATGAGTGACAGTCCGAGTATGAAGTGCGCTATTGACATTTGACATTTGCCCTGACCAACAGTCTTCCGCCAATGTTCTGAATTAAATTCCAAACCTCTCCACAGTGTCCCATGAAGTGAGAGCATGCGACACTGTTGATGATACATCCGTCGGATGGGGAGGCCGAGTTGGCGGCAGTATCTCCAACGTGAACCTGGCACATTACGATCACTTACACTTTAACAGATATACAGGGTTATTACAAATGATTGAAGCGATTTCACAGCTCTATAATAACTTTATTATTTGAGATATTTTCACAATGCTTTGCACACACATACAAAAACTCAAAAAGTTTTTTTAGGCATTCACAAATGTTCGATGTGTGCCCCTTTAGTGATTCGGCAGACATCAAGCCGATAATCAAGTTCCTCCCACACTCGGCGCAGCATGTCCCCATCAATGAGTTCGAAAGCGTCGTTGATGCGAGCTCGCAGTTCTGGCACGTTTCTTGGTAGAGGAGGTTTAAACACTGAATCTTTCACATAACCCCACAGAAAGAAATTGCATGGGGTTAAGTCGGGAGAGCGTGGAGGCCATGGCATGAATTGCTGATCATGATCTCCATCACGACCGATCCATCGGTTTTCCAATCTCCTGTTTAAGAAATGCCGAACATCATGATGGAAGTGCGGTGGAGCACCATACTGTTGAAAGATGAAGTCGACGCTGTCGGTCTCCAGTTGTGGCATGATCCAATTTTCCAGTATGTCCAGATACACGTGTCCTGTAACGTTTTTTTCGCAGAAGAAAAAGGGGCCGTAAACTTTAAACCGTGAGATTGCACAAAACACGTTAACTTTTGGTGAATTGCGAATTTTCTGCACGAATGCGTCAGGATTCTCTACCGCCCAGATTCGCACATTGTGTCTGTTCACTTCACCATTAAGAAAAAATGTTGCTTCATCACTGAAAACAAGTTTCGCACTGAACGCATCCTCTTCCATGAGCTGTTGCAACCCCGCCGAAAATTCAGAGCGTTTGACTTTGTCATCGGGTGTCAGGGCTTGTAGCAATTGTAAACGGTAGGGCTTCTGCTTTAGCCTTTTCCGTAAGATTTTCCAAACCGTCGGCTGTGGTACGTTTAGCTCCCTGCTTGCTTTATTCGTCGACTTCCGCGGGCTACGCGTGAAACTTGCCCGCACGCGTTCAACCGTTTCTTCGCTCACTGCAGGCCGACCCGTTGATTTCCCCTTACAGAGGCATCCAGAAGCTTTAATCCGCGCATACCATCGCCGAATGGAGTTAGCATTTGGTGGATCTTTGTTGAACTTCGTCCTGAAGTGTCGTTGCACTGTTATGACTGACTGATGTGAGTGCATTTCAAGCACGACATACGCTTTCTCGGCTCCTGTCGCCATTTTGTCTCACTGCGCTCTCGAGCGCTCTGGCGGCAGAAACCTGAAGTGCGGCTTCAGCCGAACAAAACTTTATGAGTTTTTCTACGTATCTGTAGTGTGTCGTGACCATATGTCAATGAATGGAGCTACAGTGAATTTATGAAATCGCTTCAATCATTTGTAATAGCCCTGCACATACGCACACAACATTCACACTTCGTGAATGAAAGGCGCCTGTTGGAACGACGCATAGGTAAAACTTTTCCAGTTAGGCGCCCGAAACTGCACTTCGGGGTTTCCCAGCCAATCACGCCAAACGACTGCTTGTTGTTACAAAAACGACAAATGAAATTGCTGCAACTGAAACGACCAGCAGTGGCATTTACGCAGCGAAGTGAAAAAATATGGAGTATCTCCTAACATCGTGTCGGACCTCCTTTTGTCCGGCGTAGTATGGGCTCAACAAGGCTTTGAATGTCCCCTGCAGAAACACTGAACCATGCTATCTCTACAGCCAACCATAATTGCGAAAGTGTCGCCGGTGCAGGATTTTGTGCACGAACTGACCTCTCGACTACGTCCCATAAATGTTCCACGGGATTCATGTCGGGCGATCCGGGTGGCCAAATCATTCGCTCGTATTTTCTAGAGTGTTCTTCACACCGATCACGAACAACTGTGGCCCAGTGACACGACGTTGTCGTTTGGGAACATGAATGGTTGCAAATGGTCTTCAAGTTGCCGAACATAACAATTTCCAGTCAATGATCGGTTCAGTTGGACCACAGGACGCAGTCCATTCCGGGTAAACATAGCCCACACTATTTCACATCACCGGCTTGCACAGTGCCCTGTTGACAACTTGGTGTCTGTGCCACACTCGAACGCTAAAATCACCTCTTAACAACTCAAGAGCCGAACTCTTCTGACCAGGCCACGGTTTCCCAGTCCCCTATGGTCCACCTGATATGGTCACGAGACAGGACAGGCGCTGCAGGCTATGTCGTGCTGTCAGCAAAGCCACCCGCGTCCGTCGTCTGCTGCCATAGCGCATTAACGCCAAATTTCGCCGCACTGCCCTAACGGATAAGATCGTTGTCGTCCCACATTGAATTGGAAATGGAAATGTCGTGTGGCTCGGGCCTCCCGTCGGGTAGACCGTTCGCCTGGTGCAGGTGTTTCGATTTGACGCCACTTCGGCGACCTGCGCGTCGATAGGGATGAAATGATGATGATTAGGACAACGCAACACCCAGTCCCTGAGCGGAGAAAATTTCCGACCCAGCCGGGAATCGAACCCGGGCCCTTAGCATTGACAGTCTGTCACGCTTGACCACTCAGCTACCAGGGCGGACGTCGCACATTGATTTCTGCAGTTACTTCAGCCACTGTTGGTTGTCTGTTAGCGCTGATAACTCTACGTAAATATCGCTGCCCTTGGTCGTTAAGTGAAGGTCGTCCACCACTGCATTGTCATGATGAAAGCTAATGCCTGAAATATGGTATACTCGGCACACTCTTGAAACTGTGGATCTCGGAATATTCAATTCCCTAATGATTTCCGAAATGGAATGTTTCATGCGTGCAGCTCGAACTGCCATTCCGCATTCGTACTCTGCTAATTCCCATCATGGGGCTATAATAACGTCGTCAATTTCTTCATTTGAGTCACCGGAGTACAAATGACAGCTCCGCCAATGCACTGCCCTTTTATACCTTGTGTACGAGACACTACCGCCATCTGTATACAGAGTGGTCGCAAATTCCCGTTACAAACTTCTAGGACACATAGAGGGTAGTGAGTACAGAACATTTTGAATACGAACCCGTGTCCGGAATCGTACTGTTCCCGTTCTACGACAGTTTCAGTTCAGATGTGTAGCTCGTCAACGTCTGCTTAGGGCAAGAGAAACGTCTCGAAGTTCCCTTTCCTAGTATGCAACAGGGTAGACACGATGACGTGTACTACGTCAAACGATCCCCAGATGTCACTTATCTTCCGCTTTGTTGTGAGACCGAGTCAATACCTGCGCATCACCGATAGAGTAAACACGGTGCACTACACGTTTGCGGAACACACAGACTTACTCCTTGTGTATGGCGAAGCTGGAGGAAACGGAAGAGCTGCTAGTCTTCTGTATCACGACCGTTTTCCACACCGTCACCCTCCATCGTACAAACCATTTGCCCAAGTTACACAAGGGCTACGAGAAACTGGTATCTTCACTGTGAGGAGGCAGGACTGTGGTACTCCACGGCGACGCCGCACTCACGAATTTGAAGAAGGTGTACTGCGTCGCATTGAAGATAGCCCGTCAACGAGTTCGCGAAGAATTGCGCGTTCCATGGCTGTGTGATAGTACCTTCTTCGACGTCCTGCAAGAGCAACAGTTACATCCGTACCACTTACAAAGGGTACACGCTATGGGTCCAGCAGACTTTCCACAACGGGTCGCCTTCTGCACATGGTTCCTGCACCGTTGCATCGACGTGCCCCTGTTTCCATGTCGAGTTCTCTTCACAGATGAATGTAGGTTCACAAAGGATTGTGTTCTGAATGCTCGAAAAAGCCATGTCTAGGCGGACGAAAGTCCTCATGCCACGCATGTTCAGGAATTTCAAAACAGGTTTGGAATTAACGTGTGGGTAGGTATTCTGGACGGTCATGTGATTGGACCATACCTCCTTCCATCCAAGCTCACGGGTCCCACATACTTAGTTCAAATTGTTCAAATGGCTCTGAGCACTATGGGACTTAACTTCTGAGGTCATCACTCGCCTAGAACTGAGAATTACTGAAACCTAACCAACCTAAGGACATCAGACACACCCATGCCCTAGGCAGGATTCTAACCTGCTACCGTAGCGGTCTCGCGGTTCCAGACTGTAGCGCCTAGAACCCTTTAGCGCCTAGAACCGCTAGGCCATCCCGGCCGGCCATACTTAGTCTTCCTACAACACGTAATGGACTCGTTCTTGGAAGCTGTGCCATTGAATGTCCGTCAGGAAATGTGGCTTCAGCGTGATGGAGCACCACCTTACTTTTCACTGGCTGTCCGGAGACATCTCAACACACAGTATGGCGAAAGATGGATAGGCCGTGGTGGTCCAATCGCGTGGCCGCCACGATCGCCGGATTTAACCCCTATGGACTACTTCTTGTGAGGTCGTATGAAGATCCTAATTTTTGAGACACCTGTAGAGACAGAGGAAGATCTGCTGGCACGAGTTCTGGCCGCTGTACAAGACACTGAAGAGACACCAGGTGGGATGGAGAGAGTGTACCACAACATGCTTCGGAGATACAATGTGTGTAACGACGTCGATGGTCGCCACATCGGGCCGCTCTTGTAATGCATCGGTACGTTGCGGCTGGTGCCGTAGATGCTGGATTCTTGTTGTTGTCGACTAACGTAAACCATAAGGTATAAGTTGTAATGCAAATGCGTAAGTAATAACGGAACGAGTCAGTATTAGTTTTAAATGGATTGCAACAATTGTACTGGGTCACGCCTAAGTACCAGGTGATCAAAATGTCAGTATAAATTTGAAAACTTAATAAACCACGGAATAATGTAGATAGAGGGGTAAAAATTGACACACATGCTTGAAATGACATGGGGTTTTATTAGAACCAAAAAAATACAAAAGATCAAAAAATGTCCGACAGATGGCGCTTCATCTGAGCAGAATAGCAATAATTAGCATAACAAAGTAAGACAAACCAAAGATGATGATCTTTACAGGAAATGCTCCATATGTCCACCATCATTCCTCAACAACAGTTGCAGTCGAGTAATAATTGTGAACAGCACTGTAAAGCATGTCCGGAGTTATGGTGAGGCATTGGCGTCGGATGTTGTCTTTCAGCATCCCTAGAGACGTCGGTCGATCACGATACAAATGGCTCTGAGCACTATGGGACTTAAATGCTGTGGTCATCAGTCCCCTTTAACTTAGAACTACTTAAACCTAACCAACCTAAGGACATCACACACATCCATGCCCGAGGCAGGATTCGAACCTGCGACCGTAGCAGTCCCGCGGTTCCGGACTGTAGCGCCTAGAACCGCACGGCCACCACGGCCGGCCCGATCACGATACACTTGCGACTTCAGTCAATAATCGCACGGACTGAGATCTGGGAACCTGGGAGGCCAAGCGTGACGAAAGTGGCGGCTGAGCACACGATCATCACCAAACGACGCGCGCAAGCGATCTTTCACGCGTCTAGCAATATGGGGTGGAGCACCATCCTGCATAAACATCGTACGTTCCAGCAGGTATTTATCGGCCAGGATGGGGATGACGCGATTCTGTAAACATCGGCGTACCTCTCACCCATCACGGTAGCAGTTCAGAATCACGCGTTTCCTCGAAGAAAGAAGCCCCGATAACGGTAGATGTGGTAAATCCAACCCATACCGTGACTTTCTCGTCGCGCAATGGAGTTTCCACGACAGTTCTAGGATTTTCGGTAGCCCAAATTCTGCAGTTGTGGGCGTTGACAGACCCTCGGAGCGTGAAATGAGCTTCGTCGGTCCACAACACGTTTTGAAACGCCCACACCGCAAATGCCCTCCACTTCACTATATCGCCAGGTAACAGTTCATGAAGCCGATGGATTCTGTACAGACAGCATCGGAGGGTACGCCTAAGTGCCAACCAAATAGTAGTTTATGGGATGCCGGTGCGATGTGCGACTGCACGAGCGCTGACTTCACCGTGCTTAGACGAACCCGCTACAGTCTCCACTTCTTCCTGAACTGTCTCAGCAGCATTACGCCTTTTGCTCGGTGGGCCACTACGGGGTCTATCGTCGAAACAACCCGCGGCTTCGAACTTCGAAATCATTCTCGCCACAGCTGCATTTGTCAACGGACCTTTACCCGCTCGAATCCTCTTCCTATGGCGATAGGATCGTAACGCTGAACTAGCGCATTCCCCATTCTGATAATACAGCTTCACTAAAAGCGCCTTTTCAGGTAACGTCAACATGCTGCGACTGCTGGCGCATCTGATTCTCTCCAGCTCCTTTTATACACGATTGTCATGGCAGTCACTGACGTTTTGCTGTCCAGCGGCATGTGTCGGACATTTTGTGAACTTTGTTCTTTTTGGTTCTAATAAAACCCCATGTCATTCCAAGCATGTGTGTCAATTTTTACCTCACTATCTACATTATTCCGTGGTTTATTAAGTTTTCAAATTTATACTGACTTTTTGATCACCCGGTTCATTCCTCACGTGGATGTGGATGAGATAATCATCTGCATTGAAACTGTCGTAGAACGGAAACGATACGTTTCCAGACACAGGTTCCTATTCAATATGTTATGTACTCACTACCCTCTACATGTCCTAGAAGTTTGTAACGGAAATTTCCGACCACTCTGTATAAGCAAATCGTTGTCGGAATACTTTTGCCGCCTCGGTGTATTCTGGGCTTGTCGCATATATTTGGATGATTTTTCCAAAAATGTCGCGATTTCCGAGGGTTTGGTTACGCAGGAACCTAAGGGGGTAGCTTAAATGTCAACAGAGCTCCTGACACACCAAGTCACCGTGCGGCGCTGTTACCGACGAAACTGCCATTCTTCTGACGCCACGAACGTTGGGCAATCAGCAACCGATTGTCTGGCAGCAGCGAGACGCAGGTCACCTCGCGTAGCACAGGCAGCGGCGGGGAAGGAACCGGGACGTCATCCCCTGTGTGCGGCGCCAGGCGTCACCGCGGGCCAGCGCTCCTCGGCCCGCCTGTATAACCGCAGTCTCGGCTCGGCTCGGCCGGGTCTCGGCTGGGCAGCGGATTATTCCGGGCCACTGCGCCCGCCATATCGTCACGTCCCCCCGTCTCGAATCGGATCTCATGAAAGTCAATCGCCGGCTCAACCGCCGGTTTCCGCGATCGATTGCGCGCGAAAATACGAAACGGCGCGGCGTGGCGACGGGCTGACAGCGCATCGGGATTTCTGGGGACACGGGCGTAAAGGGAACAAAACAGTCCGCGGAAGGCCGCGCCAGCTAAATTGCGACGGCGGCGGAACTGATGCGAGCGCCGAGGTTTTCTGTTGTGGCTTAGAGAAGGCCTCTGCTGTCCAGCTACTCCTCACATCCCACTGCGCGTCCATATCGTTGCCGGCAGTTACGGACCACAGGTGCAGTCATTCGCCGCATTTCCGCAGGATGCAGCGCAATCTATTCTCGAGAGATACCGGAAGACCGACCCGTTTACAAGCAACTGTTCATAGCAATGGAGAACGCTTTGCCTTAATACACTACTGGCCATTAAAATTGCTACACCACGAAGATGACGTGCTACAGACGCGAAATTTAACCGACAGGAAGAAGATGCTGTGATATTCAAGTGATTAGCTTCTCAGAGCATTCACACAAGGTTGGCGCCGGTGGCGACACCTGCAACGTGCTGACATGAGGAAAGTTACCAACCGATTTCTCATACACAAACAGCAGTTGACCGGCGTTGCCTGGTGAAACGTTGTTGTGGTGCCCCGGGTAAGGAGGAGAAATGCGTACCATCACGTTTCCAACTTTGATAAAGTTCAGGAGGGTAATACGGAACGCCGTGCTGGATCCCGACGGCCTCGTATCACAAGCAGTCGAGATGACACGCATCTTATCCGCATGGCTGTAACGGATCGTGCAGCCACGTCTCGATCCCTGAGTCACCAGACAACAAGACAACAACCATCTGCACGAACAGTTCGACGACGTTTGCAGCAGCATGGACTATCAGCTCGGAGACCACGGCTGCGGTTACCCTTGACGCTGCATCACAGACAGGAGCGCCTCTGATGGTGTACTCAACGACGAACCTGGGTGCACGAATGGCAAAACGTAATTTTTTCGGATGAATCTAGGTTCTGTTTACAGCATCATGACGGTCGCATCCGTGTTTGGCGACATCGCGGTGAACGCACATTGGAAGCGTGTATTCGTCATCGCCATACTGGCGTATCACCCGGCGTGATGGTATGGGGTGCCACTGGTTACACGTCTCGGTCACCTCTTGTTCGCACTGACGGCACTTTGAACAGTGGACGTTACATTTCAGATGTGTTACGACCCGTGGCTCTATCCTTCATTCGATCCCTGCGAAACCCTACATTTCAGCAGGATAATGCACGACCGCATGTTGCAGGTCCTGTACGGGCCTTTCTGGATACAGAAAATGTCCGACTGCTGCCCTGGCCAGCACATTCTCCAGATCTCTCAACAATTGAAAACGTCTGGTCAATGGTGGCCGAGCAACTGGCTCGTCACAATACGCCAGTCACTAATCTTGATGAACTATGGTATCGCGTTGAAGCTGCGTGGGCAGCTGTACCTGCACACGCCATCCAAGCTCTGTTTGACTCAATGCCCAGGCGTATCAGGGCTGTTATTACGGCCAGAGGTGGTTGTTCTGGTTACTGGTTTCTCAGGATCTATGCACCCAAATTCCGTGAAAATGTAGTCACATTTCAGTTCTAGTATAATATATTCGTCCAATGAATACCCGTTTATCATTTTCATTTCTTCTTGGTGTAGCAATTTTAATGGCCAGTTGTGTAAGATTCAAGATCGGATCAGTTTTAGATCTCCCATTTCAAAGTAGGCTCACAGCGGAGATAGTGAGCTCTTGTAATATGTTCTGTACACGAGCTGCTCCGCGTGGCAAGTCTGCTGTTCGTTGCACAAGGTGTATCTGTGACGCATGATTTCACACGCGCGCTCGACAAACCTTGTTGCGAAGTGCGAACGACTGAGTTTTTCTAAGTCGGTCATAAATGGTATGTGACGGACAGAGGCGGTCTGGGAAACGTTCTCGATACATGCGTAATGCAGCTCTACCATTACGAACCGTACCGCTGACCAGATTCGGAACCGGCTTATTCGCCTGGCAACCTAGCGCGCTGCACGTGAAGCTGTACGACATGGCCCAACATCTGGCACAGTATTAACTTTGTTTAACACACACTGCAATCATGGACACGTGATTTACACCGCTTTAAGCTGTTAAGTCTCCTAGATGACGACCAAAAATCGAAACTATGACTACAACTTTTTTAAAAAATGGCTCCAAACACTATGGAACTTAACATCTGAGGTTATCAGTCCCATAAACTTAGAACTACTTAAACGTAACTAACCTAAGGACATCATACACATCCATGCCCGAGGCAGGATTCGAACCTGCGACCGTAGCAGTCGCGCGGTTCCGGACTTCGCGCCTAGAACCGCTCGGCCACCGCGGCCGGCACTACAACTTTGCTTCCACTATTTTGTAGCAGATGGCTGTTACGGTAAGTGGTTGTCCCTGTGGTAAATCATAAGTGCCATATAATAAGCTGAGGAATTTGTAAACATAACGCCATCAGATTATTAGTCTATTTGTTATTGCACCATAAAGCTACTCTCGGTTTAACATGTCAGCTTACTAGCTCAGTTCTCGTAATTTGTGGTAAGTTTTAATTTTCTGCTTTAGCGAAATCTGCCGAAATCTGCCGCCGGGTTATTAAAACGCGGGGTAGGACCTATGTTGAGGCACCTATTAGCGAAAGAACGTGCAGATAATGGTTTCAACATTTCAAGAACGGTGATTTTGACGTCAGAGACTGGCAGGGCGGTGGAGGAGAGAAAGTTTTCGGAGCTAATAAAACCGACGGAAACAATCACAGGGAATCGTTTGTGAAGACATCTGACGCATTTGAGCCGAGCACTGAAAGACAAACAGTCACAGTACAGCGATAGAAATGAAAAAATGATTTTGCAGCATGACACTGCTCGAGCCCATGTCCCAAAACCAATCAAAACGTACTTGGAAACGTTTAAATGGGAAGTACTTCCCCACCAGCCGTGTTCTCCAGACCCAGACATTGCTCGCTTTGACTAAAAAAATGGTTCAAATGGCTCTGAGCACTATGGGACTCAACTGCTGAGGTCATTGGTCCCCTAGAACTTAGAACTAGTTAAACCTAACTAACCTAAGGACATCACAAACATCCATGCCCGAAGCAGGATTCGAACCTGCGACCGTAGCGGTCTTGCGGTTCCAGACTGCAGCGCCTTTAACCGCACGGCCACTTCGGCCGGCTCGCTTTGACTACCGCCTTCTTAGATGAATGGTACGCGGCCTGGCTGACCAGCACCTCCGGTCATGTGAACAAGAGCAAAATTGGGTCGGTTCATGGATCTCCTGAAAAGACGCCCAGTTCTTCCGCTGCGGGATTCGTATGCTGTCCGAAAGATGGGAAAAACTAGGGACCAGTGTTGGCCAATACTTTGAATCGTAAAAGTATTTTTTATTTTTCACAATAATGCCTTGAACTTCGGGAGAAAACGGCGGATACAAAGTTGTAGACCTAATACAGTTGCAACAAAATAAAATTTCGTGTAAGACCGCAGTCTTTCACGAGCAGTGTCAATTTGAATAAAATCCCTTGGGGCGTTAGGCCACGTCATTATGACACAATGAAGTAAGTAACGTAAAGCTCTGCATTCTGACCTTAGACATTCCCATAAGACTCAACCCTCAGCCGTGTCATCATCTGTCAATGGCGTGATTGCGGAGTTGAGGGACATGTGGTCAGCAAACCGGCGTTCCGGTGATGCCAGATTTGAATCGCAGGATGAGCTCCTCAGTTGGTCTCACGAGGCTGATTGCACACCGTACCAGTCCTCCCACAAAGGAAAAAAAAATCACTGGTAGTGTAGGGATCGAACCCGGGTACTTCATATGGCAGCCACGCTTGGCCAGGGGTCGCCTTCCGAGGCCTGGCCCCAATGTCCCGATCCCACACTCCCGGAGCCAAGTAAGTAAAGGGGTCTAAATCATCAAGAGAGCTTTATTTGAACAAATTTATTTACTTACTGTTGTACCGGATCCTACTACCGTTCACTCATCTACGGAGGCAGACATTACGAACCAGTAAAACAACCATACAACCAACGTTTCGGCAGTCTTTGCAGACGTACTCTTCAGTACAGAAAACTGCTGGGATCTGGGTGTGGGCTTCTCTGTACAGGATGGTCGGAAACAATCTGAAAAGCTTGTACGACTGCAGCAGATAAGTCATGCTGAGACAGAACTGTTAGCAAAAAATTGCGTAGATCACTCCGTTTCCGAGTTAATTAGCACTTAAGTTAGCCTATTAGGCCGTTATGCATGCAAATTCAAGAGGCCCTCCAGACACAATTAGTTTCAGTTGTTCTCATAGAGTGTATGATAGCGCATGCGACTACCAGGCTTTTGCTCGGGTTCGATCTTTACTACCGTCCCACGTCCAATATTCGTATCGCTCTCCTTTTCGGTTTTAGGAACCGAAGAAATGTTTGGCGACAACGTCTCTGGTACGACGCTTGCATTTGCACGCGCAGCGCTCGGATTGGCTAACTTCAATGCCAATTAACTCGTAAACGGTGAAACATACTGACTTTTTTTTAACAGTTATTTCTCAGTAACAGTTTAGACCGCATAAAATATTTCTCTATTTAAGACGACCGGTTTCGACAGACTTTGCTGTCAATTCAGATCTTAAAAATGTTTTTGTTGTAAAACGTGTTCATTTCACGTTGAACCTCATGCCAAGTTGTCACGTAGATAAAAATCAGCACATAATAAAAGATTTATCATAAAGCGCCTTTTGCACAAGGCACTAAATGCTTTTAAATATTTTAATTATGACAAACCTTTTATAATGTGCTGATTTTTAACTACTTGACAACCTGGCTTGAGATTCAGCGTAAGATGAACACGTTTTACAACACTAAGATTTTTAAGATATTAAATGACAGCAAAGTCTGCCGACACCGGTCGTCTTAAACAAAGAAACATTTTATGCGATCTATACTGTTGAATGTTTTTAGCAAATAAAACAGATCCTGTCTTCAGTACTCTCAAAATCAGTAAATTCAATTATTTCTCAGCACTGCCTATCCTGCTAACACCCATACAAGCTTTTCAGACTGCTTCTGACCACCCTGTATATATTGTTTCATTTCGTTTATCAGATGACACTCGACATTCTGGTGTGTCATTGGACAAACGATCGAAACGTCCAATTTATAGTTCTTGTAGTGTTTCATAATGGTGCACGGTAACACTCAAGTGGATTTCATTCAAATAAAGTTTTATTTAAAAGCAGTTTGTGGCTTAGTAAAAAAGAACCTTCTTAATAGAAGCACCATAAGAAAACCAATGAGTTGTCTCCTAATTCATTTCAGAGAAAGACAACGAATATCGCAGAACAATGGGTAAAACTTACGTTTCTGTTTGATTTTCAAATCCAAAGCCAACAGCGAAGATATACAGTGCAGTAAATGCAATTGAGAATAAAGATCGTCGATGGGCTAGACGAAAGTTGAAGACTGATAACGTGCTAGTGACAATGGTCGCAAACAAATGGGGTGACGAAAACAAGTCCCAGTGCAGCGTTGATGACTTCTACCATTGATACCAAAGAGGCCGCAATTTTCTATTGGTGATGTCCCTTGTAGGCCTAGGGCGCTGAACACAGCCAGCTACCAGACGACACACTCGTAAAAACATTTCGGTGAGTGGATAGGCGACTGAAGAGATGCAGTATGGTGGAAATTATGAAGAAAGGTGAAGTGATCCGATCAGTCGTCCTTATTTGCGACACTGTAACTGCTAACGATGTCCCATCCAGATACGTTCAAGGACTGAAAATTATAGGCGAGAATATATACCCGAGGTAAGTGCTGAAATATGGAAAGCTGCTTCTAACGTCCAAGTCCTTGCGCTATACTCTCAACGCAGTCTATTGGTGACTGACAGGTTATTTTGAAGCGAAGGTTGGCGCGTAACTCTTCAGTCAAGCATTCGGCACGGCTTATACCTCTCTGTGAAAAGTAAAACTTATTTTTGCAAAAAGTTGGTCTTAGCACTATCATATTTTCTCGGTTACAGTTGTCCACTGTCCACGAGGTGGCATACTACAACTTAACAAGCTGTCACGGAATTTGCTCTTGTTATTTATCATTTTTTCTTTCTTTCAAATGGCTCTGAGCACTATGCGACAACTTCTGAGGTCATCAGTCGCCTAGAACTTAGAACTAATTAAACCTAACTAGCCTAAGGACATCACACACGACCATGCCCGAGGCAGGATTCGAACCTACGACCGTAGCGGTCGCTCGGTTCCAGACTGTAGCGCTTAGAACCGCACGGCCACTTCGGCCGGCTTTCCTTCTTTCATTTATGGTATTAATGTTATATAAGATATGTAATATTATATACAAAAATTGTACATATATATTTTCTATTGTACAAGTACTATGCCCAGAATAATTGAAATGAATGTGAAATCAGAAGGAAAGGGATACGAAGACAACTGAAGAGCAGTTAAATGCAGAGAGACAAGTAATGGTTTCCGTTGGGCTAGTTGACGGTACGATGCACGAGAAACACAGTAAGTTATATTAAAGGGCACTAAGAATTAAAACATTGGTGTGGAACGTGGAGTGAGAACGGACTGTCGGGAGTCGATTTGTAATGTTGATAAGTTACTGTTAAAGGGCGTCTTATACAGAGAAAGAACGTTAGAATTTGGTAAGTCATCTGCACAAATAGTGTGAGAATAGTACGACTAATTCCTTGTGGTTAACAGTCAATAAACGAGCGCCTTTGGTAAAATTACATAGGTGACAAGTGTTTTGTAATTGAGTCTTTATATATGTGTTGTGAATGGGCGGCGGTCAAGATAAGTAGGGCGACATACGTAAACGCAATTGCTACACGACCTTTGTGCAGAGCACATCCCTGTGAAAATTTCCGCTTTTTTTCCGTGCTGCAGTTTGCACAAACAAGAGTACCGTTCCATTCAAGCAGCAATTCGTGAAAGGAGAGAGGACGACTCTTATATATACACAGATGTTGTAACGCCTATCCAGTAAACTTCATCCGACAAACAACTGCGCTGTTTACACGCCCGTAGAATAAGCAATCAAATGTTTGGCCAGGCTGCAATACGCAGCAGCAAGAACCATGCTAGAACAGATTACGATATGCGTCAGTGGGATCCCGTGCGATGCGTTTTAGTGCCAGTATATGCGCTGTATAGATAACCATTGATCGTAACGCCCATATCTGAATACCATTACGGAATGCTAGACTTCGAGATACAGCCAAACAATGGCAGCGCAGCGGAGGAAATTTTTCAATGCACGAATCTGCAAATAAATGATTCCTAATTATACACATAGGTGACGATATTAAGCAAATTGGTCTACCTCTGCGTCATGAGCAATTCTTTACTACAGCGAAACCCGAATCACGCAATTTAAATCTATGCTGCCACTGTTAATTCTGTCGATATGTTCACTCCATTGTTTCTGCTATTTTCAATTTTGTTTCTAACTTTAAATATGTGTAATTCTTTCCTAATGTTGCCGTTTCTTAACCTGTCTCCTCTGGTACGGCCTTTCTCACGTCTAAGAAATCTCGTTTCAGCTGCCTGCATCAAATTATCTTGTCGTCTGAAATTGACTCACGACTCGCTTCCGTAAAGTAGTATGGGGACGCCCATTACTTTGTATGTTTATTTCTTGTGTCTTTTTTCCGATAATAACTGCGTAATTACAGTCGATAGGAGACAGTTGTTTTAGCAAATCTCGCAGTAGAGCATTTGTGGATTCACACTGACTAATGCAGCCAGAGACGATAAGGTTAGTATCATTCTTTTTCCCAAACACGAACAGTGGGGATTAATTTGGTTAGATAAGATGAAATGAACCACAGTACTTCTGAACGCCAGACGCACACATCTAGTCCAACATTCGGTCACTTCCTGATGAATATTGTGCTGAGCTTCGGCAATTTGAGATTCTATTCAGATGTAGAATTTGTTTCTTAAATTTCAGTCTACGATCACAAACAAAGCTGTCGTCAGACTATCGATTTCTGCCCGTGGTGACCATCTTCAGGTTCGACAACAACAGGAAACCCTATATACGGTGTCCACTCAAAACAGGCCCCACAAACATATGTAGCAATTCCACTGAAATTGCTCCTTGTAATTTGTGACATTTGACATGGCAACCGTGTGTTTCCGCGCTTCACTTTGTCTGGAGCTCAGTGTTCAGTGATTAGTGAGAATGTGTCGCTATTCTGTCGAAGAGCGCTTGTTTCCTCTGAAACAATATCGGATTACTGGTTCCATTACGACATGTCAGCGAATGTTTGTTGAAAGGTTTGGTGACAAGCATATACCGTCTAAATGCTGCATACAATTTTTAGTGAACAAGATGGAGTGCACTGGAATAGTATTTCATCTTCAAGGCGGCGGAAGGCTGCCATTATCCGACGAAAAAGTAACTGACGTGAAACGATTGTTGGCCTCTCCTGCAAAGTCAGTCTGATGCTTATCTCAGGGACGTGGAATGTCACGGAGTACATGTCACAGATCTGCGAATACCGCCGGCATATATCCATACACGTTTAGGCAGTTCTTCAGGAATTGAACGTCAACGACAAAGATAAACACATTGAATTTTGCCGTTGGTTTCAGCATTTTATCGCGCAGAGGCCAGGAATGCTGCAGTACAAATTGTGTGATTGGATTGAAGAGTTCCTACATAACAGAACGCAGCATGTCATTCTAAATGGAGAAAAGTCTTCCGAACTAAGAATGATTTCAGATGCGCCGCAGGGGAGTGTTGTAGGACCGTTGCTATTCACAATATATATGAATGACCTTGTGGATAACATCGGAAGTTCACTGAGCCTATTTGCGGATGATGCTGTAGTATATCGAGAGGTTGTAACAATGGAAAATTGTACTGAAATGCAGGAGGATCTGCAACGAATTGTCGCATGGTGCAGGGAATGGCAATTGAATCTAGGGAATGGCAATTGAATCTCAATGTAGACAAGTGTAACGTGCTGCGAATACACAGAAAGAAAGATCCTTTATCATTTAGTTACAATATAGCAGGTCGGCAACTGGAAGCAGTTAATTCCATAAATTATCTGGGAGTAGGCATTAGGAGTGATCTAAAATGGAATGACGATATAAAATTAATCGTCAGTAAAGCAGATGCCAGACTGAGATTCATTGGAAGAAGATGCAAAGGAGAACAGCGCGCTTCGTTACGGGATCATTTAGTAATCGCGAAAGCGTTACGGAGATGATAGATGGACTACAGTGGGAGACTGCAAGAGAGACGCTCAGTAGCTCGGTACGGGCTTTTGTTGAAGTTTCGACATCATACCTTCACCGAGAAGTCAAGCAGTATATTGCCGCCTCCTACGTATATCTCGCGAAGAGACCATGAGGATAAAATCAGAGAGATTAGAGCCCACACAGAGGCATACCGACAATATTTCTTTCCACGAACAATACGAGACTGGAATACAAGGGAGAACCGATAGAGGTACTCAAGGTACCCTGCGCCACACACCGTCAGGTGGCTTGCGGAGTGTAGATGTAGATCTAGATGTTCAGTGATGCGGCGCGGTTCCACCTCTCTGGCTATGTAAACTCTCAAAATGCACGTTTCTGCTGTAATGAAGACCCACATGCAATGGTCGAGCAACGCCTGAATTTACAGAAGATTAGCGTGTTCACAGCGTCGCATCATCAGAGCAATTTTTTTCGAGTCTACTGTGACAAGGGCAGTTTAAATCGAAATGTTTCGGGAATTTGTGAACCAGTTTGACGATGAAGAACTGATACCAACAGGATGGCGCAACATGCAACAGGTCTCGAGTGACCACGGTTGAGGTTTTTCTTACTGTATTAATGGACTCAGTATTGTATTATTTATTGCTCCTATATATTTTTAGGACCATGGCATTTTGCTGTATGCATCTTACTGCAAGTAATGCGATAGGTATAACCTTCTGAAGAAGGTCACTAAGTGCCCGAAACTGGTAAAGAAATTAAATATCTTTTATGGAACTGGTTGCTTATTACTTCGTTATATAAACAAAATTATCTTTTTACTAAAGACTGGAATTAAAGAAACCAATCCCATACTACCTGGGTCACTGCTTTCATTGGCGATTATATCGCAGCTTGTAAAGATACTTAAATGTGCTACGGCTTCAACAATGATATAATTTTATACACTGATGAAACAATCTACTTGGTAATCCTGAGTTTTCCTCTCTGTGTAGGTGTCTGGAGAAGTTGGTAACGACCAGTGTGCTGTTAAGCGGAAAATGGAAGTGCGACTAGCATGCGGATAACCAAGTGGTCGGATAACCTGTTTTCTGAAAGCAAACAAGAGCACAGACTAATTGATGATGAATTTCAAGTTGAAGTACGACAAAACAATTTTATGAGCGTAGCTAGCTGAGTATTCAGTTCTGCCCAGGTAAGTAATTATTCCAGTCTATTATTCCACATCCTCCTCCTTCCTCTCTCTTTCCATCTGCTCCTTCGCCCCTCTGTGTCCATCTCCTCTTCCCCCCTTCTCTCTCCACATTATCACGCATTCCCCCATACGAGGATGTCGGTTCTCACCACCACAGAATTTCTTTCCAGACCTTAAATAATATATGCAGCAAAATTGGCTGAAATCGATCTCTAGCTAACTTCGCCCTGCGATTTCATTTTCACGCAGCTCAATGTTTATGACTATCTCCTGCACTACGTAATTTTGCATGTACATCCACTGGTACGAAACTGTCTTGTAAGATGCGGCAGTTTTTCAAGCATGTCAGTGTCTACGACGTCATATCTCCTGAACAGTGTGTCACACAATGACATAATTTTTCTGGTACATTCAGTGACATATGCGAATACTGTCTGAAAAACGTGTCGCGAATACAGTCCGTAGTAACGAAGTAACGGATTAAAACATCATACGTCATGTGGCAGTTTTACTGTATGAACAGCGAAAATGGAGCTAGCGATCAATGTTTTTTTTTTCTTTCATCATTTTGTGGAGTTCGTCAGCGATAAGAAGTCTCGTAAAGGCTTGAAACTGTGTGTCAAGTTGGTTGCAAGTCTCTAAGCGTCCGCATTTTCAGGTACTGGATCAGTAAAGTAAGGGTATTCGCCCGTCGTGGGCAACATTGCTTTCTCACCCCCACCTCTTTGATAGGTAGGTGGTTCTTACCCCTCTAGCGACGATTTCGAGACAGTAACTAATATGTCTACAAAGCTGTTTTTAAATCGGTCCAGTGGTTTAGGAGGAGATGTGGAACATACATACATACATACATACATTCATATAATATTTACATCCACTTTTATAATATGTTTGAATATCTATGAAACTCGCCGGATCGTTAACAGATTAATTTCTCTGCCGACCGCGAAAATAATCAGCAACATAATCAAATTGCGTAACATCATAGCCGCCCAGGCCACGTGAGAGAGAAGAACGGAAAGTTTATGAGCAACGAGAAAGGAAGAACATTTCAAGTGCATCATTCAAGAGACGTCTCGACCATCATGTGGCAGGAACAAAACACAGAATGGAAAGAAATTTATTCTCATGCGAAGATCGCTAAATTTTGAAACTTCCTGACAGATTAAAACTGTGAGCCGGACCGAGACTCGAACTCGGGACCTTTGCCTTTCGCGGGCAAGTGCTCTACCGACTGAACTACCCAAGCACGACTCACGACCCGCCCTCACAGCTTCAATTCTGCCAGTACCTCGTCTCCTACCTTCCAAACCTCACAGAAGCTCTCCTGCGTGCCTTGCAGAACTAGCACTCCTGGAGGAAAGGATATTGCGGAGACATGGCTTAGCCACAGCCTGGGAAGTGTCAGTTCTGCAAGGTTCGCAGGAGAGCTTCTGTGAAGTTTGGAAGGTAGGAGACGAGGTACTGGCGGAATTAAAGCTGTGAGGACGGGGCGTGAGTCGTGCTTGGGTAGCTCAGTTGGTAGAGCACTTGCCCGCGAAAGGCAAAGGTCCTGAGTTCGAGTCTCGGTCCGGCACACAGTTTTAATCTGCCAGGAAGTTTCATATCAGCGCACACTCCGCTGCAGAGTGAAAATCTCATTCTGGATCGCTAAATTTTATTTATTTTACGATGACCCGTTTCAACAGAAGTTTGCTTCGGAAATCTGAAGTGCATGCATATGAATGCACTTCAAATTTTCGATGATCAGATGATGACAGTAAGCTTCTGACGAAATCTGTAATCGTGAAATAAATAACATTTAGCGCTCTGGGTTTCACAAGAAATTCCTGTCTGTTAAATCGACAGATCTATCCCATCAGCTAAACATACGTAAGCTATATGCAAATGCAAAATCTTCAAACCCTGTGCAATGCGATTATTCCGCCTGCATCGACTCAACAGAAGTAGTCACCGCTTAGTTGTCAGACCTCCCAACACATGTGAGGCTTTGTGGCGACAAAGTTAATAAGTGAAATAACGGACGAGTAGCTACGGTCCGGAGTAGTACACGTCTCAGAAAGCAACATTTATTTCGTTGGGTAGTTCAACCTCTGTGTCGCTCCGAGGTGTGTGTGCGTGCGTTTGTGTGTCTGTGTGTGTGTGTGTGTGTGTGTGTGTGTGTGTGTGTGTGTGAAACTCATTAACTATTAGAGAGTAGCGCTGAGACTCGGCCTGTACAGGAAGCTTCCTGTTGGGTTGTTTGGGGGAGGAGACCAAACATCGGGGTCAGCGGTCTCATCGGATTAGGGGAGGACGGGGAAGGAAGTCAGCCGTGCCCTTTCAGAGGAACCATACCGGCATTTGCCTGGAGCTATTTATGGAAATCACAGAAAACCTAAATCAGGATGACCGAATGAGAGTCCAGTGTCCTTATCAATGCGTCACCTCGCTCGGTCTAAAAAGTAGTTTTTCTGGTTTCGAGAGCCGGCACTGACAGTCACGAAAATGCTGTACTGTCGACATTCCCGTTCAATGTCGCATCAGACATTGGATGATGCAGCTTTCCTCCAGCAGGCCAGTGTGCTACAGTAGCGGTTTAGTTTGGATCTCGTCAACAAGATTAAGTTTTCGGTTAACACTACAATATCATTCCAAGTTCCGCAACAAAATGGCACACAAGCTGTGAATTACTGTAGACACACTGTGATACATTTCCTAATTGTCAAATGGCGCAATCATGAAACATACGACTACCTCGGAGGCCGTTCCACCAGACACTCTCAGATGCCACGAAGGCTGAAATACCCAGATGGCTGAACGGCTATTTTCTGCTACATATTCACGCCCGCCTAAGTGCCTCGGTGTCGTAAGACGGCAGAAGCCGTAGAAAGGTGCACACGCGACAACTTGTCCGAGGAACTCTGTGATGAAAGGCTTCAGTCCTTCCCCAACTTGGGCAGAAGCACGTCACCTGCGACAAGGTGGACGAATAGGTTATTAAGTGTGTTATTAATTCCGCGACCCAAGTCTACAGTTACAGTACTATCGTACTTCATTTAGAACAATGTTTAAGTTTATAAACTACAGCAGAGTAATAATTTGAACAAAAATTATTATTACACTTGAGCCTCTCCCCGATGTTGTTCAATCTGCATATTGAGCAAGCAGTAAAGGAAACAAAAGAAAAATTCGGAATAGGCATTAAAATCCATGGAGAAGAATAAAAACTTTGAGGTTCGCAAATGACATTGTAATTCTGTCAGAGACAGCAAAGGACTTGGAAGAGTTGAACGGAATGGACAGTGTCTTGAAAGGAGAATATAAGATGAACAACAAAAGCAAAACGAGGATATTGGAATGTAGTCGAATTAAGTCGGGTGATGCTGAGGGAATCAGATTAGGAAATGAGGCACTTAAAGTAGTAAAGGAGTTTTGCTATTTGGGGAGCAAAATAACTGATGATGGTCGAAGTAGACAGGATATAAAATGTAGACTGGCAATGGCAAGGAAAGCGTTTCTGAAGAAGAGGAATTTGTTAACATCGAGTATTGATTTAAGTGTCAGGAAGTCTTTTCTAAAAGTATTTGTAGGGAGCGTAGCCATGTACGGAAGTGAAACATGGACGATAAATAGTTTGGACAAGAAGAGAATAGAAGCTTTCGAAATGTGTGCTACAGAAGAATGCTGAAGATTAGATGAGTAGTCACATAACTAATGAGGAGATATTGAATAGAATTGGGAAGAAGAGGAGTTTGTGGCACAATTTGACTAGAAGAAGGGATCGGTTGGTAGGATATGTTCTGAGGCATCAAGGGATCACCAATTTAGTATTGGAGGGCAGTGTGGAGGGTAAAAATCGTAGAGGGAGACCAAGAGATGAATACACTAAACAGATCCAGAAGGATGTAGGTTGCAGTAGGTACTGGGAGCTGAAGAAGCTTACACAGGATAGAGTAGCATGAGAGCTGCATCAAACCAGTCTCAGGACTGAAGACCACAACACCACACCTGAGATGTAGCTTTGTATTTATGATAAGAGCAGGAATAAATGTGTGAAGAAAAAAAGTGTGTTTGTGGGGGGGAGGGGGGGGAAGAGGGAGAGAGGGGTGGTGGGAGGGAGCAAGGGGGGGGGGGGTGAGACGGAGAGAAAGAGAAAGAGAGAGAGATGCTTTACGCCTCATGTACCAAATAGCATTACCAACTTGTGAAAAATGTATGACACTGGGTCAGTTTATGGCGGACCGACGTATGAATCTCGAATTTAGTATAGTTTAAGGTACTGAGTTCTTGGCTTACATACTTCATAACACCGCTAGGTTGTCAGGGTCAGTATGCCTTCTTTACCTACTTTTACATAATATGAGCTTGCCCAATTTGCACTGACGAGCCAAAACATTATAACCACCTGCTTAATAGCTTATAGGGCCATCTCTGGGACGCAACACATCATCGATTCTGCATATCGTCTGTTCTACAGTTCGTTAGGGGGCTTGTGGCAGCAGACGTCTAAGCACTAGTCATGTATTCCACGTAAATAACGGGCCGATGATTTGTGTACGCAGTGATGGCACCTTATAGCGACCCCGATGAGTGCCATCGGGTTCACATCGGGCATGTCTGGTGGTTTTGAGTTACGGACAATTACACTGTAAGGGAAAGCATCAAGAATCAAGGGCGCGCACGTGGTCCGCAGCTGTCACTGTCTTCGATTCCTACTACAGGCCCCATGCAAGCGCCGAACAATGTTGATGGTAGCATAATACTGTCTTCGTCAGCCTGCGTCCGTGGCGCGCTACACATTTCCAGCCGCCCTTCACCTCGATCACAGTGTTTTTGGAAATGACCATCGATCAGGTGCAACAAGTGACAAGTTTCCATTAATCTGCAGTCCAGTCCTGCTGATCCCGTGCCCACTGCAACCATAATTGACGACAACGTTGGTCAACGTCAGAACACGTAGGGGTCGTCGGCTGGCGAGCCCAGTGTTCAACAATGTGCGCTACATGTTGTGTTCCGAAGCACTTGTGCCTGCACCAGCCTTCTGTGTAGAGTCGTGAACGTCCAACCATTTAGCACCTAGTGGTAGTTTCAATGGCCTTCTACCACCTTCCGTATATGCTCATGACAGTAGCACGTGAACATTCGACCAGGCTCGCCATTTTCGAGATACTCGTTCAGAGGCTCCGGGTAATAGTATTCTGGCCTTTGTCAAAGACGCTTATGTTAGTGGATTTCTCCATTTTCGGCCCGTATCGTCGCTAGAATGATTGCCCCCACCCGACTCTGCTCCGCTTCTATACTTTCCTTACTGCGTTACATTCCTGCAACGCCATCAGGCGACATCCAACCTCGCGGTGGGCAGCGGTCACAATGTTTTGACTTATCAGTGCATCTTCAACGTGTACGTCACTTGATTCCATCGATGTGTTCTATAGTCGATTGAGCCGGCCGCGGTAGCCGAGCAGTTCTATGTGCTTCAGTCCGGAACCGTGCGACTGCTACGGTCGCAGGTTCGAATCCTGCCTCGGGCATGGATGTGTGTGATGTTCTTACGTTAGTTAGGTTTGAGTAGTTCTAAGTTCTAGGGGACTGATGACCTCAGATGTTACATCCCATAGTGCTCAGAGCCATTTTCATAGTCGATTAACTGGACAGTCATATGGATGTCTGACGACGGAATATGTAACTCAGAAATCGATAACATACAAACAAGAAAAATAAAAAACTTTTTATTGTAACAATTCGAACACATGTAAGTGAAAAACACTTCCTTTAAACGACAAGGATAACGTCGTTGTTGTCTTCAGTCCGAGGACTGGTTTGATGTTGCTCTCAACGTTACACTGTCCTTTGCAAGCTCCTTCATCTCCTAATAACTACTGCAACCTACATTCATTTAAACCTGATTGTTTTTTCAAGCCTTTGCCTGATAATTCACTATTATTTTGGGTATTTTACTTCGTTTCATAATTGTCTAACGGTCTCTACATATATTTATACATTCCTTAACTTGTTTGTGATGACCTTTAAGCTGCCTTCGTAGCCGCAGTCGTTAGACACGTTAGTGCTGTGGCGCTCAACACTGAGGTGGCCAGCTTGAATTTTTATCACTCGTATTAGCCAGCATTGGGGGAAGAGTTCCTGACCAACAGACTTCACGCCAATGTCCTCGATTAAACTGGAAACCTCTCTGCTGTGTCCTCTAGAGCGAGGGCACGTGATGCCGTAGATGGTGACTCGTCCCTAGAATGGGGACCTTAAGCTTGGTGAATCCCCTAGTGATATTCGGGTGGAGTAGGCTGTATGCTGGAACCAGGTTTCACTGCCCTTCATTTATAACACAACACTGCACAGTGAAAGCGCTGTTCACAGACACACAGGTGATAGGTCATAGCAGATAGAAGTAAAGAAACAGCAAAGCAAACCATCCCCACTAGAACCCTATCCATGTCAGCCCCAAGGCCTAGTTCCTGACTACAGGACTAACTCGGCTTAGTGCTTTGAAATTCCAATTCTCGTTTGACTGGTATGTTCCTTGATATTTCGTCATCAGGCCTTAAACTCCGCAGTTTGTATTCTGCGTCCATTTTCAGCTGCTATTCCACGTGACTCGCTGGAACACAGCTTTATTCCTCTTTGAGCCTTCAGAGTCTCTCGCTGTCGCATACCTACAAAATCTTATCGGTTTTCAAGCCGCGTCACTTCGAATAAAACCAATCCAACTTACGACAGCTGTCTCCGCCATAGTCATAGATAGATAAATGTAAATTAATGCAGATGAATAGGAAAAAGAATCCCGTAATGTTTGAATACTCCATTAGCAGTGTAGCGCTTGACACAGTCACGTCGATTAAATATTTGGGCGTAACACTGCAGAGCGATATGAAGTGGGACAAGCATGTAATGGCAGTTGTGGGGAAGGCGGATAGTCGTCTTCGGTTCATTGGTAGAATTTTGGGAAGATGTGATTCATCTGTAAAGGAGACCGCTTATAAAACACTAATACCACCTATTCTTGTGTACTGCTCGAGCGTTTGGGATCCCTATAGGTCGGATTGAGGGAGGACATAGAAGCAATTCAGAGGCGGGCTGCTAGATTTGTGCCGGCCGCGGTGGTCTAGCGGTTCTAGGCGCTCAGTCCGGAACCGCGCGACTGCTGCGGTCGCAGGTTCGAATCCTGCCTCGGGCATGGATGTGTGTGATGTCCTTAGGTTAGTTAGGTTTAAGTAGTTCTAAGTTCTAGGGGACTGATGACCACAGATGTTAAGTCCCATAGTGCTCAGAGCCATTTGAACCATTTTTTTGCTAGATTTGTTACTGGTAGGTTTGATCATCACGCGAGTGTTACAGAATTGCTTCAGGAACTCGGGTGGGAGTCTCTGGAGGAAAGGAGGCGTACTTTTCGTGAATCGCTACTGAGGAAATTTAGAAAACCAGCATCTGAGGCTGACTGCAGCACAATTTTACTGCCGACAACTTATATTTCGCGGAAAGACCACAAAGACAAGAGAGATTAGGGCTCGTACAGAGGCATATAGACAGGCATTTTTCCCTCGTTCTGTTTGGGAGTGGAACAGGGAGAGAAGATGCTAGTTGTGGTACGAGGTACCCTCCACCACGCACCGTATGGTGGATTGCGGAGTATGGATGTAGATGTAGAGGTAGATGTCATCAGGAGTAACAATGACTGACTGCCGGGGCTGGCAGGTGTTCCTATTATACAGTCGCAACAGCAACGCCTGGAATGTACCAGAGAATGTCCAGGTGACACATGCGTGAGAAGGCGGGTAGAGGACCTGAAATCAAAGGTTTGTTCCCTATATTCCAATCCCAGTTTTAAGATACAGTTTTTACGCTCAACGACTCCCTCTATAGTGGATATTATTCCCTGGTGTCTTAACACATATCCTACCACAATGTCCCCTCTTCTCGTCAATATTTTCCACGTATTTGTATCCTCCCCCATTCTGCAGGGAACCTCCTCATCCCTTATCTTATTAGTCCACCTACTTTTCAGCATCCTTCTATAGCAATACAAAAAAAATGGTTCAAATGGCTCTGAGCACTATGGGACTCAACATCTTAGGTCATAAGTCCCCTAGAACTTAGAACTACTTAAACCTAACTAACCTAAGGACATCACAAACACCCATGCCCGAGGCAGGATTCGAACCTGCGACCGTAGCAGTCCCGCGGTTCCGGACTGCAGCGCCAGAACCACTAGACCACCGCGGCCGGCAATAGCAATACATCTCAAACGCTTATACTCTCTCCTTTTCTGGTTTTCCCACAGTTCATGATTCAATCCAATGCAATGTTGTGCTTCAAACATATGCCCTCAGAAATTTCTACCTCTTATTAAGGCCTATTTTTGATGATCCAGTACGCTTCTCTTGGTCAGGAACGTCCCTCTGCCTGTGCTAGTCTGACTTTTATGACCTCCTCGCTAAGCCCATCATGTGTGTTTTGCTCCCACGGCAGCAGAATTCCTTCACTCCGTCTACTTCAGAGTCCCGGTTCTGATGTTAAGTTTACATATAATCTCATTTCTGCTACTTTTACCTGTTTACTCTCAATGCACGTTCTGTTCATTCCATTCAACAGATTCTGTTTTTTTTTTTTTTTTCAGCATCGCTGAGGATAGCAGTGTCATCATCGTATCGTACCATTGGTATTCCTGCACCCTGAATTTTAATCCTTCTTCTGCGCCTATTTTTAACTCCCGTCGTTGTTTCTTAGGTGTACAGATTGAACAGTAGACGAGAAATACTGCACCCCTGTGTTGCACCTTTTTAGTCCCAGCACTTCGTTCTTCCTCTTCCATTCCTAGAGTTCTTAGTTTGTTCTCTACCAAGCAAGAGGTACACAGCAAAAACCGCGAGAGATCGCCACTAGACAGACACAACCACAGGCTCCGTGCAGCAGTCTCCAGATGGCGCTCACAAACATGGACCACTTCCTCCTGTGTCACTTTCTCCAACAAGTCGTGTACGTCTGCCGATAGTGGGGACGGCCAACACGGGACGCTCTCAACTGTGGACTACTTCGCTTCGCCTTGTACTGGCAGACACAGACATTCTTTCACCGACAGGCTCAAAACACGGCGCTCCGTGGACACTCAGTCAGTTTGGCACTAGCAGCTGGTCAGTCCCACACCAGCAATCAGACAGTTAGCCTCACAGTTAATTTCAGTGCCTGCATTAGCTGAGACGATCGCTGCTGATTACTTTCCAATGCAGCAGTCGTTATTCGCGAAGAACTACGATCAGTAACAAAACAAACTATCTGTGGTACTTACAAAATATAGACTGCCAACAGATAGCAAAATTAGTTACATAGCTTTCTATTAGGTTTAGGACATCATGTGCCACGCATCAAACTGCAGCAAAGTATTATTTTGTAACATAATCTTCATATGTTTTATTTTTTTATTTCTTATTAATTTGCCACATCTTCATTACAGGGCGCTCTGTCACAGCAGTTCTTTACTTATGACAGCATGCAACGATCCCCGCTAAGGAACTGTGAAAGGGAAACATTTTTCTGCTACTGTAGATGTGGCAAGAATTAAATGATCTGCTGAACGGAATGAACAGTCTAATGAGTACACAGTATGGTTTGAGAGTAAATCGGAGAAAGACGAAGGTAATGAGAAGTAGTAGAAATGAGAACAGCGAGAAACTTATAAGGATTGATGGTCACCAAGTAGATGAAGTTAAGGAATTCTGCTACCTAGGCAGTAAAATAACCAATGACGGACGGAGCAAGGAGGACATCAAAAGCAGACTCGCTATGGAACAAAAGGCATTTCTGGCCAAGAGAAGTATACTAATATCAAATACCGGCCTTAATTTGAGGAAGAAATTTCTGAGGATGCACGTCTGGAGTACAGCATTGTATGGTAGTGAAACATGGACTGTGGGAAAACCGGAACAGAAGAGAATCGAAGCATTTGAGAAATGGTGCTATAGACGAATGTTGAAAATTAGGTGGACTGATAAGGTAAGGAATTAGGAGGTTCTACGCAAAATCAGAGAGGAAAGGAATATGTGGAAAACACTGATAAGGAGAAGGGACAGGATGATAGGACATCTGCTAAGACATGAGGGAATGACTTCCATGGTACTAGAGGGAGCTGTAGAGGGCAAAAACTGTAGAGGAAGACAGAGATTGGAATACGTCAAGCAAATAATTGAGGACGTAGGTTGCAAGTGCTACTCTGAGATGAAGAGGTTAGCACAGGAAAGGAATTCGTGGCGGGCCGCATCAAACTAAAAAAAATAATGTTTGGGCAGAATTAAGAGTAGCATTCAATTACCGCATTCATAACTGTTTTGTGTAGCCCTTTTAATTCGGAATTCATGGCATAGGAAACAAAAATTGGCTCTGAGGCAAGCGCATACGTTCATCTGAAACATGTCCAAATAAATAAAATTTGCCTAACGGCAAAATGGTCTGTTTCCAACGGGGAGGGATAGGGAGGGGGGAAGTTTCAGTCCTAAGGAACGTCAATACGTACTCGTAAGTCACCTCGCTCCGATGAAAGCTTGAATGCGTCGTGGCACATCGTCGATGAGATCATCAACCCAGTCCTTGTCCAGATTGTCTCACTCCTCATGGCGATTCTGCGTAAGTCACGCAGAGTACGTGATATTTGTCGACATCCAAAAACAGATCGTTTCAATCGACCCCAGCCATATTCGATTGGATTCAAGTATGGCGAACAGGCAGGCTACCACATTCTGCTGATCCTAGCGTGGCGAAAGAATATCTTCACGAAAACAGTTAGATGACCATGCGAGTTATCATTCGTCAAGGGGAAACTGACACCGAAGTGTTGACAGTACGGTCCCACTACTGGCTGCAGAATCTCGTCCCTGTACCGTAGAGCAGTGAGAGGTGTGGTGCAGTGGACCCACGTAACGCCACCCAAGCACATCACTCCTCCATCAGCTTATTGAACATGTGAGGTACAGCGTTGGAGTATTTCGATAATGCCGACTTGTCTCTAAATATGTTGTCTGCGATTATCAGGATCCTAAAATGGTTCAAATGGCTCTAAGCACTATAGGACTTAACATCTGAGGTCATCAGTCCCCTGGACGTAGAACTACTTAAACCTAACTAAGGACATCACACACAGCCATGTCCGAGGCAGGATTCGAACCTGCTACCGTAGCAGCAGCGCGGCTCCGGACTGAAGTGCCTAGAGCCGCTCGGCCACAGCGGCGGGCTATCAGGATACAAAAAGGTCCGAGTTTCGTTCGTCAACAACACCCGACGCCAGTCCTGCAGCATCCATTCTGCACGATTTATTGCCCACCTATAATAGAGTCCATTGTCTTCTGGTGTACGACGTGGTCCTCGCCATGATCCTCGGGAATTTGGATTCGCTTCGTTCAATCGTCTCCTAACATTGTAAAGCGATACATGACGCCCTGTACCCTCTTCGAAAGCGGAATTTTGTTCTGGATCAATCAGCTCCCTTGACTTAAAAGTCGTAGATATCGGCCGTCCTGTGCACCTGTCGAACACGGACGGCCTGTGTAGTGTAGGTTCTCAACAGTACGTGTCAACTAGAGCTGATTCCATGTCTGCACCACATCACTTGCACTCCTGTACACACTTTGAGCGATTTTCCTTGTTGACAAGCCTTCTACGCGTAACGTGATGATGCGGATGCGATCATCGGTCGCGGTTGTCCGTGGCATCTCTACGGTCGCAGGTTCGAATCCTGCCTCCGGCATGGATGTGTGTGATGTCCTTAGGTTAGTTAGGTTTAAGTGGTTCTACGTTCTAGGGGACTTATGACCTCAGATGTTAACTCCCATAGTGCTCAGAGCCATTTGAACCATTTTTTGTCCATGGCATGATGAACCTTCATTGTTCACTCTACTCTCCACAGACGTCTCTCACGCGTCCTTACCGCTACTTTACTTTCAACTGAAATTCTGCAATCCATTCGAGTGCGCCGTTCTACCCACAGTTAGCGCTCATGGTAACCATGTGTATATTTACGAACAACGTCAGGAATGAACTTCCGATCGGTACAGAACAATCACAATAGCAACACACCTGCACGACATATTTACATCTACGTATATACTCCGCAAGCCACCGTGCGGTGCTTGGCGGAGGGTATTCAGTACCACTAGCAGTCTTTCCCTTTCCTGTTCCACTCGCAGATAGAGCGACGAAGAAATAACTGATTATATGCTTCCGTATGACCCCTAATTTCTCTTATCTTCGTGGTCCTTGAGAGAAATGACTGTTGGCGTCAGTAGGACCGCTCTGCAGTCAGCTTCAATTGCCGGTTGGCTAAATTTTCTCAACACTGTTCCCCAAAAAGAATGTCGCCTTCGATCCAGGGATTCGCATTTGAGTTCCCGAAGCATCTCCGTAACAACTTCCGTGTTGTAAGATCCTACTGGTAACAAACCTAGCAGCCTGCCTCTTAATTGCATCTATGTCTTCCCTTAATCCGACCTGGTGCAGATCCCAAACACTGGAGCAGCAGTCAAGAACAGGTCGCACTATGGTTCTACAGGCGCTCTCCTTCACCCTTCACAGACGAACCACTCTTCCCCAAAATTCTCCACATAAACCGAAATCGACCATTCGCCTTGCCTACCAAAATGCTCACATGCTCGTACCATTTCATATCGCTTTGTAGCGTTACGTCCAGATATTTAAACCACGTGACTGTGTCAAGCAGGACACTACTAATGTAGTATCCGAACATTACGGCTTTGTTTTTCCTACTCAGCCTCACTACTTACATTTTTCTACGTTTAGAGCTAGCTATCATTCATCAGACCAACTAGAAATTTTGTCTGAGACATCTGATATCAGCCTACATTCAGTCATCTTCGACACCTTCCTGTTCACCACAGAATCATCGGCCAACAATCGCCGATTGCTGCCCGCCTTATCATTTACGTACTCTGAGAACAGCGGTCCTATCAAACTTACCTGAGGATCTCCCGACGATATCCTTGTATCTGATAAACACTCGCCATCGATAACAACAAACACGGTTCTATTAGCCTTCGAGCCACTCACATACCTGGGCGTCTATTCCGTATGCTCGTACCTTCGTTAGCTCTCTGCAGTCAGTTACCGTGTCAAATGCTTTTCGGAAATCGAGGAATATGGAATCTGCATGTTGACCATAGTTCGCGGTATATCATGTGAGAAAAGGCAAGCCAGTTTCACATGAGCGATGCTTTCTAAATCGGTGCTTGTTCGTGAACGTAAGCTTTTCGGTGACATATCAGGGTGATGCTACACTTTTATTGATGTATGTACATATTGATCACAACACGTCTTTCCCAAATGCTTACGCCTATTTTGTCAGAGGATTTCGCACATTTTGTAGCATTTAACACAGTGGTACGGTTGCTTTTTACGTCGATAGAGCCTATGCAGATCTCTCTTTTTATTTTAACTCAAGAGAAAATTAACTATTCTATTTGTTCTAGGTGATAATTAAGACTTAATGAGTATCCCTGGTGGTCGTTACAGAGCCGTGCGTGGCTCATGTTCCCGCCATCATGTATCTTACATCCTTTTTTTAACGTACTTCCACCTCACTACGTTAATTTAAATTACTACTGTCACTGAGCTGTTGGTTTGCCTGATCGTGACCGGCGCTAGCAGCGCGTATCGATATATCCCCTCTCGTAGTATCTTTGCTCGACTGCTATTACGTCTCGGTGGTTGTCTGTCGTAAGGCAGTTTGGGTCGCAAGTTCGGGTCTGCCAGTCAGTTGGAACGTGTCTGGAGCGCAGTCCGGACCTGCCAGTCGGGGAGTTGCAATGCCGAGTGTTCGTATTGCTGAAATTTAGCCGCCATGCCGTGGAACTGACTGTATTGGTTGACTACAATTAAAGTGCACCAGCGGAATTTTCTGCCTTGTGGCCGTTAGTGATCCAGTTACCTGCCCTGGCCACTAACGTCATTTCAGGCAGTGTCCTTTCCTCACCTGTTGTCGCCGTCCAACATCGTGTGTACTTTTGACAGCTTAATACATATTGCATTGTGGATAATTACGTCTGTACAAGTTTGGTCTTTGAGTTTTTGTGTACCGATTGGTGGCGAGCGAGTCTTTTGGCCGGTCGGTCTGTGACTGTCTCTTGGTTGGGTTTCCGACGGATCAAGTGTAGGTGGGCTCACCACCTGTCTCACCTAAGTGAAGGAGAGCAGACCGATCCCCTGGAGGCTTCTGAGTGCTGTTGTCTTCACTGTTTTTCTCACCGGTGTTTAATTGTCTGTGTTGTGGACTTGCAAGACAGCCAATCCACTAGGACGGGAGGCCGAAGGGCACGCGTTTAAGCTCACGCAGGATGGCATGAGGTCTGGAACAGGACTAGGTCTGTATAGTAGCAAAAATAGTACGTAGCTTCTGGAATACTTAACTTTAGTCCACAATTGGTGAACATCGGTCTGACGGTACATGCATCACAGGATAAATAGCAAATGATAATGGCTCCTTGCTAGGTCGTAGCAAATGACATAGCTGAAGGCTATGCTAACTATCGTCTCGGCAAATGAGAGCGTAACTTGTCAGTGAACCATCGCTAGCAAAGTCGGCTGTACAACTGTGGCGAGTGCTAGGAAGTCTCTCTAGACCTGCCGTGTGGCGGCGCTCGGTCTGCAATCACTGATAGTGGCGACACGCGGGTCCGACGTATACTACCGGACCGCGGCCGATTTAAAGGCTACCACCTAGCAAGTGTGGTGTCTGGCGGTGACACCACAGTCTGTTTATAATCTATCATAGCCAATGATAAAAGAAAAATTCTTGGTTTTACTCTGTAAGTCTGAATTCCGGCAAGAGGATATTTGCTGAAAGGTTACTGCTGTTGTGTTGTCTTATCTTTTAGTATGGGTTCAGCTACTTAAAACTTAAGGCTTATGGTTATATTTTTCTTTTAAATTTTGAAAAATTAATTGTGGGCCTTCAGCCTTGGAACCTTAGTCTTAAAATTAAAGCTTAAATAATTGCGGCCTTCTGCCTTTGAAAGTTTATGGTAATTTATTTTAAAATCTTGAAAATTTTATTGTGGGCCTTCAGCCGTTTGTATTGCATCTTGTTTATGTTTGTCTATCTATTTGCTTCCCACCTAGCTGAGATTATATATATATATTATTTTATTTGCTATTTTAACTGCATTTTTACCTGGTCGAGTTTTAAGATTTCTTGTTTGGAGACCTTCAGCCGTAAAGAATTGCATTTTGAATCTCGTATCGTAAAGGTTCGGCTATGTGCCGTTTTGGTTGTAAATGTGTTATTAAATTACAATAAATTACAATTTTAAGGTGAAACTGGCCCCAACCTTATTTGGCCCTTTCCAAAATCCTAATCGCTTATTCTGCCCAGCGCGTTTAGCGGGTGTTCCAACTACAAAGCAAATGATCCTCAGTATAACAACCAGTTGAACAAAGCACTGCCCACTGTACAACATACTGCTCCACAGCTGGTGAAACTTTACGCACGCTCGGCATCAATACGACACCCTACGCCCTACCGTCTGTCTGTGCAGGTCCACTGCTGCGGTGTGGGCCCAGAAGAGGGAGCTGCTCGGACGGCGGAATTAGCTTCCAGTGCGGGGAGGGTTCGAACACAGTGGCGGGGCCCGGCGCCTACCTGCGGCAGGAAGCGGCTCGGCTCCTGCTCTTTTACGAGCGCCGCGCAGCGCTCCGGAATTAGCTGGGGGCAGAGTTAATTAAAACAGACAGGTGCGGCCTGTCAGCAGCCGCTCGCAGACTGTTTATGTCGCCGCGGGGAGCGCCAGCTACACAGGGGGCCGAGCACCGACTCTTCACCGCGGCACTCCGACCCGCACTCATTCCTGGCGCTATGTCTGAGCATCACTAACGGTTCGCGCAGATTACGTTAGAGCCCGCGAAATATCTGGCTCTGCTCGAGCTTCCGATAGCTCCCCACAAAAAATCGAATTCTTTTGGTATTATCTTTATGGCATGTTTTAGGTTAATTGTACTGTGTGTTATAAACCCTATATTATTCAGTCTGATTTAATCCATTATAAATGCTTTTGAAAGCCTGCGACTTTGAAAAAAATACATTTGATTGTAAGCCGGCCGAAGTGGCCGTGCGGTTCTAGGCGCTGCAGTCTGGAACCGCGAGACTGCTACGGTCGCAGGTTCGAATCCTGCCTCGGGCATGGATGTGTGTAATGTCCTTAGGTTAGTTAGGTTTAAGTAGTTCTAAGTTCTGGGGGACTAATGACCTCAGAAGTTGAGTCCCATAGTGCTCAGAGCCATTTGATTGTAAATAATTCTTCTGCTACCAGTCACTATTTTCTTTATTCGCTTTTCACACGATGCGTTTCGGGAATTTTCAAGTGCGTTTTTGTGTGTATTATGCCACTTCTATGTGATGCTGTCGATGTGTGAAATGAATCAGACTCTCACACATCGACAACATCACACAAAAGTGGCATTATACACATAAAACGCACTTGAAAATGGGAATCATTTCCCGAAACGCGTCGTGTGAAAAGTGAATAAAGAAAATCGTAACTGGTCCCGGCGGAGGTCCGAGTCCTCCCTCGGGCATGGGGGTGTGTGTTTGTCCTTAGGATAATTTAGGTTAAGTAGCGTGTAAGCTTAGCAGTTAAGTCCCATGAGATCTCACACACATTTGAATATTCTGAAAATCGTAACTGATAGCAGAACAATTATTTATAAACAAACCTATTATTCAGTCTGTATAATGAGCAGACAGTATAGGAAATTAAGGAGAAATTTGGAAAGGGGATTAAATTTCACGGAGGTCTGAGGTTTGTCGACAAGATTTTAATACCTCCTGTTGATCCGTTCTGGATACGGGACAGCGGCCGGTCAGATATTTACGGAAGAAAAAAAAAAATCACAGAACAGCCGTATGTTTTCAGAAGTTGTAATTTTATTAATACGGCCAGTTTTGGGATCTCATGAATGCCAATTTCAGGCCTCTATGCACTCCATGTATTGAGAATCAGATTCATCGTTGTATGCACAACTGGAGCCATCAGTACCTGGATTCCGGGAAATTTTTGTGGAGTGTGTGTGCTTCGAAGACTTGACAACAACTGAGCAAACCAGCAAGGTACTGATGGCTCCGGATTTGCATGCAGCGATGTATCCGATTCTCGATTCATGGAGTGTGCATAGTGGCCTGAAGGTGGCATTAATAAGATGCCGAAACTCTTTGTGTTAACAAAATAACAACTTCTGAAAACATACGGCTGTTTGATGATTTTTCTTTGGTAAAGATTACATTTCTATCAGAGATGCCAAAGGACTTAGAAAAACAGTTGATGGAAAGGATTGTGGAAAATAGGTTATAAGAGGAATATCAACAAAAGCGAAATAAGTGTCGTTGAACTGAATCATTTGGTGCTAAGGGAAATAAATCAGGAAATGAAACACTAAGATGGTGGACGAAGAATATTATTTGGGCAACATAATAATTGATAATGGCTGAAATGCCGAGTGGCAATAGCAAGAAAAGGATTCTTGAAAAAGAGAAAAAACATTTAACAAAAATTAAATTGCTTGGAAACCCATTCCAAAAATATTTGAAAGCAGCGTATCCTTGTACGCAAGTGAATCGTGGATGATAACGAGCTCAGACAAGAAGAGAACAGAAGAGTTTGAAATGTGTTACTACACAAGAATACTCAATAGTGGATGGTTACATCGAATAACTAAAGAGTAAGAGTAATGAAGTTCTCCGTTTTTGCCCAGAAGGGACAATCGCGGTCGACCGATCGCCGTGTCGTCTTCTGCCAATGGCGTCACTTGGATGCGTCGTGACTGGGCTTAGAGTCAGCACACCGCTCTCCCGGCAGTTGTCTTTCTAGTCCTTGGAACCGCTACTTCTCACTCAAGTAGGTCCTCAGTTGGCATCACGAGGCTGAGTGCTCCCCATAGCGTACCAGTCCTCCCACGAAGGAAAAATCCTTGACAGCACCAAGAATCGAAAGCCAGACAAATTGACCATTGAGCTATGGAGGAGGACGGAATAGAACAAAAGAGAAAAATGGCATGGCTAAAAGAATGGGGCGGTCAATATGAAATGTCCTGAAACACCATGGAATCGTCAGTTTGTTAATGGAAGGACGTCTGTGACTAAAAAATCGTCTAGTCCTCCAAGTTCGAAGACATGACCTCTCAGACCGACCAACACTGCTGTTATTGCTTCCCTTCTGACAACACAGAACTCCCCGTCTCCTTTCATACTGGCGGATCCGTCTGTCGTGACATCTAGTGGTCAAATCTGTACTGCGTAGATATGTCCCGACACTTTTGATCATAAGGGTGTTAGCGGTATAAGTGAAGATATTGTGGTCATTCATACCTTAATATGTACCCACTTCAGTGTGTTAGTTTTAGCCGGCCGGGATGGACGAGCGGTTCTAGGCGCTTCAGTCCAGAACCGCGCGACCGCTACGGTCGCAGGTTCGAATCCTGCCTCGGGCTTGGATGTGTGTGATGTCCTTAGATTAGTTGGGTTTAATTAGGTCTAAGTTCTAGGGGACTGATGACGTCAGAAGTTAAGTCCCATAGTGCTCAGAGCTATTTTGTTAGTTTTATTTTTCGTGTCTAACAGTCTTCCCGCAAACTCGTCACGTAACTTACTTCCTGGTGTTTTCTGCACACTTGCAAATGCACCACTAATTGGACTTCGTCTTTCACTATAGACTGAGCGTTTTGCGTCCACGCTTCCACACTTCAAGACGTGGCTGCTGCACAGAAGAAAATAACCATTAGTGGCTTGCTGTTGCCACATGTACTTGGAGATGCTGACCAACCAAAAGATACACACTCCTAACAGCTATAATTATTATTTTGCAAATGTAATGAATACTGACATAATCTTGTTTAGTACACTGCCCTCAGTCATAAAAATGTCTGGAGTTGTACCCCTATACGAGGGAGTACCCAAAAATCGGATTTTTAAAAAAATACATATTTGCAAATTGTTTACAAAACAACCTTACCCCCTTCAAAGCAATCTTCACTACAACAAATACATCTAGTGCTTCCTGCCGGCCGGAATGGCCGAGCGGTTCTAGGCGCTACAGTCTGGAACCGCGCGACATCTATGGTCGCAGGTTCGAATCCTGCCTCGGGCATGGATGTGTGTAATGTCCTTAGGTTAGTTAGGTTTAAGTAGTTCTAAGTTGTAGGGGACTGATGACCCCATCAGTTAAGTCCCATAGTGCTCAGAGCCATTTTTTTTGGAGCTTCCACTGTTCGAAACTTTTTTGTAGTCATGTTTAAAAATGGCTGACAGCTCCTCCCTCGTTTTTTTTTACTTCTTCAATGATGTGAAATCGGTGTCCTTTCATGTCGCTCTTCGCTCCAAGGTAACCCACTAACCTCTGACAGTTGATCTATTGTCTGTCTGTGAGCACTCGCTCCCGAATTTTTCCAATATTTTCGTCGATCCGGGCAGTTGATGGACGACCAGGACTAGGTTAGTCAAAAATGGTTCAAATGGCTCTGAGCACTATGGGACTTAACATCTGTGGTCATCAGTCCCCTAGAACTTAGAACTACTTAAACCTAACTAACCTAAGGACATCACACACATCCATGCCCGAGGCAGGATTCGAACCTGCGACCGTAGCAGTCCCGCGGTTCCGGACAGAGCGCCTAGAACCGCTAGACCACCGCGGCCGGCTAGGTTAGTCATCAATCGATATGTAGCTATTTTTAAATCAAGCAAACCGCTCTTACACTTGAGTTTTTCCCCTGGCGTCACCTTGGTAAACTGTTTTCAACATTAGAACAGTTTCAGCAATATTTTTACCGAGTAGAAAACAAAATTTCACAGCTGCACGTTGTTCATCTAAACTCCCCATTATAAAAAAACAATCAAGATCAAAACAGCGCTAGTAAAAACAACCACTGCAGATGAACAGAACAAATCAGGTCGACGACGCTGGCGGCACTGATCTGGCAATGAGTTGCGCTGTACACACCTAGTGGCAGAAATGCGTACTACACAAGCACCGCCCACGTCAATATTATTCCGGTTTTTCTGGGTAGCTACTCGTAGTGCACGGTACAAAATTTAGTCGCAATTTTTCGGCCCTAGCAGCGCCGCACAGTAAACAGGCCGCGCTGCAGAGAAGCCTAACGTCCAGGCGCCTCTCGCGCCGTGTCGGCCCGTGTAACCGTAGACACGGCAGCTTGCCTCGCTGTCGCGTCGCCGCAATTACGGAAGGCAGCTCTGTCTCCCGTGCGACAGACAGTAACGAGCGGTTCAGACGCCCGCGCTGCTTGCGACACTGCCGCGCGACAGATAATCGGTCAGTGCCCTCCGCAGGGAGAACGTCGCCCGCCTTTCGTTGCGAGGTAACTCGACACTTCTTCCGACCGTCGGGTTGTATCAAGCGCGCCACGCAGAGACATTGCGTCTCTGGAGACATCAATGGGCGCCGAGGAGAAAACAACGGCCCGCGGTTATATAACAGTTTTGTTTACTCCTGGCCCTGAACACAGCGCTGTTCCTGGGAGAAACTTATGGATTCTGAGAGACGAGCGTTTTATGTCCTCTGGGCTACGCACTATATCTTTAGATACGCATCAGCCTGGAAACAAGGCATTTCTCATTGTATTCGCTTGTGACGACTATTCCGTGACCTTAAGAATAAGTCGGAATGTTGAACAACAGTGTATCCGGTTATATGCGAGATGCAGTACATGTTTCCACGGCCCGTACTTGCATCTTTAGCGAATTTTGTTTTTTATTCCTATCCTACTTCTGAGGAACTTCATTTCACAAGCCTGTAATCTGCTTACATATCTTTACTTCATTAACAACGTTGCCTACGCACAGGTCAGTACTGGCATGTAGTAACTTTCATATTTTACTTCTTTGCTTTTTTGCGAGACGTCGTCGTTCCAAACCATCATGTGCATAGTTCTGCGCCTACAGTTTCGTCTCCCAATGCTGGAGACATTATCAGAAGCTACAAATATTCAGATATGGGGCCCATCTGTCATCATGGTCATTATCATCATCGTCATCAACAGTTTCCAGCCCCAGGGTGGGTCTGTTTGGAGCACAAGCCTCGACTTACAATCCTGTTTTCCCACCACCTTTCTTCGTTCACTTTGGTCCAGTCCTCCACTACCTTCTCAACATTCTCTCCACACCTTCCAGCCATCTACCCCTTGGTCTTCCTCTTGGTCGTTTCCTTAGCGTCTCCATTACATGTATCTTTTTGGGAATCCTCTAGTTTTCCATTCTCTTTTAAGTGTCCACACCATCTTAGCCTCGATGTTTCTATCAATCTATGCGACGGTTCGTCTTTCACTGTTTCTCTTACCCTTTCATTCCTCATCTCTACATCTCTTTTCTTCATTAGCAAATGTTGCAGATGCGCAGGTCAGTATTGGCATGTAATAACTTTGATATATTACTTTTTTTGCGAGACCTCTTTGTTCCAGACCATCTACAGGTGGATTCTAATTTGTCCCGAGTGGTGAGTTCTTGATTCACCAACAGCCCATACGAACCTGGATGCACCAAGAAACTGACTGTCGCTTTGATACAAATATTTTCACACACGCTGAAGAATGTTCCTTCTCAATTAAAAACTTCAATCAAGCTAGCACGTTAATCAATCCACTTCCATTAAAGTCAGACCATCAATCACAAGTCGAGAAATGCTGTAAAATAGTCGAGATATATATTCTTCTTATTGTCATACAAAGGATGATTCAGCTGCTCGTACCAATGGGTTTTATGTAACCCACAGCGCCAAGTTACTGCGTGCAACTATGTGCAAATAGTCCTACAGAAAAAATGAACAAGGTCTTCTTGTAGGAAATTTAATATAGTTAAATTATGTACTGGGATACTTTTCGCTGGAGACCGTAGTTTTCGAGTTATTCAAGAAAGACACACAAAAGTGACCTTCAAACGCTTTTTTCTTTAATAGTTCGAAAACCGTGACCTCCAGCGAAAAGGTACCCCGGTACAAAATTTGTTTCCTACAAAAAGCTCCTGTTCATTTTTCCTGTAGGACTAAAACTGTGTGCATAGTGCGAGAACATTAAAATCTCATGCATTGTTTTTGAAGACCCTGCGGGTTTTGTAATTACAACACTCTGACACATTTTAATGCCTCTAAGACACAGAAAATCCCCCACACCAGTAGTTCGCTGACCTACCAGCAGTCTTGTTATTGAGAAACATAGGAACTAGATGACATACCCAAATATTAATAAATGGATCATGATGGTCAGTATAGGTAAGCCGTCACAGACAGAAACTTCAAATTTAAATTAAATCTGAACAAGTGCGAGCAGGACTGAGGGTTCCATCCAAACTAAGATACGTAAATAGATGGTTTATCCGTCCTGGGAATCGAGAATCTCAGCTGGACATGACTGCCAATTGCTGACAAAAAGGAATCTTAACAGGCAGACGATAAGCAATGACAAAACTAATATTTTTTTGAGTGATATAATTACAGATTAACAATTTTCGGATTTTTTCCTTTACTTGTACAGTAAAACCTCGCTTCTTGACAAATTCTATTATTCTAGGTCAAAGGGAAGTACCTCCATAGGATCCGATGGGAGAGTTTGTGGGTATTTAAATATGAGACGTAAATGCCCGTATCTTTTGATTGCATTGATTTAGAAGTTAAAATTTATTTGTACTGCCAAGGGACCACAAACTTTAGTATGTGAGATACATTGTACACAATCTAGCACGTGACGGTAAGGGGAGATGGGCTACAGACTAGCGCAGCGACTGTCATCGAAGGAAAGCTGGACAGGAGCAGAAATGTTTGGTGAACAAGTTAACACAGGAAACAGAAGATTTACTTAGGCGAACGAACATTCATTACAAATAATGGAGCAGGAAACAGAGCCCAGCTATCACAATGTCAACGCCGAACAGGCTTCCTGCACTGAACACGAACGATGGTCGTGGCGAAGACGCTCCAAGTGCAACTGAGTTGAGAGGCTGCAGCCGGCAGTCTTATTTGCTGCAATTTGCATGAAAATGCTATTACACGACGCGGCCATCTGGATACGCTTTTAATAACTTGACATAAGTCGTGACAACACTTGTGTTTTTCATCAACCCTACGCGTTATGACTTTCCGTCGTTTTCAAAGACTTTGCTCTGTAAGTCATATAAAAACATGCACATGCTCGAGAATGTTGACGTGATACGATGTACCTACTGTTCTTATACGACTGACATAGCAATGTCTTTGAAAAGGTCGGAAAGTCGAGACGCGTAAGGCTGATGAAAAATAAAAGTGTGGTCAAGTTATTAAAAGTGCGGCCGTCTTATACCGCAGCAACGGCAGAGGCTGCTCAGCGTTATGAGGCACCGGAGGAATGGCTCAGCGGTAATGCACCACTGGGACCGGTGGATCCAGCATGGTATCGCCGTCAGAGAGAAATTTGCAGCCCCGTTGCCAACTGCCGGTCGCCCGTGGGTGGTACTGACACATGGTACCACAATATAAATTCAAAGTTGATACATCTACCAGTTCCCGAGACACATACGCAGGCAGGCAGACAATACAGACAGATGGACAACAAACTGACCCTATAAGGGTTCCATCCTGACTGGTTTAGGTATGGAATCTTAAAAAATGATCGTATGTGTGCCGCGATTTGATTGTTCCGGTGTAGTGTGTTCGATCTCTTTCGATTCGCTTTGCGGTGCGCGGGTTGGAGCGCCCTCTGGGATTCCGTGCGGGAAGCCAAAAGGGAGTCTCGGGCGCAGAGAGAGAGAGAGAGAGAGAGAGAGAGAGAGAGAGAGAGAGAGAGACGAGCGGGCCTGGGCGGAGCGACGCCGAAAGACCGCGGAAGTCGCCTCGGCAAGTGGTGTGAGTGTGGCAGTTGCATTGGCGCCGGCCGAGCAGAGGAACTGGAGGTGCTGCAGTGACTCGCTGTCGTTCGTTCTGTTTACGAGTCCAACCTTCCTCACGCTGTGGTTACGGGCTGGTGTTGTTCTGGCCATTACCTTATTAGCGGCATTTGGATTAATATTGTTAAAGGTGAGCTGTTAGTTTGGTGCATCTCCATCTGGTGGAGTTACAGCGCGATTTCTTTCCGTCGTATTCTGGCTTGTGCTGCAGAGCAGTGAGTGTTCCCACGTCGCGTGTCGAAATACTGACTTGTGCCCTGGTTGATTTACGTATGAATTGGAGTGCCTATGTGGGCGTGTTTGCTTAAATTGTTGATGAAGTGTTTCACGATACCCTTACTTGAGTGTCTTTAAATTGTATTTCAGTTCGTTACTGAACTTGTGTCAGTTAAGGGACGCCAAAACTGTCACGCTAGTCAAGTAAAGTTTAAGTCTACTGTGACACCACTGTTTACCTGTTGGCCTACGGCTATTCATCGATTTCTGTGCTGAAATTCAAATGGAGGCACTGTCTTGTTAATTTGTCTGAACTGAATGTGCTTGCCTTGTAAAACAGTTTATTACTGATTCTGAGTAGTTTAATCACTGGTAGGGCACTCGTTATTCTGGACCAGACTGTACTTGACATTAACTGCATTGTCTTGGTAAATCGGTATGCTGCGTAAGATTATAACGCAAGCGACATTGTGAGTAATATTTACCATTTAACTATATGAGTTGGTTCTGTGAATCATTGTGGCACACAAGGTCACGTAAGACAGTGCTGTAGTCTGTGATATTATTTCCTGTAAGCCATTGTGACCATTAGGTTATTTAAGACTTATATACAGTGACCAGTTTGGTAATTTTCTGTGTTTCGTAATAACATTTTACGAGCATTACAGTTTTGGGAAAGGTTTAAATCTCATATTTTCAGGTTCTTGTTGTTAGATAACTTGTTAATGATTCCTGTTAAATCAGCTGATGTACATTTACATTGAACAAGTTATATGTCAATATGTTGTTACCGGTACCTTGCATGACTTTTCTTGCGCAATAAATTAAAATTTATATTCTATCCTCAATTTGTTGCTCAGCCTTCCACTCCAGCAGCCCCTGTATCCTGCTCCCAACCATATTAGTATGGTATCACTGAGTAGTTTGACCAATAGTGCAAGTCTTCCTATTTGACTACAGGTCGGCAACATGCACGTCGACAAAGAGGGGATGTAAACCTGAGGGCAACACAAACACCCGGTCCCAAAGCGAAGACAATCTCTGACCGGTTCGGGAATCGAATTCGGGACCCTACACTCTACAGGCAGCGATAATCACCACCAGAGCATCTGCAGCGGACACAAATTTAAGCAATTTCAGCAAGCCGAACTGCTCACACGTATCCACGCAACCGTCTCGTGAGCTCTTGATGAGACCCCTGCCTAAGATCGAGGAGCAGCGTCGACGTGTGTCTTGGATCTTGTACAGGGGAAGTGCTGGGGCGGTTTGCTTCATTTAGCACTGAGGCCAACAACTTGTCTAAATTCAGTCCTCCTCCTTTTCTGTTAAAGTTGTTTTTGTGCTTTTGAATTTCTGCGGCCTCTCCGTATATCGCAGTACATCAATGAATGGGTCTTCATAAACCCTAGTATTCAAGAAACAAATCTGGTGATTTCCCACTCACAGTGCACCACCTGATACCGCCGATCTATTCATGTTGGTTTTGTGTTCCGTAAGCCGGATGTTAACACTGTTCAGATGTGTACTTGGCGGCATATGCAAAGGATTTTATATACTCCTCCTACGGAAAGAGGCGGATGTAGTTTGTTTGTAGTGTACAAATATTTACTTACCTTTCTTGTTGATTTAAATACTGTCAGTACCATGTCTTCATAGTACAGAAACATTCCCTTTAGCTGCATATCTTTTAGCGCGTAGTGCTCCGTTTATACTTTGCCAGAACAGCCGTTACTTTTCAAAGTAGTTCTTAAATGTTCGTCTTCTTCCTCCAAATATAATAGTTAACAGATTCTCTTACTCTGTTCGACTAATGTACGGAATACTCCTCTTTTATGCTTGGGGTGGCTATTGGAATTTTTGTGAAGGCGTATATCCGTGCCACAGTGTTGAATTACTTATGTATAGTCGTAATTAAGTTAGTAATCTGGAACCACTTTTAATATCGAAACTTTCCACTTTCTACAGAGTGTGTGATCATTACTGTCAAAAATACAGCCTAAATGTCTTTAGCGGCCAGTTCTCTATGAAAGGTATGGAGACAATCCTACGCTTTTTTTTTTTTCACTCTCGTTGCCCATTGTGGATTTGACATCCATATGGGTATTTTTGAGCTGTTGAATTGTCAATATTATCCTTCGGCTGTAATCCAGTTTAGTGTGATGTTCGATTCTCATTGTTAGGTGGCAGACGTGCCTTAAAAATCCAGTTCCACAAGCATCTACATCCACATTATGTACACCACTGTGGAGCGCACGGCACATGATCACTCCCATCGTACAAGATATTAGGGTTTTTCCTCCTTCCATTCGGGTATGGATAGCGGGCAAAATGGTTGCTTAAATACCTGTATGCAATTTATAATTAATCTCTTCGTGTGTTCGCTGCGTATTCTTTAATCCCTCACATAACACTCATTCTTCAAACTCTGTAAGTAGGATTTCGCGAAGTAGCTGGCATCTGATAGTTACGGTTTTATTGCGTTTCCCTGAAGATCTCCTGCGTGTTAAACATACCAGTTACCACGCGCAGCGCCACTTTTTTTCGATTATCTTAAATATCCTTCGTTCGCCCTTTTTGCTGTGGCTTCCACACACTAGATCAATATTCTAGGATGTGTCACTCGAATTGTATCACGAGCGTTCGTCCACAACTGGATGAGGCCCAGAAAAAGCTTAGGGTTAGCCCTAAAAAAATTTAATTTCAAAGTTGTTCACAAACTTAGCATTTATCATCATAGTAAGCAACGAATACAAGAACAAATTGGCAAAAAGTAAATAATCAATTGTTTCAAAATTGTAGTTTTCACTTTAGAACCACCGTGATACACAATTTTCAATCATCCATCGTTTCATGAGATATATCTGGAAGCAGCTTCACATTTTTGCTGGACACACTAACATATCTAAACTTACATGAACTCATAATGCCTGAAAACAAGCAAAAATAGGCCAAAACTTAAATAAACTTTTACCAAAGATACACACTGCGCCGGTTGTTTCATTTCGGAATCACTCAAAACAGCAGTGGTACATACTCAAATGTACGTTACAATAACTTTCGATATGTTATGTAAACTGAAAATAGTGGAGGAAGAAAGGGACATATTCATGATGTTAGCTGCATTGAAACTTCATGTGGAGTTAGCGGCGCCGATTGAAAATGTGTGCCGTAACTGGAATTCGAACCTGGGATCTACAGCTTACCATGCAGTTGGGTCAACCACTGCTTCACCCGGGCACAGAGTTTATTGCAATTTCTCCGCCGACCCACATTACCACCTCGCGCCACTTACCTGCAGTCCCTGGGCATGTCCTTCATGCTCGCTACTTTGAGATTCCCGAAGGAGGTCGAACGTAAATGTGCATTCGCATTGAAGGTGGTGGATTTACAGCATGTGGAAGTCACTCAATTACATGAAAGAGGATGTCTGTTCTTTTGGACATACGATCACTTCAACCACTATAAATCACTATGATCACTACAAAAAAAACCACATGTCACAATGTGCTACAATGATGTAGCAAAATCTCCACCTCCGACTGATGCTTTGAACGCTGCGACTGCTACAATGCACTACCTTCGTAGAAGTACCTCAGTGTACCACTAGATGTGTCCGTCTTGCAACAGTTTCGGCGGTTTCACGTGAAACGCACTGGCATTACAAAAAGAAAAAAGGGGGGAGGGGATGTTTGTTTCAGGCAGAAACTGCTGGTACTCAAAAGTTATGCTTGCCGCACTGTTGCTGAGTTTCTTATGAGATCTTCCAGTTCTGGACAGACTTTGTAGTATTTTACTGCACTCGATTTTTGACGCACAACTGGTGCTTGGTGATGAGAGTACACTTCTGAATTGAATACAAAACATATTCTGTATCGAAGTATTGACATCACAAACAACTTCTGATTCATATTCTTTATGATTTTTATCCACCCGTTTGCCAGTTAATTTTCAGACGCGCCTCCTATTAGGGGAGGAAAATGTCACCTACGTGAGTGTACAGACTACTCCTTTCTGGTAGTAGTTTTAAACACAACATTATGTGGAACGGGATGGGGATCAATACCACGTCCTTACGCCATACCGCTACAGCAGATTGCAAATTAGCATTTTACGGTCCTGTAACAAAAATGCGACAATTTACACGCTTTGTCTATTTCCGGCGGCAGCTGCATAGCCTGTAACCGCCCTGCGAACCCGACAAGTGCCCTGCTAGGGATAACACGCACCGTTGCCGGTGCACACTCGGCTGGCAGGGCATGCAGAGTATCGCCGAACAATTCCAGTGGTGCGCCAGCTGCAAGAAGCTGCGAATTACCCCCTGGCTGCAGGCCAGATCCCGCTAATTCGCCGATCTCGTTAAATCGGCCAGAAACAACCCTCTCTGCGCCAGATGCGCCCGCAGGCGAGGAAGGCTTGAACTGCGGAACTAATCACGCGGAGATTCACTCAAGCTTACCAACACTGTGGTGAAGTAATCGCATCAAAACATTTAAATTGCGTTTGCCGTCCTATCGTACGCAGTATGAAGACAAAATACAAATAGTAGTAGCTCAGCACACCTCTTCCAGCCGCCTTTCACTTTCTGTTTATGGACACTACATTTCGCGTCGTGCTGAAATTTCCAGGCTGGGTCTTCTTGCAGACTGTCGGAGTGGGGGGGGGGGGGGGGGGATTCTCATTTCGGCACGTCGTGCAAACACAGATATTTACATAAAAATATCAACCACTATCCGTAGCAAACAAGGGATATCATTAAAACTCTAATCGTCAGAGCCAAAAGAATTTACACGCTGGAACACTTGCACGCTGAATTGAAACATCTGAAACATGCTTTACAAAAAATAAGCTCTTTACTAAACGAAGAAACTGAGTTTTCCAACCAAACAACAGTAGGGCAATGGGGAAAGATGAAAAAATGGAAGAACACAGTTTCTTTCCCTCTTATTAAGAAAATAATTGGCGATTTAGCTGGTAATAAATATGCAACCAGTCTTTTTTTGTTTTTTGATACAATTTATTGTACCATAAACATGTATTCAAGCCTCTGCAGGCTCATCATCAGATGGAGATGTTACAAGAATATTATGCTGTGGACCGAATGTAGTCAGATGCTGTTCTCATGCTGCAGGGGGAAATGACGCAAATTTAGTAATCGGTGACGAAACTATTATGAAACCGAAGGTCTGTTATGTTTTAGGTACATACAGTGCACTGCCTTGTGGTATCCACATCAACACTGTTCCTTTAATGTGCATTATCAAGCTATGTACATAAATATACAAAGTATTTAGCTGCATTTGATTTTACACCGATTCACAGAAAGTAAACATTGGATGTTTTTACAAAGGATATGGATATTATAGATATTATACTTCACTACATCATCGTCTTTGACACAAGATACATTGTATTATAGTATTTATATTGCTGGTATAGATATTATATACGAGGGCAGTTCAATAAGTAATGCAACACATTTTTTTTCTGAAACAGGGGTTGTTTTATTCAGCATTGAAATACACCAAGTTATTCTCAAATCTTTTAGCTACACAACACTATTTTTCAACGTAATCTCCATTCAATGCTACGGTCTTACGCCACCTTGAAATGAGGGCCTGTATGCCTGCACGGTACCATTCCACTGTTCGATGTCGGAGCCAACGTCGTACTGCATCAATAACTTCTTCATCATCTGCGTAGTGCCTCCCACGGATTGCGTCCTTCATTGGGCCAAACATATGGAAATCCGACGGTGCGAGATCGGGGCTGTAGGGTGCATGAGGAAGAACAGTCCACTGAAGTTTTGTGAGCTTCTCTCGGGTGCGAAGACTTGTGTGAGGTCTTGAGTTGTCATGAAGAAGGGAAGTTCGTTCAGATTTTTGTGCCTACGAACACGCTGAAGTCGTTTCTTCAATTTCTGAAGAGTAGCACAATACACTTCAGAGTTGATCGTTTGACCATGGGGAAGGACATCGAACAGAATAACCCCTTCAGCGTCCCAGAAGACTGTAACCATGACTTTACCGGCTGAGGGTATGGCTTTAAACTTTTTCTTGGTAGGGGAGTGGGTGTGGCGCCACTCCATTGATTTCCGTTTTGTTTCAGGTTCGAAGTGATGAACCCATGTTTCATCGCCTGTAACAATCTTTGACAAGAAATTGTCACCCTCAGCCACATGACGAGCAAGCAATTCCGCACAGATGGTTCTCCTTTGCTCTTTATGGTGTTCGGTTAGACAACGAGGGACCCAGCGGGAACAAACCATTGAATATCCCAACTGGTGAACAATTGTGACAGCACTACCAACAGAGATGTCAAGTTGAGCACTGAGTTGTTTGATGGTGATTCGTCGATCATCTCGAACGAGTGTGTTCGCACGCTCCGCCATTGCAGGAGTCACAGCTGTGCACGGCCGGCCCGCCCGCACGCGGGAGATCAGACAGTCTTGCTTGACCTTGCGGCGATGATGACACACGCTTTGCCCAACGACTCACCGTGCTTTTGTCCACTGCCAGGTCACCGTAGACATTCTGCAAGCGCCTATGAATATCTGAGATGCCCTGGTTTTCCGCCAAAAGAAACTCGATCACTGCCCGTTGTTTGCAACGCACATCCGTTACAGACGCCATTTTAACAGCTCCGTACAGCGCTGCCACCTGTCGAAAGTCAATGAAACTATACGAGACGAAGCGGGAATGTTTGAAAATATTCCACAAGAAATTTCCGGTTTTTTCAACCAAAATTGGCCGAGAAAAAAAATGTGTTGCATTACTTATTGAACTGCCCTCGTATAAGTAAATTTTCCTAGTTGCAGGAGTGTTTCCATAGGTGCAATATGAATGTAATACGGGTTAAACATCATACAAAAGTTACACAGAGTGCAATATTTACAGTGTAATTAAAATTTTTTGTAAGTTACAGTACGCTATAATAGTTACATGACAAGGAGAACAAAATTTATACAAGAAGATGAATATGTGTTATTACTGTCATTTTTGTTATTTTGATGTCTGGATGTCGGGGGATGGGGTGGACAGTTTTTGTAGTTTTGACAGGAGCAGATGAGCATACATCGGTACAGCATTGGGTCGAAGTAGGAGAAAGATAGCCGCTACTAAAAAAAAAAATTAAAAAAAATTACGAGAGAGAGAGACAGACAGACAGACAGAGAGAAACTGGTGCAGAGACTAGCAGTTGACTGAACGTAAATAAAGGTAACACACTGCGCATACATACGAGAATCCATTACATTATTCATGACCATTTGCTGGCAACGGTAACTACCGTAAAATATATAGCAGTAACCATCTGGAGATACCTTAAGTGAAATGCTCACATAAAAGAAATACTAGGAAAAGCAGATGCCAGACTGAGATTCATTGGAAGAATCCTAAGGAAATGCAGTCCGAAAACAAAGCAAGTAGATTACAGTACACTTGTTCGCCCACTGCTTGAATACTGCTCACCGGTGTGGGATCCGTACTAGATAGGGTTGATAGAAGAGAGAGAGAGAGAGAAGATCCAACGGAGAGCAGCGCGCTTCGTTACAGGATCATTTAGTAACCGCGAAAGCGTTACGGAGATGATAGATAAACTCCAGTGGAAGACTCTGCAGGAGAGACGCTCAGTAGCTCGGTACGGGCTTTTGTTGAAGTTTCGAGAACATACCATCACCGAGGAGCCAAGCAGCATATTGCTCCCTCCTACGTATATCTCGCCAAGAGACCATGAGGATAAAACCAGAGAGATTAGAGCCCACACAGAGGCATACCGACAATCTTTCTTTCCACGAACAATACGAGACTGGAGTAGAAGGGAGAACCGATAGAGGTACTCAAGGTACCCTCCGCCACACACCGTCAGGTGGCTTGCGGAGTATGGATGTAGATGTAATCTGAACATTCAACTCCAAACACAGGTAAGAGGGAAACACATTTCGTAACATAATGTAACTGAAAATCGCAGTTCCTTTTGCGTTACCGGTGGAATCAACAATGACAAAAAAATCTACTTAAAGCCAAAATAAGTGACGCACCAGACGGAATTATCCGAATAGGACAGATATCGGTATATGTGATGTACATGCACATTTTATTTTCAGTAAAAAAATGAATGGTTTAGTCAAGAGAAAGAGCTTCGGCCTGGACTCACATCGATTGGAGTAAGACTGTATTCAGTGATGAGTCCCGCTTCCAAATGAGCCCCAGCGGAGACTTGTCTGGAGACGCCCCAGACAGCGTTGGGATACCAACCTCACTGTCGGTCGCCTTGCGGCCCGACAACCAACACGGATGGACTGGGGTATCATTTCATTTTAATAGCAGGACACCTTTGGCTGTCATCTGCGGCAGTTTTAAAGCACAGTGGTACGTCAACCAATTCTGCGCCCTGTTTTGTTGTCGTTTATGGAATCCATCCTGGGTTTACATTTCGGCAAGATGATAACCCTCCGCACTCGGCGAGAGTTTCTACTGTTTGTCTTCATGCTTACCAAATGAAACCTTCGCCAATAAGGTCGCCGATGTCTCCCCAGTCGATAACGTTTGGAGCATTGTGGGCAGCGCCCTCCAACCGTATCGGGCTGACTTAGCGCGTTAACTGCGCAGAATTTGGCACGGTATCCCCCAGGAGGGCATCCAACAACCCAATCAAAACCAAGCCCACTACCGTTTGAATAAGGGCGAGCGGTGGACTAACGCGTTGTTGACTTGCTCAGTTTGTGAAGCTCAGTCTCTTGAATAAATCTGCAAGTTTTTCTGACTTCATAGCCATTCGCTTGTTTGTACGTGCCCATCATCTCTACCGATTTCCATCCCATTCGGATAATCCTTTCATGTTGCGTCGTTCCTTTTTCTATTCTTTCTGAGAGAGTGTATCCTCACTGAATGCTCTCAGTTACCCATAGGACGGCCCAGATCGAAAATTCAGCAAAGTAAACATCCCATCACGGCTATTTCAGTGAATTTGTAGATTTTTCTGATTGTCTAGAAACCAACAATCAAAAAAATGCCTCTGAGCACTATGGGACTCGACTTCTGAGGTCATTAGTCCCCAAGAACTTAGAACTAATTAAACCTAACCAACCTAAGGACATCACACACATCCATGCCCGAGGCGGTCTCGCGGTTCCAGACTGCAGCGCCTAGAACCGCACGGCCACTTCGGCCGGCAAACCAACAATCAGTTTATGCGCACTACTCTGAGTAGTGACTACCGAACGGTGTGCCGTAGGGTGGACTAGTATATGGGAGAGTGGCAGTTCAAGTTCCCGACCGACCATCGAGACCGACCATCCACATTTAAGATATCTGTGGCTTCCCAAAGTTGCTTAAGGCGAATGCCAGAACCATTTCGTTGAAAGTGCTCAGCCGATATCCTTCCCCAGTCTAAACCTGTGTTCTCCCTCTAATGACGTAGTCATTAAATATGGGGTACTTTAGCATCTACACACATCAATGCGTTGGTTGTTTTTCTCTGCGTCACAGTCTTCCCATAAGCAGGTCACAAGCTTCATGAACTGATGTTTTCTGCACGGTCGTTCTGCACCAATAAGGGGACTAAGCCTTTCAGTGTATAATGTTCGCGCAAACGAAGTTGACACTCGGCGCGTTGGCTGATGAGAGAGACTGTAAATGGCAAATGCCTTTACGGTCGATCCCATCAGCCAACGCGCCGAATGTCAACTTTGTTTGCGCGTGTAGTACTAACTGTTTTTTGTGTCCGCGCACCAGCCCTGCAACACCTGACCTGCTCCCCAGGGGCAAACAAGCATTAACGGCTTGCACTTGCCACATGTACTTGCAAGTACTAACCAATCTGCAGGAAGTTTCATATCAGCGCACACCCTGCTGCAGAGTGAAAATCTCATTCTGGAATCTTAAAACATACGTCCTCTAACGTCTGCAAATGACCTAAATACTGATGTAATGTTGTTGAGTACACCGTTCTTATTCACCAACAGAAATACCTGCACTTTTACTCGTTACAACCTGTGCGCTGTCTAAACAAAATAGGGCAGTTTACGGCTCGATCTATTCTGTTTCAAGTGCGGCGGGTATGGGCACTTGCCAAATCATTTGCTGCATCTACTGGCGCTCGGAATTACGCAACAGTCGTCGGTCTCAAAACAGTCGTTTTATATGCAACGAGCAAAACTTCGTTCTCATTTTACACTGCGGATCCCGGACTCAAATAACCTTCCGCGCTGTACACACCCAACTAGCTGTTTTTCTGGAAATAAATGCTCTGGTTCAAAAAATGGTTCAAATGGCTCTGAGCACTATGGGACTCAACTGCTGAGGTCATTAGTCCCCTAGAACTTAGAACTAGTTAAACCTAACTAACCTAAGGACATCACAAACATCCATGCCCGAGGCAGGATTCGAACCTGCGACCGTAGCGGTGTTGCGGTTCCAGACTGCAGCGCCTTTAACCGCACGGCCACTTCGGCCGGCGAATGCTCTGGGTGTGCAACATTTTTATCTCGACCAAACCAGAGAAACTGAATATGTCGCTATTCGCTCTTTTTCATTTAATAAATTCTCTTCTGCTGCTTTACTATATCCAGATAATCAAGACACACGGGCGTATGGGTAACCAGCAAGGGTAATTTAAGGAACGTAGCTTGGAACTTAACATCTCTTTATTGGCGATCTTGTTAAAGGCGTACCAGCTAGATCATTCGAATGAAGGTAGCGGAATGAAGCGAGTGCCCTGTTTCGAGAACAATGACAAAATTTGCCTTAAGTGATTTTAAGTAACCACTGAATCCGAAATCTAGCCCTGTTCTCCACCTGCATAAAAGTCCAGTGTCTTATAAGAACCACATTGGTTGATCAATACAACGGCAACATGACGATCGGAAAAAACTAGTGTTGTTCTTAAAGACTGGATATCTGTCAGAGCTATCAAGAAAAAGGAAGGCATCAAATGCAACTTTTTTATGGCGAGTTTAATTATTAATCTGATCTAGAGTCTTCATAGCATTTTTATCACACCAGTTCATATTTCAGAGTGGCAGGTTCGTCATCAGGGCTTTCTGTTGTTGCGTAAGAGCGTCGTGTTGACATCGCAATGAAGGTGGTGGTGGTGGAAATTGAGGTGGGCGGGACAAGGGTGCTTGGTTGATTTGGGGAAGGGGACCAAACAGCGAGGTCATACGTCCCATCGGACTAGGGAAGGGTGGGGAAGGAAGTCGGCCGTGTCCTTTCAAAGGAACCAACCAGGGACACGGGACTCGCATTCGGGAGGGCGACGGTTCAAATCCGCAATGAAGGACTGTAAATTGCATTAGCCTAATAAAAATGCTATTAAGACAGTAGATGGAATAGCTACTATGGCTAACATGAAAACTGTAACTCTCTTATTTCCCTCTCATATTCATAACCCATAGATTAACTTAGTAATAGCGAGGTCTATTTCGTTCACAGAGTCACTGACGCGTATTGGAAGTACGACCAAAGAAGTTGCAATTATGCTGTTAGAAGTCTACCGTCAACTCTCGTAAACGGTGACCTTTTCGTCGGTGTAAAGTTTCCAACTTTTGGGGAGTGAAATTCGTTACACTGACAGTAGCTTGCTTTATTCCTCTGCAACTTTTGTCTTTGAAGGTTCTAATGATATCTATTAACTAGAAGAAAAGCATTTCTTACCTCTGCGCCTTGACTGGATTCTAAATCGGGAAAATCTCTGCTTACCTGCGAAACAAAGTATGCCGTTAGTGCATTCAAAATATTTGAAAAATGACTAGGACATTAATCAGAAAATTTGTGTACAGAGTGTTCGGAAGTTCCCGTTACAAATTTCTAGGACTTATAGGGGGATGAGCACATAATATTTTGAATAGGAACCCATGTCCGGCAACGTCATCCAACGATGTTACTGACCTCCGAAGCCATAGGCGCCGGCGTCTGTAAATGTATGTATATACAGGGCGATTCCAGGATGATGTTACAAACGTTCATGGATGACGGCGACGGATGGATGTATCAATCTGAGGTAGGGGCTCTGGTTCGGAGACGAACAAGTCGAAAGTAACAACCGGAAATCGTTCTGATACCTCTGACTGTCGAATGGAATACCGGTACTGTTGTTGCAAAGAATTTAGCGTATGTAACTTTCAAGATGCAGTACGTACCAAAACAAGGAAAAATGTTCAGTAAATATGGGCTCTAAAACGTATAACTGAGGAGGTATGAACACTTGTTCATCTTCGGTACTGTGAAACACATCTCTACTGAATACGTACTCATAGCTCTTACGGTATGCATTTTAGAGCCCATATTTACTGGACCTTTTTTCTTGTTTTAGTTCATACTACCGCCCCTGAGAGTTACATACCTTAGCAAATCAGTACAGATATACTGTTAGAGGTATCAGAACGGTTTTCGCTTACAAATTTCGATGCGTTTGTTACCGGTATGGGGGGGACTCTTACCTCAAATTTATACAGTTATCCTTCTGCATCATCCTAGAAAGTTTGTATCATTATCATGGAATCATCTGTATGTACATACATTTACAGGCGCAGGTGCCTATAACTTTGACACTCTGTAGCGTCCCTGGACGATGTTTCCGGACATGGGTTCCTATTCAAAATATTAAGTACTCAGTCCACTCTGCAAGTCCTAGAAGTTTGTATCGAGAATTTCTGAACACCCCGTATAACCAATGGTTACACAGCATGACTGAAACAGCTGAAATACACTGAAGCGCCAAAGAAACTGGTATAGACATGCGTATTCAAATACAGAGAAATGTATCTCTGTAAATATTGAGGTACGTCAAGCAGAATACGGCGCTGCGGTCGGCTACGCCTATATATGACAACAAGTGTTTGGCGCAGTTGTTAGTTCGGTTACTGCTGCTACAACGGCAGGTGATCAAGATTTGAGTGAGTTTGAACGTGGTGTTATTGTCAGCGCGCGAACGATGATACACAGCATCTCCGAGGTAACGATGAAACAGGGATTTTCCCGTGCGACCATTACACAAGTGCACCGTGAATATCAGGAATCCGGTAAAGCATCAAATCTTCGACATCGCTGCAGTCAGAAAAAGATCCTGCAAGAGCGGGACCAACTACTCTCGAAAAGTTCTCGATCGATTTACGTTAAATTTTTTACACGATATACTAAATAACATTCAAACAGACATATCCCGTATATTTTGTTAAACTACAATGTCAGATTTTGTGTTAAAACCGACAGCGATGAAAATGATTTGCCGTGCTGGGCATTGAAAATAAGTGGTTTAGTTCCCTTTCTCGCAGTCAGTTTTAACGAAGATAGCAGGGCATGTAAACCATTGGACAAATTGTTTTTTTTCCATGTATGTTGTTTCTCCTTATATACAATTTTGAAGAAAATCTGTGTACACTACAATGTGCTGTTTTGTTTTCTTATTCGCCACCGGTTTCACAGAGAACAGGGAAGTTATATTTGTGGCTTATCGACTTATACTATTACGGAATCTGAGTCGTCCGAAGCTTTCTAATGCTACCCATTCACAGATTAAAATTATGCGAAATACTGTTACTGAAACTAGTATCCTCATAGATCCAGCCTCTGGTGAGGTCTCCCTTATATTAATTATTCCAACTGATTTACCTGTTTATTTTAAGAGACTTCATTTCGCAATCAAGGTTTCGTTAGCGATGGCAAGTTACAAGGCTCAAAGTCAGAGAAAGAGAGACACTGGGTGGAAGTGGTGGAGACAGACAATTAAGAAGCATTGCTGGGTTCGCTAGTACAATATAAAATCAGATATTTATACACAATGTAATTATAATGGTTAACAGCCGCCTGACGATAAACCTGGCGGTTCGAAACCGGTAACGAAGCCATTAATTTTTACTAAACAGCTTTATTAAAAGTGGATGTTAGCTGTTTCTTTTTCTTTTTTGTCAGAACTTAGCTCTAATTGGAACGAACTGATTGCCGTGGATAGAGGAACTGGGTGAGCCCAGCCAGAGAGAGCTGGCCTACGTTCTCTATAGGGAGCTGTCAGCGGAGTACAATTTAAGGAGACGGTGTTAGTTAGACAAGATTCATTAACGAGCTTCTATTGACCTGACACTGAAATCAACAGTGCGAAGTATACGGTGTGGAGAATACTGTACTGGTGGAACAGCAGTTACACCACTATCACGAACAATGTGTGCAAGCAATCATACCATATGATTTTTCACTCAACAGTTCAGTCCTGTCTTCTGTCGCTGGATTATGTTGTAATGCGTGGGTTGAGACTCTCTGTCATCGCTTCGAACTGTTGTTACTACTTGTTATAATACATAAGTTCTTCACTTCAATAAAAAATTTAAAAATTCGTTTCTGAAGATTAGTTACTCATCTCAAGATACTCAGTTTAGTATCCTCTGCAACGTGTACGATTTTGATCTTAAAGGTTTGGGAGAATCCGTGATTGTCCCCTACCCAATCGTAACAAGTTTGATGTAATTCTCCGACTAGCAGTAAAGTGACCGTTTCGGTAAAAAATTACATTGACAGAAACACACGACGCGTTTCAGGTACAAAATCCTGGATAGTAGCCCGCCCGGTTGGTCGTGCGGTCTAACGCACGGCTTTCCGGGTGGGAAGGAGCGCCTGGTCCCCGGCACGAATCCGCCTGGCGGATGGTTTTTAGGCGGTTTTCCATCTGCCACGGCGAATGCGGGCTTGTTCCCCTATTCCGCCTCAGCTACACCATGTCGGCGATTGCTGCGCAAACAAGTTCTCCACGTAAGCGTACACCACCATTACTCTACCACGCAAACATAGGGGTTAGTCTCGTCTGGTGTGAGATGTTCTCCCCCCCCCCCCGGGAGGGGGGAGGGAGGAGGGAGGAAGGGGGGGGGGCTCCACCGGGGGTCCAACCTCACAATAACCCTGGGTTCAGTGTGGGGCGGCGGAGGGGTGAAGTGGACTGCGGTAGTCGTGGTGGGGTTGTGGACCACTGCGGCTGCGGTGGGGACGGAGCCTCTCCATCGTTTCTAGGCCTCCGGTTAACAAACAATACAAAACAATACAATGGATAGATAAAAAATTAAAATCTTTATTAACTATGAATTATACCCTCTTGCTGATTAAGGCGTAATATGCGATCACATGATTTAGGTATTGTTGACAGAGAGAACTGGTTGCAATGCCCACTTGTACGATTTCTAGAAAAGTGTGGTAGCACGAACCCGGTACCAGCCCACGGGTGTTCTACGTCTGGTAACGGAATAGCACGTTTCCGCCTGACGCAGACTGCGGGCGCGCTGGATCTGGCGGACCCAATGCTGCGCACCCGCTGAGCCAAGGCTCCAGCGACTTCCGCACTACGAGCACTCTCTTCCTCTGCAATATAGGACGGCCGGCCATAGCAGCTCAGCACTACCATGCTTGGAGCCTCTCCCTGGTGACATCGACCCTGTTTCTTGCTGCATTAAATGCAATGAGTCTTCGTTCACTTGGAGATATACAAGTTAAGTAAATTTCCTGTTTACTGTGATATCTTGTTTGATAATCATTTCTGCTGTTGTTCAGCTTTCCTACGACAGTTGCCGCACCACTCGGTAGCCCACTTTTCCTTACTGTTGTGTATGAAGTTGTACACAACAGAAAGTTCTCCACAGAGAATATATCTCTTATTTTACAGCATTTTTCAGTCTAGAGTCAACAAAAAGATCATTACCAGTGTCGAATTCTTAGCAAGTTATCACAAGATGACTCTCTTAAAATGAGATGATTTTTGGTTTTGTGGGGCACTCTACTGTGCGGTTATCAGTACCCATCAAATTCCCAACCTTTGCTCAGTCGAGTCTCGCCACTTTCATGAATGATGATGAAATAATGATGACAACACAAACACCCAGTCATTAGAGGCAGGTGAAAATCCCTGACCCCGCCGGGAATCGAACCAGGGACCCCGTCCTCGGGAAGCGAGAACACGACCGCGAGACCACGAGCTGCGGACTTGAAGTGAGAGGAGGGATAGCAAAATTCCAACAAATGAAGTTAGAAATGAAAGTAACATACGCAGCTACACACTGTTCAAGACACTTTACAGTAACGTGTCATCTGAATAGGCGCACAGGGCACTCCCAAATGGGAACATTGTTGGAACAGAAACCTACAGTCAACTAAATAAGAGTACTAAGTAGGTAATTCTTAAAATGCAAATATATGATTAAAAATATTCATAATTTAAAATTTACTGTGAGAGAAAGACTTCTCAAAGTGAAAAATTGTTTTTTTAACAATTATGTAACTTCCGGTGTAGGTAAGCTAGGCTCACATTGGAAGCAGAATAGATAATGCTCAGCTGCAGACAAGCTCTGCAAGCAGTAAACTAGTAGACAGCAGTAGCTAATGTGGTACCATACCTCAATACCACCCACGCCGGAGTCTCACAGTACGCAACAGAAATGCACATTTCCGACAGTGGCAGCGCGGGGACCCGGCGGATCCAGTGATGCGCGCCTGCTGAGCCATCAGTCTCACAGGGGGACCCCTCCATACCGTAAATCAGCGATTTTGATGCGCTTCAAATATGTTGTAGAGGCTATTACCATGAGTACCTGGATATCCGGTTTTTTAACGACAGGCTTTGGTTTCAGAGAAAATCGATTTAGAAGTTCATTGCATGCTTTGTATATCAGTAACATCACAGATCTTCCGAGCGAGTCATCGAAGCGCAGCGGTAAAGGTTCACGGCTACCACGCTGGAGGTAACGTGTTAGAATCCTGCTCGTGTGTTTTCGTTTTTTTTTTTTCTTCTTCCAAAATCGACCGAATTTTTCAATTTTATTTCAAAGAATATCGACGAACAGTGTAAGATGAGCGAAATTACAAAGATATATTCGCTTATTAATTTTTTATCAAAATATTATTTTTGTGGTGTCACCGCCAGACACCACACTTGCTAGGTGGTAGCCTTTAAATCGGCCGCGGTCCGTTAGTATACGCCGGACCCGCGTGTCGCCACTGTCAGTGATTGCAGACCGAGCGCCGCCACACGGCAGGTCTAGAGAGACTTCCTAGCACTCGCCCCAGTTGTACAGCCGACTTTGCTAGCGATGGTTCACTGACAAATTACGCTCTCATTTGCCGAGACGATAGTTAGCATAGCCTTCAGCTAAGTCATTTGCTACGACCTAGCAAGGCGCCGTTATCAATTGCTATTTAGATTGTGATGCATGTACAGTCAGACCGATGTTGACCAGTTTTGAATTAAAGTTAAGTATTTCTGAAGCTACGTACTTTTCTTGATAGTATAATTACTTTACCTGTTCCAGACCTCACGCCAGCCTGCGTGAGCTTAAACGCGTGCCTTTCGGCTTCCTCCAAACCCCGTGAATTGGCTCCTGCCAATCCACAACAATTTTCATCGTCCGCATTGCTTGATGTGCCAGAACAATATTTTGGGTGACACATACAAACAACCGAAGCACAAATTTTCGCAGCACCACGCGCATTTTATGAAATCAACCGTCTTGCAGGCGCACGGTTTCTTGATGAGCGATACCGGGAGACACAATTATTTTGCATTCAAAAAGATTTCTCTTTAATCTGCTAATTTCGATGCGAACCATGTGTATTTAATCATGCTTTCAAAATTAGGTGCGCTGAATTGATGTAGGATTAGCGAATGTAATTTTATTGAATCTTTCCTAGAAGCGATCTCTTCATTGTCTTTCATCAAGTCGGGAGCATTCTGAATAATTTTCGTGAAGATTTTAACCTGTCTGTAAAAATAAACAACGCAGGGCTGGCAATGAGAAGTGCACTTTGATGGGACCACTTTCAGGGTGCAGGTGCTCGCCTTCATCACTGAATAGATTAATGTTATAAAGTTTAAGCGGTTTGCCCTCTCCACGAATGGATAATGTAGAAAAAAAATTTCTGTCTCACGTACGGAAGAATTACAGAACCCAAAAATTCTTCGTACACCAGTTTCGTGAACTTCCCGGATTTCGTGCAGGACACGATTACATTTCTGTATTTACCAGTTAATTCGCCTACTCGTTTTTGATAGTTAGAACCAAATTTTCCGGACGTTTCTTGCATACATAAAAAAAACACATGGGAGCAGGATTCGAACACGGTACCTCTAGCGCGGTAGCCGTGAACCCTTACCGTTGCGCTACGCTGAGTTGCTCGGAAGATATGTAATGTTACAGATACACAAAGCACGCAATGAACTTCAAAATCTATTTTCTCAAAAACCTAGGCCCGTCGCTAAAAAACTGGATAGCCAGGTAGGTAGTCAGGGTAAGTTCCTCCACAACATATTTGAAGCGCATCAAAATCTGTGGTTTACAGTATGGAGGGTCCCCTCGTCAGTCACAGTCTTAGACAGTCTTCAGTCCTAGTCAGCCTTCGACTGTTCGCTTTTGCATTAGCAGTGAGTCACACACTTTACGACGCTCTTTAGTTTGCTTCTTGTAATAGCTGCACTGCAGTGCTGTATGTTCTTTTGTACAGTTTCTTCACATTGCTTGGAGAAAGCTAAATGTTAAGTAAAACTTCTGTTTCTTGTATTTACGTGTCCGCTAACGATTTCTGCTCCTGTCCAGTTTCCTTGCGACGGCAGCTGCTGCACCATTCTGCGCCCGCCTCTCCTTACCATTGTGTATGAAGTAGTACACAAAAGCAAGTATGAGTCAGACAGGTCAGAATGTAATAAATGTTAAATCAACGTACTATTAGGCGATTGCGAGCTGACATAAAAAGGAATTTCAATAAAGAAAGCGGCTTGGGGCGTCATAAAATTATCCTGCTAAATTAAAAAAAAAAAAGGCTCTGAGCACTATGGGTCTTAACATCTGTGGCCATCAGTCCCCTAGAACTTAGAACTACTTAAACCTAACTAACCCAAGGACATCACACGCATCCATGACCGAGGCAGGATTCGAATCTGCGACCGTAGCGGTCGCGCGGTTCCAGATTGTAGCGTGTAGAACCGCTCGGCCACACCGGCCGGCTGCTAAATTCACTCCATATTTTCTTGTAATTTCAATGAAATGTTCCGTGAGAGTTTCAGTTAAGGCGAGTCATCGAGTTAGTTAATTTAACTTTTCTGAATCCAAGAAGGTCGTTCTAGCAGAATCTGCAACTAATCTAATCTTTTACGCTGCGAATACCTGTGTTAACAGTGACTATAGCAACGCGAGGTTAATGCTTGCAACGTCGGCGCACTAAGAGGTAACGAGGAAGCTTTGTGAAATGGTAGCTCTCTCGCTGAAGATACTGATATTTCGAAAGCTTTTTATCTATTTTCTGATCGAGCAAACTCCCAGGTCGAAAACCAATACGGAAATCTTAAGAAATTTTCTGTCTTGTAAATTTTCTCGAAGCCTCGGCAACCTCACGAATCAGAAAGTGAAAACTTTGCGAAATTGCAGCCTCGCAGACTTGTTAATACCAGTATTTTCCTACTTCTCTCGACTTAGTTTTTACTATTTTTTTTGTACTGATGTGTAGTGATAATTGTGGTGTCACCGCCAGACACCACACTTGCTAGGTGGCAGCCTTTAAATCGGTCGCGGTCCGTTACTATACGTCGGACCCGCGTGTCGCCACTGTCAGTGATTGCAGATCGAGCGCCACCACACGGCAGGTCTAAAGAGACTTCCTGGCACTCGCCCCAGTTGTACAGCCGACGTTAACAGCAATGGTTCACTGACAAATATGCTCTCATTTGCCGAGACGATAGTTAGCATAGCCTTCAGCTACTTCATTTGCTACGACCTAGCAAGGCGCCATTACCAGTTTATATTAATGTATCAACAAGAGCGATGTTCTACAATTATGATTTAAAGTTAAGTATTACAGCAACTGCGTCCGTTTTTCTAAGTTCTCATTTCCTTGTAATGTTCCAGACCTCACGCCAGTCTGCGTGTAATTAAACGCGTGCATTTCGGCCTCCTCTAGCAACACGGTGTTGTCTCTTCTGCCAACACTTCAATAATTGATTTGTTAAGGGTACCTTGGTGTGTCAACTCTTTTTGCTGGGTTTCTACACTTCTGTGGTAGTCCTGAAATGCTACTTAATAAGACGCAGGACTTCATACACACAGAAACGATATCAAGATAAATAGCGAATAATATCTTACTAATGTGTGAAGGTTTGGGGAAGCTCGAATAACAGATGCTTTTTGGTTTAGTAAAATAAATTATCATCGTAAGGTTATCATAAGCTGTATTTCATTTGTGTAAGAACAGCGCACGTTTTTATAGCTATTTTCATTAGCTTATTGAACTTAACAGACAAAATTAAGAGATAAATTAATCATCAGCAAAGTATTTTCTCATAACAGTCTCACAACACTTGGGTAGTTTTTAGATTCCACTCCAGAAATCTACTGCTTTGGAGATAGACTTGTTCTGAAGCCAAATTGAAGTAAGTATTTTCGTCCAAAACGAACTGTTGTGGCCTTTCAAAAAGGTGACCTAACAACATATCAGAAAAATCTTTCGAAAGACACTTTGTTACGGAAATCGCTTTGTTCGTTCACCATTTGCTGTGGGTATCATTATTTTTTTTAATTTAAAAAGCGTGAAAGAGATTTTCACTCTGCAGCGGAGTGTGCGCTGATATGAATCTTCCTGACAGATTAAAACTGTGTGCCCGACCGAGACTCGAACTCGGGACCTTTGCCTTTCGCGGGCAAGTGCTCTACCACCTGAGCTACCCAAGCACGAGTCACGCCACGTCCTCACAGCCTTACATCTGCCAGTACCTCGTCTCCAACCCTCCAAACTTCACAGAAGCTCCCTCACAGCCCTACATCTGCCAGTACCTCGTCTCCAACCCTCCAAACTTCACAGAAGGAGACGAGGTACTGGCAGATGTAGGGCTGTGAGGGAGCTTCTGTGAAGTTTGGAGGGTTGGAGACGAGGTACTGGCAGATGTAGGGCTGTGAGGGAGCTTCTGTGAAGTTTGGAGGGTTGGAGACGAGGTACTGGCAGATGTAGGGCTGTGAGGGAGCTTCTGTGAAGTTTGGAGGGTTGGAGACGAGGTATTGGCAGATGTAAGGCTGTGAGGACGCGGCATGACTCGTGCTTGGGTAGCTCAGTTGGTAGAGCACTTGCCCGCGAAAGGCAAAGGTCCCGAGTTCGAGTCTCGGTCGGGCACACAGTTTTAATCTGCCAGAAAGTTTCAAATTTAAAAATGTCAAACACCAACTTGGTGGATGATGGTTGCAAACAATACAGCGTTTTTACAGTATTCTACGGAAGTCAGTTCATGTATGTCGGCCACTGATGGGATCGTGTATACGATTGGAGTTCACCCCCTCTGCGTCAGTGAAGTTGGTGTACTGAGTCACCGCAAACGGAAATTTATGAATTTTGGACTAGTTACCTTTCTGCAGTAAGCGATTCATATAATTAATCGACGTACCTGAGTGCACCAATACTGTGCTTAAAAGGTATTAGATTTATGGTCCTCATCTGGCAAGTTATCTTACAGTCAAGCACATTAAAGGTAAGCTGCCGTTAATGGCAGCAAGCAGATATTTCGACCAAGCTGTAATGACAGTATTAAGGGGACTGTCTCACTTATTGTGCTGTGGCGAGACGCGCATGCTTTGCAGCTACCTGCGACAACTAGAGTGGCGTAGCAGGGGACACTTGATTACAGGCGGCAGGCGAACAATGCGCTGATCATTAGACGTTCTCGTCTAGCCGCGACGTGAAAGAGCTGCGCCAGGAGGCCGCGTGGGCTTCTTTATGGCGCTGGCGCTCGAGTTTACACAAAGACCGTACGAGCCGGGCTCCCTGCGGCAATAACGCGCCCGACGACAAAGCACGCCCTCCCGCGCGGGACAGGAGAGAGATGGATGGCGGGATGACTGACGTCATACGGCCAGCGCCTCTGCGAGACGGCCCACTCGAGTAGCAGGGTCAGAGACCGGCCCTTCAGCGAACACTGCATGGCTGGACGTGCAGCTCGTACGGGGAGAAGCTGCTCGCACCCTCGGCTTAATAGGAAGTGACGTCAGAATCACCTGTGGACATTAATCACTGGTTCCTAGCCAATTCCTTGTCGCTAAACTTTGAAAAAACACACTACATGCAGTTCAGAACTTGTAAGGGGTGTCCCACGAGTATATGCCTAACATATGATGACAAGCAGACAGAAGTGGACAGTGTTAAATTCTTGGGATTACAGCTCGATAATAAATTCAACTGGGAAAAGCACAACACACATCTGCTGAAGTGTCTTAACAAATCTCTATTTGCAATGCGAATTGTGTCAGACATAGGGGGTATAAAAATGAAAAAGATGGCATACTATGCTTACTTTCATTCCATAATGTCATGGGGAATTATTTTTTGGGGTAATTCATAAAGCCAAGATAAAGTTTTCCGGGCACAAAACCGCGCAGTAAGAGTTATATGCGGTGTGAACTCAAGAACATCCTGCAGAAGCCTGTTTAGGGAACTAGGGATACTAACTACTGCTTCCCAATATATTTATTCTTTCATGAAATTTGTCATTAAAAATATATCACTTTTTCAAACCAACAGCTCAATTCATGGAATCAATACTAGAAATAAGAATAATTTTCACAAGGGTTTAAAGTCACTTAGTCTTGTACAAAAAGATGTGCAGGAACACACATTTTCAATAACTTGCCAGCAGCCACAAAAAGCTTAACGACCAATGAAATTCAGTTTAAGAGAAGCGTAAAGGACTTATTAGTGGCCAACTCCTTCTACTCCATTGATGAATTTCTCAGCAGAACCAACACACACACACACACACACACACACACACACACACACATATATATATATATATATATATATATAGCTTCAGCACAATTTCAGTGCAGTAATGTGTTCATTGTAAATAAGTATTATAGTAGTTGTATTACACGTTTATTACCTTCTAAACAAATAAAAAAAACTTTTTTATTTTAAATTCAGTGCATTAGTATTTGTAAAATGATTCTTTCATATAGCGTTCATTAAAAAATGACGATCATTCCACTTGGGACCTGTGGAATGGTACATTAGCTTATTTGTTTGAGTTGTAAATATTTGTCATGTATTGTTGTTTTTCTGACATGTTCTACATTCTGGAGGACCTCCTCACTATGGATCAATTAGAATGAAAGTAAATCTAATCTAATCTCAGTCGATACAACTGACGGCACTCGTTGCGACAGATGCCATATTCATTTCGCCGCATTTCTCTGTTTTTTACAGGATAGTTGTAATTGAACTGGCGCTGCCCCGAGTGCTGCAGTGCGGGTTGTATACACCGCAAGACGTTGAAACGACGTAGATACGTTCATTAATCGCCACATTCGCGGAGTATGTTGAAAAAATAATAGTTCCATTTTCGGCCACCAGGAGAAAATATGGCGCTGTAAGCAGCCATAATGTGGCGTGGGTGCTGGAAAAGGGGGGAACAATCAAACACATGACAAGTCTATTAGGATACGGTCACAACGTGTGTTCAATATAGTGTCCCAACTCAGCAGCATACCACACACATCCCACAGCACGGTCGACAGTTGCTCACAGCATGTACAGCATAATCAGAGTGATTTGTCATCTACATCTACGCCATCCTCCCCAAGCCACCTAATGGTGTGTGGCGGAGGGTACTTTTCGTACCAGTAACCGACAGCGCGTGGGAAGAATGAGTGTCGGTAATCCGCTGTATCGGCTCTAACTTCTCGGATTTTCTCCTCGTGATCATTACGCGAGACGTATGTGGGAGGAAGTAATATGTTGTCCGACTCATTCTCGAAAGTGCTCTCTCGAAATTTCGATAGTAAATCTGTCCGTGATGCACAACGACCCTCTTGTAACGTCTGTCAGTGGAGTTTGTTGAGCGTAGCGTTCTCGCGCCGGCTAAACGCGCCGCTCTTCGTTGGATCTTCCCTATCTCTTCTATCAGTCCTACCGGATAGGGATCGCTGACAGATGAAGAATACTCAAGAATCGGTCGGACAAGCGCCTTATAAGCCACTTCCTTCGTGGACGAGTTGCATTTTCTTAAGATTCTTCCTATGACTCTGATCTGTCATCTGCTTTTCCCATTATTTGTTTTATGTGGTGACTCCACTTAAGGTTGGTCTCGATAGTTATTCCTAGATATTTTACACTAGATATTGCTTCCAGTATGCTATGCCTCAGATCGGGAAGAGTCCAGATACACCTCTGGTAGACGCGATCTTTCAGACATACCCAAAACCAGAAGTTATGTCGGGGGATCTTCAAGGCCACACATCTTGAAATTGGCTAGAGATGATGCCGTCGTTACCGAAGGTTTCTCGAAGCAGACCTTTCATGCGGTAAGCGACATGTGGTGTCGCCCCATCTTGCATGAGTGGACACAGTTGCTATCTTCCAAAGCTGAAATCACGTGTTGCATATAGAGGTCCTTATAATGTACAGATGCCACTGCACACCTCACAAGACCACTAGGTGTCACCTCATCGAAGAAAAACTGAGAATGCTTATGAAACCACACCACAAAGTCACGTAAGGTGAGTGCACTGGATGTTCCTGCATATGTGACAGAGAAGAACATCAATGTGACATTTCTGTGCACTCACGGCACTGTGTAGGGTAAAATGTGCTTCGTCCGTCCAAAGAATATTACCTGGCCGTATCTCCCCATTTCCACGCGCGCCAAAGAACGAAGAGCAAAGTCACAAAGTTGTAGCCCATCTTGAGCCTTCGCTTGGTGCACATTCCGAATCTTGTAGCGATACCAGCGTAAAATGCGTCGCAAAATCTCTTTAACTCTTGGTCAGGCAAAGAAAAGTCCCGTGACATAGCTTGAGCACTGGTTGCAGACTCTGGGGCATGTTTCGCGCTATCTTCTGTAGCTACAGCAGCTTCATCACCTACTGCCATGGGAATGGGCCGCCTCCCTCTCATTGCTGCACCTCCTATTCACCTGTTTCTTCAGATTTCTTGTTCATATTCCTTAGGCCATTTACTGACATGGTGCCTCTTCGCAGCTGTGTCTGTCGGCGATTTTTCCGCAATGCGCCGTTCTGACAATACAAGTTTACCAACAGTGCACGGCCTTTCTTCTCAACGGCCAATGCGTTTTGCACGGAAAACTTCAACTTTCTTGATCTTTTCAACAGTCTCAGTCACAAAAGAAAGTAACTCTCGTCGCCACGTGACAAACAGCATACTGACGTCAAAACACGGAACATTGTACATTCTAACTGCTTACAGCGCCATATTTTGTCCTGGTGGCAGGAAATGGAATTATTATTTTTTCCACTTATTCTGCGACAGCACCGATTGATGAACACACCTATGCGTCCTGCGATTTATACTGCCTGTAGCGCAGCACTCGAAAGACCGTCAGTTCAAATATAACCATTCGGTATTATTGCTGTAGGGCATTTCAAAGTGATGCCGTATGGGAGATTTTAAACAAATACGTCATTCTTTGTACAATTTCTTATAATAAAATATCAGTAATGGCGCTTTGGTGGTAAAAAGCCCTCAGGAGTTACTAGGGTGATTAACACTGAAAGTGGAAGTTGCATTACTTTGGCGTAGTTTAGTGGCTAAGGGCGTGGATTACAGAGTTGAGGGAAGTAGGTTGGTCTTGATATATGTTTATTTTTTTTCATCTTAGGGTTTTTAACACAATCTGGAAGTTTCTTATAAATGTAACACACTACTTGACAATTTGTGAGCAACAGAGGCACTGTTGGAAAGGAATAATTCCAGGCAACGAAAGACGACGTGAAACACAGTACATACGCAACAGAGGTGGAGAGGTATATTTACAACGAAAAATGGTACAGATTTCGGCACAGTGGAAAGCCGGGTAATACACATAAATAGTGTTCATGTTTGACGCAGGTCATACTTCCAACATAAAGGTTAATGAATGAGATTTTCACTCTGCAGCGGAGTGTGCGCTGATATGAAACTTCCTGGCAGATTAAAACTGTGTGCCCGACCGAGACTCGAACTCGGGACCTTTGCCTTTCGCGGGCAAGTACTCTACCAGAGCAGTTGGTCGCGAAAGACAAAGGTCCCGAGTTCGAGTCTCGGTCGGGCACACAGTTTTAATCTGCCAGGAAGTTTCATAAAGGTTAATGTTGGACTGTCAGTAAGGAATATGCCGTCCTCGGACACTAATGCTCATTTTGCACAAGTTATTCATGTGGCTACCAAACTGTTGCGAAGTTCTTGGGGAATACTGTCCAACTCCTCTCTGAAGGTCGTTTTCACGTCTTGCACGGTTCGGGGAAGGAGTGTTCGCTCAGAAACATGTCTCCCAAGAGCATCCCAGGCATGCTGTATAGGGTTCAATTACCGGAACCACATAGGTCATTCCATGCCTTCCTACTTTCTAGTGTTTCCGACACCTCAGCTACGTTGTGTGGGTGGTCATTGCTCTCAATGAACAGAACGTTGGAACGTATCGCACCCCTAAACAAAAGGACATGGCACAGTATAATCTCTTTGCAATACCTCTCTGCAGTAACGGTACCCCGCGCTAAGATACGCAGCAGCGTTCGATCATTGTGCGTAACGCCTAGCCACATCATAACTCCTAGGCCATACTGATGACGTTGATGAACATTCTAGGGGGTGTAACGTGCTCCCCCTCTATCTCTCCACAGTAACTGGTGGTCAGAATCACTTCACACTGAAGTGGGATTCGTCAGAGAATATTACTCTGGCCACTAATTCTGAAACGCGACCAACATGCTCCCTACAACAACGTACCCTTTCTCGACGATTGCATGGTTGAAGTGGGGTGCAAATAACATGCTTCCGAGCACATGAACCAGCCTGATTTAATCGCCACTAAATGGTTCTGGCAGAGATTCTTATAGCGGTAGCAGTTGCAAGGTATGCAGCGATCTACTTTGTAGTCAGATGTCTGTTCCTTTTTGTCGCTAGGCCTTCGTATTGATCCTCTTGCAGTGTGGCCGTTCGTCTACGGCCACCAGCACACCTTGGCATGGCAGTTACATGTCCAGTGGCCTTTTTTAGTCACGAGATGACACTTTTGGACTGACCCATCACTGTGACACTTTGAGCAGCTTCGAGGTGTCCAACTGTTCGTCCACGATCGTAAGGACTCAAATGATGACTTGCACACATGTTGTACTAATCGGCGCCACAACAGCCTTCATCACAAACCCGTAATGCATGAACAGTCGGTTGGATACACAGCATTCGTGCACAGTCTTCGCTACAGTGAACATGTCCCGTCCTCTATATTTCCTTTTACTGCCACTGGACGGGTATTCCATAGTAATTGACGGTCGTTCCTTAGGAGTTGGCAGATGTCTCTTAGCAATTGTCAGTTGCTCCTTAGCAACTGCCAAGCAGTGTGCAATTACCTACATCTACATCGGTTCTCTGCAGACCACACTTAAATGCCTGGCAGAGGATTCATCGAACCACTTTCACACTATTCCATACTGTTCCAATGTCTAAAAGCGTGCATCAAAACCCAACACGTAAAGCGTTCCGTGGGGGCTATGATTCCTCTGACTTAATTACAATGATCATGTCTAACTATGTAGGTGGATCTAACAAAATATTTTCGCATTCGGAGGAGAAGGTTGAAGATTGAAATTTCGTGAAAAGATCTTGCCGCAACGATAAATGCTCTTGTTTTAAAGATAGCCACCCCAACTGGCTACCATAACCGTAACACTCTCGCCCCTATTTCGCGATAATACAAAACGAGCTGCCCTTCTTTGAACCTTTCCAATGTTCTTTGACGATCCGATCTGGTAAGGAACCCATACAGCACAGCAGTACTCTAACAGTGAACGGAGAGACATAGTGTAGGCGGTCTCTTTAGTAGACCTATAGTATCTTCTAAGTGTTCTGCCAATAAAACGTATTCTTTGGTTTGCCTTCCCCACAGCATTATCTGTGTGATCGTTCCAATTTAAGTTGTCCGTAATCGTAATACGTAGGTATTTAGTTAAACTGACAGCCTTCAGAAATGTGTGGTATATCATTTTAGAGGATTTAATCAAGTGTATGACCTCACACTTTTCGTAATTCAAACCCAACATACAGATATCTTGTTTAGATAATTTTTAAATTGGTTTTGATCTTCTGGTGACTTTACTTTACGGTAAATGACAGCGTCATCTGACAACAATCTAACATGATTGCTCAGACTGTCTCGTAAATAGTTTATATAGATGGAGAACAACAGAGGACCTGGGGAAAGTCAAATATCACTTCTGCTATACTGGACAATTTCCCGTCAACTACAACGAACTGTGATCTTTCCGACAGGAAATCGCCAATCCAGGCACACAACTGAAAGGATAGGCACACATCTTTGTTATAAGCCGCATGTAAGGAACGGTATCAAAAGCCTTTTGGAAATCTAGAAATGTGGAATCAATCTTAGGCAAGGATTATTCGCCGAGCGAGCGGTTGTATATTATTGTCAAGTACCGAGCTATTATGTCAGCATACTCTTGATAGGAATCTAAATGGTATGAAGTCTGGACATAAAGACTTGCCTTTACTAAGCGATTCAACCTGTTTTGCTACACGAAGGCTGTCTACTTCTAAGTTAATCATGTTGGCAGCAGCTCTTGACAACTTGCTACTAATAAATAACACGCGTCGTGTGTCTTCTAGGCTGCAGCAAGCCTTTTCACGTGACACCCTGCTTCATCTACTTCCGCGACAGCTTCTCTTCTATTTGCAAGCAGCTTTTCAGCTGGCTTCACAAGGCTGAGTGAACTTACTTCCAGACCTTTCCGCTAACGAAAAAATTGCGGTGACCAGGAATCAAACCCGAGACCTCAGCGGCACAAGCTAAAAACTCTAACGAGTAGCCCATGGTGTCAGCTTGGTTACATTGCTCAAAAGTAAAATAAAGTAAATTTGTATGGCATCACAGGCAGGGACAACCGGAGAGGCTGGTTTTGTCGTCTAATGGGAAAGGTTTGCCCTGTCCATCGCACACGTCGATCGAGAAGCACAGGTCCAACTCACACGTCGATTAAAGGAGCCGGAAGTCGTGCATTCTTTTATCTGTCTTGTGTGCACCATCTGCGACACAGGAAGCTGTGTGGATGAGCTGAGAAAACGAGTCACGCTAGGGCGAATGTCTATGAAGCCGCTCACCAAGGTCTGGCAGAACAAGGCAATACCGAACACCACAAAGGTCCGGCTTGTTGAAACAATAGTGTTTTCGTTCTTCTTTGAGGGCCAGAGACAAGCAGCGTATCCACGAGGCGTGTTTTTTAAGTAAGTACCGTTTTGAAATTTAAGAAAAGACGTGCTAAGATATCTCAATAATTTTATTTTTACATGAAAGCCTGTTCCTTGATCTACGCACTGACGCCATTACAGTCTGATTATTCCTTGTTTACGTTGTGTACCGAGTGTTTGAGATGCCTCCGATAATCGTGAGTCCTGCGGACTGTGAACTAGGGGCTGTTATATTTATTAGTGCTAAAGGCCTAAAAGTGATCGACATTCATCGAGATCTGTGCAGTTTACGAAGAAAACATTATGAGTGATGGGATGGTAAGAAAGTGGGTGAGAGCATTTAAAGATGGCCGCACAAATGTGCATGATGAACAACGGAGTGGGCGTCCTTCGGTCGTTAATGAAGGTTTGGTGCAGGAAGTGGACAATAAGGTGAGAGAAAACAGACGCTTTACGATTTCTTCCTTGCGCGATGACTATCCTAATGTTTCTTGTAGTGTTTTGTATGGCATTGTGACCTAGCACTTGAATTACCGAAAATTGTGCGCGCGTTGGGTACCGAAAATGTCGACGGATGTGCACAAAACCAAACGTTTAGACAGTGCATTGACTTTCCTTGAGCGGTACCACAACGACGGTGATGATTTCTTAAGCCAAATTGTTACGGGCGATGAAACATGGGTGGCCTACGTCACACCAGAATCAAAGCAACAGTCCATGGAAGTTGAGCAAGGGCTTCGTTTTGCTGCAAGACAATGGCCGTCCGCATGTGGCGAATCAGACCAAAGATCTCGTCACATATTTTCGATGGGAAACTCTACATCATCCTCCGTACAGCCCCGATCTTGCGCCCAGTGACTACCATCTGTTCCTGCACTTGAATAAAAACCTGGGCGGTCAGCGTCTTCAAGACGATGACGAAGTCAAAACAGTGGTGATACAGTGGTTAACAAGTCAGGCGGCAGACTTCCATGAGGAGAGTATTCAAAAAGTGGTACAACGTTATGACAAGTGCCTCAATATTGACGGAAATTATGTAGAAAAGTAGATTAAGGTGCAGGCTTTCATGTAAAAATAAAATTATTGAGATATCTTAGCACGTCTTTTTTTAATTTCAAAACGGTACTTACTTAAGAAACACGCCTCGTATGTACCTGAGGTTTGGTGCAAGGGCTGGATGCTGCGCATAAAATGAACCGAAAGAAGAACAAATTTGTCCATCACTGAGCTGCTCAGTATTTGGATGCGCCTTTCTTCTCGTGCCACTCAAAAAGTTTTCCAGTCCTTTCGCCATATTGTGAGAAGAAATGGAGAAAAACTAGAGAAAATTACCATGGAGGGGTAGATCGAGGGAAAGAACAGCGAGCACGTGGATGGACCAAATCAAGGAGTTCTCTGGTCTGCAGGTTCTAAGAGGAGCTGGAAACCGTCCAAGATGGAGACGCTTGCTTCACGGGTCACAACGCTCAGCATTGAGCACAAGACTTGCGATGATGATACGCATATTGGCACCAAACTTCACAAAGTGTGACACCTGTGTAACGACTGTATCTGATACGCTTAGGTGTGTGTGTGTGTGTGTGTGTGTGTGTGTGTGTGTGTGTGTGTGTGTGTGTAGTGCCGTGTCATGTTTGCACAGTATGGTGATGAGAGAGGGCTGAGGGTCAAACCCGGTGCTTCCGCAAAGCCTACTCCTCTCAAACAACACCAAGCGTGTCGCCTAGCTTAACGCCCATTTCGACGGACGGATCAACACCAGCAGTGTTCATGAGACACTGCAGAGAGATCTGGAATTTATTCCAAGGCTCTGGGCCAAAGGCTGGCGATCAGGAACAATGGGTCGCCACTACTCCTCCTCGTGGGACAGGCGAAGGGGAAGATTGCTAACAGCGCCTGACTTACCCGGTTGGTGGTCACTCATCAAAAACCTGGCCACGCCTGGCATTGCTTAACTTATGTGATCTGACGGCAACGGGTGTATTCAACGAGGCAAGGCCACTGACCTTCCACCGCTCCGACTTGAGGTTTTAGTGTTGTGACGCGAGAACACGAGAAAGGCCGTGTGTCACGCCTGGAACTGTGTGATGACTGTTGGAAGATACTTTGACAGATGAGGCAAATGAACAGGAAACAAAATCAGTCGACATATATTCAAACAAAGATGATGATGATGATGTTTCGGATTGTGGGCGCTCAACTGTGCAGTTATCAGCGCCCGTACAAGGTCCCAGCCTTTACTCAGTCCAATCTCGCCACTTTCATGAACCTTGATGAAACGATAAGAACAACACAAACACCCAGTCATCTCGACGCAAGTGAAAATCCCTGACCCCGCCGGGAATCGAGCAAAGAGTCGGCATTATAATTCGCAACTGAAACACCAGACGGTGAATCGACAGGCACAACAGCATCACTGGGGAAATGGGTTTACACTTACTGCCAGTGAAGCGCGTCACGATCAGCCAAAGTGAAATATAAAGTATATCCTGTTTCTCTTCTCGTTCTACATGGGCACTTAATTCAATAGCTTGTGACATAACACTGGTAAAGATAAGTACACACTTGTATACGAAATCGAGCGACTGTCTACGGACATTGCAGAGGGACTGTCTACAGACACGCAGCTAGACAATGTATACAGACAGTATAGATACTTTCTGTCGCTTACACACTTGTTCTTCGGTATTTGCTAATTGTGGCTGCCTTTGTTCGGGACGCGGCTTGTATAATGGTGATAATAATGGTTAGAGAAATAAATCGACAGAGGGGTCGTTGGTGGAAAAGGGGAATGTTTGTGGAGGGGTTTCGTTTCGTCTGTAATTTACTTTCGACTTCGAAAGTAGAAGACAGCATGTTTTTTTCAACATCAGTGACTCGTACTTAACATTTTTTGGCCAGCTCTTGGATAGCCAACTTCTTCTGGTTGCGATTTTTATATTCGGAATTAGTAACTTCCTACAAACATGATGCTTCGTGAAAATCTTCAGTCAGCTGTAACACTTTATCCGTTGGCCACATTGACAAGTGACGATTAACAATAAGAAAAAACAAAATAATAAGAAAAAACAAAATAATAAAAAAAATCGACGAAACATTTTCCACGTCGCAAAGCGAATAACTGGAGGTCACGTCTACCAACACATTCACACTATTGTCCCAGAATTGTCTCTCAGTTGTCTATAAACAAAATCGTTCGACTGTCTGTAGACAGTGTCTAATACAAAAAAACCTCGACTTTATACAGTGGTGTGTACAAGGCCTTAGAGCGCCAGAGCGTCACTGTTACTACCACCACTCCCCGCTAATCTGACGTAACGACGACGGTGCCAGGTAACCACTTCGCTTGACCGGGTAATAGCACCAATACAAACCCTCTTCACACGTCTAATTAGCGGTTATGCTACTGGAGTACTGTACTCGCGCCAACACGCGTCCACCGTTCGATGGGGCGGTGAGCACGGCAAGAAGGAAATTCCCGAGTTGCGAGGTTCTGGAGGCAAATATCAGACGCCTCACTGTTAAGCGGTACCAGACGCTGAATAATTCCTGCTATGTAACAATACTCAATGTCTGTAGGTTATGTAACAATACTCAATGTCTGTAGGTTAGGTAGAGAGACTACTTAAGAATATCGAATGTATCAAAAGCTATTGTATTTTTCTACTAAAATGCAAATACAAACACAAAGATCATTCACATTATACTGTAGGGAAATGTTAAGATTATTTTCGGCATTACAGGATGTTACAGCACAGGAGATGTACTTGGAGAAAGACCGAGAGATACGGGAAGACTTCAAATTACGTAATGGTCAGGCAGATATTCCTAAATCAGATACTGGATTCTAAGGCGTACCCAGGAGTAGATCACAATTAAGTAGTGACGTAGAGTAGGCTAAAGTTTAAGAGCTTAGTGAGGGAGAATCAACACGCACAGAAGTAGGATACGGAGTGCTAGGGATTGAAGAGCTACGCTCGAAGTTCTCTGAGGCTATAGATACTGCGATAAGGAATAGTTCAGCAAACATTTCAGTTGAAGATGAATGGACTTCTCTAAAAAGGGCATCGCGGAAGTTGGAAATAAAAACATTGGTACAAAGAAGGTATCTGCAAAGAACAAAGGCTAACAGAAGAAATACTTCTGTTGATCGATGAAAGAAGGAAGAACAAAAATGTTAAGGTAAATTCAGCAATATAGAAATATAAGACGCTAATGAATGAAATACGTTTGAAACGAAAGCAAATTAAGGCGAAATGGATGCATGAAAAATGTGACGAAATCGAAAAAGAAATGATTGTCTGAAGGGCTGACCCATAATGTAGAAAAGTCGAAACAACTTCCGATGAAATTAAAAGCAAGGGTGGTAACATTAAGAGGGCAATGGGAATTCCACTGTTAAATGCTGAGGGGGCGGATAGCTGGAAAGAGTACACCGAGGGCCTCTAGGAGGGGGAACACTTGTCCAATATGATAGAAGAAGAAACAGTAGTCGATATAGAAGAGATGCTGTTGTTGTGGTCTTCAGTCCTGAGACTGGTTTGATGCAGCTCTCCATGCTACTCTATCCTGTGCAAGCTTCTTCATCTCCCAGTACCTACTTCAGCCTACATCCTTCTGAATCTGCTTAGTGTACTCATCTCTTGGTCTCCCTCTACGATTTTTAGCCTCCACGCTGCCCTCCAGTACTAAATTGGTGATCCCCTGATGCCTCAGAACATGTCCTACCAACCGATCCCTTCTTCTAGTCAAGTTGTGCCACAAACTCCTCTTCACCCCGATTCTATTCAATACCTTCTCATTAGTTATGTGATCTACCCATCTAATCTTCAGCATTCTTCTGGAGCACCTCATTTCGAAAGCTTCTATTCTCTTCTTGTCCAAACTATTTATCGTCCATGTTTCACTTCCATACATGGCTACACTCCATACTTCCAGAAACAATTTCCTGACACTTGAAACATTACTCGAAGTTAACAAATTCTCTTCTTCAGAAACGCTTTCCTTGCCATTGCCAGTCTACATTTTATATCCTCTCTACTTCGACCATCATCAGTTATTTTGCTCCCCAAATAACAAAACTCCTTTACTACTTTAAGTGTCTCATTTCCTAATCTAATTCCCTCAGCAGCACCCGATGTAATTCGACTACATTCCATTATCCTCGTTTTGCTTTTGTTGATGTTCATCTTATATCCTCCTTTCAAGACACTGTGCATTCCGTTCAACTGCTCTTCCAAGCCCTGTACTGTCTCTGACAGAATTACAATGTCATCGGCGAACCTCAAGGTTTTTATTTCTTCTCCATGGATTTTAATACCTACTCCGAATTTTTCTTTTGTTTCATTCACTGCTTGCTCACTATACAGATTGAATAACATCGGGGATAGGCTACAATCCTGTCTCACTCCCTTCCCGACCACTGCTTCCCTTTCATGTCCCTCGACTCTCATAACTGCCATCTGGTTTCTGTACAAATTGTAAATAGCCTTTCGCTCCCGGTATTTTACCCCTGCCACCTTCAGAATTTGAAAGAGAGTATCCCAGTCAACATTTTCAAAAGCTTTCTCTAAGTCTACAAATGCTAGAAACGTAGGTTTGCCTTTCCTTAATCTTTCTTCTAAGATAAGTCATAGGGCCAGTATTGCCTCGCGTGTTCCAACATTTCTACGGAATCCAAACCGATCTTCCCCGAGGTCGGCTTCTACCAGTTTTTCCATTCGTCTGTAAAGAATTCGCGTTAATATTTTGCAGCTGTGACATATTAAACTGATAGTTCGGTAATTTTCACATCTGTCAACACCTGCTTTCTTTGGGATTGGAATTATTATATTGTTCTTGAAGTCTGAGGGAATTTCGTCTGTCTCATAGATCTTGCTCACCAGATGGTAGAGTTTTGTCAGGACTGGCTCTCCCAAGGCTGTCAGTAGTTCTACATTTACATTTACATTTACATTTATACTCCGCAAGCCACCCAACGGTGTGTGGCGGAAGGCAATTTACGTGCCACTGTCATTACCTCCCTTTCCTGTTCCAGTCGCGTATGGTTCGCGGGAAGAACGACTGTCTGAAAGCCTCCGTGCGCGCTCTAATCTCTCTAATTTTACATTCGTGATCTCCTCGGGAGGTATAAGTAGGGGGAAGCAATATATTCGATACCTCATCCAGAAACGCACCCTCTCGAAACCTGGACAGCAAGCTACACCGCGATGCAGAGCGCCTCTCTTGCAGAGTCTGCCACTTGAGTTTATTAAACATCTCCGTAACGGTATCACGGTTACCAAATAACCCAGTGACGAAACGCGCCGCTCTTCTTTGGATCTTCTCTATCTCCTCCGTCAAACCGATCTGGTACGGATCCCACACTGATGAGCAATACTCACGTATAGGTCGAACTAGTGTTTTGTAAGCCACCTCCTTTGTTGATGGACTACATTTTCTAAGCACTCTCCCAATGAATCTCAACCTGGTACCCGCCTTACCAACAATTAATTTTATATGATCATTCCACTTCACATCGTTCCGCACGCATACTCCCAGATATTTTACAGAAGTAACTGCTACCAGTGTTTGTTCCGCTATCATATAATCATACAATAAAGGATCCTTCTTTCTATGTATTCGCAATACATTACATTTGTCTATGTTAAGGGTCAGTTGCCACTCCCTGAACCAAGTGCCTATCCGCTGCAGATCTTCCTGCATTTCGCTACAATTTTCTAATGCTGCAACTTCTCTGTATACTACAGCATCATCCGCGAAAAGCCGCATGGAACTTCCGACACTATCTACTAGGTTCTAATGGAATGTCGTCTACTCCCGGGGCCTTGTTTCGACTTAGGTCTTTCAGTGCTCTGTCAAACTCTTCACGCAGTATCATATCTCTCATTTCATCTTCATCTACCTCCTCTTCCTTTTCATCGCCCCTGTATAGACCCTCTATATACTCCTTACACCTTTCTGCTTTCCCTTGTGGGAAAGAGATAGGGGGTCCAATATTAGAATCATAATTTAAAAGAGCTTTGGAAGACTTACGACCAAATAAGGCAGAAGGCATAGATAACATTCTATCAGACTTTCTAAAATCATTGTGGGAAGTGTCAACACCTCGAAAGAGTGTGTCCGCGCGTTCCAACATTACAGACGTCGCAGCTACGTGCGGCCGGTCGGCACGCGGTAAATCGGACAGGTCTGCGCGATCTTGTTGCGGTGAACCTCCTGAGAGGATGTCTCCCACAATCGGAGAGGAAACGTCAGAGAAGAGTTTTTCTACATCGACCACGGGCTATCAACCCCGAAGTTTTAAGTGAGGGCAATAACGGCCGTGAAAGCCTTCAGTTTATGATCACAGTGCATTTGTTTGCTGCCAGGACTCCGCAGACATTCTGCTAGCATCTATTAATACCTCCGATGCTCTGGTTCTCCACCAAGAGAAACTTAATGACAGTTCTCTGCTTGGAACGCATCTCCTTTACAGACGCCATTTTTACAGCTACGCACAGCGCCGCACCTACCGTAACTTCACGAAACTGTAAGGGCTGAAGCGGGATATTTGCACGATGTGTCCCACAACGAAGTCCGCATTTTTTCAAGCAAACTGTGTTGCCTTAATTATCGAATGCCCCGTCGTCCCTTCGCTAGCGAAGGAGCAGTGCAATTTAAAGAGTTCTACAGGTGTCCATGCAAAAGAAATGCACAGTATTTTTTTTAAATCCATCTTTTATTCTACATGTTTGAAAGTTTTACAGTGTGTAGATACATCCTTTAGGAACAATATGTTCATTTCTCCACATAATTTCCATCCCTCTCAACTGCCTTACGCCATCTTGGAACCAGCGCCTGTATACCCACACGGTAAAATTCTGGACCAAGTTGTTGGAGCCACTGTTTGGCAGCGTGCACAAGGGAGTCATCATCTTCAAACCTTGTTCCACGAAGAGAGTCTTTCAGTTTCCCAAAAAGATGATAGTCACATGGAGCCAGGTCAGGACTGTAAGGCGGGTGTTTCAGTGTTGTCCATCCGAGTTTTGTGATCGCTTCCATGGTTTTTTGACTGACATGTGGCCGTGCATTGTCGTGCAACAGCAAAACATCCTGCTTTTGCCGATGTGGTCGAACACGACTCAGTCGAGCTCGAAAATTCTTCAGTGTCGTCCCATATGAATCAGAATTTATGGTGCTTCCACTTGGCATGATGTCCACAAGCTAGAGTCCTTCGGAATCGATAAACACCGTAGCCATAACTTTTCCAGCAGAAGGTGTGGTTTTGAATTTTTTTTTCTTGGGTGAATTTGCATGATGCCACTCCACTGACTGCCTTTTCGTCTCTGGTAAAAACGATGGAGCCATGTTTCGTCACCTGTCACAATTCTTCCAAGAAATTCATCTCTACCATTCTCGTACTGTTCCAAAAGTTCGCTGCATACCGTTTTTCTTGTTTCTTTGTGAGCCACTGTCAACATCCTGGGAACCCACCTGGCACAAACCTTTTTTAACGCCAACACTTTCAGTATTGTGCAAAGACTTTCTTCCCCTATCCCAACGTAGGGTGACAATTCGTTCACTGTGATGCATCTGTCAGTAGTCACCAATTCGTTAACTCTCTGCACATTGTCTGGAGTGTGTGCAGTACGAGGCCTTCCGCTGTGAGGACAATTCTCAATATTGCCGTGTCCGCTTTCATCACGTAACCTGCTTGCCCACCGACTAACTGTACTGCGATCGACAGCAGTATCTCCATACACCTTTTTCAACCTCTTGTGGATGTTTCCCACTGTCTCGTTTGCACAGCACATGAATTCTATGACAACACGTTGCTTCTGACGAACGTCAAGTGTAGCAGCCATCTTGAAGACATGCTGTGACGGCGCCACACACGGCAACTGGTTCATCTAAGTTTGAAAACAAGCGGGGAGGATGTAGCTACACACTGTAAAAGTTTCACACATGCGGAATGAAAACTGTATTTTTACAAAAATAGTGTGCATTTCTTTTGGTGTAACCCTCGTATTATAGTACGATAGTAGTGCTGCTGGATTTTTGCATAATGGCTGACATGTCAGCAACCAGACAGGCGCTTGCGTGCGGGCCACGGAGTAGCTAATAACACGTTGTACACTGGAAGAACACATTACAGCTATTGTCTGTTAAATGTGTTCGACTGAGAACAGTCATGCAAATGGAAGGCAGTCGGGTTAGTTGTGAATGCGCCGGTCAGACGGCAGGTTGTGTAATGTGTCTGCACAACGTAAACACGCGTGTCCCAGGCGGCGGACGAGCAGATGGCGGCGCCGGCAGGCCCGGCTACTGCTTGTTTTCGCCGTTGCGACAGGACGGCGCGTTACGTAAGCAGGTGCGGCCTCGGCAGTCGCTGGCTGACGTGACGCCGCGGTGCGGTGCGGTGCGGTGCGCTGCGAAGCCACGGAGCGGCCGCGTGCGCGTGGAGTCGCGGTGGGCCTCGCCCCAAACCGCAGGGAAGCCTCACGCCGTGACGTCGGACGTATACGTCACACGACTTCCCTCCTCTATACTTTCATTATTCAAGCGTACTATTTCTGAGTTATGGATCAGTTTACGGTCAAGACTGGTGTGACAGGGCGCTATTCACGTTTCTACGCACAATCTATACATTTACATCACTGGCTATTACAATTGCTACTCCACGAAGATGACGTGCTACAGACGCGAAAATTAACCGACAGGAAGATGATGCTGTGATATGCAAATGATTAGCTTTTCAGAGCATTCACACAAGGTTGGCGCCGGTGGCGAAACCTACAACGTGCTGACATGAGGAAAGTTTCCAACCGATTTCTCATACACAAACAGCACTTGACCGGCGTTGCCTGGTGAAACGTTGTTGTGATGCCTCGTGTAAGGAGGAGAAATGTGTACCATCACGTTTCCGACTTTTGATAAAGGTCGGATTGTAGCCTATCGCGATTGCGGTTCATCGTATCGCGACATTGCTGCTCGCGTTGGTCGAGATCCAATGACTGTTAGCAGAATATGGAATCGGTGAGTTCAGGAGGGTAATACGGAACGCCGTGCTCGATCCCAACAGCCTCGTATCACTAGCAGTCGAGATGACAGCCGTCTTATCCGCATGGATGTAACGGATCGTGCAGCCACGTCTCGATCCCTGAGTCAACAGATGGGGACGTTTGCAAGACAACAACCGTCTGCACGAACAGTTCGACGACGTTTGCAGCAGCATGGACTATCAGCTCGGAGACCATGGCTACGGTTACCCTTCACGCTGCATCACAGACAGGAGCGCCTGCGATGGTGCACTCAACGACGAACCTGGGTGCACGAATGGCAAAACGTCATTTTTCCGGATGAATCCAGGTTCAGTTTACAGAAACATGATGGTCGGAAGCGTGTATTTGTCATCGCCATACTGGGGTATAAGCCGGCGTGATGGTACGGGGTGCCATTGGTTACACATCTCGGTCACCTCTTGTTCGCACTGACGGCACTTTGTACAGTGGACGTTACATTTCAGATGTGTTACGACCCGTGGTTCTACCCCTCATTCGATCCCTGCGAAACTCTACATTTCCGGAGGATAATACACGACCGCATGTTGCAGGTCCTGTACGGGCCTTTCTGGATACAGAAAATGTTCGACTGCTGCCCTGGCCAGCACATTCTCCAGATCTCTCACCAATTGAAAACGTCTGGTCAATGGTGGCCGAGCAACTGGCTCGTCACAATACGCCAGTCACTACTCTTGATGAACTGTGGTATCGTGTTGAAGCTGCATGGGCAGCTGTACCTGTACACGCCATCCAAGCTCTGACTCAATGCCCAGGCGTATCAAGGCCATTATTACGGCCAGAGGTGGTTGTTCTGGTTACTGATTTCTCAGGATCTATGCACCCAAATTGCGTGAAAATGTAATGACATGTCAGTTCTAGTATTATATATTTGCCCAATGAATACCCGTTTATCATCTCCATTTGTTTTTGGTGTTCCAATTTATTGGCCAGTAGTGTATCAAATAATCAGAAATATGATAATTGTTATAAATGTTCAATGTGGCCACCACTGGCTGCACGGCAAACATCGACGCGGTACCCAAACTCGTCTCACACACGCGAAAGCATATATGCTGTTACTGAGAGCACGGCAGCAGTGATCCGGTTCCGCAGATCGTTCAGAGTAGGTGGTAGAGACGGGACGTAAACAGCTTCCTTCACATAACCGCCTAATAAGTAGTCGCAGGGTGTGTGATCAGGAGTTCTCGGTGTCCAGAAGTGCAGAGCCAGGTCTTCAAGTTCCCTGCGAACGATCCAGTGCTGAGGATGGGAATCATTCAAAAAGCCTCGTACATCACGGTGCCAATGGGGCAGAGCTCCATCCTGTTGGAAATCTTCCACAACTTGAGGAAACAGCCATTGTTCCAACATGTTCAGGTACGTGATTCCTGCTACAGTTCTTTCCGCAAAGAAAAATGGTCCATAAGCCTTTGTACGGGATACGGCATAGAACACCTTTCGTGTTCCAATGGCGAATGTGAATTTTCCAAACACCATATGCGAAAATTGTGCCTGATGCCTTTTTCAGTAAGGTGGAACGTCGCTTCATCGCTAAAAATGACACGTTGTAGATAAGCGTCATCAGCCATCTCTGCTAGCTCATAACCACAAAATGCGAGACGCTTCTCTTTGCCATTGAGGTTGAGAGGCTGCACAAGTTGTAATCGGTAGGGCTTGTACAGCAAACGCCGTATCGGAACTTTCCATACAGTTGGTTGGGGTATTCCAAGTTCTCGACTGGCTCTATTGATAAACTTACTGATAATGCGCACAAAACTTGAATCCGTCGGACATCATCTCTGACATACGCTGTCGGCCTGTGCTTTTTCCTTTGCACACACTCCCAGTGTAGCTTAAACCGATGGCTAATGTTTCTGCGAGTTGGATACCGAATTTGGTACGAAATGCCCGCTGCACTGCAAGGGCTGCACTGCAATTTGCGACTCACTTTTCGGGAAGTCAAGAACGCAGAAAACCGCGTGCTCCACAGTCGCCATCTCACTCACAATAGAAAGTGAGACGGAGTGACGGCCCTATTGGCGGGCGAACTCTACCGCCAGCTTCTGGAACCGTCACCGCCCGCCAAAAACTTTGAAACTACTTCTTTTCATTGATATAAAGTTTGTTCATTTTGGATTTGTGCTTGAATACATACGAGTTTTTGAAAATGGGTCCACATTTAGAATAACCCTGTATTGCGTTGCCCACCCGCCTTGGAACATTTGCTCTTGAAAGATTAACAGTGACGCACTACGCCCGTCTTTCGGCGTCCGCCGCTGGAGATTTTCTTTCCATTTATTGGCTTTCGGGCCGAGCCCATTGAGCCATCTCACTAGTGTAACGTCAGTTACGATGACACCACCGTAAGGACAACACAACACCCCGTGCGGAGTAAATCTCTGACCAGGCCGGGAATCGAACCTGGACGCCTTTGCTTGGCAATCCGTCGCGCTCACCGCGCAGCTACTAAAGCATGTTGGGTACCTCCCGACCCTCTATACGCTCTCGCGCTTACTAAACGATCCTACCACGAAACGTGGTGCTCTGCATTCGATCTTCTCTGTGTCTTCTGTTAATCCTACCTGGTGACGGCTCCAGTCTGATGAGCAATACGCGGAATCGATCAAGTAAGTGCTTTGTGAGCCGCCTATATCGTGGATGAATTAAATTTTCGTAAGATTACTCCAGTGAGTCTCAGCCTGGCATCTGCTTTTAGTACAATCATTTTATGTGGACCTTCCATTTTAGGTGGCCCCAGACGGTCACTTCTAGGTATTTTACTGTAGTTTTCTCTTAACGCCAACAGCTTAATCGAACATTAACGGATCTCTTCGCCCATTTACGCGTAATACCGTATGGTTATAATTAAAGTGCAGCTACTCACGGAGATCCAGTGTAGGTTGTAATTATCGTATGGCAGAGAAGTTTGTTAGATACGATAACGTGTGATTTATTTGAAAAAAAAAAAAAAAAAACCATAATGCCCATTTTGGCCACCAGGTGTAAATCTGGGACTGAACAGCATCTCGTAAACATATCCTGTGGTCATACTGAACAAACTATGTAAGCGGAGGTTAATAATAAAACCAACATTATGTCTTTCTCACTTTTTTGAGCTTTTCTGCTCACGTCCAGTTCCTGATCCAAGGAATATGGAAAAATTTCTATACGTCTTTCTTGCACCCGGTGACCAAAATTGGAACTAATTTTTTTTCGGCGCAAATCAGTTCCACTTTAAAGCATTAGCGTATCTACCAAGTTTCGCTGTCATGCGACAATTACTGCTCAGACAAAAAAAAAAAAAAAAAAAAAAAAAAAAAAAAAAAAAAAAAAAAAAAAAAAGAACGTTTTCTTATGATTTTATTACAAATAAATACTTTCCGCGTTATCCTGTCCAGCGTTGCTCCTACGCCTCGTCTACACGTGCCAAGAAAGGACGAGCATTATGCTGTTGAAAAATGGCACCACAGTACTATCCCGCGAGAGGTAACACGTGATGTCCGTGCCGTACCACTCTGCGGTCACAGTTCCGTCAGCCACTAACAGCCGTGAGCGTAAGTCACACGCCATGACGCCCCACACCTTGATGGTAGGAGTAACACCAATGTGCCTCTCCAAAATATTGGAAGAATGAGACCTCTTGCCATATCGCCGCTACCCTCGCCGACTATGAATAATAAAACTAAGAAATTTCAGTCCATGATTATTTATGTTGTTATTCACTGAAGAGCCAAAGAAACTAATACACCTGCCTAATATCGTGTAGGGCCCCCCGCGAGAACGCAGAACTGCCGCAACACGACATGGCATGGACTCGACTAATGTCTGAAGTAGTGCTGGAGGGAACTAACACTATGAATCCTGCAGGGCTCGTCCATAAATCCGTAAGAGTATGAGGGGCTGGAAATCTCTTCCGAACAGCACGTTGCAAGGCATCCCAGATATGCTCGATAATGTTCATATCTGGGGAGTTTGGTGGCCAGCAGAAGTGTTTAAACTCAGAAGTGTGTTCCTGGAGCTACTATGTAGCAATTCTGGACGTGTGGGGTGTCGCATTGTCCTGCTGGAATTGCCCACGCCCGTCGGAATGGACACGAACAGATGCAGGTGATCAGACAGGATGCTTACGTACGTGTCACCTGTCAGAGCTGTATCTAGACGTATTAGAGGTCTCCTATCGCTCCAACTGCACACGCCCCACACCAGTACAGAGCCTCCACCAGCTTCAACAGTCCCCTGCTGACATGGAGGGTCCATGGATTCATGAGGTTGTCTCCATACCCGTTTATGTCCATTCGCTCGATACAATTTGACACGAGACTCGTCCGAACAGGCAACAGTCCAGTGTCGGTGTTGACAGGATCAGGCGAGGCGTAAAGCTGTGTGTGGTGTAGTCATCAAGGGTACATATGTGGACCTTCGGCTCTGAAAGCCCATATCGATGATGTTTCGTTGAATGGTTCGCACGCTGACACTTGTTGATGGCCCAGCAGTGAAACCTGCAGCAATCTGCAGAAGGCTTGCACTTGTCACTTTGAACGATTCTCTTCAGTCGTCGTTGGTCCCGTTCTTGCAGGATCTTTTTGCGGTCGCAGCGATGTCGGAGGTTTGATGTTTTACCGGATTCCTGATATTCACGGTACATTCGTGAAATTCTCGTACGGGAAAATCCCTACTTTATCGCTACCTCGGAGATGCTGTGTCCCATCGTTCGTACGCCGACTATAACATCACGTTCAAACTAACGTGAATCGTGATAACCTGTCACTGTAACAACAGTAACCGGTCTAACAACTGCGTCAGCGACTTGTCTTATATAGGTGTTGCCGACCGCAGCGCCGTATTCTGCCTGTTTACGTGTCTCCGCATTTGAATACGCATGCCTATACCAGTTTCTTTAGCGCTTCAGTGTATATTGACAGCATAATGACTTGTATGTTGTTACGCTTAAGGCTGGTACATTCGTGAAATTCTCGTACGGGAAAATCCCTACTTCATCGCTATCTCGGAGATGCTGTGTCCCATCGTTCGTACGCCGACTATAACATCACTTTCAAACTAACGTGAATCGTGATAACCTGTCACTGTAACAACAGTAACCGGTCTAACAACTGCGCCAGCGACTTGTCTTATATAGGTGTTGCCGACCGCAGCGCCGTATTCTGCCTGTTTACGTGTCTCCGCATTTGAATACGCATGCCTATACGAGTTTCTTTAGCGCTTCAGTGTATATTGACAGCATAATGACTTGTATGTTGTTACGCTTAAGGCTGTTGGGAGCCATGACGAAAACAGAGACACACTGCAGAGGGCAGGCAATAGCGGTAGCGTTTAGGTTACCGGAGCTAAATAGCAACACTAGAGCCCTGCAAATTGCAGACGCTCTGAGCAGCAGCCCCAGTGGAGAAGTTTCGCTTCAGATAATTAATTGGTAACTCCATCCACCGACCAGACGCTGTTGTGAGGCGTAACAGTAGAAGATGGCCACGGAAAGGCACGTCTCCGCAGAGGGAGCAAGCTTGCTACTTGCTCCTGACAACTGCAACGTCAGTGGGGTCACGCAGGTTAGAGTGCTACTACACCAGGCCTCAATCACAAAAGGACGGAGGGCGGCGCCGACTGACGTAAAACACTGCTGTTGCTGGCCATAGGAGGAGTGGCACTGACGTTTAGCTTTCAGCTGAGCGCTGTTGATACCAGACTTGGAGTTTGTTATTGTAAAATCCAGAAGCATCCCTACCTACCGAGTAGGAGAGGAATCTAAATGTGTTTGGACAGAGGCTCGCTAGAAGTGCACAGTGATTCGCTAGATTGGCCGATGCTTATTGTGCCATTTCTCTTGCGCGTTGCGTATCCGGCACTATCGATAGCGACTTGTATTTCTGTTTCCGTCTGGTTCGGCCTGCGCAGGCGCTGAGGCGGCCGCTGCCCTCTGGAGCGTTTTTCCCGGGGGGCCACGCGCGCTCGGCTCGGCTCGGCTCGGCAGTTGGATTCGCACCGAGCTGGTGGTAATTTGCCTTCCGCCCCGGCACGGAGGTGTGGTCTCGTTGATTTGGCCGTTGGGCGGTGTGGCGTGTTGTTGACGTGCTGTAGTGGACAACTGATGGATCCCCGTACGCGATCGCTCGAGGTTCTCCGCCTCCGAAAAGGGTGCCACGATATCGCTTGGGTTTCCGCACCCAGGAGTTGTAAGGACTGCAGGGCACGCTTTCTGCGTGTTTGCTCTGTCCGGTCTGCGTGGCGGGGTTCGTTTCACCTTATTTCAGCTGTTGTTCACATTTTCTGCGTGATTCCGTTTTAGCCGGAGTCTGGGTGTCGAGTTTTCTGCTGGTGTGTAGCCGGTCGTCGCCCCTGTTTTCCCGCCCGGGGGGCAGCCGTATCTGTTGGTGGGAATTATTTGGCAGTGTGTGTTTTGCGTGGACCCGGTGTGCTCACACGCCCTGATTCTGAGTTGAAATTACTGTGGTCAGGCTGGCTCGGTTGCTGGAGACTGCGTGCGCGCCACTTCAGTTTGTGATGTGGCAGCAGTCTGATATTTTTATGTGTGCTTGTTAAGTTGCTGGCATTTGCTTTTAGCCTTGTGCTTACTTATTTTTATTTAAATTCTTGGGCATTGCCATTTGCTTGTTCTTTTACCTTTATTTATTTGTAGTGTCAATTAAGCCTAAGACGATGTCCAAGGTGCTAGCAATTGATTTTAGCCTCGTGTGCACTTAATCCTATTTAAATTCTTAGGCATTGGCATTTGCTTGTTCTTTTACTCTTATTTATTTGTTGTGCCAGTTAGCCCTAAGATGATGTCAGACCTTGGTATCTGTCAACCTTATTTTGGCTACTAGCGCTCAGGTGCAATATTGCCGGGCCTATCCCGGATGTCTTGTCATTAATTGAGAGCCTTTTATATTGTATTTTTAGTAGTAGGTTAGGCAAGTGCACTTACGTATGGTATTTATTGTGTTCCCCCCCCCCCCCCCCCCCTTCTTGCTCCTTCGTGTAAACTGAATTTGGCAAGATTGCTAGGTGGCTCGTGTTATTACCTATGTAAGTTTGCACGCTGCTGTAGTCGTAACATGTTTTGACCAGCAAGCGGCCCATGTTGGCGAGAGTTTGTATGTGTTTTAAGCTGTTGATGTTGGGCTTTGCCGTCCATATATTTAGTCATGTAAGTGTTGTTGTGTTGAGGATTTTAGGGCATTTTTAATTGAGATACCTTTTGGAAATTTTATCACACTTTTAAAGAAGGTATAGGAAGGAGTAACTTCAACTGAAAATTAATTGTAAATTATACATTTGTGCTTCACATTTAAAAATTTAACTGTATTAGGTGAAAGTATGTAGTTTCATGCACAATGATTATTTGTTAATGTATCAAATTGTAAACAGTTTTGAAGTTTCTCTGATTACCTGTGGTATATAACATTTTTATTACCTCATATTGTAAGCAGATGGATTTGATTGTGTCACTGTAATTTGTAAGCCACAGTGTAATTTATTACAATTAATTGTTTTGGGGAAATAAACCTTGAATTGTATGTCCCCTTTTCGTTAACCGAATCCCATCCAAATCGTCCGCTCACTTATTAAGTCCGGTGGATTGGTGGGTTCACTATAAGAAGGGAGAAATAGAGCGCCGCCACGATTCTTTAAAAACCCATGTTTTTGTATTCCGAGGGAGTTCTCAACTCAGATCGCTGTAGCGCCGACTCCGTGTCACTCGTGGCCAGCCTCGATAAGCACCGACATCTCTCTTTTTCTCACTTGGAGTGTTGCACTCTAGTTTGTACTAACATGCCGCTAGTGTTCACTACTTCTGTTAGCACTACCCCCGTGCCTTCAGGCACTGACTTTCGTTGTGCAACCGATTGCCTCCTTTGCTTCTTCTAATGTTTAGAAGTAGCCTTCAGTGTAGTAGTTAGTCAGATCGTAAATAGTGTTAATCAGACCCCTGAATTCCATGAGTCTCAAGCTGCAAGCTTCCTGTCGAGTCCCAGAATCCACGCCTATCGCAGGTGCCCTGTGACAGTCTTTGACGCTGATCCAACTCGTCAACCTGCCTTCACTGGGAATTTGTATTTCACCATTTGGAAACTGCAGACCGACCTCAAACTCCCTGACTTCCCTCTATCCTGCGTTATGACACAACACCGCTTCAATTACACGGTGTTCACGGCTGCCAACGCATACTCCAGCTACTGATAGTCTCTGGGATGACACAGAATGTTGCACCGAATCCTCGGATGTCAACTAAGAACCTGTAAGATTCTACAAAGATTATAGGAAAGAACTTGCCTCCATTTTAGCCGTAATTTAACGTAGATCGCTTGAGCAATGAAGGGCACCAAGTGACTGGGAAGAAAGCGCAGGTCATTCTCGTTTTTAAGAAGAGTCGTCGGTCTGATGCACACATTTATAAGACCTATATCGTTAACGTCAAACTGTTGTAGAATTATGGAACACGTCCTATGCTCAAGAATTATGAAGTTCTTGGAGAAGGAAAATCTCGTCTATAAAAATCAGCATGGATTCCGCAAACAGAGATCCAGCGAACCACAGCTCGCTCTGTTCCTCCATGAGATCCACAGCGCCGTAGGCAACGGCCCTCACATTGATGCCGTGTTACTGGGCTTCACCGAGCGAGGTGGCGCAGTGGCTAGCAATCTGGACTCGCATTCGGGAGGACGACGGTTCAATCCCGCGCCCGGCCATTCTGATTTAGGTTTTCAAATGGCTCTGAGCACTATGGGACTTAACATCGGAGGTCATCAGTCCCCTAGAACTTAGAACTACTTAAAACTAACTAACCTAAGGACATCACATACATCCATGCCCAAGGCAGGATTCGAACCTGCCACCGTAGCGGTCACGCGGTTCCAGACTGAAGCGCCTAGAACCGCTCGGCCACACCGGCCGGCGATTTAGGTTTTGCGTGATTTCCCTAAATCGCTCCAGGCAAATGCCGGGATGGTTCCTTTGAAAAGGGCACGGCCGACTTCCTTCCCCATCCATCCTGAATCCGATGAGACCGATGACCACCCAGTTTGTTCTCCTCCCCCAAATCAACCCAATCTAACCCTTCACTTCAGGAAGGCTTCTGACACCGACCCGCACCGCCGTTCAGGGAAAAAAAAAAACGAGATTATCGAGAATCGGAGCAAGTTGCGACTGCATTCAAGATTTCCTTGCAGACAGAACGACACGTCGCTCTTAACGGAACAAAATCAACAGGTGTAAAGGTAATTTCCGGAGTACATCTACATCCATACTCCGCAAGTCACCTGACGGTGTGTGGCGGAGGGTACCTAGAGTACCTCTATCGGTTCTCCCTTCTATTCCAGTCTCGTATTGCTCGTGGAAAGAAGGATTGTCGGTATGCCTCTGTGTGGGCTCTAATCTCTCTGATTTTATCCTCGTGGTCTCTTCGCCAGATATACGTAGGAGGGAGCAATATACTGCTTGACTCTTCTATGAAGGTATGTTCTCGAAACTTCAACAAAAGCCCGTACCGATCTACTGAGCGTCTCTCCTGCAGAGTCTTCCACTGGAGTTTATCTACCATCTCCGTAACGCTTTCGCGATTACTAAATGATCCTGCAGCGAAAAGCGCGCTGCTCTTCGTTGGATCTTCTCTATCTCTTCTATCAACCCTATCTGGTACGGATCCCACACTGCTGAGCAGTATTCAAGCAGTGGGTGAACGAGCGCACTGTAACCTACTTCCTTTGTTCTCGGATTGCATTTCCTTAGGATTCTTCCAATGAATGTCAGTCTGGCATCTGCTTTACCGACGATCAACTTTATATGATCATTCCATTTTAAATCACTCCTAATGCGTACTCCGAGATAATTTATGGAATTAACTGCTTCCAGTTGCTGACCTGGTTCAAAAATGGCTCCGAGCGCTATGGGACTCAACTGCTGAGGTCATTAGTCCCCTAGAACATAGAACTAGTTAAACCTAACTAACCTAAGGACATCACAAACATCCATGCCCGAGGCAGGATTCGAACCTGCGACCGTAGCGGTCTTGCGGTTCCAGACTGCAGCGCCTTTAACCGCACGGCCACATCGGCCGGCGCTGACCTGGTAATTTGTAGCTAAATGATAAGGGATCTATCTTTCTATGTATTCGCAGCACATTACACTTGTCTACATTGAGATTCAATTGGCATTCCCTGCACCATGCGTCAAATCGTTGCAGATCCTCCTGCATTTCAGTACAATTTTCCATTGTTACAACCTCTCGATACACCACAGCATCATCTGCAAAAAGCCTCAGTGAACTTCCGATGTCATCCACAAGGTTATTTATGTACATTGTGAATAGCAACGGTCCTATGACACTCCCCTGCGGCACACCTGAAATCACTCTTACTTCTCTCCATTGAGAATGACATTCTGCGTTCTGTTATCTAGGAACTCTTCAATCCAATCACACAATTGGTATGATAGTCCATATGCTCTTACTTTGTTCATTAAGCGACTGTGGGGAATTGTATCGAACGCCTTGCGGAAGTCAAGAAACACGGCATCTACCTGGGAACCCGTGTCTATGGCCCTCTGAGTCTCGTGGACGAATAGCGCGAGCTGGGTTTCACACGATCGTCTTTTTCGAAACCCATGCTGATTCCTACAGAGTTGATTTCTAGTCTCCAGAAAAGTCAGTATACTCGAACATAATATGTGTTCCAAAATTCTACAACTGATCGACGTTAGAGATAGGTGTATAGTTCTGCACATCTGTTCGATGTCCCTTCTTGAAAACGGGGATGACCTGTGCCCTTTTCCAATCCTTTGGAACGCTACGCTCTTCTAGAGACCTACGGTACACCGCTGCAAGAAGAGGGGGGCAAGTTCCTTCGGGTACTCTGTGTAAAATCGAACTGGTATCCCATCAGGTCCAGCGGCCATTCCTCTTTTGAGCGATTTTAATTGTTTCTCTATCCCTCTGTCGTCTCTTTCGATATCTACCATTTTGTCATCTGTTCGACTATCTAGAGAAGGAGCTACAGTGCAGTCTTCCTCTGTGAAACGGCTTTGGAAAAAGACATTTAGTATTTCGGCCTTTAGTCTGTCATCCTCTGTTTCAGTACCATTTTGGTCCCAGAGTGTCTGGACATTTTGTTTTGATCCACCTACCGCTTTGACATAAGACCAAAATTTCTTAGTATTTTCTGCCAAGTCAGTACATAGAACTTTACTTTCGAATTCATTGAACGCCTCTCGCACAGCCCTCCTCAGACTACATTTCGCTTCGCGTAATGAGTACACCAAGGAAGTGTGGTAAGACCGCTACCGTTTATAATATACAAAAATAATCTAGTAGAATGCATCGGATGTTCTTTAAGCATGATACGGTTGTCTATAAGAAAGTAGTAACGATTAGCACAATAACCACCACAGAATTGATAAATGGAGCAGGCTCTGGCAGTTGACCCCGAACATAAATAAATTAACGTATCGCGCACGCATAGGAAAAGAAATCCACTACCGTTGGGCTACACTATAGATGAAAAACCGCTGGAAATAGTATCTACCCTAAAATATCTAGGAGTAACTACCCACAGCGACCTTAAGTGGAATTACTGCATATAACGAATAGTAGAAAAAGCAGATGCCATACTCAAATTAACAGAAAAAAATCTTAGGGAAATGTAACTTATCCACGAAGGAAGTGGCTTATGAAGCGCTTGTTCGAGCGATTCTTGAGTATTGTTCATCTGTCTGGGATCCCTACAAGATAGGACTGATAGAAGAGATAGAGATGATCCAACGAAGAGCGGCACGTTTCGTCACGGCATCGTTCAGCTGGCGCGAGAGCGTTACGGAGATGCTGAACAACTCGACTTGCAGACTTCACGAGAGAGGCATTGTGCGTCACGGAGAGATTTATTGCCGAAATTCCGAGAGAGCGCCTTCGGGAAAGAGTCGGGCAACATATTTCTTCCCCCCGACAGGTCTCGCGTAATGGCCACGAGGAGAACATCCGAGAAATTAGAGTCAATACAGAGCCTTACCGACAATCATTCTTCGCACGCGCTGTTCGCGAGTGGAACAAGGTAGGAGTATTCCGTCAGTGGTACGAAAAGTACCCTCCGCCGTGCACCATTAGGTGGACCTGCGGACTATGATGCAGATATTGATGTGTGCTGTAGACGTGAAAGGGTCACGACATACAAAACTGTTAACGCTTCCGTGGCATGCTGGCTTCTGTCTCTTGTTCTTCGGCCGAAGATCGTTTGATGATTTTTCTGACGTTTTACCAGCACGAGTTGCTGGCACTGTCAACGTTTCACCCTCCATTGCTGTCCACCAGAATGCGAGCCACTCGTGCTGGCGAAACGTCAGAAAAATCATCAGACGAACTTCGGCCGAAGAACCCGAGACGGAAGGCGACAGGCAGTTCGGTCACAACCAGTGACGTACCAGAACCTCTGCGACGGGTATGTCTGCCGCTACATTCGAGCAATGGGGCCACTGAGATATCCGAATGTCCCACAAGCCCGGATACAGCGCGAATCGACCCGTCAGCGAGTTTCAGACCCACAATGATGCCACTTCCAAACTCTTGTCACGTGCTGATAACCTGTCTCAAACGAGTACGTGGCAGACAACAACACTAAACACGAACAGTGTAAAAACACTAAAAAATGGCACTAAGCACTATGGGACTTAACATCTGAGGTCAACAGTCCCCTAGATTTAGAACTACTTAAACCTAACTAACCTAAGGACATCACACACATCCATGCCCGAGGCAGGATTCGAACCTGCGACCGCAGCAGCAGCGCGATTCTAGACTGAAGCACTTACAAGTGGAGGCCGTCAATCGTGAAATTCAGATTCGATTCATACTGCGCATAATAGAAGCTCATGGCCAGAGGTGTAATGTGGCAAAGCACCAAGATGCACTTCTCAGCCGTTGTCGAGAAAATCGACAGTTAAAAGAAACCGTTGCGGTGAAATACTCTCTACGATAAATAATTTTCTACAGCGTCGCGGCGCAGCGGTAAGCGCTCGGGTTCGTAATCCGAAGGTCGCCGGATCGAATCTCGCGTCACGCAACACTTTTTTTTTAGTATTTGTTTTTTGTAATTCAAATATATATATATATATATATATATATATATATATATATATATATATATATATAAATTCCCGGCAATCAGTTGCAACAATTATGCATATAATAAGTTGTTGAAAGTCGTTTGTCGTGGAAAAACTGGCGACTTCGAACATCATTATGTTTTCCGCAAAGAAAGTTGTATTTCACAAATGTTATTAATTGTCTTCATAATGTTAACCACGTATAGTTAACGCAAGACGTAGAAACGGTATTCCGAAACGAATACGTATAGCGTAAGTCAAACGTTCGAATTAGAATAGAGACCCCACGAACACAAATTTGCTGTGGCAGGTATGAAATATAAACTCCGTTACTCGCTCGTTACACTTGAAGGACAGATGTTGAATGGGCCGAAACAAGCCGCCGCATAACAGTGTAGTTGCCTGCTAACTTCGAAAGAAGGTAGATGCGGTCCCTAGCGCAACTTATAACATCGTCGAAAATCAGTGCGGACGGGAGAGCTTTGGTACACCCTGTTAAAAAAACGGAAAAATTGAGGCGGTACAATTGGAGAGCTATCCGCCTTCACCAACATGCATAAGCAATTCATTAATAGTTATATATATATATATATATATATATATATATATATATGAATTGCAAAAACTAATAATAAAAAAAATTGCATGGCGCGAGATTCGATCCGCCGACCTTCGGATTACGAACCCGAGCGCTTACCGCAGCGCCACGACGCTGTAGAAAGTTATTTATCGTAGAGTGTATTTAACCGCAACGGTTTCTTTTAACTGTCGATTTTCTCGACAACGGCTGAGAAGTGCATCTTGGTGCTTTGCCACATTACACCTCTGGCCATGAGCTTTTATTATGCGCAGTATGAAGCGAATCTGAATTTCACAATTGGCGGCCTCCCCTTGTTAGAACCGCTCGGCCACAGCGGCCGGCAACAACACTAAACTGGAAGAGTAATGCCCTCTAATGGTTGTTGTACCAGTCACAGAGAACTGCAACTCTTAATCATTTACATTCTCGGCGATTGTGTGTACATGAACGACGTAACACTGATATCCATTATGTCTTGTGGTTGTCTCACATTTCCTGTCAGGCAATGTAAACACGGATATTCGCCAGTTTGATAGTTGTCTCTAAATCAGAAACGTTTTTAATCGATGCAGCTATGCTCTACAAACAAAAAGCAAGTAATGAGTTACGGGTAACCATCAGGAGGAAACTACAAGACACATGCCTACAGGCCGCGTCACGCGTAATCTGGAACACATTCGTTCCAGACGAGTATGCAAATCAGCGAGGTAATGGCATCAGAAAACTGTTGGATAAAACACGAGAAGCGAGTTTCTTAGCGTGCACTACGTTTCACTTTACTATCGACTGCAACCATGATGAAAACATTTTGCGAAAATGTGCGAATATGTATGGAAAATAGATAAAACGAGGAAAAGGCCGTATCTTGGAGAGCTGTACTGCATCGTCACAGGAAACATCTTCACAACATTTTTTTTCGTATCGTGGAAAGCGAACCTAGGTCGAAATAACACCGAAAATTCCTTCTACGCATGGTGATATCCAGTAGTGCGTAGACAGTTGCGCAAAGGGATGGATGGATCATCTGCAGAGCAAAGACTATTTATACATCCACATCTACAGAAAAAGTTCCCAACCCGCTATAAGGTGCATGGCGGAGCGTACGTCGTACTAGTATTATCGATTTTCTTTGTTATTCCATTCGTGTTCTGAACGAGCAAAAATGACCGTATATTCCTCTGCACGCGCCCAGATCACTGTTACATTAGTCTCGTGATTCCTACACAGCGTATTCGATGGAAACTAGCACAGCGGTCCCACGGCATTCTTACAACACCAGAGATTCACATTTAACTCCATGAGTATAGAGGGTGTCTCATCTACCTCTGCCATATCTCTGGATCAACAATACATATTCAAAAACGGTTTTCACCAGCATGAACGTACGGGAGAGGCTGAGGAACTTTTCAACACAAACTTGTGTACTTTTAAATGGACATCCCGTATTATTTCGTATGCAATCAATAGCATGAAAAAATCAAAAAAATAATGGCGCGGAACCCCTCCAACAAATCTGTCATCCCCTCCCCCTCCCATAGTATTTATTACCTCTAAATAAGTACACATTTTGGCGAGCTCACTATGTTCGCCGCTAACCTCGTAACAGCCACTCGGAGGTTCTTTCTCTTGGTTCTATGCACCTTTATGTAAATTTAAAGAGAGCTGCCAGTCATTGCAAGAAGTAGAACATCTGTCTAGGTCTATCTGCAATTTCTTATGATTGTCCAACTGGGACACTTTCCCACAACGCCGATAGTAAACTCTCTTATCACGCTGCTGGTACTATTTGATAAAGAGTGTCGTTTATGAATAGTGAGAACATCAGAGGTCATATTCGTATTACGCTCCGCCGTCGTCATCCATTGTGACATACTGTATTCTGTTAGTAAATATCACTCGAACCAGTCACATATTCACGACGACACTCTGTATGGTTGTATCTTGATCACTTGTCGACAATGTGATTATAATCAAGAGTATCAGCGTTGTCTTGATGCTACGTTCCGATAAGTTACCCGGCGGTTATCTCGTCGGACGAGCAAAGCAGATGTCACAGATGTGTTCCATCGGGTTCGGATCATGCCCATTGGTGACCATCACCTTCATTTCACTACCATGCTCCTCAGCCCTCTATAGCACGATTCTAGCCTTGAAAGACGGCAAGTTATCCAGCTGTAACATGTCAGTGCCGTCGTGAAAGATCTCAAACATGAAGAGATGGAGACGATCCGTAACAATGTTCGCAAAGTCGCCAGTTATCATGGTGCATTTGATCACTACCACATGTCCCATGTGAATACTTCACATACCCCTCCCCCCAGCATCATACTGTCCCCGCCAGCCTGCGTCCGCAGAGTTTGTTTCGAGCAACCATTCGCTTGGATACTGGTGTATCCGGACACGACATCAACCGTGGTGTAACAAGAAACGTGATGTATTCGACCAGACGACACGTTTCTATCAATCCATGATCCAATCTCAGTGACCGCGTGCCTAGTGCAATCGTGATTGGTGGGTAAATGGGAACACGTAGGAGCTGCTCGCTACTGAGCCCCACGTTTAACAATATGAGCTGTACAGTGTGCCCCGGGAACACTTGTGCATGCGTCAGAACAGTTCTCAACTCCGGGGTATTATGGCGTGGTCGATGTGTAAAATTTTCCTAACGTTTCCTCTCCGATTGCGGGAGACATCGTCAGAGGTAAAATGGCGAACTGTAACCAGAACTCTACGGAGCGCCGATTATATAGCCAGTGTAGAAGACACCACCGTCTATAACGTGACGTCGGCTACGAGATTATCGCTGGCGTCGCCAACTTTCTCGCTTGAAAGTAATCGATCGTCATTCTTACGTCGCAATGTTGACATCCAAATTTTATCTAATTTAACACCTTCCTCTTTCCTGTTAAAATTATTATAGTGTTTATAAATCTCATTAGCTTTTAAACATACGCGCATGATAATGCGATGGTTTTCTGTATGACATTAGTCTCAGTGCTCAGTGAATTTTATATCATGGTCACCCTCTTGCTAAAGATGTTCCGCTTCGGCCGATTTATCCGTATGTCCCACGTGGCATTTCCTCTTGTGATACCAGACAGGTGATAGCACTCCTTTTCGTGGTACCACACCTACAAGAACGCCAAAGGGCGTCGTATATCCTTACCAGTCTTAAAACTCATTTATCTTCCTGGTGGGTCTAAAGGTAGTTTCCACACCATACTCGTTGACACATTTTCCCAGTACGATGTGTAATCTTACTGATAAACGGAAGAAAAACTTTCCCCTTTTGACGGCCGTCGTTTGTCATCGGTCCTGATTCTCTCCCTAGGGCGAAATGCTCTGTCTACCTCCTTGGTACAATAACCATTCTTCTTGAATGTCGACCATAGACATTCAAGCTTATCTTTTAAGGAAGATGGTTCACAAAATGTGTGCGCCCTATCTACGCAAGTTTTAAACACCCATCTTTTTTGTCTGGGGTGGCAGAATCTTTATGCATCTAACGATCAGTATGCGTGGCTTTTCTGTATGGTCTATGGCCCAGCGCCTCTAAGATGCGCTTCAACATCGACGGTCGACATTAAACACATTATTGTAACAAGGAGATAGATCGAGCACTTCGCCATACGAAGAGAATCGGGACCGACGAGGAACGACATCCGTCAAAAGGGAAAGTTTTCCTTCCGTTTATCGGTACGATTACATATCGCATTAGGAAAGCATTAAGCAAGAACTGTGTGGAAACTACCTTCAGACCCACCAGGAAGATGAAAGAATGTTTAAGATCGGCAAAAGATATATGACGTCCTTTGGCTACACCGAGTGTATATAAAATTCCTTGTAGTTGCGGTCTGGTTCATATTGGTACCACAAAAAGAAGTGTTAACAACCGTCCCGAACGCAAGAAGAATTGCCGCCTAGGACATACGGATAAATCAGCCATAGCTGGAGATCTTTACAGAGAGGGTAATCATGTAATAAAATTCAGTGAGTCAAGTATCATATCGAAAACATCGCATTTTCATGCGCCTATGTATAGAGAGGCTATTGTGATTCATAAACTCCCTAATAATTGAAACTTCCTTGCAGATTAAAACTGTGTGTCGAACCGAGAATCGAACTCGGGACCAAGAAGACGTTTTGTGAAGTTAGGAAGGTAGGAGACGAGGTACTGGAATAACTGAAGCTGTGAGGACGGGTCGTGAGTCGTGCTTGGTAGCTCAGTTGGTAAAGCACTTGCCCGAGAAAGGCAATGGTCCCGAGTTCGAGTCTCGGTCTCGGACACAGTTTTAATCTGCCAGGAAGTTTCATATCAGCGCACACTCCGCTGCAGAGTGAAAAATCTCATTTTGGATCATCAGAATTTTAACAAAAAATAGGAATACGTTAAATTAGACAAAATTAGGATGTCAACATTGCAACGCAAGAATGACGAGTCATTACTTTCAACCGAGAATGTTGGCAATACAAGACATAATATCTTAGTCGACGCCAAGTGATACACTGTGGTTCCCTCTGCACTGGCTATATGACCGGCGCTCCCTCGAGTTCTGGTTGTTATTCGGCATTTTACCTCTGAAGATGTCTCCCGCAGTCGGAGAGAAACGAAAGGAGAAAGTTTCATACATCGACCACGGCGTAACAGCTAGGAAGTTTTAATGATGTCAGTATCGGTCGTGAAAGCCTACATGCCACAGATCACTGCCTGCCCTGCTTGAAAGAGTGGGCAAGCCTCCGACCTCCACGTTGTGTGTCGAAATGTGCGAGTCCAGCATCTTGCCGCCTACTCGTGGTTTTAGCCTTGAACCACTCCCCACAGACGCTCGCAGCAACGGCAAGGGAACAACCAACCAGCTACGTTTTTTCAGAGATGCTCTTTCCCAGGCGCCGAGCCTCAACAATCGGGCCCTTGTGAAATTTGGTTATGTAAGTGGATTTCCCCATTTGCAGTCCGTATCGTCGTTAGAATGATTCCCCATCCGACTCTGGTCCGCTTATACACTTTGCTTACCGCGTCACGTGCCCTCAACGTCAGCACGAGGCACTCAATGTAGCGGTGGGCAGTGGTCAGAATGTTTCAACCAAGTGTTCGATAGACAGTGCTAAGCCTCGCATGGGCCATTAATCAGTACCATTTCTTGTCTTTGTTGGTTACGAAGAAATGAACAGCAGTATGTCTTTTTTAAATAACACCCTACATCTTTTTATTCTGTAATCTTCTTTGTCACCTCAACACCAGTTCAAAAACCTCTCACAGTGGACCGTTCACGTAAACATAACGTTATTAAAAACGTAACACAAAAAAATGGCTCTGAGCACTATGGGACTTAACATCTGAGGTGATCAGTCCCCTAGACTTGGAACTACTTAAACCTAACTAACCTAAGGACATCACACACATCCATGCCAGAGGCAGGATTCGAACCTGCAACCGTAGCAGCAGCGCGGTTCCGGACTGAACCGCCTAGAACTGCTCGACCACAGCAGCCGGCCGTAACACAAAACTGACTGCTTCCCCTGTGCTCGCACACAGTGTAGGTTCACGGGAATACGTAACTCGTCCACTTACTGGAATTGGCCGGCCGTTGTGGTCGACCGGTTCTAGGTGCTTCAGTCCGGAACAACGTGGCTGCTACGGTCGCAGGTTCGAATCCTGCCTCGGACATGGATGTGTGTGATGTTCTTAGGTTAGTTTGGTTTAAGTAGTTCTAAGTCTAGGGGACTGATGATCTTAGATGTTAGGTCCCATAGTGCTTAGAGCCATTTGAACCATTTTTACTGGAATTGACAGTGAACAAATGGCAAAACACAAAAACAATGCACACAGATCATTACAGTTCTGATAACTTATATTCTACATAGACGAGTAGCATTTCTGCCTTTTCTTCGTTGGTGCACATCGCACTCATACAACCTTGACCTGAAGATTGTTGACTGAATGACCGGTGCGCACTTTCACTTTGTTTACATTTGTCTGTCGCTAGCTCCAGCAAATGGACGAGTTGTATTACCCCGGATACCTGCACTGTAAATGGTACAGTGTGATACATATCTGAACAGTTCTTTACGAGAGGACGTGGATTACCAAATAATAAATATAGAGTGCTATTTGAAAAAGACGTACTGATGTTAGTATCATACTGGCTAACGTCCCCTCCCCCCCTCCCCCCCCCCCCCCCCGGTAGCTAAACAACATTTGCTTAGGTATAGACATTAAGTTATTTGGGCTGTTCAAGACAAACGGAACGCTCTGTATACGAGTGTGGTTTGACACGTCCGCAAAAAAGCAAGAAAAAAATGTTTGTTTCGAAAACAAATTACCTTACTTCCGGCCTAGTCTCCTATGAGGAGTATAAACTTCGTCCAGCGATCCTTCAGCTTTTTCATGCCAACGAAAAACAGCTTCAGTCAAATTCTACAGGACACTCATTGACTGCAACTATCACTTCCTCACTTGATGAAAATTTCTTCCTAGCAAACGAAAGTTTAAAGTTAGGCAAAAGGAAGAAGGCACTTGAGGCTAAGTCTGGTGAACAGGGTGTATGGAACCCAGTTCAAAGCCAAATTTATGCACTTGCACCATTTTTATAGCTGATATGTGGAATGCTGCATTATCCTGATGAAAGAGCACTTTTTTTGCGTGCCAACCTTGGTCTTTTTTCAGCCCACGCAATTTCCAAACTATCCAACAAGAAAGTATAATAGCATCCAGTTATGGTACCGCCTTTTTCCAAGTAATCTGTGAGGATTATTCCATGGCAATCCCAAAAACAGTGACCATCACCTTACCAGCTGGCAAAACGGTCTTTGCCCTCTTCGGAGCACTTTCACAAGCTTTTGCCAGTTGCTCTGACTGCCGTTTTGAGTATGGTATGTAATGATGGATCCAGGTTTCATCAACAGTCACAAATCGCTGCAAAATGTCTTGCGGACTGCGATTAAACATCAGCAGACAGTGAGCTAAAATGTTGTGCCGTACGTGCTTTTGGCCGACTGTGAACAATCGCGGCACCCGCCTCGTACACAGCTCCTTCACGGCCAGTTCTCCGTGCAGAATATTATTCACTTGCTCAGTAGAGATGCTTACAGTCTCACGAAATTTTATTCGCCTGTCTTGCATTACCACGTCATGTATTTTGTCAATGGTTTCCTTTGTGGTGACCTCAACAGGACGCCGGAGCGCCCTTCGACTTAAGTGCTTGTCCGGCCACGATTAAATTCATTAATCCGAAATGAAAGTCTTCAATGATGGTGCAGAGTCTGCGTGAGATTCATCCGGTCCTGTTTCGAATTGTGCGGCAGTCCAACCCTTCAAATGAAATTGTTTAATAACAGCACGAAACGCGGTTTCTCTATTTTAAATCGCGGTCGGCACACTGACCAATTCGGATGGCTGTCAACAATCAACTGTAAGCTGTACATTGTTCAAATGGTTCAAATGGCTCTGAGCACTATGGGACTCAACTGCTGAGGTCATTAGTCCCCTAGAACTGAGAACTAGTTAAACCTAACTAACCTAAGGACATCACACACATCCAAGCCCGAGGCAGGATTCGAACCTGCGACCGTAGCGGTCTCGCGGTTCCAGACTGGAGCGCCAGAACCGCGCGGCCACTTCGGCCGGCTGTACATTGTTGAAATTCCTTATACGATCCTTGTAATAATCGAGCTTACCATCCATGAAGGCGAGACAAAAATGTTCCATTCTTTCATGGAAATTTACCATGACTTATCAAACCACCCTCGTATTTGTTAAACGCAATTTGCACATCCTTCTGCTACAAAAATGACTTTTCCTAAATTAGCATACGCGTTCCTCAGAGCTTTCTAGATGAGAAGTATCAAGAGATGTAGTGTGCATATATGGAGCGTCGTTTTCATATTTCACTCCTCGTTATCACAATAGCTTCTCCCTCGAGCACACTACTGGAAAAAGCATAGCCTGTTCGTCCTCCGCGACTTTTCGCGGCCATCGATTGCGAGAGAGCCCTTAAGAAGATGAGTTTGCCAGAAGAATTTAATACAGTGAATGGCCTGTGTAATGAGCCACGGTCTGCGTCCAGTGGAGACAACGGGGCGCGGTCAATAAAGGCGAAGCTACCGTATTGGCCCAGCCGATGCGGAAGCCACCAACCAGCTACAAAGACAACATGCGGGGGCGGTTCTCTCCACAAACAAATGCACAGCAAAGCAAGTAGAAATAGTGTAAACAACGGAACACAGTGTCATAAAAATTCGTGTTAACCCTGTAGTTGTCAAAGTTGGTCACTAGTATGAGTGATTTCCAGTAATTAGAGCTAACAAGGAGAAGGTCTGACATGTGGGTCGTCGATTTCGATGAAATTTTGCAAGGACGTTCTATACCGAAAACAAAGGGAGAGGTGTTTCTGGTTTTTGCTGGAAACTTCCCAGTTTTTGAAAAAAATCGAGGTCAAAGTTGATAACGCAAAATCGTATTTTTAGTGCTGTACATTGAAAGATCGTCTAAAAACAAACATTTTTATTAATATAACATGGGGCCCAAAGTTAATAACGCTCGAGTCATTAACGTTTTTGGGTTTTCATGCTGGAACATGGATACCCGTCATTCGCCACGTTTAGCAGAGCTAGGGGGGCGGTCGAGGTGTTAAACTGCCAAACCGCTGAGCCGCGATCAATTCTAGGTCGTGGCATTTTTTCCATTCAATTTCTTTTTCGGTGCATTTGATAATATCCTGATAATCGGAATACGATTCTTTGCCTTCTTTTGAAATAAAACATCGGGAGGTGTGATTAATAACCAAACAGGTACATATAATTATTGAAAGTTATTTTCATCTTGACACATAGCACAAAAATACGCTTAAAAGTATATTATTGCGTAATTCAAAGTGATCGTCTATTTGTGAGCTCTCGTAATAAGTGAGGCGAAACTTATCACAGAAACAGGCAAGACACAAATATTTCTCGCGCTGTGCGGAACACACGAACGAAATCTCGCTGCGTTGACATGTTTTGCGCTACATTGTTTGTGGAAAACAAATCTGATTCACGTTGCTAAAAGCACATCTATCAGATATCAATCGGGATGCGTACCAATCGAATCGAAGCATATCTTGAGAGACAGGCGTGAACAACTGGTTACGGACCAATGGATGAATTTTGATACCATCCGCCCAGTCTTGTAAATTCTCTGCTTTGGTGTGATGTCGCAGTATTTTGAAGTCGCACGATAAAATTCTTTCCCTGTTGGAAAAAGTAAACGTCACACAGTTGACAAAGAGGAATATACTTTCACGGTGCAGGGCGGTGGGTCATCGTGATCTACAAAAGTCCTAACTAGCACGTCATGTATCACGATGAAAATAACTGTCAACACATAATATATATTTATTGATTATTAATCACGTCTCCCGATGTTTCACTTAAAAAATGGAAGAAAGGTATTCCCATTATCAGGATATTATCAAATACACCGATAAAATATTGAATGCAAAATAGGAACGACCTAGACTCGAACATCGACCAGCAATTGGTTAGTGTTAATGCGTTGACCTGTCGAACTCTGACCTCGCTCTGGTAGACACACTGAATGAAGGTAGAGAAGCTGCGACCTGAAAACACAAAACCCCAATAGCTCGAACATAATTAACTTTGGACCCCAGATTATACCGATAAAATTTTTTGTGTTTAGACGATCATTCGATGGATAGCACTGAAAATACGATTTTTCGTCATCAACGTTGACTTCGATTTTATTTTTTTCAAAAACTAGGGAGAAGCCGAAACACGCGCCTTTTGTTTTCAATACAGAACGTCGCTGCAAAATGTGATCAAAATCGATGGCCCATATGTCAGACTCACCCTTTCTGAAACGATGATGTCGATGCTCTGTCAACCAACTGAACTACACTCTTTGAAATTGGGCGAAGTTAGCAGGCGTAAAATACAAGGAGCGAGAAGTTATTTACAACTTATACAGAAACTAAACTGATCTTGTAAGAGCTGAAGGACATCACAGGGAAGCAGCAGCTGAGACGGAGCTGACACAGGGTTGTAGCACCTCCCACAGTTATTCAGTCTCAATAAACAGTAAAGGAAACTGGAAAGAAATCTGGAAAAGGAGTTCAGGTTCATGGAGAAGAGGTTTCCGGAACTTTCAGGTTTGCCGATGGCACTGTAAACTTGCCAGACACAGCAAAACACTTGGAAGAGCAGCTGAACGGAATGGACAGTATCTCGAAAAAAGATAGTAAGATGAACAAAAGAAAAATAAGGGTAAAGGAATGTAATCGAACTAAATCAGAAGACGCCGAGGGAATTAGATCACTTTTAAGAGACACTAAAAGTAGAATACAAGTTTTGTTATTTGGGCAGCGAAACAACTGATGATGGCCAAAGTAGAGAGAATAAAAATGCAAACTAACAATAGCACGGAAAGCATTTCTCAAAAATACGAGTTTGTTAACATTAAATATCAATTTAAAGATTAGGAAGTCTCTTCTGAAGGTATTTGTCTGGAGTGTAACCTGTTACGAAAGTGAAACTTGTGCGGCAAGCAGTACAGACAAGAAGAGAACAGAAGCTTTTGAACAGAAAGAAATTTTATATAAGCTGGACAAAGTAGTGAAGCGATGTTTGATATGTTTTTGTTTTGTAGTTTTTTATTTGAGAAAATAGCGGTTTCCAGCGCTGTATGATAAATCTGTATTATTTTTATATTTTTACAATGATATCCTTCTGTTCCATATTACAAATCAACAATTTTCGAATAAAACCAGACGTAAGAAATAATAATCTCAATCTTGTTATAAACATTATATAATTTTAGTAACAGACAGGAGGATAACTATGTACAACAAAAATTCCGTAAGTTACGCAGCCCTTTATACATCCTCTCTTAGTTCTAGACTGTTCACCGCCGCCTAGTACGAAACTGATCGCACATGCAAAGAAGGCGATCGAAAAGAGGCAACGCCCGATAGGTACGCAACACACTTAACATACAGGCAACGCGTTTCTAGTCGTAACTGACCAAAGCTACTAGGCAAACTACAGTAGTCAAGGCTTACTATAGTCTACAGTAGGTAACAATAATTTTACAGCTCTAGTTGGAATAAGTACTTGTTATTTTCCTCATCAACGACTTTACATAGGTTTGTTTCGCCATGCTCAGCTGACTCTCCCCTCAAAACCGAAGGCGTGGTAACATGGCGTGGGAGCTGGGTTGCCCGCCCCGTTTGGCACGGCGATTATCGCTAAGTGGCACCGACGGCTGCTCTGATTTGCTCGGCCACAACATCCCTCCTCGACGGGGAGGGGGGGCGAAGCAGCGGGGAGCCGGTTCGTGCCGTAACTAATTACCGACTTGGCGAACTAACGTTGTTTCCTCCGCTGATGAGTTTACCGCCACCGTCTTTCCCTCGAACTCTTTCTCCGGTTTCTTTTTGGCACATTCCCTCGACAATTTTGATAACGACCATGTCTGTCGCCCAAATAATGAAACTGTTTCTAGAATAAGTAAACGACGTATTTTTTTCTAATAAACGAAGTTTGCATGTACATCTACACCGCCACATACCAGTGGCAGCCTGAGGAGTAAAATTAAATTTTCTGAGTGGTAAAAACAAAACCTTGCGACGGTTTTTCGGTCACGAATTTCATAAAAATTCAACGATTTATTCAAGAGCTTCACAAATTGAGCAAGTCAATAACGAATTGGTCAACCTGTGTAGGGTGACGAGATGCAGTTGTTTAAAAAGGATGACAAAGGAAGAAAAAAGAGGACACATCAAACGCGTCAACTACAGATGAGGATGCCGCCCGTCAGCTTTGGACAAGTCACGTGACTGCCGGGAATTACCGGTAAAACTAGTAGTTAATTGTTACTGGTGGTCAGGTGGTTGTTAACTGAGCAATATAAAAAAAATTAAAAACATTGATTGTGGTGACAGTGTGGCGTCAATTGTTTTGTTATGTCAACAACACGGAATCGTGTACAAAGTGAAAAACGTAAGACCATTCACCTCCCTTCATTCGATGCACCGCTACCAACATCTACAATTCAAGCAGCAGCTGACAACATGTAAACTGCACTTAACCCTTCCGAATACAAATAAATTGAATGACTATGAAACAATGAAATAAAATCATGACAGTTAATCTGTCGAGTTACTTCTTACCTTTACTGGCCACTGAGACGTACGTTCCAGCTCCAAATATCTTACATTCCGCTTCAAATTCATTTCTCCCTTTAGTAAAGCCGGATCTTTGCAGGAAAGGACGTCAGAAAATGTACACTTTCGTGTAGGCATAGCCAAATATTTTACGTAACTCACTTAGTTAAAAACTACATTCACAAATCACACTTGCACTACAGGAAGCCTAGCCAATACAAAGCCAGGATACGAAATGAAAATTTTAAATAATCGATATTTGCATTCACTTACAGATAGATCAACGATAGCATCGACGATCCTGGGGCCACCTACTAACGCCGCCTTTGCGTGTTTATCACGAAGGCTGTGCCAATAGTTAAAGTATTTAAGAAAAGAGCAATAGAGCGGGACGAATTGTAAATTTAATTGTATTACGCTCAACTTTGAGAAAAAGCCGGACACTGTAAAAATTCGCCCGGACCCCGGACAAAGAGCTAAGCAGGAGGACATGTCCGGATTAATCCGAACGTCTGGTCACCCTACACCTGTGACCCTTATGCAAGCAGTTATTTGTTTTGGTATTGATGTCCTCCTGAGGGATACTGAGGCAAATTCTGTCCACCTGGCGCGTTAGATCGTCGACATCCCGAGTGGGTTGGAGAACCTTCTCCATAAGCCTCCAAACGTTCTCAGTTGTGGAGAGATACGGCCACGTTGCTGGCCATGGTAGCGTGTGGCAAGCACGAGGACAAACATTGAGAACTCTCGCGGTGTGCGGGCAGGCGTTATCTTACTTAAATGTAAGCCCAGCACGGCTTTCCATGAACAGTAACAAAACGGAGCGGACAATATCGTCGACTTACCGCTGTGCTATGAGGGTTGTAACGGAGGCGCTTTCGGGGCACACGATACTCATTAAGGCCTGTACTATGGTAAGTTGACGGGCTTCACCTTATGAGAAAGGATTTTTGTATAGAAATTGACCGCGTGTACCTGAATGGTGGCAAATCAGACTTACACCCACTCGGTAATAACAATGATACGTCAAGCAAGTCCGAAATGCAACTACATGTCAGGACGGACAAGAAACAACACAGAAGATGCTACCAATTTGTTAATTATACGGTCGCCAGCCTAATTAGGCATTAACTGAGTTTCTTCCCTATACAAGTTGATGTACGTTCATGCAAAACCACCCGTAATAACACTGCATAATATGGTAAATTTTAGAACCACAAAATCTACTGAACTGATAATTTCACTTTCTGTACTAATATGGATAAACCATAAATACATAGCATTACACTATAACGTTTACTACAAAACTTCGTACTGCCTATTGATCTGATTAAAATCGGGCATAGGTTACCCTAGAAATAGCACTTTCGAAACACACACACAATGTCCAATTTTGATAAAGGTAAAACACTGATAAATTTTGGCTTTAACATTGACTTTAACTTTTGCTGGTCAAATCAATTTAGAGCACTTCAGAATTCAAATGAATAAAAAAAGGGCGTGAACCCTGGAACTGTTATCACTGTAATAAAAAAATTTGATTACTGAATTCATTATACGCTCAAGATTTCCAGTATATGAGTTACTACTCTTTTTATCTTATTTCCTGCTTATTTAAATACCTTTTTATCTGTCTCGAAATAATTAAACTTCATTACTAAATCAATATCAAAATTATCTTCCAACTTTGTCAGACCTTTGTTATTCGTCTATTGGTTCATTAACAAAAAAGTTCTTTAAACATCATTCTAACATAGCTAGGTCTGCAGGTAATTATTATTAACGTAAACTTTAATTCTTCATTTCGGGACACTCGGATTGCACAACATTTGGAAAGGACCCTGTCTAGGTTAGTTGTGAGGGTAATTAAATGATAGGACAGTTCTGGTAAAATTTAAGTTGTTATTGAACAGTATGGAACAAAAGTAACACTGGTCCACACGAATACAGTACTAAAAGTTTCAACCTGTTTGTATCGATGTGGCGGTTGGCGGGCGGCGAGATGGCGAGGCACAGGGCACACACACAACCACAGCAATGGCTCTTGACGTATCGGCACTTTACTTCTTCTTAGCGTCGCAATACTTTTCCATTTAGTGCCTATGGAATTTTGCCATGCTGTATAGGCGTCGGAACGGCATATCCGAGGCTCAATGAAACTACCTCTTCCAGGAGAGCCTCCTCGATCCAGAACGTGTTGCTCAGACCAATGCCCAACTCCGACTACTACTGCTGAGCCCGTTATGCCGTGCAGCGCCCGTGTGCATTTTCCCGCGCTCGCCTGCCATCCACCTTTTACCGCTCCCTTACAGACAGGGTATTCACCAGAGGTTTTGCATTCTACATATCCTAATACATTGCCTACGTATGGACCAGACGCACAATTACAACTTTAACATCTTACAACAGTTTCAACATTTGTTACACTTCTATTACAATATTGCTTGAAATTTGACATAAACATTAATATTCACATCGAAAATTGTTTACAGTTTCTTTAACATAATGGCATGAAACAAAAAAAGACATGAAATCAGAACATCGATTACACCAATTTATCGAAAATCAGGAGAAAAAATTATTTATATGTACAATAGTATAACGTCGTTGTTGTTACAGGGTGACGCGGATATCAACGAAAAGGATCTTCTGTGAAGAAAGATGGCACCCAGACCATCACTCCTGGTTGTTGTATCATACGGTGGGCAACAGCCAGGTTTGTTTCCAACCGCTGTCTGGGGAATCTCCAGACACGCCTGCTCTGGTCACCGGGGCTCAGTTCTACGCGGGGCTCATCACTGAACATAATTCTACTGCAGTCAATGAGGTTCCAAGCCAGAGACGTGTCTGGGGACGCTTCAGACAGTGGCGCGATACCAGCCCGACTGTCGTTCTCCATTGGTCCCAACAACCAGGAGTGATGGTCTGGGGTACCATTTCTTTCCACAACAGGACCCCCTTTGGTTGTCATCAGCGGCACCCTTACACCACAGCGGCAGAGCCCTCCAACCAGCTCGGATTCTTGACGTTTTAACTCGCCATTTGGACAGAATTTAGCACGATATCCGTCAGGATGACATCCAGAAACTCGAGCAATCAATTCCAAGCCGAGTAACTGCTTGCATAACGGCCACAAGTAGGTCAACACATTACTAATTTTCTCAACTTGTGATGCTCTTTCTCTTGAACAACCCGCCTCATTTTTCTGAAACTGTAATCATCTGTTAATTCTCTACATATACAACAGATCTACCGTTTTCCGTCCCATTCAAATAATACCTTCGTGGTGCGTCATTTTTTTCTTAGACATACAGGGCTATTACAAATGATTGAAGCGATTTCATAAATTCACTGTAGCTCCATTCATTGACATATGGTCACGACGCACTACAGATACGTAGAAAAACTCATAAAGTTTTGTTCGGCTGAAGCCGCACTTCAGGTTTCTGCCGCCAGAGCGCTCGAGAGCGCAGTGAGACAAAATGGCGACAGGAGCCGAGAAAGCGTATGTCGTGCTTGAAATGCACTCACATCAGTCAATCATAACAGTGCAACGACACTTCAGGACCAAGTTCAACAAAGATCCACCAACAGTTAACTCCATTCGGCGATGGTATGCGCAGTTTAAAGCTTCTGGATGCCTCTGTAAGGGGAAATCAACGGGTCGGCCTGCAGTGAGCGACGAAGCGGTTGAACGCGTGCGGGCAAGTTTCACGCGTAGCCCGCGGAAGTCGACGAATAAAGCAAGCAGGGAGCTAAACGTACCACAGCCGACGGTTTGGAAAATCTTACGGAAAAGGCTAAAGCAGAAGCATTTCTTAAACAGGAGATTGGAAAACCGATGGATCGGTCGTGGTGGAGATCATGATCAACAATTCATGTCATGGCCTCCACGCTCTCCCGACTTAACCCCATGCGATTTCTTTCTGTGGGGTTATGTGAAAGATTCAGTGTTTAAACCTCCTCTACCAAGAAACGTGCCAGAACTGCGAGCTCGAATCAACGATGCTTTCGAACTCATTGATGGGGACATACTGCGCCGAGTGTGGGAGGAACTTGATTATCGGCTTGATGTCTGCCGAATCACTAAAGGGGCATATATCGAACATTTGTGAATGCCTAAAAAAGCTTTTTGAGTTTTTGTATGTGTGTGCAAAGCATTGTGGAAATATCTCAAATAATAAAGTTATTGTAGAGCTGTGAAATCGCTTCAATCATTTGTAATAACCCTGTATTATCATCAATATTTCGCAAGAGTGTAATACTAATTACGTAAGTTACCAACATCTACCTTTTTTTTTTTTTTTAAATACTAGCACTTAGGCGTGAAGAAGTGTGGAGGAAGTCACAGCTTGTGGAATGAATGTATGGATATTTCCTCCCATAGTGTACCCACTACACACATACCTTGTATCTGCCTTTGACATCCGGTTACTTCCGATGAAAGGGCATCGTGGCAGTCTCGCTAAGAGGAGCGTTACAGAAGAACAGTTCCACCCAACACTAATCCCTTACACGGATTTCAAGTTGCCGTTCAAGGAAACTGCTTACCACGACTGGAACTCTGAATAGCACTTTTCCCAGCCGTTATAGGGTGGCCTCCTCCCGCTCATGGTTAACCTCTGTGAAACTTACTACACGTCATGTGACTCATCCGCATGAACCTGGGACACGGGTGTTATCTTTCCCACCTACACTGGTTGAAAATCATCTCTTCTGCGATCAGGACAATGGTGGTGGAGGATGTGAACCATGTCATATTGGCGTGCAACAAGTACTCGGCCGCAAGGGGCCGAAATTGGCTGCGAGGGGCTCCCCCCCCCCCCTACCTAAAAGGTCAAACTGCTTTACTACATCGAATCGATATACACAGATGCATCATTTGTTCGCTAACTATTTACAAAACATCTAGCTTTGACCTATAAGTTGTGTGGCTCTTGTCCTCCCAGGCAACCAGCCCGGTTCGAAAACCGGGACATCTGATTAGATCTTTATTTAACATTAAGAACTTATCTTCATAAACGACAATGTTGTCCAGCTTTCAGTTATAAGTTGCTATGAACTCCTATGGATCGGCCCGCTTCGAAATCTGGGTCCTAATTTTTGTTTTAATTTATATTACGAGACTGAGGAGCTCAAATGGTTCAAATGGCTCTGCGCGCTATGGGACTTAACATCTGAGGTCATCAGTCCCCTAGAACTTAGAACTACTTAAACCTAACTAACCTAAGGACATCACACACATCCATGCCCGAGGCAGGATTCGAACTCGCGACCGTAACGGTCACGCGGTTCCAAACTGAAGTGCTTAGAACCGGACGGCCACACTGGCCGGCGACTGAGGAGCCAAAACATTATGACCACATGTTTAATAGCTTGCTGGTCCGTTTTTGAACGCAATACAGCATCCATTTCTGCCTATCACTGAGTCTACAATTTGTTGGCATGTTTGTGGAGGTAAGTGGCAACAGATGCCTGCACACAAGTCACGTAACTCCCGCTGGTTTGTGTACGTGGTGCCAGAGCGCGATAGCGACCCAGAAGGGTTCCATCGGATTCACATCTGACGAATTTGGTGGCAGAGACATCAACATAATTTCACTATCATGCTCTTCATACGAGTGTAGCACCATTCTGGCTTCGAGACGCGGACAATTATAGTTCTGAAAGATGACATCGCCGACAGGGAAGACATCAAGCGTGATGGGATGCAGGTGGTCCGCAGCTGAAAAGATTTCTTCGACTATAACCGAAGATCCCACGCAAGCGAACGAGAGTGTTTTCCATTGCATAATACCCCTCCCACCAGCCTGACCCGTGGCGCAGTGCGTGTATGGAGGCGCCGTTCGCCTCGATAACGGCGTTTGCGGAGACGACCGTCGAACTGGTGTAGCAATAAACGTGATTCATCCGAAGAGCGGACACGTTTCCAATGGTCCGCGGTCGAATCCCGATGGTCCCGTGCCCACTGCAGTAGTAAATGATTATGCCGTTGATTACACATGGGAACACGCAGGGGTCGCCTGCAGCGGTGTTCCATGTTCAACAATGTACCACGAACACTGTGCTCCCAAACACTTGTGCTTGCCCCAGCATTGTGCTCTTTCGGAAGAGATACCACAAAACACCATACATCCTACTTTATAGAGTAGACAAGCCTGCGAACCCCATGTTTGTGAAGAGTCCTGGACATCTAACCATTTAGCGCCCAGTGGTAATTTCACTGTTCTTTTACCTCTTTCCGTAGATGCTGAAGACAGTGGCACGCAAATATTCGACCAGCTTCGGCGTTTTCGAGATAGTCGTTCACAGGATGTGCGTAGTAACCATGTGCCTTCTGTCATTATCTCAATGAATTTCCCAATATGCAGCCCATATCTTCGCTAGGCTGATACCCCTCTCGTCTCTGGTCCGCTTACATAGTTTCCTTACTGCGTCACGTGAGCACAAGGCCACCAAGCGGCATCAAAAAAATGGCTCTGAGCACTATGGGACTTCTGAAGTCATCAGTCCCCTAGAACTTAGAACTACTTAAACCTAACTAACCTAAGGACATCACACACATCCATGCCCGAGGCAGGATTCGAACCTGCGACCGTACCAGCCGGATGGTTCCGGACTGAAGCGCCTAGAACCGCTCGGCAACCTTGCCCGGCCAAGCGGCATTCAACGTCGCGGTGAGCAGTGGGCATAATGTTTTGGCTCTTCAGTGTATCTTTATACTTCACACTCTTGTTCTATGGCGATAACTGCATTAGAGTGCTGCAACGCCCAGTGTTTGACCGGTCACAGCTCGCCTGTTGACGGGGGGACCGAGCCGCTCGTGTCCGACCCCATACGACTCGGCTCGGTCACGTACTCGCCCCATGCCTGTTGTCCGGATCCCGTGCACGCGGATAACCGAGCATGACCAGTCACCACTGACGTCTCACCTCGCCTCGCCCCGGCTCGCTGCACTGTACATTACTGTACAAATCCAACGCCTCTCTCTCTCTCTCTCTCTCTCTCTCTCTCTCTCTCTCTCTCTCTCTCACACACACACACACACACACACACACACACACACACACACACACACACTATGTATTTCTGACTCTCTCTCTTTTAATACAAAAGTAACGCTTCCAGAACGGGTACGTAACACAGCTAAATTCATAGTGCACTTTCTTTTATAATACTTACTCCTGTCTTCTTAACGTCCGGGAATTTTGATGTAAATAAAACATTGTTCACAAGAGACCAATCTGTGTTAATCTGAGTATGCGAATCAGTCCACATCTCAAGTGTCGCAGCACATGTTTTATTAATAACTTCCGCGATAACAGAAGGCATTATGCTGTTTCGTATTGCATCAGCTTGTTCTTTGACATGTCTGCTTATAGTAGAGGGATGTAGCATGACATCTGCCACGTTAACTTCTCCATAATGCGCACCTACATATATTAATTCTTGGGCTAGTTCTCTGAAACCTTCACCGGAAGCAGCATTAAAAGGTCTCATATCTTTAGCAGACATTGCAACACACTTTGCTGTAATACTATTTTTTATTACTGCCTGTATCCCTGAAGTAGTAGTATCTTTGTGAGGTTTCTTGCAACTGTGTTTCTTTAAATGAGTGGTTCCCGCACAGTTTTCGCCTACAACCCACAAAAATGTGCTCCATAGTTGGCTTTTTAGACCTTGCAGTTTCTTCAGTGTGTAAACATTGGTTTCAATCTTGCGCTTACTGCACTGGCCTCCTCGCGCATGATTACAGAGAGAGAGAGAGAGAGAGAGAGAGAGAGAGAGAGAGAGAGAGAGAGAGAGAGACACCACAAATGAGAAGCCCGTACTGGCTGCAGTCTCACACGGATAATGACACGTGCAATGTGTTTGAAGTTACGTGCTACGTATTCGGTCACGGCATCTGTGCTCGGTCACTAGGACTACTGCTGGCAGCCTATCCAGTTAGGGTGTGCTCGCCCGATGTCTTATTTTGTGCTCGCTTACTCGGTCATGCAGGACTCTAAACTGCACTAATGTTAACCTGCCACTGTTGTAACTACTGCCTGCTGTATGGTGTCCGTCTTTCAATGTTTTTATATTCATTAAGAACTTATGTTTGTATGTCGAACTCTTTCTATTGTTCTACTGTAGAAATTACTATTATGTTAACATGGCGCTTTGGTAGCTACTGCTGGCTGTGTGGTCTTTGCTCCCGAAAGCCAAATAAATAATTAAACTATCTTGTACATGCTCCCACGCGTATGTGACAGTAAAACTGAGACACGCATTCTTAAATATCTCATGGAAATGACTTGTTAGAGTTGTGGTAGTTCCCGCAATGGATTAGAAATTGCTTCATTGTTCACATCGCAATAGATAAACGATCTAATTGGTAGCTCAATTCAACACTATGGAATGGCTGCTATACTGATGAAAGGCCTACACAGTATTATTATTATTATTATTATTATTATTTGTTGTTGCTAATAGTGGCATTGGTCGCACACAAAGAATTGGCACCCTGAAGTCTTCCAGTTTCTGTCAATTCAGAAGTAAGGAGTCCAGTAATTTAGTGTAGAGGATGCATTTCAACTTGATTGATTTTAATGAGGCTGCAGGGAGTGGGTGAAGGCACAGGATTGGTGCAAAGAGTGCATATATTGCTGCAAATATGTAGCTGCTTTCTTCTCTGAGAAGAAGGCATTGATAACTGCTTCATCAGTCTATAAAAAATGGTTGTTAGAAATAAACACTACCAATTACAGTGTCCTTCAGTTATTAGTTCTCCTTTTAAGAATATTAAATATCATGTACGTTTCGTCATTTTGAAAATCAAAGTATTCAAAACAAAGTCTTTTTCAGTCTAAAATTTAGTTGCACGTAGAGTTGCGCTTTACCAAAACTACACTTAGGAAGTTTTGGTAAACTACGTAAAAGACGTAGTAACAGGTAGAATTACCGGTAGTATTCGTAGCATTGGTCGGGAAAGAAACACAAATGAATGAGTGATAGAGAAACTTGGAGCCAACTACTTTTTTGTTTGTTTTGCACGTAATTAGAACCGCATATTGTTGAGTGTTGGTCCGTTGTGTACATTATATCATTACAAAAAAAATGTATTTTATAAGTAACAAAAATTAGTTTTTCACGTAACTTCTGTGCTTTTATGTAACCAAAGCAATTACTTCTGATGTAGCAGCACTTGCCATGCACAAACATAAAAAATATAAATAATTATTTCTGTTAATTTATACTTAGTAGAACGTTCATCACCGTCATTAAAGGCAAGCGTTTTCTGATACCGTTGATCAATGCGGAAGTTGTGTATGAATAGCAGAAACATGTTTTATAAAAGCTCGACGAAGTACTGAATTGTGTTTGGTATGTTTTTGTTTTCGTTTTTTTTTTATTTTACCTTTTTTTGAGGAAATTGCGTTATATAGTGTCATATAATAAATCTGTATCATGTTTTCTTTATTTTTAGTGCAGCATCCATCGAATAAAACTTGAATTAAATATTGATAGATTCAATTTTGCTATAAATGCTATTTCCTTTTAAGTAGCGGGCAGGCGGATAGCTATGTAGAACAAAAATTTTCCGTAGTTTACGAGACCTATTATATATCCTCACTTAGTTTCACAACGATTCCCCGCTTCTAGTTTCTAGTAAAATACCGATCGCATACGCAAATAAAGAGAGCGAAATGAGTTAGCGCCCGATAGGTGTGCAACATACCTAACGTACACATAACGCGGTTATGATTTTAACTGACCAAGGCTCCTAGGAAAGCTACCGCAGCCTACGCTTACGTATGATGAAATGGAAATGTCGTGTGGCTAGGGCCTCCCGTCGGGTAGACCGTTCGCCTGGTGCAGGTCTTTCGATTTGACGCCACTTCGGCGACCTGCGCGTCGATGGGGATGAAATGATGATGATTAGGACAACACAACACCCAGTCCCTGAGCGGAGAAAATTTCCGACCCAGCCGGGAATCGAACCCGGGCCCTTAGGATTGACAGTCTGTCACGCTGACCACTCAGCTACCGGGGCGGACCTACGTATGATAGTATACTGTAGCCAACGGTAGTTTTACAACTCTAGTCGCTCGCTAATGTTGAGGATGGTAAGGGGGGGGGGGGGGGGGGTAACGGAGAAGGTAGAAGCTAATTATCAGACGACACTCCAGGAAAGTTGGGAGCCAATACCATGTACACTTCATAAGGCGCTGTACAGTGCATGGCGGAGGGTACATACTAATAATACAACCGATATACCGAAATTTTCTTCTAATTGATTCATGTCTTGAGTGAGGGCAAAATAACTGTCCATATACACACCTCTGTCCGTGCCCTGTCACTCTTATCCTCATGATGAATAAGCGAGATGTGGCATAAGGTAATCTTCCTCGAATACAGGTTCTCTAAATTTATCCACCAGGATTGCGCTATAATTACAGCTTGGCCGTGTTTGCCTTTCTACACGTATACAAAACCCAGGAGCAACAGCGCTTGATATCCCTGGCCCCTGGAGTCGCATTTACACTGCGGACCAGTGGTACACGTTCAAACAGGAACAATCAATCGGCGGGCCTTTCTCGCTAAGCTGAGGGGCGTGCTACAATTCGCGCTAGCGCCCGTGAAAGGCGGAACTTTTCCAGCAGATGGAAACAGTGGGAGGCCCGTTGGCACGCTCGCGAATCCGAATAAACGAGCGCCAAACGGGGGCGGAAACGGCGGCGCACAGCTGGCGCCCGAAACGGCAGCCACGAGTCCTCAACGGACGCCCAACTCCCTCCCCACCCCCACGCAGTGCTGGCTGTTTCGGCCGCACACGGTTTTGCTAATTGGTCAGCTAAATAACTACGACGGCAGAAACACATGGGGAGTACAACGTAATCTGGCACTATAGTGCGCGTCATTTATGACGGCGGCCGAGTTTAGGTTCGTTCGGCGCATCTCACATCACAAAACAGTCAGCCAATGAACAGAGGACGACGTTGCCAGAGCTCGACTGCAGTGCAGAGCACGGACGTGTGTTTCCAGTTTTAGAAAAGTACAAAGTAATTGAACAAAAGCAATGTCTTGATAGCAGACTTTCTTTTATACAAAGTTTGGGAAAAGCATTCTTTGTACCAACTGCTTCATATTCTATCAATTAATTAAACCAAACAAGCAATAATCCTCTTAATTCAGGCGATAGCAAGGAAAGGTGTTTGCGTTAGCGTAATGGTTAAGGGGTTTTGCTACCAACCGAAAGGATCTGAGAAACCTTGTTCGGTCCTAATTATTTTCTTTATTTATAAACAACATCGAAGTGTCTTACTTCATAAATCTTATTCGTTTGAATGTAATTTTTTGTAATTTCTAGTGCTTTCTCTCTTCATTATAATCATAATAAGCTTTCGGTTTTTCTAATTGTGTCCTCCAATATTTCCTTTCACAGCAATTAAAAACAGTGAAAAGGTACACATACAATGTTCATGTTATGTGTTTTGTTTGTATATCTTCTCTTCCGCAGTCGCTGTTTTACTATACATATTGAGATATGTTCTTTTGTGACAGTATTAAAAGTATTATTTAAAGCAGAATTTCGGCTCGTATGTTGCCGAGCTACTTGATTGACGCAATTCTTTGCTTCGCTGCTTTGGCAACATCATATTCAATGTTTTCGTCGACCTATGTTTTGGCAAGTATTTGCTGTCCGTTGTGACAAACACAAATTGTTTGCGCACTGCGCCTCACTGGCAACATATTTTAGTTTCTATGTTTTATTCCGTCCACAATTCAGTTTTGTGTACTTCGCCAACGTTGTTTTAATCAGAACGTTTTAGAAAAAAGCGAAATGACCCTGGTATAAATAAATGTTTTATTACAGTCGTTAAAGATGGAATATTTCCCAATATTACATACGACACCTATCTGGTACTTAAATGAGATATTGTTATACAATAAATTTTATATGAAATTTAGGTATCTTGTCCACGTTTCATCCTCAACATTGTGGCAACTAAAATCGACCATACGGAAAGTATACGTTATGGACTTTTACCTCTGCAAACTCTTCAAAATTTCGTGCAATGGTTTACTACATTTAATGCTGCACAATAACTGCGTTGAACATCGAAACAAAATTAAGTCATTAATGGGGGGAAGGTATCGGTCAAGAAGATGTGTAAAAATCAAATTTTTGGGCCAAATAGTTTTTGTGAAATCGAATGATAAGTGTGTCAAAACAGTCGGAACACTATGTGTCTGCACAGGCGAGCAGTGCAGGGATGACACAATCGCGCTCAGCGCGGAATGCAGGGAGCACGTCTCTGTAGCAGCGAAAGGGTTAATGCGGCCGTGGTGACTTTACTTCATAAACTGCACGCTCCCCCCTAAACGTAAGTTTAGAGCACAATTTCGGCTCGTACGTTGCAGAGCTACTTGATTGTCCGACGCAATTCTTTGCTTCGCTGCTTTGGCAACATCATACTCAATGTTTTCGTCTCTCTGCTCTACTATGGTGCTGCTTCTATTGGCGCGTGCGTCGTGTGCAACTGGCAACGCAGCAATCTCCAGCGTCTGGGCGGGCATGCGCGAGCCGCCAAGATAAAAGAATTTAACTATAGCAGGTAAAGCATTCAGAAAAAGGAAAAGATTGTTTACATCTGACAGAAACTGCTTTAGGAAATACTTTTCTGAAAGTATACATGTGGAGTATAGATTTATACACATGATGTATCATGATTAACGGCGTAAACGCATACAGCTGAAACTACACGACACTATAAGCAAAAAAGTCTCAGTAAACACAGGTTCGCGAAAGAACCTTTTCCGAGATAATTGCGACATCGTGGTTGCAAAGCACGACTGATTTTGTTCTACGTAAAAGTCATCCCACACTGGGATGCGTTTTCGGTAATATCGCCTTTTTTGTACACCACTGTAATGTGAAGGTTAAAACCGCCCATAATAATTGGTTTCTGAAATAATCCTTTTTTTTAATTTTCCATTCCTACTATTTCCTGTAATAAATGTAGAAACTGATGAAACATCGAAAAAATTTGATTCTCAGTTTCCAGTACATACATTAAGGTCACAGAAGGCATGGAATAGCGATATGCACATACACATTGTTTCGATTACTGTTTCAAAGAAAAGGCTATTTTTCGATAGGGACTTCATGATTGTGCATCTTCCCACTAACTCAGCCTAGTCGTTTCTAGCATTAACGTCGTATTCTTTTCAATAGAGTCTATAGCGGACTGCAATTTATCTTCTAGTATTTCTTCTTCTTACTTGTGCTGGTTTTTGTATGTCGTGTATCACTTGGCTTACACTGCCTGCCTTAGGTACACAAGGTATAAAAGGGCAGTGCATTGAGCGAACTGTCATTCGTACTCACAAGGGAACCTCCCCATCGCACCCCCCTCAGATTTAGTTCTAAGTTGGCACAGTGGATAGACCTTGAAAAACTGAACACAGATCAATCGAGAAAACAGGAAGAATTTGTGTGGAACTATGAAAAAAATAACCATAATATACAAACTGAGTAGTCCACGCGCAAGATAGGCAAAATCTAGGATAGTGTGACCTCAGAATCGCCGTGGTCGGGTGGTAAGCGCGAGCAGCTGTAGAACGAGAGGTCCTTGGTTCATGTCATCCCTCGAGTGAAAAGTTTACTTTCTTCATTTTCGCAAAGCTACGATCTGTCCGTTCGTTGATTCACTGTAATAAGTTTAGGGTCTGTGTTTTGCGACCGCACCGCAAAACCGTGCGATTGTTATTGGAGCTATACTTGCTGGATTCCTATTGCACACGGATTACATCTCACCTATTTAATGCACTCTCGTCCAAAGTAGCGAACAGTGGACTGCCGGCCAGGGAGCCTCGTTAGCAGGAATACTCTCTCTTTCGTGCGCTGTAGTCGACTGACGTCGTGTGTTTCAGTGTTTGTTTACGTGTGCTGCTCACGCTAACCACGAGACCACGGCGCTCGTGAGCTCACATTATCCTTGATGTTACCTATCTTACACATGGACTACTCCGTTTGTATATTTTGGTGTTTTTTTCATAGTTCCAACTTCTTCCTGTTTTCTCGATTGATCTGTGTTCAGTTTTTCAAGGCCAACTTAAATCTAATTTTGAGGGGGTCGCGATGGGGACGTTCCCTTGTCAGGCGATTCATCTGAAAAATTTGTCCGACGCGCACATGGCCGCAACGACGGGAATCAACTGACTTTGAACGTGGCGCTGTAGCTGGAGCTAGACGAATGGGGCATTTCATTTCGGAAATCGTTTGGCAGCTCAATATTCCGAGACACACAGTGACAAAAGTGTGCCGCGAACACCAAATTTCAGGCATTACCTGTCACGACGGACAACGCAGTGTCCGACGGCTTTCACATAACGACCGAAGGCAGCGGTGTTTGCATAGAGATGTCAGTGCTAGCAGACACGCAACAGTGTGTGAAACAACGCAGAAATCAATGTGGGCCATACGACGAACGTATCCATTAGGTCAGTGCGGTGGAATTTGGCGTTAATGTTCTGTGCCAGCAGACGACCGACGCCAATGTCTTTGCTGACAGCACCACTTCGCCTGCCGTGTCTCTCCTGGTTCTCTCCTGGTCTCGTGACCATATCTATTGGCCCCTAGATGACTGGAAAACGGTGGCTTGGTCAGATGAGATCTGAATCTCGATTTCAGTTTTTAATAGGTGATAGTACAGTTCGAATATGGTGCAGACACCACGGAAGTATGCACTCAAAATTGTCAACAAGGCGCTGTGCACGGTGGTGGTGAATGCTTGAACTTCCGCCAGTGGGCGGTAGGGACCAGGCTGACTACTGCTGCTCTATACGCTGGCCGGCAACCACTGTGCCGGGGCGGTAGCAGTGCGGTGGTGGGTGGAGTGTGGGTGGCGGCACGGCAGACAGGCCGGTAGGGGGCGGTCCAGTACCGTGCGCACGTGGACGGCTCGGCGCACGGCCGGCGACAGCTCTGCGGCTGTATCGATCTGCGGGCCGGCGTGTACGGTCGACCGCGGGAGTCGCAAGCACGCGACGTGACGCGCACAAGTCGCGCAGGTCGATGTGGCCCGACGGCGATTAAGCCGCGGGCACACGTTAATTGTGGCGCACGGCGCACGATAGGGGCTCCCTGCCACGCCACACTCCCGCCACTCTGCGCTCTAAGCGCAAACCCATTACCTCGGCCAGCATTCCGCCGCCGCCCCGACCAAGTGCCGAGACCTTCCCAAATGACTCCGTTCCACCTGTCAGACGTGGGGCGTAAAAGTACTGATCACCCAGAATTTTGGAACACGCATTATCTTGGAGTATAATGACTTCTGTGGGCATCAGAAATCTACTCTGTAGGAATCAGCATGGGTTTCGAAAAAGACGATTGTGTGAAACCCAGCTCGCGTTATTCCTCCACGAGACTCATAGGGCTCCCAGGGTTCCCAGGTACATGCCGTGTTTCTGGACTTCCGCAAGGCGTTCGCTACTGTTCGCCACAGTCTTAGTAAGAGCATATGGACTATCAGACCAATTGTGTGATTGGATTGAAGAGGTCCTAGATAATAGAACGCAGCATGTCATTCTCAATGGAGAGAAGTCTTCCGAAATAAGAGTCATTTCAGGTGTTCCGCAGGGGAGTGTCGTAGGACCGTTGCTATTCACAATGTATATAAATGACCCTGTAGATAACATCGGAAGTTCACTGAGGCTTTTTGCGGATGATGCTGTCGTATATCGGGAGGTTGTAACAATGGAAAATTGTACTGAAATGCAGGAGGATCTGCAGCGAATTGACGCATGGTGCAGGGAATGGCAATTGAATCTCAATGTAGAGAAGTGTAATGTGCTGCGAATACACAGAAAGAAAGATCCATTATCATTTAGCTACAATATAGCAGGCCAGCAACTTGAAGCAGTTGATTCCATAAATTATCTGGGACTGATTTAAAATGGAATGACCATATAAAATTGTTGCTTGCTGTTGTGGTCCTCAGTCCAGAGACTCGTTTGATGCAGCTCTCCATGCTACTCTATCCCGTGCAAGCTTCTTCATCTCCCAGTACCTACTGGAACCTACATCCTCCTGAATCTGCTTAGTGTATTCATCTCTTAGTCTCCCTCTGCGATTTTTACCCTCCACGCTCCCCTCCAATACTAAATTGGTGATCCTTGATGCCTCAGAATATGCCCTACCCTCCGATCCCTTATTCTAGTCAAGTTGTGCTACAAATTTCTCTTCTCTCCCATTCTATTCAATACCTCCTCATTAGTTATGTGATCTACCCATCTAATCTTCAGTATTCTACTGTAGCACCTCATTTCGAAAGCTTCTATTCTCTTGTTGTCTAAACTATTTATTGTCCACGTTTCACTTCCACACATGGCTACACTCCATACAAATACTTGCAGAAACGACTTCCTGACACTTAAATCTATACTCGATGTTAACAAGTGTCTCTTCTTCAGAAACGCATTCCTGCCCATTACCAGTCTACGTTTTATATCCCCTCTGATTCGACCATCATCAGTTATTTTGCTCCCCAAATAGCAAAACTCATTTACATATAAAATTAATCGTCGGTAAAGCAGATGCCAGACTGAGATTCATTGGAAGAATCCTAAGGAAATGCAGTCCGAAAACAAAGCAAGTAGGTTACAGTGCACTTGTTCGCCCACTGCTTGAATACTGCTCAGCAGTGTGGGATCCGTACCAGATAGGGTTGATAGAGGAGATAGAGAAGATCCAACGGAGAGCAGCGCGCTTCGTTACAGGATCATTTAGTAATCGCGAAAGCGTTACGAAGATGATAGATAAACTCCAGTGGAAGACTCTGCAAGAGAGACGCTCAGTACCTCTGTACGGGCTCTTGTTGAAGTTTCGAGAACATACCTTCACCGAAGAGTCAAGCAGTATATTTCTCCCTCCTACGTATATCTCGCGAGGAGACCATGAGGATAAAATCCGAGAGATTAGAGCCCACACAGAGGCATACCGACGATCATTCTTTCCACGAACAATACGAGACTGGAATAGGAGGGAGAACCGATAGAGGTACTCAAGGTACCCTCCGCCACACACCGTCAGGTGGCTTGCGGAGTGTGGATGTAGATATCATGACCACGTACATAACAACACGTATATCGACCTCTCGCACGGATAACAGCGGCGACGCGTTCTGGCATGGGAACAATGAGGCATTGCTAGGTCGCTGGAGGGGGTTGGTACCACATCTGCACACACACACACACACACACACACACACATACACACACACAAGTCCCCTGATCCCATAAATGCCGAGGCGAGGGGGGGGGGGGGGGGGGCTGTGGGCTCTGACGCCAAGTTCCATCACATCCCAGATGTGTTCGATTAGGTTCAGATCTGGCGAGTAGTGGAACCAGCACATCAATTGGATCTCGCCACTGTGTTACTCGAACAACTCCATCACACTCCTGGCCTTTTGACATGGAGCATTATTTTCTTAAAAAATGCCACAGCTGTTAGGAAACACGATCGTCATGAGAGGTTTGCAACCAGTGCCCATTGCTCCTTGACCGTCATGGTGCCTTGCACGAGCTCCACTGGATGCATGGATGCCCACGTGAATGTTCCCCACAGCATAATGGAGCTCCGTAACGCGGTACAGATGTCAAGAAGCTACTGTTCTGGAACACGACGACGGATTCGCGCCCTCCAATCGGCATGTTGAAGAAGGTATCGAGATTCATTGACCACGCAATGCTCTGCCAGTGCGACAACAAGGTTTATACGCGAAGAAGGGAAAAAAATTCGATTTTTCCCGGATTTCCCGGTTAAAAATACTCTTTCTCCCGGACGAAAATACACTTTTTTCCGTGTTAAATGACAGGATTCTTTCCCTCGGAGCTGTAAAACTTGCCAATCCTTTGAAGGGCACATCAGTAAACGACCGCGAGCGGGGAAAAAAAATCATATGCTGCCACAAGTACGCTTCATATTCTCATATTACAAAAGTATAAATTCGAATTCCACCAAACTCGGCAAGTTAGCTTCCGAAGCATTGAAATCGAGTTTGCGATGCGCTTTTCTAAGTCAATCACAGCTCATGCCATGTGATCTCACCAGCCGATGAAAGCAGGTATTCAGAGCATAGAACACGTGATGTAGTCAGTCAACACCAACATCACTGTTAAATAGCGCGAACACACGAGTAGGAAAAGTTAATGGTTTAAATTAATATACAAGTGTGGCTGCAAGGTCTCTCTGAGATCAACTAGCCACCAGAAAAGCTAAGGTTTCACGTATAAATTGGTCTTTTTTACGCGTGTTACACTTAAGATACATCACACAAATCCCCCAGTAAAATTTTAAGTTTTAAACGAGAGTCAAACGGTCTATGAGTTAAGAAATTCATCGCACTTTATCATAGGCAACATAATTCATCTTACGTAAAAGGATATTTACATTGACAGGGACACTTTTCAAACCACCATTCGCAATATTTTCCCGCGAGCTATTAGAAACAGGTTCGTCTCATCAGTTGCCATTTACCGCGAGAAAACAGGTGTTACTTCCCGTGCGCAGCCTGTATGTTCGAACGTTTAAAGCATTAAGAGAACTTACATAACGTAATAAAAGAAACAGGACACCAGATGATGATCGAGAGCATCGGAATATTAAGCTTCAAACCTGATATTAAGCTTCAAAGTGTGGTTTTCGGGATGTAAATTTTCTTCAAGTATCAATACTGCATTATCTCGTGTATGGTTCTTTATTATCGTGGCGTCGAATGAAATACTTGCACCTGGCGACCGAACTTCCCCGAATAGGGGCCTCCCGGCCAACGATGCCATATGCTCATTTAATTTTATAAAAATGTTCAAATGTGTGTGGAATCTTATGGGACTTAACTGCTAAGGTCATCAGTCCCTAAGCTTACACACTACTTAACCTAAAGTATCCTAAGGACAAACACGCGCACCCATGCCCGAGGGAGGACTCGAACCTCCGCCGGGACCAGCCGCACAGTCCATGACTGTAGCGCCCAAGACCGCTCGGCTAATCCCGCGCGGCATTTAATTTTATCGATAATGCCATACGTGCCATAAGATGAAAATGTGCACTTGAAATCCAGCAAACAGTTGAAACTAGCCAATAGTATGGAATGTAACACTTCGTTTCAAATAAATTGACTGCCTCAGCGGAAAAGATTAATAACAACCTCATTTCTTTAGCAAACCGACGAAAATAACTTCACCGTTCTGCAAGGCGATTAATGCTTGACTGTTAAAAACCTGGAATTAAAATCACACAAAAAAAACTGAAACGAATAATGTTTTATGCCTTCCATAGTTATGTGAATATTTTATATATGATATCTATGAACTGATGACTCCCGGCCACAGAAATCCGTTTTGTTTTCATTTGACGTGAGATCTGTAAACTGAGAGGAAACAGCAAAATAACTAAATGTAAACACTGCGTCCCAGAAAAAATTTTCCTGGTAGCATCTGGGTGCTCGCTACAGCCACCCTTCCAAGTAGTCAGAAGCGTGAGAATGTACAGTTCATACGCGAGTGGCATCTTCTCTAACGAAGCTAACGTTAACAATTGTGACGTCACGCTCATCGCAAGCAGTTTGCTGTTATGAAGTATTGCATAGTCTTTCGTCCTAATGCCTTTAACACGTTTTGTTGTTGGCAGACGTTTGCGTGTGCAGTTTGTTTTGTTGTAAATGGCGAATTTCCATTACAACTTAAGTTTTACTTAATTTTTTTCTCTCGTTTATGTTTAATTGCTGCAATATAATTCTGCAGTAGCGAGGTAGAGTAATATTCTTTGCTAGACTATCAGTTGTTAGCAATCAAAATTACAAAAATTTAATTGAAAACTAAAAATTAAATTCCTATGTTTTTCCCGGTTTTCTCGCGGATGAAAAAATTCCCGGGTTTTTCCCGGATCTCCCGGTTGTCCCGGGGCGTATACACCCTGGATAACTTTCAGCGTCAATAGTCACGTGCCAATTTCAGTCGTAGTTGCCGATGTCGTGGTATTAACATTGGCACATGCATGCGTCGTCGGCTGCGGAGGCCCATTCTTACGAGTGTTTGGTGCACTGTGAGAGAGAGAGAGAGAGAGAGAGAGAGAGAGAGAGAGAGAGAGAGAGAGTGTGTACCTTGACTGCCCCGCGTTAACGTCTGATTCTAGTCCCTGTTTTACCAGCCTGCCCTGCCTATGACGTCCGACTTCTATAATGAGGGGTGGCCGCCCAACCCCACGACGTCTGGACTTGGTTTCACCTTGGTTTCGCTACGTGTTGAAGACACTCACCACAGCACTCCTCGAACACCCGACAAATCGTGCAGTTTGCGAAATGCTCATGCCAAGTCTCTGGGCCATCATAATCTGCCTTCGGTCAGACGCACATAGATCGCGCGCTTTCGCCATTTTACACACGGACAGCATGCTCACTGCTGCTGCATGCACTGCGTGTGTGTCTGACTAGCAGTCATTCCTCGCCAAATAACGCTCCGATGGCCTGGACGAGTTTATATCGATAGCAGGTGGGCGGTCAAAATGTACTGGCTGAACAGTGTAGAAGATACGTCACCTGCGTGCCGGTGCAAACAGCAAAGACAACTTTTACCTGAGTTCACAATACGTGCTGTAATTACATTCGTGATTTCTTAACCCCCAAGTCACATACTTCATCAGATGGGCTGCAACGCAATCATCTGTCAATCGTCCCATAATGCCACCCACTACCAGGTATCGCAAATTACCAGCAAGAAGCAAGCTAAACTTTCGGCGACCTCACATGTTGCTGCAAGATGTCGCCAATGCTCGCCGCTAAAGGTAAGTTTCTCGTGCGCCATAGACATTGCATACTCACACATATTCGACAACATTTTCGACCGCTGCTGCGTGAAAGCAAACGATTTGAAGTGCGTGTGGCTCTCCGTCATTTGTATTCCACAAGGAAAAAAAGTCATCATTAAAAAGATAAACCTGGCATTGTGTGTTGTTCTTTACGTATGCCAACTGCTTCCCCCACTTTTACTCGTGAGCTGATGCTATACAGGACAATTCAGCTACCCATACCTATAGGTTTTATCCAACCTACAACACCTTCAAAAACCACGTGCAACATTTTCATATTCTTTCGCTCACTGCGTGAAAACTGTTAATCCTACAGACAAAATTAACAGGACATTTTTGTAGGAAATTTAAAGTCGGTATTTTCTGCACTGGTATACGTTTTCGATAGGGACCGTGGTTTTCGAATTATTCAAGAAAAACGTACGAAAATTACCTGCAGACGCGTTTTTCTTGAATAACTCGAAACTGTGGCCTCCAGAGAAAACGCATCCCAGCACAAAATTTAACTACCTTAAATTTCCTACAGAAAGGTCCTGTTCATTTTTTCTGTAGGAGTTAGAGCGAGAGAACATCAAAATCTTGCGCATTATTTTTTAAAGTTGTTGCAGGTTGCATAAAACCCACAGGTAGGGGTAGTTTTTCCTGAAAGTTGCAATATCATTTTGAATCTTATCATTTAAAATTAATTCGCTGAAGAATGGGTAAGACCAGAAGCAATATGAAAGACTGTATACCAATTACAACTAAACTGGCGATCACTCTTCATTTTCTGCTGCCGGTGATACATACAGAAGTCTGATATACCTTTCTAAACACCATTCTCTTCGATAAGCTATTTCATACCAGATACGTTTGCAACGCTTGTGTACCGGCTCAAGGAATGTCTACATCTACGTGACTACTCCGCAATTCACAACTAAATACTTAGCAGAGAATTCATCGCACCACCTTCAGTCTATTTCTCTACCTTTCCACTCTTGAACAGCGAATGGGAAAAACGAAGACTTAAATATTTCTGCATGAGCTCTGATTTTTTGTTTATTACAAAGATCAAATATCTGTATGTAGATGGGTGCCAACAAAAGTTGGTGATTGAAATTTTGAGAAAAGATCCCTGCCGCAAACAAAAACGCATTTATTTTAATGATAACCACCCCAACTCGTGTATCATATCCGCGGCATACACTCTCCTGTTTCGCAAAAATACAAAACGAACTGCTTTTCATTGAATTTTTTCGATGTCCTCCGTCAGTCCCATTTGATGTGCATCTCACATCGCCCAGCAATACTCCGGAAGAGGCCGGACAAGCGTAATATAGGAAGTTTCTCTAGCAGACCTATTGAATCTTGTGAGTGTTCGCCTTCCCAACAATATTATCAATGTGATCATTCCAATTTAAGTCGTAATTATAATACCTAGGTGTTAAGGTGAATTTACAGCCTTTAAATTCGTGCGATTCGACACATTAACTTCATTACTCATGTGTATGACGTCACACGTTTCATTATTTAGATTAAATTGCAACAATCCGCACCGAATAGATATCTTGTGTAAACCATTTCAAAATTTGTTCTGCTCATCTGGTGACTTTACAAGTCGGTAAATGACAATGTCATTTGCAAACAATGTAAGTTGGCTGTTCACATTGCCATCTACATCTATATGGATACTCTGTAAATCACATTTAAGTGCCTGGCAGAGGGTTCATCGAAGCACCTTCACAATTCTCTGTTATTACAATCTTGTACAGCGCGCGGAAAGAACGAACTCATATATCTTTCCGTACGAGTTGTGATGTCCCTCATTTTATCGTGGTGATTGTTTCTCCCCTATGTAGGTCGGTGTGAACAAAATATTTTCGCATTCGGAGGAGAAAGTTGGTGATTGGAATTTCGTGAGAAGATTCCGTCGCAACGAAAAACGCCTTTCTTTTAGTGATGTCCAGCCCACATCCTGTATCATTCCTGTGACACTATCTCCCATATTTCGCGATAACACAAAACGTGCTGCCCTACTTTGAACTTTTTCGAGGTACTCCGTCAGTCCTATCCGGTAAGGATCCCACACTGCGCAGCATTATTCTAAAAGAGGACGGACAAGCGTAGTGTAGGCAGTCTCCTTAGTAGATCTGTTACATTTTCCAAGTGTCCTCCCGATTAAACACAGTCTTTGGTTTACCTTCCTCACAACATTTTCTGTGTGTTCCTTTCAATTTAAGTTGTTCGTAATTGTAATTCCTAGGTATTTGGTTGAATTTACAGCTTTTACATTAGACTGATTTATCGTGTAACCGAAGTTTAACGAACTCCTTTTAGCACTCATGTGGATGACCTCACACTTTTCTTTATTTAGGGTCATCTGTCAATTTTCGCACCATTTAGGTATCTTTTCTAAATCGTTTTGCAATTTGTTTTGATCTTCTAATGACTTTATTAGTCGATAAACGACAGCGTCATCTGCAAACAACCCAAGACGGCTGCTCAGATTCTTTCCGAAATCGTTTATATAGATAAGGAAGAGCAAAGGGCCTTTGCATAAGCACGCAATTTCACTACAAGCCGCTTGTGTGATACAGTGTCAAAAACCTTCCGGGAATCCAGGAATACGGAATCGATCTGAAATCCCTTGTCGATAACACCCAACACTTCATGTGAATAAAGAGCTAGTTGTGTTTCACAGGACCGATGTTTTCTAAACCCGTGTTGACTGTGTGTCAATAGACAGTTTTCTTCGAGATAATTCACAATGTTTGAACACTCCAAAAATCGTTTATATAGGTTACGAACAGCAGAGGGCCTATTACGTTATAATACGTTAAAGAAATTCGAAATAACACTGAGACATTTATATTTGTATTGTATTTTGTTTCGCCAGTACGATGATAGAACTGCGAATTTCATACATGGAAAACACCAACGACCACAGTTCAAATGGTTCAAATGGCTCTGAGCACTATGGGACTCAACTGCTGAGGTCATTAGTCCCCTAGAACTTAGAACTAGTTAAACCTAACTAACCTAAGGACATCACAAACATCCATGCCAGAGGCAGGATTCGAACCTGCGACCGTAGCGGTCTTGCGGTTCCAGACTGCAGCGCCAGAACCGCTCGGCCACTCCAGCCGGCACGAGCACAGTTATTGCACATGAAAAGTAAACGTATACAAATACTGCAATAACATAGGCCAGTCCGAAATTTGCAGCATGTGAATGCGGAAACAGACGTGATAAAGTTTCGCAAACGTTAACAAGTCTTATACAATTTTTGTTCACTATAGTAAATCTGTTACGACAGTAGTCTTTTTTTTTTTCGACCTGCGGTCTGTTCTTACCTTCTTTACGTGGTTCGTTTTTCGATTTCTGAACACCTGTATGCTATGCCTGTTTCTTCAACAGCGATGTACGCTGCCGAACAGCGCACCTCCGACCGATAAGAGGCGCCCGCGACCAATCACATGGGACTGGCCTCTGACGTCACGCAGAAAGTAAAACAGGCCGCCTTGCCAACGTGAATTCACTTCCTATCGTACGGTGCTATCGTATCTACCCCGCTGACACTGCGCGTGCATTATGGGGCTGCTTATTAGATCTCAATTCGACACCGCTTTCGACTGTCAATCCACGGATACTGATGGACTTGAGCAGCCACGAACTGTCAGGCGTATTTTCTTGGTGTGTGTCTTTAGCTTTACGACCCCGACTGGAGTGGCCGAGCGGTTCTAGGGGCTACAGTCTGGAACCGCGCGACCGCTACGTCGCAGGTTCGAATCCTGCCGGGCATGGATGTGTGTGATGTCCTTAGGTTGGTTAGGTTTAAGTAGTTCTTAGTTCTAGGGGACTGGCGACCTCAGAAGTTAAGTCCCATAGTGCTCAGAGCCATTTCAACTGTTGTGTCTAGGCAAGACAGCCTAGACACAATGAGAGGAAGCCGAAAGGCACGCGCTTAAACTCACGCAGGCTGGCGTGAGGTCTGAAACAGGATACGTAATGAATGCTATAAAGAAAAGTACGTAGCTTCTGGAATACTTAACTTTAATCCATAATTGGTGAACATTGGTCTTGTTGATACAGTATTATCATCTACATTTCACTATACAATGGTAATGGCGCCTTCCTAGGTCGTAGCAATTGACTTAGCTGAAGGCTATGCTAACTATCGTCTCGGCAAATGAGAGCGTATTTGTCAGTGATCCCCTTCTGGTAAAGTCGTCTGTACAACTGGGGCGAGTGGCAGGACGTCTCTCTAGACCTGCCGTGTGGTGGCGCTCGGTCTGCGATCACTGACAGTGACGACACGCGGGTCCGCCGTATACTAATGGACCGCGGCCGATTTAAAAGCTACCACCTAGCAAGTGTGGTGTCTGGCGGTGACACCACATGAACCATTTACGCTTTACGACGAGACTGTGATAACTGGTTTTGTGAAGTGTCAAACGATAATCGTGTGCCCATCCTTAATGTGTAATAATGAGTGTTTGTTGCACATTAGCAGGTGTAATACTGTAGACAATAAACAAATCGACAGCTTCTACGTCCCGCGCAGTCTTTCGAACTGAAGCGAAATAATATTTTTTTATCGCTCAAATTACATGACTTAGCACCGCAGTGGTTGAGAGTGAGAGGGCAGTATTTACAGACAGGGATCAAGAGAGGTACGCCTCAGCAAACAAAATACGCTCTACCCTTGGTGGACAACATTGGCAAAACTTCGGCCGTACGGGCCATACCTGGAACAGCTTGATCCATCAGCTTTACTGAGAGGATCATATCTCAGTACTGCCACGCATTGCAACCCCATTGCAGCAGTGTTAACAGCAACATTACTGCAGCCACACATTGACGTAAAATATGGCCCGTGAAAACGCACCTTAAGAACAGGAGGAGGTGGTGGTGGTGGTGGTGGTGGTGGTGATGATGTAACTAGGGAGACGCATAATGGGGAAGTAAAAACTTTGCGAATGATGCAGAATTATTATTTTTTATTTCCCAGCTGCACAATGAATAAAGGCTTAAGGCAAAAACGTAATACAACAAACGGAAAACTTGTGGTAAGGTCTTATGGAGCCAAACTGCTGAAGTCATCGGTCCGTAAGCTTACGCACTACTTAATGTAACTTAAACTAACTTATGCTAAGGACAACACACACCCCATGCCCGAGGGAGGACTCGAATCTCCGACGGGGGGAGCCGCGCGGACCGTGGCAAGACGCCTCAGACAGCGCGGCTACTCCACGAGCGCGGAAAGCATAAGAATGAAGTCCGTGTGTATTCTTTTTATAGCGTGATTACTTTGTCAGTGAACATTATGAACCACTGCTTCATTGCCAGGGTTTCAGTTGCTTTTGGGAGGATGAATATAGATTTTACACATGCAGTTTCTGTCTCTCTTTTCTGTGTGCACGCACATTTTACTGTAGCACATGGCCGATGAGTGCGGAAACCACGTTCATTCTTACACAGACGCTCTTCATTCTGCTAAAACAACATACGTTAACAATTAACTGCAACTAGAAGAAGGGGCAAACAGACACTTCTAAGTGATAAAGTTCATTGTACTACTCGCCTGTATCTTTTGTATTTGAGGTTTCTGATGATCTTCATTAACCGTGTCTTACCTCTACGTCTTGAGAGGAAGCTGCAGCAGAATGGTGTCTGCTTACCTGCAAAAGAAAACATGCCGTTAGTGCAGTCAAAATATTTGAAAAATCATTAGGACATTAATCAGAGAACACATGACCAGTGAAAAATCAGCATAACTAAAACATCTGGAACACAAAAATAGTAAAGACAGTAAACCAAAGAATCACGCCAGCGTTCTATCCCGGAAAAGAGGTAAGTTATTCAAAAAATATGACACGTGCATAGCCTTTTCAACAAAACTTGGATGACTTCTTACTTGCATCAAAAAATCCAACAGATATTTACACACAAAAAGAGGTATGTTTAAAAAGTGAATGCTTAAAAAACACTAATGTCGTAGAACTTACAAATGCGTCCAAGCTAAATAATTTCCATAAGCTACTAGGGCTACGTATCTACGTGATGCCAATAGCGAATTCATTACATAGACAACAACCCAAATGTACACAGTGCAGTTGCTAGAAAACATTAATTATTTAACACACACACACACACACACACACACACACACACACACACACACAGGACTCCACGACCTGTCGGACGATGGTGATCGATCAGCAGTACAATAGCGCGAAGTGGAGTGAAACCTCTGCAAATAGCGAATATCTCAACAGGTGAGGAGCTACTGTGTGCATTACCGCAAGACCACAGATGTGATAAACTTCCCACTCCATGGCGTCTGGAAGAAAGAACAAACTGGCATGTTTGGCGTGACATGTCACGACACCATGTCACCTCTTGCAAACATTCTGTTACTGCGGCGGACGCACGGGTGTGTTACACGACGCGACGTCCTTTCCTCTTCGTAAATGTCACCCACTCGGCCCTTACTAAACACGTCGAACTGCTGGTAATCCACTCGGGTCGCCCTGCTGCAGATTACTGTCAACATTAAAGCCTCAGAACGCTGACATCTGTAGCTCTCCAGCCAACTGCCCATCTCTCGCTGAATTGAAATAGTCAGCTACTGCCCTCTGGTACCTCACGTAGCCGGAACTCCGCTACTATGTCCCACTGGCCATTTACAGAGCGTATCTGGTGAGTTTGTTACCTTGATCTAGCTAACAACGGAAATTATGTAGGTGGTAGCAATAAAATATACAGGAAGCAAAAGATTATTTATGACTCATACAGGAACCAGACGGCAGCTGTAAGAGTCAAAGAACATGAAAGGGAGCAGTGGAGGCGAGGAACCTCTTATGTGCGAGGTCGCAAAAGGCCAACGATATTTATTGCATTCAACGCTCCACATATTGTCCACCATGCAACCACAATATTGGCTGCTACTGGCAACATGGGGCGGGACTGGAGCTGTCCAATGATGAGGCACAGCATGAGGTTACGGAGCGCAGCTGAACTGCTCGGCCGACAACACTGCACAGTGTTAGTGCTGTTCATACAAACCAGAGCAATGGCTTTGATAAACAAAGCAAACACTGCATTATATCTACAACAACAGTTGTCCAATTAGGAATTTCACCAGAAAGGAGCCCAAGGAATTTCGCGGAGTGAGAAAGAAGTGGCGGATGAAATATTAGTGTTTCTGCAAGATGAGTCAGTGGCATGTGTGGTGTCGTATACGCTCCAATGCGCGGACGATGTACATGAGGAGTACAACGATGACGATACGTGTTTAACAAGTTAAAGTGAAACTTCCTGGCAGATTAAAACTGTGCGCCCGACCGAGACTCGAACTCGGGACCTTTGCCTTTCGCGGGCAAGTGCTCTACCATCTGAGCTACCGAAGCACGACTCACGCCCCGTCCTCACAGCTTTACTTCTGCCAGTATCTCGTCTCCTACCTTCCAAACGAGATACTGGCAGAAGTAAAGCTGTGAGTACGGGGCGTGAGTCGTGCTTGGGTAGCTCAGATGGTAGAGCACTTGCCCGCGAAAGGCAAAGGTCCCGAGTTCGAGTCTCGGTCGGGCACACAGTTTTAATCTGCCAGGAAGTTTCATATCAGCGCACACTCCGCTGCAGAGTGAAAATCTCATTCTGGAAGTTAAAGTGATTTTGAAACAGGTGTCGAGGCTTGTAGTTCATCATCCTTAACGGACGGGGCGACACAAATCCCGTCTCCAGTGAAACGTAGGAAAGGACAATAGTTGCCCAAGAAGCGGGTACTAAATATGGTTACGTATATGGAAGATATTCGCAGCATAGTAAAAATTACGAACAGATTTCGAATAAGTCCGCAGCAATATGACCGTGAGGTGCACAAGAAAAACTATGGATACTGAAGGGACACCAAGGCGCACTTCTAACAAAAACTGGTGTTAACGCGGTTTCAAGGATGCTCGGTGCAATTTACAAGATGAGCATGATAAGTGACCTACGTTATGCATATCAAACTGCGCGCGACACAGATTGCAGTCATTTCGAGAGAAGCAGTGGATGGCTGCATAATTTCAAACAGTGCTACATAACTGGAAGACGTAAGATAAGGAAACTTCAAACAGAGCGCCAACTTGACGACGCACAGCTAACTGCGGAATCGGCCCGAAAATTTGTGGATCAGATAAACAAACTTATCCCATCGTTCAGTAAGGAATTTGATTTCAGTTCCGACCAATCGGGATTTGAAGAAGAAATGCATATGAACGGAATCCTGGAAATGAGGTATCAAGAGACTTGTATCAACATCAACTAACATCAATGCCTTAACGTATTCGTATACAATCATGTCCGACCGTTAATCTGGGCCGGCCGCTATGACAGAGCGGTTCTAGACGCTTCAGTCCGGAACAGCGCAGCTGCTACGGTCGCAGGTTCGAACCCTGCCTCGGGTATGGATGTGCGTGATATCCTTAGATTAGTTAGCTGTAAGTAGTTCTACGTTCTAGGGGACTGATGACCACATATGTTAAGTCCCATAGTGCTTAGAGTCATTTGAACCATTTCGTTAATCTGGATGGTAAATCGGCTGAAAAGTTATTTACTGTGCTGCCAGCAGTTGGAGGCGCTCTGCCCCCTACCATTCTTTCTCGTGTGCGTGATGTTGCAAGAGCAGTAGGGAATATTTACGTGACAGCATGCAAGGTAGGGAAAACGGGCATAAGAGAACTACAACTATGGTGCGAACACTGATTTTGGCCAAAAGATGGTCAATTTAACTTGCTTCTGCTTGATTCCTGGTGTGCGTATAAAGATCATACTCCTTCAGAGCAAACTACACACCCCGAAAAGTGTGAGTCATTGCAATTTATACCAATCGGAACCAATGAAGAAATTCAGCCTCTGGATGTTTGTTTTTCCGTGCCTATAAAGCATATTATCGCACTAACTGCAGCTACGCTTTTAAGGGATAGCGAGTTTCACGATAAGCTCCACGACAGAGTGTTTGGCATTCTCTTGGATGCCGTCGCATGCCATTAGTTCTCACCACTGCGTTACACCAATGTGAGTCTGTGTGTCTTCTTGAAGACTGGATATCCAGCTGAACGTCCTGCACGATTTATAGCTCTCAAGGACTTTGCCTTCGATCTTGATGGTGCGAACCTTTGTGATCACTGTGTTGAGCCATTTTTCCATGGTGCAATTTAAAGGTTTGTCAGCGACGTCCATTTATTGAAGTGTAACGCATACATGCCGTAGTAGATGGAGCTCTGTATCTCCCGGATAATCATTTTCTGTCGCCATCCTGATGCACATGGTGAGTTCTTCGCCGCTAATATTTTTCCTGTCATAATTGTTAACACAACACTACAGATTGAACTTGCGACCTCGCACTCAAGGCGTTCCTTGTGATGTAAGACTACGGCCTACTATAGCATACCCCGACGTTATTTGACGTGTACAACGTGAAGCAGTACAGGGAACCAAAGAGAAATTTTTGAACGGAAATTGAGTTCAAGGAGAAAAAAAATTCTGTCAGAGACGGCAAAGAACTTCCAAGAGCAATTGAACGTAATGGATAGACTCTTGAAAAGATTATAAGATGATCATCGACAAAAGTAAGACAAGGGTAACAAACTTTTTCTAATTAAATCAAGCGATTTTTTGAAAGAGACTAAAAGTAGCAGATGAGTTTTTTTTTTTTTTTTAGTAAATTTATCGAGAAAGGTCGATGTAGAGAGGATATAAAGCGTAATAATAGCAAGAAAAATGAATTTAGTACAATCAAATAAAATTTTGAGGACGTCTTTTCTGAAGGTATTTGTATAGGTTGTAGCCTTCTACGGAAGTAAAGTGTGGATGATAAAAGAGTTACGAGAAAAGCAGAATAGAAGCTTTATAATGTGGTGCTACAAGAGAATGGTGAAGGTCTGACAGATAAATGGCTCAAATGGCTCTGAGCACTATGGGACTTAACAGCTGTGGTCATCAGTCCCCTAGAACTTAGAACTACTTAAACCTAACTAACCTAAGGACATCACACACATCCATGCCCGAGGCAGGATTCGAACCTGCGACCGTAGCAGTCGCACGGTGGTCTAACAGATAGATCGAATATCTAAAGAGAAGGTGGTGATTCGAATTGGGGGGAAAAAGAAGTTTGCGGCACGAGTTGACTAACAGAGGGGATCAGTTGATTGAACAAATCCTGTGTCACCCAGACATTCTCAGTCTGGTAATGGAAAGAAGTGTTTGTCGGGCCTGTCTTCGTGGCCGAGCGGTTCTAGGCGCTACAGTCTGGAACCGCGCGACCGCTACGGTTCACGTAGTTCTAAGTTCTAGAGGACTGATAACCTTAGAAGTTAAGTCCCATACTGCTCAGAGCCATTTGAACCATTTTGAACCAAGTGTTTGTCGTTAAAATTGGAAGACAGTGACCAAGGCTTTACCACAGGAAGCAGAATCTCCTGATGTTGGGGTAGGTATGCAAAGAAGAAGAGATATGCACAGCATATACTAGAAGACTAGAGAGCTGCTGCAAACGAGTCTTCTGACTGAAGAACACCAGTAACAACAAGAAATATTTTATATTTTCTGAGAGATATCAAAGAAGTAATGCCAACGGGAAATAGTAGAGGATAATTTATTCCAATAAATAAATCACCAGTTTGGGACGTTAAATAAGAACTAAGAATTTTTGTTTAAATTATGATAAAATTCCTTACAATTGTGTTAACATAAAAAGTTAAAAAATGAAGTAGCTCATCTGGGAAAAGACACTAATACGCGATCTATTTGCAAGCGATCATGAAAATCGTATTTAACACGGTACGAAAACGCGTAGAAAAGTAATGCCTCCGATTTTTTCTTTACGTGAAAACTCTTGAACATTTTCAAATAAAACAAACGTTACTAACATTCTACATCTTTCATCTTTATGTCCACATATTCATTTCTAAACGTAGTCACCCTGGCGACGAATATATTGCTCCCAAGAAGAGACCAGTTAGTTGATACCGTCGCTGTAGAAAGTTTGACTTTGTTGAAGGAGCCACAACCTAATCTCTGCTGGCATCGCTTCACCACTATCAAAGAGAAGTCCTCCAAGGTGTTCTTTTCGTTTTGGAAACAGATGAAAATCGGATGGAGCGAAGTCGGGGCTGTGTGAAGGATTATCGATGACAGTCCCAGAATCCACAGACGTCACAGCACTCGTATGTGGTCTGGCATCGTCATACTGACGAAGAGTGTGTTCCATGTGTGGAAGAACTCTTCGAACAAGAAATTCGGTTACAGGACCCTGTTTCTCAGGCACTGAACACATCGCAATGTTACATGCTATGATTCGGAGCCTGTAGCAGCAAAGGGCTACAAATATGTAAACACGAAGAATATAAAGACGTAAAACGTTAATAACGGTGTCTTATTTAAAAAGTGTTAAGAGTTTTCACGTAAAAAATTCGGATCCATACTTTTCAGCGCGCTCTCGTAGAAGTAAGGTGTATTCTTCGCGGCGATTATTCCTTGATATTCAACGCTTCAGATTGGAAGGGATGAACATTTCCCATCACTCGGCAAGTATTTCCCTGTGAAATGTCTTTAGGAAGAGTATATTCGCTCATTGAAACCCATAACACTTAGGCGTAGTACTTCTCCGTCAGTAAGACAGCATTTTTACACCAGACACCACGGAGGAACCGTTTAAATCCACATCTGCCCACTCTGCGTAGCTGCTAGAATTATCAGCAGCTGTACTGCCGGAATATTCCCTTCAAGGACGCGAGTTCCGTTGTTGTACTCTTTTGTGGGCGTTCGGTGCACAGTCACTACTGACCTTGGCAACGTATGACACTGAAACTTTTCAAACGGCTAAAAGAAAAAGTTCAGTATGTCTGAATATGCCTTCAGAGGTGAAAGGTGCAGCTACGTAACTGCTTGAAGTGCGACACTGCTCCTGTAGGAACACAACTTCTCGAAATATTAACTTCTATGATGTGCTCTCTGAGTGTAAATTTAACTTACACTATGTGATCAGAAGTATCAAGGACGCACCCAAAAACATACGTTTTCCATATTAGGTGCATTGCCGGCCGCGGTGGCCGTGCGGTTCTGGCGCTGCAGTCCGGAACCGCGGGACTGCTACGGTCGCAGGTTCGAATCCTGCCTCGGGCATGGATGTGTGTGATGTCCTTAGGTTGGTTAGGTTTAAGTAGTTCTAAGTTCTAGGGGGCGTATGACCTAAGATGTTGAGTCCCATAGTGCTCAGAGCCATTTGAACCATTAGGTGCATTGTGCTGCCACCTACTGCCAGGTACGCCACATCAAATGGCTGGTTCAAATGGCTCTGAGCACTATGGGACTTAACTTAGAACTAACTAAACCTAACTAACCTAAGGACATCACACACAACCATGTCCGAGGCAGGATTCGAACCTGCGACCGTAGCGGTCGCACGGTTCCAGACTGTAGCGCCTAGAGCCGCTCGGCCATACGCCATATCAGCGACCTCAGTAGTAATTAGACATCGTGAGAGAGCAGAATGGGGCGCTCCGCGGAACTCACGGACTTCGAACGTGGTCAGGTAATTGGGTGTCATACGTCTGTACGCGAGATTTCCACACTCCTAAACAGCCTTAGGTCCACTGTATCCGATGCGATAGTGAAGTGGAAACATGAAGGAACACGTAGAGCACAAAAACGTACAGGCCGACCTCGTCTGTTGACTGACTGCGATTGCCGACAGTTGAAGAGGGTCGTAATGTGTAATAGGCAGACATCTATCCAGACCATCACACAGGAATTCTAGACTGCACCTGGATCCACTGCAAGTACTATGACAGTTAGGCGGGACGTGAGAAAACTTGGATTTCATAGTCGAACGGCTGCTCATATGCCACACATCAAGCCCGTAAATGCCGAACGATGCCTCGCTTGGCGTAAGGAGCGTAAGCATTGGACGATTGAACAGTAGAAAAACGTTGTGTGGAGTGACGAATCACGGTACACAATGTGGCGGTGTGATGGGAGGGTGTGTGTATGGCGAATACCCGGTGAACGTCATCTGCCAGCGTGTGTAGTGCCAACAGTAAAATTCGGAGGCGGTGGTGTTATGGTACGGTCGTGTTTTCCATGGACGGGTTTTCACCCCTTGTTGTTTTGCGTGGCATTATCACAGCAGAGACCTACGTTGATCTTTTAAGTACCTTCTTGCTTCCCACTGCTGAAGAGCAATTCCGGGATGAAGACTGCATCTTTCAACACGATCGAGCACTTGTTCGTAATTCACGACCTGTGGCGGAGTGGTTAGACGACAATAACATCCTTGTAATGGACTGACACGCACAGGGTCCTGACCTGGATCCTACAGAACACCTTTGGTATGTTTTATAACGCCGTGTCAGGCCTCACCGACCGACATCGATACCTCTCCTCAGCGCAGCATTCCGTGAAGAATGGGCTGCCATTCCCCAAGAAACCTTCCAGCACCTCATTAAACGTATGTCTGCGAGAGTGGAAGCTGTCATCAAGGCTAAGGGTGGGCCAACAACATACTGAATTCCAGCATTACCGAAGGAGGGCACCACGAACTTGTAAGTCACTTTCAGCAAGGTGTTCGGATACTTCTGATAACATGATGTATATGATTATTTTGCTACGCAGAGTTTCTGTTTGTGTTTTGAGAAAATTGCACGATACGTTTGAGTTCCAAGTGATTCTCTGTGAGCCACTTGTGTCGCAGAAAAGACGTGTTACAGTATGTAAAGCTGCATCTTTTTTTCCTTTCTCTTGAATGCACTTAACAAGAATAGCGCAAACATAATAAAGCTCGGTAGGATTATGTTCCTAGTGGTCTGTAATTTGTGATTTTTTCGTCGCACCTTTACTAAGAAATGTATTATCCTCTCCCTGCTACGTCTGTGTAGCTATCTGTTATTTAAGGGAGCTCAACTGCCGGATTATAAGCGCCCGTACAGAGAGCAGCCTAGATGGTTACAGTAGTCTGCACGTATTTCAAACACGATAAGGAAAGAGGCTTACGCCTGCACCCATTGTAACACAGTATATTATGCAATCGTCTGCCGTAACAACTGCAAATAATCTACCTCTGTTTAATACAATTGCAGCCAGATTATCCTCTGGAAGTATTCTAGTCATTTCATTTGACAACATTTACACTCTTGGTTGGTTGTTTTGGGGAAGGAGACCAGACATCGAGGTCATCGGTCTCATCGGATTAGGGAAGGATGGGGAAGGAAATCGGCCGTGCCCTTTCAGAGGAACCATCCCGGCATTTACCTGGAGTGATTTAGGGAAATCACGGAAAACCTAAATCAGGATAGCCGGACGCGGGATTGAACCGTCGTCCTCCCGAACGCGAGTCCAGTGTCTAACCACTGCGCCACCTCGCTCGGTCATTTACACTCTGTTTGCACTTCTAGGTATTAAGAGCTCTGCTGACTGGTGTAAGAAGCGGACCGCACATAACGAAAATGCATTTGATGACGGGTAGACCTTTGGAATCATTTTTTCTGTTTCACGTTTTGGAAAAAAAAGGTATGCTGCATTCATTGACCTAGAGAAGACTTTTGATAGAGTGGAATGCAAGAGCCTTTTCGTAGATTTGAATAAAACTGGAATAAATTGAAGAAATAAACGTCTGATTCTCAATACAAAAATCTACACAGTACAGCAGTTTTGTACGGAAATTTCAGTATTATTATTTACCAGCAGCACCAACGGAATCAAAATTAATGGTAAACAAATTTATTGAATTCGACTTACTGGTGAAATAAATGTCGTGGAAGATTCTGAATATGAGAAGCCAAAAATTTAGTTTGACACCTTGGACAACCACAAACAAAAAATAAGCAAAGAAGACTAAAATAATGGTGATAGCCAAGTGGAACAGATAAACAACAGCAGACATTAAGACACGAAATAAAATATTAATGTATGTACATCAGTTCTGCTACTTGGGAAGTACCCTAACAGATGACAACAAAATGATAATGGATATTAAAAGAAGAATTTTAATGACTAAACAAACCTTCACCACAACATGTGGAAACAAGGAAGAAATTTTTCAAATATTTCTTTGGGATATTTTATGCTATAATTGTTAAGCATCTGGGGAAGCAAAAAAAAAAAATAAACAAAAAATTAGACAATAGAGATGTGGATATGGAGAAGAGCGACGAAAACATCCTGGACTCGAAGAATGATGGACGAATGCCGAAAGAAATTAAACAGTAAAGGATATTGGCTGATACGATGCAGAGAGAAAAAAATACTAAATTAATAGGACACCTAAGTTGGCATAACAGCTTCACAAAAAACACGTTAGAAGAAAAATAGCAAGGAAAAAAATCACGAGGATGGACCGGAACACCCATATTACAAAGTGTTATCAATAGGATGAACTGCAGCGACTATAACCAAATGGTACAAATTGTGCAGGACAGCGGATAGCTACATCAGCAAGGCGTTGAATGATGTTAATCTCTGCATCAGTGACGGACTATCACAGACTATGTCTTTAGACGTATATCAGGAATTCACTTAAAGAAAAAAATTATCGCATAATTAAATGCTGAACAAGGAGAAGCCAAAATCAAAACAATAAAAATATAGAAATAACAAACGTAATAGAAATAACACGATAGTACACAGAGATCACAAGAATCCATTCGCCAACAAAGCTAAGCCCCGCCCTTAGCGGGAACTAATTTGGTTCGGTGACGAGGTTACTGATGATAATTCCATTAAGCGCTACTCGTTGATGGAAAGTATAAAGGGCTGCTGGTTAATGGAGCTATCATCGATAACAACATATATGCTGTTGACACTGCCTTACTTGCAACCAGAAGATCTGCAAAAACTACTAAACATTGTTACTGAAGAGAGAATGGGGTTACGTTCACACGTCAAGCAGAGAAAATGGATGGTTGTCAGCAGAAACCAAGACAAAATACAGGGCACTACTGCACTCGGTAATGATAAGAGCGAAAGGGTGTTAAATCAACGACAAACGGGTCTTGTCTCGGAAAATTCGTTGCACAATTGAAAAAACACGGTAGTCTTTTTCAATTCTGACTAGCCGTGACGTAAGTATTACACTTCCCAATCAACTACTTCGATGCTACAAGTTTACTATCTTACTCCTTGGATTGAGTCATGGAGAATTACCGCAGTATTACACTGTTGTTGTTGTTGTTGTTGTTGTTGTTGTCTTCAGTCCTGAGACTGGTTTGATGCAGCTCTCCATGCTACTCTATCCTGTGCAAGCTTCTTCATCTCCCAGTACCTACTGCAACATACATCCATCTGAATCTGCTTAGTGTATTCATCTCTTGGTCTCCCTCTGCGATTTTTACCCTCCACGCTGCCCTCCAATGCTAAACTTGTGATCCCTTGATGCCTCAGAACATGTCCTACCAACCGATCCCTTCTTCTGGTCACGTTGTGCCACAAACTTCTCTTCTCCCCAATTCTATTCAATACCTTCTCATTAGTTATGTGATCTACCCATCTAATCTTCAGCATTCTTCTGTAGCACCACATTTCAAAAGCTTCTATTCTCTTCTTGTCCAAACTATTTACCGTCCATGTTTCACATCCATACATGGCTACACTCCATACAAATACTTTGAGAAACGACTTCCTGACACTTAAATCTATACTCGATGTTAACAAATTTCTCTTCTTCAGAAACGCTTTCCTTGCCATTGCCAGTCTACATTTTATATCCTCTCTACTTCGTCCATCATCAGTTATTTTGCTCCCCAAATAGCAAAACTCCTTTACTACTTTAAGTGTCTCATTTCCTAATCTAATACCCTCAGCATCATCCGACTTAACTCGACTACATTCCATTACCCTCGTTTTGCTTTTGTTGATGTTCACCTTATATCCTCCCTTCAAGACACCATCCATTCCGATCAACTGCTCTTCCAAGTCCTTTGCTGTCTCTGACAGAATTACAATGTCATCGGCGAACCTCAAAGTTTTTATTTCTTCTCCATGGATTTTAATACCTACTCCTGCCATTAAAATTGCTACACCACGAAGATGACGTGCTACAGACGCGAAATTTAACCGACAGGAAGAAGATGCTGCGATATGCAAATGATTAGCTTTTCAGAGGATTCACACAAGGTTGGCGCCGGTGGCGACACCCACAACGTGCTGACATGAGGAAAGTTTCCAACTGATTTCTCATACACAAACAGCAATTGAGTGGCGTTGCCTGGAAAAACGTTGTTGTGATGCCTCGTGTAAGGAGGGGAAATGCGTACCATCACGTTTCCGACTTTGATAAAGGTCGGATTGTAGCCTATCGCGATTGCGGTTTATCGTGTCGCGACATTGCTGCTCGCGTTGGTCGAGATCCAATGACTTTTAGCAGAATATGGAATCGGTGGGTTCAGGAGAGTAATACGGAACGCCGTGCTGTATCCCAACGGCTCCGTATCACTAGCAGTCGAGATGATAGGCATCTTATCCGCATGGCTGTAAAGGATCGTGCGGCCACGTCTCGATCCCTGAGTCAACAGATGGGGACGTTTGCAAAACAACAACCATCTGCACGAACAGCTCGACGACGTTTGCAGCAGCATGGACTATCAGCTCGGAGACCATGACTGCGGTTACCCTTGACGCTTCATCACAGACAGGAGCGCCTGCGATGGTGTACTCTACGACGAACATGGGTGCACGAATGGCAAAACGTCATTTTTTCGAATGAATCCAGATTCTGTTTACAGCATCATGATGGTCGCATCCGTGTTTGGCGACATTGCGGTAAACGCACATTCGAAGCGTGTATTCGTCATCGCCATACTGGAGTATCACCCGGCGTGATGGTATGGGGTGCCATTGGTTACAAGTCTCAGTCACCTCTTGTTCGCATTGACGGCTCTTTGAATAGTGGACGTTACATTTCAGACCCGTGGCTCTACCCTTCATTCGATCCCTGCGAAACCCTACATTTCAGCAGGATAATGCACGACCGCATGTTGCAGGTACTGTACGGGCCTTTCTGGATACAGAAAATATTCGACTGCTGACCTGACCAGCACATTCTCCAGATTGCTCACCAATTGAAAACGTCTGGTCAATGGTGGCCGAGCAACTGGCTCGTCACAATACGCCAGTCACTACTCTTGATGAACTGTGGTATCGTGTTGAAGATGCATGGGCAGCTGTACCTGTACACGCCATCCGAGCTCTGTTTGACTCAATGCCCAGGCGTATCGAGGCCGTTATTACGGCCAGCGGTGGTTGTTCTGGGTACTGATTTCTCAGGATCTAAGAGCCAAAATTGCGTGAAAATGTAATCACATGTCAGTTCTAGTATAATATATTTGTCCAATGAATACCCGTTTATCATCTTCATTCTTCTTAGTGTAGCAATTTTAACGGCCAGTAGTGTAGATAAGAAATTGGAGGCGTTTGAAATGTAGATGCATCGAAGTATATCAAGGATGCCACGACCAGATAAAGTCACGACCGTGGCAGTACCGCGATGTATGAACAAATATCTAGAAATTCTGAGTACGACCAAGAACACACTGATGCAGTGAGGTGACAAGCGTCATGGGACACCTCTCAATATCGTCTCGGACCTCCTTTTGGCCGACATAATGCAGCAAATCTACTTGCCATGCTCAACATGTCGTTGGAAGTCCTCCTCCAGAAATACTGAGCCATGCTGGCAACATTGTAAATGTAAATACAGTTGTACTCGCTTTCTGCACAAGCAGTTTCTCGCACCTACACTCAATCAATGGGACTTTTGGTTCAATAATCGCGCCACCAGTGCCTGCACTGGACGACTGAATTATCAACGCGAATAGAATTGCGAACTGGGTCTCTTACGTTTTATTTCTATTTTTAATCAGTTTACTGAATGCGAACTGGAAGCGGTTCCTCTCCAGAACACGAACTGATTATTCCAGTTAGTGACCTGAAACTGTAATATCCCCATTCTTGGGAAGATGTCACAGTTTTTTTGGTATTTGTCTCCAATATATCTTCTCTTCGAAAAACGATATTTGTATGACCTTGTGAGTTAATACAAAAACGTCTTATCGTAAACGTTAGCTATTAATTTGCGCGTAGTCGAACATGTTAGTTTAGAAATATCCATTGACGGTCCAGGAAATCATAGAATTTCTCGTTAAATAAGTATCATCCCGGAAATCATACCTGCAGATACAAAGTAAATTGTCGTAGAACTTCGTGTTAAATCAGTATCATGCAATGACAGTCCAGGAAATCATAGCTACCGATAAAAACTAATCTGGCGTAGAATTTCTCGTTAAATTAGTATCCTACAATGACGGACCAGGAAATAATATCTACAGAGGAAACCTAAGCTAATACGATGGCCGATTTACTGAGAAGCTAACAGCGTTGTATGAAATAAGATATGCTTGTATGCGTATATGTCAAGACTTCGACAGAGACTTTTCAGTACAGCGAGTTCCAAGCAATCTCTAATGAAAATTCAAATCGTCTTTGGTCTCTTAATCACAGTTGACAAATACATAATCTGATTTGCGCGTTGAATATGTTTGTGAGGTGTCACGTTCTTATCTTGTCAAGTACACGCAAGCGCCAGCTATCAACAAGGTGTGTGTGTGTGTGTGTGTGTGTGTGTGTGTGTGAGAGAGAGAGAGACACACTACGAACCAGGGATAAGATACGGTGCGCCTTCTGTAAAATTGGAACGCCAGACTAACTGCCAATCCAACTGGAATATGCCCGAAGTCTAGGTTCCACAATGGCATTAAAACTTACTGATGTAGAACTTCGTACTCGTAAAATGCCTTTTATTCATTCAGTAAGTGCTCCTCATTTAAGTGTACTGTAGTTCAGAATTTTCACTCTGCAGTGCTGTGTGCGCAGAATCGAGACTTCCAGGGAGACTACACCTTGTGCTGGCCACGTCTCGAATCCGGGACCACCTCACATACCTTCGATATGGAATGCCAATGTCTACGGATGCGACATAGACTATGTGATCAAAATTATCTGGACACGCCCAAAAACATACGTTTTTCATATTAGGAGCACTGTGCTGCAACCTACTGTCAGGTACGCCATATCAGCGATCTCAGTAATGAATAGACATAGTGAGAGAGCAGAATGGGTCGCTCCGCGGAACTCAAGGACTTCGAACTAGGTCAGATGATTGGGTGTCACTTGTGTCATACGTCTCTACGCGAGATTTCCACACTCCTAAACATCCCTATGTACACTGCTTCCGATGTGCTTGGTGTAAGCAGCGTAAATATTGGAGGATTGAACAGTGGAAAAACGTTGTGTGGAGTGACGAATCATGGTAAACAATGTGACGATCCGATGGCAGGGCGTGGGTATGGCGAATGCCCGGTGAACGTCATCTGTCAGCGTGTGTAGTGCCAACAGTAAAATTCGGAGGCGGTGGTGTTATGGTGTGGTGGTGTTTTTCACGGAGAGGGCTTGCACACGTTGTTTTGCGTGGCACTATCTCAGCACAGGCCTAAACTGATGTTTGGAGCACCTTCTTGGTTCCCACTGTTGAAGAGCAATTCGGGGATGGCGATTTCATCTTTGAACACGATGTGGCACCTGTTCATAATGCACGGCCTGTGGCGGAGTGGTTACACGACAATAACATCCCTGTAATGGACTGGCTTGCACAGAGTCATGACTTGAATCCTATAGAACACCTTTGGGATGTTTTGTAACACCGACTTCGTGCCAGACCTCACCGACCGACATCGATAGCTCTCCTCAGGGCAGCACTCCGTAAAGAATGGGCTGCCATTCCCCAAGAAATCTTCCAGCACCTATTGAACGTATGCCTGCGAGAGTGGAAGCTGTCATCAAGGCTGAGGGTGGGCCAACACTATACTGAATTCCAGCATTACCGATGGAGGGCGCCACGAACTTTTAAGTCATTTTCAGCCAGGTGTCCGGATACTTCTCACAGTGTAGAATATGTAATAGTGAGACATATTAAATCGAAAGATATTTTTTCCCTTGTGTTTCCTTTCTTGCAGGAGTGTTAGCCCCGCAAGATGTGCAGGAGTATTTCTGTGAAGTTTGGGAGGTAGCAATTGAGGTACTGACGGAACTAAAGTTGTGATGGCGAGTCGTGTGTCGTGCCCAAATAGCGCAGGCGGCGGAATACTTCAATAGGGGAAAGCAAAGGTTCTGAGTTCGAGTCCGGTGCGGTTTTAATCTACGAAGCTCTTAACGAATTTTTGCTGAATTCCTTCACGTCTTTGTAACGATTGTCTCTTTAACAAAGCCAGGCACATTGACAGAAAAAATGTTCACAAATGCAGAAGCTACCAAGAACGCGTATCAAGAATTTCTTCGATGCGAAACGCCAGTGCCCACGAATGTGTCATACATCATCTAACACCCTGTCATATATAATGTCAAACGATTTTTTTCTGTCTCCAAGTCTTCCTCTAATGCCACGTAAAGAGTCTATGGTTACTTCAACACTTTTCCACGAATATTCTTTTGTCTTTTTGCCACTCCTGCTTTTCGAAGCTCTTACTTTCTGCGAACTTATATTTTCCGTTATTTCTTCTTCTTTTATACACAAGATCAAAATTACGGTTCGCCACAGCCACAGGACCTTCAATAAGCAGTTATCACTGTCGAATAGCTTTATATAGGGCATGCCCAGTTAAATCTGCATTTTATCTATCAGCGAGAGATCAGAGTTTTGGTATTGGTGTATGACTAGAGGAAAGGTTATGTGCTGTGCACGATTTTGACATTTGTTATTCTTTTCTTGTAACAGGTTTACCGAGACACCAAATGGATCACATTTCACCATACTTTTTTCTTATGCACTCCCATACAGAACGTAGTTCATACCCGGATTATCTAAATGTAATCCAGAAAAAAAGTAAGCCGTTGCAGAGCCGTAGGTACACCTGAGAGCATCCTAATGGAATGTCTATTTCATGAGTCTATGAGGCAGAAGTGAGACAGCAGCTTTTCAGGGCACTATTTAAGGCGCAGCGCCTAATGAGCTAAAATTTGTCTTCGTCAACGAAATAGTTTTATTCTAACAGACAGCCAAAAGACAGCATGCGCATCAACTACTGCGCGTCCAGAGCAAAATGACGTGACGTGCTGTCCATGAGGGGAACAGCTCGACACTAGGACATCACTGGCGGGAAGAAGGTTTAATGCAACCCAACCTGTCTTCGTTTCCAAAGGCGATTTCTCTTCGCGTGCGCAGTCTATTCTGAAAAGGGACTGGAACTTCAGTACTCCACGCTATCATACAGGTGGCGAAATTGGAAATGCTCCAGCACACCGACTAACTTTCGGATTCATGAGATTCCTAAATCTAGTGTGAAAAGGAAACTGAGTGTTGAATTCCGTAGCTACTGAAATTACATTACACTTCGTGGCTTATCCACTTATTTTTGCTATAATGACAAAATTTCTTTCTTTCTCCTTCCTATTCTCCTTACCATCCCCCCCCCCCCCCTTTCTCTCTCTCTCTCTTACTTTTTATTGTTATTAGTGTTCTCTCATTGTTATTAGTAGTTGTTTTCCGTAATATTAAGTGAAGGGCTTTTTCAGTGGGTAAGGTAAAAACGTAGCTTAAACGCTGTCATCAACAGCATAAAAGCTGTTTTGAACACTACGGTGCTTTGCTAGGCAAGATATTCTTGGAGGTGGTGTGCCGTGGCCTTCCTCCGAACTATGAACTGGATTACCCAGCCAATTACAGAGAGACCTTAACCACAACATTTTTCATTTCTGCAAACGATGGAAGATTTGTACTCCAGCACTTTACCACTCAACCTGTTTCTTCGCCATTTTTCGTTAGAGGTTCTGGGTGGATGTCACATAACATCTTTCAAATTCCATCGATGAAAAATTGTTTTTTCATTTCAGAGGGCAGCCAGTGACCTAGGCCAATACGCTGAGCTACCAAGCCAGCTTACTAGGGAGTCACTTTTAACGAGCAGTTCCCTCCCGAATGCGAGTCCAGTGTCCTAACCGCTGCGCCACCTCACTCGGTGAGTAGTTCCGAGAAGACACAATTGCACAGGAGCACACATTAGGCAGGCTGCTAACGAATTATTAGTATACGTTAGATATTCTAAGAAATAATAACACAAAAGTGTGTGGTTTTTGTACAACTTGTTTGAGAACGTAATGTATAAGTAAAACAGTTTATTTAGTGAGCTAGGTGATTCACAAAGATATATACAGGTTGTTAGGGGTGTAAGTGCAGACATTGTGATCATTGGTACCTTGATAGGTACCCACGATAGTGTCTTAGTTGTTTTTTCTCTGCATTTGTCTTTCCGCAAACACATCACATAATTTACTACCTGATGTTTTCTGCACGGTAGTAACTTCACCACTATGTGGACTCCAACTGCTAGCATAAACGACCCGTTCTGCATCCACGCGTCCACATTTCAACATCTGACCTGCCGCCCAGGGGAAAGTAAGCATTACTAGCTTGCTCTCGCCACATGTACTTGGAAGCACTAACCAATCTAAAAACATACTACTCCTAATAATTACAATTATTAGTCAAACGAAGTAAATACTGATGTAGTGCTGTTCAGTACGCTGCATTCAGTCACCAAAGAATATCATCATCACCACCACCACCACCACCACCACCACCACCATCATCATCACCATCACCATCACCATCACCATCAACAACAACATGATCAACATCATCATCCTCACCTTCAAGGATTACGCCTATTGGCCTGTTCCGCCCCAGAATTCTAATCAAGTTTGGACTAATAATAAAAAATCCTATTGAAAGAACAAATATTAAAACAACGATACTACAACGATTCATATTCTTTTCAGGGGATATACACTACTGGCCATTAAAATTGCTACACCACGAAGAGAACGTGCTACAGACTCGAATTTTAACCGACAGGAAGAAGATGCTGTGATATGCAAATGATTAGTTTTTCAGAGCATTCACAAGGTTGGCGCCAGTGGCGACACCTACAACATGCTGACATGAAAATTTCCAACCGATTTCTCATACACAAACAGCAGTTGACCGGCGTTGCCTGGTGAAACGTTGTTGTGATGCTTCGTGTAAGGAGGAGAAATGTGTACCATCACGTTTCCGACTTTGATAAAGGTCGGTTTGTAGCCTATCGCGATTGCGGTTTATCGTGTCGCGACATTGCTGCTCGCGTTGGTCGAGATCCAATGACTGTTAGCAGAATATGGAATCGGTGGGTTCAGGAGGGTAATACGGAACGCCGTGCTGGATCCCAACGGCTTCGTATCACTAGCAGTCGAGATGACAAGCATCCTATCCGCATGGCTGTAACTGATCGTGCTGCCACGTCTCGATTCCTGAGTCAACAGATGGGGACGTTTGCAAGACAACAAGCACCTGCACGAACGGTTCGACGACGTTTGCAGCAGTATGGACTATCAGCTCGGAGACCGTGGCTGCGGTTACCCCTTGACGCTGCATCACAGACAGGAGCGCCTGCGATGGTGTACTCAACGATGAACCTGGGTGCACGAATGGCAAAACGTCATTTTTTCGGATGAATCCAGGTTCTGTTTACAGCATCATGATGGTCGCATCCGTGTTTGGCGTCATCGCGGTGAACGCACATTGGAAGCGTGTATTCGTCATCGCCACACTGGCGTATCACCCGGTGTGATGGTATGGGGCGCCATTGGTTACACGTCTCGGTCACCTCTTGTTCGCAATGACGGCTCTTTGAACAGTGGACGTTACATTTCAGATGTGTTACGACCCGTGGCTCTACCCTCCATTCGATCCCTGCGAAACCCTACATTTGAGCAGGATAATGCACGACCGCGTGTTGTAGGTCCTGTACGGGCCTTTCTGGATACAGAAAATGTTCGACTGCTGCCCTGGCCAGCTCATTCTCCAGACCTCTCACCAATTGAAAACGTCTGGTCAACGGTGGCCGAGCAACTGGCTCGTCACAATACGCTAGTCACTACTCTTGATGAACTGTGGTATCGTGTTGAAGTTGCATCGGCAGCTGTACCTGTACACGCGATCCAAGCTCTGTTTGACTCAATGCCCAGGCGTATCAAGGACGTTATTACGGCCAGAGGTGGTTGTTCTGCTTACTGATTTCTCGGGATCTATGCACCCAAATTGCGTGAAAATGTAATCACATGTCAGTTCTAGTATAATATATTTGTCCAATGAATACCCGTTTATCATCTGCATTTCTTCTTGGTGTAGCAATTTTAATGGCTAGTAGTGTACAATAATATCATTTCGCACGTAAATTCAATAGTATGTGTGGATAGCGTCTGGGAAACGTGGTTTGAACAGAGTTAGTAGTACAGAACTAATAAATTAAAACGTCATGCCTGGTGCTTTTAGTATTACTGCATGGAGTCTGAAAATAGGGAGATAGGCGACAAAACTTCCTTCCATCTATCATTTTGTGGGAGTGTTAGGGAGAAAAAGTTTCCTACCGATTTAAAGCTATGTGTAAGGTTTGTTGAAGTCCCTGCAAGCTCCCATCCTCAAACACTGAAAGAATATAATGTGGGGTGCTTTGCGCCATTAGTTAACTTGGCTCAAGACATATAAACAGTTTCCTACTTCAGCAGAACAGTGTTAAACCTAATAAGATAAATCTCTTAATGAGTAAATTACGACAGCATTTCAAATTTTTAAATTCTGTCAGTAATTACAGAAAATACTGAATATTAGTATTTTATAGCCCCTTGGAAGCCGCCTGCGACTGGCACTGAGAACGATGAACCAGGTTAGCCATTTAATAACATACAGAAGGGTCAAAAGTCAGTACCCATCGTAACCCATTGAAAACGTTAAGGTAACCTCGTTTGTTTGTGATAATTACAGATGCAAACATAAAAGTAGACTGCTATTTTTTTCAGATAATTATTGATGCAAAAACCAGAGTGTATTGCTATTACATTAAACATCTCTGAGAAAAGTGTATCTGCAGCGGATTGCCACTGGTCAGGTAGACCATCAGTAAATGATGAAACTAACCTTAAAGTTTATCCAGAGCCCTAAAAAGTCTACTCCCAGGCTCTCTCCAACAGGATATTTGTAGAACTTATGTGCGGCGAATTTGACATAAGGCGAAAATCAGATATTACATAAACCATCTCGTACAAGGGCTATTCGAAGTCGATCCTGAGCACAGGCTTCAATTTTGCGAGATATTGTTCAATCACTTAAGAACAGGTGACAATGAGTTCTTTCCTAAGATAATTTGTATGGGTGAGGCACTTCCAAATTATCATGCAAAGTCAACAGAGACACTGTACCTACTTGTATAAAGAGGACCATGTAATTGTTTTCGAGAGGCAGTTAAATCAACCTGATGTTACCGTTTGGGACGTTATCTCTTATTTTGTAGTAATACTGGTCCTTGGTTGTTTGATAGAACAGTAAATGGATAGAACTACTAGGAAATACTGAGAAACTTTATCATTCCGGAAATACAAATAACCCACGATGACTTCAACTCATTTTACTTTCAACTTGTTGGAGCCCCATCGCATTACGTAAGACCTGTGCGAAACAACGAGTACACTGATGAGGTATTTTGCGGAAAAATTACTGGACGCCGAGAGGCAACAGAAATGTCACCCAGATCTACTGACCTTACACCAATGGATTTCTTCTTTTGGTGTTATGTTAAAGTGTATGCTACAAAACCGCAGACAATTAAGGACCTGAAAGAAACTATTTACAATGGTTTTGAAGACAGTGATTCTAATGAAGGACTGTGTAAAGAAGTATGCTTAAGCGTTCGAGGTCGTCTGACGAAATGTATCAACAAAGAAATCAGTTCGAGAAAGAATAATCCTGTAGCTCCAATGAAGTGGTTCGTCATTTCAGAATTCCAAATGGTTCAAATGGCTCTGAGTACTATGGGACTCAACATCTGAGGTCATCAGTCCCCTAGACGTAGAACTACTTAAACCTAACTAACCTAAGGACATCACACACATTCATGCCCGAGGCAGGATTCGAACCTCCGGCCGTAGCAGCAGCACAGTTCCAGACTGAAGCGCCTAGAACCGCTCTGCCACCGCGGCCGGCTCAGAATTCCAATTGTTCGTTTTGTGTCCTCAGAGTCTTTCGCGGCGGTATGTCTGCATAATATCTACTCAGTTTTTAAGCTGTGTCAGTTGGAATAAAACAGTCGAACTTTAGATGGCTATCTCCACCATCGTTGTCAGTAGTAAAAACAATTGACTGCCGGGACTGACACACTTTTGCGCTTATACAGACCGAGACTAATGCCTTCGAGTATCCCCATAATAAAAAAATCTAGGCGACTGACTCTGCCATGTACGCCTACGAAATCACGGTGCGCGGGCAAAATAAAACTGGGCGGCAAAATACTTCATGCACCTTAAAAGATGCAGCCCAAATTACATCTTCCGCCCCAGTCGATGCTTTAAGGTGGGTTGGCTACTTGAAGATCCAGGAAATATTTTACGGGGCAGTTTTATGCGGCCCACCCTATATCGAGAAGCAGTGCTGCTAGGGTAGACTATTTGGTGTTCTTTGCACACTCACACTCAAAATCTTAAGAACTCCTTTCCGCAGCTAAATTCGCCGTTACTGCAGTAACGTGATAGCTCGTGCGAAACGAAAGAGTTAAACGGCGGAAGTGACTAGTTCCGAGATTCGGATGTAAAAAGATAAACAGGGGACAGGAATGCTAAATAAAAGGAGAGCAGCACGGAAGGTGTTGCGCGGAGAGCAGAGGAGCGGATGAGCGGGTGAGTGTGTGGGTGGTAGTGCGGCTGGCGGTTTCTATTAGGCGGCAGCCCGCAATGAGGCGCTCTGTATTCTGGTGGGCCGCCGCCGCCGCCGCTGCTACGTGGGCCGGCCGCGGCGCCACCTGCGCCCACAGCCTGCAGGGGGCGCTGCCGGCGCTCGCTGCAAACAGCATCGCATCGCGGGAGAGCCGACACGGGCTCCCGAATGGTAACACCAGTACAAGGCGTCGCGCAAAACAACGCAGAGGAAGGGGAAGAGGAACATCGCCATGTTAGAGGTAGAAGAGCAGCAGAAAAAACAGCCCAGATGCGAGTAGGAGTGGCATTCTGAGGGTTCCGTACTACGACTGCTGACAATTCTAAAAATATCGGGAGTCCGATACATCGATATTTAAAAAAAGGTATCATTATCGGCTATAGACATAATGGGAAAAGAAGTGTTACACCGAGATAGCGACAGAGAAAATATCTACGTATCGGCCCATAAAAATATCGGCTTCGCGCTGTAAATATACTGCCGGTTTTAGAGCTGTATGTTGAAGTATTGATTTATTACTAGATATTCTGTACATCAACCAACTAACAGCCTCCTTATTCCAGTTAGAGCAAGAATTGAAAGGAAAACTATGCACGATCAAACGTGACGATGACCACTTAGCTAACAATGGCAGCGGCAAATAAGTGGCACAGTAAAATGTGTCCCATGAGTTTCTCATTCGGTTTCGTCACATATCGGATTTCTCCGCAAGCCGCGGTGGCTGAGCGGTTCTAGGCGCTTCAGTCCGGAACCGCGCGACTGCTACGGTCGCAGGTTCGAATCCTGTCTCGGACATGGATGTGTAGTTAGGTTTAAGTAGTTCTAAGTTCTAGGGGAGTGATGACCTCAGATGTTAAGTCCCATAGTGCTCAGGGCCATTTGGATTTCTCCGAAACAGTTTATGTTGACTTCCTTGTTTTTTCATTTATGCCAACAGCAGAGACCTAGCAGTTGTAGAGTCAAAATTGCCTGGTGAAGCTAAACGTTGCAGTTTCTGTTGGATATCGCCGAGCGCCCATTACTTCAGCATTACCCCCTCACACGTGTCCGACAACCGCAAAGACCAATCTTGTCATTTAGATTTTAGTTCATAATTTTCAGCAACTGCTTTTACTGTTTTTATAGCACACTGGTGTGCTATTTCTTCATATCTGAATCTTGTTATTCCATTCACCACCACCCGCTAGTGCAATATGACTTCTTTTGTGCCACATACAATTCCTTCACACAGTCAGAGAGAAAGACTGGTGTGACGAAAGCTCAAAAGTGGTAAGACTCCTTCACACAGTGAAAGTAAAATTATGTTCTACTGTAATTTCAAAAGAACAACTACCAATATGTTCAAATAACTTAGGGGTTTTCTGCCGGGTGACGTCGCCGACCACCGCCGATATTTCGACAGGAGCACACCCTGCCATTCTCAAGGCACAACTGCAAGGAGGAAGCAATGTGCAAGGGAATTTAATACCTCGGTGCACAGAGGAGAAACAAGGTAGATACCACACACAGAACAAGTAACCGCAGAGTCAACACACAACCAAAGATAACCAACATCAGAAATATCGATAGTGACTATTAATCAACAGGTGAGGTAGCACTAATTCTGTCCGTCCGTTTTTGATAAGAGACAGAGCAGGATTCCAAGCAGCATTTAAACAAAATCCACCACCTCTGTTTGTAAGGTTGCTTGATAGTTTGATTTCAACAGCTTCCTTAATAACACTATCCCAAAAGCTGGACGTGCAAGCCAGAATCTCAGTGTTGTTGTATTCCATAGGATGACCGGTGTCATGGCAATGTTCTGCAACAGCGGATTTGTTCGGCTGTTGTAAGCGTGTGTGACGCTTATGTTCAGTACACCGGTCTTCCACAGTCCTGATCGTCTGACCAATATATGGCATGCCACAACTGCAAGGAATACGATAGACCCCAGCCGTTGTCAGTTGCTGTTGTAATTATGACGTCACACACCATCGTCGCCCGACTGCAACAACGCCTGTGAGAAACTGGTACGTTCGTAACTAGGGTTGTTGACAGTGTTACCCCATGGACGCGCCGCAAACTCGACTTTGAAGAGGAATGTGTGTGGGAGCCAACGTCCCAGGACGAGGGCTGGTGTCTTTGATATCCATTATGCCAAACCGCGAGACCTTCTCGTGCCGATTGTAAGCGGCGGTGTGTCTGGAATGTTTTCGCGGACACTCATAAGGAAACGGCGTGATTTGAACGCTGGGCGTCGCGGTTCTGAAGAGAAGTTTGTGGCAACTTTCCCATCGTGTGACGCGTCCGCTGTGGCGCTGAGCAGAATTGTGGTGAAGGTTGATGCGCATGTGACATCATTAACCCATCTTACATGACACATGAACTTTTGAGCTGTGATCTTTTTCTCGCATGTGTCGGCACGCTGCTGTTCGAAGCGCCGCCGAGCACGCTTCTGCGCCATTAGAGAGAAAGCTCGTACGTACCTTGGAACCAAATTTCAAACTTTTGCGCCGTGATGGGAGACAATTACGGGATTTAGAAAAAGTGATGCTTTAATTCCGTTGTGCAGAACAGATCTTTGAAGTTCTTAGACCGTTCCCACTGTTTCTGTATGTCAGAGATGATTGCGAGACTGGGCTGTTCAGTATAGAATGTCAAATCAAACACTTTTCAGACGTCTAATTGCCAGACTGTTATGTTTATGGGCTCCCAGTTTCGGCGATTTACTACGCCATCTTCAGCCACCTGGCCGACGTGTAAGAGGATTGCAACCTTGGTTCTAGTCAAAATAGGGGCCAGCCTACGCTTCTTACAGCGATCAATTCAACCATCATCTGCCGATAGGTCGGTACTCCCCGTATCAAGCAGAAATCTACAAGTGCCAGTCTTTGAACGCTGGCCTCTATTTTGACCGGAACCAGGGTTGGAATCTTCCAACACGCCGGTCAGGAAACCTGAAGCTGACGTACTAAATCGCCGAAACTGGTAGCCCAATAAAATAACAGTTTGGAAATTAGACGGGTGAAAGGTGCCTGGCATTCTGTTCACACAGTTATTCTTTGTGAACATGCTACGAGGGTACTTCGGAAACTATAAGTTCCGTGTGGTAACAAAAAAGGAATCGAATACAGATAAAAGAAATCAGTTTATTTCGCAGAAATCTGTAGCACTTACACTACTTTTCAACAAAGCCCCCGTAATTTTCCTGGCATCTCTCATAGCGAGGTGGAAGTTTGTGTGTTCCTTCATCATCTTAGAATGTTGCCGCCTGTGTTGTCAACCATGTGGTACCACGTCCTTATTTTACCTCCTCATCGTTCTTGACGCTCTTACCACCAAGGAACGACTTCATTAGCCGAAAGAGATGGAAATCGCTAGAGAACGTAGGTGGAACTGAACGGAGGATGGCCAAAAAGTGTCAGCCAAAGCTCTGAAGGAGTTATTTTGTCACATTCGCAGTGTGTCGTCGGGCGCTGTCGTGAATGAAAGCCACACCTTTTGAGAGCATTCCTCTGCGCTTGTTCTGTATTGCGCAGCTATATTTCTTAAGCGTCTCGCAGTAAACGTACTTATTGATTGTTTCACCTCGCACTAAAAGGTCAGTCACTAAAATGCCTTGTCTGCCCCAGATAACTGCGCAATTGGCTTTTCGGGGTGTCAAGAATTGCTTCGGTTTAACCTTTCCTGGGCACAAAGTGTGCCTCCATTCCACCGACTGTCGTTTAGTTTCAGAGGTGTCATAAGCAAACCAAGTTTCATACCCCGTGACTATTGGGGATAAAAATTTCACTGTAACGTGACAAAAAATTAAGTCCGCTGCCCATCCGTTGTTGTTTGTGTTGCTCACTAAGAAGTTTTGGCACCCAAGTTTATGAAAACACAGTTTTTCAGTGACAATCTCGTAATTACTGTTCGTGAAACTTGTGGAAGTTGACAAGCATTAATCGTAAACCTACCGTTTTTGTTAATCATTTCTTCGACTGCACTAATCTGTTCTTCAGAATTCACAGATGGACGTCGACTGTGATCTACGTCATGCACTTGATCATGACCTTCCTTAAAGTGTCGGAGCCATTTCTCACGAACTAAGCACTCGCATTTCCTGTGCAATGTCAATTGGTCTAACGTTCTTAGCATTCACAAAAGCGAATCACAGATATCAATTCATACGTGGCGGGATTTTCAATCAACGATGCCATTATAAACAACGCAGCGGGATTTTAGATCAACGATGCCATTGTAAACAATAACTACGAATAACACAACAAAGAGTGAGCTCGAAATGACGTCATTTCGTTCTGCTTGAACCAGAGATACTATTGCGCATGAGCGGAACTGCGATCGTAGCAGTGCCACGGACAATAATCGAAACGGAAATCACTTCCCGACATGGTGGTAGAATAAGGGGAGATGGCGCTACAGACTTACGCTGTACGTTGTTTTGAAGCCAGTGGGCGGGGCCTGCCGCCATCTTGGATCCCCCAAAACAATAGCAGACGATTGTTTACAATTTCTTCTTGTTCGTTATTTCTGTCGTGTGCACGCGATATTTATTTTATGTAGTAAATGTTGCACTGTTTTAGTGAACAACACAGCATAAGGAACGCAACTTCAAACGTTTTTTTGGTCTTAAATGTGCATTCGATACAGTAATACGACACGAAAATATGACGCTTCTGGCCTCAGTACTGTAATTTATTTTTGTTTATACGCTTCGAATAACCGAAAAGAGAAGTATGTGCTATGAAAAGCGTTCTTTCGTAATCCATTTCTATTCACTTTCATTGTGTTTGCGTCAATAACTGATAAAGTCAGAACTCCAAAAGCAATGGTTGATAGTTTAGAGGCACCGATTTGTATTTGTTGCATTTTCAAGTCAAATGCAAATTTTAAATGTTCAAGTTTGCAAGAAACTTGCCTTATTTCCTTTGGTGTCCCATAGATGTATGCAGATATGATATAAACAAGCCAGCTGTCATGTCAACGAAGTGAAAGATTCGTTAAATTACGAAGGAAAAGTATGGAATTTAAGATTGTCAGGACCATTGTAGTTTACATATCCGCTTTGTTTTTACATTAAACCTACCAATTGACATTCAGTGAGGCAGATAACAGCAGTTTACAGGGTAACACGACAGCACAGTGATTAATGTAATGATATAGATAGCCTGGACTTAGATAGGGAACTTTGCTTTAACAAATATGTAACCCTTTAAGCACTTACAATTTAATCACTATAACAGGTCTTCCACACATTTTACTTAAGATTTCCTCGTGATGACTGGGTGTTGTGTGATGTCCTTAGGTTAGTTAGGTTTAAGTAGTTCTAAGTTCTAGGAGACTGATGACCATAGATGTTAAGTCCCATAGTGCTCAGAGCCATTTTTACTTAACATTTAATTAACTACATGAAGTTACATGACTTTTATATTAAATTATCGCATTTTAAAACATTAGTCCCTATTTCCACGATATTTCTTGACAGGACTTTTCAGTTACTTGGGAATAACCAAACAATGAAAACCAAGTGTATTGCTCCCTCCAGAGAGCTCTTCGCGTTGGATTGATACGAAATCTAAAGTCAAATCACAGAAATAAAACCATACTGTAAAACTTTACAGTGCATCAGGATTTCAAGTATATATAAGAAAATAGTGCTTAAATAAGTCCACTTACGAATGAAATGTGATTTGTTTAAACATTACACTACAATAAGAACGATTAGTACACCAATAAGCGACGCAAGCCGGCATTTTTTTTTATCAAAACACTTCACGACTACACGGAATCAAACTATGTCTTGGGGTAGCTAACATGGCGGATCTTCACTTGGGTCGGCTTCAAGTTTGTGACGTCATGACAACTCCTCTTATTTTTACCTCCATGCTTCCCGAACTACCCTTGCATCTTTGACATTTCCCGCCATACGTGCAGCAACTAACCGTCAAAACACCAAGAAGAGAGAAATTTGTACACCAGTACGAGTTGGTACATAAAATATGGATATGTTGCCATTTCTATGCACATGGTACTTTCTTTTACGTAACTATACTGCTGCTAATTTACTTTCACAGGGTTCCGATTTCGCAGCAGTAATACAGTGTGCTTCTCTGTACAGGTAATCACTAGACAAAGGCTAACGGAAAGCCGAGTCTGGCTGTGAAATTAAGGAAAAGTTTTAATAAATCTCACCCTGAGTGGGAAAATGTCCCAATCACCTCTGTTACACTTCCGCGTTAACAGCAATTTCCTTTACAGATGCGCTGCAGCCTCCGAGAATCCTTCCAACAATGTTTAGTCTTCCACACAGCTTCTGTAAGTTGATGTTACGAGGTGGAACCATCTCATATCTTTTCAACGCATTACATTAACTCTGCTGGCTACAAAATTTTCAATTGATTCCTTGCTGAACGTAGGAGCTGGAATCTCACCGTCACGCACTGTTTCTGGATAGATGTTAGGGAGCTTAGCATATCTAGTTGCAGCTGCCAGTTACTGAACTACAGATACCGTCCGCTATATTCAAGCAGCGAGGATCTCTTCCGCTAATGATCCTTTATCTTGCCTTAGTATTCATTTCCACTTTATCTCCTTACTCTGCTTCTCTACTGGTACCAAATTTCCAAAGATTAGTAATGCGTATTAAGTTCGGCTGTCATAATCCTACGACGGTCCCGTCATTTGTTACGAAATATGTCGAGTTTACATGATCAGTTCAGCGGGTATTTTCACACAGTATTAGTCACTATCGAAGATGAGTACTGATTTGACATCACTGTTAAGTATCCGTAAATTGCTGGTCAGGCGAATTTCGCTAGATTTACAATTTGTCTCTGGCTTTGAGGAGGTGCCATTTGCCTTTGAGATTAGGCGCCGAACATGCAGCATGGCCCACCTTGCGAGACGCAGCTATCGAGCTAACAAAAATTATCCATCCGTCTGTGCCGTTTCCACTAAGTGGTGCCCGGTTTCCCATCCCAAAGATCCTGACTACGCCCATCACCTGTGTCTGTTGTCTCACAACTTCCAGGATAAATCAGACAAACTGCAGTGCGCAAAACGTGGAGGCTGCAGTAAACGAAATCAAAAGGGAAGGACCAGGTGAACTACGAGTCAATACTGCAGCCGGGGGGATTCTTCTCACTAGTCGTATGTATTTCGCCACGAATTCCTCTCCTGTGCCAACTTCTTAATCTCACAGTAACTCTTGCACCCTACGCCCACGATTATTTTTTGGAGATCTCTCCCCCTAAAGTTTTTCCTCTCTGCGGGTTGCACCGTCTCCTGCAAAGCTTTGTAAAAACCGCAATAGAATGTTACGATAATCACAAGTGAACTGTGTCAATAAGGAACAAAAATATGCGTGTTTATGTATGTAAATGTGCTATCAATGATGAAACAATATTTTGGAACGCTAAAACTCTACATCTTTACGTGTCTTGAACAGAAAAATATTAACAATAAATATATTTCTGTGCAACAGATACTAACAATAACAAAGACAATGAGTATACTATGTCATTGAATTTCTACATAATTGTGTGATAAAGCCTTGGATGAATAAAATGATCACTCTGGCGTTAGCTCTCGAGCATACTAGACGCTTTTGTAAGGCGTTGCTTTTGAACGCACGATTCTCTTAACTGTACGTAAGTTTTTTCGCAATAAATGTATAAAAAGTATTTGTCTTTTTCATCTCATTCTCCCTCCAGGTGAACGTAATTAAGTGGAAATAATTAATTATTGTTAGAATTCAAGTTTTATCATTGCCCATCCGCCATTCGTTTGTGTAATGGCACTTTGGCAGCCATTAATTATGGAAATGCAATTAATCAAATGATTTTCGGGATTCAACCACGAAATAACAGGTAAAAGTACTTTAAATATTTTGCCATCAGGAAAAGAAAATATTTTTTGTAGAAAAGTTTCCATTAAATATACACGATTAGCCAAAAGATAATAAATAATAATACGAGGCTCAGGCTTGCTTATGAGTAAATCGCTGACTGGTAAAAATCTTTGTCTTCACTGCCTTAAATATTATTCAAATCATAATTAACAGTACAAAAGGTCAGTGTTTAACAAAGAAACTATGTAACACCGAGAATAATAGTGCAGCTGGTAGGTGATTGTCTATCGGGCATTAACTAGTACAGTTTTAAACAAACCATGCGTATTTTTGAGCAAGCCGAGTGTGTTGACAACATAAGTAAATTGTTGCAATCCAAAGTAGTACCTTCAATCAGAATTATGTCTACATTGGAACACTGATGACTGTTAGGGTATATTTTAGGCGCTACTACGAATGTACGAAATACAGAGTGGTTCATTGATCGTGACCGGGCCAAATATCTCACGAAATAAGCGTCAGTGTCGTCCTAACCGCCGTCTGCTTCACGTCTGCTGTGCAGCGAGCTACCTTAATTTTATTAACTGTATTTTTCTTACTTGTCACTTCTTCTTCCGTGTGTTTTTGCTTTTAGGAAGCTTTAATTGTCGAGTGCTATTAATAGTGTTCCATAGATTTCGTGTTTGTTTTGAATACAGTCAGAGAGAGTCCCTTTAGTCAACCATAGTGCCAGTAGTGCTAGTGTTTGTTTTGAATACAGTCCAGAGACAGGTAGTGCTATTTTCATTGTTTTCTACAAGAAGTGGCTAGCAATCGCAGTTTAGTCAATAATCAGCCGCCTTTAGTGAATTAGCAGTCTAGTTAAAAGTTGATTAACTCTCTTCAGTAAATTGATTCCTTAGGATGGATAGGATGTGTGACTGCTGTGTACGGACGCAGGAGGAGCTGGCCACTGTTCACGAACAGCTGAGCGTGTTGATGGCCGCGGTCAGCCGTCTTCAGGCTGCTGCCTCGGAGTGCAGCGGCAGTGGGGAGTCTGGTGCGTCGCATGGTACACCCCAGGTGTTACATGCTTCACCCACTGTCCCTGCTGTCGAGACATCTTCGCGGGTACCGGGCGCGGTTGGGCCACCCTCTCCCCAAGGGGAGTGGCGGGTTCAGCGGCGTTCGCGGCGCACGACGCGGAGGGTAAATGTGGAGGCTGGCCGTGTGGCATCGCCCGCTCTGCCTGTGAGTGGACATGTGGCTGCTCCTTCAGCAAGGTCCGAGCATGCACATGGGGGGAGGGGTTTATTAGTTATTGGGAGCTCCAACGTTAGGCAGGTGATGGAACCCCTTAGGGAAAAAGCGGAAAGGTCGGGGAAGAAGGCCAGTGTTCACTCTGAGATGTGGAGGAGGCCCTACCGGCGACGATAGAGAGCAGTCGGGGAAGAAGGCCAGTGTTCACTCTGAGATGTGGAGGAGGCCCTACCGGCGGCGATAGAGAGCACTGCGTGCACCCGACTGCAAATTGTTGCTCATGTCTGCACCAATGACTCCTGCCGTCTGGGTTCAGAGGTCATCCTCAATTAGTACAGGCGGTTGGCGGAACTGGTGAAGGCGGAAAGCCTCGCTCGCGGGGTGGAATCAGAGCTAACTATTTGTAGTATCGTTCCCAGGACCGATCGCGGTCTGGTTTGGAGCCGAGTGGAAGGCTTAAACCAGAGGCTCAGACGATTCAGCGGAGATCTGGGGTGCAAACTTCTCGACCTCCGCTATCGGGTGGAGAAATGTAGGGTCCCCCTGAATAGGTCAGGCGTGCACTACACGCCGGAAGTGGCTACAAGGGTAGCGGAGTACGTGTGGAGTGCACATGGGTTTTTTTTAGGTTAGAGAATTCCCTCCCTAGGCCCGACAAGACGCCTCCTGAGACGCGGCAAGGTAGGAGTAGGCAAAATGTAACAGGGAATAACAATATTAATGTGCTAATAGTGAACTGCAGGAGCGTCCCAGAACTGCTCTCATTAATAAACGGTCACAACGCCCATATAGTACTAGGGACAGAAAGTTGGCTGAAACCAGACGTAAACAGTAATGAAATCCTAAACTGAGATTGGAATGTATACCGCAGAGACAGGCTGGACAGTGAAGGGGGAGGCGTGTTTATAGCGATAAGAAGTGCAATAGTATCGAAGGAAATTGACGGAGACGCGAAATGTGAAATGATTTGGGTGACGGTCACGGTTAAAGCAGGCTCAGACATGGTAACTGGATGTCTCTATAGGCCCCCTGGCTCAGCAGCTGTTGTGGTTGAGCACCTTAAGGATAATTTGGAAAATATTTCGAGTAGATTACCCCACCATGTTATAGTTCTGGGTGGAGATTTTAATTTGCCGGATATAGACTGGGAGACTCAAACGTTCATAACGGGTGGCAGGGACAAAGAATCCAGTGAAATTTTTTTAAGTGCTTTATCTGAAAACTACCTTGATCAGTTAAACAGAGAACCGACTCGTGGCGATAACAATTAGACGTTCTGGTGACAAACAGACCCGAACTATTTGAAACAGTTAACGCAGAACAGGGAATCAGCGATCATAAAGCGGTTACGGCATCGATGATTTCAGCCGTAAATAGAAATATTAAAAAAGGTAAGAAGATTTTTCTGTTTAGCAAAAGTGACAAAAAGCAGATTACAGAGTACCTGACGGCTCAACACAAAAGTTTTGTCTCAAGTACAGATAGTGTTGAGGATCAGTGGACAAAGTTCAAAACCATCGTACAATATGCGTTAGATGAGCATGTGCCAAGCAAGAACGTAAGAGATGGAAAAGAGCCACCGTGGTACAACAACCGAGTTAGAAAACTGCTGCGGAAGCAAAGGGAACTTCACAGCAAACATAAACATAGCCAAAGCCTTGCAGACAAACAAAAATTACGCGAAGCGAAATGTAGTGTGAGGAGGGCTATGAGAGAGGCGTTCAATGAATTCGAAAGTAAAGTTCTATGTACTGACTTGGCAGAAAATCCTAAGAAATTTTGGTCTTATGTCAAAGCGGTAGGTGGATCAAAACAAAATGTCCAGACACTCTGTGACCAAAATGATACTGAAACAGAGGATGACAGCCTTAAGGCCGAAATACTAAATGTCTTTTTCCAAAGTTGTTTCACAGAGGAAGACTGCACTGTAGCTCCTTCTCTAGATAGTCGCACAGATGACAAAATGGTAGATATCGAAATAGACGACAGGGGGATAGAGAAACAATTAAAATCGCTCAAAAGAGGAAAGGCCGCCGGACTTGATGGGATACCAGTTCGATTTTACACAGAGTACACGAAGGAACTTGCCCCCCTTCTTGCAGCGGTGTACCGTAGGTCTCTAGAAGAGCGTAGCGTTCCAAAGGATTGGAAAATGGCACAGGTCATCCCCGTTTTCAAGAAGGGACGTCGAATAGATGTGTAGAACTATAGACCTATATCTCTAACGTCGATCAGTTGTAGAATTTTGGAACACGTATTATGTTCGAGTATAATGACTTTTCTGGAGACTAGAAATCTACTCTGCAGGAATCAGCATGCGTTTCGAAAAAGACGGTCGTGTGAAACCCAGCTCGCGCTATTCGTCCACGAGACTCAGAGGGCCATAGACACGGGTTCACAGGTAGATGCCGTGTTTCTTGACTTCCGCAAGGCGTTCGATACAGTTCCCCACAGTCGTTTAATGAACAAAGTAAGAGCATATGGACTATCAGACCAATTGTGTGATTGGATTGAGGAGTTCCTAGATAACAGAACGCAGCAGGTCATTCTCAATGGAGAGAAGTCTTCCGAAGTAAGAGAGATTTCAGGTGTGCCGCAGGGGAGCGTCGTAGGACCCGTTGCTATTCACAATATATATAAATGACCTTGTGGATGGCATCGGAAGTTCACTGAGGCTTTTTTCGGATGATGCTGTAGTATATCGAGAGGTTGTAACAATGGAAAATTGTACTGAAATGCAGGAGGATCTGCAACGAATGGACGCATGGTGCAGGGAATGGCAACTGAATCCCTATGTAGACAGGTGTAATGTGTTGCGAATACATAGAAAGAATGATCCTCCATCACTTAGCTACAATATAGCAGGTCAGCAACTGGAAGCAGTTAATGCCATAAATTATCTGGGAGTACGCATTAGGAGTGATTTAAAATGGAATGATCATATAAAGTTGATCGTCGGTAAAGCAGATGCCAGACTGAGATTCGTTGGAAGAATCCTAAGGAAATGCAATCCGAAAACAAAGGAAGTAGGTTGCAGTACGCTTGTTCGCCCACTGCTTGAATACTGCTCAGCAGTGTGGGATCCGTACCAGATAGGGTTGATAGAAGAGAGAGAAGATCCAACGGAGAGCAGCGCGCTTCGTTACAGGATCATTTAGTAATCGCGAAAGCGTTACGGAGGTGATAGACAAACTCCAGTGGAAGACTCTGCAAGAGAGACGCTCAGTAGCTCGGCACGGGCTTTTGTTTAAGTTTCGAGAACATACCTTCACCGAAGAGTCAAGCAGTATATTGCTCCCTCCTACGTATATCTCGCGAAGAGACCATGAGGATAAAATCAGAGAGATTAGAACCCACACAGAAGCATACCGACAATCCTTCTTTCCACGAACAATACGAGACTGGAATAGAAGGGAGAACCGATAGAGGTACTCAAGGTACCCTCCGGCACACACCGTCAGGTGGCTTGCGGAGTATGTAGATACGAAAAAACTACAAAGAACGAAACTTGTCTAGGTTGAAGGAGGAAACCAGATGGCGCTATAGCTGGCCCGCTAGATGTCGCTGCCATAGTTGAAACGGATGTCAACTGCGTTTTTTTTTTTCAAATAGGAACCCCCATTTTTATTACATATTCGTGAAGTACGTAAGGAAATATGAATGTTTTAGTTGGACCACTTTTTTCGCTTTGTGATAGATGGCGCTGTAATAGTCACAAACATATGGCTCACAATTTTAGACGAACAGTTGGTAACAGGTAGGTTTTTTAAATTAAAATACAGAACGTAGGTACGTTTGAACATTTTATTTCGGTTGTTCCAATATCGTACATGTACCTTTGTGAACTTATCATTTCTGAGAACGCATGATGTTACAGTGTAATTACCTGTAAATACCACATTAATACAATAAATGCTCTAAATGATGTCCGTCAACCTCAATGCATTTGGCAATATGTGTAACGACATTCATCTCAACAGCGAGTAGTTCGCCTTCCGTATGTTCGCACATGCATTGACAATGCGCTGACGCATGTTGTCAGGCGTTGTCGGTGGATCACGATAGCAAATATCCTTCAACGTTCCCCACAGAAGGAAATCCAGCGACGTCAAATCAGGTGAACGTGCGGGCCACGGTATGATGCTTCGACGACCAAACCACCTGTCATGAAATATGCTATTCAATACCGCTTCAACCGCACGCGAGCTATGTGCCGGACATCTATCATGTTGGAAGCACATCGCCATTCTGTCATGCAGTGAAACATCTTGTTGTAACATCGGTAGAACATTACGTAGGAAATCGGCATACATTGCACCATTTAGATTGCCATCGATAAAATGGGGGCCAATTATCCTTCCTCACATAATGCCGCAACATACATTAACCCGCCAAGGTCGCTGATGTTACACTTGTCGCAACCATCGTGGATTTTCCGTTGCCCAATAGTGCATATTATGCCGGTTTACGTTACCGTTGTTGGTGAATGACGCTTCGTCGATAAATAGAAAGCGAGCAAAAAATCTGTCATCGCCCCGTAATTTCTCTTGTGCCCAGTGGCAGAACTGTACACGACGTTCAAAGTCGTCGCCTTGCAATTCCTGGTGCATAGAAATGTGGTACGGGTGGAATCGATGTTGATGTAGCATTCTCAACACCGACGTTTTTGAGTTTCCCGATTCTCGCGCAATTTGTCTGCTACTGATGTGCAGATTAGCAGCGACAGCAGCTAAGACACCTACTTGGGCATCATCATTTGTTGCAGTCCGTGGTCGACGTTTCACATGTGGCTGAACACTTCCTGTTTCCTTAAATAACGTAACTATCTGGCGCACGGTCCGGACACTTGGATGATGTCGTCCAGGATACCGAGCAGCATGCATAGCACACGCTCGTTGGGCATTTTGATCACAATAGCCATACATCAACACGATATCGACCTTTTTGCGCAATTGGTAAACGGTCCATTTTAACACGGGTAATGTATCACGAACCAAATACCGTTCGCACTGGCGGAATGTTACGTGGTACGCCGTACTTATACGTTTGTGACTATTACAGCGCCATCTATCACAAAGCGAAGAAAGTGATCCAACTAAAACATTGGTATTTCTTTACGCACTACACGAATATGTAATTAAACATGGAGGTTCCTATTTGGAAAAAAAAACCCGCAGTTGATATCCGTTTGACCTATGGCAGTGCCATCTAACGGACCAACCATAGCACCATCTGGTTTCCCCCTTCAAGCTAGACGAGTTTCGTTCTTTGCAGTTTTTTTGCTTGATGCTCATTTCGTGAGATATTTGGTCCAGTCACTATCAATGGATCACCCTGTATATGCGACGTCACGACTTATAAATATTTTCATCCACCATACCAAGCGAAACAAATCGATATCTTGCACAAAGGAGGGGGGGGGGGGGAGGAGACAGAGAGAGAGAGAGAGAGAGAGAGAGAGAGAGAGAGAGAGAGAGAGAGAGAGAGAGAGAGAGAGAGAGAGAGGGGGGGGGGGGTAGTATAAGGTTCCCCTAGTACCGTGGGGAGATTATTTCTTGATGCCTTAAAAAGTCCTACCATCCTTCTTCTTGTCAATGTGTGCCACATACCCCTCATCACTATGAATCTGCGCGGAAATTCCTCATTTCTTATAGAATCAGTTCATCTGAGTTTCAACACCCTCTACAACGCAACAACACAATCGTTTCGGTGATCTTCTTTTCTGGTTTTCGCATAGTTCCGTGATTCTCTACCATACAATGTTATGCTCCGAAAGTCAACCTCAGAAATTTCTTCCCCAAATTAAGACCTGTGTTTGATAGTAGTAGACTGCTTCTGGCCAGAAATGCACTCTATGCCAGCGTTAGTCTGCTTTTCATGACGTCCTTGCTTCGTCCATGATGGGTTACTTTGCTTCCAACGTAGCGCATTCCTTCACTTCGTCTACTTCTTCGTTCCCAACTTTGATATTAAGTTTGTCGTTATCTCATTTCTGCTAGTCCTCATTACTTTCATCTTTCTTCGGTGGCCGTGCGGTTCTAGGCGCTACAGTCTGGAGCCGAGCGACCGCTACGGTCGCAGGTTCGAATCCTGCCTCGGGCATGGACGTGTGTGATGTCCTTAGGTTAGTTAGGTTTAATTAGTTCTAAGTTCTAGGCGACTGATGACCTCAGATGCTAAGTCGAATAGTGCTCAGAGCCTATTTTTCTTCGGTTTATTCTCAGCCGCTAGCGTGTCCTCATTAAACTGACAATTCCATTCAACAGGTCCTGCAATTCTCCGTCGCTTTCGCTGCTAGTGGTAGTTAAATTCTTATTTCATATATCAGCGTTATCACCCTCTACATAGTAAGCTTCTGTACAGGCAGGACTCGATGCGGCAGATCTGCAAAGAAATGTCGTACGCAGTCGTACGGTGTAGTTCAGATTGGTATGGCAAATTACGCTGAGTGTTGCCCGACCTTCAGTATTGACGTGTAGGTCAAGGGCGTATCGACTGACGTGTGCCATAGCAACGTACATAGACATAGAAACAGATGGCCTCGCTGTCTCAGAATACATGCAACAAGAAGCACAAGCGAGTTCATGATGTGGATGACCATCCTGGCAGCAACATATCCATATTTTTGCCAAGCAACACTCTAGCGACGTAGCGGCCGCCACAAGCATCTGCTGTACGAATATCACCCAAAATGGGTGATACGTTGCTTCTTCTGGCCACGACAGCTGACACGAATGGCAGCCGATTCTCTGCCGAGGGAGACGTAACTAAAATTCGTCTACGAGAAAGGTTACTTTCCGACAGGAAAGCATCTCAGATGGGTGAAATGTACGCCACACTGACTGTGGCATCGAGTGGCGTCGTCATTGAGAAGCCTGCAGCGGACGTCATTGTTTCAGGTTCCACTTTCGCTATCGGCGTGGACTTTGACTATAACGTTACTGAGTGTCGCCTATACAGATAGAGAATGAGAGAATGTAAAAAGGCCAAAAGCACTTCATCATTATTACATATAAAATATAGTAACCTTAAGTATCATCATCATCATCAACTACTTCTTCTTCTTCTTCCTCCGAGGATTAGGTGTCTCAAGACTGTATCGTACATCCTTCCATCTCTTACGTAGTCTACCTACTTCTCTCTCTCTCTCTCTCTCTCTCTCTCTCTCTCTCTCTCTCTCTCCAATCAACCGACAATACACTACGTTTTTCAGCAGTCTATTTTCTGTCATTTGATCAACAAGATCCTTTCATTTCATTTCATTCTATTTCTCCTTTCTTGTCATTAACTGTAAATATTTTTAAATCTGATCGTTTCATTCCTTGTTTTATCCATTTCAATACAGCCCCTTACATATCTCATGACCATCTCTGCCGCATGTATACGTGATTTCCGTGATTTTTCTTTATTACTGTCCATCATTCAGAACCATACACAAGAGCAGGAACAGCCATAATTTTATAGAATTTTATTTGTGTTTTCTTTCTTGTTTTCCTTCCCAAAGTTCTTCCAGTTGTTCCGCAGATAGCTTAATATTTATTAACCATCTTCTCAACGTCTTTGTCACATTTAAAACTAATATTACATTCTAGATAACTGAATTGGGGTTCTTGTTCTAAAATTTTCTCATTTATTACTGTTTTCGATCTGAACGGATTTTGTAGTCTGAAAACCGTTATCTTTGTCTTACTTGCAGATGTAGTTGTAATACACCGCCTTTTGGCTCAATCCGGATACCGCTCTTTGTAAATTATCTTCTGTTTATAATTACCTGGACCTCAGCATATAACAGAGTATTTAATTTTACCACATCATAACTAGGTCGTCAATATACAGGGTGGTCCCGAATTCATGGTACAAACTTTAATGGTAGGTACAGGACATTGTAACAAGGATTTATTGTATAGGAATGTATAGTCGCAGGTGACGCGGTGAGGCGTAAACAGGGGAAAGAGAAATGGAGTGATCGGTTGGTGTCACTGCCGGTAGAGGGCAGTAGATGAACATGATGTATCGCAGTAGGGACAAGCGCCATTCACAATTGTGCTGCCGTAGACGATGGGTGACTTTACGTATGCAGAAAAAGCAGACATGCATTACATGTACGGCCGTGCAAATGGTAACGCCAGAGCTGCGTTACGAATGTATCGCGCGGAGTATCCTAATCGACGAATGCCGGATCATAGAATTTTTCAACGGTTACATCGTCAACTTTGTGAAACAGGTACGTTCGACGTCAACAGACATGACGCTGGTCGATTAAGAGCTGTACGCACTCCAAGACTGGAAGAACGCATCTTGAACATAGTGGCTGATAGACCCGAGTCAAGCACAAGAACTGTTGCGCGTGACGTACATGTGAGTCATCAGACTGTATGCAGAGTGTTAAATGAAAATCGCTTACACCCCTTCCATTTTCAAAAAAGTACAAGCATTGAATCCGGCAGATTATCCTCTTCGCGTGAACTTCTGCCAGTGGTTGTTGCAGCAATGTGCGTTGCAGCCGGATTTCGTAGGTCATGTGCTATTTACAGATGAAGCGACATTTTCACGCGAGGGTGTCTTTAATGCGCACAATTCCCATGTGTGGGCAACAGATAATCCACATGCAACGCGTCCACATGCGTATCAACAACGTTTCGGTATTAATGTGTGGGCTGGTATTGTGAACGACTTTTTGATTGGGCCATACTTACTACCCACGCGACTCTGTGGCGAAAGCTATCTTATTTTTCTGCAAGAAGTGTTACCAGAACTGCTGCAAGATGTTCCGCTCGCCATTCGTAACCGCATGTGGTTTCAGCACGATGGAGCGCCAGCACACTTCAGCACTGCTGTACGGAATTACCTGAATGCCACGTTTGGTGCTAGATGGATTGGGCGTGGTGGACCAGTCCCTTGGCCACCCCGATCTCCTGATTTCTCTTGCCTCGATTACTTTTTATGGGGACATCTTAAGAGTCTTGTTTATGAGACTCCAGTTGACTCAGATGAGGATCTCGTTGCTCGCATATCTGTAGCTGCTGCAGGTGTGCGTGAAATACCAGGCATCTTTGAACGTGTACGCCAATCGCTGCACCGACGCTGTCAAGCATGTATCGCTCATGGTGGACGCAATTTTGAACACTTACTGTAAACATGACACTTGTCAACAACGATTTCAATAAAATCTTTCGTTTTCCTTTCGGCCGTTATTTCCCCTGTTTACGCCTCACCGCGTCACCTGGGACTATACATTCCTATACAATATATCCTTGTTACAATGTCCTGCACCTACCATTAAAGTTTGTACCATGAATTCGGGACCACCCTGTATAAATTAAATAGAGTGGGTGGTAGATTCCACCATTGTCCAACACACTGATTTATTACAATTTCATCTGACATTTTCGAACCTGAACCTATAACTACTTTTGTAATAACGTATACACTCTTTGTGGTATTAATAAGTTGTTTAGGAAAACATTTTATTTCTAATATTTTTCGCAAAGCGGTTCTTTTTATCTTATCAAAGGCTTTCTCGTAATCAAGAAGTAATTGAGATTTTTACGACAGTGTGTTTCTACCAGTACGTATTTTTAAACGCCTTATACACCTCGATAGGTGCACCACTTGTGAAGCGACAAACATCTAATCTGTACTCCCTTTGCTCTCCAACTGCTCTGCAGTGTTGCAGGCTAACATTTGCGATAGCTGCACGAATGCGGCCACGCAGGTCTGGTATTTGACGAACTGGTGTCTGTACACTCGATTCTTGAAAAACTAGACAGAGAAATATCAGTGGCGTAATGTCTGGGATCCTGAAAGGCCAAGCAATCGATGGACTACCTCTCCTAATCCAATGACCTGGAACTCAAATGAAATCCCTTGCAATGTTCGCAAAATTGGATGGTGCGCCATCTTGTTGAAAGATCACGTTACGAGGAAGTTGTGGCACAGCATATACACACATCAAAAACAGTTTTGCATCACCCCGGTTCCCAGGACTCCTGAAGACAGACGTTGACTGTGGATACTGTATCACAGACCCAGTGCCACTGACTGTTCAAAGACTTCACTAAACCAGCCCAAAGATATAAACAATCATGTAGGACCGGGACCTATTAGACGGAGGGGGTCAGACAGCCGACCAGTCCCACTCACTCCACCAGGAAGGAGGTACACGGCTCGTGTTGTCTGTAGTTCAACCATGACCGTCTAGGTCAATACCGCAGTTCGATCGCGTCCGCATTGTTACTTTGCGCCAGGAAGGGCTCTCAACAAGAGAAGTGTCCAGATTTCTCGGACTGAACCAATGCGATGTTGTTCGGACATGGAGGAGATACAGAGAGACAGAAACTGTCGATGACATGCCTCGCTCAGGCCGCCCAAGGGCTACTACTGCAGTGGATGACAGCCACGTACGGATTGTGGCCCGGAGGAACCCTGACAGCAACGCCACCATCTTGAATAATGCTTTTCGTGGAACCACAGGACGTCGTGTTAAAACTCAAACTGTGAGCAATAGGCTGCATGATGCGCAACTTCCCTCCCGACGTCCATGGCGAAGTCCATATTTGCAACCACAACACGATGCAACGCGGTACAGGTGGGCACAACAACATGCCGAATGGACCGCTCAGCATTGGCATCACATTCTCTTCACCGATGAGTATAGCGTGTGTCTTCAAACCAGACAATCGTCGGAGACGTGTTTGGAGGCAACCCTGTCAGGTTGAACGTCTTAGACACACTGTCCAGCGAGTGCAGCAAGATGGTGGTTCCCTGCTGTTTTGGGGTGGCATTATGTGGGGCTGAACTACACCGCTGGTGGCCATGGAAGGCGACGTAGCGGCTGTACGATAAGTGAATACCATCCCGATAGTGTAACCATATCGGCAGCATATCGGCGAGGCATTCATGGACGACAATTCGCGCCCCCATCGTGCACATCTTGTGAATGACTTCCTTCAGGATAACGACATCGCCCGACTATAGTGGCCAGCATGTTTTCCAGACATAAACCCTATCGAACATGCCTGGGATGGATTGAAAAGGGCTGTTTATGGACGACGTGACCCACCAACCACTATGAGGGATCTGCACCGAATAGGCGTTGAGGAGCGGGACAATCTGCACCAACAGTGCCTTGATGAACTTGTAGATAGTGTGCCACGACGAATACAGGCATGCATCAATGCAAGAGGACCTGCTACTGTGTATTAGAGGTGCCGGTGCGTACAGCAATCTGGACCTGTATTGTGGTGCAACATGTAATGTGTGGTTTTCATGAGCAATAAAAAGGTTGATCTCTATTCCAATTTTCTGTACTGGTTCCGGAACTCTCGGAGCCGAGGTGATGCAAAACATTTTTTGATGTGTGTACCTCCAACACGTCTACGTACGTTATTGCATTAACGGTGGGCTCCGCGAAGTAGAATGGGCCTATAACCATGTCCTTCAACAATTCACACCACACATTCACTTTCGGAGAATCACGTTCTCACTCAAAGTGGCGGAGGTGGGGGTTGCGGGAGGAGAAGGATTCAGTTCCCTAAATGTGGCAATGTTGCGTGTGTGTCACGCCGGAAGTGTGTGAAATCATGAAATGCCTCGTTTTCATCTATTTTTCCCAAAATTGTCTACTCGAAACCTTCCGCCTGTCCTGCTTTACAAAAAATTTCAAACCTATTCGAAATTTTTTCTCGCTAACAGTCCCCGCAAAAATATGAAGGGAACAAAATTTACCTCTTGCTAAATTTTCGTTGTTTCTGCAGTAAAACTTCAGCATCAGGAACAGCGTTGTAATTCATTTCTTCTTTGCTCTAACTGTACTCGCAAACACATTTTGCAGACAGTATCGACATACACCACTGAAAGCACTTGCACAATTATATCACTGTACGACATACAGTCCAGGATATACGGAGTAATAAAGTTTGAGATGCACGAAACTGATGTTCTGTGCATGGGAGTTCTATTCTTTAAGGAATCAATGGGCAGAATGGGTTTCTGGTAGATACTGACCACTAGCATAAAGTAGAGAGTCGATTATCCAGACCTCAGTTATAAGGTCTCGTGATTATCCGGATTGTCAACCGCGAGCAAATATCTTTCTAGTCTAGTACTTTGTGCACGGACACGAAGCGCTGGCCCCTTCCACCCGCGCCCCATGCTATCTCTGCCCCGCACTACTGTGGTATTACGGTCCCCGTAAACGATCAAACATTTCCTCAAACTTAACTACGCTAGCCAAACACTTGACCGTGTACGATGCAGTTTGATGTGTTTGTCAAGCACAGATCGTGTATGAAGTGTCTGCGAGAAATTTTGACTGACAGGAAGCTGACAAGATGGCGGGCGTTGTCTGTGTCGACGTTTCGCAGTTAAAAAATTGTTTTATTAAGATTTACCTCACTGTATCTTGAGTTTCCACTACTATGAAAATTACGATGAAATGTAAAAACAAAAAAGCACTGACCATTACCAAAATGGTAGAGGTATCACATCTTTCCCAGCCATACATTACGCATTAAGATTTATGAACAAAATCAATACGCACACAGTGAATTACATGGGGAGTGGAATGTAGTAAAAGAAATAGAAGTTTTCCGGTTCTTCCACGTACGATTAGAGCTGTTTGTTCCCACGTTGCGGTATTTTAGTGACCTGTTGTTAGAGGACCAATTTGAACAGAACAAAGTTTTCGCATACTTGTGTCTTCTTTTTCAGTGTGAGGTTTAAGTAAGGCTAAACAAGTTATTAAACATTTCACTGCCCATCTGCAGAAATTTGATGTAATCATCAGGTTCTGAGTGAAACATTTCCATCAGCAGGTTTCCAGCAGTATGTTTCTCACTTTAAACCATTCCCTGGACCAGCGTCTCGTTTTCATCTTCTTTAACTCTGTGGTGCGCCGTGCCCACTGCAGTTGACAGCTGTCAGTGGTCGCTTCTCTGCAGTGGGCACTTCCAAGTGGTGCTGTGCCCAGAATGCGTTTGCAGCCTCATGACTGATCGAAAACGCTAAAGAAGCGGCGTTTAAATGCTGTCCACTGCCGTGGAAGTAGTGCGCCACAGAGCTCAACACAGTGCCAGGGGCAATGGTGGAAATGTTTGATATGCATTTGTAGCCATCCCCACTAGTACCAAACTACAACATGCACGAAAAGTGAGTGCTTCAAAAGTAAAGTCAAATTGACATGCTTTCTTACAAGGGAACCTCCCCATCGCACCCCCCTCAGATTTAGTTATAAGTTGGCACAGTGGATAGGCCTTGAAAAACGGAACACTGATCAATCGAGAAAACAGGAAGAAGTTTTGTGGAACTATGAAAAAAATAAGCAAAATATACAAACTGAGTAGTCCGTGTGCAAGATAGGCAACATCAAGGATAGTGTGAGCTCAGAAACGCCGTGGTATCGTGGTTAGCGTGAGCGGCTGCGGATCGAGAGGTCCTTGGTTCAAGTCTTCCCTCGAGTGGAAAGTTTAATTTTTTATTTTCAGACAATTATTATCTGTCCGTCCGTTATGTTTTCATGACTTTTTTGGGAGTGATTATCACATCCACAAGAAAACCTAAATTGGGCAAGGTAGAACAACCTTTTTACCCATTCTCCAAGTGTACAAGTTAGGTGGGTCAACAACATATTCCTGTCATGTGACGCACATGCCGTCACCAGAGTCGTATAGAATATATCAGACGTTTTTTTTCCTGTGGAGGAATCGGTTGACCTATGACCTTGCGATCAAATGTTTTCGGTTCCTATTGGAGAGGCGCGTCCTTTCGTCTACTAATCGCACGGTTTTGCGGTGCGGTCGCAAAACACAGACACTAAACTTACTACAGTGAACAGAGACGTCAATGAACGAACGGAGAGATCCTAACTTTTGCGAAAGTAAAGAAAGTAAACTTTCCGCTCGAGGGATGACTTGAACCAAGGACCTCTCGTTCCGCAGCTTCTCACGCTAGCCACGGGACCACGGTGCTCCTTAGCTCACGCTGTCCTTGATGTTGCCTAACTTGCACATGGACTACTCAGTTTGTATATTTTGCTTATTTTTTCATAGTTCCACAAAACTACTTCGTGTTTTCTCGATTGATCAGTGTTCCGTTTTTCAAGGCCTATCCACTGTGCCAACTTATAACTAAATCTGAGGAGGGTGCGATGTGGAGGTTCCCTTGTTAGTACGTGTACGGATTTGTTTGACACATCCGTGACTACATAATAACAAACTTGACAGGCACACGAAAACGAATAGCGTCTGCTTGAAAGTGAGGTTAAACTGACAAACCTTCTTTGAACGTGTACGGGCTTGCTTTAGACACCTGTCAACTGCTACTGCCTCTGCGACGTGTCGCGTATGTGCTTAAAAATGTCAAAGCGCGAAAGAATGGTGTTACCACATACAGATAAAATAACCGATACTGATTCATAAAAAAAAGGATAAACTGATCGCAAGTAGCCGATAACTATGGTGTGGGTATTTCTGTCATAAGCGATGTTAAGAATACCGATTCAGTTCTGCAGTACACCTGCAAACTTGGAACTGTAAACTGGAGCTAACATCGAAAAGTGATGAAGAAACCAAAAAATGAATTTCTAGAAAAAGCTTTGTATTTTTGGTTTTCACATAAACGATCAACAGAGCAACCGATATCTGGCCCTTTGCTCTATGAAAAGACGTTACAGTTAAATAAAAAAAAAAGAAAGTGGCGATAAATCCTTCGTGTAAAGTAACGGTCGTTTGTACAGATTTATATCCCGGCATGGAATCCTCGAATTGAAAATGACAAAGTGAAAAAGATGTTAGTTGATGCAGATGCTGAAAATTCTTTTAAAGGTGGTTTTAGAAAAGAATTGGACGAAAATAGCTATTACTTGGACTTTGTCTAGGATGCCGACGAACCCGGGTTAAATTTGAAATCATTAGCTTCAAAAGCTTTGAATTTTCGGCGAGTGTTCAGCTCCAGGACATAAAACTAATAAGGAACGAGTAACAATGTTAGCTTGCGCAAACGCTCATTTGTTTTTGTTGTTTAGAATAAACACCTAACACTAAGTATTGACTCCAGAAAGATAACCATGTGACAAACAATCTAAAAGATAACTATACGCCGACGACTTGTTATCTTTCTATTTTCAAAAAAAAAAAAAATCGCTGTTCTTTATACACTGAATTTTCCGGATTTTCGATTATCCGAAAGACTTACGACAACAATTAGCCCGGTTAATCGTGTCTCCATTGTATGTACCCAGAATCATTTGTCGTGGAATACCAAAACAATTTCGTCATTAACCGCGAAACTAACGTCAACCCTGTTCCAAGAGTTTAAGGTACCGTCTCTAAGAGTAAGTGATGTATTTCCCTTATGAAACAGCTGCTTCGAGATGATAAACTCTAACGTCGGCAGTGAGTCACAAGAATGTACTGACAGAGCGAATTTTCATTTATCTCAAAGCTCACTGTTAGGCGATTAACTGTAAAGCCGACTACAAGATTATAGCGTGTGCGATAACGTGGGCAACGACGTTTAGCTTGATATCCACAATACAGAATGTCAACCACAATGATATTTCAGTCTTGCAAAACTAATGGCGTATAATCAATCGACAATGTATGGCAGTTTTCGACCGTTTGTAGTGCTACTACCAATAACCACCCGCCGCTACACATCCCGTTATTTAAAGAATCGACCTCCTTAAAACGTCATCTTTCTTGAAAAATGTTTCGCACAAATGATATAGTTTTGCTTGTACATTCAGTGGTATATGTGGATTCTGGCTGAATAACGTATTGCGAGCAGGTAAGTGGTAAAAAAGTAATACATTAAAACGTCATGTCTCACGCTGAAGCTTCACTGCACGAACAGCGAAAATAGTAAGAGAGAAACTTTTCTCCTTTCATTATTCTGTGGGGAGTTCCAGCGAAAAACAGTTTCGAAAAGCTGTCGTATTATGTGTAAGGGTTACTGGATGTCGCAAAGTGCTCCCATTCTCAAATCCTGGATGCATATAATATGAATTGAATCTTGAGTGCTGAAGTTCATTAACAATTTTGAAAAGCTAAGACCGCTTTAGCTGTAAAGCCTTATATTTAGAGGCACGACCAGTTTCGCAGCATTTTAGCTGCATCATCAACTGCAATCTGTATAAACAGAGAGAGAGACACGAAGACTCATGTAAGACAAGAAAACGTATCGAAAATGACAAGTGTATACAGGAAGAACAAACTCACAAAATCATGCTCCGATCGAGATAAAGAGAATGAGATGATCCAGCGTTCATCGTCAACAATTCTTCGTTAAGTAGCGGACGTTAAACATAAAATAACATAGGATGCGCCCGTATTACCTATGAAGGACGAAAGATAACACGAAGAAATTCCTAATAAGAGACTATCAATCAGGTAGATAAAATACCAATGAATTCCACTCATCATGAGTAACAGTATCTGGTGACCTAGCAGGGTCCCCATAATATACCGAAACGGTGATCAAAGTAGAGACCTATATGATCATCTGGGATAACGTGAAATTTGAACATCTAACGGTCCCTCGTTTGCCTAAATTCGATCGAAAAACATACTGGTAATGACCCAGTTAATATTATATTGTAGTTAATCCCCACAAATCCAGTATAAAACTATTTTAAAGCGTATCACGAAACTGACATGAAGTGAAATTGGATTGCTGCGTAGCTTATTACAGTTCGTCTCGGGTGAACCACATCTAATGAAGGGCATGAAATAAAAATACTTTGGAAATTTAAGTTTTTTGTATAAGAATCATAACTAGGACCCTAGAATACCCACCAGGCTGCTTTCAATAGTGTTTCGGCGCTCCGGGAGCAGAGAACCACCAGAGTACTGCATGACAAAACAAAACGAAAATATTTGTTCCAGCTTCACACAGCAATCAAAAACTGCAGTGTCTGCACATGGACCGTAAATAAAATAATCTCACTTTCACTTTAGTTCATTTTGTAAAGGAAACGAATATTGAACGAGCAACAAATCAAATATTCTTCTAATGACATTACAGACACTGCTCCTGATAGAAATAACTTTCTAACAGTCTTTAAAAAGAAATCGATTATCAAGTACAATAGTTCTGGCGCAAATATACGGGGTGTTTGCTTTAACTTGGAACAACTATCTCGAAAATTACGCATTGTATGAAAAAAATGTTCGAGATGAAAAGGTAATTGTTTCTAAAGCGACATCTGTCTATGTTAAAACACGGTTCGTAACACATCTGAAATGCAACGTCCACTGTTCAAAGTGCCGTCAATGCGAACAAGAGGTGACCGAGACGTGTAACCAATGGCACCTCATACCATTACGCCGGGTAATACGCCACTATGGCGATGACGAATACACACTTCCAATGTGCGTTCACCGCAATGTCGCCAAACACGGATGCGACCATCATGATGCTGTAAACAGAGCCTGAATTCATCAGAAAAAATGACGTTTTGCTGTTCGTGCACCCAGGTTCGTCGTTGAGTACACCATCACAGGCGCTCCTGTCTGTGATGCAGCGTCAAGGGTAACCACATTCATAGTCTCCGAGCTGACAGTCCATGCTGCTGTAAACGTCGTCCAACTATTCGTGCAGATGGTTTTTGTCTTGTAAATGTCCCCATCTGTTGACTCAGGGTTTGAGACGGGACTGCACGATCTGTTACAGCCATGTGGATAAGATGCCTGTCATCTCGACTGCTAGTCATACGAGGCCGTTGGGATCCAGAACGGCGTTCCGTATTACCCTCCTGAACCCACCGAGCCAGCTGACAGTCATTCGATCTCGACCAACGCGAGCAGCAATGTCGCGATATGATAAACCGCAATCGCGATAGGCTACAATCCGACCTTTATCAAAGTCGGAAACGTGATGGTACGCATTTCTCCTCCTTACAAGCGGCATCACAACAACGTTTCACCCAGCAACGCCGGTCAACTGCTGCCTGTGTACGAGAAATCGCTTGTAGACTTTCCTCAAGTCAGCACGTTGCAGGTGTCGCCACCGGCGCCAACCTTGCGTGAATGCTCAGAAAAACTAATCATTTGCATATCACAGCATCTTCTTCCTGTCGGTTAAATTTCGCGTCTGTAGCACGTCACCTTCGTGATGCAGAAATTTTAATGGCCAGTAGTGTATATACCTCCACCGGTTGCCAACTCGAACTGACGACTGTGAGTGGTTATTGGACGCTGATGTCAATCATCGGCGGCGGTCATATTAATGTGACTGGACCGTGTAAAAGGGATAACAACGATCACAAATACGACACTTGGAAAGCCACCCAGACACGAAAAAGTAAGGACCAAGCAGTAACCGTTTACTATCGAGCACCGCTCTCACCGCTGTCAGGAGCTACGAACACACGCCACACGGTGCGATTCTAGGTTACTGTCCGACAGCACCTCTCTCTTCCTTCTATTTTCTGAAGGCTCTCGTGCATACCCAGCAGGTGGTGCGCACCTGAGAGAAATGGGAGAAATACGCGGCGAAGAATGGCCGAGCTTAGAAAGTGGGACAGAGAGAGGTACGAGTAGGTTGAACGTACGAGTCGGACCGCGTGGTAAGTCTCCGTGACTTACTGCTGTGGGCAGGGCACTGGCGGCCAAAGCCAAGGTTCCGGCTTCCAGTCCCGACCCAGCACAAAGTATTACAGTTGAGAGTCTCTCTCTCTCTCTCTCTCTCTCTCTCTCTCTCTCTCTCACTCACTCACTCACTCACTCACACACACACACACCTTTTTTCTGTTCCGCTGAGGCGGCATTTATTTTCTGTATCACACTCTTACGTCGCAGTTGACATTTATTTATTTTCTTTACAGATTTTCCTTAATATGGCAAATTACAGAGTGTCAATTTACACTGATCAATCAGAAGATTCCTTTAATTTACGTCTATGATCACAAACTTTTTGTTAAGGGGGGTAGGACGTCAAACGGGCCGACTTGGAGCAGGAGAGGCACCACAGGACATTTTAATTTCCACTGTCTATACTTTTACAAGTAAATTCATAAAACTTTGTCAGCATTACCAGGAAGGATTCAGGATTCACACTCGTAGCAGCGGAAGTTCAAAAACATAACAAAATAATTTTTTTTACATGTGAAATTTCATCATTTTTTCACTTACTGTTGGCTGCATTTGTTGCTATAGGTACACTTTCCTTCATAAGTAAGAGAGACCGTTCGATGAATTTTGCACAGCATACAAACCATACTTACAGGTGTCTGAAACTCTAGAATCTATTTAATTTATGAAAAAATGAATGAGCTGCTACGTTTTAAACTTTATGTTTAGAAAAAATGTAATTTTGTAGTTAATTATCTCAATTTTTACTACAGTTTTTAATAGATTTGGAAAATTCTAGAGTTTCGTACATTTGTAAGTATGGTTTGTATGCTGTGCAAAATTCATCAAAGAATCTCTCTTACTTGTGAAGAAAAATGTACCTATAGCAACAAATGCAGGCAACAGTGAAATAATGATGAAATTTCATATCTAAAAAAAAATATTTTGTTATGTTTTTGCACTTACACTGCTATGAGTGTGAATCCTGGATCCTTCCTTGTCATGCTGACAAAGTTTTATGAATTTATTTGTAAAAGTATAGACAGTGGAAATTAAAATGTCCTGTGGTGCCTCTGCTGCTCCAAGTCGACCCGTTGGACGTCCTACCCCCCTAAACAGACTACCGGTTTCGGTCTATAATGACGATCATCAGATCTATTTTATGAAAACAAAGCTTATAAAACAGATCTGATGATGGTCATAGACCGAAACCTGTAATCTGTTAACAAAAAGTGTGTGACCATAGACGTAAATTACAGGAAACTTATTGTATATAGGGGTCACTGTTTTATTCGCGACAATGTTGATGATGAGATCCCATACTCCGAGGAGCGTAGGACTTGTGAATCAGAACATTATCACCACCGTTCTACCATCGATATAAACCCGTCCAGACGATAACAGGGTCAACTGACGAGGAATGACTGGTAGTCAGACATAGGCACGGTGCACGCAGTACCTGTGAGCGTGTTGTCCGTGTCTAGAATGGGGAACGTGTTAGATCTATCTTAGTTTGACCGTGGGCAGATTCTGATGAGACGGAAACTCGACACGAGCATTTCGGAAACTGCACGACTTGTTGGGTGTTCCAGGAACGCTGTGGTGAGTGTCTTCAACGCGTGGCGAAACCAAGGTGAAACCACGTGCCGACGACGTGGGACTGGGCGGCCACCCTCATTACAGATATCGGACGTCGTAGGCTGGGCAGACTGGTAAAACAGGACAGGTGTCGAACTGTGGCTGAACTAATATCCGACTTTAATTATGGGCAGAGTACAAGTGTGTCTGAACACACAGTGCACCAAACACTCCGAACGATGGGTCTCCGCAGCCAATGACCCACGCACGTCCCAATGTTAACGCCACGACGTTGGCAACTATATCAAATAGGCACGTGACCATAGACACGGGACGTTGGCGCAGTACAGAGCATTCTATGGCTTAATGAATCGCTATACCTTCTTCTTCATGTCCAGGGGTGGGCGCGAATCCGTCTTCCAGGGGAAAAGCACCTTGACACCTGTGCAGCAGGACGGAGGCAAGCAGGCAGCAGCTCCATTATGCTCTGAGGAACATTCACATGGGCATCCATGGTTCTAGTAGAGCTCGTGCAAGCAACGATAACGGCCAAGCAGTTTCGTACACTGGTTCCAGACCACGTACAACCTTTCATGACGACTATGTTTCCCGACAGCAGTGGCATTTTTCAACAAGATAATGCGCCGTGTCACAAGGCCCGGAGTGTGAGGAGTGGTTCGAGGAACGAACTAGAGAGTTCCAATTGATGGGCTGGTCCCCCAACTCGCCAGTCTCAACCTCACCGAACACATCTGGGATGTGATTGAACTGGGTGTCAGAGCCCATTGCCCCCCCCCCCCCTCCTTGGAATTTACGGGAATTAGGTGACTTGTGTGTGCAGATGTGGTTCCAACTCCCTCCAACGATCTACCAAGTTCTCACTGCTGTTGTCATCCATGCCACAGGTGGACATACCAGCTATTAGGTAGGTGGTTATGACGTTCTGGCTGATCGGTGTATGTTGCCTATGGAAATATGGAAGTATGATAAAGACGTTGGATGATGTTATCCAGCAAAATATGTTCAGAGTCCGTGGACTGCCAAAGAACTCAACACCAAGACTTTTAGTTATACTCAGCTTCTAGAAGACAGAAGTAGCTGTGATTTGGAATTTTCACAAGGAACAAGAAGCAAAAATTAGTACAAGTGTCAGTAGGTGCTCTGTCTCCTTCTATATTCCATGCTTACAACTAGGAAATTAATGCACGGGAGACACACATGCTGCGACGTGCTGATTATATTGCTGAGGTCATGTAGACGAAAGAAGATCCAGGCAAGATCGTCAGCACAGTGGAAAGGATTTTCTGTAAGAAGTATGATACGAGCATAAACAGGAAATCTAAAGTGATCGTATGCAGTACTGAATAGGGCTATGAATGTCTAAGAATGAGAACTGGAAGAGAGGGGTCAGAAGTGATAACAGGAATTTATCTGTCTGTAATGGTATATGTCAAGGGATGACAGAAGCAGGAAAGAAATTGAGAGCAGAATAGAGGACACCAAAATCACAATTAATTTCAGAAGGAACTTATTCACCAGCAAGAATATCGATCTGGAAATGGATCATGTAAGAATTTATTTGGATGTGAAAGTTGGAAAACAGAAAAACAAAAGAGAAGACGGTTAGAAGCACCAGAGATGTGATGCTACACAAGCAATCTGAAGATCAGCTGGAGAGAAGAAGGGCTGACTAGAATACAAGAAACGAGAGCTCTCTGAATGCATATCCAGACAGGAAGAGGCAAACCTGTATGACACATTTTCAGTCACAGTGACATCACTGTAACAATAGCAGAAGGACCGATTGAGGGGAGGAAGTCATAGATGTAGAAGATTATGAGCGATGTAGGGTGTGCTTCGTATGGAGAAATGAAGAGGACGGCATGGAGAAGAGTGAAATGGCTTACTGCTGCAAACGAACCTCAGGGTTGATAACTAAAAAAGAGAAGAGCCTCAGAATGGAGAGTTTAGGGACAAGGAAATTCCGCGTAAACGATAACGCCAAAAATGACATGCTAGTGAATCTGCCGTTTTTAAGAAATGCCGTGTTCCCTTGTAAAAACGACGCACATCTGAGGGCACCGATTCACAATTATCAGTAACTGCTGGTCATTTAATTTGGAAATTGGATCTTGACTTTTCTTTCTCAATACACGAAATGTATTCGCAGTTGCGAATATGGAGACCTATGACCTGTAGAACAGAAAGACAACAATGAAATTTTATGCTGGTATGAGATCCGAACTCCGATTTCCCATTTATAGCGAGCGGTCGCCTTTACCGTTAGGCTATTCGATCACAACTCAAGACCAGACCCAAACTTTGATACGTAGTCAACCATGTGTCTACAACCTGCACACTATTAAGTATATTCCCGTTCAGGGGAGACATTTTGATTCAAAGTTACTTACCCGGTATCGGCGAATAAATACGGCATTGCAGTGCCTTTACAGTTCAGAAGTACGATACGATGTTAGGTACTGCGGCGACAACAGCCGCTGTGAAATCCATGAAATGTATTCGCTGTTGCATGCATATATATCCGAAAGAACAACGCAGGCACTACAGTACCGTATTTTTTCTCACGGGTCACGTTCGCGTGTATCTTTAAAAATGATCGTCCATTTCCCGCGTAAATAACTAATGACTTAGATGTGACTTTAGACGAAAATACCCCACCTCCAACGCATTCTATTCCGGTAAAAGTTTTATTTGTCCATGTCATATTTACAAACACTTCTGTGCAGCAACTCGTACCAAAAGTAACGCATGTTGGAGAGGTCTCCAGTGTTGCATCAGTTACGCTGTATATTTTCGTGGTTCGTAAATATAAAAACGAAAACCGCCAAATAAGGCACTTTAGTCTCTCAAGCACATAAAAAAAAACATGGCGCTGGTTCAGTTTGTTTTTATCAGCCAGTCAAATGGCTCAAATGGCTCTGAGCACTATGAGACTTAACATCTGAGGTCATCAGTCCCCTAGAACTTAGAAGTACTTGAACCTAACTAACCTAAGAACATTACATACATCCATGCCCGAGACAGGATTCGAACCTCCGACCGTAGCGGTCGCGCGGTTCCAGACTGTAGCGCCTAGAACTGCTCGGCCACATCAGCCAGTCACAACACAGGAACGTGACGTCATTGGGTGATGTTGGCCGTTTAATAATGTAAATAATAAATATTATCATCATGACATTGTCCTTTAACCTTTACCTACAGAGTTTTATTTCGGATATTTCCATACTCACGGGCGGAAACGCTTTCGCGAAGTCAATATTACTGTGGATATCCATATCCACGCAGACATCTAATAGTGGCCATGATCAGTGAGGGAGAAACATCACATAACAGGAATCCTGTGTAGAGAGAGAGTTACTGACAGAACACTTATAGTTTCTATGGTAGCTTTTAGTGTCAACTGTAAGACGAGAATAAATTATGGGGCCCACAAGTCACAACACGAAATCACTGCGTAGCATATTGAAGCGATTACGCCGTGGGTACTCTGCGATTTCTGAGATAGGAAAATCGGAGGAGAAAGCTGACCTTGCGCCAGGGAGACTGAAGGTCATGGTCGGCAGGCGAATGTGTGTCACCGCTGCAGACTCCGGTCACTGGAGCCGCACGCAGTAACTAAGTTGGTACACGTGCAAAAACCAAACGCCGAAACGAACGTCATTAAGAGATTGTGCAGGTACTCAGTTAAGAGCAATCTGTGAACCGACCGAAAAAGAAGAAGGATTTGGGTAGGAGGGAAGTCATGTCCTGTCAATACTTACAGGGGAACCTCCCCATCGCACCCCTCTCAGATTTAGTTACAAGCTGGCACAGTGGACAGGCCTTGAAAAACTGAACACAGATCAGTCGAGAAAACAGGAAGAAGTTGTGTGGAACTATGAAAAAAATAAGCAAAATATACGAACTGAGTAGTCTATGCGCAACATAGGCAACATCAAGGATCACATGAGCTCAGGAGCGCCGTGGACCCGTGGTTAGTGTGAGCAGCTGTGGAACCAGACGTCCTTGGTTCAAGTCTTCCCTCGAGTGAAAAGTATACTTTCTTTATTTTCGCAAAGTTATGATCTGTCCGTGCCTCTCCAATGGGAACCGAAAACATTTGATCGCACGGTCATACGTCAACCGATTCCTCCACAGGAAAACACATCTGATATATTCTATACGACACTGGTGACGGCATGTGCGTCACATGACAGGAATATGTTGTCGACCCACCTAACTTGTACACTTGGCGAATGGGTAAAAAGATTCTTCTTTGTCACATAAACTGCAACAAATGAATGCAACAGTTTCACAGTCGCACAGTTTTCCCTGTGCTCTGTCAAAATATATGTTTTTAAAGTTTTCAAATTTTTCCGTGTGTAGACTGTCAAATCCTGCAAATGTCCAAGCAAATATGAATATGTCCTGGAATTTTGGAGAGCGAAGTTGATTATGTGTGAGTGCTTGAACTTTGACAATTGACACGGACGGAAAGATAATAACTGTCTGAAAATAAAAGATTAACCTTTTCACTCGAGGGAAGACTTGAACCAAGGACCTCTCGTTCCGCAGCTGCTCACGCTAACCACGGGACCACGGCACTCCTGAGTTCAATTTGTCCTTGATGTTGCCTATCCTGCCCATGGACTACTCAGTTTGTATATTTTGCTTATTTTTTTCATAGTTCCACGCAACTTCTTCCTGTTTTCTCGATTGATCTGTGTTCAGTTTTTCAAGGCCTATCCCTGTGCCAACTTATAACTAAATCTGAGGGGGGTACGAAGTGGAGGTTCCCTTGTTAGATCATAGGCGGACTAGTTCGGATGGAGGGATATGGAAATTGATAGAGCCATTTCGAAAGAACCGTTCCGACATCCGCGTGACGTGATTTAATGTTGTTGTTATCATCGTTTTAGTCTTCAGTACGAAGATTGGTTTGATGCAGCTCTCCACGCTAGACTATACTGTTAAAGCTTCTTCACCTCTGCATTACTACTGCAACCAACTCTCATTTGAAAATGTTTACTGTATTAATCCCTAGATCTCCCTCTACAATTTTCTCCACCCCCCTCCCCCCACCCCACACACATCACTCTCTTTATCAAATTGGCGACTCCTTGATGCTTCAGGATGTGTGGTAAAAACTGATCCCTTCTTTTACTCAACTTATGCGAGGACTCCACTTTTCGCTTCCGTACAACGCCGCACTCTAGACGCATACCTTCAGAAAACACTTAAATTTATATGCGATGTTAACACATTTGTCTTTTTGACAAACGCATCTCTTGTTATTGTCTGTCAGCATTTTATGTCCTCTGGAGTTTGGCCACTGTCATTTATTTTGCTGCCCGAATAACAAAACTCTACTTGTAATGCCTTATTTGTGAACTTAATTCCCGTCGAATAGCCTGATTTAATTCGGGTACAACCCATTACCCAATTTTACGAGGGGCGTTCAATACGTAATGCAAGTTTTTTTCTGAAAGCAGTTTGCTTTTATTCACGATTCCAAAACACCATATTATACTGCACTGTTCTGGCTACAAAACCCTATTTTTCAGCAGAGTATGCCCTCATGGTACCACTTTAGTCGCCGGCCGCTGTGGTCGAGCGGTCCTAGGCGCTTCAGCCCGGAACCGCGCTGCTGCTGCGGTCGCAGGTTCGAATCCTGCCTCGGGCATGGGTGAGTGTGATGTCCTTAGGTTAGTTAGGTTTAAGTAGTTCGAAGTCTAGGGGACTGATGAGCTCAGAAGTTAAGTCCCATAGTGCTTGCAGCTATTTTTGAACCACTTTAGTCGTCAACGTTGGAAACAACGACTCGCTGCATCAATAGCCTCCCCATCATCCACGTACCGCTTTCAGGGGAATGCATCCTCCACCGGGCCAAAAAGTGGATGTCGGAAGGTGCGAGTCTGGGCTTCAGGGTGGATGAGAAAGAACAACACAATGAATCTTTGTGAGCTCCTCTCGGATGCGCAGACTTATATGAAGCCTTGCGTTGACATGAGAAGGAGACGTTCGTTTGCATTTTTGTGGCTACGAACACGCTAAAGTCGTTTCTTCATAGATCCTGAGGGTAGCACAATACATTACGGAGTTGATCACCATGAGGGAGGACATCAAACACAATAACCCCTTCAGAGTCCCAGACGTCTGTCGCCAAGATTTACCGGCTGAAACTGCCGCTTTGAGCTGTTTCTTCATAGGAGAAGTGGTGCGAGGCCGCTCTATGTATTGCCTTTTCGTATCCGGTCCGAAGTGATGAAGCCCTTGTTTCATCGCCTGCGACGTTGTTCGACAAAAAATCCTCACGATCAGCCTCGTAACACGCAGCAATTCCGCATAGATGGTCCCTCGTTGCTCTTTATGGTTTTCTGTTAGGCAGTGAAGAACTCAGCTGGCGCAGCCCTTTGAATACATCAACTAGTGGACAAGTGTGTCAGCACTACCAACAGAAACGCAAAGATGTGAAGCGAGGTGCCCGATTGTGATGCGTCGATCACCTCGAATGGGTGTGTCCGCACGCTCACACACTGCAGGAGTCACAGCTGTGTGCTGCCGGCCGGCACGTGGGAGATCGGACAGCTTTCTGCGACCTCGTTGTGATGATGACAGACGCCTCGCACAACGACTCATCGTGCTTTTGTTCACTGCCAGGTCTCCGTAGACATTCTGCAAGCGCCTACGAATATCTGTGACGCTCTGGTTGAGTGCGTCCACCTATAGCAACTTCGTGAAACTACATGAGCTGGAGCGGGAATATTGCACGATGTCCCACAACAAATTCCGCAGTCTTTCAACCGAATCTGGCCGAGAAATAAATATGTTGCCTATTGTAGGACCCTCGTACTTTTGTTAATATTCATGTTTCCAAGCCACTATTTATTCCACTGAACTGCTCTTACATGTCATCTGCCGTTTCTGACCAAATAACGATGTCATTGGCAATTTTTTTTTTTATTTCTTTTCCTTGAACTTTAGGTTCCCTCCCAAATTTCTCCTTGATTTCCTTTACAGTTTGGTCAATGTACAGATTGAATAGTGTGCCGGATAAGCTACAACCCTGTCTCACTTCCTTCTCAAATACGGCTTCCCTTCGACCCTTATGACTATAGTCCGTTTTCTGTGAAAGCTGTATATATCATTTCTTTCCTTGTACTTTATATCCGCTACCTTCGGAATTTCAAAGTGCACCGACTGTTTCAAAAAGGACTTCACAACCTTAAAAATTCGTATAAATTTACTGAAAGAACATATAGAGCTGGGTTTAGTGTTATTTTGTAGGGAAACACGGCAAGATTTTTTACCTTCAATTAAAGATGTTTTATGTGGCTTCCGTCGGTTACCCCGCATACATCCCATCGGAAGTAAATTTCTTCCCATACTCGCTAAGCATCGCAGGTCCAACTTGCTCAGCGACGGCGTAAATTCTTGCTTTAAGTCCAGGTAGAGAGGCCGGCACTGGAGGTAGAAACACGATATCCTTGATTAGTCCCCATTTTAAAAAATCGAGTGGTGTCAGGTATGGGAAACGTGGGGGGCCATGCAGTTGGGGCATCACGACCAATCCATTGACCTGGAAAGCGGTCACTGAGAAAATCCCGGACGTCAGCCAGGTAGTGGGGTGGTGCACCATCTTGCACGAAGTAAAAATTACTTTCTTGGTCATCCTCATCGATCTATGGTATCAAAAATTGTTGCAACATATCCAGGTACACTATCCGATTGATCGCCCTCTCTGTCTCTGATGATTTCCCATGTCTTACTGAACGCCGGCCAGAGTGGCCGAGCGGTTCTAGGCGCTTCAGTCTAGAATTGCGCGACCGCTACGGTCGCACGTTCGAATCCTACCTCGGGCATGGATGTGTGTGATGTCCTTAGGTTAGTTAGGTTTAAGTAGTCCTAAGTTCTAGGGGACTGATGACCTCAGATGTTAAGTCCCATAGTGCTCAGAGCCATTCTTACCGAACACCCTGTTTCTACACAACATTTATGCCACTCATAAATTGTAGGCCTACTAGGAGGATCTTTAGCGTACTTGGTACGGAAATTACGCTGAACTGTTATCGCTGACTTCGATTCTTCAAACCAAAACACACAGCTAGTACGCTCGGGTCTAATGAAGCCAGCCATCTTTAACGCAACTGCCGCTAGCGCTCCTTACTGTGCGATTCGGCACTACGAACTACGCGAGACAAAATGCGATGTATTTCCCTACAAAGCGACACTACAATCACCTCTGTAGGTACTACGAATTTAATAAGAATTTTCAAAGTTGTAAAATTCTTTCTGAAAGACCTTTTACTTTGGACAGTACTGTCAAAAGCTTCCTCTGAAGCGACAAATGCTAGGAACATCGGTTTTACTCCTCTTCAGTTCATCTTGTAAATAAAGTCGTTGGGTCAGTACTGACGACCCCCTCCGCCCCTCCTCCCCTCTACCCTCGTGAAAGAATCACCAGTGTCTTAATCCTTGCACTACTGCTCCTAGTACAGAAAGCCTACACTAATTGTACAGTAACGATTTTCTAATAAGACATGCTTGCAACGGATTCAGGAATGCCTCCATTCGCCCACTGATGCTGGCACCAATGAGTCATTCGAACTGATTCCTGGGCATGTCAGCGTGTCGGGAAATGAGGTTGCTGACACTGGTGCCAAGGCTGCAAGTCAACTACCCAGGCTGATGTTTGCAGTTTTAGAAATATTGTGGTTGGTAACTGAGCAGCAGTGTTTCAGCTATGTGAGTTTGGAGTCGTTCTTAGTCCTGTCAACAGTGTAGACAAGCAGGCATGCCACTTCCAGTGTTCCTTTGCTTTTTGCTTATTAATTTTTTTCTTTTGAAATAATTTTTCGCACATGTTTCGCGAAGGTACATGATCTGGTTCATTCGCCAAAGTTTACCGTATTTTGATTGCACGAATATTTTTGCTCTTTTGTTGCCAATAGTGTACCCTGTCGTTTTGAATGAAATCTGCCTATTCACTCTTTCCGAACTAATATGAAAACTCAGAAGTACCTGCCGACACTACAATCGTACTTAGTCACATGAACTTCTGGAGACACAGCCAGAAAAAAACAGACTTAAATTCGAATAAATAAATAATGCACACGAATCCCGGTTCCCCCTTTCCTCTGTGACAGCCAATAAGCGAGGTAATAACTCTACGGACGAGGACGTTCGTTTAACATGGGCGTGAACAAGCGCCCATATTGACTGACAGTTTAATGAAGGTCGTGTCAAGGGTCTTAAATTCCGAAAGCGATTCATTTGTTGCGTTATTTGCCTGTCAAGGTTTCCTCATTTTCTAGAACGGTGGCGATATGTTACCGATTCGAGTGATGCTTCTAACTGTTGAGTGGCAACACTTTTCACAAAATCTAGTTTTTGGCGAAGTTCAGTTGCAATCTACAGGGCCTTAGTGCTTTTGAAACGCTGCCGCAATAAAGAGGTATCTACGTGATTAATTCATATTAAAATTTGTCTTCTGCAATTCTTTATATTTGAAACTATCAGTGACGAAAAGGCTATAAATCTTTTGCACCCCACTGTGAAGTTACTCATTCAAATATCAGAGACATCCCGATCGATATCTTTCTTAGCAATGTTCGCAACTACTTGAGTAAATTGCCGCAGTGCGCTGTTGTCCTTAGCATAAGCAAATAATATCCGTTGATAATATAATTATTATCATTATCTTTTACTGCACATAAACAGGTTATTTACATCAAAGACAGTAAAAAATACATAAATACAAAAAAATAACTAAATCATCAACACATCTAATCCACGAATCATGATTACACAGAACTGTAACATCACAAAAAATGGTTTCATACATTTTCCCATTTACTTCTGTCTCGGGCATTCTCAATGCTGGCTGTTTGATCTGCTCTCACCAGGGTCACTGAAGCTCTGCCTTTCCACCTCGTTCGCGGACGATCTCTTGGACGTCTACCAGTTAGCTGATATACTAACACTTTCTTAGGGAGCGTACCCTCAGCTCGGAGAACATGTTCTGCCCACTGCAATCTGCTCCTTGCAATCACCCTCCCAATTCCAGTTTTCTTACTCCGCTGATATAGATCTTTATTGTCCCCTCTGTTTCTGTGCTGTACACCGGACCATATTTTGCTTTAAAATCCTTCTCTCAAATGCACGGAAGCGTTCTTCCATTGTCTGTGTACTTGCCCATGTCCCACAACCATACAATACAAAGGGTCGCACTAGTGTCGTGTTAAGCTGTTTTCCTGGGATACAATGCTTGACGTGGGTAGGTGACAAACTGTGGTACACCCGTTTCGAATTTATTATTGTTTGTCGAACTTCCTTCTCTATACCATTTTTATTCGACAGTATTGGCCTCAAGTAACTGAATGTTTCGACTCAGTAATGGCATCCATTTCATTTTGTCGACGAGAGACTGTTTTATACTTGATCGTATATGAAAAAAAGAAAGGAAAACATCTAGCAGTATACGAAATATGGGCGCTCTGTACTTTAACCCTGCTGCCTCCAGAATTTCCACCTCCAACACGAATGCACTTTCGAATTCTTCTTGACAACACTAAGTGCCGACCGATGTGGCCGAGCGGTTCTAGGCGCTTCAGTCTGGAACCGCGCGACCGCTATGGTCGCAGGTTCGAATCTGCCTCGGGCATGGATGTGTGATGTCCTTAGGTTAGTTAGGTTTAAGTAGTTCTAAGTTCCAGGGGACTGATGACCTCAGATGTTAAGTCCCATAGTGCTCAGAGCCATTCAAACAGTAAGTGTAGCTTTTGTGAGGTGGCGCAGTGGTTAGCAAACTGAATTCGCACTCGGAAGGATGATGGTTCGAATCTGCGTGCAGCCATCCAGATTTAGCTTTTCCGTGATTTCCCTAAGTCGCTCCAGGCGAAAGCTGGGATGCTTCCTTTGAAAGGGCACGGCCGATTTCCTTCCCCATCTTGGAAACATTTCGCGCTTGTGCTCCGTCACTAATGATCGCGATTTCGACGGGATGCATAAGCTTGCTTCTTCTGAGGCTGCCTTGGAGGCATTTTTTTTTTTTTTTTTACGAGGTCCGCGCTATTCATAATACGAGAGATAGATTCGTCTCTTGCGATTACTTTTTCTCTGTAGATTACGGCTTTCAGTCTTCCCGTGCGCAAAAATCTGAAGCGGTACGGTCAGCGGACATTGTTGGTGGAGAGACGTGACCATTCCTGCAGATCGGCCTTCCGTGGAATGTTTAAATGACGTCACCTGACGACTAGAATGTGCAAGAGTCCCATCATGCCGCAAGAACACATCCATCTTTGTAGTAAAGGAATCTTTTCCGACAGTGCTAAAAGCACGTTCAAACATTTTTAGTTGAAAATGTGTCTCCACAAAGGGATGCGAGATTTCGTCGAACCACCCCCTGATTTACGACTGCTGCTGATCTCGTTACGAGTTAAAGTGGCGTCTTCAAGAAACAGCATTAATGGGATTATTGATTTTAATTTAGAAACCAACAGCCTCAGTTGCAATGTTTACCTAGATTTACCTAGGTTTCAGTCGGGGTAACCCAACCTTCTTCAGAATAAAAGTAACTAGCGTTTGTCCATAGTGGACATCGTCAAGCTGAAACTACAAGTCCATAAATTATCGTCAGACTGTAAAAACTTATCTGAAACTGCCTCGGCCCCACTTCGCGACCGCGATGCGGCAGCCACGAGTGCTGTACTGGAATTCTATTCGTCTGCATATGAATATCTGCGATGCTTTGGTTTTCATCCAAAACAAACTCAGTGACAGCTCTTTGCTTGGAATGCACTTCCTTTACAGACGCCATTTTGAAAGCTACATATAGCGCCGCCACCTATTGGAACTTCATGAAAATTTTGGGGGACTGAAGCGGCAGTATTCCACGATATCCAAAAACAAATTCTGAATTTTCGTAACCAAAACTGGCCGATAAAAAAAAAGTATCACATTACTTACTGAATGCCGCTCGCACATCCCTTTCTCGAAAGTGATAAGAACGGAGCCTGTGAATACGTAATGTCCGCGATATCGTTGTATCTGCAACACCAATGTATGTGGAATTTCTGTGTCTTCTGGGTGAAGGGCTATGTTGTACCGACCAAATAATGTCCTCTACCTCATCCACATTCTGTTAATTCGCACGTTTAGATGTGATATGAGTTCAGCGCACAGCACCACTCTCACGCAGTTTAGTGGAAACACGAGAAAATAGGCCTGAGTCTGCTACTCTGCGGTTAGGAAATCGTCTACGGTGTTCTCTACAAGTAGCGGCGTTTCCATTACAAAATCCCTACACGAGTACCATATCCGCATACTCAGTATTTGTAAAATCCTGTGCCATGCTTACACGATGTGGTAGAATTGGCCAACGAGCCACAACCACAGATGAAATATTCAATTACATTAATTCAAGCACGTCTTCACAACTAGAACTTCGTAATGAAAATGACAATCGATCAATAAACCAATAGCAACTGGAGTGCCAAAACACATCATGAACGCTCTTCTCTGTAGCAAGTTGCATCCCTGTACAATAGAAATGGAAACATGTTGTTTGGATATTTTATTCAAATCAGCCTTTCTATTAATTTATTTATTTATTGCAATCATAAAACCTGCCCTCCTGTGTGTCTAAAGCAGGTCAAGCAATACATTAATTACAATGAAAATTCTCTACATAGCAGTACACACTTTTTCCATTAACTCTAATAACAATACAATATTAAGACACTAAATTACAAATAATAAGTTAGAAGGAATATAAAACGATGGTGAGAAATTAAGCATAACAAAAGAAATATATGTACTGAATCACTTCTTATATATAAAGGAAATCGTCATTTGTTTGTAATTCACGAAAATCTTAAGTTTTATTCCGATCTTGATCAAATTTTTTACATTTTACCGTCAAGACAAGAGGATGATCACCGCCCACGCAACATTTCGTAATCTGACTTGAAACATATATGAATGTAATACATAAAGGGGAAAGGTTTTTTCCAAAAACCTCTAAAATTACTTGGCCGATTTACTTCAAATTTCCACAAGATCCCATAATGAACACTTGGGCGGACATAGGCTATATATTTTTTAACATACACAATATATAAATGTATACAGGAGAAATATCTCGAAAAGCAGTTGACCGATTTACTTCATAGATTTTGGTCGATTTACTTCTAATTTCTACGTTCAAGTGAAACAATGAAGAAAATTAGTAAAAATTAAAAATCAATTAAGACGAAATATATCGTGGTAAACTAACTGTAATTCCTATCGCGAGTATAAACTGCAGTGGCAACTGGAGATAGTTCCATCAGACGTCCCTAGACCACGGGACGAGCGAAAGCTCGATATATGACAGAAACATGATTGCAAACCCTTATTTACTGATTTTCATTGTCACATATGACACATACCCTAGAAATATTTTGGCCTTTGTTTCACAGCTATTTTTATTACTTAAATCCAGTGACATACAAACGCTAAAGCACGTTGTGGATATAGTACTAACAAAAATCACTAGATCGCGGCCCGATAAAAAGATTGAACAAAACCCGAAATTTGCCGAACTGTAAAGTAAACTTTTAAAACACTTCGAGTCGACCCAAACACAGCCCTATGTGAAACAGTGAAAACTGAGCTAAAACAATACAAGACGAATTTCCCAAAGACACAAAGAGATACTTATCGCAAAATGTAAGAACAGATAGCGCAACTGCTGTTCTCCCCACACAGGTGCAGACGTACTCATTCGTCGTATTCCGTTGACAATCAGTGATTCAAATATTCCCTTCGATTTAAAGCGATTGCAGTTTCCCATGCTGCTTGCATTTGCTGTGAGTATCAACAAGGCACAAGGTCCATGACATTGTGTGGCCATATTAAATATCCCGGCCCACCCCGGCACTGCAGCTCGTCTTAAATAAATCTGACTAGCTGACCTTTGGTTTGCGGCTACCTCGGTACATTTCCGAGCTTTGCCTGTGCTGGGTGGGAAAACAGCCTACAGTTGAACCACTTGTCCATTTACTATGTATAGTACAGTTTATCTATAGATCTCACCTGAAACACTTGAAATTGTAATTATGATTTATTTTCCAGTTTAAAATTTTAGAAAGCATTCTAACTGGAGCAAAGCAGAGATCGGTATAAAATGCTAAAAATCAAATAGAAACAGTCTCGATCCCGTTTTCAGATTTTTATTCGTTAGCAACCGGTTTAGACCCTTTCCTCAGGCCATCTTCATCTTCAGGCTTCTCCCCGCCGTTATGGCTGCTGGTGGAGGCAGACGGAGAAGTAAGCCAGCGAGTGGGCAAGAACATCGAGCTAACCGCAGTATTATTTGTAAACGACAGTACCATACTATTGCTAATAACGAAAGTATTTATATTATAGTAAATTACAATTAAATATTATCAGTCAAACACAATGCAAGACTTGACTGGTCACAGAATATTTTTCCGCTACTTGTGCGTTTATCATTCTCTCACCATCGTCACTAACGCCGTACATTCATACCTTTTCATCACTCGTATACTTACTGTCTCTCTCTCTCTCTCTCTCTCTCTCTCTCTCTCTCTCTCTCTCTCCTGCTAACGTCTCTTGTACGTGTTCTTCTGCCTCTAATATCTACGCTAAGCTTCTTTAGTTCATTCCTATAGTTCAATTCTTTTATCTTGGTGGTTCGCGCATGCTCGCCCAGACGCGGGAGATAGCTGCGTTGCCAGTTGTACGCGCCAAGAGAAGTAGCGCCATAGTGTAGTTCGCAAACTTTCGTTTAGGGGGGAGCGCGCAGTTTATGAAGTAAAGCCACCACGGCCGCATTAACCCTTTCGCTGCTACAGAGACGTGCTCCCCGCATTCCGCGATGTTGTCATCATTGCACTGCTCACCTGTGCAGACACATGGTGTTTCGACTGCTTTGACACACTTTATCATTCGCTTTCACAAAAATTATTCGGCCCAAAAATTTGATTTTTACCCATCTTCTTGACTGATACCTTCCCCCCATAAATGACTTAATTTTGTTTCGATGTTCAACGCGGTTATTGTGCAGCATTAGATGTAGTAAACCATTGCACGAAATTTTGAAGAGTTTGCAGAGGTAGAAGTCCATAGCGTATACTTTCCGTATGGTCGACATTACTTGCCACTAGAAATTTCAAAAAAATTACATTCAAACGAATAAAATTCATGAAGTAAGACACTTCGATATTGTTTTTAAAATAAAGATAATATTAAGCACCGATCAAGGTTTGAACTCAGAACCTTTCACTTAGTAGCCATACACTTCAACCATTACGCTAACGCAGCTGGTCATTAAGTATATCTCCCGGAGGACTTTAAAATTGCACACAAAATACCGACAAACACTGTTGGTATGATTATGAATTACTCACGTTTCGTTGAAGTACAATAGGAAATAAATAATTACCGCTGTTCTTTATTGCGAAAAAGCGGTTAGTGAGAATGATACAAACACCTTTCCTTGCTATCGCCTGAATTGGGAGGCTTATTGCTTGTTTGGTTTAATTAATTAATAGAATATGAAGCAATTGGTATAAAGAATGCTTTTTCCAAACTTTCTATAAAAGAAAGTCTGCTATCAAGACATTTCTTTTGTTCCATTACTTTATTTATGACTGAATGTTTCTAAAACTGGAGACACTCGTCTGTGCTCTGCACTGCAGTCGATCTCCGGCAACGTCGTTCTCTGTTCATTGGCTGACTGTTTTGTGACGTCAGATGTGCAGAACGAACCTAAACTCGGCCGCCGTCATAAATGAAGCGCAATTTAGATGTACTGTTTGTGACTATATTCAGTAACTTGAGTGTGTTGGCATTCCCAATGAGGAACGTCGTTTCGCCCTGAGGGGGTTCATGTCTCGTATCTTCCACTTAGCGTAGGATGTGAACTTTTTTTTTCATTAACACCACAGAGTGACGGGTCCCGTGCTACTGAAGTTGGTGAAAGAAACTGAAACATGCTAAATCGCCAGTCACACAATCCTATTCTACGTACAAAGTGACAATTATTGATCTACATGAAATAAAATCATCATAACTTCTGAACGGTTTGCGTTAGGACGTTCAAAATCATGGCTGGCCGCGGGGCATGATGGGAATTAGTATGGTTTGCTTTGGTTTAGCGACGAACCCCACTTTCATTTGGACGCGTTCCTCAATTAGCAAAATTCCCGAATCTGGGGCACTGAGAATCCGAATTCCGCGATCGAGAAGTCTCGTCAGTCTCAATGAGTGACTGTGCGGTTGTGCAGTGACTAGTCACGGAGTAATCAGTGCTATATTCCTAGATGGCACAGTGACTACCGAACGGTACGTGAAGGTTTTGGAAGATGATTTCATCCCCATTATCCAAAGTGATCCTGATTTCGAAAAGATGTGGTTCATGCAAGGCGGAGCTCGACCCCATCGAAGCAGGAGAGTGTTAAATGTCCGAGAGTAGCACTTTGGCTCTAGGGAACCGAGAGGCCACTGGCATGAGCCTGGATTCGCCGCCATATTCTCCAGCTCTGAACACATGCGACTCCTTTTTGTGGGGCTATATTAAAGACAAGGTGTGCAGCAATAACCCCAAAACCACTGCTGAACTGAAAACAGCCATTCAGGAGGTCATCGACGGCATCATTGTTCCGACACGTCTGCGCCACATCATCGGCAATGATGGTAGACATATCGAACATATCATACCCGAAATCTAAATACCTGCAGTGACGTTTACATGATCAATAAATTGTGTGCACGCTGTAGTTTATAACTAATTTTCATTTTTTTCATATAGTTCAATAATTGTCAACCTGTATGTATTCGGGGTATAGGCCCTGTCCTGCCACTAAATGAATCACATCTCTGCTGGGGACGATATGATTCATGTATAGCCTTTCTCTAATGGTCAGGAGACTGTATTTTCACTGTCCCAATCCCACTCCCGTTCATCAAGCGTCCACTCTCGAAGATCTAACTTACTAGTTATTATGGACCTTTAGTTTCTTGTAGTTTACCTACGTTACCCCACCGCAACCAATATTTTGAGGCAGGATATCACACTTTGACGACAGCGGCGATCTTCAAGGTGTTTGCGTAAGAGAGTGCAAAAATGTAAGAGGACATAGTGAATGCTCCATTGAACAATTTGAGGTAAAGAACCTGGCATCAGGGACGCCAACTTATGGAGATATGGAAGTAAACATGTCTACCGCTTCGTCTAGCGTTACTGTTTTCCAGCTTATTTACAACTGACATGCGTACAAGTTTACACGTATTGTGCTGTTTATTTATATGTACATTCTTTATTTCCTGCATGGAAACAAGGAGAACGAACCTGATTACCAGGAAGCCATGATGCACGTTTTTTTTCTGCACTTTTTTTTCTTATCTGTAAGTTGGTGCTATTGTATTTACATTGTGCACTTGGCTGTTCGTGAGAGGATGTGGATACAGAATGACAGTGGCGGCCGGAGTGGCCAAGCGGTTCTAGGCGCTACAGTCTGGAACCACGCGACCGCTACGGTCGCAGGCTCGAATCCTGCCTCGGGCATGGATGTGTGTGATGTGCTTAGGTTAGTTAGGTTTAAGTAGTTCTAAGCTCTAGGGGACTGATGACCTCAGATGTTAAGTCCCATAGTGCTCAGAGCCGTTTTGAACAGCATGACAGTGCACCGCCTCACTTCAGTGTGGATGTCCGCTACCACCTCAATGGCTAGCCGGTGTGGCCGAGTGGTTCTAGGCGCTACAGTCGGGAGTCGGGAGGCGCGCGACCGCTACGGTCGCAGGTTCGAATCCTGCCTCGGGCATGGATGTGTGTGATGTCCTTAGGATAGTTAGGTTTAAGTAGTTCTAAGTTCCAGGGGACTGAGGCCTCAGATGTTAAGTCCCATAGTGCTCATAGCCATTTTGAACCATCTCAGTGCTGTATTTCCTGGTCGCTGGATTGGAAGGGGATGCCCTATTGCATGGCCTGCGAGGTCACGTGACCTGGATCCCCTAGACTATTTCCTATGGGGGTATATAAAGTCAGTTGTGTATGAGACCGGAGTGGACACCGAGATGGAATTAGTTGCTAGAATTGTAGCTGCCTGTGATGTGATTCGAAATGCACCAGATAGATTTGTCAAGGTGCGTCGGAAACTTGTTCGCCGAAGTCACGCTTGCATTGAGGTTCATGGCCGTAGGTTTCAGCACATTTTGGAAGATATAGTACAAATGGTACGGCCATTGTGTCAAAGACGGTGTTTGCAGTTAACTGTAACTAGTGTAAATAAAAAAGTACACAGTGATGTGACTTTATTCCTGTTATCTCCTTAAGCTTGCTTCTCCAACACGAAGATCCCTACCTGAAGTTGTTCAGTGAAGCATCCTCTACGTCCTCGTGATGACTGGGTGTTGTGTGATGTCCTTAGGTTAGTTAGGTTTTAGTAGTTCTAAGTTCTAGGGGACTGATGACCATAGATGTTAAGTCCCATAGTGCTCAGAGCCATTTGAACCATCCTCTACGTGTTGTTAAAGTTTTGCACCGTCTTACGGAAACATCCTGTATACGCTACTGCTACCTGCTAAAATATTTACTATCGAAAGACCTCGTATACAGCATGCAGTGATATTCTGCCGGGAAACACGCAGTGCCGTGTCCTCTGGCGAAATTAAAGGCCGGGTAGAACATCTGAAGTCACAGGTGAATAAAACAATGGAGAGAAGGGCGCAGAGGCGTACTTAGCGGCGGAACGCCACAGACGGGCACGGGGCTAGGCTACACCACAGTAATGCATTTGCCGGCGTCGGCCGGTTTCTCCGAGTTGCGCGGAGAGGGGGCAACGGCTGGCGCGGTAATTGCAGCAGGGAACAAGGGTCGAGGACGAAGGCGCGCCGATCAAAGAGCGCGGCGTGCAATTAGAGCTCACAGAGACGCGGCCGTATCGAACGGAACGCATCGCTCCGTGCAGCGCCGGCCGCGACACCTCCACCAGGTGGCGGGCGCCCCTCCCCTCTCCTCCAGATACCAACAAATGCCTCACAAAATCACCCGTCACAAACACGTCTGCCTCAGCCACGAATCGATACCGGCTGGCGCTGCTACGTCTCACACACACATACACGATGAGCAAAAATACTGACCACTTGTCACAGCGAGGTGGAATGCGTTGCGGGCACGTGGCACGCCAAGAAAAACGTATACATCTACAGGGTGTTTCAAAAATGACCGGTATACTTGAAACGGCAATAAAAACTAAACGAGCAGCGATAGAAATACACCGTTTGTTGCAATATGCTTGGGACAACAATACATTTTCAGGCAGACAAACTTTCGAAATTACAGTAGTTACAATTTTCACCAACAGATGGCGCTGCGGTCTGGGAAACTCTATAGTACGATATTTTCCACATATCCACGATGCGTAGCAATAATATGGCGCAGTCTCTGAATGAAATTACCCGAAACCTTTGACAACGTGTCTGGCGGAATGGCTTCACATGCAGATGAGATGTACTGCTTCAGCTGTTCAATTGTTTCTGGATTCTGGCGATACACCTGGTCTTTCAAGTGTCCCCACAGAAAGAAGTCACAGGGGTTCATGTCTGGCGAATAGGGAGGCCAATCCACGCCGCCTCCTGTATGTTTCGGATAGCCCAAAGCAATCACACGATCATCGAAATATTCATTCAGGAAATTAAAGACGTCGGCCGTGCGATGTGGCCCGGCTCCATCTTGCATAGACCACGAGGGGTTCGCAGTGTCGTCTAAGGCAGTTTGTACCGCCACAAATTCACGAAGAATTTCCAGATAGCGTGATGCAGTAATCGTTTCGGATCTGAAAAATGGGCCAATGATTCCTTTGGAAGAAATGGCGGTCCAGACCAGTACTTTTTGAGGATGCAGGGACGATGGGACTGCAACATGGGGCTTTTTGGTTCCCCATATGCGCCAGTTCTGTTTATTGACGAAGCCGTCCAGGTAAAAATAAGCTTCGTCAGTAAACCAAATGCTGCCCACATGCATATCGCCGTCATCAATCCTGTGCACTATATCGTTAGCGAATGTCTCTCGTGCAGCAATGGTAGCGGCGCTGAGAGGTTGCCGCGTTTGAATTTTGTATGGATAGAGGTGTAAACTCTGGCGCATGAGACGATACGTGGACGTTGGCGTCATTTGGACCGCAGCTGCAACACGGCGAACGGAAACCCGAGGCCGCTGTTGGATCACTAGCTGCGCGTTGCCCTCTGTGGTTGCCGTACGCGGTCGCCCTACCTTTCCAGCACGTTCATCCGTCACGTTCCCAGTCCGTTGAAATTTTTCAAACAGATCCTTTATTGTATCGCTTTTCGGTCCTTTGGTTACATTAAACCTTCGTCTTCGTCTTGTTGCAACAACACTGTGTTGTAGGCGGTGGAATTCCAACACCAGAAAAATCCTCTGTTCTAAGGAATAAACCATGTTGTCTACAGCACACTTGCACGTTGTGAACAGCACACGCTTACAGCAGAAAGACGACGTACAGAATGGCGCACCCACAGACTGCGTTGTCTTCTATATCTTTCACATCACTTGCAGCGCCATCTGTTGTTGAAAATTGTAACTACTGTAATTTCGAAAGTTTGTCCGCCTGAAAATGTACTGTTGTCCCAAGCATATTGCAACAAACGGTGTATTTCTATCGCTGCTCGTTTAGTTTTTATTGCCGTTTCAAATATACCGGTCATTTTTGAAACACCCTGTATCTGCATCTACATGGGTACTCTGCAAATCACACTTAAGTGCCTGGCAGAGGGTTCTTGGAACCGCCTTCACAATAATTCTCTATTATTCCAATCTCGAACAGCGTGCGGAAAAAACGAATACCTGTATCTTACAGTGCCAGCTCTGATTTCCCTATTTTGGTAAAAATCGCTCTAAGCACTACGTGATTTGACATCTGAGGTCATCAGCCCCCTAGACTTAGAACTACTTAAATCTAACTAACCTAAGGACATCACACACATTCATGCCCGAGGCAGGATTCGAACCTGCGACCGTAGCGGTCGCACGGTTACAGACTGAAGCGCCTACAACCGCTCGACCACAGCGGCCGGCCCCTTATTTTAATACGACGATTCGTCTCCCAATGTAGGTCAGCGTCAACAAAAAAATTTTCGTATTCCGAGGAGAAAGTTGGTGATTGAAATTTCGTGAGAAGATTCCGCCGCAAAGAAAAGCGCCTTTATTTTAATGATGTCTACCCAAAATTCTGTATAGTATCAATAACTTTCTCTCCCGTACCTCACGATAATTCAAAACGAGCTGTACCACACAAGCCGCTCGTAGTGAAAATGCGTGGTTATCGAGTAGCGTCACAGTTATGTGACTGGATTTGCGATTTCCTGTCAGAGAGGACACAGTTCGTACTAATTGACGGAAAGTCATCAAGTAAAACAGAAGTGACTTCTGGCATTCCCCAAGGTAGTATTATAGGCCCTTTGCTGTTCCTTATCTATATAAACGATTTCGGAGACAATCTGAGCAGTAACCATTTTCCACGCAAAAATTAGAACATGGATTCTCTCGAATTACAGCGCCAACTACCAAGAATCAAAACAAATGTTTAAGGCAAAATGTACGTAGTTTTTTATGTAGAATCTTATTCTGCAATAAAAAATGAGGGGTTCCCATTTGAAATTTTGAAGTTGCCTCCCGCCCCACCCAGTAGATCAGAGTTTTCCACTGTTTACATAGTTTTCAATAGAAAAGTGTTTTCTACACTGGCGGAAAAACGAATGCCCATACCAAGACACAGTTGCGGGAGATAAACGAAAGTTGGTAGGCGTGTTTCTATATCTGAGAGATCACCTTTAGTCAAATATCGCGCCACAGCATAAGAAGTGGCGCTGGTAGCGACACTATAGGGATACACATCAGGTTTGATTTAAACAAGCGCTTAACGGTCCAACCTTTGGGGTTGGACGTCGTGACTTGATGCTTGTCAAGCATGCCTTTAACACTTCGAACAAAACATTATCAACACGTCACTGAGTTAGAGCAAGGTCGTGTAACAGGCCTACGAGAAACTGGACGTTCCTTCTGTGATACTGCAGAAACAATTAGCAGGGAAGTAGCGACTGTACATGACTGCCGACAGCGGTGGTCACAGGAATGTACGGTCGCAAGAAGACCGGGCTCCGGACGGCCATGTGGCACTACCGAGAGTGAAGACCATCGTGATCGGCGTATGGCTCTGGCGCATCATAACTAAATTCCCCAACGATTTCCGAAATGGAATCTTCCACGCTTCTAGCTCCAATAATCAATCCGCGTTCGTCGTCTGTTAACTGCCGTCGTGCGGCCATAATCAAGTCGGAAACCATTTCACAGGAATCACCTGAGCACAAATGATATCTCCGTCCACACACTGCCCTTTCATACCCAGTATACGCGGTACTATCGCCATCTATATACACGGTGGTCCATTGATAGTGACCGGGCCAAATATCTCACGAGATAAGTATCAAACGAAAACACTACAAAGAACGAAACTCGTCTAGCTTGAAGGGGGAAACCAGATGGCGCTATGCTTGGCCCTCTAGATGGCGCTGCCGTAGGTCAAACGGATATCACCTGCGTTTTTGTAAATAGGAACCCCCATTTTTTATTACATATTCGTGTAGTATGTAAAGAAATATAAATGTTTTAGTTGGACCACTTTTTTCGCTTTGTGATAGATGGCGCTGTAATAGTCACAAACTTATAAGTACGTGGTATCACGAACATTCCTCGACAGCGGACGGTATTTGCTTCGTGATACATTACCCGTGTTAAAATGGACCGTTTACCAATTGCGGAAGAGGTCGATATCGTGTTGATGTATGGCTATTGTGACCAAAATGCCCAACTGGCTTGTGCTGTGTATGCTACTCGGTATCCTGGACGACATCATCCAAGTGTCCGGACCGTTCGCCGGATAGTTACGTTATTTAAGGAAACAGGAAGTGTTCAGCCACATGTGAAACGCCAACCACGACCTGCAACAAATGATGATGCCCAAGTAGGTGTCTTAGCTGCTGTCGCGGCTAATCCGCACATCAGTAGCAGACAAATTGCGTGAGAGTCGAGAATCTCAAAAACGTCGGTGTTGAGAATGCTACATCAAAATCGATTGCACACTTACCATATTTCTATGCACCAGGAATTGCATGGAGACCGCTTCGAACGTCGTGTACAGTTCTGCCACTGGGCACAAGAGAAATTACGGGACGATGACAGATTTTTTTGCACGCGTTCTATTTAGCGACGAAGCGTCATTCACCAACAGCGGTAACGTAAACCGACATAATATGCACTATCCGCGATGGCTGCGACAAGTGGAAAATCAGCGACCTTGGCGGGTTAATGTATGGTGAGGAATTATGGGAGGAAGGATAATTGGCCTCCATTTTATCGATGGCAATCTAAATGGTGCAATGTATGCCGATTTCCTACGTAATGTTCTACCGATGTTACTACAAGATGTTTCACTGCATGACAGAATGGCGATGTACTTCCAACATGATGGATGTCCGGCACATAGCTCGCGTGCGGTTGAAGTGGTATTGAATAGCATATTTCATGACAGGTGGTTTGGTCGTCGAAGCACCATAGCATGGCCCGCACGTTCACCGGATCTGACGTCCCCGGATTTCTTCAGCGACAACGCCTGACAACATGCGTCAGCGGATTGTCAATGGATGTGCGAACATATGGAAAGCGAACTACTCGCTGTTGAGAGGAGTGTCGTTACACGTATTGCCAAACGCATTGAGGTTGACGGACATCATTTAGAGCATTTATTGTACTAATGTGGTATTTACAGGTAATTACGCTGTAACAGCATGCGTTCTCAGAAACGATAATTTCACAAAGGTACACGTATCACATTGGAACAACCGAAATAAAATGTTCAAACGTATCTATGTTCTGTATTTTAATTTAAAAAACCTACCTGTTACCAACTGTTCGTCTAAAATTGTGAGCCATATGTTTGCGACTATTACAGCGCCATCTATCACAAAGCGAAAAAAGTGGTCCAACTAAAACATTCATATTTCTTTACGTACTACACGAATATGTAGTAAAAAATGGGGGTTCCTATTTAAAAAAACACTTGATACCTGTTTGAGCTATGGCAGCGCCATCTAGAGGGCCAAGCATAGCGCCATCTGGTTTCCCCCTTCAAGCTAGACAAGTTTCGTTCATTGTAGTTCTTTCGTTTGACGCTTATTTCGTGAGATATTTGGCCCGGTCACGATCAATGGACCACCGGGTACGTGGGTATCGCTATCTCATGACTTTCGTCACTTCAGTGAACGTCTGCAACAAGGGAGAGGAGTGGTGTCACGAAAACAGTGCGTTTCTGCGCATGCTCAGTCTGCAGCTTTTAGAACTGTGCATTCGGCACAGTCCACTGATCACTGACTTCAATTCCCAACTTGATGCTTTGCTGGCGGCTGACAGCACGCCCGAAACGAATAATCAAAATGGGGCTTTGGGCTACAGCAGGTACACGACTGCGAATGCGCCGAGAAAATCCGCACAAAAAAAATTTCCTGCCATCCTGGAGTGTTTTGTAGCGAGCGCTTGGTGCTGTGAGAGAGTCGTGGAAGCAGTAGCCAGCCGTGTTTCTCCATTTGTGGAGGAGAGCTTGGCCGCGGCCCAGCCGGGCCGGGAGATTTAGCGGCGGCCGGGGAAGCCCCCCCCCTTATCTGGCCGGCTACCGCGCCCTCAGTCCTCGGCGCTCTGTGTGCTTCGCTTCTCTCTTCCTTTGCCGGCAGCCCTTGCTGCACGCGGCCAGCTCGTGCCGTCGAAATCCGACCGCCCCCTGCGGTCAACAGGCGTAATACTAAACGCGGGAGGGCTTCGCCAAGAGCCGCGCCGCACTGCTCTGCAAACTACACGCCAGGCACGGCACTACACACAGAGCAGAGGCAGTCTCAGATTAGAGGCCATTTTACACGAGCGGCTTTCTGGTCAAGATCGACTGCTCGTCGTTGTTGAGCGTCACGTGCTTGCGTACGGGTCAGACGCCAGTCACGTTGCGAATGGCAAAGCGCCGTCAATGATAATCAGACTGCGCGGAATGTGGAATTATAAAATCTGAGTATGCTGCAGACTCCTACATCGGAAGTAAGCCTATTCTCGCCGAGTTCACTGCCATTAGAGTACTGGCCTTTGTCCTTTCTTGTCCCCGTAACATTTACTTTATTTTAATTTTCCTATTTTCGGAGTACTCAAGGGCGATCTGTTTCAACTACCATTCAAAAGCCAAGATTGCATACAAAGTTTTTATTTTTTTATTTTACACGACCGGTTTCAAAAGTCACTGCAGTATCTTCAGGCCTTGAGCAACTTTTTGTTAAAAAAAAAAAAAAAAAAAAAAAAAAAAAAAAAAAAAAAAAAAAAAAAAAAAAAGCACTCCGTCTCCAGGCCACGAGTGGTCTACCGGGACCATCCCACCGCCATGTCATCCTCAGTGCTCAGTGGAGGATGCGGATAGGAGGGGCGTGGGGTCAGCACACCGCTCTCCCGATCTTTGTGATGGTATTCTTGACCGAAGCAGCTACTATTCGGTCGAGTAGCTCCTCAATTGGCGTCACGAGGCTGAGTGCACCCCGAAGAATGGCAACAGCGCATGGCGGCCCGGATGGTCACCCATCCAAGTGCCGACCACGCCCGACAGCGCTTAACTTCGGTGATCTCACGGGAACCCATGTAGCCACTGTGGCAAGGCCGTTGCCATTAGCATCTTTTTCTTGCAAAACATATTCTGTATACATCTTTTTGTTGTAAAACTGGTCAATACACGGGGTGATCAAAAAGTATCTACGCAGTGCCGTATGATTGTTAGCCGCGCGTGCCGTATGCCGCACTGAATATAACGAAATGAAACTCAGTGAAATACAAGGTATCAATTTATTGAATATTCATTTTTACTTACAAATTTCAGGTTAAACGGTCAAAGTGTCCCCCCTGTTGTTGAATACACAATTCAATTCGTCTAATCATGTTTCCAAACACATGCTGTAACATTTCTTCTGTAACAGAAGCAGTGAAAGTGGATATTGCAGTTTTCAATTCGTCGATGGATTTTGGACGGTTCTTATAGACAGTTACTTTCGCTGCAACCCAGAAGAAAAAGTCAGTTGGTATTAGGTAAGGCGATCGTGGAGGCCAAAGCCCCTGTGAAACTATGCGGTCACCAAAAACATCAGCAAGCAGTGACACTGGAACGCGAGCTGTATGCGCGGTTGCACTATCTTGTTGAACATAACCGTTCAGTATTCTCCTATGAATGGGTACACAGCAGTATTGTTGTGAGTTTATTGTTTCGTTGAAAAATATGGGACCCACAATCCGACGTCTAGAAATTGCAATGCAAACTATTTTCACAGAATGAAGTGGCTCCTCATGAACACACAATTGATTTGCAGTACTCCACATACAAGAAGTTTGCGAGTTCATGTACCCGGATAAATGAAACCACGCCTGATCAGTAAAAATATCCCTTCCATTTTGTTGAACGAAATTTTTGAACCATCGACAATAATGCAGTCTCTTGCCACGATCAGTATATTTCAGTTCCTGCACGACTGCCACTTTGTATGGGAGAAGTTCTAACTTTTTCATTACAGCTGTGTGAGCCGTTCCGACTCTAACATCGATTTCCTGGGCGAGTTTTCTCACTGACTTGTTCGGACTCGTGGACATTTTATCGGAAACATTGAGTAGTTTATCCTCAGACAAAACTCTAGGACGACCACTTCTCGGTGCATCTGTCACTGAACCCGTACTCTGAAATTTGTTAATCAAATCTAGCACAGTATCGAGATGTGGGAGTGTTGTCTCCGGGAAAACTGAATTAAATGTTTGACGAACTGAAACTGTATTTACCGCCAGCTTTGAACACTTGTTCGACTAAAATCACGCGTTCTTCGATGGTTAGCGTTTTAACAGTGACAAAAAGGAAACAAACGAACAAAGGAACTAAACTTAAAACCTTCACGTCACCACGTAACAACACACACCAACGATACTACTGACGCTGGCTGAGATAAACGAAACGTGGAATGTTGGGAGAGTCCACTTGAAGGGAAGTAACCCAGGGAGGCGAATAATCATACGGCATGCGCAGCTAACAATCATGGGGCACTGCGGAGACTTTTTGAACACCCCGTACATATATTCGTAAGATGTATCTGGACATGGTCTTTTGGACAAGTTTATTTATGTTTTCAAATATTTTAGCGATGATATACGTTTATAGTGTGCTGAGTTTCATCCACTTTACTTCTTGTGCGTGAGGTTCAGCGAAAAATTTAGATGTTTCACAACAGAAAGATATTAAAGTCTGAGGATGACTGCAATGACTGTTGAAACCGGTCGTCTTAAATTTAGAAAAAAATCTCACGCTATCCTGGCTTCTGAATGGTTTTTAACAATTTATTTTGTTGTATATTTCGTTTTCGCGCCACACTGCAAAGTTTCTGCATCTGTATGACTACTCTCCTATTCGCACTTAAGTGACTGACAGATCATTCATCGAGTCACCTTCAGACATTTTGTTTACCAATCCACTCTCGAACACCGCGCGGGAAACACGAACTCTTAAATAGTTCTGTGCGGACTCTGATTTCTCGCATTTTACTACGATGATCATTTCTCCCTTCGTAGGTAGACAACAACAACGAATTTTCATATTCGGAAGAGAAAGTTGGTGACTGGAATTTGGTGAAACGGTCTCGCCTGCAAAAAAATTGATTTATTTTAACAATTTCCACCCCGACTCGCATAGCACATTCGTGACTCTCTGCTCCTTAATAAGTGTTGTTGTTGTTGTTGTTCTGGTCTTTCAGCCCGAAGACTGGTTTGATGCAGCTCTCCATGCTACTCTATCTATGCGAGCCTCTTCATTCCGAATAGCTACTACAACCTACATCTTTCTGAATCTGGCCTCCCTCTACGATTTTTAACACTCACACTTGCCTCCAATACTAAACTGGTGATCTCTTGATGTCTCAATGTGTCCCATAAACCGATTCCTTCTTTTGGCCAGGTTGTGCAGTAAATTCCATATCCCCCCAATTATATTCAATAACTCCTCATTAGCTACGTGATCGATCCATCTAATCTTCAGGGTTATTCGGTAGCACCTAATTTCGAAAGCTTCTATTCTCTTTTTTGTCTACACTGTTTACTGTCTACGTTTTACGTGATTATAAAAAATTTGCTGCCCTTCTATGAACTTTTTCGATGTCCTTCGTCGATCCAATCTGATGCGGATCACAAACCGCATCGCAATACAACAAAAGAGGCCGGACATGCGTACTGTAGGGTAGTCTCTATATTGCATCTCCTAAGTATTCTATCAATCAAAGACGCTCTTTGGCTCGCCTTCCCCACGACATGATCTGTGTGACCGTTCCAATTTCACTAGTTCGTAATTGTAATTTCGAGGTATTTAATTGAACTGACAGCCTTTCTATTTGTGTGATTTACCGCATAACCGAAATTTAACGGCTTCTTTATAGTATTCATATGGATGACATCACACTTTTCGTCAATTACAGTCAATTGTCATTTATCGCACAATACCTATATCCTGTCTAAATCATTTTGCATTTGGTTTTGATCATCTGATGACATTATAAGACGGTAATCATAGCATCAGCTGGAAACAAATATAAGAGGGGTGCTCTGCAAACTCTTCATCTTTGCGCACCATGTTAGTAAACCACTCGCAAGTACTCCATTCTACGATCTGGGTCGTCCTCGTTCACTGCGTGTAGCAATCGTGGGATGTAGCACTTAAACTTTGCTGTCTTCGAAACACTAAAGGATGTCTTTTATCGACAAAAGCCACGCACGTTGGATGAACTTCGAGAATCCATCGTACACTCATGTGCAAATATCCAACTGAACACGTTGCAGTCAGTAGTTCGTGCTGCAGTTCGGCGGCATCGTTTGTGTGTGGATGTTAATGGCGACCATTTCGAACACCTACAGTGATATCTTTAAGTTGGTCTTTAAGCTACACTTTCACCAAAAATGAGACAACCCCGTCAATCAGCTTGCAAGTTATGGACTTTTAAACAGTGGATACATTTTTTTAGATCCCTCTGACAACAGAGGCCATATAACACTTGCTTGGGGAAAGCCAGAGAACACTTTTGTTTTATTCGATGACTTTCCGTCAATTATTACGAACTGTGGCCTCTCTGACAGGCATGATACTCCACAGACAGGCAATTTAATCAGCAGGCGCTTCTGAGGAAGGTGGCAAAAGCGTTCTGAATATCTAGAAATAAGCAATCAATTTGAGATGCCCTGTCGATAGCACTCATTACTAGATGTGAATGAAGAGCTAGTTGTGTTTCACAAGAACGGAATTTTCTTAGGTTAGGTTAGTGTTGTTTAACGTCCCGTCGACAACGAGGTCATTAGAGACGGAGCGCAAGCTCGGGTTAGGGAAGGACGGCGAAGGAAATCGGCCGTGCCCTTTCAAATGAACCATCCCGGCATTTGCCTGAAACGATTTAGGGAAATCACGGAAAACCTAAATCAGGATGGCTGGAGACGGGATTGAACCGTCGTCCTCCCGAATGCGAGTCCAGTGTGCTATCCACTGCGCCACCTCGCTCGGTGAATTTTCTTAATCCGTGCCGGCTGCGTGTCAGTAGATCATTTTCCTCGAGGTAACTGATAATGCTCGAACACAGTATTTGTTCCAAAATCATACTGCAATCGGCGTCAGTGATAAGGGTCTGTAACTCAGCGAATTACTTCTACTTCCTTTCTTGAGTTCTGGTGTGATCTCAGGAACTTTCCAGTCTTTAGGTACGGATCTTTCGTCGAGCGAGCGGTTTTGTACGATTAAGATAAGTATGGAGCTATTGCATCAGCATACTGTGAAAGGAGTCTAACTGGTGTTCAGTCCGGACCGGAAGACTCGCCTTAAAAATTATTTAAGCCGCTTCGCTACACCCAGGATATCCATCTCTAAGTTACTCATGGTGACAGGTGTTTGTCTAGCGAGCGGTTGTATATGATTGTTAAGTATGGAGCTACTACATCAGCATACTCTGAAAGGAACCTAATTAGTATACAGTCTGGACCGGAAGGCTTGCTTTTATTAAGTGACTTAAGTTGCTTCATTACTCTGAGAATATCTACTTCTACGTTACTCATGTTGGTAGCTATTCTTGATTCGAATTCCGGAATATTTACTTCGTCTTCTTTTGTGAATGCATTTCGGAAGGCTGCGTTTAGTAACTACGCTTTAGTGGCACTTTCGTCGGTAATATTGCCATTGTTATAATGCAGAGAAGGTACTGATTGTGTTTTGTCGTTGGTGTATTTTACAAACAACCAGAATCTCCTTAGATTTTCCAACAGATTTCAAGACATCTTCGTTGTGGAGGGCTTGATGTTTTTCCTAGTAGTTTTCTTCCACAAGAAAAAGGTATTTCCGTTTTACAATACCTGGACAAAGGAAAAGCCTGTTACATGTATAAAAAGAACATCAGCACATAATCGATTTTGAATGAAAATTGTTTCGACAGGATGGAATTGCACCAAGCTCATGACAACTAGTTTCTGCGTAGTGGGCACATTATGTAAACTCTACTAGAAAGATTTCACAACGCCTCCAACATAAACAGAAAATGATAACAGAAAGCCAACCAACAAGTCTTGTATAATAGTTTGCGGAAATAAAACGAGATCAAATGAAGATGACATATAAGTCTTAAAACAAGTTTGAGTAACGAATTAAAAAAAAGAAGGGAAACGAAGAGGTCAAAGCAAGGTGTAATGTCTTGTCAGTATCATTTGCAGCTATCACTGGCCAAGGTACAAGGTCTAGAGCAGGAAATACACACATCAAAAAAAGTTGTGCATCACCTCGGTTCCGAGAGTTACGGAACCTGTACAGAAAATTGGAATAGAGATCAACATAATCGTTTCCGTCCTTTTTATTGCTCATGAGAACCACACATTGCATGTTGTACCACCATACAGCAAGGCCTTCAGAGGTGGTGGTCCAGACTGCTGTACACACTGATACCTCTAATACCCAGCAGCACGTCCTCTTGCATTGCTGCATGCCTGTATTCATCGTGGCATGCTAATCCACATGTTCATCAAGGCAATGTTGGTCTAGATTGTCCCATTCCTCAACGGCGATTCGGCGTAGATCACTCAGAGTGGTTGGTGGGTCACGTCGTCCATAAACAGCCCTTTTCAATCCATCCCAGGCATGTTCGATAGGGTTCATGTCTGGAGAACATGCTGACCACTATAGTCGAGTGATGTCGTTATCCTGAAGGAAGTCATTCACAAGATGTGCACGATGGGGCGCGAATTGTCGTCCATGAAGACGAATGCCTCGCCAATATGTTGCCGATATGGGTGTACTATCGGTCGGAGGATGGCATTCATGTATCGTACAGTCGTTACGGCACCTTTCATGACCTCCAGCAGCGTACAGCGGCCCCACATAATGCCACCCCAAAACAGCAGGGAACATTCACCTTGTTGCACTCGCTGGACAGTGTGTCTAAGGTGTTGAGCCTGACCGGGTTGCCTCCAAACACGTGTCCGATTGTTTGGTTGAAGGCATATGAGATTCTCACCGGTGATGAGAACGTGATGCCAATCCTGAGCGGTCCATTCGGCATGTTGCTGGGCCCATCTGTACCACGCTGCATAGTGTCGTGGTTGCAAAGATGGACCTCGCCATGGACGTCGGGAGTGACGTTGCCCATCATGCAGCCTATTGCGCACAGTTTGAGTAGTTACACGACGTCCTGTGTCTGCACGAAAAGCATTATTCAACATGGTGGCGTTGCTGTCAGGGTTCGTCCGAGCCATAATCCGTAGGTAGCGGTCATCCACTGCAGTAGTAGCCCTTCGGCGTCGTCAGCGAGGTATGTCATCGACAGTTCCTGTCTCTCTGTATCTCCTCCATGTCCGAAGAACATCGCTTTGGTTCACCTCGAGACGCCTGGACACTTCCCTTGTTGAGAGCCCTTCCTGGCGCAAAGTAACAATGCGGACACGATCGAACCGCGGTATTGACCGTCTAGGCATGATTCCACTACAGACAACACGAGCTGTGTACCTCCTCCCTGGTGGAATGACTGGAACTGATTGGCTGTTGGACCCCTTCCGTCCAATAGGCGCTGCTCATGCATGGTTGTTTACATCTTTGGGCGGGTTTAGTGACATTGCTGTACAGTCAAAGGGACTGTGTCTGCGATACAATATCCACAGTCAACGCCTGTCTTCAGGAGATCTGAGACCCGGGGTGATGCAAAACCTTTTTTGATGTGTGTACTATAGAATTCTCCTCAAGTGATTCACGGAATTTGGGTAAAATACAATTCAGGTCGTAGAGGGACAAATTCCGAACTCATCGCGGATTCTCTGAAGGACAAAAGAAGAATCCATCTGGCTGCACAGGCCCGCGCACAGACACAAACACGTAGCAAATACGACGCAGAAAGCGCCCGTCAGGTCAGGGAGCCGACGGGGGAATACTAACCGGCCTCATCCCGGATTACGGCTGTCCAGATATTCAATTTCTCCCGCGTAGTTCGGGTTTCAGCAGCTGTTTTGAGAAGTCGCCAGTACAGAAGTAGAACACGAAACCTGAGCTCGCCACGACTTGTTCCCCTTCCTCTCAACACGCGCACTGCAAGTAACTACTGCGAGTTACACAGCCAGTGGCCAACGAGGACACAGTTTTTAACTGGCTGAAAGCTCAGTGCGCCATGTTTTTACCAGTGCTTTGTCTCTTTCGACTAGTGTAATGCGCGAGGTGCTGTTGTGTATTGTGTTAATCATTTTGTGCTCGACGGCTGAATAACGTAAATGTCAATAAGAACCATCACAGCTGTATTTCAGTTTCGTTTATTACACAAGTTGAGCATCTTCATTCAGGTGATACCCGTAGTTCACCTACAGTATTCGTAGCTAATTCTCACAAAACGGCAGATGAGACATTGTTGAGTCGTGGCTGCGGGACGTTCCTGCCACTTTGTGTGAAGCCTATTGTGAACTTTCGGTGTCTACTGAAGATGTTCGTATAGAACGAAACCGGTTGTGGCATAATAAAAGTAGCTAAAACACAACTGTGATGGTTTTTTATTAACATTTACATATACACGTTGTCCATAAATTATCTTTACTGCTTAAGACTTAAATTACTTTAAAACCACCCTAGATAATAACAGATACTTTTCAGCATGTGATAACTCATGCTTTTCTTACCTCCAAATTTACGCAGTTCCGATGCAAACCTGAACATCAGAACTTGATAAAATGTGGACGCCACAGGAGAAAGCTCAGTGCGTGGCCTCGTTCATACAGACTGTAACGAGAATTATACGTAGAAGAATTTTTTTTCTTTATGAATTTAGATAAATTAATAATAGCAATGTGTTGAATTTCTTTTTCGATTCTTTTCGTGCCATGTTAAAGACACTGTGAGTAACTTTTGAAACAAATATTATTTATGTTAGATTTCAAATAATGTGGTAATCAAAGGAAAGTGTATTTAATGTTAAAACTATTGTAAGATGTGAAAATTGTAATTTATACACTTGGTCCATACGTAGGTAATGCATTAGGATATGTGTAGTAGAAAACCCGTGGTGAATACCCTACCTGTAGGGGAGCGGGAAAAGGTGGAGGCAGGCGAGGCGGGAAAACGCACACTAGCGCGGTTCTGCACAACGGGCTCAGTAACACAGTCGGAGGCGAGCAACAGTCGGAAGTACACGTACTGTACCGAGGAGGCTACCCAGGAAAAGTGGATTCCATTGAGCCTCGGATGAACCGATTCCGACGACTACTTGGCATGGCTATATTCTGAGGCACAAAATTGGAAAAATTACGACGCTAAGAAGATGGAAAGTGCCGATGTTGTGTGAGCCTTAGCCGTGCTTGTATGTGTGCCGTGCTGCCCGCTATCTCGCTGCCCGCCAACCGCCGCACCGACTTGCACAGGTCAAACATTTATTTCATCTTTAGAAGTGTATCTGTGTGGACCAGTGTCGAAACTGTTTCTAATGGTTCAATAATAACGTGACTTTTACCAGAATTGCTTTAGCCATGACTTATCCTGATCACTGACCTAGACAGGATCCTTACCTCGTATTGTGCAATCCGAGTATCCTAAATAGAAAGTTTAATGTTTGTGTTGATGAAAATTATCAGCAGAGTAATCTATGCCATAAAGGAATCTATAGTTCTGTATGTTGTTGCAAATATTGGTAAAGACCAAAAGAGTTTTTTTTTTAATTGAGTTAGCGATGTTATTTAATTAATTTGAAACAGAAATAATGACAGTTAAATTATTCATAAGTAAGACAAAAGAGTAGTTATCCAGAGATTGATAAATTTTGTGTGTTAATTTGCCTTCAGTACTTAACAGTTTCAGTATAACCACTATAACAGTTTCAGGGCCCCCCCCTCTTTCTCTTATCCATCCGTTCAAACCTTGATGTGTACTGCTCAGATTTGACCAGTAAAGCTAAATTCTATATTATACCTAAGTGTATTAGTGTTTTTCCATCTTTAATAGTAACATTGTATATGTGCTTTCAAAACTGCTAATTATAGGGTAATCTATGCCCGATGTCAGTCTGCTCAACATACAAAAATGTAGTTAGTAGTAATCATTACTGTGTGGTGTTGTGTAAATGTAGTCCGTCCAAATTAGTACAAAAAGAGCAAACTTTAGTTCAGTGGATTTTTCGGATTCCAAACTTTGCCATATACCGTATCGTTACTACGTGTTACTATGCTTGTACATGCACCCACTTGTACAAGAAAAAAAAAAAACTCACTAATGGCCTAAGTAGGCTGGCGACCGAATTGTTAGTTATAGGTAGCATCTACTGTGTGTACTTCTTGTCCATGCGAAAGAATGATTATACTGTACATTTGCTTGATGCGTCACTGTAGTTATTGACTGAAGATAAGTCCGATTTTGCTTCTATTAGGTACACGCGGTCAACTAATGTACTAGAAATCCTTGTTTATAAGGTGAAGCCCGTGAACTTATTACAGTACAGGCTTTGTAGAGCTAACCTACGTCTGATTAGGGCGGTAGTGTTACAAGACGACGTCCGATACCCAAGTGCAAGGAACATTTCGTACACGTTACAGACCGTTACGACCGACTATTCGTGCTTGGCATACGTCATTTATGGAAGCAGGTAGTGTTCATCATAAAAAGCGGACGAGTTGCCTGTCTATTTCAGACGCCAAAGTGGACAAGGTACGGCAGGTGTTTGCAAGGAATCCGACAAAATCCGTACATACGGCGGAAAGAGAGTTGGAAATGAGACGATCAACAGAGTACAGAGTTTTGCGTTAAGAGGTTACGGCTATATCTCTACAACGTACAACTTTTATTTACTCGTGTCCAGAACATAACATACATATATAACCGATATACAGCAATTTAAAACAATATAAGTACATCATTAAATTCCATATGACATCCAAAATTCCGCCGTTTGAACTGCTGTATCATTGGCGATAACCAGATCGTCCATCGGGCATGGGGCTGGGAGGTTTCTACAGTTGAGCAGGTGTTGATGATCTTGCTGTTCGCCACATTCGCATAGTTCATCTCCTGGAGAGAAACCCCATTTCTTCAAGTTGACCTTGCATCGGGATACACCAGTTCTCAGCCTGTTGAGGGCCTTCCATATGGGACGTGACCTCCTTTAGCAAGCTCTTCTTTAGGGTTGTTCCAGTACGTCTCTGACGGTGAGTTACGCCAAAGCTGTATTCGACGATTTGCAGGTGAAGTTAAAAGTGGTTCTGTTGAACGGAGGAAACTCTTTCTTGATCTTAATATTGAATTTTGGTATTCACATCCGAACAAGGCATTAAAGGTTATAGGTGAAGCCTCAGCGCAAGCTTTCTTTGCTGACATAGTCACAAACTATGAGACTTGTATGCAAGATTGACGCAAACAATTACTTTCTGGAAAAGATTTGTTTTGACAATGAGGCAACGTTTCATGTATTCCATGAGTGCGTGGTGTCTGTTCTTTCGGACATGTCCGAAAGAACAGACACCACGCATTCATATAATTAATTGGCCGAGTTGGGCACAGGATCCCTCTTCTTCTGTGCGGATGCACATCTGACCTCCTGTGGGGACCCAGAAAGAGAACATGGAGGAAATGGACAAGGATTGCGGATAGGTGGCACTCGATGGGAGTGTGGATCGGCCATGAGGCGTCCCGAGATAGTCCGTGCAGTAGAGATTACGCTGTGTCCCGGATGGCGCATTGGTTATCACTAGACCACGGATTTTAGGTAAAAACCTATTTTGTTCCTGAGTTCCTATTTGCATAAAATTTTGTATTTATGCGTTTCATGACTATTCTATAGAACCTAAAAAAGCGTATTTCGACGTTAGTGTCTATTTTTGCCTATTTCGGCTTTAATATCCTAAAAAGTGCCGATTTCATTATATAAGACAGTGGTTTCAAGCTTTTCCACACTATACAACAGATTGAAAAAAAATATTTTCTGCCCAGCGTGCAGCAAGGTGGCTAGTTGATATGCGCTCATGCTTCGTATTTGCCTAACACTTCGGTCTTTTTTTATTTTTTTATATCGCTATTCCTGTTAATACCAAATACTCTTTATAGGTGTTTTATTATTCATACGTAAAAAATAGATCACGGATCTTTAGGTTAAATTGAAGCAAATTCTTTTAATCAATAAATCTGGTGAATCCTCTGAAAGAAACAAGTCCGGCAGTGATTTGTGTCACGCACTTGTGGCAGCAAACATCCCCTTTCGGAAACTAAAAAACCCTATTTTCAGAGGTTTTCTTGAGAAGTACTGCCATCAGTCTATTCCTGCAGAGTAAACTTTACGTAAGAATTATGTGGATTCAGCTTACAATGCTGCATTGCACAGAATCCGAGAAGATGTTGGAGAATCTTGTATATGGATTTCTGTGGATGAAACTACTGACAGTCTTGGCCGTTACATTGCAAACCTGATTATTGGCAAGCTAGACCCAGATGCTCCATCCAGGGCTCATTTGATTTACTCAAAACAGCTTGCAAAAACTAACCAACTAACCAACCAACTAGCACAGTTTTTGTGAACAATGGGCTTAAGGTGCTATACCCAAACGGAGTGGATGAGAGTAAGGTGCTTATGGCCGTCACTGATGCTGCTGCATATATGATAGCAGCGTTTCAGCTATTAAAAGTATTCTACCCATTGATGCTGCACGTAACTTGTGTAGTGCATGGGATCAACCGCATAGCAGAGCAAGTAAGGCTACAATTTCCTGAAGTGAATAAAGTAATATCTATGGTGAAGAAAATTTTTGTTAAGGCACCATCAAGAATACAGGCATTCAAAGAACAGCTTCCAGATGTCCCATTGCCGCCAGAGCCTGTTGTCACCCGCTGGGGCACGTGGCTGATAACAGCAGAATACTACAGTACGCATCTCTCAGCTGTCCAGAAGGTGGTTGAAAATATACCGGAGGATGCTGCATCCGTGACTGCAGCAATGGAGTTACTCAAAGATTCTTCTTTAAAACGGGACTTATCTTACACTAGGGCCCACCACACATTTATAGCAAGAATAATTTCACACTTAGAAGGCTCAGGGAGACCTATCTACGACAATATTTCTTTGCTTGAAGAAGTCAAAATGAAAATTAATGAAGTACCATGTGAAGTAGGGGAAAAAGTACGGGGAAAAATGCAAACGGTTTTGCAGAAGAAAGCTGGCCTGAAGGAGTTGTGTGCAGCTGCCGACATATTTAGTGGAAAATCCAGCACTCCTGACTGCAGCATTCCTGTCCAAGATGTGCCGAAAATGAAGTACGCTCCTGTCACATCTGTTGATGTAGAACGTTCTTTTTCAGCGTATAAATTGATTCTGACTGACTAGCGCCACAGTTTTTCACTAGAAAACCTAGAAAAGATTTTGGTTATTTATTGTGAAGCTATGGTCATCTTTTTCACGGAGATCTTTATCTTGCAGGAACTCAAAAATATTTGGAGTTATGTTCAACATTAATGTTGTAGATTGCTGTGCTCTGTAACTGTATAAATATTGATTCTCCTTGTTTTAATGACTAATGAGATGTTCATGCTGTCAACATTGTGTATTTTAATTTATTTTTATTTTCTCTGCATCATTTGTATTAGAGCCTATTTTAGGTTTTATATAACCTAAATGAACTACTGAAGGAGCCTATTTTAGGTGCCTAAAACACACTTTTTTACGACCTAAAAATCCGTGGTCTAGTTATCACACCTGCCGCGCGCGTTTAGCCGAGCGGTCTGGGGCGCTGCAGTCATGGACTGTGCGGCTGGTCCCGGCGGAGGTTCGAGTCCTCCCTCGGGCATGGGTGTGTGTGTTTGTACTTAGGATAATTTAGGTTAAGTAGTGTGTAAGCTTAGGGACTGATGACCTTAGCAGTTAAGTCCCATAAGATTTCACACACATTTGAACATTTTTGGTTGTCACACCTGCCTCGTAAGCAGGAGATCCCGGGTTCGAATCCCAGTCCGGCACACATTTTCACTCGTCACCGCTCATTCCCCGTAATGTCCCGATGCAGCAGTGCCCTTTCCTTTCCCTTCTTCCCCTTTCCACCTTCAATTTAAGTATAATTTCATGTATCCGGCAAAATGTATCCTCATAACATTCGTATATGGGGTTCACAGCATTCTCACGGACACGTGAAATGGAAAGAGGCATTCCCAAGGTCAATGTTTGGTGCGGACTGACGCGCAAGTCCATCATTGGTCAGTTCTTTTTCATAGAGTCTGCCGTCAGCGGTGGTGTTTACCTGAACATGTTACAAGACTTTGCTGTGCCATAACTGGAACTCCTGCAGCATTCCGACAGAATGGGGTATCACCCCACTGGTCCCTAAATGTCCGCCAATTTCTAGATGAAAAGTTTTCGGATACGTGGACTGGACGAGATGTTCCAATTCGATGGCCGCCACGAATGCCTGACGTCAGACCACTAGACTTCTTCCTGTGCGGTTCTGTAAAGGATTTGCTGTATCGAACCATGGTTAGAGAAGGTACGCATGCCGGCCAGAGTGGCCGAGCGGTTCTAGGCGCTACAGTCTGGAACCGCGCGATCGCTACGGTCGCAGGTTCGAATCCTGCCTCGGGCATGGACGTGTGTGATGTCCTTAGGTTAGTTAGGTTTAAGTAGTTCTAAGTTCTAGGCGACTGATGACCTCAGATGTCAAGTCCCGTAGTGCTCAGAGCCATTTGAACGATTTTTTTTTTAAGGCACGCATCCGAAAAGCATCTGAACATGTCACTGTGGAAATCTTGAATCTTACATGGAGAGAGAGAGAGAGAGAGAGAGAGAGAGAGAGAGAGAGAGAGAGAGAGAATCCCGAGTAGACATTATCCGTGCCACGAAGGGTCCATACACTGATGTGTGTGAATGAGGACACAAAACTTTATGAGTCATCACATTCTGAAAGCCATTTGTTAATATGTATATGGTTTTAAGGGTATTAAAGTCTTAAGTGTAAAGATAACTTATGGACACCCTGTACATTGTTTTAACGCCCCCCCATAACAATTTTCTTCCATACTGGTATTAACAGAATTCATGTTCGATCTGCAGACAACTGTTGTTTACAAATTGTAACTTTCTTTATCATTATTGAAATACTTAAATGAAGGCCTGAACTGGGAACGCATACAAAACTGGAGTTATCGTGTAGCGTGTTGTAACTGCAAGTGGTGCGCTTGCTCTGTGTTATTGTTAGCAAAACTTTACATGAACTGACTGGGCAATGCAACCCCCAATATCAATAAAGAAATACAGCCACTGCAAAATACATTCAGACCCTTAGGTATTGAATCCTCTGGCCCTCTTCAAAACTGATAACTTTGGTCCCTGTCCACATAAGAAATAAATAAAATTGTCTTACCTCTATAACAGCAACGGTGGATCGAGATATATTCTTCTCTCTCGTGAAGAAGAATATCATGTTCTAGCTACAGGCTCAGCGGTTTGCAATCTGGTCGTAATACTGTGAAATGTAAATGAAATTCTTTTGTCTGATAAATGAAAACATTTAAAAAGATTAAATGTCTTTAGAAAACATGTGACCTGGAAAGGGAGGCGGTAGTGATTTGGGTGAATTACTAACGCTGACGTTTTCAATAGTGAAGTCGTATTCGAAGTTAACTTCGGCTTTTCAAGACATCTGACACTTGAAATTACATTACTCAGAAAATTGACATTCTTTTCGCTAAATGAAAACTTTTCTTTGCTGACATAGTCACAAACTATGAGACTTGTACAGCAGGTATTATCTAACACCACTAAAATGCATTAAGACAAATCATCAGATTACATATACTTGTGTTAACAAATTTTAGAAACATTACAAAAGGGAAATTTCTAACTAGCCTATGCATCACATCTGTTTACGTACATTCTGGGGTTATTCAACAAAGAACTCACGCTTACCAATTATCAGCCATTACACGCATTATATTAACACTAACGCGCTGGCAAAAGGAAAGTAATAAAAAATTAACTTATTTACTTTAAGTGCGAGAACACTTCTGCTTCCACATTTATATTTCCAATAATACATGTACTGGTATAGCTTCTTCGTGATATCAATCCAGTAATCCTTTCTTGTCACAATTAAATTTACATATCATTATAAAATCACTCACCATTTTTAGCTATCTTTTTACACGCGGTGTAACACAAAATACGAGGTATGAGAAAATTCCTACATTATAATCCAACACTTGGTGGCTTTACAGAGCACACCACAAAAACTGCCTACTGCATCCTCTTTTGCTCACAGACTGACACACACACACTGCTGTGCGCCAAGCCCTCTCTTACTCCAACACTACAGTCTCAGACCAGAAGCAGTATCATTGGCTCCGCGGTCGTGCAAAGTCAGCGATCCGCTTTATACAGCCCATCAGAGGCGTACACAGTTTACAATACAATAATTTCATTTTAGTTTACGTTAGTATCATTACAATATTCGGGTGCCACATATAATTGTACGTCAGTAGACTCCTTTCAAAATGCTCAAAAGTATTTCAACATCTTTGTACTTCTTATTCTCGAGAATATTATGTTCTGTAGGACCTTCATTACGTTATTGTACAGCCTGCCATAGTTATTTCCGTCGTATCTGCCATCAGTATGTTCACCTTATGACGTTCGCCTGCTTTATTTCTTCGCTGATTGTCCTCTGTGTCGGCGTACTGCATTGCTATACTGGCTGAAAAATAGGGAGGTGGAAGTAATACAATGACTACTTTACTTTCACTGTTCACCACCCTACAATATTACATAGTTAATATGGCCAGTTAACTATTGGAAAATATTGCTAAGCCTCATCAATACGTTGCAAGCAAACATTAACTTATAGCTACAATAGTTTGCTGTTGAATATCTACGAGCAGAAAAAACCTAACCACACAGTTCACAGTTCTTGCAGAGTAATACGGTACGTATTGAACAGACATAGTCATTGTTTTAACACACTATTTGTCTTACACTTATTTCACAGTTAAGTTGTTGCAATGTTGTTGACCAAACCGGCACGGCTTTATCGTCTGAAAATCGGCTGTGGACTGTCTCGGGACCAGAAATAATAGGAACTGAAACTATACATTGTTCGATGTTTAATTTACAGAAATTACAATTAAAAAACAAATCATTCAATTAACTGAATGCATCGAAAAATTGGTTCTTTTTAGCAGTTTCTTCTACCACGAGGGTTAAGCCGCAGTATTTGTTTAAAAGAAGGACTTAACAGATACAGTTATACAAACAATACTTTTGACGAATCTGGTAATTACTTTGGATTTAATTAAGAGCTGGCTTTGCTAACATGTTTTTGAATACAGCCAAGTAAATACTTTAGGAATCCTAGTGATTCTTTTCCCAAATGTTTATCATCAATACAGAATTTATATTTGTTTGTAAGTCAACAATAGAATTTAAGTCACAGAACACTTACTGATTTCACCCTATAATGAAAGATATTAACTAGGAATAGTCTAAATAAATCAGGAAATTAATTACATAGACAAAACTAAGCACAAAATTAGATTTGGTGTTATTTTCTTTAAAACTGAGGGCCAACGTTTCTCTTTTATGAAAATGCAGATTATACTCACGTATGTTAATGGTAATTAGTCAGACAAGAAAAAATGAATTTTAAGGAGGCACGTGGCAAAACAAGAGGGGAAGTAAAAATATCCCAGCTTGCTTCGTCACAACCTGTTGCGGAATACACAAACAAGATACATGGATTTTAGGAACTGTACTCGTAATTTACACTTTTTAAACTTCAAAAAACAGTTTTTTGCAATAAAAAGAACACTTGTTTGCATAAGAGGAGGATCTTAACTGCCATAAATCAGTCTTCAAACAAGGCTGCTGCTGTGAGTTTCACAACCAAACGATGATTCAATTCGTTTACTCAAATTTGTTTTATTTGTATATGCAAATACCGTATATCCCGCCGCAGTACTGCATATCATTAGTCACTCCTATTTTACGTAAGTTAAAATCGATATACACGCAAGTTGTAGGTCGAGTCCGTGGCGAATATTTCCGTAGTAAATATTCACAGCCTTTTTTTTCCTTTTGTTAAAAGGCTAGATCTAACCTCAGATTTATAAGGAAAACGGCTTACAAAATTGTAAACGAGAATCTAGAGCCCCGACAGGTTCTTCCACTGTTGACTACAAAAGTAGTAGTTCAAAATGTCATCGTGAGTGTAATCTTGACACCAGGAAATACAGACAGAAACAGTGGACGGCAATCAACAAAATAATTCCTTTCTATAATACTTCCTTTTTTTTCACCCCAATATAGCAATGTACATCCAACACCATCTCGTAGTACCTCCTCCGACCCTTGGGACACCCAGACACAACAAATTTACCCCACCTTGTACGTAAGATGTATCAGGCAGGTGGAGTACCCTCAGACTTTACAAGGAATGTTATGATTCAATTCCAAAGAGGACAGAAGCTGACAGACATGCATATTATCGAACCATCAGTTTCATGAGTCATTGTTGCAGAATACTGACACGAATTATTTAGAGACGAATGGAAAAACTGGTAGAAGCCGATCTCGGGGAAGAGCAGTAAGGGTTCAGGAGAAATGTACGAATTCACGAGATAGTACTGACACTACAATTTGTCTCACAAGAGAGGCAAACCTACGTTTATAACACTTATAATCTTAGAGGTAGCTTCTGAAAATGTTGACAGGAGGACACACTTTGAAATTTTGATTCGAGCAGGTTAACATACAGGGAGTGAAAGGTTATCTACGGACAAAGGACATGAAATGGAAGGAGTCGTTGCGAAGGGAGAGAGAGGGTTGTTCTCAATCTGTACATTGAGCAAGCTATGAAGGAAACAAAGGATCTACATCTACATCAAACTCCCCAAGCCATCTAATGGTATGTGGCGGAGGGTACTTTTTGTACCACTAACTGAGGCCTCCAACCCTGTTCCACTCGCGAATAGCGCAACTATTTCTTCGTGACATCACAATGTGATATTTTGTTTTGCAAACGCTTTACATGTCACCACTTCTGCATCTTCTGCAGAAGCCATATCTGTATAAGATGCACGTTATTTTAGTTTCTCGCGACACACAATTGTCACCTGACGCTGGCCAATGAAGCCGAAACCCGCAGTATGACCAAATGAACATCATTTTCCAAAATATTACTGGAAAGAGTTTGGAGACAGCAAACAGGTAGAATTTTACTGCAATATTTTCTTGCAAATATTGTCAGTTTAACTTTCCAGTAATAAACATCATTAAACCACCCATGACTATTCCACTGGTTTTACAGCTTCTGTCTTCGGAACACCTATAGGTGTTAATTATGCAGAAGAAACTCTTTCTTACCTTTACTCTGAGCTAGCCGCGAAAGCAGGAATTTGTCTGCTTACCTGAAAATAAAAATATATCGTTAGTGGGTTCAATACGATTGAAAAAATTCTGGAACAAGAGAGAAAATAAAAATCGGTGCGAGGTAGCATTTATTTCATTCAAACTTGCACATTCTAACAAATTACTACTCCTTCACATAACATAGAAAATTAATTAAATCAATAAATAAATTTTGTAAAAACTGTAAAGGGGGGACAGAGATTGGAATACATCTAGCAAATAATAGAGGACGTAGATTGCAATTGCTCCTCTGAGATGAAGAGATTGGCAAAGGGGATGAATTCGTGTAGGGCCACAACAAACCAGTCAGAAGGCAGATGACCATAAAAAAAAGCGATAACTTCAAAGCTTTGGCGATTGGTTGGCGTTGGGACCCCTCTCCTAGCGTAGACACCGGCTCGAATGTTCATTGGTTGAGTAGCAATTTGTTGTTTCTCTAGAACGGGTGTGTATATAAATTTCTTAGGAAAGCCACAACTCGCACGTAGGTCAATAAAATCTACTGTTTCGCACTTTAATTTCACAAAAGCGTCATCAGAAACTTTGGACGTCACAGTTTAAAGTATCGTAATTCACTGTTAAATTAAGGAGCAAAAACAGACAACAAAACAGTCTGAGAACGAATGTGGCTATCCTGAAAAATTTAATTTAAAAAGTCGGTGATTACCCTGCATACAATTTCTGCTCTCGCTAAGATTGTGTATTTATTCTTTTTACAAATACTGAAGTGTAACGTGGAATGAGGAGAGAGCATTACCGCTGATACAGTTTTATCGTGATCGGGAATGTTTATGGGCCTCTACGAACAATTGTAAAAACAAACTGAAAAGACTAGCCGCTTGGAGCGAAATAACTCACCATTAGAAGGTAACATGCACGATGCGAAAAAAGAAAATGGTGTTTGCATTGACTTTTTTCACCGTGAACGACAATGATAAAACAAAACAAACTTGGGAGTGGCAATTAACTTTCTGCCGCAGATACAAGAGAGGTGTTATCTTTGGAAATTTTAGGGCCTATGCACTTCAATAGCAATTCGAAATATCACGTTTTCATTCATGAAAAATTATGAAATATCTCATATTCCAATTCGGCGGCTTTACGGTAGATATAAATTTTGTCCCACCGCACTGCTATCTACTTTTTACATGAGATAACGTCCATCGGCGTCGTTACTTCGTTCTTTCTGATCTACTCTTTGCAGTAAAATAAATGCTGCACATGCGAGCACTGTCAAATCCTCTTCTTCCCTCATAATATCGGCCGTTGGAATTGTAATTAAAACGGTACTTTATAAAAATAACAAAACGGGAGAAACGTCGGCAAGATATCAGAGCCAGTGTGATTCTATATGGCCGAATCCCCTGGCCCGAAGCCCTTCGCTTGCTATGAACGAGAAGCCGAACTCCCATGAATTGGCGACCAACGATCGGCCGATTCAAGTCTCTGTCGTTCGTCGGTCTTCGTGGCCTAGCGCCTTTACTACAGGGTGAGGCAAAAAGGACTTCACAATTTTGGGATGATATAGAAACTTATTGAGATAACTTACAGTATCGGTAGATGTCTAGTTTTGTAGCAAAATGAGACATCTTTTCGTACAAAAGGGTCAAGTGACATTTTGGTTCAACGCGACTACCATTGGTGATGCAGCAAACATCCCACCAGTAATGAATTTCTTCCACACTCGTTGCAGCAAATCGGGTGTAGCTTGTGCAACGGCAGCGTAGATTAGATCGTTCAGATCGACTATATTGTTTGTTTGGAGGGACCTTTAATAAAACCCCGGAGAAAGAAATCCATTGATATCAAGTCTGGGTAGCGAGGTGGCCATGCGATTGGCCCTTCACGGCCAATCAGTCGACAGCGATTATCGAAAAAAAGCTCGTACTTCCGTGAGGTGCTGGTATTAAACGATCCTATCCGGCCCATTATCGTTCTGTACAATTACAAAGTTTTCTTGCATATCCAGATACACAATACCAGTTACAGTTTCCTCCATGAAGAATAAGGTGCTGTACACTTTCAATTTAACGTGTTCCAGGATTGCATGTGGATTTTCGCTGAACCACAGCCGCAGAAGATTATGGTGTTCAGAAATGTCTCGCCGTCCACTATCGGATGCAACATTCCGCACAGAATTCCCCTGCATCACAAATGTGCTGTGCCATTGTGATACTGTATGGTTTCAAGTATGAACGTCTAGGTAGTACTCGCCAAACAGTTTTTTGTGGAATGCCAGTCTCTCGAGACGCACGTCGCTTTGATTTTTGTGGACTGCGCGCAAAGCTCTCCCAAACTTGTTCGACATAATAATCAACACGCGAGCGACATGGCGATTTATCATGTTGCAGTGAACAACACGTCTCAACAAAGCCCTTGTGCCAAGAGTAAATTGTAGGACTTCCTGGATGTTCTTTAGCGTATTTGCTGCGAAATTTACGCCCAACAGTTCGTTTCAAGAAAACCAAAACACACAGCTAGCACGCCCCGCACCAGAGAAAGTAGCCATCTTAACTGTGCACTACACGGGCGCTCCTGGTGGCGGAATTGGGTACTGATGCAGTACGTGAATCAAACTTGAGACTTGTTTGCTACGAAACGACACATCTACCGATTCTGTAAGTTCTCTAGATAAATTTCTGTATCATTCCAAAGCTGTTAAGTCCTCTTTGATTCACGCTATATAAGCCGTCGCTGCTTCCCGGGCGTAAATAGGGCGGCGCTGTCACTGCGTCAGTCTTGAGTTCGCTTTGCCGCGTAATACTCTTTGTCTCCGTACCTCTGTTGTCTCAGACGTAAACACGACAGTGCTGCCCTCCATCCGGGACTAGTGTACCCTCCGCCAGGCACCGTCACTCGGACGACCTGTGGCAATCCGCTTGGCGTTACTGGCCCTGCCGTGCCACATCCTGGAATAGTACGGCGCGACTCCACCGCGCTCCTTCAATTATTCAGCCCAAGTCACGACCTGGGCTGCGCTGTGGTAGCAGCAGACGCCATTTCCGGGTCGGCAAGCGGAGTTGTAGCGAGGCCGTCTCCGCGCTGTTGCAAGTTTCAGTCCTGTGACGTCCGCCAGACAAATCAATATCCTAACGTGACTGGAAACGGCGAACGCCAGTCTAAGTCCAAATACTCCAGGAGACACTCGTTCACACTCGCAAGATTTGCCTCCCATCAAACAATTCTCCGTGCGAATACCTTCCATGTCGTGTCCACCTACAACGTACCTATGAGTTTAAAATTCGGTACTGATAGCGCAGTGGAATCCAGGGTTAAAGAGCTGTTCTTGTCGAGAAGGAGTAAATATTAGTTACCTTAGCTTCGGGGAAAATACGTGAACTTTCGAAGGTCAGCCGAGATTGGATGACATACGACAAGACACATGACTGCCTGAATCCATACAAATGCGCTGGCCTGCACAGCACGGTACAGCTGGTGTACTATCCTTGGTCCCGGCAATGATTACCGTATTTCAGTTAAGCACCATGTTGCACGTACACCTATTAATGTACATTAATATGGGATGTGCCCACCCTCTGCTGGGGACACTTTCAATGAGGTGTGTGAATGTCTGTTGAGGAATAGCCCATTCTTCCTCAAGTGTCCAATCCACAGAAGGTAGTGATGTTGGACGCTGCAGTCTGGAGCGATGCTGACGATCTAATTCATGCCAAAGATGTTCCATTGGGTCCAAGTTGAGCACTATTTCAAGATTATTACAAGGTGCGAACAAAAAGATCCCGTTGGCAAGCTATACAGTCCAGAATCGGTAAGCCAATCAGCCAAAATCGCCGTGAGCATTGAAGCAATCACCTACCGACGCACCAGATTGAAGACACCTGTTTGGTAAAACACCGTAACCTTCTGCGTGAAGGCGGACCCTTCAAGGCTTTTAAGGGAGCGAAGACGTAATAATCTCATGTGGAGAAATCAGGACTGTAGGGTGAGTGCTCGAGTCTCTCCCATTTGAGCTGGCATATCTTCTGCGATATGGGGAGGTGTGTTATCAGCACGGTACTTAGGCGCGCCATTGCACAATGGTGATTTTCGACACACATGCTGCCCCATATATGTACATTCTTCATTCTCTCACCAGTGTCTGTCAGTCTTTCTTCTTCGGCAGCCAATACAAGAATATCGGCACGTCAGTCCTGTTTGGACGCATTTGGTAATAAAGTTGCCATAGTTCACAATGACACACTAAACCCGTTCCCACATATTGGTGCATATGTTATAGTTGAAGTTTACAGAATGTGACTATTGAGGGTTGAATGACACTTAGGCGGTTTTTTGTTCTACTGATTTTTATTTTTATGAATTAGTTTTCGGCTTATTAGGCCACCTTCAGATAACTACTGACTACTGTTTACAAGGAGCTGGTGTTTTTACGAACCAAACATTCTGGACTATGATACAACCCACTTAGATACGATCTTTAGTTGTGGTATTGTCTTTGGAATAGTCAAACGGGTCTTTTGACTTTTTGTTCTGTAAAACTGTTCTTTAACATAAATAATCACATTTTATTGTTTGTCAGTACCATGTGTGACAACAATTAGAATTATTTAGAATACACATTATTACGCATTTACAGTTTTTGGTATTTGTTGTGAACAGTTGCACTGGACATTAATTGTTTGTTGTACAACAGCGAAGTTTTCTTTGATGGTAACGTTTTGTTATTAGAAAATTGTGCATTAATATATACCTTGTGAACAATAGCCAGTAGTTATCTGAAGATGGCCTAAGAAGCCGAAAACTAGTCCATACAAATAAAAATCAGTAGAAAAAAAACCGCAAAAGTGTTATTCAACCGTCTATATGGAATTGTTCTATCAAGAAACGACGGAAGAATCTATAAATAAGAATATGAGTATGAGTATGTTTCCAAACTACAGGTGATAAATGCAACCTTCGACTGTCTTGTTATTACAGCCATGGTTCACATTCCTTACCTCTTGGCAGGGAAAGTATATATTCACTAGTTACAGTGCACTATCCCTAGTCAACTGCCGGTCGCAGTGGCCGAGCGGTTCTAGGCGGTTCAGTCCGGAACCGCGCGACTGCTACGGTCACAGGTTCGAATCCTGCCTCGGGCATGGATGTGTGTGATGTCCTTACGTTAGATAGTTTTAAGTAGTTGTAAGTTGTAGGGGACTGGTGACCTCAGATGTTAAGTCCCATAGTACTCAGAGCCATTTGAACGATTTGAACCTAGTCAACTACATGGGCCAGTGAAGGCACACTATCACAAGTGATGGTATACTTTTCCTGAAATTTCCATTTCCACTATAACGTGTATATGCTGCAGCAACGCCCTCAAACGGAAAGTTTTTTATTGCCTCTTACACAAGAAGGAAAAGTAAGAGAGAGGCCGTATGGACCAGCATCCGGAGAAATGTCCATGACTCTAAAGACAGCAGTAATCGTACAGAGGGACTGACAGCCTTGCAGTTTGGTCCCTTTAACTTACAAACCAACCAACCAATCACTCGTACAGAAAATGAAATAACATACAGTGATATGGAAACACGAACGAGATACACACTAAGACAAGGTAACACGTAACATAAACATAGCTACAAAACTATATAAATACGTACAATAATATTAGAATTAGAAATACAAACATAGCAACGTAGAAACTGACGAATAAAGAAAACAAAATGCTCGTCAGAAATGCATAACTCGTTTACCTCGTTCTGAGACCCGCCTTCGTGACAAGTCCCATGAAGAATTGACGAAAAATACTACTAAATCACTATAATAATTGTTTTTAAAATCTATAAATCTATTTCGTAACAGAGATCAGCCACTGTTGACAGGTCAGTTTAGATTAACTACGAGCATTCGTACTTTACATGTAACTTGTAGAAGGGGACTGGTTTTTTGCCGTTTCCAGTGATTTATGTAAGCCAACAGTAGCAGGTCTCTTCGCCTATTTATGCGCAATACGTCACGTCTAATTACATTCAGTGTCAACTGCGAGTACCTGCACTGGTCGCCGATAGTGTGTAGGACTTGCGGCCTTCCCACAGAAAACAGCGTCGTCTGCGAAAAGCCTCACGCAGCCCTCAACTTATCCACCATTAAAAATTATAGTTTAGTAATAATTAAAGTATATAATTATACGTAAGAGATAATGCTATATATTAATTATATAATTAATATAATTACTTAAATAATTAATAGTGTGTAGTAATAATATTTATACAGTTTTACTATTATTATAATAGAAATTGTAAACACTGTAGTAGCGACCCTACAACGCTCCCTAGGTGTACTCCGAAATTACCTTTATATGTGTTGATTTTCTTCCGTTGAGAACGACGTGTTGAGTTTTCCGATCACAAATATGGTCCGATACTCGGTAAGCTAATATTTGTTTGTAAACGACAATGCTGACTAGTATCACAGACCCAATAGTAAATGGGCTATCTGATCATGACAAGCAGAATCTTACGTTAAATGTTGATACTTGCCAGGATGTAAAATCTATTAAATTTGAGTAAGGAGGGTAATAAATCAGTCAAAAATTGAGAATTTTAGGAGACTGCTCGGAGACATGAACTGGACAGACGTTCACGTTACTCCTGACTCAAACGGAAAATACGAAGCATTCATTAATAAATTTACTTCATCATTTGAAAATTGTTTTCCCCTAAAGGGGACTCAAATCGAACAGAAACCTAGAAACAATGGATTATAAAAGGTATAACCGTACCATGTGGGACAAAAAATAAACAGCCTCTACTATCTAGGAACACCTCCGATGTTAGCACTGTAATGAATTATAAAGAATACGGCAAAATACTGAAGCAAGTGATCTAGAAATCTAAGCAGCTTGATTATGAGGAAAAGATAATTACATCAGGTAACAAAATAAAAACTATATGGGGTATAGTTAAGACAGAGACAGGTGGGGCCAGAAAGAAAGAGGAACAGATAGCTCTAAAAAGAAATGACACGTTGATAACAAGCACATATAGTGTTGCAAACCTCTTAAACAAGTACTTTGTTTCTGTTACTGAAAGCATGGGGTTATCAGGTTTATAAAACAGTGCAATGCAGCAACTGCGACCAGTGCCTACAAAAACATCAGTAAAATGGTAATGACACTCATTTCTCCCATAGATGTAGCACTCATCATAAAATCACTTAAAGCTAAGCATTCCAGTGGTTATGATAACATACCAACGAAGTTAATCAGAGAATGTCCATCTGACTTGAGTCCTGTCTTAAGTTATTTGTGTACTCAACGTCTTACCAGCGCAACATTTCCAAACTGGCTAAAATATGTTGAAGTTAAGCCTCCTTACAAGGAGGGGGATAAAATGATGCATCAAACTCTCCGCCAATTTCACATTTGGCGGCTTTTTCAAAAATATCTGAAAAGGTTGTGTTCAAGCAACTGACTGCAAATAATACATTGTCGAAGTCACAATTTCGGTTCCTTAAGGGTTCGAATATGGAGAAGGCTGTTTACACAAACAGTGAGGATATACTTAGTTCATTAAATAACAAATTAGAAGCTACTGGCATTTTTTGAGACCTGCCAAAAGCCTTTCACTGTGTGAATCCCAGTATTCTCGTAAGTAAATTAGAAAATTATGGAGTCACTGGCAGTGGTGCAAAATGGTTCCAGTCTTACCTAAATAACATGAAACTAAGTGTGTCGCTGCGAATTACCTGTGGAGTAAGCACTGTTTTATTGGGAATTGATTGCATATGGTGTTCCTATAGGTTCCATCTTGAGTCCGTTGCTTTTTCTTGTGTACATTAATGACCTCATGTCTGTTACGTCGCCAGATGCTAAGTTTGTTTTGTTTGCAGATGAAACAAACATTGGAATAGATAGCAAGTCAAGTACAGATTCAGAAATGGCTGCTAATCAAATTTTCACTGGCATTAATAAATGGTTTAAAGGTAATTCACTGTCGTTAAACTTTGAAAAGACCCACTATATGCAGTTCAGAAACTGTAAGAGATTTCCTTCCAGCATGTGAATAACGTATGAAGTCATCCTAATCGAAGAGGTTGACACTGTTAAATTTCTGGTATTACAACTCCATAATAAATTTAGTTGGGAAGGACATACCACAGAATTTCTGAAGCGCCTAAACAATTAAGTATCTGCAATGCGAATGATGTCAGATGTACGATATGTGGATATAAAAAAAAAAATTGCGTACTTAGCTTACTTTCATTCCATTACGTCATATGGGACCATACACTACTGGCCATTAAAATTGCTACACCACGAAGATGATGTGCTACAGACGCGAAATTTAACCGACAGGAAGAAGATGCTGTGATATGTAAATGACTACCTTTTCAGAGCATTCACACAAGTTTGGCGCCGGAAGCGACACCTACAACGTGCTGACAAGAGGAAAGTTTCCAACCGATTTCTCATACACAAACAGCAGTTGACCGGCGTTGCCTGCTGAAACGTTGTTGTGATGCCTCGTGTAAGGAGGAGAAATGCGTACCATCACGTTTCCGACTTTGATAAAGGTCGGATTGTAGCCTATCGCGATTGCGGTTTATCGTATCGCGACATTGCTGCTCGCGTTGGTCGAGATCCAATGACTGTTAGCAGAATATGGAATCGGTGGGTTCTGGAGGGTGATATGGAACGCCGTGCTGGATCCCAACGGCCTCGTATCACTAGCAGTCGAGATGATAGGCATCTTATCCGCATGGCTGTAACGGATCGTGCAGCCACGTCTCGATCCCTGAGTCAACAGATGGAGACGTTTGCAAAACAACAACCATCTGCACGAACAGCTCGACGACGTTTGCAGCAGCATGGACTATCAGCTCGGAGACCATGGCTGCGGTTACCCTTGACGCTGCATCATAGACAGGAGCGCCTGCGATGGTGTACTCAACGACGAACCTGGGTGCACGGATGGCAAAACGTCATTTTTCCGGATGAATCCAGGTTCTGTTTACAGCATCATGACGGTCGCATCCGTGTTTGATGACATAGCGGTGAACGCACATTGGAAGCGTGTATTCACCCGGCGTGATGGTATGGGGTGCAATTCGTTACACGTCTCGGTCACCTCTTGTTCGCATTGACGGCACTTTGAACAGTGGACGCTACATTTCAGATGTGTTACGACCCGTGGCTCTACACCTCATTCGCTCCCTGTGAAATCCTATATTTCAGCAGGATAATGCACGACCGCATGTTGCAGGTCCTGTACGGCCCTTTCTGGATACAGAAAATGTTCGACTTCTGCCCTTGCCAGCACATTCTCCATATATCTCACCAATTGAAAACGTCTGGTCAGTGGTGGCCGAGCAACTGGCTCGTCACAATACGCCAGTCACTACTCTTGATGAACTGTTGTATCGTGTTGAAGCTGCATGGGTAGCTGTAACTGTACACGCCATCCAAGCTCTGTTTGACTCAATGCCCAGGAGTATCAAGGCCGTTATTACGGCCGGAGGTGGTTGTTCTGGGTAATGATTTCTCAGCATCTATGCACCCAAATTGCGTGAAAATGTAATCACATGTCAGTTCTAGTATAATATATTTGTCCAATGAATACCCGTTTATCATCTGGATTTCTTCTTGGTGTAGCAATTTTAATGGCCAGTAGTGTATTTTGCGGTACCTCGTCAAATCGAGCAAAAGTCTTTAGAGTGCAAAAGTGTGTTATAAGCCTCATTTGTGATGTGAATTAAAGAACACTATGTAGAAATCTGTTCAAAGAATTGGCTATTCTAACCACTGCTTCTCAGTGTATTTATTCCTTCATGAAATTTGTCGTCACCATTATGTGTCTGTTTCCAACCAACAGCTCAATACAATCAATACAAGGAATAAGAACAATCTACATAAAGACCTAAAATCACTTACCTTGGTCCAAAAATGGGTCCAGTACTCAAGAACACACATTTTCAATACTCTGCCAGCAACCACAAAAAACTTCATTTCAGGCAAGCCATAGCTTGAAAGACTTTATGGTAGCAGCTCCTCCTACTCTACAGGTGAATATCTTTACAGGAACTGTTACAACAGTCAAGGTTAGATATTTTGTGTACAATAAATTTATCAAAAATGTGTAACTATGTTTCATTCTTACAGTCTATTAATACTGTAAATATTTGCAGTTCCAATGTACTGTAATGTATTCCCATATCTTAACAATCACCTGGTAAATGCTCAGGGAAGCGAGTATCATATTCAGATGTGCTTTGTTTTTTATACTTTCTGGCATGTTTTACATCCACGAGAATCATGTCATTTTTGTGTCTATGGAACGAAAGCTGAATTAAATCAAATCAAATGCTTTCCGGAAGTCAAGGAACACGGCTTCAACATGGGCGACTCTGTCTACAGCGATCTGGATCTCAAGGAGGAACAACCAGTACAGTTCCGCAAGATCGCTATTGGGGGAATCTGTGGTGATTTTTGCAGACAATTTTTTTTTCCTCTAAAAGCGTCATAATGCATGAGTATAAACGTGTTCCATAATTCTACAACAAGTTGACGTAAGCGACATACACAGGGTGAAAATTATTTAAACTGACGAACTCTGGGAGCTTGTACGGGACACCAAAAAAAAAGAAATATTTTTCTCTAATACCATATTTTCCTGTGAGAATTTTTTTGAACCGTTAGAAGGCGTTTTCTCTGGATGAAAATTAATTAAACCAACGAATTCTGGGAGCTTGCATGGGACACTGATAACACTTTTTCTAATGTGAGGCGCACCATTTTACAAGTACATCAAATCTTATTTACATTAGACAAAAAGTAACACAATTTTTAATCCTTTATTACCAAATGGCAACATTAACGCAGCACAATTATGTGAATTGCAGCAGAGGTACAAAAAAGACTCCATTGATTTGTAAACGAAGTTTACACCGGTGGATCGTGTTCTGTGTAACAGGGTCCAAGACTGCCGGAGTGTCAATTTCTCTTGCTGCTGCTGCTGCTACTATCCGGCCAACCAGCTAATCAGCCGACGCAACTAAGTTTTTCAAACAAGAATGCGCATGGCTCCACAAACAAGGAAAGTCCAGAGGAGTCAAATCAATGGTTCTAGTAGGCCATTGTACAGGACCATCTCTGCCAATCCACTTTTCTGGAAACTGCCTGTTCAAGAATCGACGTACACTATTGGTCCACTCTCACAGTCACCAACAATACATGCCCACAAATTCACACAGAACCGCACTTGAGAGAGAGTAAATGTGGCTTATGGATCAAACTTACTCCAAACACGCGAGTTAATGTGGAAGACCTCATCACGCCAGAACGTTGCTTCATCTGTAAACAGCACGAAGGATGGAGACGTATGATGCATTTGACTCTGTTCCAGGTAGCAGTGAGAAAACTGTGCTCTGAGTGCGTAATCATTAGGTTCCAGGTAGTGCACAAGCTGTAAGTGAAATGGAAGTAATAACTGCTCATGAAGAACGTTTTTACATTCGTCCACATGTTATGTGTAACTGCGCAAAAGCTGATGGAAGGGTCTTTTGCACCACATTCTGCAGCACGGCTTCCTCAAATTGCAGAGGACATATTGTGCGGCTTCGTCCTTGTCCAGGTAATCTGCTGTATGATCCAATCTCACAGAAACGCTAACACACAGCAGTAGACGTCGAATGACGCGGGGTACGGCGATTGGGATACTGCTGTTGATAAACCCGCTGCGCTGCTCGTCCGTCGCGGTTCGCTATTTAGCAAGCACCAACTGTATCAGCGCAGTCACTCCATGTGCTGTGCTCCATCACTACACAAGTACTGCGCTGGGTCAAGTCATACGACTAAATGTGAATGTGAAACAGTTATACCTGCAGAGCGAAGTACGCCCTCTACCGGTACAACAAGAACGGATACAACAAATCAGTCATTACAATCGAAGAGCGAAGACGTTAGACGCCCTCTACCGGATCAAATAATGCTCTCAGGAAACTAAGACATTAGAGTAAAGCATTTGTTTTGGTCTGCCGTGCAGCCTCCCAGAGTTTGTCGGTTTAAATAATTTTCACCCTGTACATTGGCATTTTTTTTCTCCACGTCTCTGGGATGGAGAACGTGAAGCTCTTGTTGCGCGATTCATCCGCTTTTCAGCCATGGCTGGAGAAGGTTGTTCTATTTTGGCAGAATTTATTTATTCAGTGGGGTCCTTATTTTGGGGTTCATTCCGTTTCTAGTGCAAGATAAATATTTGATTGACATTTCTTTATGTCATTTCTGTTTTGGCGCAAGTACATGCCCCGGCATCTGCCTTACAGCTGCCGCAAAACACCAAAACCCCAGCTAGGGCGGATAGACTATTTTATCGTACAAGGTGTACAACTTTGCTTCCGCCTTTTTTCTCCGAACATTTCAACCTTTAATGAAACACATTGGTTATACATGTATCACTCAATGTATTTTCACTACTTTTTCCCATATTTCGGGCAGCGTATGAACCCCGCGTCGAAAAAATTGTTCATGTTTTGAAGCGATCCACGAATCAATCCAATTTGTGACTTCTTCATGAGATCTAAAGTGTTGGTCAGCCAGGCCATGCGCCATTTATGATAAACAGGTGATAGAGGGAGAAATGTCTGGAGAATACGGCGGATGGGGTAGGACTTCCCATTTTAACGTTTACAAGTACGTTCTGAACTCTTTTGCAACGTGGGGTCGAGCCTTTTCGTCCTGCAAAATCACTTTATCGTGTCTCTCACTGTATTGCGGCCGTTTGTCTTTTAATGCTCTGCTCAAACGCATTAATTGCGTTCGATAACGTGATTGTTTCACTTGGTTTCAACACCTCATAGTACACGAGGCCGAGCTGGTCCTACCAAATGCAGAGCATGATCTTGGAGCCGTGAATATTCGGTTTTGCCGTGGACATGGAAGCATGGCCGGGATATCCTCATGATTTTTTGTGTTTAGGGTTATCGTAATGAAACCATTTTTCGTCCCCTGTCACAATGCGATGTAGAAAACCTTTAAGTTTTTTCCTCTGAAGCAACTGTTCAAAAACACACAAACGCCGTTCAACGTCTCTTGGTTTCAGCTCACACGGGATCCAAGTTCCTTCTTTTTCAATCATGCCCATAACCTTGAGACATTTTGAAATGGATTGCTGTGTCACTCCCACTAATCGTACTAATTCTTCTTGAGTTTGTCGCGAGTCTTCACTCAGCAATGTCTCCAATTCTGCATCTTCGGAAACATTCTTTCTTCCACCACTACGCCGGCCTACGGCGCTGAAATCACCGTTCTTGAAGCGCTGAAACCACTCACGACACGTTCTTTCACTAATACCGTCCGTACCAAACGTACTTGAGAGCATTCGATGAGACTCAGCCGCTGTACACCTCCCGCAAATGACGAGAATTAGGCTCGTAAACTGACATTTTCAATCAAGACAACTTTACAAATCGGCTAATGTTTGAATGAGGTTACGTTGACCGATGTCCAAGCCAACTGCGTGACGTCTGCGATCTGTTTCTTTTGACCGCTACTTACCGTTGTCGCCATCTATCGGCAAACGGCGGAAGCAAAGTTGTACACCTTGTAGCATACTTTTCGTTCACTTTTGGTTTTTATCTCTCATTTTTGGTACTGTTCTACTATGGTTTTTGTTGTGTTCTCTATTGTTATCTATATTCCTTATTGTACAGAGCTATTATAAATGATTGAAGCGATTTCATAAATTCACTGTAGCTCCATTCATTGACATATGGTCACGACACACTACAGATACGTAGAAAAACTCATAAAGTTTTGTTCGGCTGAAGCCGCACTTCAGGTTTCTGCTACCAGAGCGCTCGAGAGCGCAGTGAGACAAAATCGCGACAGGAGCCGAAAAGCGTATGTCGTGCTTGAAATGCACTCACATCAGTCAGTCATAACAGTGCAACGACACTTCAGGACGAAGTTCAACAAAGATCCACCAACTGCTAACTCCATTCGGCGATGGTATGCGCAGTTCAAAGCTTCTGGATGCCTCTGTAAGGGGAAATCAACGGGTCGGCCTGCAGTGAGCGAAGAAACGGTTGTACGCGTGCGGGCAAGTTTCACGCGTAGCCCGCGGAAGTCGACGAATAAAGCAAGCAGGGAGCTAAACGTACCACAGCCGACGGTTTGGAAAATCTTACGGAAAAGGCTAAAGCAGAAGCCTTACCGTTTACAATTGCTACAAGCCGTTGCAACAGCTCATGGAAGAGGATGCGTTCAGTGCGAAACTTGTTTTCAGTGATGAAGCAACATTTTTTCTTAATGGTGAAGTGAACAGACACAATTTGCGAATCTGGGCGGTAGAGAATCCTCACGCATTCATGCAGCAAATTCGCAATTCACCAAAAGTTAACGTGTTTTGTGCAATCTCACGGTTTAAAGTTTACGGCCCCTTTTTCTTCTGCGAAAAAAACGTTACAGGACACGTGTATCTGGACATGCTGGAAAACTGGCGCATGCCACAACTGGAGACCGACAGCGCCGACTTCATCTTTCAACAGGATGGTGCTCCACCGCACTTCCATCATGATGTTCGGCATTTCTTAAACAGGAGATTGGAAAACCGATGGATCGGTCGTGGTGGAGATCATGATCAGCAATTCATGTCATGGCCTCCACGCTCTCCCGACTTAACCCCATGTGATTTCTTTCTGTGGGGTTATGTGAAAGATTCAGTGTTTAAACCCGCTCTACCAAGAAACGTGCCAGAACTGCGAGCTCGCATCAACGATGCTTTCGAACTCATTGATGGGGACATGTTGCGCCGAGTGTGGGAGGAACTTGATTATCGGCTTGATGTCTGCCGAATCACTAAAGGGGCACATATCGAACATTTGTGAATGCCTAAAAAAGCTTTTTGAGTTTTTGTATGCGTGCAAAGCATTGTGAAAATATCTCAAATAATAAAGTTATTGTAGAGCTGTGACATCGCTTCAATCATTTGTAATAACCCTGTATTATTTTATGGTATCAGTTTTTCTTCCCCTCTCTGTTAAAATTCAGTGTTCCTTTTGTTTTGTTTTGTTTTGTTTTTAGGGATTCTGTTTTCATCATCTATGTCTTGTATGATATTTATGACGGGGGAGCATATTAAGGAGGTTTTACTGAACAACTGCAGTAGACGCAGATCAATAAAGGGTGGACCGTGGATCAGTGGAAACGTGTTGCCTGGTCAGATAAATCATGTTTCTGGTCAAACCAGGTCGATTTGTTGTACCGGACGTACCGCCATCCAGGTGGGCGACGGCCCGAATCATGCACCGCGTCTCGGTGACAGGCCGGTGTGTCTAGGATTACGCTACGGTTAACATTTACCTGGGCCTCCGTGAAATCTGTGATACCAAACGAAGGCAAAATGACAGCTGCGGTCTACATTACTGTGACGCTTCTGCATCCATTAAGATCAATGTCTTCCAACACGATAACAATCCGTGTCCCAAAGTGAGGAACGTTCAACCGTGTTTCGAGGGAGAGGATAGTGCATTAACGTCGATGTCTTGACCACCAAATTCACCTGATCTGAACACGGCAGAACACGCAATTTGGCGGCAGGTCCGCACCCGCAATCCAAAAGTCCGTAAATTTACCGGAAGTGCATGACATGGGTGTAGACATCTGCTGCCCCATATCTCCGTAAAGTTACCAACAACCTGTCCAATCAATGCAAACAGTATCGGTGCAGCACTGCGTTCGAAAGGTGGACCGAGACGCTACTAAGCAACTGAGTACCGTATTTTGGCTCATCCGTGCATAACAACATCAAAAGTCAGAGAGATTCGAAATGTGCTGGCGTGTTTGGAGGTACTGCAAGGGCCCGTATATCAACGTTTTTACTTCAGCCCTAATAGTTCGGGCCATTAGCCACCGAACGAGGCAGTCATTTTGCCCGCAACAGGCTGGTCGATAGACATCGCATGGGTGGCCCACGTTAATACGGGCACTCGTCAAAGGACAGGAGCTGCCTCTTCATAGGTCGTCCCTGTGCGGACGTTTCGTATATGGCTCTGTCGCGTTCTCCGGTGACATGAGAGGTTTCTCCGTGCACCACTGGCATGATCACACCGTCGTTTTATGTAATTCTGCAGGCTTTCGTGGCCGTTGTCACTGAAGTTAAAATCTTAGGCAGCCTCATATTTCTACTAAAATGGTGTCCACTACTGCTGTTCTAGCAGCATAAGATCCTGAGCAAGATCCCAGCAGAGGGGTCGAAACGTCGATCATTTTAGTAGAAATATGACACGGCCTAATAACCCAGAAGATTTTAACTTCAGTCAACACCGTCGTTTGATCATCGCACAGAGTCCCGTATGGCCGACGCTGTAATAAGCGTCCCTGGACTAGATAAACAACTGAAAAGGTTGAAAAAAGAATAAGTCGCCAGGTCCAAGTGGAATCCCAGTTCGGTTGTACAAAGAGTACTCTACGGCGATGGCATCTAACTTAGCTTGCATTTATCGCGAAGCTCTCGCCCAGAGCAAAGCCCCAGGCGACTGGAAGAAACGCGCAGGTGACTCCTATACGTAACAAGTGTTAAGAGAACGGATCCGCTAAATTACAGAGCAATATCCTTATTGTCGGTCTGCAGCAGAATTCTTCAACGTATTCCGAGTTCGAATATAATAAATGTCATTGAGAGCGAGAAGGTTATGCCCACGAATCAGTATGGGTTTAGAAAGAATCGCTCATGAGAAACTCAGGTTTCCCTTTCCTCAGGTGATATATTGCGACCTATGGATGAAGAGCAACAGACAGTTTCCATGTTTCTAGATTTCTGAAAAGCATTTGACACGGTACCTCTCTGCTGACTATTAACAAAGGTACGAACATAGAGAACAGGTTCTCAGATATGTGGCTGGCTAGAACACTTCTGAAGTAACAGAATCCGGTACGCTGTCCTCGACGGCGAGAGTTCATCAGAGACAAGGATACCGCCAGGAGCGTCCCACGGAAGGGTGCTAGAACCACTATTATTTTCTATATATGTAAATTTTGAAATTTGTGGTAAGGACTTACGGGACCAAACTGCTGAGGTCATCAGTCCCTAAGCTTATGCACTATTTAATCTAACTTAAGCTAAGGACGAGACACACACACACACACACACACACACACACACACACACACACACACATGCCCGAGGGAGGACTCGAACCTGCGACGGGGGTAGCCGCGCGAACCGTGACAAGGCGCCAAAGTACGGCGCGGCTTCTATATATATAAATAACTTGGCGGACAGTGCGAGCAGCAGTCTGCGGTTGTTTGCTGGTGGTGCTGTGGTGTACTGGGAGTGCGCGAAGTTGAGAGACCTTAGGTGGATACATGGTGACTTAAGAGAATTTCTAGTTGGTGTGATTAATGACAGTTAGCTCGCAGCTTAGAAAAATGTAAGTTAATGTGGATAAATAGGAAAAACAAACATGTTCAGTCACCTCGTTTAGATATGAAATGAAATAGAAAGAGCTTGTGAGGAGTGTGGTAGGGAATGCGAATAGTCGACTTCAATTTATTAGCAGAATTTTGTGCAAGCGTGGTTCATACGTGAAGGAAACGCATATAGGATGAAGATGATGATGACTGGTTTGTAGTGCGCTCAACTGCGCGGTTATCAGCGCCTGTGCCGGCCACTGTGGCCGAGCGGTTCTAGGCGCTTCAGTCCGGAGCCGCGCTGCTGCTACGGTCGCAGGTTCGAATCCTGCCTCGGACTTGGATGTGTGTGATGTCCTTAGGGTAGTTAGGTTTAAGTAGTTCTAAGTTCCAGGGGACTGATGACCTCAGATGTTAAGCTCCATAGTGCTTAGAGCCAGCCATCAGCGCTCGTACAAAGTCCCAACCTTTGCTCAGTCCAATCTCGCCACTTTCATGAATGATGGTGATGAACACCCAGTCATCTCAACGCAGGTGGAAGTCCCAGACCCCGCCGGGAACCGAACCCGACACTCCGTGCTCGGGATGTGCGCATATAGGGCGCTAGTTCGACTTATTCTTGAGTATTGTTCGAGTTTTTCCGATCCGCACCAGGTCGGATTAAAGGAAGGCGTCGAAGTAATTTAGGGGCGGGCTGCTACATTTGTTACCGGTAGGTTCGGACAACTTCAAGTATTATGGAGATGTTTCGGGAACTGAAATGGGAATACCTGGAAGGAAGGCAACGTTCTTTTCGATGTACACCACCGAGGAAATTTAGAGGACTGGCATTTGAGGCTGACTGCAGAACTCCTCTGCTGCAGCCTACATGCATTTCGCGTAAGACAATGAACACACGATAAGAGAATTTAGGGCTCATGCCGAGGCAGACAGACAGTCGTTTTTCCCTCGCTCTATTTCCGAGTGGAACAGGAAAGGAAATGACTAGTAATGGAACGGGGTGCCGTCCGCTTGCGGTTGGTTTTTAGGTACACATTTACTGAAAGGAGAGTATGACAACAGCATACTGATCGAAATTGTTCTACTGCACCGCTAGAAATCTTAATTATTTAATATCAATGCACGGAAGACACAATGTACAAAATGGTTCAAATGGCTCTGAGCACTATGGGACTTAACATCTATGGTCATCAGTCCCCTAGAACTTAGAACTACTTAAACATAACTAACCTAAGGACAGCACACAACACCCAGTCATCACGAGGCAGAGAAAATCCCTGACCCGCCGGGAATCGAACCCGGGACCCCGTGCTCGGGAAGCGAGAACGCTACCGCGAGACCACGAGCTGCGGACCACAATGTACAGTTCCATCATACGCACCTCTGAGTGTGCTCCGAACTACTAGCAAAGACTGTCGGAAGCAAAAAAGTAAGAGTTTTCTTATGAGATTTTATAAACAATGTGCAGGTGCAGCATTCACAAAGATAACACGAAACGAAATATCCCAGCACAAGGGTAGTGCAAATTTAAATGGAAATTGTAGTAATTAGCAAGAAAACGCGTTTTTCTATGCTGCACTTGTCGCTGTAGTTATACATAATTTGTAGTAGGTGGAAGCCTGCCGAGCAGTTCTAGGCGCTTCAGCTTGGAACCCCGCTGCTGCTACGGTCACAGGTTCGAATCCTGCCTCGGGCATGGATGTGAATGGTGTCCTTAGTCTAGGAGACTGATGACCTCAGATGTTAAGTCCCTTGGTGCTTAGAGCCATTTGAACCATTTTTAGTAAGTAGAAGGAAACGCCTTTTTGCATAAAGCATACAAAAATAGTAAAAATAGTTTAATTGCTAACTACTATAATTTACACATAGCTGCTGCAATAAATGGCCACCACCCCAGAAACTTGCTAAATTTAAATGTATCTGTGTTCACTAGAGTTAAATAAATAGAATGATGTACAATGATCCAGTGTCTTTGGCCACGTTGCAGAAAAGTGAGGATTTCATCTTGTGAAGCACGTGTTTATTTCCTCTTTTGTTAAACCTGAAGCTGGGCGGTGTAGCATACACCGTCTTTCTAGAACCTAATATACGAAGATCCAGCCAACATAAGACACGCAGGCTGCAGGTAGAGAGAGAGAGAGAGAGAGAGAGAGAGAGAGAGAGAGAGAGAGAGAGGAAAAGGGAGGGGGGGGGGGGAGGGGAGTCTATTCCTTGTCATCGCAGCAAGCACCCTCCAAACAAAACCTTGTTTTAGTAAGGTTCTGCCATTTTTTTCCTCAATTTGATTCAGTACCTCCTTATCAGTTTCTCGATCTGCCCATCTAATCTTCAGCATTATCCTGCAGCACTACATTTCAAAATAAAATCTTCTCTTCTTAACTGAACTTCTAACCGTCTGCGTTACACTTCCGTTCAAGTGTTGTCTTCGACGGCGAGTGTTCATCAGAGACAAGGGTATCATCAGGAGCGCCCCAACGAAGTGTGGTAGGGCCGCTCTTGTTCTCTGTATACATAAATGATGTGACGGACAGGTTGGGCAGCAATATGCGATTGTTTGCCGATGATGCCGTGGTGTACGGTAAGGTGACAAAGTTGAGTGACGGTAGGAAGGTACAAGACGACTTAGCCAAAATTACCAGTTGGTGTGATGAATGGCAGCTAGCCCTCAATGTGAAAAAATGTAAGTTAATGCGGATGAGTAGGAAGATCAAGCCTGTAATGTTAGGATACAGTATTAATAGTAGATATATAGCTTAGACAAGAAGAGAATACAAGCTTTCGAAATGTGGTGCTACAGAAGAATGCTGAAGATTAGATGGGTAGATCACATAACTAATGAGGAGGTATTGAATAGAACTGGGGAGAAGAAAAATTTGTGGCACAACTTGACTAGAAGAAGGGATCGATTGGTAGGACATATTCTGAGGCATCAAGGGATCACCAGTTTAGTACTGGAGGGCAGCGTGGAGGGTAAAAATCGTAGAGGGAGACCAAGACATGAATGCGCTAAACAGATTCAGAAGGATGTAGGCTGCAGTAGGTACTGGGAGATGAAGAAGCTTGCACAGAATAGAGTAGCATGGAGAGCTGCATCAAACCAGTCTCTGGACTGAAGACCACAACAACAACATATTTCTACGTTCAGATCTACTGTCAGCAACTGACGCTGCAACAACAGCTACTAAGTTATGTGTTATTTTTACTAACTGATATTAGATGTAGAATAAATTAATATCTGAATTCCCTGTTCATGAACGGCATCTGTTCTTGTATCCAGTAAAGAACCACACAGCGCGCAAAGGAAGACATAACATATACTAGGTACTGGTGATGTGTCTGCCACAGCAGGTGTGATCTTAGCTGAGAGCTTGTCTTTCTTCAAGTTGAATTTCATTCCTCGGTCTATAGTAAGGTGACTAATAGCCAAGTCACTCAGTAATGTGAGTACACTCTATAAAACATTGTGACAGGACTACTTCCAATTTTTTTCCTTTTTCTGCAAAGTTAATCTATTCAGTGATCTGCAGCTTTCCAACTGTTTCTGCGACTTTAATGAATTGTTAATTAGGCACACACGTGCCCAGAGAAGAAGCCCGGCGCATTCACAGTCCAGGGACAGAACATCGGCAGGTGAGCGTAAGATCCTGTGTGGCAGGGAAAAAAGGTGATTAGCAGTACGTTCCTCCATTTCAACCACCCGGACATTTGCATGTCGATCCAAACCGCGAGCGACGGAGTATTTCAGGCTGCATACCCGGACACACGTTGCGGTCGTAACAGACGGACGTGCCGCTAGCGGAAGGGAAAGGGAAACGCTGGCCCGCAGTGTATATCCAGGCGGCCGTCTCGACGGAGTCTGACTGCAGTCTCTTGTAATTAAGGCGGCGATCGTTAACGGGCGAGCCTAACGAGGGGAAAAAATAACGCCGGCTCCTGCTGCTCGCCTAACATAATTTGCAGCCGTTCGGCCACTCTCATTAACGGCGCCGTCGCAGTCTGGTTTCCCCGCAGTGCTCAATGTGTCACAATTCGCCAGGAAAGATCGCGCGTTCGGCAGTTGCTTAAAACACAGGAAAAACGTGCCCGACGCGCCTGCGTCTGTAGTCTTCTGTCCGGGAACTGGTTTGATGCAGCTCTCTACGCTATACACTGTCCTATGCGGGCCTCTTCATCTCCGAGCAACCACAGTAACCTACATTCTTCTGAATCTGGTTCCTCTACAAATCCCTTGGTCTCCCTATCCGATTTTTGCCCCCTTCCCCCCCCCCCCCCCCCCCCGCACCTCCTTCAAATACTAAACTGGTGATCCCTTGATGTCTCAGAATGTGTCCCATCAACCGATCCCTTCTTTCACGTCAAATTTTGCCATAAATCTCATTTCTCCACGATTCGATTCCGCACCACTTCACTTCATTAACTTTAAATACGAACGTTTTTGGGTTCTACCCTTGGCGTTACTGATATCGAACGAAACAACATGTTTACTGTCACCAGTCACTGTTTATTTATATCCAAAACGCGTTTCAAAGGTTTACACCTCCCTCATCAAGTGGATTTATCTGTGTTAATGTGATAGGTGTTTGTGTTGTGTTACGACTTTGGGGTAATTTGTGGCAATGTCTAGTAGAGAAACAAAACACTATTGAAATAAACCAACTAAAATAGAATACCTCAAGCGGTCGCAGGCTTCCTTCCCTGTCGTAATACATCACATATAAAGTGTCACACTTTATAAACAAAGATGGCCTGTGGAAACTACTACTTGCAAGGAACACTTAGCAAAAATAGGTTCAAATGGCTCTGAGCACTATGAGACTTAACATCTGTCATCAGTCCCCTAGAACTCAGAACTACATAAACCTAACTAACCTAAGGAAATCACACACATCCATGCCCGCGGCAGGATTCGAACCTGCGACCGTAGCGGTCGCGCGGTTCCAGACTGAAGCGCCTAGAACCGCTCGGCCACACTGGCCGGCGCAAAAACAGGGACACTGTTTCAAAAAATATGTACATCAAAGCATTACATATAGTAATGCTGTTTCCAAGAAAGGCAAAGTTATACATAAATCACAATTTAGTTCGGGATTTAGAGATGAAAGAAGCGACAGAAGAAAAGCAAAGTTTGAGTTAAGCCAGATGTGTAGGCTATTAACATTACATCTGGTACGTGTTGAAGTAATGTATTGATCATGCTTTAAAACAATATGCAGATGTATGTGTGTGTGGAGAGGGGGGGAGTGGGGGAGGGGGGGGGACAGAAAACTGCTAAAGATTAGTCCGCAGATGGGGTGACTAATGAAGTCGAGAGAAACAACAAGTTTACTGTTACTTGTCACTGTTTATATATATCCGCAACGCGTTTCGATAGTTTAAACCTCTATCATCAGGTGGATTTACGTGTGTTTACCTGCGACACTGTCGTATTTTCCATCAATAATTACTTGTGTTACCATGACATTTTCCAAATAAACAATGGAATGACTTCACTCAGAAATATACCAACACACCAACAGTTTGCTGTACCACGTGCTAGCTTGAGACTTTATATAAATAACCATGTCAGAGCAAATCACGGGCAAACTCCCAAACTATTGCAGACGTTACTTTCTCTTCTGGATAATGACTGGCATAATATTTGCCTTTCCAGCAAGAACAACAAAGTCCTACATGCAGGATGTTTCACAATTCCTGACACAGGTTTCTAGGGGTTGTAGAGGGGACTCGATGGATAAAGTTTTTGTAAGCCATTTCCGGAAGTCTACCGTTTGGATGTAAAATAAGTTCGAAGACCATGTAATTTTCAAATGTCCTGCTTTACGGTATGCACATAGTGGATGGTATAAGCTCTGATCTGTGTGCTCTATAGGAGTATGTGGCATGGACAGTGTTTCGAGTACTCGTCGCCAGGTTCTTTTCTATATGTCGAAAGACGTCCTCTTCAATGTTTAGATTGACGCGCGTCCATGAAGCATCGCAGTCAACCCTCCTGGTTGCGAACATAATCAGTTTCTCGCAGTCGCTGTCACAGTCAGACGACAATGGCATGTGACGTCATAATTACAACAGCAACTGACGACGGCGCTCTCTTCTCATTTGTGTGTGTGTACCGTGAAGCGGGAGATTTGAATGTGATACGATCTTCAAAATCATATCCAAGCGGTGCATTTCCGGTATGTGTTACTTTTCAAAACTTTATCTACTACGCCCCATCTCAGCACCTACAGAGTGAGCACAAAGTCCCATTACCCCTTATGTACTACATCGATATTAATCAATTGTTGTTTCTTATTGTTGCAGGCGCTGATATACATCTAAATCATGTCTGATGAGTCCACTTACACCATGGAGGAAGGCATCTTTAAGCTCTTCAACTATCTCGTAACGTGTCAGCAACCTACTCTAGAGAGAGCTTGAACGTAACCCACCAGTCATGTCATGATCCAGGCTGCAATGTCTACAACCCACTTGGTGGGTCCACATTTCTTTTTACAGTGCCGTGAATCACATTGTGTGTCTCACTATGTTCGTGATTGGTTTATTTCATATCTGCAAGATTACGGACTGCTTGGTCGTGTATGGTTCCACCACGATGGTGCACCGGCCCATTATATTATAGTCGTCGGAGAATATCTCAGATAAATATTTCCTGATAAATAGAATGGACGTGTACTGTCTACTGCCTGACCTTTGGAGTGGCCACCCCAAAGTCCTGACTTGTCTTCTTGTGACAGTGCATTATGGCGATCCATTAAACAGAAGGTTGCTGCCACGCGTTACGAGACAGGTGACGAACCTAAGGATGCTCTCCGACATGCATTTGCTGCCATCACAGCAGCAATGTTGAGGAGAACTTCACACCGTACCTCGAAGTTGTTCGCTACTGTGAGCTGGCCGGGGTGGCCGAGCGGTACTAGGCGCTACAGTCTGGAACTACGCGTCCACTACGATCGCAGGTTCGAATCCTGCCTCGGGCATGGATGTGTGTGATGTCCTTAGGTTAGTTAGGTTTAAGTAGTTGTAAGTTCTATGGGTCTGATGACCTCAGAAGTTAAGTCCCATAGTGCTCAGAGTCATTTTCTACTGTGATCTCACATTAATACAAAATGGGCATCTTTGAATATGTGGGCACATGAAATGAGGTAACGGGACTATGTGGTCACTCTGTTGAAATCAGTAATATGAACTGCGAAACACTCTGTATGTTCAGAAACGTTGCCACGAAGTTAGCAAAATATATTATCTTGACTAAAGATATGTGTCATTTAGTGGAGGAAGCAATAGCTAATAGCATTGTAACACCCGCTAGCCTGAAACGCATCATTCCCAGTAGCTACAAGTCACAAAACGCTGCCCATGGAGGTATCGAACGAATCCACTGAGAACAAGTAGGCTATAGACAGCTCGTATACGGCATGCTAATTAAAGGCTTAATAGCCACTAATCCATCATTGAAGCCTCTCTTTCGTAATGGGATCTCCAGAACACATAAGATCTCAAACGATGCTGTAGGTGACCCACTGAAGTGGATGTGGCGTAAGTTGGTGACTAAGCACACTGAGATCAGCGCAGTGAGGCAGTGGGCAGACCGGTCGGACTGGATCTGCAGCAAGCGAACTAGCGGGAAATGGTCTCGATTCTGGAGTCCCGTCCTAATAAATCGTAAGTTCAAAGAATAATTCAGTATGTTAGCTTCATCTTGTATGCAGCAGTGTATGGCCTAACACGCACAAAATGCAAACTCAGAGAGACTGCACTGCAAGTTATTTCACTTTCGTGTAGTGGGTTGCTTAATTTCGAAATATCACAACTATGACCATTCACGAAGTGATATTCAGTTTATCATGAAGCTGACGAATGTCGTTACGAGGTGTGAGAGAATCAAACATTTTTAATAACTAGTTTCTTTAAAGTCCTTTGAGAAAGACTGCAGAACAGCCGACAGATGCATGACACACTATGCAACTATGAATCAAGGCACAATGGAATTAAAAGCATTTCCTGTCAATGGGCATTGGTTTATATCAATGGGGCAGGCTGAAAATTTGTGCTTGACTGGGATTTGAACCTGGGTCGCCTGCTTACCAGGCAGATGCGCTAAGCACTACGCCATCAACACACAGTGCTCACCACAACCACATAGACTACCCTATTTTTTTTTAAATCTCATTTTGTTCGCTTTTGTTCGTTGCATCTGCTCAGGGCGGACGTCGTAAGACATCCGTTTTAGTTCCTTGTTGATCGATTAACTCAGTTTTTTTATTACAGAGGGCACGTAACCCTCTGACCAAACACGCTGAGCTACCGTGCCGGCTGCCCTAGGACATCTACCGACAGACTCAAATACTTAACTTATACCACACACTAGTCTCATTACTCATGGCATCTCGTCGATTCCTGTAAGAGTTCGAGATCGGTGTCCATGTGGACTGAAGGTATCACTGGTGATCATCGCTTGAATTATACAGGGTGGTCCATTGATAGTGACCGGGCCAAATATCTCACGAAATAAGCGTCAAACGAAAAAACTGCAAATAACGAAACTCGTCTAGCTTGAAGGGGGAAACCAGATGGCGCTATGGCTGGCTCGTTTCACATGTGGCTGAGCACTTCTTGTTTCCTTAAATAATGCAACTATCGGGCGAACGGTCCGGACACTTGGATGATGTCGTCCAGGATACCGAGTAGCATACACAGCACACGCCCGTTGGGGATTTTGATCACAATAGCCGTACACCAAAGCCATATCTACCTTTTCCGCAATTGGTAAACGGTCCATTTTAACACGGGTAATGTATCACGAAGCAAATACCGTTCGCACTGGCGGAATGTTACGTGATACCACGTACTTATACGTTTGTGACTATTACAGCGCCATCTATCACAAAGCGAAAAAAGTGGTCCAACTAAAACATTCATATTTCTTTATGTACTATACGAATATGTAATAAAAACGGGGGTTCCTGTTTTAAAAAAAACGCAGTTGATATCCGTTTGACCTACGCGAGCGCCATCTAGCGGGGCAACCATAGCGCCATCTGGTTTCCCCCTTCAAGCTAGACTTCTTCCAATCCATATGGGGCATAAAGCAAACCAGTGCTTAACAGTATTGGTTAAAGACAGTCTTGGTTGTAATTTTAGTTTTTTAGTTTTCAACGACGCGTTTCGCCTTTTTTAGGCATCTTCAGGTTATCTCTTCTAGATGGACGCGAGAGGCACTCGGTAGTGTGAACGGGGACGTGTTATGCAGATCTTGGTGCCTCTCGCGTCCATCTAGAAAAAATAACCTGAAGATGACTAAATAAGGCGAAACGTGTCGTTGAAAAATAAAAATGCAACCAAGACTGTTTTTAACCAATATAGACAAGTTTCGTTCTTTGTAGTCTTTTCGTTTGACGCTTATTTCATGAGATATTTGGCCCGGTCACGATCAATGGACCACCCTGTATATGTGGTGTCTGTTCGGCAGCCACTATGAATCAAAATGGCTCTGAGCACTATGCGACTTAACTTCTGAGGTCATCAGTCGCCTAGAACTTAGAACTAATTAAACCTAACTAACCTAAGGACATCACACACATCCATGCCCGAGGCAGGATTCGAACCTGCGATCGGAGCGGTCGCTCGGTTCCAGACTGCAGCGCCTAGAACCGCACGGCCACTCCGGCCGGCCTACTATGAATCAAGACACAAAGGAATTAGCTGCAGGTGGGCACTGATTTACATCAATGTGGAAAGCTGAAAATTTGCGCCGGAAGGGAAGCCACACACGCCGGAAAGAACAGGCTATATACACACAACCACTATGCCATCCAAACACAGTGGTAACCACAACTACACAGACTATCGTAGCAGGCCTCCTGTCAGACCCAAATTCTAAACTTACAGCACACATATAACTGATGTAGTGCCTCTGCTCATTAGCCTCATTACTCGCAGCATCTCGCTAAGGAGTTGTCCGCAGCTCGTGGTCGTGCGGTAGCGTTCTCGCTTCCCACGCCCGGGTTCCCGGGTTCGATTCCCGGCGGGGTCAGGGATTTTCTCTGCCTCGTGATGACTGGGTGTTGTGTGCTGTCCTTAGGTTAGTTAGGTTTAAGTAGTTCTAAGTTCTAGGGGACTGATGACCATAGATGTTAAGTCCCATAGTGCTCAGAGCCATTTGAACCAATCTCGCTAAGGAGCAGGGGCACTACATCAGTTGTGTGTGCTGTAAGTTGAGAATTTGGGTCTGAGAGGAGGCCTGCTACGGTAGTCTGCGTAGTTATGGTTCCCACTGTGTGTAGATGGCATAGTGGTTTGTGCATCAGCCCAGTAAGCAGGAGACCCGCGTTCGAATCCCGGTCCAGCATAAATTTTCAACTTGCCCCATTTACATAAATCAATGCCCAGTGGCAGGTGATGTCTTTAATTCTCTTATGACGACATTCTGTTTTGTCCCACAAATTACACCATCGTTCTGTGCGAGAACCCACCTCTCAGGGTGTGACGTAAGGAGGCAACAGAGCTCCCGATTGGCCAGCACAGGTAGCGTCCCAGAGAAGCCTGCAATGGGAATAGCATCGGCGCCACCACGGAAAACATGCGAAGCTTCCTGCAGGGAAGTGGGCTAGCACTCGACAGAGCCTGCCTGGCAAGCCGTCTTGCGGCCCGGCGAGTTAAGCTTACAGCGAGTCTTACTCCGTGTGAGACTGGCTTAAGCCGCTGGCAAATGAAAGCAATCAGCTCTCAGAGCAATTAGGCTCGCCCCACCCGCCCTCGTGTGTGCGTGCGTGCGTGCGCAGACAGGAGCCGTCCATTAACTGGAGTCTCACGTTGCGCTTCCCCGCAAACAACACGAAGCCTCGCTCCCCCAGCACGCGAACCTCGCCCTAGGACCGCGTGTATCTTGATACTTACGCATTATATACGGTTGTTGCACAGGCAACCTGCTCTTAAGGGGAGACATGCGCGAAATCGGTTCAAAAAATCGAAATTTCTTTTATGGTCATTTCAAATGCTTTGTAGTTTTCTTTGTAAAATGAGCTTTGGTTCACGCAAATCTGACGATAATTTTCCTAGATATCGTCAATTTTACAATACGTTGTCCGTCAAGTGCCACACCCATTTTCGTGTTACTGTAATATTTCGTGCATATGTCCTTGTGATGTTAGTATCTTTAATTTACTTTTCAATGTTTTTCCAAACTGTAATCAGGGTGACAACTGAACTTCATTTGACAAAAGACTGTGATCACTTCGTTTTGTTTATTTACACACATGAATTGCTGCTGTGATTCATTTCCGCAAAGGAAATGCCGAGAATAAAGAAGTTTTCACCAAAGACAAGATTCTGAGGAAATCAATACACAAGTAACAAAAGCAGGAAACAAGAAGAATGACTGTCTTCACGTACTTCAAACAAGCAACCCGTAATTGCATCAAGAATGAAGTTGTAAGTAAAACTTGATTCTGTGTTTGACTGTCACATAAACTTTCAAAACAGAGAAAACTATGGAAATATTACAACTGACTTGAAGATACTGAGTGAATTTATCAGTTGACATACACGATGTAAGGAGAGTGGTGGTATTAAATCTCTGGGTGAGAAGAGAAATATTCGCAAGCATATTGTAAGTCAGCTAGTTTTAGAATCTGCTAAGTGCAAATGTACTGCGGCAACAATGATGACTAAGTTTGGTCCAACGAAGTTATATGACAATAATATACGCCTTGTATATGCACTCAGATCAATAGGTAAAGGAATGCAGGCAGGAAAGATTTTCTGTGAACTTTTAGATGTTCCTGAGACTCCCACGCGATTTTCAGTTTATAATAAAATCATTGGTTCAGCTGTCAGTGAGGTGTGTAACATGTCAATGAAAGAAGCAGATCAGCAAGCGATAAATGAAAACACCTAAGATAATTCCACACAAGTAACAGCTTGTTTTGATGGTTCTTGGCAGAAACGACGGCACACGTCTCTCAATGTCATCGTTTCTGTCACATCTTTCGACACTCAAAAAAATGGATCAAATGGCTCTGAGCACTATGGGACTTAACTTCTGAGGTCATCAGTCCCCAGAACTTAGAACTACTTAAACCTAACTAACCTAAGGACATCACACACATCCATGCCCAAGGCAGGATTCGAACCTGCGACCGTATCGGTCGCGCGGTTCCAGACTGTAGCGCCTAGAACCGCTCGGTCACAGCGGCCGGCTAACACTGGAAAACTTTTAGATGTAGACGTGATGAGTAAATTTTGCTTTGTCTGTCAAAATAATCCAGGAGCAAAACACATCTGTGAAAATAAATTATAGTGTATTTATTTTGAGGTAGGCCAAAAACAATTATAAATTTTATCAAAAATAAAACGAAACCAAATGTTTGAAAAATTGCCAAACGGTCTCTACACATTCGATGTGCCTGAATTTGCACTAGATTAAAGCAATTGTTACTGAAAATATGCATGCCAAGTTTCAAGGTTCTATGTTTAATAGGTTGTTCAGAAACGGTACCTGAATACCTCGGAAATGTGCATTGCCGGCATAGGGAAGATGGCTCGTGCCTGTCTCTCCTTAACGTAGACAAATGAAAATCCGTGCACTTCAGGAAAAGTAAAACTGTAGCGACTTTTGTCAACGGGATTAATGAGTCACAACTGGTAACGCCCGGTTTACCCCAGGAGCGAAAGAAAGCGAACACAGGCGAGCGAGCATTCGCAGACAGTTCATCAGTGTTCACCGCCATTCTCTTTTATCTGAGAACAAACGTCTCAACTAGGAAATGAAGGAGAACTAAGGATACTGAACACAGCCTATGAAAGTTGCGTTACTGTTTTTTAGCGTTAATAATCGGCGCACGGGATACAACACTGTAACACAGCCGTGAAGCAAAACTTTGATGATCAGGGAGGATGGTTTTGTATGGCGAGCGCACTGTTTTTGAATAACGAGGAGAACACGGCAAGTGTCACATCCAGATTTCCCAGAAACTTCACTCAGTGGAAGAGGAACCAAAATAAGTGGACACGGGTCACGCCTTGTCCATAGATGCTCGACCGTTTCCCAAAAATGACGGTCAAAGTTTTCGAGGTACGTTACAGGTATTTGTCCTCGAGGGTGCCACGCTGGAAAGTGTTGCGGATTCACTCTTTAGCGTCCCCGTTTCCGAAACCAGATTATCAGTTTTATTTCTGGTTTCTGTTTATATACCAATGTCCGTAGAAGTTTGCTACACGAAAGTTTTCCAGTGTATATGAAATAAAATTGTCCTTATTCGTCTACTAATAGTATATCTGGCGAGTAAATTAAACAAAAAACAATAAATGAATGAAAAATTATTTAAAATTGTTTTCGGTGAAATTCCTTTAGTTTATCTTGATTCGTAATTAAATACAAGCGTCAGTTTCCGGAAATGTGATCCGTTATGCGTATTTTGCATGGAATTATTGCCAACGCGTAAAATTTTCAGCAGTGTTAATGACGTTTCTTTCCGGAGTGAGGTTTATGCGAAGAAATGTCACTGTGGCAAACCTGCCTTTGTGCGTGGTGTTGCGAATTTCTATGTTTCGTTTGTTTCTAGGATCGGTATAATCGGAGGGAATGCACAAAATCTTCCTGAAGAATCTAATACAAGATTGAAAAAATATAAGAACGAAAAACAAAAATATGTAGATTTACCAAAAACACATGTATTATTTAATAAATGTCTGACACTTATTGTGGAATACATTTGTGATTAACAATCAATATAACTCCCTTGCAAACCCTAACTTGATAAGAAGTATTACTTTAGTAATCTTCTACAGGCATGACTAGATAAATGAAAATAAAATAAAATAAATAAAAACAATTATGGGTTTCTAACACGGGACGCAAAAGTTGGAGGCCGCAACGCTAGCCACAGCGCCATCCGTTTGGCTCAGTTTATCGACCGCTACAAGACATCTAGATTGCGAAGAAAACTTTGAGAGTTGTTTTCTCAGAAACGGTAGAGTATCTACGGATTAGCCGAAACGCATGTTCCTTTATTCTGCCTCGTCTTTCACTGGGCGAAGTTTCTTGGAAATGGGCTTATGGTACCTGCCGAGTTCTCCTCGTAAGCAAGCAAAATGGCGTAGGAAAAGTAGAATTTAAGTGCCTGCACTGCACTAACACTGAATTGCAGCTCCAGTTTTCATTTCAGAACTTTGCAAATATGTCGGCTGGAGTTTTTCTTCTGCTTCTCATTACAACTGAAGAGAAAATTGAAAGGAAGAACACTAATTACCGACATCCAACATAACCCCAAAAAAGGCTAGTATTAACAACTAGGGACATTTACTTTACTGTAGTGACTGTTTCGCATTACGTATCTGCTTTATCTCAGGCACTTTTCGAAGCACACCAAGGATTTCATTGAAGTATGAACACTGAAGATAACGCCAGTAAAACATCATTAACGAAATGTGAAATATACGTACAACTTGTCACATAAGCTATCGATAAAATCTGCTACAAGGGACGACAAAAATATGGAAATACCAGAGGCCAAACACATTACCGTGCCTAATACCGTTGGCATTCAAAACAGCTTCCTGTCATCTCGGAATGGATAAACACAGCACCTGTATGATGTTCATGGGAATCTTATAATTGTCCTGCAAAATAGTGGGAAGTGCAGGTAACGATCATTGAGGTGGGCACCGATCAAGCAGCCTTTTCTACAAAGTACATCACAAAGAATAATGTTGAGGTCTCGGGACTGGGGAGGCGAGGGGATATGCGGCAATTCAGCCTCGTGCTCACAAAACCAGTCCTGGACGATGGTAGCTGTGTGAACAGGCGCCGGGTCGTTTTGAAACACAGAATCACCACTGAGGAACAAACATATCATCATGGGATGGACCTGATCGCCCAACATGATCACACAATCCTCAGCAGTAACGCCACCTTGCAGAGTAACAATGGAGCCCATCGGGTACGATACGATCACCGGACCTCCGCCATGTTTCACTCTTGGGACGCAAACTTGGCCAGAAATTGGAAACAGTGTGACACCTGACTCATCTGACCAAATTACTTTCTACCAAAGTTCCATTGTCCAGGTTTTACAGATTCGGCACGAGGTTTCACTGTTACGGGAGTTTGCAGTGTTGGTATTCCAGCTTGCTTTGCAAATCCCTGCTTCTGCGGCTCCCTTCGCGTTCTTTTGGAGCTGACAGGGTTCACGAATGGGACGTTCAGTTCTGCAGAGACTTCTGCATATCATTTCTCGCTACATCCTCTTCAATGACCGTCTGCCACTATCACTCAAGAGAGACTTTCTTCCGCCTTATGATTTTGCGGAAGGTGTTTCGCCGCTTTCCCAGTATGCGGCATTGCACAGAGGCCCCTCATGGCAAAGTACAGCAGCGCAACCTTCAAGTTTGACTAACGTATGATTTCTGCTCATACATCCTTTTCTCGCGATGTTTGCGTCTCAAGAGTGAAACATGGCAGATATTCGGTGAAGATTTCGGCCGTCATATCGTTGTATTCCATGCTCCCCATGGATACTCCGAAAGGTCGCAAACTATATACAAACCCTGTATATACACACATAAAAAAAATTTTGCATCACCTCGGATCCAGAACTCATTATTCAAATGGCTCTGAGCACTATAGGACTTAACATCTGAGGTTATCAGTCTCCTAGAACTTAGAACTACTTAAACCTAACTAACTTAAGGACATCACATACATCCATGCCCGAGGCAGGATTCGAAACTGCGACCGTAGCGGTCGCGCGGTTCCAGATTGAAGCGCCTAGAACAGCTCGGCCATACCGCCCGGCCCAGAACTCCGGAAGATAGACTTTGACTGTGGATATTGTATCACAGACACAGTCCCTCTGACTGTTCAGAGTGTCACTAAACCCGCCTAAAGGTGTAAACAACCACGCATGAGTAACGCCTATCAGACGGAGGGGATCCGACAGCCGATCAGTTCCAGTCATTCCACCAGGAAGGAGGTACACGGCTCGTGTTGTCTGTAGTTCAGCCATGCTGAGACGGTCAATACTGCAGTTCAATCGCGTTCGCATTGTTATTTTGTGTCAGGAACGGCTCTCAGCAAGGGAAGTGTCCAGGCGTCTCGGAATGAAGCAAAGCGATGTTGTTCGGACATGGAGCAGACACAGAGAGATAGGAACTATCGATGACATTCCTCGCTCAGGCCGCCCAAGGGCTACTACTGCAGTGGATGAGCGCTACCGACGGATTATGGCTCGGAGGAACCCTGACAGCAACACCACCATGATGAATAACTCTTTTCGTGCAGCCACAGGACGTCGTGTAACGCCTCAAACTGTGCGCAATAGGTTGCATGATGCGCAACTTCACTCCCGACGTCCATGGCGAAGTACATCTTTGCAACCACGACACCATGCAGCGCGATACCGAAGGGCACAAAAATATGCCGAATGGACCGCTCAGGACTGGCATCACATTCTCTTCACCGATGAGTGTCGCATATGCGTTCAACCAGACAATCGTCGGCAAGTGTTTGGAGACAACCCTGTCAGGCTAAACGCCTTAGAGACATTGTCCAGCGAGTCCAGGAAGGTGGAGGTCCCCTGCTGTTTTGGGGTGGCATTATGTGGGACCGACGTACGCCGCTGGTGGTCATGGAAGGCGCCGTAACGACTGTACGATACGTGGATGCCATCCTCCGACCGGTAGTGCAACCATATCGTCAGCATATTGACGAGACATTCGTCTTCATGGACGACAATTCGCGCCCCCATCGTGCACATCTTGTGAATGACTTCCTTCAGGATAACGACATCAGTCGACTATAGTGGTCAGCATGTTCTTCAGACATGAACCCTATCGAACAAGCCTGAGATAGATTGGAAAGGGTTGTTTACGGACGACGTGACCCAACAACCACTTGAGGGACCTACGCCGAATCGCCGTTAAGTAGAGGACGTGCTACCGGGTATTAGACGTACCGGTGTGTACAGCAATCTGGACCTCCGAAAGTCTTGCTGTATTGTGGTACAACATGCAATGTGTGGTTTCCATGAGCAATAAAAAGGGCGGAAATGATGTATACGTTGATCTCTATACCAATTTTCTGTACGGGTTCCGGAACTCTCGGAACCGAAGTAATGTAAAAATGGCTCTGAGCACTATGCGACTTAACTTCTGAGGTCATCAGTCGCCTAGAACTTAGACCTAATTAAACCTAACTAACCTAAGGACATCACACACATCCATGCCCGAGGCAGGATGCGAACCTGCGACCGCAGCGGTCGCTCGGCTCCAGGCTGTAGCGCCCAGAACCGCACGGCCACTCCGGCCGGCAAGTAATGCAAAACTTGTGTTTGATGTATGTAGTTTGTTAGAGAGAAGACAGCGTTATTTTGGGTAAACCATTCTCATCAATCATAAAAAATCTGTAACATAACTGAGATCGCCGCGCGGAGTGGCCGCGCGGTTTGTGACGTCGTGTCACGGACTGCGCGGCCCCTCCCGCCGGAGGTTCGAGTCCTCCCTCGGGCATGGGTGTGTGTGTTGTTCTTAGCATAAGTTAGATTAAGTTAGTTTAAGTAGTGTATAAGTCTAGGGATTGATTACCTAAGTAGTTTGGTCCCTTAGGAATACACAGACACACACACACACACACACACACACACACACACACACACACACACAACTGTGATCCATCAGACATGTAAGTACAGCTACCATGAACGTAACAAATGAAAATGATCATGTGTTTCGCATATTCTTAATTTTAATCAACATAGCAGATACATATTCGCACTCGCCAACTTTCAAGGAAATTTGTTGCGCTTTTCCCATGAATAAAAGTAAGTACAAAGCTTATTCTCTCTACACTTGGGTGATAGAAGTCATGGGATAGCGATATGCACACATACAAATGACAGTATCGCGCACGCAAGGTACAAAAGGGCAGTGCACTGTTGAAGCTGTCGTTTTTATGTGAAAAGGTTTCCGACGTGATTATGGCCGCACGACGCAAATTAACGGACTTTGAACGTGGAATGATAATTTGAGAAATCATTAGGGAATTAAATATTCCTAGTTCCATAGTGTCAAATGTGTGCCGAGAATATCAAATTTCAGGTATTACCTTTCACCTGCACCATGGACAATGCAGTGGCGAAAAAGCTTCACTTTACGACCGAGGGCAACGGCGTTTGCGTAGAGTTGTCAGCGCTAACAGACTGTCAACACTGCATGATATAATCGCAGATATCGATGTGGGACGAACGACAAACGTATCCGTTAGCACAGTGCGGCGAAATGTTGCGTTAACGGACTATGACAGCAGACGACCGACCCGAGTACCTTTGCTAACAGCAGGAAATCGCCTGAGATCGTGACCGTACCAGTTAGACGCTAGACAACCGGGAAACCGCGACCGGACCAGGTGAGTCCCGATTCCAGTTGGTAAGACCTAATGTTAGGAATCGAAAGTGGTGCAGACACAACTAAGCCTCGGACTCAAGTTGTCCACAAGTCACTGTGCAAGCTAGTTTGGCTCCATAATGGTGTGCGCTGTGTTTACACGGAATGGACTGTGTCCTCCTACAGAACCGATCATTGACTGGAAAAGGTTCGACTACTTGTAGACAATTTTCAGTCATTCACAATTATCCGCGACTGGTAAGATCGTTCTGGACAATTCGAGCGAATGATTTGGCCACGCGCATCGCCCGACATGAATCCCACCCAGCATTTAAGGGACATAATCGGGACGTCAGTTCGTGTACGAAACATTGCACCGGAAACACTTTTGCAATTGTGGGCAGTTTAGATGCAGCATGGCTCACTATTTCTGCAGGGGACTTCCAACGGCTTGTTGAATCCATTTCATGTCGAGTTGCTGCACTACACCGGGAAAAATGAGGTCCGATTCGATACTACAAAGTATCCAATGACTTTTTCTCATCTTACAAGGGAACCTCCCCATCGCACCCCCCTCAGACTTAGTTATAAGTTGGCACAGAGGATAGGCCTTGAAAAACGGAACACAGATCAATCGAGAAAACAGGAAGAAGTTGTGTGGAACTATGAAAAAATAAGCAAAATATACAAACTGAGTAGTCTATGCGCGAGATAGGTAACATCAAGGATAATCTGAGCATATGTGCGCCGTGGTCTCGTGGTTAGCGTGAGCAGCTGCGGAACGAGAGGTCCTTGGTTCAAGTCTTCCCTCGAGTTATAAGTTTACTTTCTTTATTTTCGAAAAGTTATGATCTGTCCGTTCGTTCATTGACGTCTCTGTTCACTGTAATAAGTTTAGTGTCTGTGTTTTGCGACCGCACCGCAAAACCGTGCGATTAGTCGACGAAAGGACGTGCCTCTTCAATGGGACCGAAAACATTTGATCGCAAGGTCATAGGTCAACCGATTCCTCCACAGGAAAACACGTACACTTGGCGAAGGGGTAAAAAGATTCTTCTACCTTTCCCGATTTAGGTTTTCTTGTGGATGTGATAATCACTCCCAAAAAAGGGATGAAAACATAAGACTTTGCAACATAAACCGAAAACAAAAAATTAAAATTTCTACTCGAGGGAAGACTTGAACCAAGGATCCGTTGTTCCGCAGCTGCTCACGCTAACCAAATGACCACAGCGCTCCTGAGCTCATCTTCTCCTTGATGTTGCTTATCTTGCCCATTGACTAATCAGTTTGTATATTTTGCTTATTTTTTCATAGTTCCACACAACGTCTTCCTGTTTTCTCGATTGATCTGTGTTCAGTTTTTCAAGGTCTATCCACTGTGCCAACTTAGAATTAAATCTGAGGGGGGTGCGATGGGGAGGTTCCCTTGTTAGTATACTTTCCGCTGATACAAGCATTTAATGAGTTTATTGTCTTCTCCTTTGGCATTTGGCAAAAAATGGTTCAAATGGCTCTGAGCACTATGGGACTTAACATCTATGGTCATCAGTCCCCTAGAACTTAGAACTACTTAAACCTAACTAACCTAAGGACAGCACACAACGCCCAGCCATCACGAGGCAGAGAAAATCCCTGACCCCGCCGGGAATCGAACCCGGGAACCCGGGCGTGGTGAGCGAGAACGCTACCGCACGACCACGAGATGCGGGCTGGCATTTGGCCTGTGAATTTATTGGGTTCCAGAAGCCGCTATGATATCTATATCCCTCTGCCAGCAACATTACATTCTCTTCAAACCACTCCATCGCTCGAGGTACTTATGGCAACAACAATAGTAGAAAAGATAAGAGACGGCAGCTTTCTGAACTACTAGCGCCGCGGCGGAAATGGCGCGAACTTCTTCTAATAGTCCGTTAAAAGACGGTTAATCAACGGAACACTAGCGGATGCGAGTCGAACACCAACGAATGCAGTCTGCTCGCGCTCGCCTACCATTAACACCAAAGAGAATTATCGTCCGATGATGCTTGTCTTCACACGGTGTAAAACAGACTTAATATATCCGTTCCCGGCCACGGCCATCGCCTAGGGCGGTTCACACGACTGTTTGGCAAGTCTCCTTTCTATGTTGATTGCATTTCCCTGGTATTCTGCCACCGAACCGAAATCTGCCACTTGCTTTACCTATGTACGAGCTTCCAATGCATATCCCCGAAACTGTTACACTCATGTAAGAGTTGACCGATTCCAATCGTGACTTAGTGATTATGTAGTGATATGTTTTCTTGTTTTGCGACTTTTAAAGCAAGTTTCCTACCTTTGCACCACTTTAAAATAGAGACCCATTTAGTCTTCGTGGATTTCCAAAAGGCCTCTGAAGTGGTACTAGAGGTGGACAAATATGAAGAATAGCGGCATGTCAACTATTTACACCAAAGCAGTTCAGTAGTTCTAAAGGGACCGTCTGAGTGCCGCAAGAGTAGGAAATTCAGAGTTTCCTGTTACAGAAGGGATACGCAAAAGGTGTACTATACCACCGATGCCATTTAAAATCTGTGTGGAGGACGCACGTAAAGCCTGAAGGAGCAGATGTGGAGGCATGGGCGTCCCTGTAGAGGATCAAGTCTAGTACACACTTCTTGTTGTGGGTTGGCAGGAGAGCCAACACCGGTTTACTAGAGGAAGCCGAAAGGCACGCGTTTTAGCTCACGCAGGCTGTCGTGAGGTCTGGAACAGGACAAGGAAATTAGACTTTAGAAAAACGGACGTAGCTGGTGGAATACTTAACTTTAATCCATTAATGATGAGCGTCGCTCTTGACGGTACATGATTACAGTATCAATAGTAACTGGTAATGGCGCCTTGCTAGGTCGTAGCAAATGACGTAGCCGAAGGCTATGCTAACTATCGTCTCGGCAAATGAGAGCGTATTTTGTCAGTGAACCATCGCTAGCAAAGTCGGTTGTACAATTGGGGCGAGTGCTAGGAAGTCTCTCTAGACCTGCCGTGTGGCGGCGCTCGGTCTGCAATCACTGATAGTGGCGACACGCTGGTCCGACGTATACTAACGGACCGCGGCCGATTTAAAGGCTACCACCTAGCAATTGTGGTGTCTGGCGGTGACACCACACATCTCTTCGCTGATAATGAGGTCTTCGTAGCAGGAGGCCAGGATGATCCTGGGTACATGTTTCGGAAGTTAAAAAGAGGAATATGAAAGATGGGGCCTTACAATTAGGTTGACAAAAACCGAACATGTGAAGGTTGGCAACAATAACATAGAGGATCTAGAGCTTGCAGCCAACAAGACCGGGAGATGTAAATCTTTTATACTTATGTGTTGTTATGGCTTCAAATGGGAAAAGTGAAGGTGAAATAAATAATAAAACAGGACAAGGCACAAGGGCTATACGAGAGCTGAACGCGGTCCTTTGGAGTAAAAAGTAACAAAAAGGACCGAATGGGTGATGAATCGAGCAGCTGTTAAAAACAACGCTACGTACGGGGCAGAAATGTGGGCAATAACAAGCATCAGCGAAACAAGTTGCTCGCAACTTTTCAAACCAAGATGTGGCGTCCCCGAGGTGGGCCGTGTGCCAGACACCAACATCATAGAGGCTATGGGTGTCGATAAACCAATAACAGACACCACCAGGATGAAACGTCTAAAATGGTATGGACACTTATAACGGGTGGACGTCAGCCGACTGCCAAAGGAAAGGAGTGCGTCCCAAAGGGAAGAAGAAAGCACTGACCAACTAGTCGGAGTTGGAGTCGAGACGTCCAGAACGCGGTGGATGCCACAGGACTACAAGAAGGAGACTGGCATGGTCGGAAGAAGTGGAATATGGGAAACTAGAAGCGGCACCAGCCGTTGAACACACACAAGATGATGGTGAAATCTTATCAACAAAAAAAAAATTCGGCTGAACATTTGTGCACTATGGGACTTAACATCCGAGGTCATCAGGCCCCCAGAACTTAGAACTACTTAAACCTAACTAACCTAAGGACATCACACTGCTAGCCGCGGTGGCCGTGCGGTTCTACGCGCTCCCGTCCGGAGCCGCGCTGCTGCTACGGTCGCAGGTTCGAATCCTGCCTCGGGCATGGGTGTGTGTAATGTCCTTAGGTTAGTTAGGTTTAAGTAGTTCTAAGTTCTAGGGGACTAATGACCACAGCAGTTGAGTCCCATAGTGCTCAGAGCCATTTGAACCATTTGACATCACGCAACACCCAGTCATCACGAACATTTGTGCAGATTTTATCAGACCATACTCCGTTACAGGTGACAACGTCATCTGCGAAAAGTCTCATATGGTCTGCACGGTCCTTAATATACATCAACAGCAAGGGTCCTAACAACGGGAGCTCTCTCTCTCTCTCTCTCTCTCTCTCTCTCTCTCTCTCTCTCTCTCTCTCTCGTTGCGCAGTGTCTGTAAGTTACACGATGCGACGGAAGATAATTTCTAGCCGCTGAACGGTTCCGCGGAAACTTGCGACTCGATGTGTGCACTGCTTGCTGCCGCTAGAATCTCTGCCGCCTCCAGAATTGCCCCCGCCGCCTGCAGACAGCCCCGCCAAGTGTTCCGTCTCCGCTGAGTTTGGCGCCGGAACTCTCTCCCAGCCATTTCGATTAGCAGCACCACTTGGCACAGCCGGTCGTCGAGTTGTGGTTTGCAAAGTAAGCGCTCCGACCTCTGAAGACGAGGACGACCAAGTTGAACGTCATGAACCGAGGAGATGCCACCACAGCTGCCGGGAGGCGCTTCTCCTGCTACTGTACGCGCGATCCGCACAAAATGCCTTTCCTACTGTTTTAAATAGACAGCTGAGGCTTCCGCAGCTTCAACCAACTTTGATCCCTCCCTAGAGTCCAAACAAAGAATTTGTATCAGCATACGGAAATGGAAGGAAGGAAAAAAGAGGACAAGACCGATAATGATCAACAAGGGAGTGTGACACAGCCGTATTCTTTCACCTCTTCTAATCAACACAAACTGAGAACACCAGTGTTGCTCGGGTATTTATTTATAGACTTTGTACGCGTGGAATTTATTTTTGACTCAAGTTTCTTTGTACAAAACTTTTGAAGTAGTATGATTTGTTTGCTTCACTGAAACGGGAGACAGCCACGTGTAGAGCTGGCCATGCGAAAATCAGCTGGCACTAACGTCCACGCCCCCAACACGTAGCGTCTGGTCTTACGCTTTGTTTACGGTCGTCGCATGAAAGAAGTTCACCGAGACTTGTACACGTTTAAAGCGCAATAGCATGGTTAGGAATAAGCCAGTTTCAGGGTATAAAAACTCGCTCGCCTGCATCAGTCCTCTTTAGAATCTCCTGTGGTGTTACGTTGGAGACAGGTAGCTTTAAGCCTCTATGATTGAAGGGTTCTGAGGAGCGAGATAATTGCATGATGCTCTCCGTCAGAGGTACATCGCACTTCACTTCCGGAATGAGTTTGCGAAGAGCGACTTAATGCCTGATGTTTCGAACCACGGCGAGTCTCGATTCACCACCTTCATTGGGTTCTTTAGACCGCAGAGTCCTCAGTCTTTTATCCGTTCTGGTATGTGAAGACTCAACCGTTTTGTAGGCATATTTGTCAGTAAACAATACAAAATCATATGTAATGTGTAGGCACCCAAATCACAAAGCAAACATAATAAATTCGTTTCTCTTAGCAAATAACATAATTAATACCTACTGAAAGAAGCAAAGCAGTATCGTCAAGTTTTTAATACAGAAACCGAAATCAGTTAATCCGTACATTCTAGCCAAGTAAATTCAAAATTAATTTGAGTTCCTTAAGATAAGAATGCGGCAGTTAATTCTGTCCGCTGGTAGGTGACTGATTCACAAGGAAAGCTTAAGTACACAGGGTGTCCCATGAGGAACAGTCACTATTCAGAAATCATTCGAACCAATCATTCGAACCAATAAACTCTAGTACACGTGAGCTCTAAAATAAATATCTTAAGAGCTATGAGCACTTGTTCAGTAGGAGAGATGAGCTTCACAGGAGCGAAGATGAAAAAGTACTCATAGCTGTTACGCTAACCATTTCAGAGCCCATGTGTACTAGAGTTTACTGGTTCGAATGATCGTTCCTGCCATATTGCGGAATACCGACCATTCAACCTGGGACATCCTGTATATTTTACTATCACTACGCGGGACACGCCGTCTGCCTAGAGATGCGAGGGCTGTTCTCAAAGTATGGTGCGATCGGTCGCGAAATGGAAACCACTGTGAAAATCAAAGATGTTTTGTTCGCAACAGTTAGCTACACCTTCCAGCTACTTTTCCACGTTGTCCCCACCCTGACTCAGACATTTAGCGTAGCGTTGTACCAACTTTCGAATACTTTCGTCATACGAGGGAGCCGCCACTGCTTTTGGCCAATTCTCTACACTGGTTTACGGTTCGTTGTCGGTGTCAAAAAGTTCATGCCCAGCGGTTCATGTTGAGCAGATATGTCAGGAGGAGCAGCCAGTTACGGGGTGTATTGTAAGTAATCAAACACTTCCCATCGAAAACGCCGTATGAGCATCTTCATTGCTCCTGCTGAGCGCGGCCGAGAATAGTCACGAAGGAGGAAACCCGTGACAGTAACATCATGTGGGCAAAACGAAATCACGCGAAAACTCTTACCAAGCCCTCATACTTGTGGGAGGCATTACATTCTAACAAGGGAACCTCCCCATCGCACCCCCCTCAGATTTAGTTATAAGTTGGCACAGTGGATAGGACTTGAAAAACTGAACACAGATCAATCAAGAAAACAGGAAGAAGTTGTGTGGAACTACGAAAAAAATAAGCAAAATATACAAACTGAGTAGTCTATGTGCAACATATGCAACATCAAGGACAGTGTCAGATCAGGAGCGCCGTGGTCCCGTGGTTAGCGTGAGCAGCAGTGGAACGAGAGATCCTTGGTTCAAGTCCTCCTTCGAATGAAAAATTTAATTTTTTTTATTTTCGGAGTTATGATCTGTCCGTTCGTTCACTGACGTCTTTGTTCACTGTAATAAGTTTAGTGTCTATATATTCCGACCGCACCGCAAAACCGTGCGATTAGTAGACGAAAGGACGTGCCTCTCCAATGGGAACCGAAAACATTTGATCGCAAGGTCATAGGTCAACCGATTCCTCCACAGGAAAACACGTCTGATATATTCTATACGACACTGGTGACGGCATGTGCGTCACATGACAGGAATATGTTGTCGACCCACCTAACTTGTACACTTGGCGAATAGGTAAAAAGATTCTTCTACCTTGCCCGATTTAGGTTTTCTTGTGGATGTGATAATCACTCCCAAAAAAGTGATGAAAACATAAGAGTTTGTCACATAAAATGCAACAAATGACTGCAACAGTCGCACAGTTTTCCCTGTGCTCTGTCAAAACATATGTTTTTAACGTTTTCAAATTTTTCCGTGTGTAGACCGTCAAATCCTGCATATGTCCAAGCAAATCTGAACATGTCCTGGAATTTTGGAGAACGAAGTTGATTGTGTGTGTGTGTGTGTCTGAACTTTGATAATTGTCTGAAAATAAAACATTAAAATTTTGACTCGGGAGAAGAGTCGAACCAAGGACCTCTGGTTCCACAGCTGCTCACGCTAACCACAGGACCACAGCGCTACTAAGGTAGTACTATCCTTAATGTTACATATCTTGAGCATGGACTACTCAGTTTGCATATTTTGTTTATTTTTTTCATAGTTCCACACAACTTCTTCCTGTTTTCTCGATTGATCTGTGTTCAGTTTTTCAAGGCCTATCCACTGTGCCAACTTATAACTAAATCTGAGGGGGGTGCGATGTGGAGGTTCCCTTGTAAGCATATTAACGTGCTAAGTGTGCGTTCTGAATTGAAAAGAGGGACTTGGCGCGATCGACGTGCATACCGGACACACTCCCCAACACACCTGTGCAAAGCTCACAGTGGTTTGCACTTCGCACCCAATCGGACCTTGCTTTCCGTATACAGCTCGTACCTAGCATTTCCCGTGGTAAACCGGGGCCACTAGTATTACGTAAAAATAAGATTTTTTACTATTTTGTCTAAAACTGACATAGTGAGACCGTGGCTGTGTACAATTGATGTAAGTTAATTCTTACAAAGAAGAAGACGGCAACCAGCCACTATTAATACTGCTCTTTATTTACGTAAACAGCGCCGTAACCGGTTTCGAACTGGCAAGTTCATCACCAGACGGCTGTTCACATGATTTGCAAGATACACTTTACATAACCGGCAGTTTTCGGTTTTTATTCTTCCACTCTGGTAAAATATTCTTGGTGTGTTGGTGCCGCCGAAAATTCCGCGCGATTTTGTTGCGAAGTTGCAGGTCTGTATTTTTTAAATTTGGAATGTAATGTAATATATAGTGATATAATATAATACAATCCTGCGACTTCGCAACAAAATCGCGCGGAATTTTCGACGTCACCAACACACCAAGAATATTTCGCCACAGTGTAAGAATAAAAATCGAAAACTGCCGATGATGTAAAGTGTATCTTGCAAATCATGTGAACAGTCGTCTGATGATGAACTTGCCAGTTCGAAACCGGTTACGGCGATGTTTACCTAAATAAATAGCAGTTGTAGTAGTGGCTGGTTGCTGTCTTCGTTTTTGTAACAATTAACCTACATTAAGATTTTTTACTCCTTCTTCGCCGCGCGGGATTAGCCGAGCGGTCTATGGCGCTGCAGTCGTTGACTGTGCGGCTGGTCCCGGCGGAGGTTCAAGTCCTCCCTCGGGCATGGGTGTGTGGTTGTCCTTAGGATAATTTAGGTTAAGTAGTGTGTAAGCTTAGGGACTGATGACCTTATCAGTTAAGTCCCATAAGATTTCACACACATTAGGACATTTTGAACTCCTTCTTTCCATCTTTCCGAAATAGTGGATCTTGGGAAGTACTTGTAGCCACGTTGTTCTTCCTTCCTTTATTATGGGGCTGGAGCAGGTAGCGGTTTTTGCAACCCTCTCTTGAATATATCCACCTGAGCTCTTGACGAAATGTCGAAAACGAAAAAGTTTCACACAACATTGTGGATCCAGCAGCAACTAAGATAACTGATTGCGAGTGCCTTTATCGTACGAGGGCGTTCTATAAGTAAAGAAACTTTTTTTCTGAGAGCAGGTTGCTCTTATCCAGGATTCCAATACACAATACTATTCCGTACCCTTTTGACTACAAAACCCTATTTGTCAACATAATCTCCGTTCAGTGCGTCTGCCTTACGCCGCCTTACTGTGAGGGCCTGTATGACCGCGTGGTAACGCTCTGCTGGTCCACGTCGGAGCCAACTTCTTGCTGCATCAGTAGCCTCCACATCATCCCGTGGAATTCATCCTTCATCGGGCCAAACAGGTGGAAGTCGGATGGTGCGAAATCCGCGCTCAAGGGTGGGTGACGAACAACAGTACAATGAAGCTTTGTGAGCTTGTCTCGAGTGCACAAATTAGTGTGAGCCTTTGCGTTGTCATGGAGAAGGAGAAGTTCGTTTACATTTTTGTGGTGCTGAGCACGCTGGAGTCGTTTCTTCAGTTTACTAAGGGTAGCAGGATACACTTCAGAGTTGATCGGTGCACCGTGAGGTAGGACATCAAACAGAATAACCCCTTCAGAGCTCCAGAACACCGTCGCCATGACTTTAGTGGCACAGAGAGCGGCTTCGGACTTCGGAGGAGAGGTAGTGTGGCGCCGCTCCATGAATTGCTGCTTTGTTTCCGGTTCGAAGTGATGAACCTATGTCTCATCGTTTGTAACGATGTCCGACAAGAAATTGTCACGATCAGCACTGTAACACACAAGAAATTCCGCACAGATGGTCTTCCGCTGCTCTTTATGGAACCCAGGAGGCATACACCTTTGAGTACCCCAACTGGTGGACGAGTGTGTCAGCACTACCGATAGAGGCGCCCTGTTGACCAGCGAGATGTTTGACTGTGATTCCACGATCTCCTCGAATGAGAGTGCCAGTTCAGGAGTCACAGGTGAGTGTGGCCGGCCGGCAAGTGGGAGGTCGGGCAGGTTTTGCGCGACCTTGTTGTGACGGTGACGGGCGTCTCGCCCAAAGACTCACCGTGCTTTTGTTCACTGCCAAGTCGCCGTAGAGATTCTGCAAGCGCCCTGGCTTTCGACAGATAGAAACTCCGTACCAGTTCCCCGACTGGAACGCATCTCCTACATCTACATGGTTACTTTGCAAATCAGGCTTAAGTGCCTGGCAGAGGGTTCATCGAACCATTTTCATACTACTTCTCAACCGTTCCACTCTCGAATGGCGCGTGGGAAAAAGGAACACCTAAATCTTTCCGTTCGAGCTCTGATTTCTCTTATTTTATTATGATAATCATTTCTCCCTATGTAGGTGGGTGTCAACAAAATATTTTCGCATTCGGAAGAGAAAGTAGGGGCGGCCGGTGTGGCCGAGCGGTTCTAGACGCTATAGTCAGGAACCGCGCGACCGCTGCGGTCGCAGGTTCGAATCCTGCCTCGGGCATGAATGTGTGTAATGTCCTTAGGTTAGTTAGGTTTAAGTAGTTCTAAGTTCTAGGGGACTGATGACCTCAGATGTTAAGTCCCATAGTGCTCAGAGCCTCTTTTTTTTTTTTTTTTTTGCTGACTGAACGCCCCTCGTATGATGCGTGTGTTAAGTAGATGTTACTTGCTCATATCCAACAGTGCAATTCCGCTGGATGATGATGAGTTGGGTTGAGGGGGCGCTCGACACCACGGTCACCAGGGCCCTGACGAAGAGTCAACATGAAATCTCATGGGTGGGGACGAAGGCTGTCCCCACATGCACAGCAGTTTATAACGTACTAGAGTCTGCCGGCCTTCCCCACCAGTTTAGGGATGAGGTCTGATAGTTCACAAAATTTCACCACTCTGTTAACACTGGTATCGGTATCTGCGAGGACGGTGGGCAGATCTCCAGCGAGGCCAAGGGCTGCCCTATTATCAGTATACAGGACACACGTAGTCATAATATGCTGAACTGAAAGCGGCACGCCAGAAACTTCACAGAAAGGTGGACCCTCCTCCCGGAGGAGGAAGCCATGTCTGAAAGGGCTATGTCCGATGCGCAGTCTGGTGAGCAAAACCTCCTTCCAGCGGCGAGGCTGACACGAAGTCCGCCAAGCTTTTGTGGTCGGTTTGAGCGATAGCAGTTTGTTGTCCACTTGCAACCATTCAGTCTCCCAATGACGCATGATGCACGTCAGAAAATGAGATAATGGCGTGCAGCGTGGCCAGGTACCCAGCAACAGATCACCTCCAGAATGAGATTTTCACTCTGCAGCGGAGTGTGCGCTGACATGAAACTTCCTGGCAGATTAAAACTGTGTGACAGACCGAGACTCGAACACTGGACCTTTGCCTTTCGCGGGCTAGTGCTCTACCAACTGAGCTACCCAAGCACGACTCACACCCCGTCCTCACAGCTTTACTTCTGCCAGTACCTCGTCTCCTACCTTCCAAACTTTACAGAAGCTCTCCCGCGAACCTTGCAGAACTAGCACTCCTGAAAGAAAGGTAGGGGACGAGGTACTGGCAGAAGTAAAGCTGTGATGACGGGCCGTGAGTCGTGCTTGGGTAGCTCAGTTGGTAGAGCACTTGCCCGCGAAAGGCAAAGGTCCCGTGTTCGAGTCTCGGTCCGGTACCCAGTTTTAATCTCCCAGGAAGTTTTAAAAGATCACCTCCTTGCCACAGCGTTGGAGCCGCTGTAAGCAGTCACGGATGAGCTGAATCAGCGGGTCTACCGGATACATTTGGTGCAGTGCTTGCAGGGCACTAAGATAGTCGGAACAGACAAGAGAACTCGTACGGTGGTGTCTCCAGTGCCATTAGAGTGCCATATAAATCTGCATCATAATTTGTAAATTATTGTGGAAGACGTACTTTAAAAACCCTATCAGGGAAAAGCACACAACAACCGAGAGCATTCCCCTGCTGGGATCCATCTGTATAAATAACGATAAAACTATGGTACATACTTAAAATAGACGAAAACAAAGTTGTAAAAACCGTATCTGGACTACTATATTTCGGGTACTGCGTCAAGCTTAAAATCACGTTGGGTCTCCGAAGACACCAAGGCGGCAGTGCGTTCCAACCCTGGGTGTGTATTTGCCTGCCCGAGGGATCCAAATCCTTGAGGCAGTCCGTAGCACGTTTACCAAATCAATGCCGCTGGAGGGTCTACTGCCCGTGCAGAGTGAGTTTGCTGCAGTGAGGTGAGAGAATGCGCTGCCTCGGAGGACAATGACCCAGCGGCAACAGACAACACTGCCAGTACAGTCGACGGGCAGGGCAGGGCAGGGACAGTGCAGGAGGAGAGTAGAGCAGAGGCCAGAGCGCAGCAGAGTGGTGCGTCGAGGCGCGGCTTGGCTTGGCGCGGCGTCGCTATTGATCGCAGGCACAGCAGCGGCAGCAGCAGCAGCAGCAGCAGCAGCGGCGAGAGCAGCGGCAGGGGCAGAACACGGCCTAGCTGGACGGGGCCGCGCAGCGCGGGCGCCTGCTGTGGCAGTCGTGCCCACTCACTGCCCGGAACACTGTGCGCAGTGGGCGCGGCCTCCCAACACCACCCCGGGTTCATCCACGTCCCCCTACCACTCGCCTCCTACAGCCAGTTTCGCAACAAAAGTCTACGCCATAATTTTAAATGTAACATCCGCAGCGACATCTCTGGTTCTCGACTCGAATTTTTACTCAATGCACTTTTGCAAAGTCTACAGATAAACATTGTGGGAGTTGTGAATCTTCAGGTTTTGGCGGCGCAAAGACTGTTCCATTAAGTTTCGGGTGTGCAGCCGCAAGAAATCTCCTTCTTCTTCTAATATTTCGGCTGTATAACGTTGAGCCATCTTCAGAGTGAGTCGCAAGACTGCCGCTCCAGTGCTCGCTTCGTCCCTTTATACTGTTGTATCTCGCGACTGCGCATGCGGCCACAGATGCAAATGCGCCAGAGACGTTGGTTGGCGGCAGAGACGTGCATAAGGCGCGAGTTGTGTCTATGACTCCGTAGTTGATTTGTGTTGGCATATCGATATATCATTGTGAGCTGCACTGTGACGACGTCTTTGCGAGTTTATTACAGGAAGTGCCGGAGACCATGATTTATCAAGATTGAAACCACTATCTCTATTAATTAAATTCGTCATCATGCGAATTTCAATTGCTTCCTTTACTGTCGAGTCCCAAAAGGATGAGCCAAAATTTCGACGTTGTCATACAACATACTGTGACCATTATCAATACAGTGCTCTGCCACTGCCGACTTGCTAGGTTGTAAGACTCGTGTGTACCTCCGGTATTCTGTACATCTTTCTTGGACAGTACGAGTTGTTTGTCCGATGTTCAGAACACCGGAGGTACACACGACTTTTACAACTTAACAAGTCGGCAGTGGCAGAGCACTGTATTGATAATGGTCACAGTATGTTGTATGACAACGTCGAAATTTTGGCAACTACATCATCCTTTTGGGACTCGATAGTGAAGGAGGCAATTGAAATTCGCTTGACGACGAATTTAATTAATAGAGATAGTGGTTTCAATCTTGATAAATCATGGTCTCCGGCACTTCCTGTAATGAACTCGCAAAGACGTCGTCACAGTGCAGCTCACAATGATATATCGATATGCCAACACAGATCAACTGCGGAGTCATAGACACAACTCGCGCCTTATGCACATCTCTGCCGCCGACCAACGTCTCTGGCGCATTTGCATCTGTGGCCGCATGCGCAGTCGCGCGGTACAACAGTATAAAGGGACGAAGCGAGCACTGGAGCGGCAGTCTTGCGGCTCACTCTGAAGGTGGCTCAACGTTATACAGCCGAAATATTAGAAGAAGGAGATTTCTTGCGGCTCCACACCCGAAACTTAATGGAACATTATGAGAGTTGAATGTTTTGTTTCGTCGGTTGCAGTTTCACTATTTGCGCTTATTTACAGCCAAATTAAACGCTAAAAAAATTTGTTATATTTATCAAAAACGCCTTCTGAGGTCTGTTAAGAAGCTATTTGGTTCGAAGGAGGTTGGTTGGTTTTGGGGTTTGATGGGGGCTAAACATCGAGGTCATCAGTCCCCTGTTCCAAACAGACATACTTGTCAAAGCGTAACCTCTGCGCCCATAGGGAGGGAACGCCAAGGGGTACAGAGCTAAAATGAACACCGCAGTAACAAAAAATAGAGGACACTTAAAAGGAGCAGAGCAAATAGTTGACTAGAGTAAAACACAGTGGTTGATGGATCAGGTAAAAGGTCAACCACTCAACTACAAACGAAGAACCTCCAGCTGGAAAGCGTTGATAGAGGTACCAACACAACTTGTTTCCATAAAAGACAATATTTTGGTATCCACGTCACAAAATTCGCTGGAATGGGTGTGGTCTGAGAAATCACGCGAGAGCGCCCACACTAGAGTGAGTGATAAAACCCAGCTGCACGGATAAAACGTAAAACTGAGTCAGCTACAGAGGCATCGTCACCGAGAATTAAAGGAAGTGCAGCTGGTAAATTAAAGGACTGCCGCAAGGGGGCTAAAAGGGGGCAGTCCATCAGAAGATGGACCACTGTCAGCCCTGCATCACAGCGACACTTGGGCAGGTTCTCACGACGAAGGAGATAGCTGTGTGTCAACCGCGTATGTCCGATTCGGAGACGGCACAGAACAACTGAATCCCCACGCGTGCTGCTCAAGGATGAGTTCCATACGGCCGTGGGCGACTTTACCATGCGGAGCTTATTTGGCGTGTTCAAGACAGACCATTCAGAGCTCCAGATATAGGGCTCACCAGAGGTCTCTTTCCACGAGACCAAGCTCCAGGGGCGGCGAAGTGGTGGCCTGCTCTTGGCAAACTGATCGACACGTTCGTTTCCTGGAATGCCAATGTGGCCCGGGGTCCACACAAACGTCGCTGAACGGCCACACTCGGCGAGAGCAAAAACAGCATCTTGAATACCGCGCACCAAAGGCTCTCGAGAAAAACACTGGTCGAGTGCTTGCAATCCACTAAGGGAGTCACTGCATATGTCAAATAACTCCCCAGGGCAGGAGGAAAGGTGAGCGAGTGCACGATAAAGAGCAACCAGCTCCGCAGTGAAAACACTGCTCCCACAAGCCAGGGAATGCTGCTCAACGTAGTCGCCGTGGATGAAAGCAAATCCAGTGCTTCCATCGACCACAGAACCATAGGTGTAGACTACATCTGCATCGCGAAACGAGGCAAGAAGAGCCATGAATTGTTAACGAAGACTGGCAGGTGGAACGGAGGACTTGGAGTCGCAGGACAAATCCAAGCAAAGCCGCAAGCGAGGGAGGGACCAAGGAGGAGTAGAAGAAGAGGGCCGGAAGGATGGAGGAAGGGGAAATGACTCGAGTGACAAGAGAAGGGAACGAACGCGGATCGAAGGAGGAAAACTGGGTGCTTCAAGAGGACAATGATCCGAAATATCGCAGCCGTCTCTGTACAGTGTGGAAACAAGACAATGGGGTTTATTTATTTACAGGTATGGCTAGGGACCCCCCATCCCCCCATCGGGAAGGCCGTTGCCGGGCTATCAATTTAATTCACTGCGGCGACCTGCAGTCGATGAGGATGATAGGACGACAATGAGGACAGCTCAACACCCAGTCCCTGGGCGGAGAAAATTCCCTGACCCAGCCGGGAATGGAACCCCGACCCAGAGGAGTGACAATCCGTCACGCTGACCATTCAGCTACCGGGGGCGGACAAGACAACGGGGTGTCCACGATGGATTGGCCTGCAATGTCTCCGGACGCAAATCCGAATCGAAAATGTTTGGACGTATATTAAGATGAAGCTTAAAGGAAAGTTGTCGTATAAAATCAGGACGTTATGGAGATCGTTACCGAGGGAATATGTAGAACATCTCGTGAAAAGCATGCCAAAAATGTGCTAATCGTGGCGATTGGATTAACTAGTAGGTAATTGTGTGATTAGTAATAACATGTATTTTCATGTTAACATATATTTATAGTAGTGTCTTATTTCACACAGATAACGGCGTACACTTTCTTGTGGGACTGATTGTAACACTCTTCTACATGCACTGTCGCCTCACTGCGTAATCACTTTTTAGAGCTACGAGGCACGTTCAAAAAGTAACGCGAATTTTGTAATTTCACGTATTGTATTAGTTCAGTGGTTCTCAATCTGAGGGGCATATTTAATTTCTGGGTGTAAAAACCAAAGTAATCTATTAATTAAGATTTCCGTCTCTGTTCCAAATACAGTGAGGTGACAAAAGTCATGGGATATCTTATTTTGCACAGTGTAGCGCGGCAACTTGACGTGGCATGGACTCTGAAAGTCGTTGAAAGTCCCTTCTAGCAGTACTTCCAAAAGTGCCGCCGCTGCGGAATTTTCTGCACTAACTGATCTCTGCATTGTATCCCATGAATTTTCGACGATAAGACTCATGTCGGACGACATGGGTAACCAAGTCATTCGTTCAAATACTCCAGAATGTGAAACTTCCTGGCAGATTAAAACTGTGTGCCGGACCGAGACTCGAACAAGGGACCTCTGCCTTTCGCGGGCAAGTGCTCTACCATCTGAACTACCCAAGCACGACTCACGCCCCGTCCTCACAGCTTTACTTCTGCCAGTACCTCGTCTCCTACATTCCAAACTGAAGGGTTCGCAAGAGAGCTTCTGTAAAGTTTGGAAGGTAGGAGACGAGGTACTGGCAGAAGTAAAGCTGTGAGGACGGGGCGTGAGTCGTGCTTGGGTAGCTCAGATGGTAGAGTATTTGCCTGCCAAAGGCAAAGGTCCCGAGTTCGAGTCACGGTCCGGCACGCAGTTTTAATCTGCCAGGAAGTTTCATATCAGCGCACACTCCGCTGCAGAGTGAAAATCTCATTCTGTAGTGCAGAATCTACTTCAAACCATTCGCGAATAACAGTGGGCCGGTGACTTGGCGCATTGTCATTCGTAAAAATTCCGTCATTGTTTGGGAAGATGGTCCCTGAATGTCTGCGATTGGTCCAAACATAACCACTTCCAGCCAATGATCAGTTCAGTTGGATCATTGGACCAGACGACCCAGCTCCATTCCATGAAAACACGGCCGACCCCATTAATGCAGTTACCACTAGTTTTTACAGTGTCTTGTTGACAACTTGCGTCTATGGCTCCACGGGTCTGTGTCACACTCGAACCCTGCAATCAGCTCTTAACAATTCAAAGCCGGACACACCTGACCAGGTCACGGTTTTTCGAGTAGTCTAGGGTCCAACCGATATGGTCACGATAACAGGACAGGCGTTGCAGGCATTTTTTTTTTTTTTTTGTCATCAGTCTACCGACTGGATTGATGCGGCACGCCACAAATTCCTTTCCTGTGCTAACCTCTTCATCTCAGAGTAGCACTTGCAACCTACGTCCTCAATTATTTGCTTGACGTATTCCAATCTCTGTCTTCCTCTACAGTTTTTGCCCTCTACAGCTCCCTCTAGTACCATGGAAGTCATTCCCTCATGTCTTAGCAGATGTCCTATCATCCTGTGCCTTCTCCTTATCAGTGTTTTCCACATATTCCTTTCCTCTCCGATTCTGCGTAGAACCTCCTCATTCCTTACCTTATCAGTGTTTTCCACATATTCCTTTCCTCTCCGATTCTGCGTAGAACCTCCTCATTCCTTACCTTATCAGTCATTTTCAACATTCGTCTATAGCACCACATCTCAAATGCTTCGATTCTCTTCTGCTCCGGTTTTCGCACAGTCCATGTTTCACTACCATACAATGCTATACTCCAGACGTACATCCTCAGAAATTTCTTCCTCAAATTAAAGCCGGTATTTGGTATTAGTAGACTTCTCTTGGCCAGAAATCCCTTTTATGCCATAGCGAGTCTGCTTTTGATGTCCTCCTTGCTCCGTCCGTCATTGGTTATTTTACTGCCTAGGTAGCAGAATTCCTTAACTTCATTGACTTCGTGACCATCAATCCTGATGAAACTTCCTGGCAGATTAAAACTGAGTGCCCGACCGAGACTCGAACTCATTCTGGAATCAATCCTGATGTTAAGTTTCTCGCTATTCTCATTTCTACTACTTCTCATTACCTTCGTCTTTCTCCGATTTACTCTCAAACCATACTGTGTACTCATTAGACTGTTCATTCCGTTCAGCAGATCATTTAATTCTTCTTCACTTTCACTCAGGATAGCAATGTCATCAGCGAATCGTATCATTGATATCCTTTCACCTTGTATATTAATTCCACTCCTGAACCTTTCTTTTTGTTCCATCATTGCTTCCTCGATGTACAGATTGAAGAGTAGGGGCGAAAGGCTACAGCCTTCTCTTACACCCTTCTTAATACGAGCACTTCGTTCTTGATCGTCCACTCTTATTATTCCCTCTTGGTTGTTGTACATATTGTATATGACCCGTCTCTCCCTATAGCTTACCCCTACTTTTTTCAGAATCTCGAACAGCTTGCAGGCAGTGTCGTGCTGTTAACAAAGGCACTCGCATCGGTCCTGCTTTGCCATAGCCCACTGAAGCCAAATTTCACTGCACTGTCCTGACGGATACGATCGTCGACGTCCCACATTGATTTCCAGGGTTATTTCACGCAGTGTTGCTTGCTTGTCTGTCAGCACTGACAATTCTACGCGAACGCCGATGCTGTCGGTCCTTACGTGAAGGCCGTCGGCCACTGCATTGTCAGTTGTGAGAGGTAATGTCTGAAATTTGGTATTGTCGGCGCACTCTTGACTCAGTGGATCTGGGAGTATTACATTCCCGAATGATTTTCGAAATGGAATGTCCCACGCGCTTAGTTCCAACTCCCATTCCGCGTTGGAAGTCTTAATTCCCGTCGTGCGGCCATAATCACGTCGGAAACCTTTTCACGTGAATCACCTGAGTACAAACGACAGCTCTGCTAATGCACTGTCCTTTTTATACCGTGTGTACGCGATTCTACCGCCATCTGTATACGGGCATATCGCTATCCCATGAGCTTTGTCACCTCAGTGTAATATTGTTGTTAGCGACAAGTTCCGAGAATTTTCGTTCATTCTTAAACGATTACGTCATTAATAAAATTTGAAAGACATTTTGAAATCACTACATTACAAGGTACAATGTTATTAACGGAACATGAAATATAACATTTTCAATGGTTCTTGTACAGGAGCGTAATAAATGTTTTATGAATCATCACCATTTGTAATGTTTAAGTGTACATAATACATTTGTTTTCACATTAGGTCAATTCTTAACCACGTAAAGAAGAAAAAGGTTTGTTACACTGAAATATTATAACCGTATTACGGAAAAGTTAGCACACGGTTCTCCTGAACAGTACAAAATATTAGTTTGAACAGGAGGCCGGTTTAAACTAAGACACAAAATTGTTATAAAGTACGAGGCATACTCCGCAACTAAGGTCCGCTTGGTCATATCAAATAAGCTCTTAAGAAAAGATTTTTATTGACAGTAATATTTTACCACATATCTACTCGACTTTTCCACATAATCGCCGTTCACTCCTATACAGTTTCTGTAACGCTGCACCAGCTTCTTTAACCCCCCTGTGTGGAAGTCTGCCGCCTTGGAAATGAATCGATTTGTAATGCCAGCCATGCGTTCGTCGTCGTTTTGAAATTGTTGTGCAGCAAGCCACTTTTTCAAAAGCAAGAAGGGGAAACAGTCGCCTGGTGCAGGGTTGGAGGGTGCTCAAACTGTTCCCAACGAAAATCTTGAGTCCTCTCCTTGGTTTTGGCAGCGGTGTGAAAATGTGCGTTGTCGTCAAGGCTCATGCCACACGGCAGTTTCCAGCGGCGCCGATTTTGGATCGCACGCCTTAGTTTGGTCAGCGTTTCACAGTGTACGTCAGCTGTAACTGCTGACCCGCACTCCGTGAAAATCAATCAAAAGAACGATCTTTTCTCCCCAAAAGAAAATGGCAGCCATCATTTTTCCATTCGACAACGGAGATTTTTTAAACTTTTTTGGATTGGGTGAACTTGAATGGCGCCACTGCATTGATTGGTGTACGACACCAGGTCTCGTCGCCGGCCGGAGCGGCCGTGCGGTTCTAGGCGCTACAGTCTGGAACCGAGCGACCGCCACGGTCGCAGGTTCGAATCCTGCCTCGGGCGTGGATGTGTGTGATGTCCTTAGGTTAGTTAGGTTTAATTAGTTCTAAGTTCTAGGCGACTGATGACCTCAGAAGTTATGTCGCATAGTGCTTAGAGCCATTTTGAACCACGTCTCGTCACCCGTAACGATATGGGGAAACAAATCATCTCCATCTTGTCTATAGTGCTCCAAAACTGTCGTGGAATACGCAGCCTTTGCTCTTTTTGTTGATCAGTGAACATTTTTGGAACCCACTTCGTACACAATTTGTGATATCCAGGTTGTTCAGTGACAGTCCTGCAAAACTGGGGTTCGAGGAACATTTTGGGATTCATTAGCCACACCACTAAACGTCTATCGCCCACCACTTCGAAATGTTTCGTTCACTCAGTCAACGATGTCGTCGATCCAAATACTGGGCCTGCCACCCCGCTGTTCATCGTGAACGTCTGTGCAGCCATTTTGAATTCTCGACACAATTTGCGAACCTGTTTGTCACTCATTTCCGGTCCATATACTAGGCTTACTCACGATGTATTCCAGCGGGTGAAAATCATTTGCCAGCAAAAATCTAACCAGACTCCACAACTGGCGGGATCTTCGGCTGTCTCGGCCATTACGATCTGCTCTAATCGACTGGCAAACGGCTGCTGAATCAAACCAATACTGCAGTCGTTTCCTAAAGCGTCAGCAGACAGCGCTGATGCATCATTCACGCCTACCATCAGTTACCGAAAATATTGGTCATCGGACGATAGTTTTGAAATACGCCTCATATATTGCCCCTGGTGTATACAGGCTGTTCGGAAATTCCCGTTACAAACTTTTAGGACTTGTAGAGGGGAGTGAGTACTAAATATTTCAAATAGGAACCCATGTCCAAAAACTAACCGTTTCCGTTCTACCGCGGTTTCATTTCATAGCTCATGCTCTTTTGCTTGAGGAACTGAATTATGCGTGACGTAGTACAATTATCAGGTAACAAATGACATCAGGTGACCGTCTGACATCGTTCACGTCATACTGTCTACCCTATTGCCTACGAGGACAAGCAACTCTTAAAGACTTTACTTTCCCTCAGCAGAAGTGAGACACGTTACACATTCGAATTGAAACGGGACGTTTCCGAACACGCGTTCCTGTTCAAAATATTATGTAAACACTCCCCTATACATGTCATAGTTTGTAATGGGAATATCCGAACACCGCGTATTAATTACAAAGCGGAACACGTGATCGTTTTTATACAGGTCAAACTGGTCGGAATTTTATAACTAGATACAAGGAATATATCAGCCCAAACAGCAAGACTCTTTTTTGCCATCATCTGCGAAGCACAAAACATACACCAAGGCTTGTTACGAGTACTATGAAAATTTTAATGTGTCACCTGAAGGAATTAAGTCAGACATAACTGGAGAATGGCAACTATATAAACGGAAGATAAAGCAGTCGGAGAAACTGATGAACGAACACTCCGAATTTATGAACAATAATTTTTTTTGCTCTTTTTAAAAATAATTCATGAGCCAGCAAAACAGTTAGCTTACGACGTATCACAAATTTATAAAATAGTGCGGCAATATCTGAGAACTTTATCAGCGCAGCGTCTATGTATTTAATTGTAACACTATGATCTCTGAGAGTCACAGCATTTGGACACATAATAAACACCTCAAGGCCCTAGTCAAATTCCCCATGGAAAAACAGGTGTATTACGTACTGTGAAACATTAAAAATGTAGATGTCAGAAAAGATTTATTGCACTGTCGTAATATGTGCACACCGGGTGCTTGAAAATGATATCTTCTAATGTAAGTAATGGCTTCAGAATGAAAGAAAATGTTAGAAACTAATAAGAGTATTATTTGCAACTCTGGCGGAAACCTTAAATAATAAACTACAAATATATTGAGTTGTTGATTCTAATACCAACACAACGTTTGAATAATGTACAAAAGTAATCCACTGTGTCTCGGTCGCGAAACTAAGTTATTTTTAAAAAATCATAACTATTACCACTATTTCTGAGGCCTTAACACTGATTACATAAGTTACCAATAATTACATTTTTTTCCGACAATGGTACTGACACGTCACAGTGTGTGGTGCGGATTACAACTTGTGAAACAAATATATGATTATCATCATCTTTATAAAGATCACATAAGCTTAAATATCTCATGAAAATTTCCTCAATAGACCAGAAAATACAACATTATTCATGTCACAACACAAAATGAACTGACACTTCAACTCGACAGTAACTATGTAAAGGCTACTGCACTGCTGTAGGACGCACACATTATTATTATTATTATTATTATTGGACAGTGGTCAGATACAAAGCATTTCCAGCCTGAAGTCTTGCAACTTCTGTCGCTTTCAGACGTAAGAAGATCAGCAATCAAGAGATTTTCAAGCACTAAGTATAGTGCACGCATTTTACTTTACTGATTTAAAATTGGGGTGCATGGTGTGGGTGAAGCAAGTGTCACTAGGCATAGGAGAGGTGAAAGAACGTATGTTTTGTAACAAGTGTGTACCTTCATTGTGGATAGTTATCTTTTTTTCTGAGATGGAGTTGCAGGTAGTACTCACGATGCACTGAGAATTGCTATATTATTCTATAAAAAATTTGCTGCAATAAAGAAGGTTGTTCGAACTAAGCAGTACCAAATATGTCATTGGGTCATAAGTTCATGGTTTAATAAAACGACTGCGAAAGCTAAATATCATTTATCTCCTACCATTTTAAAAATGAAAGTGTTGAGAGAAAATTGTTTTTCTTTCTCAAGTTTTGTAAATCGTTAATGTTCATGATGTTGGGGAGAGGAATTACTAAGACAGTACTCATGGGTATTGGTCTCAGATGGGTTAGGAACCATTGCATTAGAACGATCCCCGCGACTTTTTCGTTGTCGTCTTGGTAAACAATTTTTGAAAGTTTCATATCAGCGCACACTCCGCTGCAGAGTGAAAATCTCGTTCTGGCTATCTTAAAAGTAGTTACCAATAGGCCTATCATATATTCAGTCTGTTTTCAGCTGTCCGTGTGTTTTGAACATCTTATCACTTAACCAACCGTGCTTTCCAAAACTTGAGATCGCAACCAAGGCAAAAACAAAAAGCACAGGAACCGAAAAGGACTTCAGAATTACTGACAGACACTTCAGTGAAAGAATCGTTGCAACGCAAAGAATACCCCTCCACAGCCTGGGGAAAGAAACGCGAAACGCTTTAAAGGTAGATATGGGTGTTCTGCATAAAAATCTATTTTCCAAATGAAGTGGTCGTGGTCAAGCTAAATGATACGGTACAACTCCTCAAATAAAGCGCAAGAACAAAGTAATTCCTACCAAGTTTTTTCAAAACGAAGAAGATGAGGATGAGGATGTCCTGTGTCTTAGATGTCTTAAACTATTTTCAATGCACAAGTCGTAAGCGATGGATACATCTGACGTACCTTAAAAATTACGTGAATGGATCTTTTTTTTAAAATTTTTAACTGTGAAGATCCTTTCGGTCATTTACACGAAGCCTGACACAGACTTCGGACATATTTTTCTTTCAAACAATTATTATAAGAATGATAATATAATTTAATATTGTAGTTTTTGTCATAATGCTGTATTTAAAAGCAACTACATCAAAGTTGACATATGTTCAACTAAATAACTACTGTCGTAACAGAATTAAATGACAGAGCTATATGGGCCAACTTGCCGCAAATGCTGGACCAAGTTGCCTTGTGAGTGAGTAGGTTGACCCAGGTGGTATTATTGTACTGAATATTTTTTCATGAGTAGCCTTAATTACTTAGCTGTAAAGGCGCTGATACAATGTACCAGTATTTCCACATAAAACGATCAATGGAAACATTTAAAATACGATGTGGAAAAAGTTAAGAAAAAAAAAAACTTCAACGCCGCTTGCATGAAGCTATTCCTAGCTCACACTTCGTTGCTTTTGGCCAAAAATAGTACTGTAATGATGCCCCAACCTCCATATTCGCCGGACATGACATCTAGTGACTTTTTTTTTTTAAGTAGTAGGAGGACCACAAGAAATATGCTAGTGGTAACTTTTTTCTAATTCGCCCTTAACCATATAGTAAGAGTCACCATTAATTACAAAATCTCATGTGTTTATAAATTACGGTAAAGGCAACAGATTAATACAACAGCTCACACATCACAAAAATCATGAGTAAGTGCCGTTGTACAGGAAAGACGCGCTTGAAAATGGAAATTATCTCCCGAAACGCAATATGCAAGAAATAAATTAAACAAAATCATGGCTGGTAGCAGCAAAAGTAAAAAATTGTTCAAATGGCTCTGAGCACTATGGGACTTAACATCTTAGGTCATCAGTCCCCTAGAACTTAGAACTACTTAAACCTAATTAACCTAAGGACATCACACACATCCATGCCCGAGGCAGGATTCGAACCTGCGACCGTAGCAGTCGCGCGGTTCCGGACTGCAGCGCCTAGAACCGCACGGCCACCGCGGCCGGCGCAGCAAAAGTAATTCTATGAACAAACGCAACTACTGTTTTTACAGTCGTGGGCCTTCGCCAAAGATCCTAACGGGTAAAATGAAACCAAAGTTAGGCATTACTGTTGACAACAGTGAGTACCATGAATGAATGGAACAAATTTGTTTCCACACAAAACAAACAGCGCTTGCCGTCGACATCTGTACTGCAGCTGAGACATCTGTAGTGCAGAACAGGTAAAAAGGTAACAGGGGACAAGAAATCAAACGAAATGCAATTAATCTGCAACGAACCACCGGAGACCAATGGTTCTTTGCACCAAAATTCTCTGAATATTTCCCTCAGCAATCTCCGAAATTTTATAATCGATTTCGGGATCACCCAGTATACTCTCCGTCATCATTCCTTAATTGCGATCGGCGAAACGCTTTGCTCTCGTCAAGCGGGGAACAATCTTCAATCAAATAAAATTATGCCTTATTTGTAGCCCTTTCTTCATTAGTATTTCACAAGCAGGAGATTCTTCCCGCAGCCGACGTTCTGGCACAACAGACCTCTTATTCTAACGGGCTGTCGGTATTTACAGCACACTGCTGCGTTAAGTTGGCTTTACAGCCAGTGCTCTGGCAACCTCATCTATAGCTGCTACGATGGCAGTTCGTGCAGCATTTATCACGCCATATACCGACAACTGCAGGTTCGTTATTCAGTTACAAACCCCAGCCACCTCCGCCGCTGTTTTCGACAAGTCCTCCTTTCTAACTTTAAATCCTGGTTCATAGGCAATTTGGCAATCCTTCGAGGAAAGGGTATAATAAACAGTTTCACGGCTATGAGCGAGACAAAATGTCCGGAGAGTATATCTCGTCCGTTTAGCGATGCCACACATAAAATGAAACAACGCCCACGGTTTCCTCTCTCTAAATGAACCTGAGTTAATGAAAACTTCATTTCCTGTTTACAGGGCAATGTGTAACAGTAAAGAACAGCTTCCTATATTCCGAGCGTCAGTTTTAACAACTTTTATTCAGCTTTGTTATTTGTTTCACTCATGGTCTCAAATGACTTTTTTTTTCTTTTTTTTAGCATATGTTATTGGCACTGCATACACATCTCTCTCAAACTGATTTTGCGATGCTGGTGAGTACTTCTTTAATATCACAAGCGCTTGTCGCTGAGTACCTGCTACACGCGCTACATCCTTTTTGGCGCATTATATACATGGCAAAATCTATTAAAGGCACAATGGCTATTTTTGAGCTTGCGACAAATATGGAGCTAATGTCAATGAATTTTGTTTCTGTCATCGTGACACAAATTGCACAGTAGCGTCAACTAGGTGTCAAGTCCATCGTCGGAACAGTTAGAGCAGTAATTTTGGATGCGTTTTTACATCTTCATCTACATGATTATTCTGCATATCACACTTAAATGTGTTGAAGACGTTTCACAGAAACATTTTCAGACTATTTATCGACCGTTCCACTGTAACACGGCACGTGGGATTCAAGAACACCTAAATCTTTCCGTGTGAGATCCGATTACTCTTATTTATTGTGATGGTCATTGCTCCCTATGTAAGTGGGACGCAGCAACATATTTCGGCACTCTGGGGAGAAAACTGGTGAGTCAAGTTTTGTGAAGAGTTCGCGTCGTAACGAAAAACGACTTTGTCATTAATTACCTCCCAATCACACTATAGCCGTGACACACACTCCCTAGCTTCATGTATGTGCGAACATTACGGAAGGCGAACTACTCGCTGTTGAGAGGAATGTCGTTACACGCATTGCCAAATGCACTGAGGTTGACGGACATCATTTTGAGCATTTATTGCATTAATGTGATATTTGCAGGTAATCACGCTGTAACAGCATGCGTTCTCAGAAATGATAAGTTCACAAAGGTACATTTATCACACTGGAACAACCGAAATAAAATGTTCAAACGTACCTACGTTCTGTATTTTAATTTGAAAAACCTACCTGTTACCAACTGTTCGTCTAAAATTGTGAGCCATATGTTTGTGACTATTACAGTGCCATCTATCACAAACCGAAAAAAGTGGTCCAACTAAAACATTCATATTTCTTTACGTACTACACGAATATGTAATAAAAATGGGGGTTCCTATTTTAAAAAAAAACGCAGTTGATGTCTGTTTGACCTATGGCAGCGCCATCTAGCGGGCCAACCATAGCGCCATCTGGTTTCCCCCTTCAAGCTAGACGAGTTTCGTTCTTTGTAGTGTTTTCGTTTGATGCTTATTTCGCGAGATATTTGGCCCGGTCACTATCAATGGTCCACCCTGTATAAAATGGAAAGATGAAGTAGTCAAGAGTCGTTTAGAAAGACAAATTGGAATAGAATACCATAATAAAATACTTTCTTGGGACGTTTTATCGCCAACGGGAACTCATATAAAATTGGTGCAGATTTATATGAAGTCGGCTTCTTTATTGTCAGCAACTAAGATATGGATGGGTAGCTGAACTTTTTAAGTCGCCAAGAGCATCACAGGAAGAAAAACTAAGTGACTGACATCCCAAATACATAACGACAGATGGGAACATGGAAAAAGTATCCGTTGTAGTGTTGAACTATAGCAGATTAAAGTTTTGCGTAATACCTCACGACGTAGTTGTCTCAAAAGAAAGACTGCAGTAAATTATTCATGATTAATTAACTAAAATTCAGCCCTTCCATCATTTGCACATGATATAGCACTTATTGTCAAAGACAGCACGAGTGCATAAAAATAACTTGAAATACTGCTGAAACAAGCAGGAATACACGAACTATTTCGAAGGGCATTCAATAAGTAATGCAACATATTTTTTTCTCGTCCAGTTTTATTTGAAAAAATGCGCAATTGTTTATGGGGCATCGTGGAATATTCCCGTTTCAGCACCTACAGCGTCCGCCCACAGTAGCTGAGTGGTCAGCGCGACATATTGTGAATGCTAAGGGCCCGGGTTCGATTCCCGGCTGGTTCGGAGATTTTCTCCGCTCAGGGACTGGGTGTTGTGCTGTCCTAATCACCACCATTTCATCCCCATTGACGAACACGTCGCCGAAGCGGCGTCAAATCGAAAGACTTGCACCCGGCGAACGGTCTACCCAACGGGAGGCCCTAGTCACACGACATTTTAGCACCTACAGTTTCATGAAGTTCCGATAGGTGGCGGTTCTATACGTAGCCTTCAAAATGGCGTCTGTAATGCAGGTGTGTTCCAAGCAGTGAGCTGTCATTGAGTTTCTTTTGGATGAAAGCGAAAGCATCGCAGGTATTGATAGACGCCTGTCAAATGTCTACGGAGACCTGGCAGTGAAAAAAAGCACGGTGAGCTGTTGGGCGAGACATCCGTCATCACCCCAACAAGGTCCCTCAAACCTGTCCGACCTCCCGCCTGCCAGACAGACAGCCGTGATTCCTACAATGCCGGAACGTGCGGACACTCTCATTCGAAGTGATTGACGGATCACAATCAAACACCTCGACGCTCACCTGGACGTCTCTGCTGCAAGTGCTGGCACACTCGTCCACCAGATGGGGTACCCAAAAGCGTCTGCCCGCTGGATTCCTCACCCCCAAAGAGCAACGAAGGACCATCTGTAGGCAACTGTTGCGCGTGACAACACCATTTCATCAAAGTTGAAAGCCGTAGCCTCGGCCAGTGAAGTCATGGCTTCAGTCAGCTGGGACTGTGAAGGGATTAGTCTGTCTGATTTCCTCCCTCGTGGTGCAACGATCAACTCTGAAGTGTATTGTGCTACCTTCAGGACATTGAAGAAACGACTTCAGCGTGTTCGTCGCCACAAAAATGCAAACGAACTTCTCCTTCTCCATGACAACGTGAGGCCTCGCACAAATTTGCGCACCTGGGAGGAGCTCGCGAAAGTTCACTGGACTGTTCTTCCTCATCCACCCAACAGCTCGGATCTCGCACATTCCGACTTCCATCTGTTTGCCCCAATGAAGGACGCACTCCGCGGGAATCAGTACGTGGATGATGGGGAGGTTATTAATGCGGCAAGATGTTGGCTACAACATCGACCAATAGAGTGGTACCATGCGGATATACAGGCCCTCACATTATGGCTGTCGCACTGAATGGACATATGTTGAGAAGCAGGGATTTGTGGTCAAATGAGTGGGAATAATAGGGTGTATTGGAATCCCGAATAAAACCAATCTGCTTTGAGAAAAAAATGTGTCTGAATTACGTATTGAACACTTCTCGTACAACTAGCGCTGTAGGTGGATGAAACTCTGCACAGTTATCAACCACATGTATCATAATACCTGCACACTACTAATTACTCTCTAACAGAATTAACTCCAGAAATATAGGCCTTGTAACATTAGTTACATTCAATGAATGAGTTAAATTTAGGCTCCTCTCGTTGTACGATTATGGTACAGTCCTTCCTGTTCACCTGCGCCCCCATGAAACGCTTTGATTTATCATTGTTCTCACTTATTGCTTGATTCACAACTGTAAGTCAGCCATATGTTTCCAAGCCCCCACGGAGCTTAAACACGTAATCCATGTAAAGACGGATGCCGGCAGCGAATTTCTTTATACCTCTACTCTCGCCAGTTCATTGTCAGAAAAGGTTCACGTACGCTCCAGAGGTGGCGGGGAGGTAGCAGCGCTGCCCATGCTTCACCATTGAAGGGGTTTCTTCGGTCGTAAAGGGACTCTGCTCGGTTAGTTTCGATCCCGCGCGCTAGGCAAAGCAGTCGCAGATAAAACGGCCTCGCCGGGCGGCAAACAGTCTCTCCCCCCCCCCCCCTCCCCCTCCACGCGCCAAGGTGCCGGTGATCGATGCACCACTTTCGCGCGCGGGCCGGTTATCTCGACGCCCAAGAAAATTCGCTCTGCAGGGCCGATCCTGCAGAACGTGACAGGCGTTATCGGGCTCGCTGTTTACGGCAGAAGCGATTACTGCCAGGGACGCTCTGAGGATTTACAGGGCTATGCGCGCCGTACTGTGCGCGCTGCTGCGACATAAATATGCCTACTGAGCTCAGAACTTGTGCTTCGTTACGCGGACACTATTTCCAGCATTGGAACCTATAAAGTTTACGGCCAATGCTTTTTTCCCGACGTGTGCCGGTGAAGGTGAACGGAAAATAGGGATATCTAGTGTGATCTGCTAATGTCCCGCCACGCCAGCGGTTCAAAGACAGACCCGGAGAGTGCCGGCGATATTACGTTACATCTACGTCTACATGGATACTCTGCAAACCACATTTAAGTGCCTGGCAGAGGGTTCATCGAACCACCTTCACAATTCTCTATTATTCCAATCTCGTATAGCGCGCAGGAAGAATGAACACCTATATATTTCCGTACGAGCTCTGATTTCCCTTATTTTATCTTTGTGATCGTTCCTCCCTATGTAAGTCGGTGTCCACAAAATATTTTCACATTCGGAGGAGAAAGTTGGTGATTAGAATTACAATCCATTACTCACTAGAATCACAGCAGAAACAGGAAAATATGAGTTTAATAGAGGAATTAAGGAAGGGCTCATTCTGTGTACGCCTTCATACAGAACGATAAGGAGAGGGGGTCTACGGATTGGTGCGGCTACTGTCGCCGTAGGAAAGCTGGACACGAGCAGATATGATTACTGAGCAAGTTAACCCAACAAATAAGATTTGATTTACTTTTATTTCTCATAGTGAACTAAGACTCATTACAAATAATGTAGCTATCACAACGTCAACTAGTATGAGAGGCTGTAGGCACCAGTGACCTGAGCGGTTGCCGCCGGCCGTCCTATGTTGCGGCAGCAGAGGGAGCTCGTAGCACAGAGATGCTGGAGGTGTGGCTCAGCGTGTGCGCACCATTGGGTCCGCCGGATCCTATCGGCGTCACAAGAAAACTTGCCATTTCCTCACCAGCCTTGATACGCCATGGGTTGTTAATGATACGTGACACCACACTCCTAAAAGACCAATCAACATCACGAAAATACAAATCTAACCTCGAGAAATTTAAAAAACCACATTCCACAGATTTCACAGCTTTTACGATAGAAACCTCCTTCCACAGCCAATAAGTTATCGAAATAGTAATAAAATGCAGGCAAGCGTTAAAAATCTCCCTCTTCACTTTATGCGATCACGCCCAGAGCTACTGTAAGGACCCCTTCCGTTTTCTGCCGCCACTCACCCTCTATCCCCACTTGAAGTAGTTACGGCATAGCTGCGACGTGAAATTACGAAGGAGGTATGCGACCATGTTGAAAAATATGTGCTGTCTGCAAAATGCTGAATAGGTCGCTGAGGGAAAAGTCATTGGAGGGATGGAAACTGACTATCATTCCAGCATTACGCTGTTTCGGACATTGCCCTCATCAGATATCCTGGAACATCTTGTTGCACAAAGGTACAAAAGTTATATGCAGTAGTAATGATCGTAAGCAGAGTAAGTCGTTACTACTACAACACACAACTTTTCTATCTATGGGCAATTTGATGTGCCTGGATATCTGATGAGAGCAATGCCCGAAACGCGTAATGCTGGAATAATAAAATCAGTTTGCATCCAGTCAGCGACTTTTTCCTCAGCGACCCACTCACCATTTTGCAGATTGCACACCTTCGGTGCCTCTCCTTTTATGTTGTCTACCTAGTGGTGCCCTTCTGCGGATAGGAAAAGCAATGGATTTCAAAGGCCCGACAACCAGAAGTGATGGTCTGGAGTGTCATTTCACTTCATAGTAGGACCCCTATGGTTGTCATTCACGGCACCCTTACAGCACAGCGGTATATAGGCGATACCATACGCCCCTTTTCTTGCCCTTCATGGCAAGCCTTACTTTTTAGCACGATAACGTACGCCGCACACAGCGAGAGTTTTTATTGCTTCTCGTCGCGTTTGCCAAATCGTACCTCGGCCAGAAAGGTCCCCTCATCTTTCCCCAATTGAGAGCATTGGAAGCTTTGTGAGCAGTGCTCTACAACCATCTCGGGATTTTGTCGATCTAACGCTCCAGTTGGACAGAGTTTGGCACGATGTCCCTCAGAAAGGGATCCAACAACTCCATCGATCAGTGTCATTCCCATTAAGTGCTTGCGTAAGAGTCAGAGGTGAACCAGTGCATTGTTGACAAGCTCAGTTTGTGAAGCTCTTACTCTTGAATAAATCACCCAATTTATCCGAAACTGTAGGCATTTGCCTGTCTGTACGTATAAATCTACCGATTTCCGTCCCATTTGGATGATTTCTTCGTGGTGCGTCTTTTTTTTTGTGTCTTAAGAGTGCACACAGTAGTAGATGAAGATGATGCATGAGCAACAGCACGATGGGCCAGACTTTCCCCATAGGACTAGTAACAAGGGGCTGACCCTTAGCCTTCGACAGGAGGTAGTCTCCCGGTCTGGTGGGCGGATTGGCAGTTTCCACCCGCTTTGAGAATGATCTGATATTTAGATTCTCACCAGCGAGAATGTGTAAAGTAGTACTCTGGTGTTCAAAAATTGAGGATGAAAGTAACTTTCGCATAATGTGTCACAACCAACTAACACAGCTCGATGAAACTTGGGCAATGCACAGAAAGGACTTCTACGGTGTAGCACAGGAGGTAACTTAAAAGAAATACGCAATGAGAGGAACAGAAATGACTTTTATTCAAAGAAAAGATTACACTGAACCCACAACGATTTATTGTGGTCCCCTGTACACTAGGAAATGAGGGATATAATTCTTAACCGGGAATGTGATAACCACGCTCTGGGGCGTTCCATTCCTCCGCCTGTGTGGTTGCGGATGATCATTGGTGCTTGTGGACGTGCCGCAATACGTCTTCCCAACGCATCCCACACGTTCTCGACGCTATTTAAGTCTGGAGAACAGGCAGGCCAGTCCATTCGCAAAATATCCTCTCGTTCCAAGAGCTCCTTCACCTGCGCATCCTCACATGGGGATGTAGTACAGTATTACAATAACCTTGACCGGTGACTACCGCGTTCAGTTAAATGGAGGTCAGTAGCCCAAGCAACATAACACACCATAACATGTGGACCACCAAAACGATCAGTTCCACAATCCTGGACACGCCCTCAGATGGCTAGTGATGGCAATACGTAAAGCACTTAAGAACGGTGTCAATTACACCGGATTACTTCTATTTCCTTTTATTAAGTGACTGAAGTTGCTCCGCTACACCGAGGATATTTGCTTCCATATCACTCACGTTGACAGGTGGTGTTGACTCGTAATCTGAAGTTCTCTGTAAGCCCTGTAAACTGACTCACCTACATGGCTGAGGTGGCTAACGCACGCCTGTGTAATGACGCTCGATTCTTAGGTACGCTGGTTCGAATCCTGGTGGTGGAAGCAACTTTCACTACTCGTCTTTGTCGGCAATAGGAGTAGAGGTGATGGCGTAAACTTCCTGGTTACCAGAATTTTCGCCAGTGTGCACAGTGTCTCATGAAGTGAGTACATGTGACGCTGATCCGTCCGTCGAATGGGTTAAGCCCGGCGGCCGTCTTTGTGCTTCTTGCGAGGAGTAGGCTACGTGAAGGCACCAGGTTTGCCCTTTTCCTTCTCTCATCATGATGAATATGATGATGGTCACCACCACGACCTTCGTTACATCACAAACATAACACTGCACTATGAACATGCCCATTGCGCTCACCTTCACTCTAGGAATACACATACGACACTTCTCTCATATAACAGCAAGGTAAGCGGCCAAGACGTACGGAAGAACACCCTTTCCGGCAGGCGACTGAAATCTTGTGAGACGTCCCAGCCAACAATGCAAAAGGACATTCTTACTTTTTACTGCGAACTGCATGACACAGGGTAACTACAAGCATGCTTTAGTATGAAACATCTGTCTTCTTAATCTTTATATAATTATTTACTTTCTTTCGTGATATATTATGAAAGTCGCATGGGGGCCGGATATTTTTGCTTCGAGTGTTCTCCGTCTAGGGAGAGGGGGGAGAGAGAGAGAGAGAGAGAGAGAGAGAGAGAGAGAGAGAGAGAGAGAGAGAGAGAGAGAGAGAGAGAATCTGAAAGGGATATCCATGGGTCGTCGGCTGCGGAGGCCCAACGTTAGGAAGGTTCGGTGCACTGTGTGGTCAGACATTCTTGTATTCTGCCTAGCATTAAAGTCTGATGTTAGTTTCGCCACAGTTCGCCGACTGTTCTGTTCTACCAGTCTGTTCAGTCTACGACGTCCGGCATTTGTAATGAGGGGTGACCGCCCAACCGCAGGTCGTTTGGACGTACACTCCTGGAAATGGAAAAAAGAACACATTGACACCGGTGTGTCAGACCCACCATACTTGCTCCAGACACTGCGAGAGGGCTGTACAAGCAATGATCACACGCACGGCACATCGGACACACCAGGAACCGCGGTGTTGGCCGTCGAATGGCGCTAGCTGCGCAGCATTTGTGCACCGCCACCGTCAGTGTCAGCCAGTTTGCCGTGGCATACGGAGCTCCATCGCAGTCTTTAACACTGGTAGCATGCCGCGACAGCGTGGACGTGAACCGTATGTGCAGTTGGCGGACTTTGAGCGAGGGCGTATAGTGGGCATGCGGGAGGCCGGGTGGACGTACCGCCGAATTGCTCAACACGTGGGGCGTGAGGTCTCCACAGTACATCGATGTTGTCGCCAGTGGTCGGCGGAAGGTGCACGTGCCCGTCGACCTGGGACCGGACCGCAGCGACGCACGGATGCACGCCAAGACCGTAGGATCCTACGCAGTGCCGTAGGGGACCGCACCGCCACTTCCCAGCAAATTAGTGACACTGTTGCTCCTGGGGTATCGGCGAGGACCATTCGCAACCGTCTCCATGAAGCTGGGCTACGGTCCCGCACACCGTTAGGCCGTCTTCCGCTCACGCCCCAACATCGTGCAGCCCGCCTCCAGTGGTGTCGCGACAGGCGTGAATGGAGGGACGAATGGAGACGTGTCGTCTTCAGCGATGAGAGTCGCTTCTGCCTTGGTGCCAATGATGGTCGTATGCGTGTTTGGCGCCGTGCAGGTGAGCGCCACAATCAGGACTGCATACGACCGAGGCACACAGGGCCAACACCCAGCATCATGGTGTGTGGAGCGATCTCCTACACTGGCCGTACACCACTGGTGATCGTCGAGGGGACACTGAATAGTGCACGGTACATCCAAACCGTCGTCGAACCCATCGTTCTACCATTCCTAGACCGGCAAGGGAACTTGCTGTTCCAACAGGACAATGCACGTCCGCATGTATCCCGTGCCACCCAACGTGCTCTAGAAGGTGTAAGTCAACTACCCTGGCCAGCAAGATCTCCGGATCTGTCCCCCATTGAGCATGTTTGGGACTGGATGAAGCGTCGTCTCACGCGGTCTGCACGTCCAGCACGAACGCTGGTCCAACTGAGGCGCCAGGTGGAAATGGCATGGCAAGCCGTTCCACAGGACTACATCCAGCATCTCTACGATCGTCTCCATGGGAGAATAGCAGCCTGCATTGCTGCGAAAGGTGGATATACACTGTACTAGTGCCGACATTGTGCATGCTCTGTTGCCTGTGTCTATGTGCCTGTGGTTCTGTCAGTGTGATCATGTGATGTATCTGACCCCAGGAATGTGTCAATAAAGTTTCCCCTTCCTGGGACAATGAATTCACGGTGTTCTTATTTCAATTTCCAGGAGTGTATTTTCACCTTAGTATCGGTAATTGTTGAGGACACTCACCACAGCACTCCTCGAACAGCCGAGAAGTCGTGCAGTTTCAGAAATTCTTGTGCCGTGTCTCCGGGACATCAGTCTGCCCTCGGTCAACCTCAGACAGCTCGCGCATCTCCCCCACTCTACAAACGTACAGCACGCTCACTGACATTACATGCACCGTGCGTGTGTCTAACAGTCATTCCTCGCCAGGTGATCCTGTTATCGGCTGGACGTGATTATATCGACAGTCGGTCGGTGGTTCATAATGTTATGGCTGATCAGTGTATATTGGATAGTGAAAAAGGGTAATTGCTTTTTCATGAAATGATTTACTATTATTACGGAACTCGGCGCTATTTATTTACACCTACACCATAAACAGTAGAACATGTGTTAAGTGGATGACAAAAGCTGCTTTCTCCATAGTCCTGTGGAAAAGGTTATTCAGAATCGAGGCAACTTTAATTTACAATCACAAAATAAACGAAATACAGTATATAAACCAAGAACTAACTGCGGACGTCTAAACTGTTTATACAAGCACACGCTGAAGATAAAAACGCTCTTACTTTCAAAATGACTGCGCAATAACCATCTTGTCGAATACAAGAAACTGTATTCCAGACTTAGCTGTTACGCAATACTGCAAGAAACGCAAATTACTTAACACCTGTTAAAAGCTACCATTACAGATAGACCAGGACAAAACTAAGTCTATTAGTCTCTGTGTAATGACGTTGCCAAGGCCAAAGCAGTACTGGATGTTGGAGGCACCTTACTGCGCAAATTGTGTTCAGCTGCAACATTGAATTCAACTGGATGTCACATTCACTGAGCAGAGAATATCGCTGTGGTAACAACTGCGTTTATCGATTTCTTTGAACACGAAAAAGAATAACAACTGTGAAACACACAGTATCTTCAGTTGTTTCCATGTGGCTCACGAGTCTGTTTCTCACTACATGTGTTTTCACATATCACTGCCTCGTTGTCCCCAGATAGCCACAAAATGTCACACGCTTGCACAGTAGTCCCTTGTTCCAGTGTTTTTTAGGATTACCGCACACTACAATACTAGAATTTCGACTCTCTTATCCGATTCTGTATACAATTTTATGTGAACGTTGACACTTGAAATATTTGGTGGGGCAAACAAAAGTGGCCTGGACGAGTGGCTACGATTACACGTGAATTTGTTGCATCATTAACGGAGGAGAAAAGATCAACAGTTACTTCCAATAGAATGGAGCAACTGCCTATACAGCCGACCGAACCTCGGAGCACATTTACACAATCTTCACGCCTGACAGTTGTTAGCAGAGGTCAGTCTGATCGTGGGCCTAGCTGGCCGCCAGGTCACCTGATACATAGCCGGCCGAAGTGGCCGTGCGGTTAAAGGCGCTTCAGTCTGGAACCGCAGGACCGCTACGGTCGCGGGTTCGAATCCTGCCTCGGGCATGGATGTTTGTGATGTCCTTAGGTTAGTTAGGTTTAACTAGTTCTAAGTTCTAGGGGACTAATGACCTCAGCAGTTGAGTCCCATAGTGCTCAGAGCCATTTGAACCATTTTTTTGAACCTGATACATAAGAATGCGATTATTTTGTGTGGGGAGCACTCAAGTCTGAGGTGTATCGCAACAACCCTCATTGTCTTCCAGAACGGCAGCAGAACATTTCGGATGAGATTCCAGCAATCCAGCTTCGATGTGCCTTCAGCAGCTTGACGACCAGGGCCAAAAGTGCCAAGAGATGAATGGTGGTCACTTTCAACATACCCTATGGCCAAGTTAGTACTCTATTTCCATTCCTCTGCGGTATTTCTTTGTATCCTGGAACTCGGGTCACTTTTATTTACCCCACCCTGTACATGGAGGGAAGTGTGACTGCAGCGTATTCCTATGATAAAAAATCTTCTCAGGTGATCAGCAGAGTGCTGGTGCTGTCTTGTCGGAACGTTTCAATCTGTGCCGTACCCATCATCTTCAGGCGAAGATGTGTGAACAAAACGCATTGAAAAGTTGCGACAAGACTGCGCCACCACTCGGCTGATCACCCGAGAAAATTCTATTACTGAGGTAAGTCTCACTCACGCCGTCTGGTTTGTCATAATATAAATTCCTTTGCTTCCAAATGAGAGTTATATGACAAAACAAAAGACAGCGGTTTAGGTCACACTGGTTAGCTGAAAATTTTTGTTCTATGGTAAGCACAGAGTAGTCATTTCGTGTATAACATTTCGAGAGCTGACTGTAAGCACAATGCAATACACGTAAGCGGAGTTGTTTTAACATACAGGGTATTTCCGTAAGAGCGTGCAAAAATGTAACAGGACACAGGGAATGCCCCACTGAACAATTTGACACAGGGAACCTAGGGTTGGAGAAGCCAGCTTAAGGAGTATAAAGTCAAAGCTATAGCGTCCGAGACGTTAATGTTTATGGGACTACGCACCGGCTTGAACGGAAACTCCTTATCCGACATGCCACGCCAACAAACGGAAGTAAATTTATCTACCGCTTTGTTTAGAATTACTGTTGTCCAGCTTATTGACAACTACCATTCGTACATTTAAACACGAACTGTTCTGTTTATTTCCATGTACATTCTTTATTTCCTGCAAGTAAAGGAGGAGGACGAGCCTGAAGTCATGATGCTTTCTGCTTGATACAGGGACCATTTCAATCATCATCATTGAGTCGGCAGATCATGTTTGAAGTGATCGCTGTATCAAGCAGAAACCTACAGGTACCATTCTTTGAATGCTGGCCCCTATTTTGACCGGAACCGAGGTTGGAACCTTCCTACACGTCGGTCAGAGGTCCTGAAGATGACGTAATATATCGCCGAAACTGGTAGCCCAATAAAACAACAGTTTGGAAATTAGACAGCTGAAAGGTGTTTGATTTGACATTCCAATCGTTTAGTCTTTATCCCTCAGAAAATTTCATTTTACCTCTCAGAGCGTAATTTCGCACAGGTTGGGAACCACTGACGTCTTGTGAAACAGCCTGTGGTTACAGGAACTGCAGTTTTCGTTCGAGCGCGCAGCAGGCAGCGAGCAGCGAGCAGACGGAAGAGAACGCCCACGGAGCCGCCCGGCGACTTCACGCTTTCTACTTCGCAGGCGCCGAGTCATCCGCCGACGTGGACGCCGCAGTTCTTAGCACCGCAGTGTCAACAGCTGACACACTCTGCTGCTGGCTCCCGCAGCATCTTCCATTAATAGGTCCTATACAGAGCTTGCTTGCACTCCGCACTGACGTTACAGCTTCTGGTACTGGCAGGAACGGCGTGGCCAAAATGGTTACAGTAGCGCCGAAGCGAGTGGGCTATTTGAGAGCACTCAACACTGTCTAGTTTACGCCGTGGTCGCAGGCATCCCGTGCCACTCTGCGTCATATCTTAAGCTTACTTCAGAATCAGCCGCCCAGTCCCACGTTCTCCGATCGTCGTCGTGTCGCATCAGCAGAAAACAACACTTAAAAAGCCTGTTTCTGATGTCCTCATTCACACGAGGGCATTCCAGACAATTAGTATGACGAGCACAAACGAAGGGGCCTAGTAACGTCATTCGTCTGCCATGTACAGAAACGTTAATGTTCGGACACTGTGAAATTTTTACTTTGTAACATCATAACTTTATTCTTAACAAAACAAAACTAAAAATAATTAACTATTACGGTAGACATCGAGTAAATAACAGTGTGAACTTTTTTCACACAACTTGTAACAGTTGTTAAATGATACTATTTAAAAACAACACTGTTCGATTTTCTTTTTAATATTCTGACAGTTGGCAGCACTTATTTTGATCGTTCACTCCAAGACGCAGTGATGAGTCGAAACATTATGACCACCTGTTAAGCAACATGTTTGTCCGTCTCTGGAACGAAATAAATCACTTATTCTTCAGATCAGTGAATCGATAGTTTGTTGGTAGGTTTGTGGAGGTACGTGGCATTGCATGCCTACGCACAGGCCCTGTAATTCGTGTAAATAATGGGCCGCCGTTTTGCCTATGCGATGATGGCGCCCGATAGCGACCCAGATAGGATCTAGAGGATTAAAATCAGGCAAATTTGTTCGGCGATATATCAACGTGAGTTCAGTACAATGCTCCTACAACCACTGTAGCACGTTTCAGGCTCCTTGACACGGTCAATATACTGCTGAAAAATGACACTGCCGTCGGGGAAGGCGACATCAAGCGTGAAGGGATGCAGGTGATTCGCAGCTGTCAGCGTGTTTTTCATTACTACCACAGGTCCCATGCAGGCGCAGGATAATGTCTTCCAGAGCACAATACTGCTCCCATCAGCCTGCGTCCACGGCACGCTGTGCGTTTCGAGCCGCCGTTCACCTCGACGGCGGTGTTTGTGGAGACGACCATTGACGTAGTGTAGCAAAAATGTGATTCACCCCAAGAGTCGTCACGTTTCCATTGATCGACGGTCAAATCTCGGTGGTCTCGTGTCCACTGCAATCGTAATTCAGGATGTCGTTGGGTCAACAAGTCAACATGTAGGTGTGATCTGCTGCGAAGCTCCATATTCAACAACGTACGATGAACGGTGTGCTCCAAAGCACTTGTGTGTGCACCAGATGGTTCAAATGGCTCTAAGCACCATGGGACTTAGACTGAGGTCATCAGTCCCCTAGACTTAGAACTACTTAAACCTAACTAACCTAAGGACATCACACATATCCATGCCCGAGGCAGGATTCGAGCCTGCGGCCGTATCAGCAGCGTGATTCCCGACTGAAGCGCCTAGAACCGCTCGGCTACAGCCGCCGGCGCGTGCACCACATTTCGGCTCTTTCGGCAGAGCTGCCACAGGTCACCATCTACCTTACTTTACAGAGCGGACAAGCCTCCGAACCCCATGTTCCGTCAAGAGTCGTAGACGTCCAACCTTTTAGCGCCTAGTGGTAGTTTCTCTGACCTACCTCCGTCCGTAGATTCCCACGACAGTAGTACGTGAACATTCGACCAGCTTCCTCATTTTCGAGATTTTCGTTCAAAGCCTTTGCGTAATAATAATCTGCCCTTTGTCAGAGTAGCATATCTCAGTGGATGTCCCCATTTGCAGCCCGTATTGGCGCTACGGTGATCCTCCGTCCATGTCTGCTCCGCTTACATACTTTTGCTACCACGTCCCATGGCCGCAATGCAACCAGGCGCCATCCAATGTCGCGGTGGGCAGAGGCCGTAATGTTTTGGCTGATCAGTGTATATACTCTTAGCTAGAAGCTAGTGTGTGTGTGCGTGTACAAGGGCGTTCGACTGTCCAGATGGTAAAGAGCCACGCAAAACTAGTATCAGTTGTGATATATAACCTGTGATTTTTCATAACGCGAAAGGTAAATCACATATACAAATTGGTGCATGTTCAACATAAGTAATATCACTGTGGCAAATATCACCAGGCGATTCAAAAATGAGGATCGTACAAACTCTATACCTCAAAAAGGCCAATCAATCAAAGAATTGGATGCACGTGGCAATAGGAGTCTAATACGAAAATAAAGAAGGATCTTACATTGAGTGCAACCAAATTAGCAAGTGAGCTTCTAAACTAAACTGTAAAGAAGGTAAATACGCAAACGATTTGCATAGTATTGAAAGATAATGACTAGAATGGAAGAGTGGCTATGAAGAAACCGTATGAGAATAAACAGAATCGAGAGAAGAGATTGGACTCAGCTAAAGAGTTTATTACGTAGGAAGAAACAAGGTGGAACGACATTTTTACCGACGAAATTAAATCCAGATTCTAACCGAGCGAATTAGTGTACACAGACAGTATGACGGACAGATATGTCTATCTGAACACATTAAAAAAACAATTTACGCAAAAGTGCTGAAAAATGGGGATATCAAACACGTTCAGGTTTTACCAGGACAAAGACCCGAAACATACGGCTCGCACTGTGCAGGAATGTTTGTTGTATAAATGCTGAAAAGTCTCACAACCACCATTTCAATCACCAGACCTAAAACCTACAGAGAATGTGTGAGGAGAACTAGAGTGAGGTATTAGAAAAACGCCAATATCTTCAAGCAAGCTCTGAAGCGTTGGATGGTCTATGTATTGACGATTTTTAAAAAAATATTAGGACTATGCCGCAGGGTTTCAAAGAGGTGATACAAGAGAATGGCTACCCGACAAGGTATTAAAAAAAAACATTTTTCACGAAAATTTCTCTTGAAATAATTATTTCTGAGAAGTGACCAAATACTGAAGTGCCTTGGATAAAGGACCGAGTTTTATTTAATTGGTATTATTAAAGAACTTTTGAAACTTGCATTAATAAAGTTTATGGTATTATTTACAAAGCATACAACTAAATATAATACCTGGTTATGTTTTTTTGGTTACTTTTGTTACGAACAACGTTATGGTGCTACAAGGTAAAAATTACGTAGTGCTGGAATATTAACATTCGTCACTGTATCCCATATGAAGGCGACTTCGGTAATACAACATTGTGCAATGCTTAACGAGGAAAGGATTTTCACATGAAGCGTCACTGCCAATTAACATAGGTCGATGAAACTTGGGCCATACGCAGAAAGAACTGCTAGGGTATAGTACAGAACGTAAGTGAGTGAAATACGCAATGAGACGAAGAGAAGTGACTCTTTTACTCAAAGACAATAATTACATCGACGTCACCGCGATTCGTGACGGTCCCCTGGACATTAAAAACGGCGAAACATGATTTCTTAATAGGCTGAATGGTTACCAAGGACGGCAATGGATGCTCTGCAACGCTCTCGCGTGCTGGCCACAATGTTGGTAAGGACTTCTTGTGGTGGGGCGTTTCATTCCTGCTGGATGGTCGTTGGTACATGTGGACGTGCTGCAATGTATCTTCCCAACGCACCCCACACGTGCTCAATGATACTGAAGTCGGGGAAACAGGCAGGACAGTCCATTCACCGAATATCCTCTCGTTCCAAGACCTCCTCCACCTTTGTTACTCGATGCGGTGTCGCATTGTCATCCATAAAAATGAAGTCTGAGTCGAATGCACACCGGGGAAGACGTACGTGGGAAAGAAGTACAGTGTGACAATAACGATGACCACCCAACGATCGTGTTCGACAACGGTGGATGTAGCCTAGGCTCCAATGGCGAGAGGTGGGAACACGCAATGCATCCAAGAACATTAACGAAGAGGATACTTTCTGTGGTCCTGATACTATTATATGCGGAGGCCTAATGTTCCATGGGCGTATTGACCTCCAAGTCTTGGAACATGGTACACTTACCGGTTACCTTATTGTGATACTGTACTTCCTCCCCATGCGTGTCTTTTCAGGGGTGCGTTCGGTCATGACTTCTTTTTTATTGACAAGTCGCGACCGCATTGAACAGCAAGAGTAGGAGCTCTTGGAACGAGAAGACACTCTTATGTCCACACTTGCGCCAGGAGGTTTGGGCGACTACGGCCGTTCACTACTGTAAGAAAATGAAACACCTACAGCCGTCATTTATTGTGTAACTACCAGTTTCGGCGCTTCAATGCACCATCTTCAGGCCTCAGTTGATGCTGAAGGGGTTATCACGATCCATATATACGATGCATCAGTGGCCAACAACTGGTTTACGCAGACTACTGTAACAGTTGAGCTGACAGTTGATGGTTGGAGAGAAGACACCACAGTTCCAGGTAATCTGCGTAAACCAGTTGTTGGCCACTGAGTCATCGTGTATATGGATCGTCATAACCCTTTGAGCATCAAGTAATGCCTGAAGGTGGTGCACTGAAGCGCCGAAACTGGAGATACACAATAAATGACAACGTAAGGACGGCTGTAGGGGTTTCATTTCCGAGGAGATATCCGGCGAATGGACTGGTCTGCCTGTTCCCCCGACTTAAATACCATCCAACACGTGTGGAATGCGTCGAGAAGACGTACTGCAGAGCGTCCAGAAGCACCAATGAATACGCAGCTCTAGTAGAAGAATGAAACGCCCTACCACAAGAACTCTTTACCAAACTTTAGCCAGTATGGGAACACCTTGCAGAGCATGCACTGCTGCCCGTGACGATCATACACCCTATTAAGAACCATGGCCCGTCTTTTATAATGTCCAGTGGACCATCATGAATCAAAGTAATTACTATCTTTGAATGAAAGTGTCATTTGTGTTCGTCTCATTGCATATTCCTTTCACTTACCTTCTGTACTATAGTGTACCAGTTGCTTCTGTGTATGGCCCAAGTTTCATCGAGCTATGTTACTTGGCGCTGACACGTCACTCTAAAGTACGTAAGTTTTGCACAGCAGTGTATTTCGAAGAATTGCATCGTTCATACGTGGCAATTAGCATCCAAACTAATTACTATGCAGCGTCATACAGAAAAAGAATGATACAATCAACTTATGAAGTACGCACGTTTTGTAAAAGGAAAAATAAAAATGTTGTTACGATCTTCAAGCCGAAGACTACCTGCGCAAGTCTCTTCATCTTTTCATAAGTACTGTAACCTAATCCATTTGAACGTCTTTGTCTTCCTCTACAATTTTTTCTCCCACGTTTGTCTCCAGTACCAAACTGACGAGTCACTGTTGCCTCCGTATGTGACATCACAAGATCCCCTCTTTCAGTCAGGTTGTTCCATAAACTACTTCCTTTCTCACTTCGGTTCAGTACCATTTCGCTAGATACTAGCTCTACCAAACTGCAACGTTCCTCTATAGTACCACGTTTAAAAAGCTTCTTCTCTCTTCCTATCTGAACTATTTATCGTCGACGTTTCACTTCAGTACAGTAGTATATACCAGGCAAATACCTTCCTTCAGAAAATGCTTCCCAATAATTAAACTTGTATTCAAAGTTAAGATATTTCTTTTTTCTCACAAATACTGTTTAGCTATTGCCAATCTGCATTTTATATCCTCTCTACGTCACCTATCAGTTGTTTTCCTTCCAATCATCATTTACCATGTTTCGGCACTAACAAACACAAGTAAATAGGGACATGAAATGCAGAAAAAATTTTAGAGGACACTTTAATTCAATTAGAATAAGTGAACCAGCCAAAAAGTAGATTAATAATTAAGAATCACGCATCCACGTGTAAATATCTGTTACTGCCATCACATAGTCGTGGTGCGTTGCTTTTTCGTGCAAACTTTACCGGTTTCACTGTCAGTCTCGGTAGTTGTTGTCAGTTCGGGTGCCTGTGAACAGACAGCAGGCCCTCAGCTACACGAGAAAGATATCTGGTCTTTGCTAGCACATGACGTGTCGTCAAAAAGATGAGCCAATGGTGTTTCGTTAAACACGTATAATCGGATATACAATGAAGATGCAAGCAACCAGGTGATCTATAGTGTCTTGCACTTGGCGTTTCAGTAGTGGACATGTTAATATTGCACAAAACAGAGAGAAAAGTTTCTTTATTTAATTTGGGCGAATAGCAGAAAACACACGGCAAACTTCCACAGTAAAGTTTCAGCAAGGGGTGTGCTCAAAAATGACTTTCCCAGCTGCTCCTTCCGTGCAAAATCCATCTGTTTCTCAAACATTAACACAAGACGATAGCGCAAATGCAGTGGTCATCTAAGTGCTTGTAAACATTTACCGTATGAAGTTCACTGTAAAGTCAGAAAATTGCGTGTAAATATCACTTCAGGACAAACTGGTTTATTTATACTACTCATTACCCCAGTTCTTCTCAATAACCTGAAAGAACTGTATTTTCTGCCAATATTCGTGGTGTGTTAGCATGATCTGTTACAAGCTACTGTGTTTTCTGTATGACTCACGCAAATATTTCGACCACCAGACGTGCCACTTCTATAATGAACTGACTCGATGCTTTGTACATCAAAAGACAAAAATAAATAAATAAATAACAATCTGCGACTGTGTGAAGGTTAATTTAGTTGTATTATTGAAGATATTAACATATCAGGACATCCAGCACACTTATATTTCTGGAAAATAGAATACAGCTTTACAGCAATAATTTGTGGTCGTATTTATTTTAACATATTATCACAAGCGTACAGTGCTGTTTTCAATAGCTGACACCGTGAAGCACGCAAGAAAGTTGGATCTTTTAGGAGGATGTAGGTAGTGGAGTATGTACAAATATTTCCCAGTAATTTGATGTAGTACTGCCGTGCTCGCTAAACATTGATCGTTAAACTGTAACCTGGAGCCAAATGACATCCCAACTGGTTACCATTCCACCTACTTCGTCCATATTTCAGTTGTTTACACAAGTCCCTACACTCACCGCACTGCTACATATTCTGAAGAGTTATAGAATTCGCGGTTCGATTCTGTGTTTAGTCAGTACTGTTTACAGTCACTTACTATGGGAGATATTAGTTTAAAGAGAAGATCGAAAATAAATTAAAAAAATTATTACAAACACGAAGGCTGAGCGTTATGAGTGCACGGTGCTTAAAATTTAAAACCCTTAGTGCGACAAGGCTAGGCGTTGCGAGTTCACAGTGCTTCAAATTTAAAACCCTTAGTGCGACTAAGATTCCTTTATTTTACTTATCAGTTATACATGTACATATATATTATGCAGGTCTCTTAGCCATAATGCGAACACTAGCAAATTGCAGCAAAGTATGATCTTTTTACGACGTTCGACGGGTTCTTCTTTTATGTCGTGGTTCCTTCTTCTTTGTCTCGTACGCGATTTTGTAATTTATTCTGCTTCTGCCAGTTACCTGGAACATAAAGAGAAGAAAACGATTTAAAATATGTTAACCAATACAAATACTGCAATATTGATAAAGAGATTTATAATAACAGTTCAGTAAAGTCCAGCAGCACTCTAAAGGACTGTTCCCTTACGTGAGTCACGGAAAAGGTTAAATTTACATGCCCAGTTGGTTCAAATGGCTCTGATCACTATGGGACTTAACATCTGAGGTCATCAGTCCCTTTGAACCACTTAAACCTAACTAACCTAAGGACATCACACAGATCCATGGCCGAGGCAGGTTTCGAACCTGCTCACTTGGGATATAAGATTCACACTGTTATCTCCATCTCTTGTCCCAGCAGCTGTACTATCTAATGTGAGATATTCAATCGTGCTAAACTGGCACCCACGAAATGCCTACCTGCCACTACATCAATTACATTACTTCTCGTAATTTTCAAATGAAGTGCCTTAAGTAATATTAACTGTCACGGATTCGAGAAAGTCGAAAAATTTCGATGTCTATTAAAGCCTGATTTTGGACAATAAGGACGTATAATACATGAATTCTGAAACCAGTTTGTTTATTAATTGAGGAATCGTGCAATAACTCAGGCAGTTGATAATGAGAATGCACAAAAACAAAAATGCCCTTAACCCAGCGACTGCCTCTTGTCGCAGCACTAAGTACTACAAACTGTTTATCAGGAAACTGAGACGACTCCAACAGTAAATGCAAAAAGCAAGACAAGTATTCTCGTATAAAAGTGGGAAGTGGATACAATAAATCACATGAGGGCACCGGAGGGACATTGATGCTGAGAGAGAGAGAGAGAGAGAGAGAGAGAGAGACTGAAAATAAATGAAGGAGAGTGTGGAAGAAAAAAAGACAATGAAATTTTATTAAAACTTCTACTTGTGCTTTGATACTACAGGATTTGGTGAGCAGGTGTGATTTCGTACGGAATTCATTATTTTTTAACAGGAAAGTGAAGTTATAATTCAACATCTTGTGGAAATTGCTCTCATGAAACATGGCGCAGTGGTTCGTTTGTACTAGAATGAGGGAGAACCGACTGTGGCATTCGCTTAAAGCAATGTAGTGCATCCAAACAATACGTAAATAGGGTGATCTGTTTAATATTTCAACCATAACTCCCAGAGTCCAGCGTCGCAACGACCGCGTCAGTTAGGTCAGTCCTGGAAATACAGCGAAAATGGAAACTAGTCTGTTGCAACACGACATGAATCACCATTTACGGGGTCATAAACGAACTGAGTTATCCACAATAAATCGTCCTCTATGTGCTTTAGATAGTATCTGAAAATTTACGTGTCAAACCACTATCATGTGAAACACAGCACGGTCCGTTCGTCCATAAAACGCAGAAGGCAGTAGATACTGGCGCCCAGGTTTCCTGCCGTATTCCTTGATTTCCGGAAAGCGTTCTATAAAGTCCCACACTACAATCTACTGAACAAAACACAAATTTAGGGCATATCAATCACCATTGTGTTCTCACAAACAGAACGCAGCATGTCATTCTCAATAGAGAGAAATCTTCAGACGTAACGGTAACTTCAGCCCACCCTAAGGAAATGTTACTGGTCACAATATATATTAATTAGTGATCTGTCCTAGCTTCACACAGATAGCACTCCGGATGACTTTTCCAGTGAAGCGGTAATTTTGTTTACGAGCCAGCCATAATGTTGTTTATAGGTCACATGATTAAAACGCAGAGCACAATGTTGGGTAACTGAATATCATCCATTTAAGCTAAAAGATTTAAGCAGTCCACGCCAGAAGAGTTTTCAGGAGGCATGGCTGTTTTGTGTTCCATATGTAATCGACATTTGGAGAGACTTCTTGTGACAATGATGGGACCTCTGCACCACCTGGTCTGCCCGACTGCAACGCCAATTCAGCGCGAGCTATGATTTTCTGTGAAACCTTTTCCTGCCTTTCCATTCACACGTCTTAAACATTAACCCCGTACCAAAAAATCTGGGCTTATCAGCTTAATATGTGACACGTCCTGTATCATTCTTCATTTAGGGTGTCGGCGGTAACCTGCGCCGGCGTCCCAGTCGAGGTATAGGTACAGGTACAGCTTCGCGGCAGTCGGGTTATCTTATGCGATTTCAAGGAGTTCTACCATTCACCGCTAGATGGCAATGCCGTCATTTTCACAGTGGCGAGATACTTTAATTCATCATGGTTCAACTAATTTGCACAAAATGTTTATAAATTACACACACGAACTTTCCTCGTGAATCAGTGAATCAGTCTGTTAGTATGTAAGTCAAAACTGTACCAAAATCCCTACAATATTTCCTGAAATTGATCTCCACACACAGACAGAAAGTGTGACAGAGCACTTTATATACACTGAAGCGCCCAAGAAACTGGTATAGAAATGCGTATTCAAACTCATAAGTAAACAGGCAGAATACAGCGCTGCGGTCAGCAACGTGTATATACTACAACACGTGTCTGGCGCAGCTGGTAGATCGTCGGTGCACGAGGTATGGGATACAGCTTCTCCGAGGTAGCGGCAAAGTAGGGATTTTCCGGTACAACCATTTCACGAGTGTACCGTGAATATCAGAAATATCGTGAAACATCAAATCTCCGACATCGCTGCGGCTGGAAAAAGAACTGCAAGAACGGGATATGGGCCTCCAGAGCCGAAGGCCCACTCGTGTACACTTGATCACTGCACGACACAAAGCTATACGTCTCACCTGGGCCCGTCAACACAGATATTGGATTATTAATAATTGGAAACATTTTGCATGGTCGGACGAGTCTCGTTTCAAATTGTATCGAATGGATAAAAGTGTACGGGTATGGAGACGACCTCATGGACCCTGGCCGCGCGGAGTTGCTGTGTGGTCTGGGGCACCATGTCACGGATTGCGCGGCCCCTCCCGCTGGAGGTTCGAGTCCTCCTTCTTAGCTTAAGTTTATTTAAGTTAGGTTAAGTAGTGTGTATGTGTAGGGACCGATGACCTCAGTAGCTTCGTCCCTTAAAAATTCACACACATTTGAACATGGACACTGCATGTCACCAGGGGACTGTTCAAGCTGGTGGAGGCTCTGTAATAGTGTGGGATGTATGCAGCTGGAGTGATATGGGACCCCTGATACGTCTAGACACTGACAGGTGACTCCTACATATCATCCTGTTTGATCACCTCTTTCCACTCATGTCCATTGTGGATTGCGACGGACTTGAGCAATTCAAGCAGGATAATGTGGCTCCAAACCTCCAGAATCGCTACAGAGTGGCTCCAGGAGCACTCTTCCGAGTTTAAACACTTCCACTGGCCACCAAACTCCCCAGACATGAAAATTATAGAGCATATCTGGGATGCCTTGCAACGAGCTGTTCAGAAGAGATCTCCATCCCCTTGTACTATTACGGATTTACGGACAGCTCTGCAGGATTCAAGGTGTCAGTTCCCACAAGCAGTACTTCAGACATTAGTCGAGACCAGGCCACGTCATGTTGCGACACTTCTGCGTGCTCGTGGTGGCCCTACACGATATTAGTAGGCAGGTGTACCAGTTCCTTTGCCTCTTCAGTGTATGCGTAGATAGATAACCTACCACATAATGTGGTAGGTTCATGAGGCTTTTGCGTGTGATGCTCCTGCACACCCCACAAAGCTAGGAAATCGTGGCGAAATTCAGTAAGACCTGCAGATGATAGACACTTGTTGCTCTGTCTTACGTATCTCGCGGAGAAGCCATGAACGTAAAAGTAAAGAGATTCGAGCTCACACGAATTATTACAAGCACACGTCAAAGCACCTTTCTAAAAACAGTAAGACACTGAGATCAGACGTCAACACTCGTTACAGCACGGTAACACTGAGCTTTCAGTTACTCTGACCTACTGCTAACGGTACCTACATGGCAACACAGCCAAGAGGCGGGCGAATCACAGCCCGCATCCCCTGCTGGCGGCTGCCGTGACCTTGAGGACTCTATTTTCGTGCCGGCCACTACAGCAGAGTCAACTAATACATCGCTGTTTCTTACATATATCTTGTGGAGAGACCATGAAGGTAAAAGTACAGACAGTCGAGCTCGCACAGATCATTAACAGCAATCGTTCTACCCTTGTACTATTCGATGACTGGAAGAAGAAGGGGGGGGGGGGGGGGGAGAGAATTAACGTGGTAGCCAAAGTCGTCTTAAGTGACATATCAAATGGTTCCTTTAGGAGTATAGACGTAGATGTATGTTGTTGTTGTGGTCTTCAGTCCTGAGACTGGTTTGATGCAGCTCTCCATGCTACTCTATCCTGTGCAAGCTTCTTCATTTCTTCATCTCCCAGTACTTACTGCAACCTACATCCTTCTGAATCTGCTTAGTGTATTCATCTCTTGGTCTCCCTCTACGATTTCTACCCTCCACGCTGCCCTCCAATGCTAAATTTGTGATCCCTTGATGCCACAAAACATGTCCTACCAACCGATCCCTTCTTCTAGTCAAGTTGTGCCACAAACTCCTCTTCTCCCCAATTCTGTTCAATACCTCCTCATTAGTTATGTGATCTATCCATCTAATCTTCAGCATTCTTCTGTAGCACCACATTTCGAAAGCTTCTATTCTCTTCTTGTCCAAACTATTTATCGGCCATGTTTCACTTCCGTACATGGCTACACTCCATACAAATACTTTCAGAAACGACTTCCTGACACTTAAATCTATACTTGATGTTAACAAATTTCTCTTCTTCTGGTACTAAAATAAGCCCGCCACCCCAGCCCCCTGGGGGTGGGGCGAGAGGCAACTTTAAAATTTCAAATGGGACCCCCCAAGTTTTTACTGCAGAATCAGATTCTACATAGAAAAACTACGTACATTTTGCCTTAAACATTTGTTTTGATTCTTGGTAGTTGGCACTGTAATTCAAGAAAATCCATTTTCTCATTTTTGCGTGGAAAAGGGTTACGGATAAATAAAAAATACTTATTTACTTCGTAAATTTTGATTCGCTAAAACGAAAACTCTCCATCTCTCCCCATAGGTTGGGGTTTGAGAGAGAGGAATTAAGAGTTTTACAAATGTTAACCGAAATATTAATTTTTTTTAATTTTTTGGGTCAACATTTGTAAAACCTATGGAGAAGAGAGAGAGAGAGAGAGAGAGAGAGAGAGAGAGAGAGAGAGAGAGAGAGAGAGAGTGTTTTAGTTTTAGCGAATCAAAATTTACGAAGTAAATAAGTATTTTTCATTCATCCGTAACAATTTCCCACGCAAAAATGAGAACATTGATTTTCTTGTATTACAGCGGCAACTACCAAGAATCAAAACAAATGTTTAAGACATAATGTACTTAGTTTTTTATGTAGAATCCGATTCTGCAAAAAAAATATAAAAAAATGGGGGTTCCCATTTGAAATTTTAAAGTTGCCTCCAGCCCTACCCCCAAGTCCTACCCCCCAGTGGGCTGGGGTGGCGGGCTAATTTTAGCACCAGCAGATGTACCCCTGGAAAATAATCAACTTTTGATTCTACCCATTTTTTCGTGTGAAGCTTATTTTTCGAGTTATTCTGGTTTGTCAACTTAAAATTTACACCCTGCACATAAATAACTCGTCTAAACGTCTGGACGAGTGAGTTTGCGAGTACCAAAATATGCCATATACATGGCCGTATCTTTTGCCTGGACTGACTAAGCAGCTTAAATGTTTTACACCACCAAGGGAGCGTAGACCTTGGTACCTGAAATAAATTTCAACTTGATACCTCTACCCGTTCCTGAGAAAAAGGAGTCTGAACAGTCAGACGGACAACAAAGTGACCCTGTAAGGGTTCCTGTTTCTACTGATCTGAGGTATGGAACCCTAAAAATAAGACCAATACAGGACGACCTTGGCCATCCTAAACCAATGGACATCGTGGTCTAATAAAGTCAAAGACGTAGGAATTGTCCTAGGTCCCACCAGGTTAGCCGAGAGCGCTAATGCGCTGCTTCCTGGACTCGGGTAGGCGCGCCGGCCCCGGATCGAACCCGCCCGGCAGATTACCGTCGTCCGTCGGTGTGCCGGACAGCCTGGATGGCGTTTTTAGGCGGTTTTCCACATCCCGCTAGGTGAATACCGGGCTGGTCCCCACGTTCCGCCTCAGTTACACGACTCGCAGACATCTGAACACGCTCGCACTATTCCATTAATTACACTCGACGCAGACAGCAGGGGTACACTGATTCCGTCCCGGGGGGTACGGGGTGGCGGCAGGAACGGCATCCGGCCACCCCTTTCCACTAACCTTGCCAAATCAGTTCCTAACAATGCCGACCCTGCGTCAGCGCGGGACATGGGACCAGTGAAAGAAAGAAAGAAAGAAAGGAAGACGTAGGAACTGTCCAAGATAAAGGGATTTCATGTAACGCACATTATAGAACGAATGCAAAATACGACCAGGATGATCTAGAGCGCTGATACATTTATTCAGCAATAAGGACTCGAACCATACCACAAAGCCAAAGCGTTACAGAGCTACAGTACAACTAACGATCCTATACGGAGTGACACCAACCTATGCCTCCACATATTAAAAGCTAACAACCCGCTACAGAAAAAATGTCAGAGGTGGTGTCTAGGAGCCAACAGACGGGTGTGAAGCTTTACGAAGAACTAGGAGAGAAATACCTCGTCGAAAAGATTACAGAACACGTAAAATACTTTTCAAAATAGCCAGATGCACGTAGAGACCTTGTATGTCAACAGGAAAACGTAGTAATAGCCATGCACCAGGATGTCACAAATACGAAGTGTCATGAGCAATTAAGAAAGAACCACAGATCAGGGAAGTTAAAATATTTAAATAAACAACTATAAAAAAGACCACGCCAACGTGACGACATTCTTGAATAAATACTTCACGGCGTTGTTGCCGTGTCAGATTTGTTAGTCTCGAGCCCCCGTCGACTTCCTCCGTCGCCACAGCTTACCAATTAGATTTCAATACGCCGTTATGAAGCAGTCGAAATATTGAGACTGGCAAATCTGGCGCGGCAAGAACTCCGTGAAGCATTTATTCAATAAAGAAGATTAGCAAAAACAGGAAAATTCACCCGAGCCAGAGGACAATAGGACCCAATAGTGTGCCCAAAGCTCTTGTGAAAATGATAAATATGGAGGGAAAACCTACCCTGGTCACCGCAGAACAACAAATCGCCAAAGGTGATAAATCTTCAGAAAAAGTTACACAGTCTCCATTTCCATGCACTATTGAGCGCCGCGCACACTGCAGTTCCCACAGACTACGGTGTACTAAGTGTTGCCTACAATCGGTGTGTGTCAAACAAGATCTTGTGCTTATTCGTTAGAGTACGTTTGGCAACCGCACATTTTCCTAGATTTCTGCATGCGCCGCTGATGTTCGGGTCAGCGATGGGAAAAACAGTTCGAAATAGACGGCCCACGTAGCTACTGTCACGCTGAAGGCATGATTTTATTAGGCGAAAAAAAGACGGTTTTAATCCTATGTCTGTTAAGGATTTGTTCAGTTTTCGTTGATGATTCTTCACTGAACGGAAGAAACATTGTGTGCTGATAGAAAATTAACGCGGCATGCTTAAGTTACCGGTCAGAATGCAGACTAATAATCCGGTTGTAATAGTAAGAGATTAGCAGAATGTTCAACTATCACCTATGGGGAAACTGGGCCTCAGTTGCAAGTTGCGGTGGGGCGACCACTGCAAGTGCTAAAAGCTTCGCGTTCGTGGAGAACCTAACGGTGCCCGACGCAAGCCAGTTAGTGGACTTAACACCCGCTGGTACTCTGAATGAACGCTCTGGAGTCTGTGGCTTCTGGAAATGTTGTGTCGGCCATGGATTACCAATGTCCGCGTTCAAGCTAAACAACTGCTACTCTTCTTTGACCAATGTCTCAAATTCTTTGTTGATGTACGACGCCCAAGACGTAGCATTCCACAAGATTAATGCCGTAAAGAATGCGCTCTAATTGTTAGAGAAGTGGGCACAAAGTAAGAGAGAGCACAAATATTAACCCATGTTGTACAGCATTCTTCTACATTTGCATCCACGTGTAGGGTGGTCAGAAATTCCCGTTACAGACTTTTAGGACTTGTAGAGGGGAGTGAGTACATCGCATTTTGAGTAGGAACCCATGTCCGGGAACGTCATCCAACTAGACTACAGAGCGTCAGCGTCATAGGCGCGGGTGTCTGTAAATGTACGTATACACGGGGTGATTTCGTGATGGTGTTACAGACTTTCTAGGACGATGGAGAACGATAAATGTGTTAATTTGAAGTAAGGATCCCTGTACCAGAAACGAACGAGTCGAAAGTTATAAACGAAAACCGTTCTGATATATCTGACAGTTGAATGTATGTACCGGTTCTTGTGTTGCGAAGAGTGTAGGACTGGTAACTTTCAGTGGTGGTAGTGTGGACAGAAACGAGAAAAAATGTCCAATAAACGTTGGATCTAAATTGCATACCTGAGGAGCTATGACCATTCGTTCATCTTCGCTAATGTGAAACACATCTCCTCTACTGAGAAGTGTTCATAGCTGTTAAGGTACGCGCTTTAGAGCCCACGCATTCCAAGACTTTCGAGAATGTTTTAATTTCAAGTCTGAAGTCGGATAACAAACGACAAAGGAAATATTTTTGCGTGAGATATAATTATAAATTAACAATTTTCTGATGTTTTCCCTTTACTTATATTGTGAAACATTTCATAGTGCCAAATTTCATTATTCTACGTTAAGGTAGAACACCCCATTGGTTGTAATGGGTGAGTTTGCGAGTATCCAAGTATGTGACATAAATAGCTGTACCTTTTGACTACACAAACTTAGAAGCTTAACATTTTTACGCCACCGAAAGACTATAAACCGCAGTATGTGACATAAATTTGAACTTGATTCATTTACCTGTTTATGAAAAAGCGGGTTTCAAGAGACAGACGGACGGGCGGGAAGATGGTCGGACAGAAAATAAAAAAAAATTATGTGATATAACCACAAATTCACAATTTTAGGATTCTTTTCCTTTACTTGTACAGTGAAATTTTGCTTCTTGCCAAATTTCATGATTCCAGACGAACAGGAAGTACCCTACATGTTTTGATGAGTGAGTTTACGAGTATCAAAACATGTGACATAAATGGCTATATCTTTTGTTTCCATTGACTTAGAAGCTTCACTCTTTTACATCGCCAAGGGACCGTAGACCTCAATATGTGATAACTTCAACTTGATATGTATACCAGTTCCAGAGAAAGCGGTTCTTGAACTGTCGAACAGACACACAGGCAGATGGACAACAAAGTGTTGCTAAAAGGGTTCCGTTTCTACCCATTGAAGGACAGAACTCTATAAACATTGAGACGTCTCTTCAACCATGAAGGTTTTATATGCTTAGTATCTAATATTTAACATATTAACTCATCTGTAAAGTAATCAGACTATGAAGTTGTTTTATACATGTGTGTCCCTTAATGAAAAGGGGGATGTTTAAGTAATACACTACACGCAATACCAACAACAAAATACACCACACATAATACCAACAAATCTATATAAAACTCGCCACTTTTGAATAATTCCTCGGAGTCAATCAACTCATTCAACTCCCACTTTCCAATAACTGCAATATTTCACACTTCTTTGTCTGTCTTCGCACATGGTGCGTGGATCAGAAAGGAGAGGAGTTAAGAATGACATTTTCGTACACCGTTTCCAACGTGCTATTCACAGCAACACCTACAGTCAGTTTGTGTTGTTATATAAACAAACAGATAATTCAATTACGGGTAAATACGATTGCCGCCAATTAAGACAGTGCAGCAGCGCGCGGTCGGCGCCCTGAATAAACCTGCATTTGAAGAGCCGACTCGTACACAGTGGAACGCGAGCAGCGTTCGCAGCCAGCTAGCAACTGAGCCCTGACCTCCTTTCCGCGAAATTGGCTTCTCTGCCACTACTTTTTTTTTTAACAAAAAGGGCTTTGTCGCGTACGCTGCAGGAATTCTATTACAGGAAATTGCAAGCAACGAACGATGGAAGCAAGCTCCCGCAGGCATTATCCCTAAAATAGAAACTGAACGTAGAGTATACTATTTTCATTATGTGCTCTTCAGCGTAGCGATTCTAGTCCAAGCTTGTGAAACAGTTTATGTAGAATGTGGTTTCTATTAATCCTGAGTGAAGTACCTTCTACGCTATCCTTTTAATAATCTTAAGACTACGTTTCAAAATAATTTTAAAACTGATCTAAAGTACTACGAATCTTTTTTGCTGACCAGTGTTCTCGAATGTAGCGTCTTAATATATATTCTTTTTAATGTGGCGTTTTATGAAAGTGAGTAACTAGTGTCTTTGGTCTCGTAGTGTATGCCTGCGACGCCAGAGACGCCATGAGGCTTATTTGAATCTTCACCGTGTTCTATTTCACGGGAATGATTGTGCCCACGACAGTAAGGTAATACAGAGCAGAAAGAAGGTCAGCAAAGTTAGCTGAAATAAAGGTCTGCAGTAAAATAGATAATATTACGTCCGATGCTGACTTTCTTCCTGTGATAATTTGAATCTGTTGTAATTTTACCAGCTGACTCTGGACTGACGTAATAACTTTTACTTAATCTTCATTTGTCCCTTAAGTAACGAAGTGCAAAGATGCAAAAAGCTATTACGACCGAAGAGTCGCCACTGTTCTGTATGTTAGGGCTAAGGTTAACATATAGTTCGGACTGGCGAATATTAAAGAAGTATTTAATTTTTTTTACTCAACTTCCCTGAAATATTTACTGATTTTTGAGCATGTTCCAGAGCAAACTTTTTAGTGGTATAAATGAAGCTGAAGCCTGTGTGCATTGAAAGGAATCCTAATACAGGGCTATTCAAAAAGAAGGAATAGATTTGAAACATATATTGCTTCCAAACTACAAAAGATAGAAACACAATTACAATCTTCCTGGAAAGCAAAAAGTTCAAATTTTTATGCATTCAATGTGAGCACCGTGCGTTACACGACAAATATCAAAACGGTGGCTCATTTCCTGCCACACACGAAGGAGCTTGTGTCTCGTTATCGAATTCATTGCTTCCACAATGCGGCGTCGCAGACTTTCAAGAGTGTCCGGCATAGGGGGGGATAAAAACGCGGTCTTTTTTGTAGAGAATTTCTCTAAGCACATCCGAGGATTCCTGAATGACACCATTTCAGGACGATGGATTGGAAGAGGAGGTGCAGAACATGAACTTCATCGCTGATGGTCTCCCAGGTCTCCAAATGCCACACCTTGTGACTTATCTGTGGAGTTACGCTAAAGACCGCGTTTTTATACCCCGTATGCCTGACGCTCTTGAAAGTGTGCGACATCGCATTTTTGAAGCTGTGAATTCGGTAACGAGAGACCAGCAGCTTCGTGTGTGGGAAGAAATGAGCCACCATTTTGATATTTGTCCTGTAACACACGGTGCTCACAATGAGTGCGTAAAAATTTCAACTTTTCTCTCTCCAGGAACGTTCGAATTGTGTTTCTATATTTTGTAGTTCAGAAGCAATATATGTCTGAAATCTGTTCATTCTTTTTGAAGAGGCCCGTATAAATGCTGTCCTTAGCTAACCAGATCCTAACTGCGGGCGGTACAATTTTAGCAGTTTTCATCTCCATGGGCGTAGCGATTTTTACGATTATTTCGTATTCACCAAAGCTGGAATCCCATGTTAGAACTGATCACTTATTCAGGCGATTAGAACTGAGAGAAGAATGACATGTAGAAAACTTGGCAAAATGTTGCTTCAGGGTGACTTTATTACTCGATTGATCCCAAAAGAATTCATCGGTGCAGCTGATAGAGAAATTATGTATCCCCAGGCACCTAAAACTATTCACCGTTTCACTTTCCGTTTCAGATGTTATTTATTTTACAAAAGATCTACCGCTGAATCATTAGCTTGCAAAATAGGTCACAAGTTTTACCTTCCACTCGGCAAACAGCGATGTGGCTCTAAGGACTATGGGACTTAACTGCTGAGGTCATCAGTCCCCTAGAACTTGGAACTACTTGAACCTAACTAACCTAAGGACATCACACACATCCATGCCCGAGGCAAGATTCGAAACTGCGACTGTTGCGTTCGCGCGGTTCCAGACTGAAGCGCCTAGAACCGCTCGGCCACCCAGGCCGGCGCAACAGCGATATGACCACAAAAGTCTCCAAACTGATTGTTTATTATAAAACTCCACCCACATCTCTTTATCACTCTTTCTAACCTTCAATTTGAAAATACGTATGCCAACTCATTTATCCATCTTACTGAAAACTAACGATTGGCATTTAATCGGTTCACAATCGAACATACATTCTGACATGTACAACCACTGTTTGATATAATCGGTAATATGAAAGTCCGAGATGGTCAAATATCACGGTGTACAAGCAATTTGAGCGAGGTCTTTACCGAGCGAGGTGGCGCAGTGGTTAGCACACTGGACTCGCATTCGGGAGGACGACGGTTCAATCCCGTCTCCGGCCATCCAGATTTAGGTTTTCCGTGATTTCCCTAAATCGTTTCAGGCAAATGCCGGGGTGGTTCCTTTGAAAGGGCACGGCCGATTTCCTTCCCAATCCTTCCCTAACCCGAGCTTGCGCTCCGTCTCTAATGACCTCGTTGTCGACGGGACGATAAACACTAACCACCACCACCACCGAGGTCTTAATGTGTAGAAAATGCAACGTTCGTACAGAGGAAAGAGTTCCGCAACCTTTTAATCAAAGTACGAAGGTGACATGCGTCGACACGGAACAACAGGAAGTGCCGAATAATGATCTGTATGATAAAGAAAGAAGAGTAAAAGGCAGACGATAAGACAAGTGACTAAAATAGCAAAATGTGCAAAGAAAGGTGATAAATCACTGTCAGTTACCGTCTACATTTGTCTCTGATCACAACTTTGCGATCTACGAGGGCGTGCTGGAAAGTAACACCTCCGAATTTTTATGTGAAAATTCATAAAGCCTTCCAAATTAAACAAACGTTACTAACATTCTACATTCTTATTCTTCATATCTACATATTTATTTCTGAACATAGTCACTTTGGCGAATAACACATTCCTCCCAACGAGAGACTAGTTTGTTGATAACGTCGCCGTAGAATTTCTGATGATGTTAATAGAATCACAACCTCACCTCTACTTGTACGGCTTCATCATCAGAATGAGGTTCTCGAAGACGAAAATCGGATGGGGCAAGTCGAAACTGTATGGACGATGATCGATGGCAATCAATCGAAGATGTGTAACTGATTGTTGCAGATGTCGCAGCGCACGTGTGTGGTCTGGCATTGTCATATTGAAGGATGAGATACTCTATTACAGCACTCCGTTTCTCACGAACCAACATGGATACGTTAGACATTGCCATGTTACACGTTACAATTCCGAGCCCTCTAGCTGCAGTGCGTTGCAATTTGCGTTACTGAAGTGGGAAAGCCGAGCGAGTAATATGTATAACATGTAATACCCGAACCGATTTTGAGAATAGCATTAAAAAAATTGGAGGGACTACTTTTCAGTACTCCCTCGTACACTGAAAATCAGTGCTTCCAAATGACATATGATCTACACTACTGGCCATTAAAATTGCTACACCACGAAGATGACGTACTACAGACGCGAAATTTAACCGACAAGAAGAAGACGCTGTGATATGCAAATGTTCAGCTCTTCAGAGCATTCACACAAGAATGGCGCCGGTGGCGACACCTACAACGTGCTGACATGAGGAAAGTTTACAACCGATTTCTCATACACAAACAGCAGTTGACCGGCGTTGCCTGGTGAAACGTTGTTGTGATGCCTCGTGTAAGGAGGAGAAATGCGTACCATCACGTTTCCCACTTCGATAAAGGTCAGATTGTAGCCTATCGCGATTGCGGATTATCGTATCGCGACACTGCTGCTCGTGTTGGTCGAGATCCAATGACTGTTAGCAGAATATGGAATCGGTGGGTTCAAGAAGGTAATACGGAACGCCGTGCTGGATCCCAACGGCCTCGTATCACTAGCAGTCGAGATGACAGGCATCTTATCCGCATGGCTGTAACGGATCGTGCAGCCACGTCAACAGATGGGGACGTTTGCAAGACAACAACCATCTGCACGAACAGTTCGACGACGTTCACAGCAGCATGGACTATCAGCTCGGACACCATGGCTGCGGTTACCCTTGACGCTGCATCACAGACAGGAGCGCCTGCGATAGTGTACTCAACAACGAACCTGGGAGCACGAATGGCAAAACGTCATTTTTTTCGGACGAATCCAGGTTGTGTTTACAGCATCATGATTGTCGCATCCGTGTTTGGCGACCTCGCGGCGAACGCACATTGGAAGCGTGTATTCGTCATCGCCATACTGGAGTATCACCAGGCGTGATGGTAAGGGGTGCCATTGGTTACACGTCACGGTCACCTCTTGTTCGCACTGACGGCACTTTGAAAAGTGGACGTTACATTACAGATGTGTTACGACCAGTACCTCTATACTTCATTCGATCCCTGCGAAACCCTACATTTCAGCAGGATAATGCACGACCGCATGTTGCAGGTCCTGTACGGGCCTTTCTGGATACAAAAAATCTTCGGCTGCTGCCCTGGCCAGCACATTCTCCAGATCTCTCACCAATTCAAAACGTCTGGTCAATGGTGGCCGAGCAACTGGCTCTTCACAATACGCCAGTCACTACTCTTGATGAACTGTGGTATCGTGTTGAAGCTGCATAGGCAGCTGTACCTGTACACGCCATCCAAGCTCTGTTTGACTTAATGCCCAGGCGTATCAAGGCCGTTATTACGGCCAGAGGTTGTTGTTCTGGGTACTGATTTTTCAGGATCTATGCACCAAAATTGCGCGCAAGTGTAATCACATGTCAGTTCTAGTATAATACATTTGTCCAATGAATACCCGTTTATCATCTGCATTTCTTCTTGGTGTAGCAATTTTAATGGGCAGTAGTGTAGATCGCAGGTCCTCAACTGGCCTCCTAACCAAAACGCGGCGATCACTGGCACCTAACCAAAACGCGGCGATCACTGGCACTGAGGTAGAACCAGCATTCTTCAGAAAACAGAACATACCTCCACTCTGCCCGCCAGTGAGCTCTCGCTTGACACCACTGAAGTCGCAAACGGCGGTGGTTTGAGGGCAGTGGAATGCACGCTATAGGGCGTCTGGCTCGGAGCTGTTCTTAAAGTAACCGATTTGCAACACGTCGTTGTGTCAGTTTTGTGCCAAATGCTGCTCAAATTGCTGCTGCGGATGCAGTACGATGCGCCAGAGCCACGTTCCGAACACGACGGAGTTCCCTCTCGGCATTGCCAGGTGGCCGGCCGGAGCCCTGTCTTCTTGAGACCGTCCATTCTCGTGACCACCGCCGCCAGCAGTCATGTATAGCAACTAAATTCCTGCCAACTCTTTGTGCAGTATCACAGAAGGAACATGCAGCCTCTTTTAGCCCTATTACACGACCTCGTTTGAAGGCAGTGAGGTGCTGGTAACAGCTTGTTTGTCACTTTAAATGGATTCTTGAGTAATATCAATCCACCATGTCCAGTCTCAAAGGTAACTAATGCTCCCGACCGTTACATCGAGTGTTTAAAGCAAACCAGATTTCCATCCCCATAGTGGCGCTACTAGCGCCTCTCTTATGCGACTGGCGCTTAATTTTAAGAGACATCGTCTTTAAAATGTAGAAATACGCCTACCAACTTTCGTTTATGTCCCACGGCTCCTTCTTGGCGCTGCGATTTTTTTTTTCCGTCAGTGTATCACTTAGGCTGAAAAAAAAATTTCTGGGAGAGCGAACAGGTGAAGTAAAACTGCTGGAATTAATCTAAGCAGCGTGCTGGGGAAGTGTAGAGCGCTGCAGCTAGTGTCCGGTGACGCGAGACGAGGCCGCGACGCCAAGATAGCTGCTAACAGTTTTCCGGCGACAGGTGCGGGGGGCGTGGTCCGTCACTCCGGCCATCCATCAGCCCGGTTGCACGCGTCGTTTGGCGCTCGCTGGGCCGTAGCTGCCGCGTCCAACACGTCGCTGTGCGGCCAGCCGTTCTCAGCCGGCGTCACATCTCCATTGAAACCGCCAGTGTCACAGGAAACGCCGCAGAACTGGAGTTCTTAATACACTGAGGTGACGTGAGTCATGGGACAGCGTTTTGCACATATACAATTAGCGGTAGCATCGCGTACACAAGGTATGAAAGAGCAGTGCATTGGCAAACTCTCGTTTGTACTCAGGTCATGCATTTCAAAAGATATCCAACGTGATTACGGTCTCACGACGGAGTTGAAAGCGGTATGGTAACCGGAGCTGGACGCATGGCAATTTCATTCCGGAAATCGCTAGGGAATTCAATACTCCGAGATCCATAGTGTCAAGAGTGTGCCGAAAATACCACATTTCAGGCATTACCTTTCACCAAGCAGAGCGCAGAGGAGGAAGGCCTTCATTTAATGACCTAGAACAGAGGCGTTTGCGTAGCGTTGTCAGGAGTTGCCAGTACTTACAAGCAACGCCGAGTGAAACAACCGCAGAAATCAATGAGACAGGTACGACGAACATATCGGTTAGGACAGTGCTGTGAAAGTTGGCGTTAATGCCCCATGCCAGCACACAATCTATGAGAGTGCCTTTGCGAACAGGAAGACATTGCCTGCAGCGCCTCTCCTAGGTTTGTGACTTAAGGGGCTCCGGAAAGGCTCAAAATCATGAAAAGTTCAATTTTTACTTTTTTGCGTTTTCTGAATCTGCAGACTATTACCTTTTAATAGATATATAATTTATTCAATTCCGAAGACTACAACTATTTTTAAATTTTTTTTTGAAATGTGTTCTACATGGGCGTGACCCACTGTGGCGCTGTTAAACTGCTGTCAAATGGTGTTATCATTAACGTCCGTGTTCATCAGGTACATTTTAGTGATGTGAGATAAAGTATGTGTTGTGGCTAACCTGTGATGGTTCAATATATATCGCTGGTGTGATTGTCGATTGTTTCATGTTTCTTTACTCTGTCGTTATCTCGAAAATATTCGTAATTAATTCTGTTTCTTGAGTCTCTGTTTTGTTGAAGTATAATAATGAGTAAAAGTAAAGTTATTAGAAATCCTCTGAAGGCTTTTAAGAAAAGGAGAAATGTTGGAAAGCCAAAGGTATGTGTTATTACTGTAAACAATAAAGACGATAGCCAAGTGAGTGAACCTAACCTCTCAAGTACACCTGCCCATAGCAGTCAAAGTGGGAAAGAAAATACTTCACAGAAGTAGCTTGGTTCAATGAGTGAAAACTATGAATGTTTTATGGGCGAATCGGATGTGAATGAAATATTTGATATGTCGGTTCTCAAAGGAATTTTTTCAAACTGTGTAAGATGTATTCATTGTAGTGAAGTTGGTCTGGAACTCTCCATAATAAAGCACGTAGGACTTGCTAGTGAAATACAACTGAAATGTGATAAGTGTTCATACATGACCACCTTTTGGAACAGTGTTGCAGTAACTGCAACTGAAGAAAATGGGAATGAAGATAGGTTCTAACATGGTACGAGCGATGCTTGCTTTAGACAAGGAACGCCTTCGGGCTGCAGACAGGGCTGTACAGAGTCTAGAAATACAAGCAAGAGTAAACAGGAGGAGGAACAAGAGGAAGCTGGAGGAGGAGTTTGCAGAGGATGAAGATAATCAATCCTATGGACCTGGAATGCACTAAAAAGTTAATCCAATCTTTGTCGCTCGATTCCCAAAACTTTTATTTTCTCATACTAATTACACGTTTTCTAAGGATCTTCCAAACATATTTGTTTCAAACTTTCAGTAAATGTTACACAGTACCTTCTGCATAATTTAACACAGCCTTTTTCCAAAAAACTGTATATTTTTGAATATATAAATTAAAAATTGCAAAAATGTAGTGAATTTTCATTACAATTGAAAAAAATCATCTTTAATAACTGAACTAAAATTTTGTAAAATCCCTGTGTTAAGCTGTAGCCCATATTCCAATAAATAATCTGTAAAAAGTTCAACTTCCTACCTCAAATACTTTGTGAGGAAAGATGTAATTTATAAGCGTTATTTTAACATTGCAAGTATAGGGCGTTCCGGAGCCCCTTAATCGGTTAGACCCTTGACGTGTGGAATAGCACGGCCTCGTCAGATAAGTCTCTATTTCAGTTGCTAAGATCTGATAGTAGGATTCTAGTGTGGCACGGACCCCACGAAGCCATGGACCGCAGTTGTCATGAAGGTTGTGGCTTCATAATGGTGTGGGCTATGTGTACATAGAATGGACTGAGCCCTCTGGTCCAGTTGAATCGAACATTGACTGGAAACCATTTGCACCCATTCATGGACTTCATGTTCCCAAACAATGATGGAATTTTTACGGATAGCAATGTGCCATGTCATCAGGCCATAATTGTTCGCAATTGGTTTGAAGAGTATTTTGGACAATTCGAGTGAATATGGCCATACAGAGCGCCAGAAATGAATCCCATGCAACATGTATGAGACAGAGAAAGTCAGTTCGTGCACGAAATCCTGTATCGGCAACGTTTTTCGCAATTATGGACGGCTATAGAGGCAACATGGCTCAATATTTTGCAGGGGACTTCCAAAGACTTGTTGAGTCCGTGCCACATCTAGTTGCCGCACTACGCCGGGAAAAAGGAGGTCCGACACGATATTAGGAGGTACCCCATGACTTCTGTCACCTCAGGTGCTATAGTGTTCAGTAAATTGTGGACGACGAGGTAACTAAGAGGCTGAGTCCGTGCTAGGACTGGTAAGGACAGGTGACGGACTTCCCTTCATTGGTAGTACTCTGTATGGACAAGATGTAATCAGTCTACAAACGGGATAACTCATGAAACACTGCTGCAACGCACCCTAGGATATCGCTGAAGTGTGTTCTGGGTCCATACCGAATAGAAGAAACAGGGAGTAAAGAACCTATACAAAGTACTGCACCACGAATAGTCACCGATTTCGGAAAGGACGACAGTTATGTGGAGCTGGAGACGACACTGATGGATTGTTTCGAAAATAATTTAACTATCCAGCACAGTCGCATTTATTTCTAACGAACTTAGTGGTTTCGGCCGACATCGTTCACCCCCTCTGATCTACAAAACAAATAAGCATAAAAATATCGAACTTATATAGGCTACCACAAAATTTTAAAAAATACATAAAATAATGTCATGTCACAAGATACTGTCCGTGGTTCTGTCCCACCACTGTGGAAACCACGTTGTCACTCAATATACGTTATGAGGGTCCTGCGTATGGAAGGTAATCCCCTGGTCGGCTAATGGCTAACTATTCTTTTGGTACTGACGTATTTCAGTAAAGAGTTTTTGAACAAAATTTTTCAGTACATACGTAAATACTTTAGACATTAAAATGCGCAATACTGCTTTACAAAGTCTGTAATTACCGTATGATATTACAAATTTATGTTGCTAAGCGACAATACTCGGAAAAACTGCTAGAAGACCACAGTGAGCTCACAAAGGATGCGTATTTTAATATTTTAGACATGGACTGCATGTGAACGCCGTTAATGCTCGGTGGGTCGAGATCGTATGCTGCCTGCCCGAGCAATCTAAGCAAAAGCAGAGTTGTGATGGTTGTGTTCTATCAAGAGGGAAACGACACACACCCGCGTTGGTGCTATCTGCAGCTTAAATGCAAAACTATCTGATTCATACAGCTCCCTCAATATGTTAGCAATAATCTTTACGTACAACATACTCTTTATTCAATTCGAAATTTTTAAAGGATGTTTAAAATTCCTTAAAAATTTTAGTGGTGTCAACCTACTGTTGTACTATCATACTATTTTACGTAATGTACGTGCTTCTTACGTGTGTATAGCATCTGTGTCATATAGTACGGTAATTGCTGACTTTGCAAAGTACTTATTTATCTCCTTAAAATATAATTTAAAATCTTTTTACTGAAATACACTCCTGGAAATGGAAAAAAGAACACATTGACACCGGTGTGTCAGACCCACCATACTTGCTCCGGACACTGCGAGAGGGCTGTACAAGCAATGATCACACGCACGGCACAGCGGACACACCAGGAACCGCGGTGTTGGCCGTCGAATGGCGCTAGCTGCGCAGCATTTGTGCACCGCCGCCGTCATTGTCAGCCACTTTGCCGTGGCATACGGAGCTCCATCGCAGTCTTTGACACTGGTAGCATGCCGCGACAGCGTGGACGTGAACCGTATGTGCAGTTGACGGACTTTGAGCGAGGGCGTATAGTGGGCATGCGGGAGGCCGGGTGGACGTACCGCCGAATTGCTCAACACGTGGGGCGTGAGGTCTCCACAGTACATCGATGTTGTCGCCAGTGGTCGGCGGAAGGTGCACGTGCCTGTCGACCTGGGACTGGACCGTAGCGACGCACGGATGCACGGCAAGACCGTAGGATCCTACGCAGTGCCGTAGGGGACCGCACCGCCACTTCCCAGCAAATTAGGGACACTGTTGCTCCTGGGGTATCGGCGAGGACCATTCGCAACCGTCTCCATGAAGCTGGGCTACGGTCCCGCACACCGTTAGGCCGTCTTCCGCTCACGCCCCAACATCGTGCAGCCAGCCTCCAGTGGTGTCGCGACAGGCGTGAATGGAGGGACGAATGGAGACGTGTCGTCTTCAGCGATGAGAGTCGCTTCTGCCTTGGTGCCAATGATGGTCGTATGCGTGTTTGGCGCCGTGCAGGTGAGCGCCACAATCAGGATTGCATACGACCGAGGCACACAGGGCCAACACCCGGCATCATGGTGTGGGGAGCGATCTCCTACACTGGCCGTACACCACTGGTGATCGTCGAGGGGACACTGAATAGTGCACGGTACATCCAAACCGTCATCGAACCCATCGTTCTACCATTCCTAGACCGGCAAGGGAACTTGCTGTTCCAACAGGACAATGCACGTCCGCATGTATCCCGTGCCACCCAACGTGCTCTAGAAGGTGTAAGTCAACAACCCTGGCCAGCAAGATCTCCGGATCTGTCCCCCATTGAGCATGTTTGGGACTGGATGAAGCGTCGTCTCACGCGGTCTGCACGTCCAGCACGAACGCTGGTCCAACTGAGGCGCCAGGTGGAAATGGCATGGCAAGCCGTTCCACAGGACTACATTCAGCATCTATACGATCGTCTCCATGGGAGAATAGCAGCCTGCATTGCTGCGAAAGGTGGATATACACTGTACTAGTGCCGACATTGTGCATGCTCTGTTGCCTGTGTCTATGTGCCTGTGGTTCTGTCAGTGTGATCATGTGATGTATCTGACCCCAGGAATGTGTCAAAGTTTCCCCTTCCTGGGACAATGAATTCACAGTGTTCTTATTTCAATTTCCAGAAGTGTATGTCAATAATAAATGAATAGTTAGTAATCAGCCGACCAGGGGATCGTCTTTTATATACAGTATCTGATCAAAAGCGCCCAGATACCTATTAGCCGACGTTAACGTGGTGTGTGTCCACCCACCGTCTTTATAACGAACTTTACTGTGGCCACTTTCAATGAGGCACAGTCCGCACACCCGGCCCGTGTTAAGTTTGGTAAGCCGTAGCCGGCCCTGATTTAAGGAAACCGAGCTTCTGGATGGCCTGACGGGGAATTGAACCGTCGTCCTCCTGAAAGTGACCTCAGCGTCACTTAACCCGGTTTGCCGCCTTTCTATCACAGGCCTTTTTTTTATATACAACACACGTGGAGAAGCCAAGTAATAACACATTACTGGAAATTTTGTCTGTTTTTCTCTGCAGTGCAGGCATGTAACGAAGTGGTCTTAAGCATTATGTAACCTAGAAACAAACATATTAGGTTTATTATAGCTGAAATCAAGCTAAGCTCTCTTCGTAAACAAGGTACCTAAGAAAAAAACAGAAGAGTATTTTCGTCGGGAAAAATATATCTAAAGCAAAGCAGTACGTTGGTTTGAACACCATAGCGCTTTAGTTGGCAGACTCTTCCTCCGACCTAAGAATAGTCCCACCGAACCGGTTATAAACGGACGAACGATTTTCCGTGGTATCTGAATCTCGTCACGACACAGTAATTTCCACTCTCTCAGTGAACTGCGAGACGTCATCTTCACTTTAGGTGTCATAAAAAAATCTTACGACATCTTACTACAAGCTTTGAGAACTGATCTTAAATAAGGTGACCATCAAACATTTCTTTAAAAAAAAATGCCTCCGTGTTGAGTCATATCAACTCTTGTGACTTTATGTAAGTTCTGCAGTTTTACAAACTAGAACTCGCTGCTTTCATTTAGCAGCAATTGTAATGGAAATGTATTGTTTAATCGAAGAACTCTTCTTCACATCAACAGTAAAACGTTTACATGTCGTTCTTCCGCTTTTGCGCCTCTCGTACGCAGTAGCAGTTATACAAGTAATGTAAGTTATGTGCCGCCTTTTGCAACTGCGATAAAAATTTTATTTTGACCAGACGCGTTTCACTGAATTTTAGAGCGTCATCAGAGGAAACCGTAAAATTGTTTTTTTATCTCCCCTAAGCTATTTGCCAGAATAGTAAACAATTCGTCATTTCAAACCATTGCTGTTAAACAATATTAAATTACTATTATCATCCATATTTTTTTCTGTCGCCCTCCATTCGTGACATTCTTCGATACTTCCGATTTTTGGACACTGGCGAAATATATACTTTCGTTTCCGTATTGTGCAGTTTCACTTACACTTCAATTCATGTATTTTCTTTCCAGCCAATATTCGCAGAACACCTTCGACAAGAAAACCACCACCCTGCCACAATAGAAACAGACACGAAGATACTCAGATTCCGTAACAAAAAAGGTCCCATGTTAGTCTTTTGCCGTATCCGTTTTATCGGTATTAATTAACGGGGCGAGTAAGACGAGAAGAATAGCCAAGTACCCTAGCAGCGACTGAGCGGCAGCGCTGCTGCGTGGCGGTGCAGTCGCTCCTAGGGTAGTTGGCTATTCTTCTCGTCTTACTCGCCCCGTTAATTAATACCGATAAAACGGATACAGCACCAGACTCAGTCGAATGACGACGTACGCTTGCTCTTTAAAAATCATTTTGTTTGTGGAGGGAAACAATCCGACGCTTTCCTAGAACACTGGGCGTCGCATGAAAGAATTTGCTTGTGGTGACTCCAGCTACGCGCTGCAAAAAAGAAATTGCAAATATCTACCGAAACAGCAGAGAAAAAGCGCCTGACGGCTCTTGGGGGAGGCACCCGGTACATAAAAGGAAAAAGTTGTCAGAAAAAAATATCGAAAAGTTCTTTACCAATTTACTTCACTTATAAAGAATTCGAGGGACACACACAGATTTTTTTATATGTATCGTATATAAAATTTATATGTTATAAAAAAGGGAAAACATAGTTACCAAAAATCTGGAGAAGCTCACGATCGATTTACTTCACATTTTTGCACAATACTCCAATAAGCATTCAGACAGACAAAGGCTACATATAGTTTTAAAGCGACACTGTACTGCTTTTTTGTTAAAACCGCCTGCGAGGAAACAAAATGTTGTGCTGTGAAAGTTCGTGGTTCAGTTTTCTTTATCACAGCCAATTTTAAGTACGATATCAGTGCATTTAAACAATTATACAAATTGTCACTCCTTATATACAGTTGCACACACAACAATGTGGTGCTTCGTTTTATTCCTATCAATTAGTTTTAACAGAAAGTATGAAGGTTTTATTAATGGATTATTGCCTTATGATTAGAATCCTACTACGGAATCTGAATTGTCCAAACCTCTGCAATTATACCCTTTGGCAGATTAAAAGCATGCGAAATACTGTTGCTGAAGCTACTATACTCGCAGATCCAGCAGCTTGAGAGGTTTCTCTCACACTCCGTATACCGATTTACCCATTCATTTTAAGCTACTTCAGTGTCCAATCGCCAGCCGCTGTGGCCAATCGGTTCTAGGAACTTCAGTCCGTTACCGCGCCGCTGCTACAGTCGCAGGTTCCAATCCTGGCTCGGGCATGGACGTGTGTGATGGGTGTCCTTAGGTTAATTAGGTTTAAGTAGTCCTAAGTCTAGGGGACTGATGACCTTAGTCCCATAGCGCTTAGAGCCATTTGAACCATCAGTGTCCAATCAAGGTTTTCTTTGCAATACCCAATAAACGAGACTCAAAGTCAGAGGGGGGGGGGGGGGGGGGAGAAGATAAGGTGGACTGAGAGGAGGACGAAATCAAAAAAGAGAGGGGGGGAAAGAGGACACGGACAGATAGAGGGGGAGGAGGAGGAGGAGGAGGAGGATGAGAATGAGAATGAGAATGAGAATGACAGAGGAAGGGGGCAGGACGAGGTCATGGAAAGAGAGAGGGAGATTAGGACTTACATCCAATTCTCAAAGATATTTCTACACGCAACTTCCATAGAAATATAACTACCAGGAAGTCTGCGGAAGTAATGCTACTACACGATAAGTCTGCTAGACAGAGAAAAAAAAAAAAAAACACTTACAGGAGTCGGCTTGAGAAGTCATTCCGCACCCACCTTGCTCCCTCAGATTTTCACCTGTTACGCTCTACTGCACACCCTTCAAAACATTTCTCTTCTGAATGAAGATGCGCTCCGAATATAGCTCGACGAGATCTCCACCTCGTCACTGCGTGATTTGTAAAGCCGCGGAATCGAAAAGTTACCCCAGCGTCGGCAGACTTTTAAATAGTGAAGGAGAATATATTATTATGACTGTAATCTCTGTTATGCGTATCTGTTGAGTTCAGTAAACTTATGGAAAAACGCTACGAATTTGTGCAGCAACGCAACAAACAAATACTGAAGCATCACAAAAGGCGACAGATGGCAGTTATTTCTGGAAAAGTTTATGTTTTAATTTGACCAGGTGGTGTCAGTGACGCGCCTTCGCAGCTCGTAGTCGGGCAGGTCACGACAGTTGAGGATAGGGTATCGTGCGTTCTTTGGGCACCGCGCAAAGTACTGCGGCACTCAGCCCGCCGCGCGAGCCAGAGCGCCAGGTTTAAAATTTGATTGCCCGGCGGCACGCCACCTCTCGGTTCCGCACGCAAGCCTGCGCTGCGCCGCGCCGCTCCGGTCCCTCTGCTTATGAATCTTTCCTCTTCTCTTCCTGAACCGACTGCATCACGCCGCGAGCACTGCGCCGTTTTATTGATGTAGCTGCTCCCCCGTGGCTCCAATCTCTCCATGTACACGGTGGGTAAAAAGGAACTGTGTAAACTAATTACACTTCGCGTGTCAGCAATTAGGCGGAAATAACGCAAACGAATGTTAAGTTCAGGCCCTCGCCGCTGCCAGTTGGTCAGCGTTGCTGTATACCACTCTGCAAGTCCTGAGTGCGCTTCCTGGCGAACGTCCTGATGGGCGGGGTATTGTCTGGAACAGGCACCACTCAGTCTTGTGAGGACCAACCGAGGGTCCGATTGACTTTACAGGCTAGAGCCGTGACACGAAAGCCACCGAGTAATACTAAACCTATGGAAAGGCACCAGGCTACATGAAAACGTATGACGAATACGTTCCGCGGGTAAACTTCTGGAGCCTGCCATACCGTTTACATATCTGGGGAAATGAAATGAGACGACGTCCTAAAATCAGTAGTAGGGAAGGGGAATGGATCAGAAAGGCTGGTTCTGGTGAACTGTGGTGCATCTCTAAAGAAATCGGCGTTCACTGCGCTAGTGCGAGCAGTTCTACTGCTGCCACTTTTGGTGTTCTGTCACCTCCCCTTCTCTCAATGCTCCGTTTCTTTCGCTGAGCTTTCCTCTTCTTTCTTCCTTCTTCGTACCGCGGCTATATCCCAGGGTTTTCAATACAGAAATGTAGTGAGAAGCGGGCACGTGTGTGTGGTGGTTCACGATATCGTAGTACTGTGAGGGAGCGTCATTCGTGCCTCTGGTTTGAGAAGACTGATGACTGAAGCACGAACATTTCTCAAAAGAAAAACTGGTATGTGCTCTCTTTTCTTTTAAAACGGTAAATAGTAGCGTAGCTAGTACTACCTATCGTTCTACTAAACTCAATGAGCGCGACACCATTTATGAAGTTTCAACCTCGAAAGAAGTTTATTAATACCAATTAGCTGAAATAAAAAAAACTAATCCAATCCAGAAGTTTCTCACAGAGTAATTAGTTTCTGATGTGTGTGTAGTGGTCATTGATACTCAAAAGGTCGTTTCCGTAATTCTATCACTGTCCTTTTACGAGTTGCTAAGCGACGTATCAACAAGCTGACTATGCAATGATTAATATTTGTCGTATCCCCACAGTAAATCGCTTCTCCCTTGCTTAAAGCATCAAGGCGATTACTACGCCGCTCATATAAGTCTTTGATAGTTATCATCAAGCTAATGTCTGTAAATTGCGGTTAATGTTACTGAATACTACACGCGACGATAACGCCCGATACCCAGCCGCATATCAAACTCCGCGCCGATATTTGAGAATTCGCGCCCGATTTGTTTGCATCAATGTCGGGCCGTGGTTCCCTAGAATAATTTTTAAATCAACTCCGGGTTGTAAATTAACAATTCTATGCCCATTCATGTAAGTTACAGCAGATCCGCACTCGACGACATTTGATCGCGCACTCGAGCAACACGGAAGTTTTTCTTTCTTTTACAAAGAGAAAACATATACGCATAATGCACCAAGGTGATTTACTATGTCAAAACATATTTATATCTATCTCATTAAAACTCATTACCTATTAAATGTTGTGCGTAATTAAATTCTTTATTCTGCAAGTAATAAATAAAATTTAGAAATGAATTACATGTATAAAAAAATCTCAAGTTGATATGGCGTCATGTGTCACTACCTGTTTCGACTCCCCTACACTCATGTGACGCTAAGTAGATCCGAATATATTGAACATCCTCATGTAATGCTACATAACCTTCCCACAAACTCCTGTATATGTTGTAATCGACCGTAATTACTTTTATCTAATTTGTTGGAAAGGCACTGATTCCGAAGAAAATACGTCGAAACAGTGCAGGAAAGTGTACAAGTAATGGTTAAAGAGATGTCAATTTACTCGCCTAATAACGACTCCGTGCAAGTAGGCTATATGCAACTAGCTTATCGCCCGCTGCATCGCTAGCAGAGACTGTATGGACTGCATTTTTTTTCCTTAATCGAATTTGTATGTTGGTACGCCAGTTATTCACTTGTGAATCTCCACATTATAAACGAGTTAGTGACCTTTACATGGCTGCTAGTCCTTGCATAATTATAGTAATTCGACGGGTTTAATTTAATTTTATGCAGAGAAATGAAAGAAGAAATTAGGTTGTGTTCCAAAAACGAACAGCAGAGAGTCATGACACTTTCTGTAGGACCTGACCATCATTTTGCAGGACACTGCTCAAGCACGTACAGTGCAAGCTGTTACTGATTTGTTTGACTGATGGCGCTGCTAAATGCTATACCACCTACTGCACTCCCCTGAGTTAAGCCCTCGTGAGTTCAACTCTATTTCTAAACTGAAGGAAAGACTTCACGGCATTCGCTTCAGAAATGCTACAAATTCGTCGGCCAACAGACCGCGCCGCTCGAACTGTCAACACAACTGGCACTGCTAAGAGTATCTTACAAGGGAACCGCCCCATCGCACCCCCCTCAGATTTAGTTATAAGTTGGCGCAGTGGATAGGCCTTGAAAAACTGAACACAGATCAATCGAGAAAACAGGAAGAAGTTGTGTGATGTGTTGGCAGAAGAGCCAACACCGTGTTGCTAGAGGAGGCCGAAATGCACGCGTTTAAGCTCCGCAAACTGGCGTGAGGTCTGGAACAGGACAATGTAATTAATATAGCCAATAAGGTACGTTGCTGCTGGAATACTTAACTTTAATCCATAATTGGTGTACATCGCTCTTGACGGTACATGTTTTACAATCTCAATATAAACTGGTAATGGCGCCTTGTTAGGTCGTAGCAAATGACGTAGCTGAAGGCTATGCTAACTATCGTCTCGGCAATTGAGAGCGTATGTCAGTGTAGCTTCGCTAGCAAAGTCGGCTGTCCAACTGGGGCGAGTGCTAGGAAGTCTCTAGACCTGCCGTGTGGCCGCGCTCGGTCTGCAATCACTGGTAGTGGCGACACGCGGGTCCGACGTATACTAACGGACCGCGGCCGATTTAAAGGCTACCACCTAGCAAGTGTGGTGTCTGGCGGTGACACCACGTTGTGTGGAACTATGAAAAAAATAAGCAAAATATACAAACTGAGTAGTTCATGCGCAAGATAGGCAACATCAAGGACAGTCTGAACTCATGAGCGCCGTGGTCCCGTGGTTAGCGTGAGCAGCTGCAGAGCGAAAGGTCCTTGGTTGAAGTCTTCCCTAGAGTGAAAAATTTACTTTATTTTCGCAAAGTTATGATCTGTCCGTTCGTTCATTGACGTCTCTGTTCACTGTAATAAGTTTAGTGTATGTGTTTTGCGACCGCACCGCTAAACCGTGCTATTGTTATTGAAGTCAACAGCTCTATTTGCTGGATTCATATTGCCCACGGAATATATCTCACGTATTTAATGCACTCTAGTCCAAAGTAGCGAACAGTCAACTGCCAGCCAGGGAGCCTCGTTAGCAGGAATACTCTCTCTTCCGTGCGCTGTAGTCGACTGACGTCGTGTGTTTCGATGTATGTTTAGGTGCAGGGCCCCATACTACGGCGAGGTTACCTCGCATCGGACGGACGGACGGACGGACGGACAGATAATAAATGTCTGAAAATAAAAAATTAAACTTTTCACTCAAGGGAAGACTTGAACCACGGACCTCTCCTTCCGCAGCTGCTCACGGTAACCACGGGACCATGGCGGTCCTTGGCTCAGACTATCCCTGATGTTGCATATCTTGTGCATGGACTACTCAGTTTGTATATTTTGCATATTTTGTCATAGTTCCACACAACTTTTTCCTGTTTTCTCGATTGATCAGTTTTTCAAGGCCTATCCACTGTGCCAACTTATAACTAAATCTGAGGGGGTTGCGATGGGGAAGCTCCCTTGTTAGGACTTCCACATCGCTGGCAACGGGTTATACACAATGCTGGTAAATACTTTAAAGGTCAGTAAAACTTTGAAACACGTATCTATTTTGTACGAGGCATAAATAAGTAGTTGCCACTATTAAAGTTCCAACCCTCGTAGCTTAAGGTAAGTGCAACATAAGCCACTGCAAATGTGAGCCGGCCGGTGTGGCCGAGCAGTTCTAGGCGCTTCAGTCTGGAACGCGCGATCGCGACGGTCGCAGGTTCGAATCCTGCCTCGGGCATGGATGTGTGTGTTGTCCTTAGGTTAGTTAGGTTTATGTAGTTCTAAGTTCTAGGGGACTGATGACCAGAGATGTTAAGTCCCATAGTGCTCAGAGCCATTTGAACCCTTTTGGAGCTCTGTAGAACATGTTGCGTTACAACTGCGGTATGTGGGCGAACTTTAACTAGTTGGAAAACACGCCCTGGAATGCTGTTCGTGAATGGCAGCACAACAGGTCGAATCACCACACTGACGGGCAAATTTGCGATCAGGGTGCGTGGGATGAGCATGGGAGTGCTCCTGCTGTAATACGAAATCGCACTCTGGACCGTAACTCCAGGTGTAGGTCCAACGTGCCTTCGTCGCATGCAGGTTTGGTTGCAGGTGCTCACTTAGTCCCTTCCTAGCCAACACACGACCATCATTGGCACCGAGGCATGACCGTCTATCATCAAAAAACACAACAGACCTCCACCCATCCCTCCAAAGAGCTCTCTCTTGACACCGTTTGGGTTCAATGGAATGCACGCTACAGGGCTATCGTAGAAGTAACTTATTTGTAACAAGTCGTTACGTCACTGTGGCGCCAACTGCTGCTGAAATCGCTGCTGCAGGTGCCGTACGACGCGACAGAGCCGGACGCCGAACAGGACCGTCTCCCTCTCGGTAGTGCAACGTGGTCGTCCGGAGCGAGGTCTTCTTGTGACAGTACATTCTCGGTTCCACGGCTGCCAACAAGCATGTGCAGTGGCTATATTCCTACCAAGCCTTTCTGCAATATCGCACGAAGGACATCCAACTTCTCGTAGCCGTATTACCACAATCTTGTTGAAACTCAGTTGATAATTGCGTATTGCGTACCGATAATTGCGTATTTGTCGACTTAAATGCACTATTCACTAACATCAACTCATCAAGCCCACTCTCAAAAGTAAATAACGCTCGTGATCGTTACAGCGTGTATTTAAAGCAAACCTGGTTTGCATCCTCATAGTGGCGCTACGGTCAGTCTTATGCGACTGGCGGGAAATTTGAAGAGACATCTTTCAGATGTAGAAACATACCCACCAACTTCTGGTTATGTTGGACAGCTCCTTCTTGGTGCTGCGATTTTTTTTAGTGAGTATCTGCTATACAAAAATTAGAACAAATGTTTTTGTGGTGTCATCGCCAGGTCTAGTCTAGAGGGACTCCCTAGCACTCGCCCCAGTTATACAGCCGACTTTGCTAGCGATGGTTCACTGTCTACAGACGCTCTCAATTGCAGAGACGACAGTTTAGCATAGCCTTCAGCTACGTCATGTGCTACGACCTAGCAAGGCGCCATATTCAGTTACTATAAGAATGTATTCTGAACAGATAATATTGTGAATCATGTACCGTCAAGAGCGACGTACATCATTAATGGATTAAAGTTAAGTATCAAACTAATTACGTCCGCTTTCTAAATTCTAATTCCTTGTCATGTTCCAGACCTCATGTCAGTATAGTTCTTCCCTCCTCACGCCAGCCTGCGTGAGCTAAAACGCGCGCATTTCGGCCTCCAATCGTAACACGGTGTTGGCTCTTCTGCCAATACAACAGTTTTAATCGTTTATAACAAATTAACTTCTCGTGTGTCGTTTAACCCATGAATTGCCAAATTAATTTTCTTCACCCCACATTTATTTTTAGGCTACATGATTGACACAGATCTAACGGCCTTGCCGCAGTGGTAACACTGGTTCCCGTCAGGTCAGCGAAGTTAAGCGCCGTCGGGCTGGACTAGCACTTGGATGGGTGACCATCCGGTCTGCCGAGCGCTGTTGGCAAGCGGGGTGCACTCAGCCCTTGTGAGGCAAACTGAGGAGCTGCTTGATTGAGAAGTAGCGGCTCCGGTCTCATAAACTGACACACGGCCAGGAGAGCGGTGTGCTGACCACATGCCCCTCCATATCCGCGTCCAGTGACGCCTGTGGGTTGAGGACGACACGGCGGCCGGTCGGTACAGTTGGGCCTTCATGGCCTGTCCGGGCGGAGTTTTTTTAGATTGAAACAAACTAGAAAAATGAATATAAAATTAAAAAATTAAATATCTTTGTAGTAACGCTATATTTTAGTCTATCCCCAACTGGGGATCGTGGCAGTTAACGGTTTGATAAAACTTCCAGAATACTGATACTGACCATTTGTGCCGTGATGGACACGTCACCGTTCCGCGGCTGTCAGCAGCGTAAACTGGAACTTCGCGGCCGCCTCGGCTCTACACAGAGGGCGCGCGACGACCGCGCACTGTGGAGCAGCGTGCCATTCAGAGGCGGAAACGCTTCTTGGTGTCGAGTGAGGTGTCAACATTGCGTAGGCACCGTGACCGCGGCTGGCAGAGAGCAACGGCTTCAACTCGGCTAACACTCGGCAGTCTAACCGGCTGTGGCGCGTCAACAGCGCTCCTGAGGCAACCGTCAGTAAGCCAGGAGGAAACTGAACACGACTATATTCTTCCTTTAAAACAGGTATTCAAAGAAACCTCAGCGTTCGCAATAGTATAATTTAAAATTCATCCTGTGAAGATTGACATTACCAGAGCTGGATATTGCACCTCTTGTCTTTTGTGGCCAATGCGACTGCTTAGTTAAATTCAGTTTATAGTTTTTTCTCTTCATCAGAGGACCCAATGGAGCACGCCCGCTGAGCCCTGCCATACCACAAGTGGCTCCGGACTTCCGCCGCCCGCTGCCGCCGCAATAAAGGGTGGCTGGCAGAAGCCAGTCAGCCCCACTCCCAGATTGAGCCTCTTCGCTATGTGACCCTATGCAGGCTCCAACTAGTTACAGCTGTGACACCATTTTTCATGCTACATTTCAGACAGTCTCATCCTTACCGACAATAAGTGCTGGAATCTCCTTCTCGCTGCATTAGTTCTAATGAGTCTTTGTATGCTTGGCGAAATACAAACTAACTACACTCATGCTCATAAATTAAGGATAATGCTGATACATGGTGAAACAACGCACTGGTGGGCGGTTTGCGGGTTTAAATCATCTCGGGGTATGATCATGCGGTGCATTTGACCTGCTGTCCACATGTGCAGAGATGTGTTCGTGCATGTCAATGTACGGTGCAGCGAGTTAGTGTGCAGACATTTTCAGACATGATAATGGTGACTGTGTTGAAAATGGCTCAAAGAACACATACTGATGAAGTTATGAGGGATAGAATACTAAGACGACTGGAGGCTGGTCAAACACATCAGGTTGTAACACTGGCCCTCCATGTGCCACAACGTGTGATCTCAAGATTATGGCAACGATTCCAGCAGACAGGAGACGGGTCAAGGCGCTACAGTACGGGACGTCCACAGTGTACAATACCACAAGAAGACCGATATCTCACCATCAGTGCCCGCAGACGGACACGGAGTACTGCAGGTAGCCTTGCTCGGGACCTTACCACAGCCACTGGAACAGTTGTCTCCACACACACAGTCTACAGACGACTGAACAGACATCGTTTATTCGCCCAGAGACCTTCAAGGTGCATTCCACTGACCCCTGGCCACAGGAGAGACCGTAAAGCCTGGTGTCAAGAACACAGTACATGGTCATTGGAACAGTGGTCCCAGGTTATGTTCACGGACGAGTCCAGGTATAGTCTGAACAGTGATTCTCGCCGGGTTTTCATATGGCGTGAACCAGGAACCAGATATCAACACCTTAATGTCCTTGGAAGGGACCTGTATGGAGGTCGTGGTTAGATGGTGTGGGGTGGGACTAAGATTGGTGGACGTACACCCCTGCATGTCTTTGACAGAGGAACTGTAACATGTCAGGTGTATCGGGACGTCATTTTGCACCAGTATGTCTGCCTTTTCAGGGGTGCAGTGGGTTCCACCTTCCTCCTGGTGGATGATAACGCACGACCAGTCCGAGTTGCCATCGTGGAGGAGTACCTTGAAACAGAAGATATCAGGCGAATGGAGTGGCCTGCCTGTTCTCCAGACCTAAACCTCATCGAGCACGTCTGGGATGCTCTCTGTCGACATATCGCTGCACTTCAAACCCCTAGGACGCTTCAGGAGGTCCGACAGGTACTGGTGCAGCAAGAATGGGAGGCTATACCCCAGCAGCTGCTCGACCACCTGATCCAGACTATGCCAACCTGTTGTGCGGCCTGTGTACATGTGCATGGTAATCATATCCCATACTGATGTTGGAGTACATGCGTAGGAAACAGTGGCGTTTCGTAGCACATGTGTTTCGGGGCGGTTTTCTCAACTTATCACCAATACCGCGGACTTACAGATCTGTGTCGTCTGAGTTCCCTATGTGCCTATGCTATTAGCGCCAGTTTTGTGTAGTGCCACGTTGTCTGGCACCACATTCTGTAATTATCCTTAATTTATGAGCATGAGTGTAAACCTTCTATTCGTTGTGTTATCTTGTTCGCTTTTCATTTCTTCTCTGTCCAGCTTTCCTACGATGACAGCTGCCGCAACACACTGCATGAAGTAATATACAACAGGTAAATCACTGAATGCAAATTGTTATCGTCGTTATGGTACCTGTTGTGCTCCAGTTGATTATTTTTTTTTTTTTTTTTTTTTTTTTTTGTACAGTGGCTACTGAATTCAAACTGTTCTTGTTATAGTGCCTATTGTATATCAAATTGAAATTTTAAAATATTTCGTAAGATGGCCATGGGGCCTAATCATTAAGTTCAATTCCTAATAATTTTTTGCTAAGGTGGCGGCTGTGTGTAACTACTGATTTTAAAGTACTACTTGTTAAGTTAAATTTTAAAATATTTTTGGAATAAAGTGGCCGCTGCACCCATCTGTTTCAGAAGGATTTCTCTTAACTGTGCCCTCTGGGGTGACTAAGTATTGTTCTGATTTTTATTAAATAGAAGTTGTTAAGAATAACGCACTTAGCCAACCAGCTCTTACACCCTGTTGCACATATACGGTCAGAAACAGTCTGAAAAGATTGTGTGTTGCAGGGTAGATTGAGCTGAGCAATAATTGTTGAGCAAAAAATTCGATACGTTGAATCGTTTCAGGGTTAATTATAAAATGGCTCTGAGCACTATAGGACTTAACATCTGAGGTCATCAGTCCCCTAGAACGTAGAACTACTTAAACCTAACTAACCTAAGGACAGAACACACATCCATGCCCGAGGCAGGATTCGAACCTGTGACCGTAGCAGCAGCGCGGTTCCGACTGAAGCGCCTAGAACCGCTCGTCCACAGCGGCCGGCTGGTTAATTAGATCTGAAGTTCGCCAATCAGGTCTTTGCGCGCTCAGATTAAAGCGGCAAATGGCAAACGAGGTGTTAAAAAGTTCGTCTCTTCAAGGCGTAGCTATTTTATGAAAAACCTGTTGCACTAGTGTGATGTTTGATTTTTACAGACGTTTCCTAAGAATCACGTATTACATTCAGTACATTTCGAGAAGAAACTGCAAAGCAAATGAAGTGTCAGTAAGGTCCTGCTTTCTGTAAAAAATGAAAATTAAAAAAATTGAAAAAATATATTCAAATATTTTGTGAAATGATTTGCCCGAAAGTAAGAAACAAAACAGATTAGGCCAACATCTGATGCGCTCTTGAATGCTACTCGAAATTATTTACAGCAAATGAGGTACGCCAAATGCTTCTCTTATCTGTTTCATTTCAGACTCTTACACAAATCATGTCATAAAACATTTGACGGATATTTTTTCCAAATCTTTTTTTCATTAGTTTTACGTACAGCTTACTTACGGTGATTTTCCCTTGTTTAAATGTTCTTAAGTCCACTTTTTTTCCCTCACTGCCATCGGAAGTTGAAGACGTAAAAAATCTGTTTGCACATTCAGCTTTCGCAATTGTCCCGTTTCTACGAACCCGCATTTGTCCGAAAAAACGTGTTGCCTTAGTCACTGAAAGCGCCTCGTAGTATTTTTTTCAGCAAAATCCACGAGAGCGCCGATTATTGAACGTACACTCCTGGAAATTGAAATAAGAACACCGTGAATTCATTGTCCCAGGAAGGGGAAACTTTATTGACACATTCCTGGGGTCAGATACATCACATGATCACACTGACAGAACCACAGGCACATAGACACAGGCAACAGAGCATGCACAATGTCGACACTAGTACAGTGTATATCCACCTTTCGCAGCAATGCAGGCTGCTATTCTCCCATGGAGACGATCGTAGATATGCTGGATGTAGTCCTGTGGAACGGCTTGCCATGCCATTTCAACCTGGCGCCTCAGTTGGACCAGCGTTCGTGCTGGACGTGCAGACCGCGTGAGACGACGCTTCATCCAGTCCCAAACATGCTCAATGGGGGACAGATCCGGAGATCTTGCTGGACAGGGTAGTTGACTTACACCTTCTAGAGCACGTTGGGTGGCACGGGATACATGCGGAAGTGCATTGTCCTGTTGGAACAGCAAGTTCCCTTGCCGGTCTAGGAATGGTAGAACGATGGGTTCGATGACGGTTTGGATGTACCGTGCACTATTCAGTGTCCCCTCGACGATCACCAGTGGTGTACGGCCAGTGTAGGAGATCGCTCCCCACACCATGATGCCGGGTGTTGGCCCTGTGTGCCTCGGTCGTATGCAGTCCTGATTGTGGCGTTCACTTGCACGGCGCCAAACACGCATACGACCATCATTGGCACCAAGGCAGAAGCGACTCTCATCACTGAAGACGACACGTCTCCATTCGTCCCTCCATTCACGCCTGTCGCGACACCACTGGAGGCGGGCTGCACGATGTTGAGGCGTGAGCGGAAGACGGCCTAACGGTGTGCGGGACCGTAGCCCAGCTTCATGGAGACGGTTGCGAATGGTCCTCGCCGATACCCCAGGAGCAACAGTGTCCCTAATTTGCTGGGAAGTGGCGGTGCGGTCCCCTACGGCACTGCGTAGGATCCTACGGTCTTGGCGTGCATCCGTGCGTCACTGCGGTCCGGTCCCAGGTCGACGGGCACGTGCACCTTCCGCCGACCACTGGCGACAACATCGATGTACTGTGGAGACCTCACGCCCCACGTGTTGAGCAATTCGGCGGTACGTCCACCCGGCCTCCCGCATGCCCACTATACGCCCTCGCTCAAAGTCCGTCAACTGCACATACGGTTCACGTCCACGCTGTCGCGGCATGCTACCAGTGTTAAAGACTGCGATGGAGCTCCGTATGCCACGGCAAACTGGCTGACACTGACGGCGGCGGTGCACAAATGCTGCGCAGCTAGCGCCATTCGACGGCCAACACCGGGGTTCCTGGTGTGTCCGCTGTGCCGTGCGTGTGATCATTGCTTGTACAGCCCTCTCGCAGTGTCCGGAGCAAGTATGGTGGGTCTGACACACCGGTATCAATGTGTTCTTTTTTCCATTTCCAGGAGTGTACATAGGAGTGAACGTGCCTACGATGTTGCCGCGCGGGGTAGCCGCGCGGTTTCAGGCGCCTTGTCACGATCAGCGCGGCTGCCCCCGTCGGAGCTTCGAGTCGCCCCTCGGGCATGTGTGTGTGTGTTGTCCATAGTGTAAGTCAGTTTAAGTTAGATTACGTAGTGCGTAAGCTTAGGGAACGATGACCTCAGCAGTTTGGTCCCATAAGACCTTACCATAAATTTCCTAATTTTTTTCCATGCCCTTCAATGTACACAGTCCGCACTACAGCGTTTGGAACAGCGTCAGTTTATTATAACCACACAGTCAAGTCCTCAAATCGCTATACCGTACATTGTAGAGGGGATTTTGTACCGACATGCACTTTATACCGCTACAAATTTCACACTCCGGTATGAGTTGCCCGATTCTGTGACTCACTGATATTGTGGTCACAGGATGCTACTACGTCTTTTCGCATTGTGACGCAGGAAATACTATATTTAAAGCCAGTTGCCAATCTTCTGTGCATCTCTTTGAAATCTTGTCAAGGGGAAACTGACGACGGTGCTTTGGAAAAATAAGGGAGCCAGCATTCGACTGAGCTGTCAGTGGCGATAAGTGCGGCTGGCAGGGGCAGCGTTCGCCTGGCGCCCACGTCAGGCCCTTATCGCGCGGCCGCTTCGGTCCAAACACTGCAAACTCATTCATTCTTCTGCCGGAGCGCTCTTATCGAACGCTTGCAACGCCGACGGTAAAAACGAACCCATCTCCGAGCGCTATCTCCAATACCCAGTAAAATATACACTGTGTGTGGCTGCGGGGGAAAATTTGCGAGTCTGGAAAATAATGTCGACGCGAAAATATTGCTATTGTCTGGCGAAACAGCAACATCAGACAAGACTACTTAGACACACTATCGACTCGGGTCTGCTTACGTGAGAAAGCAGAACAGTAAATGAGAACGGCAAAAATCTTGAGTGTTTTGGACAAGGCGATGCATTCCCCGCATACGTATGCGGTAGAATGAGGAGGGGGGGGGGGGGCGGGGCGGGGCAGCACCGCTCGATTGCGACATCGTCTCAGGCGCACCAGAGCCGCCAGTCCAAAGGGGCAAACTGGCCAGCGGCCTGTGTAATTCTGCATTTGGGCGCTGCATTAATGCTGGAGAAGCGTTGGTGGGCTGGACGGCTACGTGCTTCAGCACACAGCAACATTCCGCAGCTAATTGTAAAATGTAAACTTTCACGGCCGGATACGTCTCAATAAAAGATCCCGCGAAGGCGACTGAGAACACGGCATCTGGTCCACTACTCTTGGTGACCAAGATTCCCAGACGGTTGAAGTCACTGAGGATCGTTTAAAATTTGTGCTTTCCACATTTGTATTCTTGTTTTGGATGGAGCCATCTGCAAGCTGGTGTTTGCTTTCATCAACCTTTTCCTGGACATCAATCTCTGGACGATTGGTATATAATCACGTAACTAATGGATAGCCTGGCGACCAAGTTCTATCTCTCCTTACTGGTCTCAGCCTCACGAGCGATGAAGGGGAGCAATATCTGGGGGATGATATACAACAGATGTTCAATAAGTAATTATTTTCTCGGCCAATATCGGTTGAAAAATGCGGAATTTACTGTGGGGCATCGTGTAGTATTCCCGTTTAGCCCCTACGGTTTCATGAAGTCCCGATTAATGGTGGCGCCATACGTAGCCTTGAAAATGGCGTCTGTAACGAAGCTGTGTTCCAAGCAGAGCTGTCATTGAGTTTCTTTTGGAGGAAAATCAGAGCATCGCCGATATTCACAGGCGCCTTCAGAATGTCTATGGAGCCTGTCAGTGAACAAAAGCACGGTGAGTCGCTGGGCGAGGCACGTGTCGTTATCGCAACAAGGTCGTGCAAACTTGTCCGATCTCCCGCGTGCCGGCCGGCCACACACGCCATCAGGAAACTGAAGGAACGACATCAGCATGCTGGTCGCCACAAAAATGCAAACGAACTTCTCCTTCTCCATGACAACGCTAGGCCTCACACAAGTCTGTGCACCAGAGAGGATCTCGCAAAAACTTCACTGGACTGTTCTTCCTCATCCACCCTACAGCCCGGATGTTGCACCTTCCGACTTCCATCCGTATGTCCCAATGAAGGATGCACTTCACGGGGAACAATGAGCGGCGTAAGGTCGTCGCACTGAACGGAGATTGTGGTAAAAAATAGTGTTCTGCAACCGAAAGGGTCGGGAATAATATGGTGCATTAGAATCCTGTGTGAAACCAACCCGCTTTCGGAGAAAAATGTGTTGCATTACTTATTGAACGCCCGCGTATCTTGGCGAGCTTTCCTAATAACGATTTGAAGTAAAATTTTCGCGAAAAGTCTATTTAGCCACCGCATCAACTCCTTGCACCAGTTCCTCCGTCACTGCTAACGGCAGCCGTTCTGCTCTACGTCGTGAACTTTTGTATGCAGCAATGATCACCGTTCAGTTACAAACAAAACCTGGTAAATCTCAGATGTGGCGGTCCGTGTATGCATCTGTCATGATATCAACGCTTATTCATCGCCACCCGTACACATCTCGCAACTACAGGGTAACAATTATTTAACTATATGAAAAAAAGTGAATTAGTTACAAACTACAGCGAGCACACACTTTATTCTACATGTAAACGTCATTACAGGCAATCGGATTTTGGTTACGACATGTTAGACATGCCTGCCATCACTGGTGACGATGGACCGCAGACGAACAGCGAAATTCTGGATGACCCGCTGAAGTATCGGAACATCGATGCTGTCGATGACCTCCTGAATGGCTGTTTTCATCTCAGCAATGGTTTTGGGGCTACTGTTGTACGCCTTGTATTTAACATAGCCTCGCAAAAAGGGGTCGCATTGGTTCAGGTCCGGAGAATATGGCGGCCAATCGAGGCCCATGCCAGTAGCCTCTGGTACCCCAGAGCCAGAATGCGGTCCCTAAAGTGCTCCTCCAGGATATCAAACACTCTCCTGCTTCGATGGGGTCGAGCTCCGTCTTGCATGAACCACATATTGCCGAAATCAGGGTCACATTGGATAATGGGGATAAAATCACCTTCCAAAACCTTCACGTACCGTTCGGTAGTCACCGTGCCATCGAGGAATATCGCACTGATTATTCCGTGACGGCACACCACACAGTATCCCGTTGATGGAGAAGAGACTTCTTGATCGCGAAATGCGCTTTCTCAGTCTCCCAAATGCGCCAATTTTGCTTATTGACGAACCCATCCAAGAGAAAGTGGGCTTCGTCGCTAAATCAAATCATTGATGCGCATACTAATTCCCATCATGCCCCGCGGCCAAACGTGCAGTTTGAACTTCTAACGCAAACCGTTCAGAAGTTATGACGATTTTATTTCATATGGTTAAATAATTGTCATCCTGGACATGAGAATTGCTCATACAACTACTGTATGTGGGGGTCTCACCAATGCGGCAATCGCAACAACCAAACTTCATTTCTACAAAACATCCTATTGTTACACTGATGACTTGCTCTGATTCTGAGCGCGCCATATTCCGTATTTCTCACAGGATAAGGTAGCGTCGTGATCGACCAGGATTTCACAGATGTTAATAATGTGAGTAAACGAGTATTACATAAGCAGGACTACTTAAAATACACAGTGTAAAGCAATGAGATATTAAAGAAAAGTATTTCACGAGGACAACCTATTTCAAACATATGTTCACAAGTAATTCAACTTCAGAACCCTGTGTAGTAACATCATCTAAGGGTTTTACATTTTACATTTTACGCTCAATTTTTACGAAGTTTTTTTCTACGCAATTTCGGGCGAGGTGACGGGTATCAGCAACTTACTACCATGATATTTCGGCACGCAGTCTTCTGGCCATTATTTTTCTGTGAGTATATACCCCTGGAAGTGGCCAGAACACTGTCCCTCGAAATATCGTGGCAGTAAGTTACCCACATCCGGCACTTCTTCCCAGGTTTCATGGAACTATCTGTAAGCACCCCGCAAAGTCTGAAATCGCACGTACTGGGTGGTCCATTGATAGGTACCGGGCCAAATATCTCACAAAATAAGCATCAAACGAAAAAACTACAAAGAACGAAACTCGCCTAGCTTGAAGGGGGAAACCAAACGGCGCTATGGTTGGCCCGCTAGATGGCGCTGCCATAGGTCAAACGGATATCAACAGCGTTTTTAAAATAGGATCCCCCACTTTTATCACATATTCGTGTAGTACGTAAAGAAATATGAATGTTTTAGTTGTTCCACATTTTTCGCTTTGTGACAGATGGCGCTGAAATAGTCACAAACGTATAAGTACGTGGTATCACGAAACATTCCGCCAGTGCGGACGGTATTTGCTTTTTCATACATTACCCGTGTCAAAATGGACCGTTTACCACTTGCGGAAAAGGTCGATATTGTTGATGTATGGCTTTTGTGATCAAAATGCTCAACGGGCGTGTGCTATGTATGCTGCTCTGTATCCTGGGCGACATCATCCAAGTGTCCGGACCGTTCGCCGGATAGTTACGTTACTTAAGGAAACAGGAAGTCTTCAGCCACATGTGAAACGTCAAACACCACCTGAAACAAATGATCATGCCCAAGTAGGTGTTTTAGCTGCTGTCGCGGCTAATCCGCACATCAGTAGCAGACAAATTGCGCGAGAATCGGGAATCTCAAAAACCACCAGTACCATATTTCTATGTATCAGGAATTGCATGGCGACGACTTTGCACGTCGTGTACAGTTCTGCCACAGTTCGGGACGATGACAGATTTTTTGCACGCGTTCTATTTATCGACGAAGCGTCATTCACAAGCAGCGGTAACGTAAACCGGCATAATATGCACTATTGGGCAACGGAAAATCCACGATGGCTGCGACAAGTGCAACATCAGCGACCTTGGCAGGTTAATGTGTGGTGCGGCATTATGGGAGGAAGGATAATTGGCCCCCATTTTATCGATGGCAATCTAAATGCTGATTTCCTACGTAATGTTCTACCGATGTTACTATAAGATGTTTCACTGCATGACAGAATGGCGATGTCCTTCCAACATGATGGATGTCCGGCATATAGCTCTCGTGCGGTTGACGCGGTTTTGAATAGTATATTTCATGACAGGTGGATTGGTCGTTGAAACACCATACCATGGCCCGCTCGTTCACCGGATCTGACGTCCCCGGATTTCTTTCTGTGGGGTAAGTTGAGGGATATTTGCCATGGTGATCCACGGACAACGCCTGACAAAATGCGTCAGCGCATTGTCAATGTATGTGCGAACATTAAGGAAAGCGAACTACTCGCTGTTGAGAGGAATGTCGTTACACGTATTGCCAAATGCACTGAGGTTGACGGACATAATTTTGAACATTTATTTCATTAATGTGGTATTTACAGGTGATCACGCTATAACAGCATGCGCTCTCAGAAATGATAAGTTCACAAAGGTACATGTGTCACATTGGAATAACCGAAATAAAATGTTCGAACGTACCTACATTCTGTGTTTTAATTTAAAAAAAACTACCTGTTACCAACTGTTCGTCTAAAATTGTGAGCCATATGTTTGTGACTATTACGGCGCCATCTATGACAAAGTGAAAAAAGTGGTCCGACGTACTACACGAATATGTAATAAAATATGGGGGTTCCTATTTAAAAAAAAACGCAGTTGATATCCCTTCAACCTATGGCAGCGACATCTAGCGGTCCAACCATAGCGCCATCTGGTTTCTCTCCCTTCAAGCTAGATGAGTTTCGTTCTTTGTAGTTTTTTCGTTTGACGCTTATTTCGTGAGATATTTGGCCCGGTCACGATCAATGGACCACCCTGTATACAAAACTTTTCATAAACGTTTACGTTCATCTGACATCTTTATATTTACGCCTGAACGACGGCTCCTAAAACCACTGTACTACTTCCGTTTCTGTGTAGAACCTTAGGAAAGAAAAGAAAGTACGAGCACGCGCAGCACTGACACTCTCATTAAAGTGATTTCAATATCCGTCCCAGCAACTGGCCGTTGCCAATATTATTGGTATTGAATAGCCCGCGCATCTCAGTTATCAGCGGCACAGATCACATTATAGATTCACGAAATTGTCTCTGCGGATACTGCAACCGTTAATCATTAACGCAACACAGATATCCGCCCTGATAGCTCTGCGGTAACAACGGAACATTGGTAACCTGTGCAGGCAGAACGCCTTATGTCTTGTATCGCGCACACGTTTCGCACCTGCTTGGCTGATAAAAATTGTTAATATTTGTTGCGTTTACGTTACTGAACTATAACTGTGCGATCTCACCGTTACATTTCAAACGGAAATATCAATGTGAAATAGGGGCGAAAAAACAATGCGGGTGACACTAATTCTGTCCAAGCCAGCAAAAAACTTGGGAGATCAACCGGAAGGAATGTATCGTGTATTACGATGAATATCAAGAAAAGGAAAAGAACGGTAATGAAATGTAATTTAATTAAACCTTCTTTTAGTTAAATAGTGCTCCAAATTTATCCGCCCCCCCCCCCCCCGTCTGATTATGTACATCCTCATTAGTTATTCGATACAGGCATATAATCTTCGACAGTCTTCTGCAGAACCACATTCCAAAACATTTTACTCTCTTCTTGTATGAGCTGCTTATTATCGAAGTTTCACTTCCGTACAATGCTACACTCAAAACAAATACCTCCAGAAAAAGGCTACCTAACAGTTACTTTTTCCAGTGCTAGCAAATTGATATTTTTTTTAGAAACACCGCTCATGTTGCCAGTTTGCAATTTCTTCCTCTATGTTTTGGCTGTCGTCAGCTCCTTTGGCGCAGAAATAGAAAAACGTATCTATACTTTTAGCGTCTCATTCCCTAATGCAATTCACTCAGAAGCACCTCATTTAATTTAAATAGATTCCACCATCCTTGTTTACTTTTATACACAATGGTCCAAATGGCTCTGAGCACTATGGGACTTAACATCTGTGGTCATCAGTTCCCTACAACTTAGAACTACTTAAACCTAACTAACCTAAGGACATCACACACATCCATGCCCGAGGCAGGCTTCGAACTTGCGACCGTAGCAGTCCCGCGGTTCCGGACTGAGCGCCTAGAACCGCTAGACCACCGCGGCCGGCTTTACTTTTATACACAGTTGAGACTAGAAATCTACTCTGTAGGAATCAGCATGGGTTTCGAAAAAGACGATCGTGTGAAACCCAGCTTGCGCTATTCGTCCACGAGACTCAGAGGGCCATAGACACGGGTTCACAGGTAGATGCCGTGTTTCTTGACTTCCGTAAGGCGTTCGATACAGTTCCCCATAGTAGTTTAACGAACGAAGTAAGAGCATATGGACTATCAGACCAATTGTGTGATTGGATTGAAGAGTTCCTAGATAACAGAGCGCAGCATGTCATTCTCAATGGAGAGAAGTCTTCCGAAGTAAGAGCCATTTCAGGTGTGCCGCAGGGGAGTGTCGTAGGACCGTTGCTATTCACAATATACATAAATGACCTTGTGGATAACACCGGAACTTCACTGAGGCTTTTTGCAGATGATACTGTGGTGTATCGAGAGGTTGAAACGATGGAAAAGTGTACTAAAACGCAGGAGGATCTGCAACGGATTGACGCATGGGGCAGGGAATGGCAATTGAATCTCAGTGTAGACAAGTGTAATGTGCTGCGAATACACAGAAAGAAAGATCCTTTATCATTTAGCTACAATATAGCAGGTCAGCAACTAGAGGCAGTTAATTCCATAAATTATCTGGGAGTGGGCATTAGGAGTGATCTAAAATGGAATGCCCATATAAAATTAATCGTCAGTAAAGCAGATGCAAGACTGAGAATCATTGAAAGAATCCTAAGAAAATGCAGTCCGAAAACAAAGCAAGTAGGTTACAGTACACTTGTTCGTCCACTGCCTGAATGCTGCTTACCGGTGTGGTATCCGTACCAGATAGGGTTGACAGAAGAGATAGAGAAGATCCAACGGAGAGCAGCGCGCTTCGTTACAGGAACATTTAGTAATCGCGAAAGCGTTACGGAGATGATAGATAAACTCCAGTGGAAGACTCTGCAGGAGAGACGCTCAGTAGCTCGGTACGGGCTTTTGTTGAAGTTTCGAGAACATACCTTCACCGAGGAGTCAATCACTATATTGCTCCCTCCTACGTATATCTCGCAAAGACACCATGAGGATAAAATCAGAGAGATTAGAGCCCACACAGAGGCATACCGACAATCTTTCTTTCCACTAACAATACGAGACTGGAATAGAAGGGAGAACCGATAGAGGTACTCAGGGTACCCTCCGCCACACACCGTCAGGTGGCTTGCGGAGTATAGATGTAGATAAAAAAAAACGCGGGAGTTGTGTGACGAATGAAAGTTGATAGGTGTGGTTGTGCATCTGGAGAACGGTGTCTATTCAAATTTCGCGCCAGTTACTTTAACTACATGTTGCAATGCTCGTGACTGTTAGCGACCTTTGAGATAGGACGTGGTGAGCTGATGTTAGTCAAGAATGCCTTTAAAGCGACAAAGACGCCATTATCAGTATCTCAATGATTTTGAATGAGGCCGGTTAACAGGGCTTCGAGAACTGGGTGTTGCTTCTGCGATATTGCAGAAAGACTTGGCAGGAACGTAGCCGCTGCAACGGTGGTCGCGAAAATACACGGGTCGCAAGAAGACCGGGCTCGGGACGGCCACGTGGCATTACCGAGAGGGAAAACCATCGAGTTCGGCGTATGGCGATGGTGAATCGTATGCATCTGCAGCAGCGGTTAGCACCACAGTGACACAACGAACTGTTACAAATCGGTTACTTCAGCGACACCACCGCGCCAGATGCCCTGTAGCGTGCATTCCACCGACTCCAAACCACCGCCGTTTGCGGCTTCAGTGGTGTCAAGCGAGAGCTCATTGGAGGGCAGAGTGAAGGTCTTTTGTGTTTTCTGATGAAAGCTTGTTCTGCCTGTATGCCAATGGTGGCCGTGTGTTTGTTAGGAGGCGGCCAGTTGATGGCCTACAACCAGCTTATGTGTGTGCTAGACACACTCGACTTAGACCTGCAGTTATGGTCTGGTGTTCGATGTCTCATGACTTGACTATCGCACGCATCCTGATTGCAAATTTGTACGTCAGCCTGATGATTCGACCTGTTGTTCTCCCATTCATGAACAGCAGTACAGGCGGTAGAATGACATTTTCACTCTGCAGCAGAGTGAGCGCTGATATGAAACTTCCTGGCAGATTAAAACTGTGTGCAGGACCGAGACTCGAACTCAGGACCTTTGCCTTTCGCGGGCGGGTGCTCTACCATCTGAGCTACCCAAGCACGACTCACGCCCCGTCCTCACAGCTTTACTTCCGCCAGTAGAGCACTTGCCCGCGAAAGGCATAGGTCCCGAGTTCGAGTCTCGGTCCTGCACACTGTTTTAATCTGCCAGGAAGTTTCAGTACAGGTGGTAAAGGGGAATAACGCTCGCCCACATATCGCTGTTGTAACTTAACATGCTCTACAAAGTGTTGACATGTTGCCTTGGCCCGATAGATCACCAGACCTGCCTCCAATCGAGCACACATGGGACACCATCGAACGAAAACTCCAGCGTCAGGGAGAACAGCATTAACCATAATTGTATTGACCGCCCAAGTGCAACAAGGATGGAACTCCGTCCCACAAACTGAGATCCGGCATCTATACAACAAAATACATGCACGTTTGCATTCAACATTCTGGTTGTTGCACCGGTTATTTACATACCAGCATTTGACATTTGCAATGGCTCAACTCGTGCTTACATTAACCTGTTGTCTTGCAATGTTGTTGACTTAAATATGTTACCTAGAGAAATGCAATGTCGAAATTTCATTACTGGATATTAATTATTGTTGGCTTTGCATTTTCTTCTGTCAGTGTATATTCATCTTCGTACACTATCTGTACAACTATAACTGCAGTTTGGTTTCTGTGAAAGTTGTTCATAACTTTTCTCTCCCTGTAGTGAGCACACGACGGCGGAGAAACTAACATGGATTGCTGCGTCGCAGTTGAGTGCAGATTTACGTTTCCGGCCGCCGTTCTATTTTTATCATAAATTTCACTTAGTGAATCTGACGGTAAAGATATAATCTCGCTACGTCACGTTACCACAGCGAAAGCCGTGACGTCAGTTCTGACCTTTTCCCGTAAGGAGCCAATTTCGCATTTATGAGCCGCCTCGAGCATTCACACGAAACGAAAGAACGCAACGCGGCGCTTAAAAGAGTATCGGATAATCTCCGCCGGCAGAAAAGAAGACGTAGCTTGCTTGGTGTGCTATGGGCTGACGAGCCAGTATCCGTTTCTAAATCAGGCTTGTGCTTTCTGACAGGTTTGTCGGAGTATGTCAATTGCACGTGTTTTGATTATTATTTTTTGCACACTGCGATGTGTTGGATCCTTGTGCAATCTCTGTATCTGGCTTTTATTTAGGAAGTCCCTTCAGTGGGTGCGAGAGTTTCGTGTGATGACACACTTCACTCTTGATTCGTGTTAGACTGAAGACCGTAATTCCATAGCATTTCGGCAGTTCTGTACAAATCTCCATTACACCCTTATTTTTATTTTAATGGTCCTTAATTTTTTATATAAGGCACAGTAAAACTTTTATTAGCGTTACCTGTGCAGCAATCAGTAACATGCGTAACAGCAAAAATTGGGTGCAAGTGCTGATTATAAGCAAGGAGTGAAACATTTAAGAGCTAATTTGCTGCTCCCCTGTGTGATACGAAATCCACACTGTACGCTGCAGTGTAACTTCTTGGCAGCTTAAAACTGAATACTACAGCGGAACTCTAACCCAGCGCTTGTCTACCTTTTTCAGGTAACGCACTTACCGCATGTGCTATCTAAGCATCACTCGCGATCCACGAAAGTGTTTCCATCTACAACTAAGACCATTCCCTGCGGACAGTAAGGCAAATATATACGAATTATGACCTGATATTCCTGGAGCAACAGGTCCTCCGTCTCTCAGATTCTACGCTCGGACCTTCAAGAACAACTAAGTATAACTACTCACTTTAACTGTGCACTGTACTATTAAAGAGTACTGATTATATATTCTGTCCAGTGTTATATTATCGCGTCCACTGCAAGTCTTTTTGATACGAAATAGTTTTCTTTCTCCGAGGGCGAAATGACCACCGTGTTTTCCTGGTATCCCACCAGTGTCTCTACACCCTCAGAGTGGCGCTGCGCCAGTATCCAACAACACATCGCGACTGCACACATCATGAACCACTTCGTTGTTCCTGGAATGTTCCGAGAGAAGATGGTACCAACCGTTCGATCCTGGCTCCCCAATTACATTCACAAATCATTGACATTTGGTTGACATTCTGTCACTGACCATCTGTACACTCCTGAGTGATCGCATCGTTATTATGGCCAGGTCTTGATCTTGATCTTTTCATTGCGCCAAGTAATGATTCTCCATTTGCAACGAGCGCTAGAACTTGCTGGTCTGTAATTCCTAATGAAATATTTTGATTGCTAATGACTTCATTATCTTACTCGTGTCTTCTTGTATTTTGATATTCATATAGTTTAATTTTGGATGTACGGGGCGATTTTAATAACTGGGAACAAACGGCAGGAAATAATACCTGGCAGGATATGGAGCAAAAATGATCATGTATACATATAGCTGGGAATCCGTTCCATGGGAGGTAAACGCACTTGAAGGTGGATGTGAAAGATCTTTGAGAGTGTAGGTTTTAATGACTGAAAGAATACTCGGGAACACACCAGGCAAGTGCGAATGTTCTGCTGTGCTAGTGCTTACGCTCCACACTCAAGAGTACAGTAACAGAGTCCATGACGGAGGCGCGTTCTCAGGTCGGTTCTAGGGGCACGTGGTTCACTGGTGTTGCCAGCTAACTCCGGTGTGGAGATGATGTCGTGTAGTCCAGCACTGAAAGACGATGGTCCCGAATCCCAACGAGGAACAGACCGACATGGTCTTCACATACGGACAGGTAAACGCAATGGGCAGGTGGCAGCACGACTGTACCGGGAAAAGTATTCCCGCCGACAGCAACCGTACCCTAAACTGTTTACAATAGGGTTTAGTCGCTTGTGTGAGACAGGTTCGTTTAGGGGAATGGCTAAACATGAATGGTGGGAGGAATAGTACCTACGAAGGCCATGGAGAAACAGGTATTGAACACTGCAAAATACGACCCCGGTATCAGCATCATACCCGCCAGTATGGGGTAAGCCAGACGATTGTGTGGAACATTCTCCATGGCAACTGCCACTACTCGTACCGCTTACAACGGGTGGAGGCCTTATTATCTACGGACCTTTGATTTTGGCGAAGGCTTTGTCGCCGGTTTGCCGCAGAGGCCACCATGCTGCTGGGAATCCTGTCGTCCATCCTGTTCACACTAGAGATGGGTCGATCGCGAACTAATTGGTCCAAAGGAACGGTTCACCAAGATGAACGGAAGGAGCGAGGCACAAATTCTAAGGAACGGTCTTTCATAGTTCACTTGGGTCGCGGCTTCCTACTTACAGTTCCCGGGAACGGGAAACGGTCGGTCTCGTTCCCGCAACGGCCCGTCGGCCGGTCTCGTTCCAGCCTCGGTCCCGTTCCCCTCTGTCTCCGTCTCTCCCTCGGCCGGACTCACCCTTCTTCGCGTGGCCACTCGTTTCAGTTCCACTGCCGACTGCTTCTAGTTAGTTCAGTATCGAGTTGTTCGTTTCGTTCGCTGCGCACGCCCATTCTCGATCTGTGTCAAACCTTTTTTTGAACTCTGGACTTTGGTTCTTTTCATATTCTATTCAGTGCCCACGACCGGTAATTAAAATGTATTTTATAATTACGTAAATTACAAAAAAATTACGTGGTATGTAATATATACATCTTTTCAGGTAAAAAAGGGGCATATCAGCTTGCTTCACTATTTCGATAAACAGCAAAAGACATACTTTGTTATTACACATGCAAAGGAAGTCGGCACGGCACACACGAGTGGCCATTTTCCGTCCTTTTTTGATCCAAGGTAAAACAGCTGTTCATTGATACGGACGTAAGGCAGACTTACAACCGAATGAAGCCCGCGCTCCGTTATCGAGTGTCTGGTATCACATTTTGTAAAGAGAATATGATAACTTTTACAATATTATTTCAGTGGTACAGGGCGGCGCACGAAAAATCGGCCTCGAGTTCTAGACTGCTCACTGTCGTCCACCAACTGTCATCTATCGTTTCGAAGTTGTTGTTTGCATTAGCTTATTTGTTATTTCTTTGCTGCCTAATGATGACATGTTAATCTATTCTGCTCGTAGCGGTCAACAAATCGTGCGTAATTGGCGAGCAGTCTGTACTCGGAGCCGCTTTTTCGTGCACCGCCTTGTATTATTTCACTGCGATCAGCCTCATAACGCTACAGTTGGCTAACCAAGAGGTTTTGCAGTATCACGAAAATTACTTCTACAAGTGTCTGAGAATTCTGCGATGAATAAAAACTCTGTACTCCAGGGGGGGGGGGGGGGGAGGCTAGAGCCCCCTCTTGGCGCCTTCCATCTTCAGTCACCTACGCCACTAATTATCAATTTTTCATGAGAACCATACATCATGCTCAAATGAACGGTGAACGAGTAAAAATGAACGGTTCCCAAAATAGACCGATCACCAGTGAACTAGTTCCCAAGGATGAACGAGTTTGCCCATCTCTAGTTCACACGGTAGGATGCCTTTACGAGGAGTGGTATCGTCAAACTTGATCCATTTGTGGGCTACGGAGAATGGCCATGCCATGGCGGCAGCGAACGAACAACACTGGATGGGCTTCACTGCGTGGAGAGGTACTACTGGAGACCACCTCATGGGACCAGTCATCCTTCCACAATGCCTTACAGGCATATCTGCAATTCCTGCGGGGGATCCAGCCTCCACTGCTGGAAGATATGCATTTGTTGGTATAAAGGGTAACGTGACTACTATATGACGGTACTCCAGCCCACTTCCGCACTCTCTTGCGGAGGTATCTCGACAACATCCATCCCGGCCGACGGATCGGACGTTGCAGTTCAGTCGCATGGCCCACCAAGTCACCGTACCTCAACCCTTTACATTTCTACCTGCGGGGACACCTGCAAGACGTCGTCTATGCAGAGCCCATCCCGGACGTGCAGATACTGAAGCAACACATTCGTGTTGCCCGTGGCACCACTCCATTGCAGAACCGTGGTGGCCACTTCGAACAGTGTCTAATTGTGGTCTCATCACAGAATGTCGTGCACTGCATTGTACCGTACAGGCATGATGAGTTACTAAGTACCCTTCAGGACATACACCAAAAATTTCTGGCCTTTTGTCCACATGACCTTTTTTTGCTCCTAACTATCCCCATTTAGCAAACTCCCATCATACTGTTCTCTACAATATCAAGCCACTAAAACTTTTCTTCATTATGGATTAAGCTGTATACCTTATCAGATCTTACGTTCACTCCATGTTTAAATTCAGTACATTTATCAAATTGAAACAAAGTATGTTCAGGTGTGCCTACCAGTCCACAGCTGCACATCTGCGTCCAAATGTTAGTTCCACATAAACACAGGATATGGGTTATGTCATGTCTTGAAATGTATCATCCCTTAGGAGGGTTTTATATAATTTACTTGAAATCTTTCACAACTGCTCTAGAAAAACCTATGATGCACCTATCGTACTGAACTTCCTGAGTGCTTGGCACACTGCCATTCGGCAAGCATCCAGGCCTAGGAGAATAACGAAACGCGTTTATTCCGTTTGCACAGGTGCATTATAAATTAAATTTAAAAAATGGATTACTTTAGGAATTTTTTCGACTTCCGTGGCGATCTCAAAGTTCATTTCTGCGTACCTGCACACTAAAAAAGGAGTCGTGAGCTGCTACCGCAGCAGTCAGCAACTTTGTAGGACACACCTACCTATACGCTATGCAAAACGAAAGTAAGAGTAATTTACACGTGATGTGTCATAGCCAAGTAACATGATGTTGTTGTCGTCGTCGTCGTCGTCGTCGTCGTCGTCGTCGTCTTCTTCTTCTTCTTCTTCTTCTTCTTCTTCTTCTTCTTCAGTCCGGAGACTGGTTTGGTGCAGCTTTCCATGCTACTCTATCCTGTGCAAGCTTCATCATCTCAGAGTAACTACTGTAACCTACATCCTTCTGAATCTGCTTAGGGTATTCATCCTCTGGTCTCCCTCTACGGTTTTAAACCTCCACGATGCCCTCCAATACTAAATTGGTGATCCCTTGATGCCTCAGAACATGTCCTATCAACCTATCCCTCCTCCTAGTCAAGTTGTGCCACAAATTCCCCTTCTCTCCAATTCTATTCAGTACCTCCTCATTGGTTATGTGATCAACCCATCTAATCTCCAGCATTCTTCTGTAGCACCACATTTCGAAAGCTTCTATTCTCTTCTTGTCCAAACTATTTATCGTCCATGTTTCACTTCCATACATGACTGCACTCCATACAAATACTTTCAGAAAAGACTTCCTGACAAATCTATACTCGATGTTAACAAATTTCTCTTCCTCAGGAACGCTTTCCTTGCCATATGTAGTCTACATTTTATATCCTCTATACTTCGACCACCATCAGTTATTTTGCTCACCAAATAGTAAAACTCATCTACTACTTTTAGTGTCTCATTTCCTAATCTAAATCCCTCAGCATCGCCTGATTTAATTCGACTACATTCAATTATCCTCGTTTTGCTTTTGTTGATGTCCATCTTATATCCTCCTTATATCCAAGTAACATAGCTCGGTGAAATTTGGACCGTAAATTGAATATCTGTTGCACTATGTGTAGTACAGATGGTAACTGAAGGAAATACGCAAAGAGACGCTCATAAACGACACTTTCATTCCAAGATAGCAATTGCACTGAACTCATAGCGGCTTATCTGTGAACAATACAAAAGGCGGGACATGGTTCTTAGTTCTTAATAGGGTATGTGATCATCACGGACAGCATTGTATGCTCTGCAACTTGCTTCTACGTTTCTCACGAAGTTGGCATGGATTTCTTATGGTAGGGTATGCCACTCCTCCAACAGCGCAGTTGGTGAGTGCTGGATGGTCGCTGGTGTGTGTGGATGGGCTGCAATTGTTTGCCAAACACGTCCCACACGTGCTCAATGGGATTTAAGTCGGCGGAATTGGCAGACCAGCCCATTCGCCGAATATTCTCCCGCTCCAGGAGCTCGCCCGCCTGCGCTGTACTATGTGGTCGAGTACTGTCATTCACACAAATGAAGTCAGGGCCGAAAGCAGCCCTGAAAATACGCACAGGGGGAAGGGGTGCAGCGTCACAACGACGTTGAACGATGAGTATACCGTGTTCGAAGATTTGAAAGTCGGTATGCCCATGCAAGATTATGCCTCTCCACACCGTAAGAGGAGGACCACCACAAGCAATCGACAGCGCTGGATGTACCTCCATAGGTCGAGAGTTAACGCACCCAGGAAATTTTCGAACACGATGCTTTTGTAGTCAAGGGGTTACGGTGTGAAGTGGCACAATGTTGACCAATAACGATACACTGACGGGACAACATTATTTTGACATTGTACTCGTTCCCTATGTACATTCGTTGCTGACCTCATTTTTGTGGATGACCACATTCGAGCACATCGGCCAGCAGATGCGCAGGAGCTCACGGAACGAGAGGATATTCGGCGAATGGACTGGCCCGGTCGTGCCCCCGACATAAATCCCACCCAGCACGTTTGGGAAGCATTGGGGAGACGTATTATAAGCAGTCCGCGCGCACCAAGGACCATCCATCACTTGCCAACCGCGATGCTGGAGCAATGGCTCGCCCTACCGTAAGATATTAACAACGTTGCTTCTAGCATGGGATCACGTTGTAGAGCATCCGCTGTCATCCATGCCGATCATAAACCCTATTAAGAAACAAGTCGCGGCTTTTCTAATTGTATTATTTTCGTCGCCTTTGTAGAGTACTGTATCGTAGGAAGCAAGGGAGAGGATGTTATTATGAGTGGCCGGTATCCTCTTTCAACAACACAAATGCACACATGGATTAACAGGGTTCTTTATTTACACGAGCAGATAGCTGCTACTTAACTTTAATAGAGTCCACGTGTTGTGAGACAAACTCATCCGTAATAGTCCTCTTCCAGCCAATATCGGCAATCTTGCTATTACAAACTTTAGTCTCGCTGCTAGCCTCGATGTAGTTGCTAGTGAGTCAGCGAGGCCTGGCCTAAATACATGCTGTCGAGAGGGCGTTGGCGGAATGTTGCTTGCAGTGTGTCTCTGGCCCCTCTCGTGATAGACACACTTCATCGAGGGCCTACTATCGATCTTCGCGCTACATCTTCGCTGACCAGTGTGTTGGTGACAGCTTACGCCAGCACACTAACGTCCAGGAGACCGTCACGAATCACGGCCACTTTAGTGTAATTATTACTTTTATTCAAAAAAATTCCGCTCGTCTCATCGCGTGTTTGTTTCAGTTGCCTTCTTACTGTACTGTATGGCTCAAGTTTCATCAAAGTAAGTTATTTGGCAGCGACGCATCATGTGGAAGTTATAATTACTCATTAAGTATTGCAGACCAGTTTATTTAACAATTCTTTTACATGCCCAGGCTTTTTTACCTCTCATGAAAATTCAATAGGCATAGGCAACCACAGGGCTAACTTACGTCTCAGCCACTAGTGCTGGTGGGTGCCACACACTAGAGCGACATGCTCCTGAGAAGGTGGTGGACTGATACATAGTAACAGGGGCAAACTGCTACGTCATGCTTCAGCCAGTAGCTTCATTTGGATGCGACGATATGTTGTGCAGGTTTTGGCAGCGTGCAAAGTAAATTTTAGTTTTAGTGCAGGTATTTATACGCTATTTGGTTTTGGTAGTGTTCGCTGTGGGTTGAACAGAGCATAAACTACAAAAAGTAGAATTGTATGGCGTTTGGATGGGAGTTATTGGCTGTAGGTACAGTCAGCTTATCGGAAAGTATTTCATTCTGCTGTACACAATGGCCACTTCCTTGTGGAGTTTATGACAGTTGCGTCTCATGTATACTGTTGAGAGTAGGTGAGTAATGGCTGTGCCTGCATTGTGATGTCGCGTTTGTGTTGTAAAAAAGGAACAGTATGAAACCCGGCGGCGGCAGAAAGCCTACTCCTCTCAAATAGCATCAATGGGGCTGCTGTGCTTAAGGTCTCCATTAACATGCCCTCACTCCGCGAGACACCTGTTCTCAGAATAACTAATTTCTTTCCAAAGAGCCAGAAAGAGAAAAAATTGTCCCCAGTGTTGCCAACAGCAGGTACAGAGAACAAGTGATAGAGAGAGAGAGAGAGAGAGAGAGAGAGAGAGAGAGAGAGAGAGAGACCCATGAAAGTATTCTCAGTCTCCCTCCGCAGCTACCATGTACGAGGGCTATTCGGAAAGTAAGGGCCGACCGGTCGCGAAATGGAATCTACACTGAAGATCAAAAGTGCTTTATTTGTAACAGTTTCTCTACATAGTCACCGCTCCAATTTAGACATTTGTCACACCGTTGTACCAACTTTCCAATACTACCGTCATACTAGGCAGCTGCCTGTGCTTTCCGCCACTCCTCTACTCTGGTCTGCGGCTCATTGTCTGTGCCAAAACGTTTTCTCGATAGCCAGCGGTTCATGTGAGCAGAGGTGAACATCAGAAAGAGACAAGTACGGGCTGTATGAGGGGTTATCAAACACATCCCCTCGAAAACGCTACAGGGCTGTCCTCATTGCCTCTGATACGAGCGGCCGAGAAATGTCATTAAGGAAGAAATGCATGACAGGTACGTTATGTGGGGTTGCATGAAATCAGGCGAAACCTCGCAGCGGGCACCCATACTTGGTGGGAGACACCGTTGTTCTAGGCATCTCTACGCGCTCATTGTCAGCTTAGAACCAGAAAGAGCGGCGTGATGCGATCGGCAGCCATACTGGAGACACTGTCAAACAAATCCGCACAAAGCTTCATCGGATTTTTACTGCCATTTCTATTTCGCAACCTGTTGGAGCTTACTGACGGAATGGCCATCATAACTTGCACCCCGCTCTAGAACACTTTCAAGTAACCTGCCAGTTGCCTTTTCTCTCTATAGACATAGTGCTTACTAAATGGCGTCGGCACACGAGAAGAGCCGGCCAAAGTGGCCGCGCGGTTAAAGGCGCTGCAGTCTGGAACCGCAAGACCGCTACGGTCGCAGGTTCGAATCCTGCCTCGGGCATGGATGTTTGTGAAGTCCTTAGGTTAGTTAGGTTTAACTAGTTCTAAGTTCTAGGGGACTAATGATCTCAGCAGTTGAGTCCCATAGTGCTCAGAGCCATTTGAACCACACGAGAAGAACGTAGTGGGAAAAGCTCTAAGTCAGATTGCTCTACAGAGGCATATCGATACCTCCTTCCTTAGTACGCTCTTGTAGCAATTTCAGAGACATGATACTAAATGTAGTAGGTCTGGGTATTATGAAAGATCATTTACATGTGTAAGCTCAATTTACTACCAGTATGATTAAAATTACCAAAATTAAAACAGACTGACTTTTTGTGGTTAGCTTGTGAGAAAGTAATTTGTAAAAATGTCTTGTGAAAAAGATATGAAATAAAATAAATGTCCATGCGGGTTATGTAATACAGTTGGGTAACATGGATCGGAGGGATGGAAATCTTCCTTCTCTACATCTACACAATCGAAGTGAACTCAAAAAAAAGAAAAACAAGTCAATCATTACACCCAGATCTGTCCATTTATCTTCCGAAATCTTATCGTTGCAAAAAGATTTATCATCGTTGTCTTCCGCATGTTACGAGGTCCATCAGAGTAGAACGGTTCATCATCGCCACTTCAGTCATCCTTCAAAGTAAATTTTAATTTTTAGAGAGTTAGTACTTCTTTTATTGACAGATTACTCGATTCTTGCGTTTCAGGTTTTCGCCCTTAGAAACGTTGTTGCCTTTGGGCTATTGCCCTACCTCTTAGTTCGACTTCTGACTGACTTTTGTACAGAGAATAGGTTAATGTTGTTGATGTCCCACCTTTTCTACCTCTACCGGACATATTTTTCGGTGGTGGTCATATTCCCAGTGATAGAACGACGGTTTTCTATAAACAAGGAGTGGGTGTTTGAGAACGCCTAGACAAACAAGGAACAGCTCCGACTAAAAAAAGGCCAGTGTATAATAAAATACTACTATGAACCATATCTTCTGGTAAACCTTCCGGGATGTAAGGTCGTGGTCCATGAAACTCTTCAGCTCCTAACGTTTCGTCCGGAGCTGCGCTGGACATCTTCAGAGGGGTGTTTCTCCTCCGGTGAGTCTTGCCGACTGTCAGCAGAAACACCCCTCTGAAGATGTCCAGCGCAGCTCTGGACGGAACGTTAGGAGCTGAAGAGTTTCATGGACCACGACCTTACATCCCGGAAGGTTTACCAGAAGATATGTCATCCGGTTGTGAAAGCCTTCATACTACTACTATGAACCGCCTTTACACTTAACCTCAATGTCTAATACAAACATTAAAACAATTAGCCTGCAGAAATTTCACAAAAGGAATATGCAGACTTTCTAGAATAGTGAGCAAAGTAATGCTGACTAGCAGTCCACACTCATAATACAGGACCGTGGAAGCCCTCAGAAGTAATACAGTAATACAGTGTTACAGCGAAACATCAGCACCTAACAGAGGAGAAGCGTTCCACATTAAACGTCTACTCTACTCTACAACGCCAGAATCTGCTAAACGAGGTGCCAGTAAATTCACTACAAATAACTTTTTCTTTTACATATCTTGCGGCACAGTCAGCTACAGTATTCTTGGAACAAGATGAGCTGACGCAAAGTGCAAATAATGAACTCGCCGTTCGAAGAACATCTTTTATGGGCCGTAAAAGACGTTCACTGCACAAAGAGTACGGGACGGTATAACCCACCGCAGAAACAGCTAGGAAGCAATAACACACCGCAGTAACCTAGTCTGCTGTTTATACGCGCTGAGCTGTAGACCTTTAAAATGAGAGGTAAATATTCACTCGTCAGTAAACGCCCCCAACGATCTTCCTTTGTTATCACTAAAGTCATTATTTGAAACATTGTCGTGACAATATTGTTTGCATCAAATTTGTATAACGTTGCGAAATTTTAGGTTTCTCGGGCGACTTACACTCTCCAATAGCTGAGAAATTTACAAAACTTTGAATTGCTTGAGCACCAGGTGCGCATCTACAACAAGCCTCCGCTATGCCATAAGCTAGAATTTTAGTGTCATTACGTAAATGCGTCTGGCACTTATGGTATTGAGTCTTTAAACAGTCAGTGGAGACTGACCGCAGCTTCAGTGTATAAGCATCGTGGAACAGGACACCGTTGCGCTAAACCCTATTTGGGCCAGTTTGCCCTGATGTTCCTGTGGAAAACCTTGTCGGGATATGTAAAAGCCTCGATTACAACAAAACAGATACTATTTTACGTTCTACAATTTGTTGGTGATTGGTTGGTTGGTTGGGGAAGGAGACCAGTCAGCGTGGTCATCGGTCTCATCGGATTAGGGAAGGATGGGGAAGGAAGTCGGCCGTGCCCTTTCAGAGGAACCATCCCGGCATTTGCCTGGAGTGATTTAGGGAAATCACGGAAAACCTAAATCAGGATGGCCGGACGCGGGATTGAACCGTCGTCCTCCCGAATGCGAGTCCAGTGTCTACAATTTGTTCATTATGTGTTTAAATTAAGAGGCAAATCTTGCAAATATAGCTGAAACTAAAATTTCAGCTGTTATAAGGGAACTAAGTTGGCAGACTTGCTATCATCAGCCGTTACATCGCGCTTACTCACACTCGATAGTGTGTCAGAGGTCTAACTACACACAATTGGTTGTTGCTACTGCGCATTTTAGAGTGCGTGAAATATTTTCACAAATAGATTCATCGTCAGACAGCGAAACTAATTATGTACCAGTGCGAATGTTGAAACTGAAAATCATGTTCAATAATCAACGTTAAAACGCTTATTCATGGACTAGCAAAGTTAAAGATGATGATAACTAACCTAATGACATCACACACATCCATGCCCGAGGCAGGATTCGAACCTGCGACCGTAGCAGCCGCGCGGTTCCGTACTGAAGCGCCTAGAACCGCTCGGCCACAATGGCCGGCAGTCACGATGTACGTGCTGTTTTCTGCGCAGGGGACAACTACTATAGAAGACTGCAGGTTGGTGATCATTTATTAGAACTTATGCATTCCATTCAGGGCGATGGAAGCAAGTAGGCACCTCGCGTGTACTGCAATCTTAGTACGAATAAGATCAGTGACACGTCTGTGGTAATACAGAGGAGGTATGAAAGAGAGAAGTTTCCAATGGAAAGGGTTTTTAATACGCACCTATATACATATATATATATATATATATATATATATATCCGGTTCCTGAGAGAAAGTGATCTTCACAAGTGACCGTTTCGTTTGACTGCTTAATATTTTTACAACGCCAAAGGAAAGTAGACATTAGTGTTTGGCATAAATTTTAACTTTATACCTCATCCCGCTCCGGACGAAAATGGGTCTTAACAGACGGACAACAAATGGCAAAAAAAATTCTTTTGTGTGTTAGAATTACAGGTTAACCATTTTCAATTCTTTTCCTTTACTTGCACTGTAAAAACTTACTTCTTGTCAAATTTAATGAATCTAGATTAACGGAAGCGCCCTACAGGTTTTGATGACAGAGTTTGCGAGTATCGATACATGTGACATAAATCGCCGTATCTTTTGATTGCGTTACCTTAACAGCTTAAACCTTTCCCGCCGCCACGTCACCGTAGCCCTTTTGCGTGATACGTCAACTCATTCATGAGAAAAAGGGTTCTTAAGAGTCTGATGGACACAGACATGCAGACAACAGAGTGATCCTATAGGGGTTCAGTTTTTACTGATTGAGGTACGGAACCATAAAGAGACTTAATGCTGTTCATATACTGGTAACGAACAGACTTAAAGACGAGACGTAATTCTACTGTTTAACCTCCTACTACTTGCTAAACAACGTTTGCGTGATACATCTTTTACTTTTCTTCTGGACGAAAAGCTGTTTTAGCTTGGTCGAGATAAACGGGACACACCCTGTACACTTAGCTGCACGCACCACACACAGGAGGGAAGTCTTGCAGCTTTCCTCGGCGAGCCAAATTAACGGTCGGGCGGAGCGAGTTGCCGTCCTGTGGGCGGCGATTACAACGCTACGCACTAGAACTCGACGCGACGCGCCGCGGCCGCGGCAAGTAGGTTAAACAATGGGCGGAGGGGACATAATTTAGTGGTCGGGCGCTATTAAACGCGGCCGCAGAGATGTGCAAGTTGAGTCGGGCGCGGCCGCTGATTCAGGCGCGGGCTTTGTGCGCCTAATGAGGTGCTCACCTGCGCCCCTGCGGTCTCAATGGGCCGCTGATTTGCTCGGCCGAGCCCGTAAAACCGAGCTAGCAGCACGAACGCGGAGACTCGCTGTCGCACGCGCGCGCCCTTATCTGCAGCGTCTCACCTAAGTCTGGGACGCCGGGCTTAACGCTGTGCCTCTCGTGCTAACTCCGCGTTTGTTCAGCTATTCCCTAAGTATTTATTACACTGCGTCTGTAAACATTAGCGGTACGCGAGTGCACGTTCCCTGTGCATTATCAGCAGGATGTGTCTCGCTAGTTCGTTCCACATCGCAACACCACTTGAAACCATACCTTGAGAGTATTACACCCACCTTATCAAAAATCCGAGAAACAACTATAAAAAAAATTATAAAATGTACAGCAAAACAAAATATCCTGGATGAAGTACAGCGCGGACTTAAGAAAGTGTACAAAAAAGCAGTGGAAAGCTTCTTGACACACGTCATCTCAGCTTTAGGATAACAGAAGCAAGTTTGCGACATGCTCAAAAAATTCCGGAACTCTTTCCACAAATTTTTTACACGCTTAACTTTTATTTATTATGCACGGTCTCCTTCGAAATTCTCTCCTCCACAATTGATACACCGCTCCCAACGCCGTTTCCACTTCCGGAAGCAGTTTTCGTACGCCTCTTGCTGGATCACGCGAAGATCCGTCTACGAATTCTCTTAACTCGTCTATCGCTGCAAATATTTGTCCTTTGAACGGGATTTTCAACTTTAGGGGGGGGAAGCCGCAGGGGTCAGGTCTGGAGAGTACGACGGAAGAGGCAGCACAGTGATTTCGCGTTTTGTGCAATAGTCATGCACCAACAGGGATGAATGTGCGGGTGCGTTATCGTGATTCAAGAGCCATGAATTGTCTCGCCACATTTCAGGCCGTTTCCCTCTCACAATTTCTCGCAAGCGGCGTAGCACGTCCCGATAGTATTATCGATTAACAATTTGTTCCTGTGGCACGAATTCATCATGAACTAATTCAGATGGCTCTGAGCACTATGGGACTTAACATCTGAGGTCATCAGTCCTCTAGAACTTAAAAACACTTAAACCTAACTAACCTAAGGACATCACACACCGTAGCGGTCGCGCGGTTCCAGACTGAAGCGCCTAGAACCGCTCGGCCACAACGGCCGGCGATGAACTAATCCTTCAAAGTTAACTATCAACATGACTCTGACATTTGACTTGACCTGACGAGCATTTTTTGGTCTTGGAGAATCTTTCGCAACCCATCGTGAAGATTGAACCTTCGTCTCAACATCATAACCGTAGACCCACGTCTCATCACCAATTATGATTCCCATGTGGAACATCTCGTCCTCATTTGCTCGATCCAAACCCTCTTCACATATTGCGAGGCGAGGGTCTTTCTGGTCTTGACTCATGAGCCGTGGGACGAACTTCGCGGCAAGACGATGCATTCCAAGATGCTGTGTCAGGATTTCATGACATGATCCAACGGAGATAATACGTTTTTGCAATCTTTCGAACAGTCAGTCTTTAACCCTGCGTTGCTGCTGTGTTCGTTTGTACCACCGTTGCTACGAGGGCTCTCACAGACCCGATCTGCGTATCAGTCTGATTTGTTAAGGACAGGGAGCACAAAAGGACTTCATATTCACGTATGTTGTCTAAATGAAGTAAACAAACACAGTTTGCTTTGGGTTTGAGTAAATTATTGTCCTTTATTACTACGCAAGCAAATTAGACACTGATTCTATCATTTACATACCGTACAGGACACAATGTGTCTGTCGTGTGTCATAGCAGACAGAGTAGAATAATGAAAGCTACGAAAACCAAAGTCAGGTATGAACAAATGAGTACAAGGTGCATTCAAGTTCTAAGGCCTCCGATTTTTTTTCTTTAGACTAGAAAGAAATAGAAACATGCGCATTGTTTTAAAATGAGGTCCCAGAGATGGCAGCACCGTACGGCAGATGGAATTTTATCGCCAGCGGCGAGAATGAGAACTGTTTTAAATACTTAAAATGGCGACGTTTTCCTTACTTGAACAGCGTGCAATCATTCGTTTTCTGAATTTGCGTGGTGTGAAACCAATTGAAATTCATCGACAGTTGAAGGAGACATGTGGTGATGGAGTTATGGATGCGTCGAAAGTGCGATCGCGGGTGCGACAGTTTAATGAAGGCAGAACATCGTGTGACAACAAACTGAAACAACCTCGGGCTCGCACAAGCCGGTCTGACGACATGATCGAGAAAGTGGAGAGAATTGTTTTGGGGGATCGCCGAATGACTGTTGAACAGATCGCCTCCAGAGTTGGCATTTCTGTGGGTTCTGTGCACACAATCCTGCATGACGACCTGAAAATGAGAAAAGTGTCATCCACGTGGGTGCCACGAATGCTGACAGACGACCACAGGGCTGCCCGTGTGGCATGTTGCCAAGCAATGTTGACGCGCAACGACAGCATGAATAGGACTTTCTTTTCGTCGGTTGTGGCAACGGAGAAACAAAGCGCCAGTCAGCTCAATGGAAGCACACAGATTCACCGCCACCAAAAAAATTTGAGGTAACCGCCAGTGCTGAAAAAAATGATGGTGTCCATGTTCTGGGACAGCGAGGGCGTAATCCTTACCCATTGCGTTCCAAAGGGCACTACGGTAACAGGTGCATCCTACGAAAATGTTTTGAAGAACAAATTCCTTCCTACACTGCAACAAAAACGTCCGGGAAGGGCTGCGCGTGTGCTGTTTCACCAAGACAACGCACCCACACATCGAGCTAACGTTACGCAACAGTTTCTTCGTGATAACAACTTTGAAGTGATTCCTCATGCTCCCTACTCACCTCACCTGACCTGGCTCCTAGTGACTTTTGGCTATTTCCAACAATGAAAGACACTGTCCGTGGCCGCACATTCACCAGCCGTGCTGCTATTGCCTCAGCGATTTTCCAGTAGTCAAAACAGACTCCTAAAGAAGCCTTCGCCGCTGCCATGGAATCATGGGGTCAGCGTTGTGAAAAATGTGTACGTCTGCAGGGCGATTACGTCGAGAAGTAACGCCAGTTTCATCGATTTCGGGTGAGTAGTTAACTAGAAAAAAAATCAGAGGCCTTAGAACTTGAAAGCACCTCGTAGGGAAAATGTACGAAAACGTTGTAAGTAAATTGAGATTGTCCACAATATCTTTTGAACGTACTGTTTCCACATGTCGTTTTACCACACCAGGCCACTACATGCAGTCTTTACAGATTAAGCTTGAGTGTCGTTTGAGACACACAGAGTTAGAGCATTTGTAACAAATATATTGCGTTTTGCTATCTTCGCACCCATGGTACCGTCCTCTCTTAGGCACCGTACTCTGGTTCACACTCCGATAGTTCCCCCTGGTTGTTAGCTCTGAAGATGACTATTTATGCCTGCTACATTCAGCAAGCGAAAGAATAAGGCTAACCGCCACCTTCTAGTAGTTCTTGCTACGTCATAGGTGGCACACATCTGATCTAAATCTACTCCACTCTTAGTAGCATTATACAGAGTTATCATCTCCGGCTCCATTTCTTCCCCAGTTGTTGCATTGTCGTGGTGCATAGTACTCATTAGAAGCAGGCACTAGTTTTTCTTTGAAGACACTTGTAAAAGCATTTCTACCTCTTGCCTTCACGAATTCTGGGGGACTTTCCGACTTGTTCTTCCTTAATGTTCCCAAAAGTGTTAATTTATGGTCTTTCAGAAGTGACAGGGCCAGTCATAGCGAAACTGCATAGTGCCACGGAGCAAGCAGCAGACTCAGCTGAAGCTTCAGGTAAGCTGTACACGCCATGATCGTAAAAGAAATTATTTTTCTATCACCTAGCAATCGGGCCGCTTACAAATCGTCGCAATGGAAGAGTCCTCAACTCGCTCGCAAAAATCTCGACAAGTCAAGAGCGGTATTACGTCCTTGTTGTTGATCTGCATACGGTAGTCACCACAACGATGTACGGCCGCACACGGCTTGTATTATTCAGCAGTGTTTGGCTACAAACAAAATGAGAGCCGTAGACCAACCGCAGTACTTACCAGACTTGGCGCTGTGTCACATCTTCCTCTTCCGCAAGATAAGAAACGAGTTGAAGGGCGGACGATGATGTGATGCAATGGAGGAAATTAAGTCTGAGTCGCAGCTGATACTAAACACCCAAACAAAGAGAAACTTTCAAGATGCATTTCAGAAGTGTCGAGACACTTTGGGATCGATGCAATCGATACGCGTGTGATACCCCCAGTCGTCGAGTCCCGGTGGGCGCTGCCGACCCTTTGCCTGCCGTATGACAGCTGATGTCATCTGGTCGATACACGCCCCTGTCCCACCCACCCGCTCACCGCACCTTGCATCAACTACGGGGCCCTTTTCCCGAGCGCTCCAATCTGCTGATTGGTCGGCAGCATGCCTTTGTGCGCTCTCTCTGTCCCAACAGACTCTCAACATAACGCAAGAGACGTAACTGGGACCTTTCTGGAAGAACGACTCCAGGTCTTCCGCGAAATTATGAATGGTGAAATCCTCTCTGGTTATTAGCTGAGTAATGGCGTTGTGTTGTCGCAAAGTTTCGACCAGTTTTGCCGAGGATCCAACTGGTCAATTGGTAGGTTAACCGTGTGCCTCTCCAAAAGATGTCACGGCAAATGGCGTGATGGGGGCGGGGGGGGGGGGGAGGGGGAAGGGGGGCAGGCTCGGGGCGTCGATTCCTGTCCGCTCCACCCGCTTCCTCCGCTGCTTTACAATCAACGTTCATTGCGTATATTTTCTAACACCACACGCCTTGTTGAATTCCGGTTGAAAATATGGTCACGTACTTGCACTTTCACTGCCTCTCTGATGGCCGAATCCCAGAACCCGTTGGCGCGCCACACCACCTTTGACCATCCAACAACAAACTTGAGTCCTTCGCTGATGCTGTGCTTTGCCACACTCGCAACTAATGCTGCAAACGCGAGTTACATGGCGTTCCCTCCGTACGAAGACCGCCCACAGCCGATATTGTTTGCATTATGGAGAACAACACAAACCGCCTCGTTATCCGAGAGCGCTAATGCGCTGCTTCCTGGACTCGGGTAGGCGCGTCGGCCCTGGACGAAGGGCTGGTGTGCTGGCCAGCCTAGGTGTGGTTTTTAGGCAGTTTTCCACATCCCAATAGGTTGGTTTGTGGGATTAAAGGGACCAGACTGCAACGGTCATCGGTCCCTTGTTCCAAAACTTAAAAACTACCACACAGAGTAAAAAAAAACGGATAATAGAGACAACAGACAACACAGGACAAGAAAAACTCAGACAAAGAACAGACATAACAAATTAAAATCACACGGAGTGTGGCGGTGGTTGGCCGACCACAGAATAAAAAAGGAAAAGCCAACCACCGAGAACACATTAAAAACTCAGTTTAAAACCGTAGGCCAAAGGCCAGAATCAACACAAAACAATAAAATAAAACATAAACACTCAAATTAAATGATAAAAAACCCCTGCCCGAATAAAAAGTAAAACTAAGCCAGCCATAGCAGGGTCATCAGTTAAAAGGGCAGGGAGCGTATCAGGCAGCGCAAATGTCTGCCTGACCACAGCTAAAAGGGGCCAGGCTAGCAAAATGTGGGCCACTGTCAAAGCCGCCCCGCAGCGACACAGAGGAGGGTCCTCCCGGCGCAGTAAATAACCGTGTGTTAGCCGGGAGTGGCCAATGCGGAGCCGACAAAGGACGACGGAGTCCCTGCGGTTGGCTCGCATGGATGACCGCCACACAGTCGTCGTCTCCTTAATGGCACGGAGTTTATTCGGCGTGATCCGATCGCGCCATTCAGCGTCCCAAAGCGCAAAAACTTTTCGGCGGAGGACCGCTCGCAAATCAGTCTCTGGGAGGCCAATGTCCATAGATGGTTTACTGATGGCCTCTTTCGCCAGGCGGTCAACATATTCATTGCCCGGGATACCGACATGACCGGGGGTCCACACAAAGACCACAGAGCGGCCGCAACGGGCAAGAGTATGCAGGGACTCCTGGATAGCCATCACCAGACGAGAACGAGGGAAACACTGGTCGAAAGCTCGTAAACCGCTCAGGGAATCGCTACAGATCACGAAGGACTCACCTGAGCAGGAGCGGATATACTCTAGGGCACGAAAGATGGCGACCAGCTCAGCAGTGTAAACGCTGCAGCCAGCCGGCAACGAACGTTGTTCGGAATGGTCCCCTAGAGTGAGCGCATACCCGACACGAGCAGCAACCATCGAACCGTCAGTGTACGCAATGCCAGAGCCCTGATACATTGCAAGGAGGGAAAGAAAGCGGTGGCGGAAGGCCTCCGGAGGGACTGAGTCCTTCGGGCCCTGTGCGAATTCCAGCTGAAGGCGAGGGCCAGGCACACACCATGGAGGTGTACGCAGAGAAGCCCTGAAAGGAGGCGGAAGAAGTAAGGCCTCAAGCCCGGAGAGAAGCTCTCGGACGCGGACCGCGATCGTACTGCCAGCCCTGGGTCGACGTTCTGGAAGATGGACGTGCGACTCTGGGAATAGTAGCCGATAGTTAGGATGCCCGGGCAAGCTGAAAACATGGGCAGCATAAGCGGCCAGCAAACGTTGGCGCCGTAACCGCAGTGGAGGAACACCTGCCTCCACTAGTATGCTGTCCACAGGGCTGGTACGGAAAGCACCAGTGGCAAGGCGTATCCCGCTGTGGAGAATTGGGTCCAGCACCTGCAACGCAGATGGGGATGCTGAGCCATAAGCCAGGCTCCCATAATCCAGACGGGACTGGATTAACGCCTGGTAGAGCCGTAACAGGGTAGATCGGTCGGCGCCCCAGCGGGTGTGGCTCAAGCATCTCAGAGCATTTAGATGCCGCCAACACGCGTGTTTAAGCTGCCGAATATGAGGCAGCAAAGTCAGCCGGGCATCAAAAACTACACCAAAAACCTGTGGGTCTCCACCACAGCAAGGAGTTCGTCGGCAAGATAAAGCCGCGGCTCAGGATGGACCGTTCGGCGCCGGCAGAAACGCATAACGCGGGTCTTGGCAGCCGAAAACTGAAAACCATGCGCTACAGCCCAAGACTGCGCCATACGGATAGCGCCCTGTAGCTGACGTTCAACAGCTGCAATGCCAGTAGAGCTGTAGTAAAGGCAGAAGTCGTCAGCATACAGGGAAGCGGAGACAGAATTTCCCACCGCTGCAGCGAGCCCGTTTATTGCGATTAAAAACAGGCAGACACTGAGGACAGATCCCTGTGGTACCCCGTTCTCCTGGACTCGGGAGGAACTATGAGAGGCCGCGACTTGCACGCGGAAGGTACGATACGACAGAAAATTTCGGATAAAGAGCGGCAGAGGGCCCCGAAGACCCCACATCCCAATAGGTGAATACTGGGCTGATCCTCACGTCCCGCTTCAGTTATACGACTCGCAGACATTTGAACACACTCGCAATATTTCATGATTTACACCAGACGCAGACAGCTGGGGTACACTGATTCCGCCCCAAGGGCTATGCAGTGGCAGCAGGAAGGGCACCTGGCCACCCCTTCGAATTAACCATACCACATACAATTGTAACCCTGGCGACCCTGCGAAAACTGCGGAACAAAGGCAGTCGCAAAAGGCAAAGAACGGAGAAGAACAACATAAAACCATTCTCTGCTTAACAATTAAAACAAGAATGCGGTTGCGTCAGTCAAAGATCAAAAACGGCTACAGGTACCTGACGTCCATAGGCATTAGTTGTAACTGATGTTACTACATTGTTCTTTAAGTATGAGGGTGCTTCGCCACTTTTATGAGCTTTTCATAACAGGTGGAATCGTTTTGTCAATAATTCTGGACGAACGTCTTCTACTCCATGAGCCTTGTTTTGGCTTAGGTATCTCAGTGCGCTCTCAAATTATTTTCGCAGTATCATATCTCCTATCTTTTCTTGATCTACTTCCTCTTCTTTTGCTCCAATATTGTCTGCAAGTTCATTACACTTGTATAGTCCGTCTATACATTCCTTCCATGTTTCAGGCTTCGCTCTTTCTCATACTATTGACTGGTCATCTAAGTTCTTGATATTCCTGCAACTGGCTACTACTCCTTTCTGAATGTTTAATTTTCCTATAGGAGGCATTTATCTTTCCAATCTTTTCCTTAGCCAAGCATGGTTAGACAGCTTTCCAATCCTCCTGCAGCCAATCACACAGTATCATTTTGAACTTTTTATTGACGTTTGTATTGCACACTGGCGGCTTCATTTGCTACATTTTTATGTTTTCTTCTTTCCTAAATTAAATTTAATATCTCATGTGCTAGCCATGGACTTGTACAGGGCCTTGTCGTTTCGTCTATTTCATCCATTGCTGCCTAACTATGTCATCTCTCAAAGGTACCCATTCAACTTTCAATGTACTTCCTTCGGCTGTTTCAGTTAATATTTGCCTAATCTCGCTTTACAACTCCCAACAACGCATGCTACTTTCACCTCATCCAGATTTAATGTCTTACGTTTCTGCAATTACTTCAGTTCTAATCTGTAGTTCGTAACCAATAAATTTTGATCAGAGACTGTATCAGTCTCTGGAAATGTTTTGCAGTTTAAAATCCCACATGGCACAGGCTAGATTAAAATTTTTGGTACACACGAAATATATTCGCAGTTGCAAGTATGAACTGTGCTGGCACAAGCTGTCGTTAGCACACCGGTCGGCAAAGACGAGGCGAAGATCGATAGTAGGTGCTGGATCAAGCGCACACATCACGAGAGAGGCCAGAGACACACTGACAAGCAACAAGCTGCCAACGCCCTCTCGACAGCAGGTATTTAGGACGCTGCTGCTGATCGGAGGGCCTCACTGACTTACTCTCAGTTTGGCGTCTGTCATTAATTCATTCACAGAGCAGGCTCAGTTCACATCACAGGCTACGACAGTACATAGCGGCCAGAGTTGCGATCATAGCGGCACTTGCACTTTTCCAGCAGTGTGACTCAAGATTGTATAGCAACATTACCGATACTGCCTGCAAGTGGACTATTACCGATGAGCTTGTACCATATCACATGGACTCTACTCAAGTATCCAGTACAAGTAAATAACGAATTTTATTATACCACATGTGCATTTGTCTTGTAGGAAGAGGATACCGGCCACCAATAATAGCATCCTCTTCCCTGCTTCCCTACGGTACAAGGTTCTGTAGTGGCGACGAGGATACTACGTGAACAACCATCAGCTGCATAATGGAATGACAACAATGAAAATTTATGCTGGACCGGGACTCCAACCCGGATTTCCCGCTTATCGCGAGCGGTCGCCTTACCATTTGGCTGTCCGAGCACGATTCACGGCCAGACCCGAACTTCCACATGTCGTCAACCATGTGTCCACTACCTGTACCCGTACATCCGTTATGTACGAGGGCTGACTGAAAAGTTATGCCTACACCTTCGTAGCTCTTCAACAGTTGGCAGCATTGGTATGTGGCAGGTACTGGCTTGTTCCGTAGCCTGTTTTCTACAGCTCCAGTTGGCAGGATGCCTTAGCATCGAACAGTTGTGTTGTTACAGTGTGAAGTATGAAACCTGAGCAGGTGGTCGGTCAACTGAATTTAAGTAAAGTGTAGTCATTGAATTATTGAAAGCAGAACGTGCTACCCCAAAGCAGATTCATCAGAGAATGAAAGCAGTTTATGGTGATTGTGTTGATGTAAGTACTGTGCGTCGTTGGGTGAATAAGTTTAAAGATGTCGAGGCGGGAGCATCTGAGCTGCGTGACAGACGAAGAGATGGTCGTCTTGCGACAGCAACCACCGAGTTTCACAAGCAAAATGTTGACAGATTGATTCAGGACGATGTACTCCGAAACGACGGCTAACAAGGGTCCGAAAGGAAAAGGGAAATGTTTTCCTGCAGCACGACAATGCCAAACCACACACTTCACGTGCCACCACAGCAGTACCTCAGAGACTGAATCTCAGCATCGTACGGCATCCTCCACACATTCCAGATTTAGCACCGTCTGACTTCCATCTGTTCCCGATAATGAAAGACGATCTGCGGGGACATCATTATGCTTCTGACGAAGACGTTGAGAGAACTGTGAGAGTGTGGTTGCGGAAACAAAGTGTCGGCTTCTTCCGTGACGGCTTCAGAAAACTTGTTCACCGTTGGCTGGTGACTATGTGGAAAAGTTAAGTAAAGATCACATTCTAAGGATTATTTCTGCGTTTGATTTATTACAATATTCCCATCCAAATCCAATTAACGAAGGTGGAGGCATTACTTTTCATTCAACCCTCGTATATCTCCATACAGGTGAGACATTTTACCTGACAGCCGCTTGCCCGGTGTCAGCGGATAAATACGATATTGCACTGCCTGTGTTATTCCAAATTACGATTCAATGTTCCCTTGGACATGCAGGCGCGGCAATATCGCATTTATCCGCCGACACAGGGCAAGCTACTTCAAGTAAAATGTCTCACCTGTACGGGAATGTACATAATGGATGTTCGAGCACAGGTAGTAGAAACATGGCTGACGACATACGGCCGTGAGTCGTCCTCGCATAGCCTAACGGTAAGGCGATTGTTTGCGATACTCGGAAAATCAGGCTTCTTGTCCCGGTCAGCACAAATTTTCACTGCGTCATTGCATTATACAGCTGGTGGTTGTTCACATTCGCAACCGCAAATACGTTTCATGTATTTCATAACGGCTGTAGTAGACGCAGTGCCTGTTCCTTTGGACGTGTTCAACGGAACATTGCATCGTAATTCGGAATAACCAGGCATGGCAATGTCGTATCAAATTTTTCGTGTCAAAATTAGGAGGAATCGTGTGACTGTCTCTCCCTGAGTCCGTTTGCCCTGTTCTGGTGTTAGGTAACAGCTGCTGCGATCGTTTTGTTTCCACTGCCCTCCACGTTTAAAACACTTCCTGTTTTGTAATCGCCGCTCAGCAGCAATAACGACCGGTGGTTGTTTATGGGCGTAGCGACGCGAGGAAGCTTACGTCAGGAGGTGAGCTCCGGCGCTAATGCTGGGTCCCATCAGGTTGCGGTGTTTATACGGGGGCTGGTGCGCACGTGTTCACGCGCTGCATCCGCCGGCTGGCAGGAAGCTCAAAAAGCCGATACCAATCAGACGCGCGCGGCCTTTGTGGCGGACAACGGCGTCGGTGTCGGCGCCGATACGTCATTGGCCCGGAACGGAACGGCACAGAACAGAACAGGCCATAACAAAGCGACGCGGCACGCATTACACGCTAAATTTGATTAGCAGCCTCCTGCCGTATACGACACGCCATTTGTTCAGAGCCGCCTTGCGAGCGTAAAATAGCGCACTTTGTCACTTGCCGAGTGCTGTTACCAATTTCATGCGGATTTACTGGAACGAGGACACAACACACACACACACACACACACACACACACACACACACACACACACACACACACACACACTATTTACTCTCAGCCAATCATGGCTCAAGAGAGGATAATGCTACTAGTTTCATTCAAGCAGCCTTCATTTGCGCTCTCTGATGACACGAGGGAATGTTGCGTCCATTATTCACAATTAGCCCTTACTCTCTCTCTTTCACCGTGACACAATGCTAGGCGATCGTTTCGCAGTGGTCTCTAAAGGAAGGGAAGTGGGAGCTAAAGTTTTCGTCGAACATTACATCAACAGGGTTTCAGAGGTTGCTCAGCGATTATATTCAGAGTACAGCATGTGCATAATTGAAGTTACAGTTTCAAAACGCTGTAGAAAGCATGTCACTGCTCAGAATGACGTCAAATTTGAACAGCATATTATTGACGAAGGGGATCAAAATAGTTCAAATGGCTCGACGCACTATGAGACTTCACATGTGAGGTCATCAATCCCCTAGAACTCAGAACTACTTAAAGCTAACTAACCTAAGGACATCACACACATCCATGCCCGAGGCAGGATTCGAACCTGCGGCCGGAGCAGCAGCGCGGTTCCGGACTAAAGCACCTAGAAGCGCTCTGCCACAGCGGCCGGCTGACGAAGTGGCAAACGTCATGGAACACAAAATAGATGAACAAATAAATAAAATAAAAATAAAATAACAAATTTGACAACAGATGGCGCTGCAAGCGTCAGGATGTGCACACCAACGAAAGGAAAACGCTGTTCCTCAGTTGGGGTGCGAAACGCCCAACCTGAGTGTCTCCATGAAGAATCGCTCGCAGCTGGTAAAAGCTCTTTTACAAGAACGGTCACTGTGTGCCAATAGCCCTGCACAAGTTCCTGACGCTCAAGGGTATGGGCAAACGCATTGGTCCGATGTCTACTAAGGATCTGGAGAAAATGATCACAAAATTCGAAAAGGCAGGAAGCATCCGACGTCTGTCGAAGCTGTGGCCACAGCATTGCAGCAGGCGTCGAGCGGTGGCGTGGAAATATGCAATGCACCGGAAATTGCACGTACGCTGGACATGCCTGCGACTACGGTGTATAAAATCCTACGAAACATCCTGCATTGCTATCCACACAAAATCTTTCATGTTCAGGAGTTGTTTCCTGCTGACCTGCCAGCAAGACAAACGTTTCGTCTAGAATTTCTTGTTCGTATGGAAATGAACAAAAAATGGCCATGGAACAATCTGTGGAGAGATGAAGCCCATCTCCATCTCCAAGGCAATGTCAATGCGCAATAGTGCACAATATGGGCAACGGAAAATCCGCACGCAAATCAACCGGAACCACTTCATTCTGTAAAGGGTGACTGTGTGGTGCGGATTATCGTAGTGCAGTCTTTTTTTTTCCAAGAGACGAGTCCTGGGCGTACTGTTACCTGTACCGTCACTGGTAAACGCCATGGGAGTCTCGCGCACCAACCATTCAACAGTGTGGATGTGTGGGCAGGATCATTTTTATGCAAGATGTTGCATACTGCACAGACAGTGAAGCGGATGCTACGGAGGCGTCATTTCGCTACAGCCCTGCCGTCCAGATCACCTGACCTTAATCCGTGTGACTTGTGGCTGTGATGTTATCCACAAGAAGGTGAGTTCAGTGCTCCAATTACGGATGTAGCTGAAATGGAGGAAGGCACTGCGCAACACATTCTGAACGTGACCTCCGAGACACTCCGATTTGTTATGGAACATGCTGTTCCTCGGTTTCAACTTGTGGCAGAAAACAGTGGACAGCATATTGGGCACGTCTCTCACCAGTCTCACGACATTTGGAAAAGGATGTCATTTTGCTTTTTAAGTGGTCTTCGGCCCAGGGCAATTAAAACATTTCCTTTGGTTTATTACGCGGTTTTTGGCCCCGTGACAGTTAAAAACCGATGCCATTTTGCTTTTTATGCGGTTTTCCCCCTTGGGGCCATTAAACACCAATTTTTCTCACGACCTTGCCGTCGTGGGTGGGCTTACCTAACTAAAACTGCCACAACTGTTGACTGCCGAAATTGAGTAGTTATGCACATCGAAAAGACAGATGGTGCAATGTGCAACTCAAACCGTAGGTGTCCTACTGCGAATCATCTGTCATTTGCAGCCGACCCCATTTACATTAAGACGCTTTCAGCGCCATCAGTTGGTAAAATTTTCGTTAAAATTTTTTTGTTCCTTGACGTTTCCTCCTGCGTCGATAATATGCTGTTCAGATTTGACGTCATTCTGATCAGTGACAGTCTTCCTACAGCGTCTTGAAACTGGAACTTCATTATGGACGCCCTGTACTTTGGAGTAAGGGACCCGTGGTTTTCGGTGTTTTGTTCCAGCGTAATACATATTTTTTTAAATTTCTTACAGCAGTTTATTTTTGTTTCAATATTACACTGAATATATTTGCACAACAATGCTGGCTGCAACTCGTACAGTACCTAAGTCATGGAAAACAGCAGAAGCAAGATCTCTGTTCGAGAAAGCTGGCCGAAAACACTGTAAAAATTAGAGAGATGAAAGTCTTAACTCAATATGGAAGTTATATACAAGCTTAATAAATAACAGAGTTAAAACAATTTCGGAAATTTTCATTAGTGTCTGGATTTCGAAAAAGAAGAAACACAGGCAATGTATTTATTCTGCAACAAGTAATGGAAAGAACACGAGAACATGACCTACAAACAAACATAGGATTTACGGATTTGGTTAAAGCACTTGACAATGCTAACAGGAACAAAATTTGGTATAATGGAAAGCAAATTAGTAAAGTGCATAAGTAGCCTTTATCAAGAGTAAAAAATTATAATAAATACAGGCGAAACACTAACAGCTCTCTGCAAGGTTCATATTAATGAGATTATCCTAAATTGGACGCAAGGTATTAAAATATCAAAAGACCCCATCTTAATTATTTTACTTTACGTATATGATGTCTTGATATAGCAAAAAAACAGGGTTTACAACGTGCACTGAACCAGCTGAATTACCTGAAGTGACGACTTTCTGGGCCCTACAAAAATTACATTACGCAAAATAGAAATGCCAGAAATTATCTTCTAAGAGCAAAAGACTACTTAAGAACAGCCCAAATAAAACACTAAGAATGGGCAGCACATGACTTCCTAGCCTTAGCCTGGAAACAAGCACGAAGAAGATATGTTGGAGAATTAAGTCCAGGAAGGGGAGCAGCAAAAAGAAGAAGTAGTGCACTGCAAATCTGACGGTATGCGCTGTGTGTCTTCCTTGGAGACAAACTTGATCCACTCACTCACGCCGACCGCGGTGGCCGTGCGGTTCTAGGCACTTCAGTCCGGAACCGCGTGACTGCTACGGTCGCAGGTTCGAATCCTGCCTCGGGCATGGACGTGTGTGATGTCCTTAGGTTAGTTAGGTTTAGGTAGTTCTAAGTTCTAGGTGACTGATGACCTCAGATGTTGAGTCCCATAGTGCTCAGAGCCATTTGAACCACTCACTCACGGAACTTGCTTTTGACAACAGAAATGCTCAGGAGGAATTTTCGCTCTGCGGTGTAGTGCTTGCCGAAATGAAACTTCCTGGGACCCACGCAGTTCGCGGGCTAGTGCTCTACCGACTGGCCTCTCCCAACGCGAGTGACCTGGCCTCACGACTTCACTTCCGCCAGCGCATCGCCTACCTTCCAAACTTCACAGCAGTACCGCTGCACACCTTGCAGGACTATCGCTCTTGGAAGAACAGCTATTGCGGAGAAATGGCTCACAGGAAGGCAAAAGGCCCAGGATGGAGTCCCGATCTGGCACACAGTTTTGACTGCCAGGAAGTTTCACGAGCACACGCTCCGCTCAAGAGTGAAAACTCATTGTGGAAACAATCACTTACACTGTAGCTAAGCCACGTCTCCGCAATTTCCTTTCTTCCGGAAGTGCTATTCCCGCATGGTATGCAGGACAACTTTTCTTAAATCTGGAAAGCAGAAGAAGAGGTAATGGCGGATGTGAAGCTTTGAGGCAGGGTTGTAGGTCGTGCTTGAATAGCTATGTCGGTAGAGTACCTTCCCACAAAGACAGAGATCCCAAGTTCGAGTTTCGGTCCGACACACACTTTTAGTCTGCTAGAAAGTAATGTCCACTTTAACATTCGCTGAATACCGCTTGGTTATGAGTTGGGTTTGTTTTTACGGCGGTGTTGGCTGTAGTCAGCACTGATACACAGCAGTACAGACAGCTGGCCAACATGCATCGCGTGTGTGGGTTCACTCAATGGACATCAAAACCTAACCTTCGTTCCCTTTTTTTCTCCTAATGCGCTACGGATGTTCAAGTGAGGATGTCTTATGAAACAATAAAGCTGAAACTTGTTGAAAGAAAAGTGATGTATTCACATTGGTCCAATTCCTCTTCATGTTAACACTTTAATGTTTTCGCCTTGTAGTCATTAATAAATACTTATTTCGAAATTTTTTACATAAATGGCATCCCAGAATCCGAAACATCGTACGCAACGTCATGATGCTAACACAAGCCATTAACGGCACTGATATTTTAGTTTGTAGCAACAGAGGGATGTATCTATAATAGCCGTATTTTTCTTTGCGCTAAACGACACCAAAATCTCTGCCTTGTTATCGATACATGACTCAAGTTCTCACTGTGATTCCTGGCAGCGTATCAACATTCCAAATGCATGTTGTGGGAACTATTAAACTCTCAAAGCCGTCATAATCTGAATGTCTGGCCAGCATTTCTCTGTTTATCGAAAGAACAAAAAGACATAAAAAATTTCTTCTTAACGCCACTGGGGAGCTGAAAAACAAAGTTTATTATCCATAATATACACGATACGGAAAACAATCGTTGCAAATCTTTTTTCTATTGATAACATAATGAGAATCTCCTAAACTAGTGGTTTCATACTTATACTTTCCGGCAGTTGCTACCACGAAATATGCAGTTAATGTTTCATTTTTATATTAAGATTATCTTCTCTCTGTACACAAAAGCTAATCAGACCTCCAAAAAACTGTGGTAGTTTCCTTATTATTCTTTCGCAAAAATTATTCCCCTACTGCCATTTCTAGTTTAATATTTTGATCTACAAGGTGGCGCACCAAATATGTCACCATTTTTGTTTTCGAATAAACTCTTTACTGACACGACAAACTCAAAGGAATACACACTTCCATGGAAAACACACTGCGGAGAATTGCTCTGACTCAATATGCGCTCAATATGTCCTTCACAGCAAGCTTGAAGAATAAGGCGTCTGAGCTCCATTAAATCATGCGGACGTTTCGGGAAAATTGTTTCCTAGAGGTACGCCTAAAGAAGTACGTCGCATCGGTTGAGGTCCGGACTACTGAGGGGTCAAAACTGTCCGCCATTGAAGTGGCCGGCACATCGAAACGCTCGAGTTAGAAATCCAATACAGTGTTTGCAATATCTGGTCTTGCTCGATCTTGCGTGAACCACTGCATGTGGAAGGGCAACGCGGTAGCAATAAGTTGTGGAAAGAAGTTATGACGGAGAATGTTCAAATAACGCGCACCGTTTTCACAGTTTCTTCAGAGAAAAAAGGTCCAGTAAGTAGTCTTTGACTGGAAATTGCGAACCACACTGTAATTCTCGAAGCGTGATGATGTCGTTCATGAAGCACTTGTGGATTTGCAGAAACCCAAAAGCGAACATTTTGTTTGTCAACCACACCGGCTGAAAACCAAACGTGCGCAATTTGCGGTTTTCAAGCAGTGTAGGAGCTGTGTCAAGTCAGATGAACACTTCATGGCCCACCGTTCGAAAAGTGCTGCGAACAGTTGTGAAATGGCATCTCTGGTGCGGTTCCAGTCTGTCGTTGGTACAGATGGGCGCCACATTGAGCAACGCTTGTAACCTGGGACGTAAACAGGTTACGCAATCAATAAATGTTACCTCTCACGTGGACCTTAAAATGTGTTTGGTTCAATGGTTCATTCGTTATTTCTCTTCCGCATATCCTTACAAATGTTTCCACTAAGTTTCATTGTCCTACGATCACTCGGTTTGCAGTACTCTCTACAGGTTGTGTCCTGCAGTGAACTTTAGAACAGAGTTCATCTTGTACGGGTACATCCAGAGGTCACTTTCAAGAATCCGTTGAACAGAGTATTTGGATATGCCCAGTTGCATTGCTGTCTTTCTACACGATTTGCCGAAGCTTCTCTGTAGAACAACTCCTGCAGCTTCAACATTCTCCAGCGAACAAAAAGGCTTCGGTCGAGGCTAGCTTCGCTTCCAGTATTGATCCTTCCCGTACAAACTGACCACAAAGCCTGTGAATGGCTCTGCTGCAAGGGGCCCACTGACTGTTGAAGTCTTGTGGAAATCGCCTCTGAGTCGCAACAGGACTTTTCGTTTCGCGAAAAAGTAACAACTACCGATCACTGTTGCTATGTTAGTCGTCCATAGTCGGCCACGTAATAAACACTAGTTTGCTAGCGGTGGTATCGTGAATTATGCGTCATTTCGAACTCAATTGTTTCCTCAAGCTCTACTGCTATTGCTGTTGATATCTTCGACGGGATATCTAGTGCGAATCACGAATTATGTTAATAATTGGCAACCAATGCTGTACAATCGCAATAAATTCATGAGATGTTCAATTGGCTCTTTCATTAGAACATGTTACGCGTTTCAGTATTACACCTATCTTCAGACATCACAAACTTCACCTCCTTCAATTGAACACCTCATGACTTTATTGCGATTGTACAGCATTGGTTGCCAATCATTAACATAAAAATGATCGCAGGCCTCAGACGGGATTTTATGTTCTGTACATCACGAATTCTGTACGAGTCAAACAGTGCCACATTTTGCGCGCTACCCTGTCTCGATTCCACTGCATTTTGGTGACAACCTTACACTGTTTAGTCTGTAGTCCACGGTTCTACTCTTGCTATAAGTCTGGTTTTCGTGCCGTTTTGAAACAGATTCGGTAGCGACGTCTCTGCGACGCCGTTCCGCCGGAAACGCCCCGCGCTCTCCCGTCTTCCCCTTTTATCCGGAAGTTAAACTCGATTTATCTCCGAATTTTCTCGTCTGATGGGAAAAACAGGTTGCTCGAGGCTTCCTCCTTCAAAAGAGACGGTGATGATATTATGTTGCTTGAGTTGATTAAAACCTGATTTTCACTCAAAGAAACGCAGCGCAATAGCTGGTCGACAGCTCCGCGCTTCAGTCACTCGATAACCGATAAACTCATTTGCTGTTGCTAATGAGTTTCAGAGCGATTCACAAAGCCCACCGTTTCCCATCAGCAAATGACAATATGGCGAACGGGACCAAACAACAATGATAAACTAACAACAACAACTTCGAAAAAAAGTGCCGGGGATGGAGACGTCCAGTAAATGAGCTTGAAAGCGACATCCGTTTCTGCACTGACAGCGCATACTGACCAACGCCGACAGAAGCCAGAGCGATTACACTGACTCTCGTAAGTCTCGTCATCACATTCAGGAGGAACAACTCTCGCTGCTGCTACAAACAACAACGGATCGTTGAGTTATAGAGAAACGATGATAATTTCAGGTGTGTCGAGAAACCATAATGCAAACGCGCAATGCAACGGTCACGAGATATTCTTTAGTCAACACTTGATCCAGGTACCCACACATTTGTGCACTATTACTGCCCACAACACGAAACTAAATTTGGAAATATAGGTTACTTATTACGTTACATCGACTTCCATAAAAGCGTAAACATGTTTGGCAAACTCTGAAGCTGATGTAGGGTCAACGAAATTTAATACTCTCGGTTTACTGGAAAACGAAATACGGAAAAAAAATCGGCCAAGTGGTACAAGGATTGACGCACTAAGGGTTTCGTACAGACTTAATTATGTATGTAAACAGTTCATTCATTCCGGGACTCGATAATCTCGATCATTTTTGCCTGTTACCGACATTGATATTTGCAAAATATCAGTCCCAGGGATCCCTCGGATTTCTAGTGTGTTTAAATTTCAAGTCTGAATTCAAATAACAAATGACAAAATAAATATTTTTTCCTGTGATATAGCTACAAATTGATTACTTTCTGATTTTTTTCCCCTATGCTTGTACTGTTAAACCTCGCTTCTTGCCAAATCTCATGGCTACGTCAACGCTAAGTACCCCCATAAGTCTTAATGAGTGAGTGTGCGAGCATCAAAATATGTGACATAAATGGCGATATCTTTTGACTGCGCTGTGTTAGAAACTTAACTTTTGTACACCACTAACGGACCATAGACCTCAATATGTGACATAAATTGCGACTTAATACGTCTACCCATTTTTCAGAAAAAAGGGTCTTAACATACGGACGAACAAAGATCATGAAAGAAAGAAAAAAATTCGTCTGATATTAATTACAAATTAACAACTTCAGATTTTTTCCTTTACTTGCACTGTGAAACCTTCCTTGCCAAGTTCCATGATTCTAGGTCAACGGAAAGTACTCTACAGGTTTTGATGTGTGAATTTTCCGAATATCAAAATGTGTGACATAAATCTTTTGCTCGCATTGACTTAGGTGCCTCAAATTTTGACATCGTCAATGGACCGTAGACCTTAGTGACAAATTTCAACTTGATACGTCTACCCGTGGCTGAGAAAAAGGATTTTAAACAGACGGACGGACAACAAAGTGACCCAATAAGGTCCGCTTTTACAGACTGACGCACGGAACCATAAAAGGGAAACTGCTTTTATTATAATTTGTTTACGACCATTTTCCACGAACCTTACTTTCTTCAGTTTTATATGGTTTATAAAGCTGTACTACAAGCCAAGCTTCTCAACAAGAGAGGTTGAATTTGTCTTTGGCAGATATATAACAATAAGGGGCGATCAAAACGTTTCTGTTTGAGGGCGTTGCTGCGGCGTACATCCATCGTAGCACGACTCCGATGCGGGTGTACAAGCACCGACATGAAGGCAAGGAATTAGTATGGCAATTCGCGTCTTTCCGACGTGCGTGCGGTAAATACGGATACGTGAAATATGGTGACGTTATTACTAAATGCGTCCAGATAGGACCAATGTGCTGTCTTTCTTTTGTTGGCTGCCGAAGGACAAACATCGGCTGACATCCATCGGAGAATGAAGAATGTATGTGTTGCAGCATGTTTGTCCAAAACCACCGGTGTGGAATGGTGCGCCAAGCTGCGTGCTGGTCGCGATTCGACACGAAACACCGGTCGATCCGGGAGGCCAGTCTCATCCGTTACACTAACTTACGTGGGAGACGCTCGATCACCCCCCCCACCCCCCCATGTGATTATCAATCACTTTTTCGGTCTCTTACAAAAGACCTTGAAGGCTCGACGACTCCTGTTCGACAGTGTTGTGCAGCAGGCAGTTAAAGAGTTCTTCATGCAGCAGGACGCTGGTTTCTTTGACAAACGGGTATCTTATACTTGGTACGTCGGTGGGATGACTACCTCAATTTTGACGTACAGAAACTGTTCCATCGTCCCTTATATATTTCACATGTCAGCCAACATACCCTTGCTCTCCACTAAGGGTGAAACAGCCACAAGAAAGGATTACGATGAGGGAACGTTTTTTTATCAGAGAATGAGCAAGGAAATAAGTTGCGGGGTACTGTTCTGATCAGTAGATTAGGTGTCACTTACAAAACTGTCTTCTGCATCTGGTGGCATGAGTTCAGAGACAGGTGCCAGCAGTGACCCACTTTTTCAGATGGGAACGCCAAGCCTACCTGGCCCTAGAATCATCTTCGCTCAGCAAACTTTATAAACCGCGGATTTCAACAACTTTCTCCATTTCACCATTCGTTACTCGACAACAGAAACAGCGTACTATTCGTATGGCTTCGTTATCGCCATACACAACGAAGACTTACATGTCGTATCACACCTCTCAGTACGAGAATAGCAAAAGATAGAACTTAATATTATGGTCTAGCACGGTCAGACAGGGATTCGAACCACGATTCTTACTAATGTAAGGCTAGTGCCTTAACCAGGGCACTACCTTGCTTCAGTGACCTCCTGAGAATATAAAGGTTAAGAGCGTTAAGTGAAACTGAATAAGTACACTAACAATAAAAATTTCCAGTGGCTCAGTGACCTGATGCGTGTCTTTCAACTGGACGCCACTTCAGGGAGTTGCGCGTCCCTAAGCTAACCCAGTTATCCAGTCGTGGCAAGAGGACATACACTTAAACATGCAATCCGAACCACGAGTAGTTTCTGGCGAGTCTTCACGTTGTTGAGAGGCGAAGGTTACCTTAAGGCGCAGTTGAAAACTCCCTGACGTCCGACTGAGATTCCGTTTTTAGGTTCGCGCCTTCATCTCTAGACCACTAGGCCCACCAATACATACACTAATGGACCACAGAATTATGACCACTGCCCACCGCGAGACTGAGTGCTACATAGTGGTCTTTCGGGCACGTGGCGCGGTAAGGAAATAACAGCGGAGAAGAGACGAATGGGGAATCATTCCAACAACGATCCTCCAATGCAGAAGTCTACTGACAGAGGCGACTTTGACAAAGAGCTGGTTGTTATGGCCCAGCGCCCAAGTACGAGCATCACGAAACGGCGAAGGTGGTCGCCTGTACGCGATCTACTGTTGTCTGAATTTATGTAATGTGATTGAAGGACGGTGAAACCACGCACAGGCGACAAGACGTTGGACGTTCACGGTTCACCACAGAACGCGGCTTGCCCCCTCTGTAGAGCAGGGTAGGCGGCGATGTGCTACAGATCTCACGACGGGGTACGATGCTAGTGCAGGCACATTTGTTGCGCAGCACGTAGTTCGGTGCACGTCGTTGAACATGGTGCTCCGCAGCAGACGACCCGCACATGTTGACCCAACGACGCCGTCAATTACTGACGCAGTGGGCATGGGATCGTCGAGGTTGGAGCGTGCATCAACGAAAAAGTGTCCACTGGCTAGAGGATCAGACTTCCTTGTTAACACCAGACCGATGGGCGTGACCGGATTCGCCGTCATCCAGGCAAATGATTGCTCGAGAGTATGCACCGCGCCACAGACGCAGGCCGGTAGGGGCAATATTACGCTACGGGGACATTAACCTGGACTACCATGGTACCTTAAGTAGTCCTCAAAGACATTATATCACTTGTGGACTATGTGAACATTACTGCGGATCATCTGGATTGTTACTGAACTACGCTCCTGGAAATTGAAATAAGAACACCGTGAATTCATTGTCCCAGGAAGGGGAAACTTAATTGACACATTCCTAGGGTCAGATACATCACATGATCACACTGACAGAACCACAGGCACATAGACACAGGCAACAGAGCATGCACAATGTCGGCACTAGTACAGTGTATATCCACCTTTCGCAGCAATGCAGGCTGCTATTCTCCCATGGAGACGATCGTAGAGATGCTGGATGTAGTCCTGTGGAACGGCTTGCCATGCCATTTCCACCTGGCGCCTCAGTTGGACCAGCGTTCGTGCTGGACGTGCAGACCGCGTGAGACGACGCTTCATCCAGTCCCAAACATGCTCAATGGGGGACAGATCCGGAGATCTTGCTGGCCAGGGTAGTTGACTTACACCTTCTAGAGCACGTTGGGTGGCACGGGATACATGCGGACGTGCATTGTCCTGTTGGAACAGCAAGTTCCCTTGCCGGTCTAGGAATGGTAGAACGATGGGTTCGATGACGGTTTGGATGTACCGTGCACTATTCAGTGTCCCCTCGACGATCACCAGTGGTGTACGGCCAGTGTAGGAGATCGCTCCCCACACCATGATGCCGGGTGTTGGCCCTGTGTGCCTCGGTCGTATGCAGTCCTGATTGTGGCGCTCACCTGCACGGCGCCAAACACGCATACGACCATCATTGGCACCAAGGCAGAAGCGACTCTCATCGCTGAAGACGACACGTCTCCATTCGTCCCTCCATTCACGCCTGTCGCGACGCCACTGGAGGCGGGCTGCACGGTGTTGGGGCGTGAGCGGAAGACGGCCTAACGGTGTGCGGGACCGTAGCCCAGCTTCATGGAGACGGTTGCGAATGGTCCTCGCCGATACCCCAGGAGCAACAGTGTCCCTAATTTGCTGGGAAGTGGCGGTGCGGTCCCCTACGGCACTGCGTAGGATCCTACGGTCTTGGCGTGCATCCGTGCGTCGCTGCGGTCCGGTCCCAGGTCGACGGGCACGTGCACCTTCCGCCGACCACTGGCGACAACATCGATGTACTGTGGAGACCTCACGCCCCACGTGTTGAGCAATTCGGCGGTACGTCCACCCGGCCTCCCGCATGCCCACTATACGCCCTCGCTCAAAGTCCGTCAACTGCACATACGGTTCACGTCCACGCTGTCGCGGCATGCTACCAGTGTTAAAGACTGCGATGGAGCTCCGTATGCCACGGCAAACTGGCTGACACTGACGGCGGCGGTGCACAAATGCTGCGCAGCTAGCGCCATTCGACGGCCAACACCGCGGTTCCTGGTGTGTCCGCTGTGCCGTGCGTGTGATCATTGCTTGTACAGCCCTCTCGCAGTGTCCGGAGCAAGTATGGTGGGTCTGACACACCGGTGTCAATGTGTTCTTTTTTCCATTTCCAGGAGTGTATAACAGGTATAGATTTTGTGGTGTCACCGCCGGACACCACACTTGCTAGGTGGTAGCCTTTAAATCGGCCGCGGTCCGTTAGTATACGTCGGACCCGCGTGTCGCCACTATCAGTGATTGCAGACCGAGCGCCGCCACACGGCAGGTCTAGTCTAGAGACTCCCTAGCACTCGCCCTAGTTGTACAGCCGACTTTGCTAGCGGTGGTTCACTGCCTACAGACGCTCTCATTTGCAGGGAAGATAGTTTAGCATAGCCTTCAGCTACGTCATTTGCTACGGCCTAGCAAGGCGCCATATTCAGTTACTATTGATATTGTTAATCATGTACCGTCAAGAGCGACGTTCATCATTAATGGATTAAAGTTAAGTATCAAACTAATTACGCCCGCTTTCTGAATTCTAATTCCTTGTCATGTTCCAGACCTCACGTCAGTATCGTCCTTCCCTCCTCACGCCAGCCTGCGTGAGCTAAAAAGCGTGCATTTCAGCCTTTGGCTCTTCTGCCAACACAACAGATTTACTACCTAAAACCACAAAGAAAATTTTTGCCGGACCGCGGTTGGGACCCGGATTTCCAGCTTGTCGCAGTGGGTCGCCTTGCCACTTAGGCTATCTGAGCACGCTCCCCACACCGACCGAAACTTCCATACGTCACACGCCTATCTATTTCTTCTCACAAGTTATTAATTAATTTGCCCACCACTCAAACATCTCGTGATTTACGTGCAGATTTTAGAAACAAGACAACGACAAGTCAGACTACCGTTGTCCAATACTAAATTTTATGTAACTTTAGGTACTACATGTACGCCTATTACAGTTAACTTGCACTTCAGCAATAAATTTCAAAATTTGAAACTGTAGTTAGTCACCAAATAGAAACATGCAGCTTTATTGTTTTCACTGACGGCGGTGACGTCTTCCACCAGCACAACTGTCCGTCCACAGGACCAGAATCGTGCTACAGTGGTCTGTCTAGCATGATAGTGAACTGATCTTGAGGCTTTGGCCAACAATTTCGACGTATCTCAACCCGATGCAACACATCTGGGACGCTATCGGGTGCCGGCTGCGTGCCCACGAACCACCGGCGCGTAATTTACGGGTACTGCGTGGCGTGCTCGTACAGATTTCTGGTGGCACATACCTCCGAAAACCTACCTAGGACTTGCTGAATCCATGGCACGCCAAATTGCAAAGGTAGGACAACACGGTTTTAAGCAGATGTTCATAGTGAATGTTCTTTAAGGCGTGGTTCACACTAAGACGATGTCAATGCAGTACGATACGTCATGCAACACGCGAAACGACGCAAAAGCCAGTAGCATCGGCGGAGGGCATAAATATATAACGGAGGCGACTTACCTTGATCACACTGGGACAACAGCGACACAGCACAACTAAGTATCCGCATCGCATTGTCGGGCGCAACAAGGCGTGCTGGTCGTTCCAAGCAACTGGTACCGTACGAAACACGGAGAGTGTAAATGTCAAGTCACCTAATTTGCCTTAAAAAGATGCCGTAGCTGGTTTCTCGGTAAAACCTTCACTTTTTGCGTAAAAAAAATAAAAAGCACCGTTTTGGAACTGGCGCGCGTTTTACGCTATGCAAAACTTCTCATTCCATTTTGAGGAAACTACTAAGTACAAAAAAATTATTTTTCCGTAGTTTATAGTCGCACAACACAGCTTAACAATGAAGTGGCTTTCTTTTCGTTATTGCACATTCAGGGTGACAATTACTGAACTATATGAAAAAAACGTGAATTAGTTACAAACTATGGCGTGCACACACTTTGCTCAACATGTAAATGTCACTACAGTGTCTACCATCATTAGTGATGATGTGGCGCAAACTAATAGTGAAATTCTGCATGAACGATGACCTCCTGAATAACAGCTTTCAGCTCAGCAATGGTTTTGGGGTTACTGTTGTACGCCTTGTATTTAACATAGCCCCAGAAAAAGGAGGCGCATTGGTTCAGGTCCGGAGAATATGGCGGCCAATCGAGGCCCATGCCAGTAGCCTCTGGTACCCCAAAGCCAGAATGCGGTTCCCAAGATGCTGTTCCGGGATATCAAACACACTCCTGCTTCGATGTGGCCAAGCTCCGTCTTGTATGACCCACATCTTGCCGATATCAGGGTGACTTTGGATAACGGGTATGAAATCATCCTCCAAAACCTTCACGTACCGTTCGGTAGTCACCGTGCCATCAAGGAATATCGCGTGGATTCCGTGACCGGACAATGCACAGCACACTGTCACCCGGTGAGGGTGAAGAGCCTTCTCGATCGCGAAATGCGGATTCTCAGTCCCCCAAATGCGCCAGTTTCCCTTGTTGGCGAACCCATCCGAATGAAAGTGGGCTTTGTCGCTAAACCACATCATACTGCGTATACCAATTCTCATCATCCCCTGCGGTCAACCGCGTAGTTTGAACGTCCTAATGCAGAACGTCCATAAGTTATGACGATTTTGTTTCATATAGTTCAATGACTGTCACCCTGTACCCAGTGAAAAATGTAGTTGCTGGCCAGTTTAAGTTTTGTGCGTTTTATACTACATATTATTGCAAACTAAATATAGCTAATATATCGAAGTTATTTTTTGCGGTGGAAGGAGAATCATACGTCTTTCCATTCTCGAGAAAGTACGTGAGATATTTTGGGATTGTCCGCGACGCTGCTGGCAGCTACGCGCCACGCGCGCGGCTATTTACCGCCTGCTATGCGCAGTTCGGAGCTGCGAGGTGTTTCTCTTCTTCGCATGCTGCCCATACAAACCGAAGGTGAAAATGACAAGCTTCCTAGAATGAAAAGGCACAGGCAGTCATCAGCTGATGATGCTGACTGTATGTCTTCTCAGTCATGCTCCGTGGTTTCAGGACACTTTGTGAGAGTCATAATAGGGCCCTGAAAGCTAAATTTCTGTTACTTCTGAACAGGCAGCTGGACGAAGCCGAGAGGAGCACGTCAGGATTTTCCTTATCATCATGCTGTTGTTCCATTTCTCAGAACACTTGTGTATCCCTACGGACAGTTCACCACCCACTACTACACAATCGATGGTGAATTAAGATTAAAAGTAAAATGAAAGGCTGTCCACAAGATACACTTTAAATGGAGTGTTGATTGGTGTGGTGGTGGGGGGGGGGGGGGGGGGGGTGATGAATCCTACCGCCTTAGCAAATTAAAGACAAACCTTATGCCGCAAAAAAGTACTACAGCTGTGCGTTTTTCATCGGAATGTGTAAACAATTATACATCTACGTGGCTATAGTGTACGTCACGCTTAAGTGCCTGGCAGAGGTTTCATTGAACCACATTCACAATAATTCTCTGTTATTCTACTCCCGAACAGCGCTCGGAAAAACGAATATCTGTATCTTTCCGTGCGAGTTCTGTTTACCATTATTTTATTATGATGATTCTTTCTTTCGAATATACAAAAGGAGCTGTCCTCCTTTGAACTTTCTCGATCTACTGTCCGTTAATCCTATCCGGTAAGAATCCCACACCGCGGAGCAATACTCCAAAAGAGGACGGACAAGTGTAGTGCAGGCAGTCTCTTTAATAGATCTGTTGCATCTTCTAAGTGTTCTGGCGGTAGATCACAGTCTTTGGTTCCCCGCAGCATTTTCTTTGTCTTTTTTCCAATTTAAGTTTTTCGTAATTGTAATTCCTAGGTACTTTGTTGAATTTACGGCCTTTAGATTTGACTTGAAGTTTAACGGATTCCTTTTAGCATTCATATGGATGACCGTACACTTTTCATTGTGTAGAGTCAATTGCCAACTTTCTTACCATACAGATATCTTATCTAAATCGTTTGCAACTTACTTTGTTCCTCTGGCGACTTTATTAGACGATAAACGCCATAGCATAATCTGCAAACAACCTAAGATGGCTGCTCAGGTTGTTTCCTGTATCATTTATATAGATAAGGAAACAACAGAGGGCCTACAACACTACCCCAGGGCACGACAGTATTTCCGCGCTAAAAACAAAAATGGGTCACGGTTGGGGTATTACGTAGATAAGAGAATTGTCGCCCAGACAGGGAATGTGGAGCTATTTTTAAGCTGCGCACCCTAAAAGTAGCATTAGCGCCATAGCGGTATACGTCTGGCTAATCCGGAACAAGGCGAGGGGCTAATCCGCACGCGGCGGCAGCGGCGTCGGCATTCTGGCGGCCCCTGCAGCCAGCCAGCTTCATTTCGGGCAGGGGGGCTCCGAGTAGTCTTCTGCGAGGCATCAGCAAATCCCGTGTTATGAGAATTCATCGAGGAGCACGAAAGCCCGCAATGCATGATGCAGCAGGGCAGGCTGGCCGGCTGGCTGCAATTTCAAATGCTTAGAGAAAAAAATAATTACAGGGTGACTGTGAAGTCTTTCCCCGATTACAAAAATTTATCAAGAGCAAGCATTGCCTGCAGGGGAAGCGACTGCTGAAACTACAAAACGGCTACAAGCCGCCCTTTGTGTTTTTTACTGCCCGGTTCCGCTCTTCAACTGACCAAGAGCACCAGCAGAACATACACCGTAAAAGAAAGAAACTGAGATAACACGAAAAACTTACAGTGACATTACGTAAGGTACGGTGACTTACGTCTAAAGTTGGCGGACAGCATTAAAGATTGCCTTTAAAGTTTGCTAATACCTCCAGATTAAACTGGCTGTACTATAGTACTAAAATTTACCTTGAAAGTAGAGTAGTAAATGATGACATTGAGAGAGCCAAAGACGAAACTGACTTTACAACAATACTTGTCATGTCCATGGTGTAGTCTATCCAAAGATAATTTCAACTACAGAAAAAGAAATTTACATTTAAACAGCCTCTTTATGGACGTGTGTATAGACATATCTGTACATATCTGCTTATCTTTAAAAAAAAAAAAAAAAAAAAAAAAAAAAAAAAAAAAGACGAGTACATCTGTAAAATTATTCAACGAACAAAATGAATTTAATACGCGTGGGTTCTACCAGTTATTTGATGAAGTGCTGTATATAAGCAACCAAAATGTAATACCCCGTTCAATCTAAAAGAAATATTTAAAAAAAAAACAGTACTTTCGAACACATTTTTGTAAAGACATTTTTAAATATGTTTTTATAACGTATTTTAAAAGAGATTTTAATGTTTACAGATGTACTCGTATTTTTGAAATACAAGCAGATATGTACATATCTGTGATGTCTACACATGCCCATAAAAGAGTATATTAAAATTTAAATTTCATTATCTGCAGTTACAAATTATCTTTGAACAGGCTACGCCATGGACGTTACAAGTACTGCTCTACAGTCAATTTCATCTTTGGCGCTTTCGATGTAATCATTTACTACTGTACTTTAAAAGTAGGTTTAAGTACTATAGTAAGGACAGTTTAATCTTTAGAGCAGTCAGCCAACCTTAAACGAAAGTCACCGTACTGGAAGTAGAATATGTGCTTTACGTAATGCCAATGTAAGTTTTCCGTACTGTCTCAATTTCTATCTTTTGCAGTGTATATTATGATGATGCTCTTGTTCATTTGAAAAGAGTAACCTGTCAATAAAAAATACAAAGTGCGACTTGTGGCTGATTTCGAATACAAAATTTTATTTCTGAGAACTATGATAGATGCAGCTATGTGGTTTGTTGCAAATTGTAGTTTCTCATAAAGCTTTCTACGCATGCACTTCTACTACATGTACTCTAAGGGCAGCTGATTTCTTTCCTTCTCTCTCTCTCTCTCTCTCTCTCTCTCTCTCTCTCTCTCTCTCTCTCTCTCTCTCCCTCCCTCCTTACAGGTAGCGTAATTTAGGAATGCTGCTGTCACAATGGCGTCTTTGTAGGAGAAAGAGCAGTGTGTTTTGTGATTTCATGAAGCACTGTCGCCTATTATAGTTCAGCGACAATTGCTAAATGCCTTTGGTCGCAATCGGGAGGATGACGGTTAAAACCCGCTTCCGGCCATCCCGATTTAGAGTTTCCGTGATTTCCCTAAATCGCTACAGGCGAACATCAGGATCGTTCCTTTGAAAGAGGCAACCGATTTCCTTCCCAATCCTTGACACAATCCGAGCTTGCGCTCCGCCTTCCATGACCTCGATTTCGACGGGACATTGAATCTCATCTCCCTCCTTCCTTTAGTGAATATCCGCCAGATGTGACGGCCATCGAAGGTTGCTATGATAAGTTTATAGAGACTGGCACTGTTGATGGGAAGGCGAGAAACTGTAGATCTATACTGAGTGACGAGACTTAATATCATGCGTACAGTATGTCAGTGCAGTCCACGGAAATCGGCAAGCAGTCTTTTCAGAGAAACAAGCATAGCTCCGAGCACAGTGCCGATGATTTCACACAGACGGATGCATTTCTATGCATGAAAAGTGCAGCTCCTGCAAGCTTTGCAGCCAGATGATGAGCCCACCATGTACTGAGTTTGCTAGGATCATACCGGAACGAATCGATGCAGACAGTGATTTCCTTAATAGACTTCCTTTTCCGATGAAGAGAATTTTCACAGGTCTGCGAAAGTAAACAGGCATAATGTCCGGATCTGGGTGCCGGGGAACCACATATCGTGGTACAGCAGGTACAGGACAGCCTGAAAATGAGTTTCGATCTAACCTTGCGAGACTGATGCATCGGTAGAGACGTCCAACATCATGGCCACCACGTTAACCACAGATAATCCCTCTTGGCATTTTTCGTGGTTACAATAAGGACGAAGTGTTCAGTTCTCTGAGACTCTCAAAGTATGAATACAAAATAATGATGAGGCAGTGACGGAAGAGTTGTTGAGAAAGATGTGGACAGAAACTGAGTATCGACCAAGTGTTCTACTGAAAAACTTTTGAGTTAAGCTGTAATTTGCACCAAATCGCATCGCTGCATTTGCCACAGTTACTAAGAAATCAAATTTTGTCATGAGGAAAAGAAGATACTCACCCAGTACATCGTCGGTAATGGTTGGTTGATTCGGGGGGAGGACACCAAACTGCGAGGTTATCGGTCTCATCGGATAGGGACGGATGGGGAACGAAGTCGGCTGTGCCCTTTCGAAGGAACCATCCCGCCATTTGCCTGAGGCGATTTTGGGAAATCACGGAAAACCTAAATCAGGATGGCTGGACGCGGCATTGAACCGTCTTCCTCCCAAGCGCGAGTCCAGTGTGCTAACCACTGCGTCACCTCGCTCGGTCGTCGGTAATGTTTTATAATGAAAGAAACGTCTTAGTTGCGGTAACGTTTCCTGACCTTGGGTGCTTGATGCTACCAGCTCATGAAGGGCATGTCCCAGGATATAATTTGTTATTAAAACCTAGAGTCCGCGCGCCCACCATTAAAATGTAGCAAGAGGGACGCTGAAGAACAACAGTGAGACGGGAACTACAGCACTTGAAGGAACTACACTTTAAGACAAAACGAAAAGGAAAAAGACGCTTCACGAAGGAATTATCGGAATGGGGCGGGATGCGGTAGATGTGATGCACATTTACAGAGAAAGAAACGATTACAGTTTCAGATAGACTGGGTAAATTAGAAAGAACTTCACAAACTGAGAAAATCAACAACGCTTTCGTCCACCTGTGGCCCTTTTGTAAGCAGTTATTCGGCTTGGTACTGATTGATGGAGTTGTTGGATACCCCGCTGAGGGATATAGCGGCGAATTCTGTCCACTTGGTGCGACAGATCGGCAAAGTGCCACGCTGGTTGGACGGTCCTGACCATAATGCTTCAAATGTTTTCAATTGGGGAGCGATCCGACGACCTTGCTGCCCTAAGTAGGAGTTGGCAAACAGAAGAAAATATCTTGAAACTCTCGCTGGGTGCCGGTGGGCATTATCTTGCTGAAATCAAGCCCATGGTGGCTTGCCATGAAGGCCAACAAAACGAGAGGTAGAACATCGTCGACGTACCGCTGCGCTGTGAGGGTGCCTCAGACAACAATCAAAGGGGTTCTGCTATCACAAAAGAAGTGACACCCCAGATCATTACTCCTGGTTGTGGCCAAATGGCGGGCGACAATCAGGTTGGTATCCCACCGATGTCCAGAGCATCTCCAGACACGTCTTCGCTGATCATCATCAAGGCTCAATTCGATGCAGGACTCATCGCTGAAGACAGTTCTACTCCAGTCAGTGAGATTCCAAGCCAAAGACGTGTCTGGAGGCGCCTCGGACAGCGGTGAGGTACCAACCAAACTGTTGCCGCTATAGGGCCCGACAACCAGGAATGACCGTCTGGGGTGTCATTTCTTTTCAGGAGGATAAAAAAGAAAGAACCAGCAGCGATATTTGATCTAGACGACACATCCCGCTTGTGAAACTACGCACTTACTCTTTCGGCTGCGGACTCTTGATCCTAGCGGCCATACAAAGTATACAAGGACGCCTTAAATTTCAAACTCGATTTTCGTGACGACGGTTGAGAGTTGTGTGTTCTGTTTACGTCTGTTTAAGTCCTTGTCGCGTCTCATCCTGTCAATATGAATGAAATCGGTGCAGGGGGGGGGGGGGGGTGGGCAGCTTTGTACGGTCCCCTTGCTAGCAACAAAACAATACACAGAGGATACAGTAAAAAGGCGCTATTTACTGTCTTCTAAATATTGTTGCATATCTCTGCACGTATATACACTCATGCTCATAAATTAAGGATAATGCTGATCCATAATCACCTCGGGGTATGACCATGCGGTTCATTTGACCTACGGTCGTCGCACAGTGGCGCTGGCAGCAATCCTCATAAGCAGAGGTGTGTTGATGCATGTCAGAGTACGGTGCAGCGAGTAAATGTGCAGATGTTTTCAGACGTGCTAATGGTGACTGTGTTGAAAATGGCTCAAAGAACACATATTGATGACGTTATGAAGGGTAGAATACTAGGCCGACTGGAAGCTGGTCAAACACAGCAGGTCGTGGCACGGGCCCTCCTTGTGCCACCAAGTGTGATCTCACGATTATGGCAACGATTCCAGCAGACAGGAAACGTGTCCAGGCGCTACAGTACGGGACGTCCCTAGTGTACAACACCACAGTAAGATCGATACCTCACCATCAGTCCCCGCAGACGGTCACTGAGTACTGCAGGTAGCCTTGCTCAGGACCTTACCGCAGCCACTGGAACAGTCGTCTCCAGACACACAGTCTACAGACAACTGAACAGACACAGTTTATTCGCTCGGAGACCTGCAAGGTGCATTCCACTGATCCCTGGTCACAGGAGAGCCTGTAAAGCCTGGTTGCAAGAACACAGAACATGGTCATTGGAACAGTGGTCCCAGGTTATGTTCACGGACGAGTCCAGGCATAGTCTAAACAGTGGTTCTCACCCGGTTGTCATCTGGCGTGAACGAGGAACCAGATATCAACCCCTTAATGTCCTTGAAAATGACCTGTATGGAGGTCGTGGATGGATGGTGTGGGGTGGGATTATGGTTGGTGCACATACACCCCTGCATGTCTTTGACAGAGGAACTGTAACAGGTCAGGAGCATCGGGACGTCATTTTTCACCATTATGTCCGCCTTTTCAGGGGTGCAGTGGAAGCCACCTTCCTCCTGATGGATAACAACACACGGCCCCACCGAGCTGCCATCGTGGAGGAGTACCTTGAAACATAAGATATCAACTGAATGGAGTGGCCTGCCTGTTCTCCAGACCTAAACCCCATCGAGCACGTCTGGGATGCTCTCGGTCGACGTATCGCTGCACGTCTTCAGACCCCTACGACACTTCAGGAGCTCCGACAGGCACTGGTGCAAGAATGGGAGGCTATACCCCAGCAGCTGCTCGACCACCTGATCCAGAGTATGTCAACCCGTTGTGCGGCCTGTGTATGTGTGCATGGTGATCATATCCCATATTGACGTCGGGGTACATGCGCAGGAAACAGTGGCGTTTTGTAGCACAAGTGTTTCGGGACGGTTTTCCTAATTTATCACCAATACCGTGGACTTACATATCTGTGTCGTGTGTGTTCCCTATGTGCCTATGCTATTAGCGCCAGTTTTGTGTAGTGCCACGTTGTGTGGCACCACATTCTGCAATTATCTCTAATTGATGAGCACGAGCGTATTTTACATAGCAAATAAAAGCACATGTTTTGAAATGTCTTGATGATACTTTTGCTATTCTTTCAGCTCTTAGGAGTGTAGTGAATTTACTGTAGGGCATTTGAGAATAAAATCCATTATGAATTTTGCTTTGATCACTAGTACACTCTACTATCATAGCTTGTTCCTACATTATGTTACGATCCTTCGATTTTTTGTAAAAACCTTACTTTAACAGATGCACATTAGACATCTCTGCCAACATAGATCATTTTGTGGAGCTTTTGTTTATACACTACTGTTACGGTCACTGGAGAAAATTTAGTCACGTGACGATCAGACAATTTTATTGACGTGTTCCGAGTCAACTCATCTTCAGAATATCACTGGGGGGATGGAGCTTCATATACACGACAAAGAGTCATGTGCAAGTACCAATTTCAGGATACAACTGATTGTACTCTGACGATGGTTCGTGCACATGACGCCATATCGCGTGTATCAAGCTCCATCCCCCCTGTGGTCTTCTGAAGATGAGTTCGCTCGGAACATGTCAAAAAAGTTCAGTTGCAGATTATCATGTGACTAAATTTTCTCCAGCGACCGTAACAGTCGTCTATTTAAATAAACACCTCCATTTCTATAAAATGATCGTATGCCTCTTAAGTGAATAATGTCACACCTCAAATTCGCAGATAGCTTTGGCACTGATTAGTAACGAAAACGACCACTCTTGACACTTAAGAGAACACGTCTAGTGCCACCACCCGATTTCCCAGGAACTTCGCACAGATGATTCGAAATACGCGAACACTTATCTCAGGTTATCCGTGTACACTCGATCGTTTCTGGAAAAAAAAACGGCGGTCTAAGTTATCGAGATATTTTCGAATTACTTTTACCGCGAGATATCCTCAGACGAAATTGTAGCCCACCAGTTAGCGACGTGGCTTTTAATTTTCCGCCTCGTGTTCGAAACCCTATTACTGTTTTTATTTATTTTGTTTTATTTTATTTTATTTTTATTGTTTTCATTTAGATGTCTGTAGATCGTTACTATTCGAATCTTTCTTATCGAATTAATGGACGCAAGGACATTATACAAACTGTATAATTACAACTGGATTTCACAATGAATATCATACATTTATTGCGTAATGCAGGTATGTATGGTATGTTGAGGGATTACAATCTTCTTAAATTCTCACATTCTGATATTTCATTCTCGTGTAAATTCTTACAGTGGCTCCCTAGGATGATGCCCATCGTAGAAACCTTCGAGTACAGATATTCCTAACACCACGACCATCGCGCGAAGGCAGGTTCGTCACAGTGAGATACACACACACACACACACACACACACACACACACACACACACACACACACACACACACACACACATGCCCGAGGGAGGACTCGAACATCCGCCGGGACCAGCCGCACAGTCCATGACTGCAGCGCCCTAGACCGCTCGGCTAATCCCGCGCAGCTCGCGTTGACAATAATTTCGCGGCAAACCGCGCATAACGGATCACTTTTCCGAAAACTGGCGCTTGTAACTGACTATGAATCAAAATACACTACAAGAATTTCTCTGAAAACAATTTCAAACAGTTGTCTCATTCATTTTTTTAAAATCATTCATCTGACATACAATTAGACAAATAAGGACAAAATTATAACAATATACACTGGAAAAGACTCGTGTAGTAATCTTCGACACGCATAAATTAAAAACAAGAATAGAAGTATTACTTGGGGTTTGAACACTTTGAAAAGGTTATGGGTAAATTTGGAGAGGATATGGAGGCCAACAGGAACGGGAAACAACTCTTGCATTTCTGTGCCAGTATGGACTTAGTAATCACAAACTCCTTTTTTAAACATAAGAACATTCACCGGTATACTTGGGAAGGCAGGGGAACCAGATCTGTCATCGACTATATAATAACAGATCAGGAATTCAGGAAGGCTGTGAGGGACACACGTGTATTCAGAGCATTCTTTGATGACACTGATCGTAACTTAATCTGCAGTGAAATTGGGATTGTGAGGCCGAAAGTGCAGGAGGTCAGGTCCATATGTAGGAGGATAAGAGTGGAGAAACTTCAGGATAAGGAAATCAGGCACAAGTACATAACAGCGATCTCAGAAAGGTACCAGTTAGTTGAATGTAGTCAATCACAGTCATTGGAAAAGGAATGGACAAGGTACAGGGACACAGTACTAGAAGTGGCTAAAGAATGTCTTGGAACGGTAGTGTGTAAAAGTAGGATGAAGCAAACAGCTTGGTGGAATGACACAGTCAAGGCAGCCTGTAAAAGGAAAAAGAAGGCGTATCAAAAATGGCTACATACTAGAACTCAGGTAGACGAAGAAAGTTATGTTGAAGAAAGAAACAAAGCCAAACAGATAATTGCAGCATCCAAGAAGAAATCTTGGGAAGACTTTGGAAACAGGTTGGAGACTTTGGGTCAAGCTGCTGGAAAACCATTCTGGAGCGTAATTAGCAGTCTTCGAAAGGGAGGTAAGAAGGAAATGACAAGTATTTTGGACAGGTCAGGAAAACTGCTGGTGAATCCTGTGGATGCCTTGGGCAGATGGAGGGAATATTTTGAAGAGTTGCTCAATGTAGGTGAAAATACGATCAGTAATGTTTCAGATTTCGGGGTAGAATGGGATAGGAATGATGATGGAAATAGGATCACGTTTGAGGAAGTGGAGAAAATGGTCAATGGATTGCAGTGCAATAAAGCAGCTGGGGTGGATGAAATTAAGCCGGAACTCATCAAATACAGTGGAATGTCAGGTCTTAAATGGCTACACAGGATAAATGAAATGGCCTGGGAGTCGGGACAGGTTCCATCAGACTGGACAAAAGCAGTAATCACACCAATCTTTAAACATGGAAACAGAAAAAATTGTAACAACTACAGAGGTATCTCTTTAATCAGCGTTGTGGGTAAAATCTTCTCAGGTATTGTTGAAAGGAAAGTGCGAGTATTAGCTGAGGACCAATTGGATGAAAATCAGTGTGGGTTTAGGCCTCTTAGAGGTTGTCAGGACCAGATCTGTATCTATGCTTTATAGATCTACAAAAGGCATATGACCGGGTTCCTAGGAGGAAGTTATTGTCTGGTCTACGAGATTATGGAATAGGAGGCAAACTTTTGCAAGCAATTAAAGGTCTTTACATGGATAGTCAGGCAGCAGTTAGAGTTGACGGTCAATTGAGTTCATGGTTCAGAGTAGTTTCAGGGGTAAGACAAGGCTGCAACCTGTCTCCACTGTTGTTCATATTATTTATGGATCATATTTTGAAAACAATAGACTGGCTGGGTGAGATTAAGATATTTGTACACAAAATAAGCAGTCTTGCATATGCGGATGACTTAGTTGTGATGGCAGATTCGACTGAAAGTTTGCAAAGTAATATTTCAGAGCTAGATCAGAAGTGTAAGGACTATGGTATGAAGATTAGCATCTCCAAAACGAAAGTAATGTCAGTGGGAAAGAAATATAAACGGATTGAGTGCCAAATAGGAGGAAGAAAGTTAGAACAGGTGGATGGTTTCAAGTACTTAGGATGCATATTCTCACAGGATGGCAACATAGTGAAAGAACTGGAAGCGAGGTGTAGCAAAGCTAATGCAGTGAGCGCTCAGCTACGATCTACTCTCTTCTGCAAGAAGGAAGTCAGTACCAAGACTAAGTTATCTGTGCACCGTTCAATCTTTCGACCAACTTTGTTGTATGGGAGCGAAAGCTGGGTGGATTCAGGTTACCTTATCAATAAGGTTGAGGTTACGGATATGAAAGTTGCTAGGATGATTGCAGGCACTAGTAGATGGGAACAATGGCAGGAGGGTGTCCACAATGAGAAAATCAAAGAAAAACTGGGAATGAACTCTATAGATGTAGCAGTCAGGGCGAACAGGCTTAGATGGTGTGGTCATGTTACATGCATGGGAGAAGCAAGGTTACCCAAGAGACTCATGGGTTCAGCAGTAGAGGGTAGGAGGAGTCGGGGCAGACCAAGGAGAAAGTACCTGGATTCGGTTAAGAATGATTTTGAAGTAATAGGTTTAACATCAGAAGAGGCACCAATGTTAGCACTGAATAGGGGATTGTGGAGGAATTTTATAAGGGGTCTATGCTCCAGACTGAACGCTGAAAGGCATAATCAGTCTTAAATGATGATGATTGAACACGGGGCGCAAATTTAAGAAGCCGCCGACTGTAGCCACTGTGCCACCATTTCGTTTGAGGATATGACGCGGTAAAAGGCACACACAGTACCTCGACAATATGTGGAAAACTTTGACGTTAATTTTTTAGAAACGTCCGAGTATCTACGGATGAGCCGAGGGACGTGTTCGCTTATTTTGACCCGTCTTCCACCTCGCATAGTTGCTGGGTAATCGGTTATCGCACTTGCCGTGTTCTCGTAAGTACAGGGCGCTGCAATGGAATCACTTGGCGAAAATAGCCGAACGAGACAAAAGAGCTGCTCGTGTGAAAGGGGGCTTTGGGGAGGGAGGGGGGAGGGAGGGGGGGGGGAGGGAGGGGGGAGGGAGGGGGGAGGGAGGGAGGGGGGAGAGAGGGAGAGACGGAAGGGGCGGGGGAGAAAGGGCGAAGGTCGAGGGAGAGTGATTGAGCTGGTAGGGGGGAGCGAGAGAAATAGGACAGTGGAAGCGAGATGGGCCTGGTGAACGATGAAACTGACGCTCCGGCGCTGGGGGCCGTTGCCGGCTGGGAACCGCGGCGGCCGCGTAACTCAGTCGCTCTCCGTAATGCACGCGCGTCCCACATCGAGACTGCTCGCAATGGCAGCAAGCAGACGGCCTCATTATCATTATGCCACACGGCATGACACGACAGCTGCAGCCGCGGCTCTATCGTCTGATTTGTAAACCATCGGCGCTCTAAGTAATGCTGCTCGCCGAGGGGGGAGCAGACATATCGAGTAACGTCCTTGTGTCAAACTTATTTACACAGCAGTTGAGGACGCCAATATCGTACGTGTAACACCAGATGCTACATACCCTGCTGCCGAGTAATGAAATTTCCTGACAGATTAGACGCTACACCCTGTAGCCGAGTAATGAAACTTCATGACCGATTAAACCCCTTTGCTGCAACAATACTAGAAACAAAACCTACACCATTCGCAAGAGGCTGTCAAGAGGTACCAAATGCTTTAATTTAACAACCAGAATAAAACCAGTTTTGCTCTGTTGAATGACAACGGTGTACACTGGGGTGACAAGACAGACCTCCTCCCACCCAGCGTAGTGCAGCAACTCGACGTGGCATACGGACCGCTCGTTGAAAGCCCCCTGCAGAAATGTTCAGCCATGTTGCCTCCAAAGCTGCCCGTAATTGCGAAAGTGTTACCGGTGCAGGATGTTGTGGACGAACCGACCACCTCATTATATCCCATAAAAATTCGATAGGTTTCATGTCAGGCGATCTGGGCGGCCAACCCATTCACATAATTTGTCCAGGATGTTCTTCAAACCATTCGCTAACAACTGTGGCACAGTATCATGGCGCTATGTCATCCAGAGAAGTGAAGTCCATGAATAGCTGCAAATAACCGAACATAACGATTTTGAGTGAATGATCGGTTCAGCCGAACAAGAGGACCAAGTCCACTCCACGTACACACAGCTCATACCATTACGGAGCCACTACTAGCTTGCGGTGTGCCTTGTCGACAACTTGGGTGCATGGCTTCGTGCGCCACATTCGAACCTACCAGCAGCTCTACCAACTGAAATCGGGACTCATCTCACGAGGCCACGATTTTCCAGTCGTCTCTGGTCCAACCAGGCGACGTCCTGCTGTTGGCAAAGGCACTCGGGTAGGTCTTCTGCTGCTATAGCAGTGCTGCTTGTCTGTTAGCACTGACAACCCTACGCAAAAACCGAGCGAGGTGCCGCAGTGGTTAGCACCCTGGACTCGCATTCGGGAGAACAACGGTTCAATCCCGCGTCCGGCCATCCTGATTTAGGTTTCCTGTGATTCCCTAAAATGCTCCATGCAAATGTCGGGATGTTTCCTCTCAAAGTGCACGGCCGATTTCCTTCCCCGTCCTTCCCTAATCGATGTGACCGATGACCTCGCTGTCTGGTCTCCTTCCCCACAATAACCCAACACAACCTACGCAAACGCTGCAGCTCTCTGTGGTTAATTGACGGCCATCGGCCACTGCGATGTCCGTGGTGAGAGGTAATGCCTGACATTTGGTATTCTCGGCACACATTTTCCACTGTGCACCTCAGAATATTGAAGTCCCAATGATTTTCGAAATGGAATGTCCACTGAGTCTAGCGCCAGCCGCGGGGTTAGAGGCGCCATGTGACGGACTGCGCGGCCCCTCCCGCCGGAGGTTCGAGTCCTCCCTCGGGCATTGGTGTTAGTGTTGTTCTTAGCAAGAATTAGTTTAAGTAGTGTGTAAGTCTAGGGACCGAAGACCTCAACAGTTTGGTCCCTTAACAATTTACACACATTTGAGCACTTTCTAGCGCGAACTATCTTTCCGCGTTCTAAGCCTGTTACTTCCCGTCGTGCGGCCATAGTAAAATCGGAAACTTTTAACAATGAATCACTTGCGTACAATTCACTGTCCTTTTATGTTCGAGTGTAATGACTTTTCTGGAGACTAGAAATCTACTCTGTAGGAAACATGCGTTTCGAAAAAGACGGTCGTGTGAAACCCAGCTCGGGCTATTCGTCCACGAGACTCAGAGGGCCATAGACACGGGTTCCCAGGTAGATGCCAGGTAGATGACTTCCGCAAGGCATTCGATACAGTTCCCTACAGTCGTTTAATGAACAAAGAGCATATGGACTATCAGACCAATTGTGTGATTGGATTGAAGAGTTCCTAGATAACAGAACGCAGCATGTCATTCTCAATGGAGAGAAGTCTTCCGAAGTAAGAGTGATTTCAGGCGTGCAGCAGGGGAGTGTCGTAGGACCCGTTGCTATTCACAATATATATAAATGACCTTGTGGATGGCATAGGAAGTTCACTGAGGCTTTTTGCAGATGATGCTGTGGTGCATCGAGAGGTTGTAACGATGGAGAATTGTACTGAAATGCAGGAGGATCTGCAGCGAATTGACGCATGGTGCAGGGAATGGCAATTGAATCTCAATGTAGGCAAGTGTAATGTGCTGCGAATACACAGAAAGATAGATCCCATATCATTTAGGTAAAATATAGCAGGTCAGCAACTGGAGGCAGTTAATTTCATAAATTATCTGGGAGTGGGCATTAGAAGTGATTTAAAATGGAATGATCATATAAAGTTGATCGTCGGTAAAACAGATGCCAGACTGAGATTCATTGGAAGAATCCCAAGAAAATGCAGTCCGAAAACAAAGCAAGTAGATTACAGTACACTTGTTCGCCCACTGCTTGAATACTGTTCACCGGTGTGGGATCCGTACCAGATAGGGTTGATAGAAGAGACAGAGAAGATCCAACGGAGAGCATCGCGCTTCGTTACAGGAACATTTAGTAATCGCGAAAGTGTTACGGAGATGATAAACTCCAGTGGAAGACTCTGCAGGAGAGACGCTCAGTAGCTCGGTATGGGCGTTTGTTGAAGTTTCGAGAACATACCTTCACCGAGGAGTCAAGCACTATATTGCTCCCACCTACGTATATCTCGCGAAGAAACCATGAGGATAAAATCAGAGAGATTAGAGCTCACACAGAAGCACACCGACAATCCTTCTTTCCACGAACAATACGAGACTGGAATAGAAGGGAGAACCGATAGAGGTACTCAAGGTACCCTCCGCCACACACCGTCAGGTGGCTTGCGGAGTATGGATGTAGATGTAGATTCCTTGTGTACGCGATACTACCGCTATCTGTATACGTGCATGTCGCTATCCCACGACTTTTGTGACCTCAGTGTAAAATACGTCAGGATTCTAGAACTCCGTTACCGCTACGCAACACAAGTGCGTGAAATCTGAAAATTTTTACAACATTGATTGGCACCCAAATGATCTGTAACAGGTTAACACTTAGAGCACGCTTTGCTACTTTCTTCAATGCGATCACTGTAACTGTCCAGGTGCTTACATCTATTTCCCACTAAAATACTAATTTCAAATACACAGGTTGGAAAATATTAATTTTAAATTGTTGTTGACTCGTGGGAGAAGCGCGGCAGGTGGAGGGAAACCCTTTTATGAATGATGTTCAGAAAAAATTGTTTCGTGCAATCGGCAAAGAATGTCCAAGCGGCCACCCGCTTCGAGTTTCGGGGAATGCAATACATGGAATGCTGGGACACATGCGGTGCGGGCGCGGAATGTGGACTAAAAGCAGGGAATCCACGACCCACGTTGTAACGCAGAAACAAGAAAATAATGAAATTATTTAGTCAGTCATTGCTTTGTATTCGACTGGAATGATCGACATACGGGGTGAACATTAATTGTACACAAACACCATCTCGGCTTGTTCCCGACATGACGACGTCGAACACACAGCCTGCAACACACAAGAAATACACGGTACATGGTCAGACGAACTTTCATTCGTCAGCGCCATCTACAGTGGCAACGATGCTTTTCGGACACACACCCATTCGATCTTTTTTCCTCCATTTGCGGTGAGGAATTCGGCCCTGCACTTTGTCGCTTTTATTAATATTCACCGTGAATATTTCCACCAGAGGTATTGCACTTTTAACTGATTTACTTTTGTTTTTACTTTTAAAGACTGTAAGTGATTTAATACTACGAGCTACGTTTTCTGTAATTTCATTTAAAGAACATACATATTCTGTTTTGTTTGCAATAATACCTCGTTTCTTTTACAAAGTAAACTGAAATGAAAATCTTCAACTTTTTAGTCCCGTCTCCCTCAGTTGCGTGTAATATTACGGTATACTGATCATTTTTACTTTATGGACCGTCTGACGGCAACTGAATAAAACACAATTTTAGTGCCATACGTGTTCCACCTTTATTTTCTGCAAGGCATTTTCAGTGGCCAGGAATATGTACATATGTTTGCTATTTAATTTACAATAGCAAACATATGTACATATTCCAGGCCACTGAAGATGCCTTGAAGAAAATGAAGGCGAAACGCGTATGGCACTAAAATTGTGTTTTATTCAGTTGCTGTCACACGGTCCAGAAAGTAAAAATTATCAATATCCTGTAATGAAACGAAAATATTCTTGTTTTATTTCCAATGATTTAAAGCAACGTACAGTTTTTTTTTCATTGCTGTATGGAGCTGTGACATTTATTTACTCCTTCTTTCGTCATTTAATACCATTCGGCTAGCGGCGCCTACAGCAGCGGTACGTTATTGGAAGCAGTAAGATCCGTAGCCTACCGCCCAGTTAAGATTCTTCTACTGGTACATTAAATTTTCCAGGATATTTGTATTTTAGATCCCCTTACAGCGGTGATTCCGGTTCCCATCAGATCACCAAAGTTAAGCGCTGTTGGGCTGGACTAGCACTTGGATGGATGACCATCCGGTCTGCCGAGCGCTGTTGGCAAGCGGGGTGCACTCAGCCCTTGTGAGGCAAACTGAGGAGCTACTTGATTGAGAAGTAGCGGCTCCGGTCTCTGAAATTGACATACGGCCGGGAGAGCGGTGTGCTGACCACGTGCCCCTCCATACCCGCCCGCATCCAGTGATGCCTGTGGGCTGAGGACGACACGGCGGCTGGTCGGTACCGTTGGGCCTTCATGGCCTGTTCGGGCGGAGTTTAGTTTTTTTACAGCGGTGATTCACCCGAGGAAAATTATAATAGTCTAACTTGAATTTTTACTAAGCTTCAACGTGTGGGATTGAATCCTGAGCTTTGTTTAAATGCAGCCATCACATCAAGAGCTTCTTATATCTGTAAATGAGGGGATTATTTGAGATCTCTGTTTGAGAAATGTCATGTTACTGCCTGACTGACGCTGCTGATAAAATTCTTTATTTAAGTAACCAGTTTCGGTTGACTGACCGTCAGGTTCATAAAAGTATTCACAGCAACATGTTAGTGGAAATAAAAAATGGTTAACATCCGATGATGTAACTGCCAATTAGAGGGGGTTGGGTTTTTGGGGAAGGAGACCAGATTAGGGAAGGACGGGGAACCATCCCGGCATTTGCCTGGAGCGATTTAGGGAAATCACGGAAAACCTAAATCAGGATGGCCGGACGCGGGATTGAACCGTCGCCCTCCCGAACGCGAGTCCAGTGTGCTAAGCACTGCGCCACCTCGCTCGGTGCCTGTTGGAAAATGGTTCAAATGGCTCTGAGCACTATGGGACTTATCAGCTGAGGTCATCAGTCCCCTAGAACTTAGAACTACTTAAACCTAGCTAACCTAAGGACATCAAACACAGCCATGCCCGAGGCAGGATTCGAACCTGCGACCGAAGCGGTCGCGCGGTTCCAGACTGTGGCGCCTAGAACCGTTCGGCCACACCGGCCCGCGTGCTAGTTGGACATTGTTATCATACCGTAATATAAATTACATCGTCAATGTATAAAAGCTGTGCTAAGTAGTGCAGTCAGTCAAGTCGTTCATGTTATAACTGCAATAGGCGTTAACATACTGAACAGATTCATACCACATGGAGCCGATTGCGCAGCTGATCAGCAACACCTGGCGTAATTTGTATTACCATATGATAACTGCGTCTAACTCGTAATTTTATCATCTGCCATTAATGATTTTGTTCTTCGCCTAATATGATGATGTGAATACAGGGTGGTAATAATTAAACTTTCGCTACTTGAGTCACTAAGGAGGAGAACCATTTATCGTGTGGGTACCCAGTTTTATATGAATGATGTTCAGACAGTGCACTGCAGGATTTACGTTTTTAGTAGTGGCGTGGCGTTAGTCGCCGGTACAGGTACGGCGATGTAGGGACGAAAAACAAGAACTAGTGTGCACTACAGCTGCAGAAAGTCAACATGGATGTGGACAAGCAGGGCTTTACTCGTAAAACTGTTTTATCAGAGCAATAGCAATAGCAATAGTGCTGTTCCTCTTCGCGAATATAGACACATTAAGCGAATACGGAGATGTCCTCTTTCCGCACCGGAGTTGAAAATCATGATCGGAAGTTCGAATTAACTGGCGATTTGGGAATTGCTCCTGGGAGAAGCCGAAGGCCAATTACGCCACAAATTGTTGAAATTACGTTGCCATGGCTGAGAACGCTGGACACAGGGCACGAGCTGTGTAACGACAGCAGAACATTCCACGGTTCACCGTTCGAAAAGAGCTGCTAACAACTGTGAAATGGTATCCCTAGTACGGTTCCAGGCTGTTGTGGATGCAGACACTCGCCACATCGAGCAGCCGCGCGGGATTAGCCGAACGATCTAAGGCGCTGCAGTCATGGACTGTGCGGCTGGTCCCGGCGGAGGTTCGAGTCCTCCCTCGGGCATAGGTGTGTGTGTGTGTGTGTGTGTGTGTGTGTGTGTGTGAGTGTGTGTGTGTGTGTCTCATGAGGAAATTAAAATGTGTTTCTGTCAATGGTCCATTCGTTATTTCTCTTTCGTTTCTCCTTACAAATGTTTCCACAAAGTTTCATTGTCCGACGATGACACTTTTTTCATGGGGGGCCTCACTAGTACCGATTGGATGGCTGGATGGAGAGGGTTGTATGGACGCACGACGGCAAGGTCTTCAGCGCCCGCTCAGATTGAGACGGGTGTCAAGAAAATACTCAGAACAGTAAGATAAAACAGAACGTAAAACACATGTAACAAGATTGGAAAAATATGTGCCTGCCCACACCGAAACGTGGGGCGAAGCATGCCGTCAGCAGTAAAACAAGCCAAACTGTACTTTTGTGGACCTGATAATGGTCAATCGACCGAAACTCCTTGCGTAAGCAAAGAATTTTATTTCACGACAGTAACACGAGATTTTACAAATATTTACGAGCTTTAGTCTGTCTACGACTCTTGCTTCCGTAGAGTTGTAATCTCCCCAATTGTCCTTAATTTCTATTCATCGTCAGTGACTAAGCGAGAGGTCGAGTTTAATTACACATTTAAGTACGAGAGGAAGCTGATGCTCGGGTTACGGTCACAATAGGAAGGTGTAGCGCAGGTTTCCGTGTTAGTAAGACAAGACCAGAAAGCACCAAGCGGCGCTCAGTTAGACGTGACTGGGCTCACGTCCGACTGGCGTTTTGCTTGCAGTCATTCATGTATATAATTTCTGAAGTTTTTTTTTTTTTTTTTTTTTGTCGGAGCGCCATATCTTCCGTATTGCTTAATCAAAATTAACGATTGAGACATTATTTTCAAGATTTCTTTCACCATTAAAGAAGAAAAGTACACAAATACTTTAAATTTATTGTTTTCGTTAATAATTTTATATTGAAAACATTATTATAAAAGCAATGTAAAAGAAACCATCTAATGACAATCTGCTTAACTAACATCCACGACAGCTGTTGCAGATGTATCGATTCTTCACCCAAGTGCAGTCTGTCACGCTATTTCGGTCATACACGTCCATGCACAGAATTTAGAAGGCGCAATCTACTGACATTCTAATTTTACTACACTCCTGGAAATGGAAAAAAGAACACATTGACACCGGTGTGTCAGACCCACCATACTTGCTCCGGACACTGCGAGAGGGCTGTACAAGCAATGATCACACGCACGGCACAGCGGACACACCAGGAACAGCGGTGTTGGCCGTCGAATGGCGCTAGCTGCGCAGCATTTGTGCACCGCCGCCGTCAGTGTCAGCCAGTTTGCCGTGGCATACGGAGCTCCATCGCAGTCTTTAACACTGGTAGCATGCCGCGACAGCGTGGACGTGAACCGTATGTGCAGTTGACGGACTTTGAGCGAGGGCGTATAGTGGACATGCGGGAGGCCGGGTGGACGTACCGCCGAATTGCTCAACACGTGGGGCGTGAGGTCTCCACAGTACATCGATGTTGTCGCCAGTGGTCGGCGGAAGGTGCACGTGCCCGTCGACCTGGGACCGGACCGCAGCGACGCACGGATGCACGCCAAGACCGTGGGATCCTACGCAGTGCCGTAGGGGACCGCACCGCCACTTCCCAGCAAATTAGGGACACTGTTGCTCCTGGGGTATCGGAGAGGACCATTCGCAACCGTCTCCATGAAGCTGGGCTACGGTCCCGCACACCGTTAGGCCGTCTTCCGCTCACGCCACAACATCGTGCAGCCCGCCTCCAGTGGTGTCGCGACAGGCGTGAATGGAGGGACGAATGGAGACGTGTCGTCTTCAGCGATGAGAGTCGCTTCTGCCTTGGTGCCAATGATGGTTGAATGCGTGTTTGGCGCCGTGCAGGTGAGCGCCACAATCAGGACTGCATACGACCGAGGCACACGGGGCCAACACCCGGCATCATGGTGTGGGGAGCGATCTCCTACACTGGCCGTACACCACTGGTGATCGTCGAGGGGACACTGAATAGTGCACGGTACATCCAAACCGTCATCGAACCCATCGTTCTACCATTCCTAGACCGGCAAGGGAACTTGCTGTTCCAACAGGACAATGCACGTCCGCATGTATCCCGTGCCACCCAACGTGCTCTAGAAGGTGTAAGTCAACTACCCTGGCCAGCAAGATCTCCGGATCTGTCCCCCATTGAGCATGTTTGGGACTGGATGAAGCGTCGTCTCACGCGGTCTGCACGTCCAGCACGAACGCTGGTCCAACTGAGGCGCCAGGTGGAAATGGCATGGCAAGCCGTTCCACAGGACTACATCCAGCATCTCTACGATCGTCTCCATGGGAGAATAGCAGCCTGCATTGCTGCGAAAGGTGGATATACACTGTACTAGTGCCGACATTGTGCATGCTCTGTTGCGTGTGTCTATGTGCCTGTGGTTCTGTCAGTGTGATCATGTGATGTATCTGACCCCAGGAATGTGTCAATAAAGTTTCCCCTTCCTGGGACAATGAATTCACGGTGTTCTTATTTCAATTTCCAGGAGTGTATTAATGCCCAACAGCGGTTGGAGCTGTTTACATTCAGTAAGCAAGCATTGTGTGCAGCGCGAATAAACTGAATTGCATCAGTGTTCAGCATCACGATGCCATGGGGGACAACATGCAGACTGAGAGGGAGACCAACAAGAAGACGTTCCACAGCAGTATAACACGTCACAGACCGCAGAAGAGGAAATTTCAGACAAAGTGACGGACGAAAACAACTTCGCCTCCAGCAAGATAAAGAAGAACAGCGCAATCGCCGAGAACACTGATTCAAAGCTTTTTTTTTTAAAAAAGTGCTATTATCATCTTAATTAGACATCTTATCGCTAATCAGGCATTAATTAATGGTGTAAGATTAGTGGTAACTTACTTAGGCGTGTACATCATCACTCCTAAAATAACTGAGACCCAGAAAATATTAGATACAGGCTCCCAGGTAGATGCCATTTTCCTTGACTTCCGGAAGGCGTTCGATACAGTTCCCCACTGTCGCGTGATAAACAAAATAAGAGCCTACGGAATATCAGATAAGCTGTGTGGCTGGATTGAAGAGTTTTTAGCAAACAGAACACCGCATGCTGTTCTCAATGGAGAGACGTCTACAGACAAAGTAACTTCTGGCGGGCCACAGGGGAGTGTTATGAGACCATTGCTTTTCACAATATATATAAATGACCTAGTAGATAGTGTCGGAAGTTCCATGCGGCTTTTCGCGGATGATGCTGTAGTATACAGAGAAGTTGCAGCATTAGAAAATTGCAGCGATATGCAGGAAGATCTGCAGCGGATAGACACTTGGTGCAGGGAATGGCAACTGACCCTTAACATAGACAAATGTAATGTGTTGCGAATACATAGAAAGAAGGATCCTTTATTGTATGATTATATGATAGCGGAACAAACACTGGTAGCAGTTACTTCTGTAAAATATCTGGGAGTATGCGTGCGGAACGATTTGAAGTGGAATGATCATATAAAATTAATTGTTGGTAAGGCGGGTACCAGGTTGAGATTCATTGGGAGAGTCCTTAGAAAATGTAGTCCATCAACAAAGGTGGCGGCTTACAAAACACTCGTTCGACCTATACTTGAGTATTGCTCATCAGTGTGGGATCCTTACCAAATAGGGTTGACGGAGGAGATAGAGAAGATCCAAAGAAGAGCGGCGCGTTTCGTCACAGGGTTATTTGGTAACCGTGATAGCGTTACGGAGATGTTTAATAAACTCAAGTGGCAGACTCTGCAAGAGAGGCGCTCTGCATCGCGTTGTAGCTTGCTGTCCAGGTTTCGAGAGGGTGCGTTTCTGGATGAGGTATCGAATATATTGCTTCCCCCTATTTATATCTCCCGAGGAGATCACGAATGTAAAATTAGAGAGATTAGAGCGCGCACGGAGGCTTTCAGACAGTCGTTCTTCCCGCGAACCATACGCGACTGGAACAGGAAGGGAAGGTAATGACAGTGGCACGTAAAGTGACCTCCGCCACACACCGTTGGGTGGCTTGCGCAGTATAAATGTAGATGTAGACTCCGATAAAACTGTGCTCATACTCGCATTACTCTCAAACCTTCTGATCAAACATGCCTTTGTAAATGATAAGAAAATAATTCCCAATAAAAGTAGCCTTCGCTACGACCATTAATAATGCACAACGTCAGACCCTTAATGGGGCAAGACTGTATTTACCAGAACATGTTTTCTTGCATGGCATGTCGCTTTTTCACAAGTTTGCAAATTCATCGCTCCCGGCGGAAGTTCGAGTCCTCCCTCGGGCATGGGTGTTTGTGTATTGTTCTTAGCATAAGTTAGCTTACATTAGTTTAAGTAGTGTACAAGTCAAGCGACCGATGACCTCAGCAGTTTGGTCCCTTAAGAATTCACACACATTTGAACATTTTTTCAAATTCAATGATATTTATGTTCGTGGTACAGATACAGAGAGTCGAAAACTAAACGATGAACGCATCTGCTAACATTGTTTTCAAAGAGGTTTTGTAAAATTCAGAAGTTTTAAAAAATTAAATAAATCTGACAATGACGATATCTATTTTTTATAACTTTTACAATGAGACCAATATTTGTTACTACTGTTCAAAATATAATACTTTTCGATCGTAAATACTTGCATTTACTTCTTTCTCCATTATTATATTACCTATCGGTAACTGATCAGGATAGACTGCGAATTAGTCGCACAAGTCAACTACTAATATGAAAAACAGTAAGGAGGGGAGGGTGCAGCAGGGTGAGAGAATTCTCCGGCGGCCGAGGTCCCTGTCTGTGTTACACGCTGGACGGCTACAGCGTGGCGGCCAGAGTTATTTTCGCTGCCGGCTGGCGTCTCACGTACAGTGGTCTCGGGCTCATGGACGCGCACGCGATAAACATTTCATACCCGCTGAGAGTCCCAGAGCTCGTGTCATCCAAGTTTCAAGGCCCACCTCCGCACTAAAGGACCCCGCCAGTTCATGGCCTTTCTTCTGCCGGCGGCCGTTCCTCCGTACCCACCAAGGCTGCCTGCCTGCCTGCCTGCCTGCCTGCCTGCCTGCCTCCAGAACGCTGGAATGTGCAGTGTGAAGCCGCTCCCTGCTCCAGACGCAGGTCCGTAAGTAATCGCCAACTTCCTCACGTTACGGCCCTTCGGGGACTTCACGAGAAGCGCGGCCGACTGCCCGAGTGAACACCGTGCACTGGCTGCGCGCTCGTCTTTTTTCCCTTTAACAACTAAGCTGGGTGTCCAGACGGATTCAAGGGAGTGCGGGGCTGCCAAGTGACTGCTCTTCCAAAACACACGCACTTTTATGCTCTGATCATCTTACTCTGTTCAGGAAGCTGTCTGCAGTTACGCGAGTCGCAGGGCATGAAAGGGAAACAGAGGTTGAGAAGCGACTGACACAGGACTGTAACCTACCAATGGCGTTATTCAATCTGTGCACTGAGTAAGCAGTAAAAGAAACCAAGGATTGAAGTTCAAGGAGAAGAAATAAAAATTTGAGGTTTGCCAGTAAAATCATAATACAGGAAATGTATTCGCAATTGCGAATATGAACCACCATCGACTGCATATTTGAATGACGGCAATAAAACTATGTGCCGAACCGTGACTCGACCTAAGATTTCCCGCATTGCGCGAGCGGTCGCCTTAACCGCTTCGGCTGTCAGTGCACGAATCACAGCCAGACCCAAACTTCCATGTGTCAACCTATACTCGGGCGTTACGTATATTCCCGTCCAGCAAGTACACATGTATTGAGAATCGAGGGCCTGGTACTGAGGAATAAACACGAAATAGTTGCGCCTGTGTTATTAAAAAGTACTATGCGATGTTCCTTCCAACATGCATGCATGTTGGAAGGAACATTGCATCACACTTCTTAACAACATAGGCACACCTATTTCGTAACATTGTAATACTCTCAGAGACGACAAAGGGTTTGGAAGAGCACTTGAATAAAATGGATAGGCATTGCTGAGGGAATTAGATGAGGAAATGAGACACTAAAAGAGCACATGAGTCGTGGTATTTCGGCACCATAATAAATGACGATGGCCGAAACAGAGAGAACAAAGTGCAGACTGGCATTAGCAACAAAATCGTTTCTGGCAAAGAGAATGTTCTTAACACAGAATGAAAAGTTACGTGTCAATAAGTCTTTTATGAAGGTAATTCTATGAGTGTCCACTTGTTCAGAAATTACATGCAGATGATTAACAGTTCAGAGAACAATAAAACAGAAGCTTTTGTAACGTGATGCTACAGACGAATACTGAAGATTACGTGGGTAGACAGATTAACCAATGAGGAGGTACTGAATAGAATTGGGGAAAAAAAAACGTTATGGCACAAACTGACTGAAAGAAGGGCTGAGTTGATTGCACACATTCCGAGGCATGACATTAGTCATTCTGGAAATGGAAGGAAGCATGGGGAGGGGGGGGGGGGGGGTTGGGGGGTTAAAACTGCAAAGAGAGATCTAGGCATGGATTCAGTAAGCAAGTTGAAATGGATGTAGATTGTACTAACTATTCAAAGTTAAAGACACTTGCACAGGATAGACCAGCGTAGAGCGTCGCATCAGAACAGTCTTCGGGACGAAGACAACAACAACAACAACAACAACATCACTGGCACAAAGTGTTTATTTCTAAGAAATAATTTTCACCAAGCACTTTTTCACCTGAGTGAGGTACTGTAAACGAACAAAGAATTTTAGCGAAGTGTGTCACAAATTCCTTAAGAGCTCCATCCATTATTGAACAGGTAATAACCCTCAAATAACCTACCAAAGGCACCTGTAGCATACTTTTTGTAGTAAACCGCAGAATGTAACTCCGAAGACAGATTGGAACACGACTGAGATTTGATAAACATTGTCCTATAGGATACGAATCGCTGAAGTACTCAGCCAGTTGCAAGAGGAATGCAGGTTAGGTTAAGTAAACGTGAAATCCGAACCACGGTGCAGCTAGGCATATTTGACATTAAGAAACATTTCCAGAGATGAAAGAAGTAATAAGTGACGTAATTGAGGATCGAATACTCGACCTATGGATCTCAGGAGTAGCACTTAACCACTAAGTCACTTTTTCTACCCAATTTCAACGAACATATAGGCTCTTGATCGTACACACAGTCAGTCAACGGATCAAGAGCATATACGATGTATACAGTATTACGAAGGGATACCCAAAAAAAGCCGGAATAACTTTGCCGTGGGCGGAACTTGTGTAGTACGCACTTCGGCCGCTAGGCATGTATAGCGCAACTCGTTGTCAGTTCAGTGCCTTCTGTGTTGTCGACATGGCTTGTTCTGTTTCTTGTGCTGTTTTGTTTTTATGATGGCAAGTTTAAGTGAATAACGTACAGCTGTGAAATTTTGTTTTCTACTCAGTAAAAGTGCTGCTGAAACTGTTTTAATGTTGAAAACAGCTTACCAAGATGACGCTGTGGGACAACTCTAGTGTACGAGTGGTTTGCTCAATTTAAAAATGGCGACTTGCTCTGGACGTCCATCAATCGACGAAAATATTGAAAAAATCCAGAGCCTGTGCTCACAGATCGTCGACAGACAACTGATCAACTGTCAGAAATTAGTGGATTATCTTGGAGTGCGCGTCACCGAATTTTAAAAGAAGATTTCGGAATGAAAAGGGTTGCTGCCAAGTTTGTTCCTCGTGTTCCGACCGACAATCAAAAGGAACATCGAGCTGAAACATGCCGTGCTTTATGCCTCGCGGTTTGAGGCGCCATGTCTCGGATCGCGCGGCCCCTCCCGGCGGAAGTTCGAGTCCTCCCACGGGCATGAGTGTGAGTGTTGTTCTTAGCATAAGTTAGTTTAAGTAGTGTGTAAGTCTAGGGACCGATGACCTCAGTGATTTGGTCTCTTAGGAATTCTCACACATTTCAACGTTTTTGGCGCGCTTTGAAACAACAGCTTGAAACCGATCCAGATTTTTTTGTCAAAGGCCATTACTGGTGACGAGTCATGGTACTATGGTTACGACCCAGAAACAAATCAACAGTCATGCGAGTGAAAGACGTCATCGTCACCCCGGGAAAAAAAATCATCAAGTCAAATCGAACGTCAAAACAATACTGATTTGCATTTCTGATGCCAAGGATGTAGTTAATTCAGAGTTTGGTCAAAACCTATTATTTGGAAGTTTTAAGAAAAATGGTTCAAATGGCTCTGAGCACTATGGGACTTAACATCTGAGGTCATCAGTCCCCTAGAACTTAGAACTACTTAGACCTAACTAACCTAAGGACATCACACACATCCATGCCCGAGGCAGGATTCGAACCTGCGACCGTAGCAGTCGCGCGGTTCCAGACTGAAGCGCCTAGAAACGCTCGGCCACCACGGCCGGCAGTTTTAAGAAGACTGTGCTACAGTACTCGTCGAAAGAGACCCGGTTTCTGGCATACTGGTACTTCCATAACGACAACGCACCTGCCCACACAGCCATCTTTGTTAAGACAGTTTTGGGTAAAATGGAATGGTCCCGCTGCCCCACGCACCTTGCTTTCCGTGCGACTGTTTCTTATTTCCACGTATGAAGAGGGGCATGAAATGACACCGATTTGACAATACTGAAGAAGTCAAGAAAAAAGCAAAACAAAAAAAAAACGAGGGAAAATCTGTCAGCCATTTCTAAAGATGACGACAAAAATGTATCGAAAACTGGAAGCACTGGTAGGATAAATGTGTTAGTCGTAATGGAGAATGTTTTGAAGGTTACAAGGTTACTTTGCAAACAATTTGAAAATATTTTTAAAAAAATAATTCCGGGTTTTTTGGGTAAAGCTTCGTATATGATATACAGTAATCAAAACAGAAGGCAATACCTTGAAAGATGAACTATTATGTCCTTAGACATCGCTTCGCTAAAGATGATTGCACGATAGTCGCTCCTGACGACAGTTGCAGGGAAGAAACAATATACAAAGAAAATAAGGCTGCGGTAATGGATAGATGATGAAATCGCTCCACAGAGGAAAGGCCACAGGAGCGGTTGGTGCTCGTGGATCGATTACACCTCTCACAGCAGTCATTTACACTAGATCTCTCGCGTAGCGGAATGGCGCACATCACTGGAAGTGGACTCAGCTTGTTCTAGCTTCTTAGTAAGTCAGGTGCTCGGAAGTACATAACAATAGCACTGATACTTCGAAACAGCGTACGATAACGTTTTTGAACACAAGAACTCTAACAATCCAAACGAATTCCGTAATTACTGATCGTATGCAATTCAGCTCATTCTGATCGTTCACGAGATACAAAAGGAAGTTGTACACCGCTGGGCCAAGTTGAAGCTGTCTGTACTGACGTCCGTAAAACTTTCGATACAGTTTTTCATTGACAGCCAGTAAGTCAAAACCGTCGTAACGGATTACTGCGCTGATAAATGCGACTGTATAGCGCACTGTGACTCTGTGTCGTCAGTTGTACATAATGCGAAGTCTATCTATGCAATCGAATGTTCAATTATGTTACAGACTCACAATAAAAAACAACACAAATACACGTGTTGGAGTAATGGAGGAAGCCCAGAACAGAAAGCACCGTAACAAAGAAAAATTGTATAAACCACAATCCCATGAATACACTGGGTCTCGAACAGTAATTAACACTGTGGACGCAAGTGGGGCTTTATACAAGCCTAGTATACATCAGGACATGACGCCACATGTTAATAACAATATCTGCTACTTTTCGACGTAATCATGAAATACCTTGAGTATATAGCACGACATCGCCCAAAGAATATATGAACTAAGGCTCCACGCTGTGTTTATTTCCGTTCGAGATATGGTGTATAAAACCAGCAATGTAGTAACATTGTATGGAAGTTCATAGGCTAAACGTATTGTACACAATGTAGACAACAAAATGCTCGTCCTATTAGGTCCACTTGCACCCATAATATATTTTATTAGTGTTGGAAATTCACTGTTATCATGAACACGTGGTTCATAGTTTCTTCGGCTGTAAAGTACAGGGTGGTTATAACTAAACTTTTCGCTACTTGAGGAGGCCCCCGTGACAAACGATTGATCGTAGAACATTGAAACTTTGTGGTAATATACGTAAGTACACGCGGAAGAAAAATAACGACTAAACCATTGAAAGCAACATATTTCAATTTCCACATGAGAGGGTAACATTTATTAACTGCGTACCACGTTTACGTGCCAGGTTACAAACGTTTCTCAGTGTGACGCCCAGCAGCATCCACGACAGTCAGGAACCGCTCTAGAAATAACCTTTCACAATTGTTCGCACGTCTCTTCGAAAGTGGACCACAGAATTTCCAGCTGTCGTGGCGCAGCTCGTGCGCGGCCTGGAGATCGCATATTGCCTCCACCATTTTCAGCCATGACAGCAGTACTTGTTTCAACAATTTGTGGCGCCATGCCTCTCGCAGAAGCAATTCACAAATCGCCACTTAATTCGGACTTCCGAATCCTGTCCTTCAAAGCCGGTATGGAAAGAAGACCTCTCCGCATTCCTGTAACGCGTAGACATTCGCGAAGAGCAGCAGTACTATTGCTGTTGTTTTGAGGAAACAGCTTTATGAGTAAAGCCCTGCTCATTTAGCCCAGACCCATTTTGACTGTCTGCAGCTGTAATTCACACCGATGCTTGTGTTCAAACCCTACATCGCCGGCGCCTAACGGCAAGTCATGACACTAACACAACTAACAACGCAAAACAGGCAGCGCACACTCTCAACATCATTCCTATAAAATTGGGTACTCGTACGGTAAATAGTTTCCCGTCTACAGTGGCTCAACTGGCGGAAGTTTAATTACGCCAGCCTGTAAGTCCTTAACGATGTAATGCTATTATAGCGTTACACCTTCCCCTTCCTTTAATAAAATTTGTATGCTGTGTATACGCATTATGTCTAGATCTTCCAGAAGATCACGCTTCGTCGAAACTAGAAGCACGAAAATAAAGTATCACTTAACAGCAGGTTTTGATGGCATAGAAAGTATCTTCTGCAGAACAAGAATCCGTTTGTAAAAACTACGTCAGCAGTTTCCGTCATACAGAATGAAATATTTCAAGAGCAAATTACCAATATTTAACTGCCGTAATCAGCATTCCGGAAAGACTTCATAACATCAGCCGTTACCTGCACAACCCGCTCAACTCGCCAGCGTATCGATCGAAAAGGGCTTTCGCGCAGCATGACAACAGCAGTTGACGCCTCATTCACTCGTAGCCGCCATCAACGTACCTGCCTGGTACACAACTGTCTGACACACAGTATTTTCCGCATATTTTGGCAAACTTTTAGTGGGAGACAAATTCTGGAATCTGGCATGTCACAGCACTGGCAGAAAGCAATTTGTCGAACAGACTGTGTACGACTCTGTATTATCTCGCCTAAGTATGTCACACATGCTATGGTAATGGGGAGTCAGAGCTATTTGAGGGTCTTGTTGACGCTACGGAACGCAGAAATGGGGGCTAGAATAAGTAAGTGAATAAATGCCCGATACTCAGTACGAATAAATTACCGTTTTTGTCCGAGTGTGATGGATGGCAGCCATTATTGTCCAACACTTAGGCCGTGATTCCGGCTAAAATGCTTTGCTGCGCCATTTCTAATGTAGCAAGTGCGACGCGCAAATAAGGCAATCTTCATTTCGAAGCGCTTTCGAAATTCAACTCATGTCAGCGACAAACGCATACAATGCACCTCTTGAAAATGATTTACATTCGAAACCATTATTTCAATAAGTCTAACTCCTAAATCGGACTCGTCGCGCGGTATATGTTTTGTTTTTAAGTTTGTTTTAAATAACAAGCATTAATAAAAAGTAACTGTAATCATACAAATTAGCTGACACTGGCAGTTAGTTACACTAGTCTTGCAGCAGTAAACAACTTCGCCATCGCTGCAAAATGACGAAGGTGAAACTGAAACTTGTGGATCAGAAAACCTATTAATCTCTGAAACGATACAAAAATAGCGTCTGATATACGCGTGATCAGGTTGCTTGTGGCTGATGACCAAACAGAAATAAACCGGGTTCACTAGAAAGTTTAGTCACAGAGTACTTCTAAAAATATAATGATGGCCAATATAAGCAAGCGAAAATGTTCTACTGGAAGTACGCAGATACGCAGAGCAACTACAGTACGACTTCTATGTAGCTTAGTAACTTGATGTATTTAATTTCGTGACTACCCACTATTCCTTTCATGCTGCTTGACACACATTTACACGTTTCTGCATGTGCCCACCCCCAGTTTCCTCGAGAAGTCCTTTTCCTGATGCACTTATCAAACCACCCTCGTGTAAGTCTGGCAAATTTCCACGAAAGTATGGAACATTTTGTTGTGTCGCCATGGCTGGTCAGCTAGATTATTCCATGGACCGTATAAAGAATTTCAACAATGTTCAGCGTAGAGTTCATTGTTGGCAGCCGTCTGAACTGATCAGCGAGTCCAGTGCGACTGAAAAGAGGGAAAACAGAGTTTCGTGCTGTTACTAAGCAATTTCATTTGAAGGGTTGGACTACCGCATAAATCAGAACAGAATTCTATGAAGTTGATGAGGACTCTGCACCAACACTGGAAACCATTTACTGTTGGATTAATGAATTGAAACATGGTCGGACAAGCACCGATGACGAAGCGCTCTCCGGTCGTCCAGTTGAGATCGTCACAAAAGAAACCATTGACATAATCCATGACATGGCAATGCAAGGTCGCCGAATAAAAAATCATGAGATTGCTGAGATTGTGGGCATTTCAGTTGAGCGAGTGCATAATATCCTGCACGGAGAACTGGCCGTGAAGGAACTGTGTGCGAGGTGGGTGCCGCGATCGTTCACAGCCTACCAGAAATGTATCTAGCAGAACATTTCAACACAAAGTCTGGTGATGTTTAATCGCAGTCCGCAAGACATTTTGCCCCCATCTGTGAATGTTGATGAAACCTGGATCCATAATTACACAACAGAGTCAAAACGGCAGTCAAAACAATGGACAATGGTTAATGAATGTACAAACCGAAAAGTGAAGAAAGCAAAGACCAGTTTGCCAGCTGGTAAGGTGACGGCTACAGTTCTTTGTGATTCATAAAGAATAATCCTCACGATTACCTGGAAAAGACAAAACCATAACTGGACCCTATTAAGGCTTCTTTGTTGGGTTGTTTGGAACTTGAGCCGGCTGGGAAAAAAGATCAAGAATAACAAAACTTCCGGGCTGATAGGTCGTGGTTGACGGATAGAAGTTTCTCATGACGTTTTCTGTACGACTGCGAGATAAATCTTCAGAGGTAGAGTGGTGCACTGAGTTTTAAATGGTGTCAGTATCGGCTGTGAAAGCTTACACTGTGTGATCAAAAAGACGAAGGTCGGCACGCAAAAAAACGCTCTTAACCAGAATAATGCACCATCCCACACATGAGCTATAAAATGAGGACAGTTCACGAGTTGGGCTTTCAATTGGTTCCTCATCGACCCTATTCACCAGACTTAGCCCCAAGTGACTTCTTCCTATTCCCTAACTTGAAACTTTGGCTTGCTGTGAATAAATCTTCAGCAAATGAGGAAATGATAGTTGCAGTCAACGAGTATTTTGCAGATTTGGCAGAACCTATTTTTCCGATGGGATGAAAAAGCTGGAGGATCGCTGGACCAGTGTATATCCGCCAAAGGAAACTATGTGGAGAACTAAGGTGAGTTGTTTACGGAACAAACAATTTTTCTTGCTTTTTACGAGACATGAAACGGTATGTATGTTACATGCTCGATTTGATACTGATAAGATAACTGGTAACCACGCAATGTGTATGGAGAGTAACTGGCGTGTGAGAGGTGTCGTTTATAAACCGCAGTGTCATAAAGGACCAGCTGGATGGGTCGTCTCAGCATGACTACGAAAAGCGCGACCAGATGGCCGTGGGCAGTTATCTGCCGTAAACAGGTTTATGGCGATGGAAGCTACGCTACTCCACCGCAACGACCCTGAAACGAAACTGCTGAGGCGGCAGTAAAACTATCACCATCCGAACCTTCTGAGTGAGACCCCCAATGACATGTCGGTAGATTCTGCAGAACCACCTGCGCTTGCGCTGTAGGGCACCTACAAAATACGGCGCCGAAAAATTTAGACACAGAACGCTATTTGACTATGAACGTGGCGGATAATAGAGACAACGCCGGAATAGCGGTAAGATGTGTCATAACACACAGGACACACAAAGGCAGCCGCCGTGGATAAATCAGTACGAAGATACTAATGAAATGTGCGCACAACAAAGGAGTCGCCCCCACTATCTCATTTCTTTTGTTAGTGAATATACTTAATACTTGTTACAGGCTGATCAGTTAGAAAATTAGGCAGATACAGAGGGCGAAGGGACTGGTTTACAGCACTGTTGGTTCTAAGGACATTTCAAATATTTTTTTTTTTTTGTGAGTGCAGAAGTGGTGGTTCATGGACTTGCTATATTATCCGCAAGACTCTTCGATGGTGATTGTGCAACCGCATAGTCGCAACGGATGGCTGCTGGGCGTCTCTAAAAGGACTACAGTGGGTCTGCAGCTGTGATGGCCCACTAATATCACTATCTCTACAAGAAATACTGTGGGTCTGATCTGTGATGACCTACCTACCAATATTCTTCAAAACTTCGACTGACTCTGCTGTGGGTTTGCTCTGTTGTGGCCCATTACCTGTTTGCATGTTAAGAGTCAGTACTGTCTTTCAGTTGGAAGGACAGCACTACTACTTCAAGACTGCATGGAAATCCACTAATTCCGTGTACATTTTCTTTTATTGCTCAGACTTTGTGCATAAAACTGTAATTACTACTGTAATGAATGATCTGGACTCTCTTTATGGACTGTGATGGCAATTTTTGCTTTTGATCAACAGTGAATCAATAAATGTGTGCGTTTTAACTATTTGTTATTGTTAATATGAAAAAAATTTTCAAATCAGTATTGGCCACTGCCCAAAACAATTTGTAAAATTTTTTGTGGGGAGCATGGGGGTTATGTAAGTAGGCTGTTTAGGTTTTTATGTTGATAACGCAACGTAGTGCTCTCTATTAAAATCGCAGACTGCACTGTGAACAGCCTGTAGCGTTGGGCAGTTGGAGGTGAGCCGGCAGCAGTGGTGGATGTGGGGAAAGATATGCCAGAGATGTTAATATGAGCGGACGATATGGAAGTGTGTCCGTCAGAAAAAGGAAATTTGTTAAATTGGATGTCACGAGTTATATATATGACTTTTGAACACCATTAATGTAAATACATTGTTTGTTTTCTATCAAAATCTTTCATTTGCTAAGTGTATGCCTAACAGAAGTTAGTGCCTTCAGTAGTTAGAATCTTTTACTTAGCTGGCAGTATTGGCGCTCGCTGTATTGCAGTAGTTCGAGTAACGAAGATTTTTGTGAGGTAAGTGATTCATGAAAGGTATAGGTTATTGTTAGTCAGGGCCATTCGTTTGTAGAGGTATTTGAAAGTCAGATTGCGTTGCGCTAAAATATGGTGTGCCAGTTCAGAAATGACCAGAATAAGTAAAGAGAAAACATTCTCAGTACGTTCAGTTTCACTCTGGAGTTTGAAAATCAAGTAACGTAGAAGTTTTACCCCCACAGTCATTCTTTTCATTCAAAGGGGAGTTGGCTCCCAAGGTACACAACTAAAGTTCTGACCATGAGCCTACGAAGCATGCACCATCTATTTTCCCCACACTGTTCTATGATTATGTCTCTTCCAAAATATTCTATTAATAATGAAGTGACTGTAATATGTGAACACTTTTGTACGACACAATTTATTCCGCTTTAAATTCATATAATAGGTCCCTCCTCCTGATTGCAGTCACTAACTTATCATGCGCTTGTGTGAGTTTACCATTGCCTATTGATTACTGTACGACTGCCTTTTCATTATGTAACAATTCCCTTGTACGAAATTTAAATCTGGGCTTCAAAATTCTCACTTCGCTCACACTCATAAGCATCCCACTCGTGGTTTAACTTGGTGCGCCTTCCAATATTATTTCTACAGCATTTTTCACTTTTATACATTCTTGTGATCTGCCCTGGAAGCACGCTCCGACTCTGCTGACCACATTCCGCAATATCACGAACTACTCACTTTCCTTTTTAACGCACAATGAGCTGAGCACGAGTTCCCTGGACCTTACCTGCAGGCTTGCCCAGGCTCGACTGCCTCACTCTTTCGCGCCAAAAAATATCCAGGAGGTTATTGTTAGGGCCATTCTTTTATGGGGATTATTGAAAGTCAGATTGCGTTGCGCCAAAAATAGTATGTCAGTTTACTGATTATCAGAATACGTAAAGAGAAAACTTTTTTGTACGATGAGTTTTGCTCAGCTGTTTAAAAATCAAATAACGTAGAAGTTTACCAGCACTAAAAGGACGTTTCAGTTGTTACAGTGTAATTATTTTTATTAAAACATTTTCTTTAAAGAAATATAAAATTACGATACCTACAACGTATGTTTTTCCTAAAATTTCCTCACAGGTGAAAGTTATTTGTACTGGCCTTGACATACCTCAACTGAATGTCCTAAGAATATGAAGATTCTATCTCTAGTCTTTCAGGGTACGAAGTTTTGTTTTTCCTGAACGTGAGTGTAGTATGAGTAATTCGTCAACCGAACTCACCCGATGCGTTTTTCTGCCTGTATGCGAAAGAACTACTTTAGGGATATTGATTCGGTTTTCACTTGCCCACAGAATGAATGCCAAGGAATGTTTGTGTATATAATTTATGAATATTTCGTGCGAACTGGCTGAACTACGATGGTGTTTGTCGATTAAGTCGTGACTTGTGAGAACTTTCATGGCGCGCGCTGCTTAAATAAGTTACACAAGAATTTGGATGTAATATTCAGTTACCTAATGCTGTACTCTGAATTTGAATCATATCTCTGCGCAGTAACCCGTGAACAAAATTAGCGCTGCGCAGACAAGTTGTCCGACCTTGCAAACTTTGTGCTGCCCACGTGAACCTGGGGCGGGTCGTTAGTAATGGTAGGCCTCTAAATTTGGTACCTCTTACATCGAAAAAATAGAGATCAAAAATAATCGGCACGTGCTGGCTGGCAAAAGACGGAACCCCAACACACACACACACACACACACACACACACACACACACACACACACACACACACACAATTTTTTAAATCTTTAATCTTAGTGTTTTCTGGTATGTTCATATTTATTTAGTCTTAGTGTTTTCTGGTGTGTTCATATTTATTTAGTGCGAAGCGGTAATATTTTAAATTATATTGCTATTCCACCGTCCAAAATGACATTTACTCTGTTTTTACACATCTCACTGCTTGTGTAGCCTAACAGAATTTCAATATAGTTCACCAGTATAGCATTCTCATCGAAGACGACAGTTAGTTACAATCTTATGACAGCTTTTTAAGCAGAAAACAATTAACTAAATAAATTAGTAGTGTATAATATCTTCAATTTTGAACACAAATCGAAAAAGGAAACTTTTAATTTTGGTACCTACATTCTTGAAGTTACTGAAATGCTTCCAGGAAGAAGATGATGAATCACTCGGTATTATTACCTGAAACAAAAGTAAGAATAATAAGAGACAACGAAATACCAGCGTACCTACATTATAAATTGTTCTTTTAAACAGCAAGGTAACAAACACACGCTAGTACTCAACATACATTGTCCCTACCCGAGATTATTCATAATTTCATGTTTTCATTTCAAATGACAATTACTACACAGGGTTGAAGCACAGTGGCAGGCTTGAATTCTTTAGCGCTGAAGCACTACGCATTTGGAGACGAGTTAAGTATCTGATTATTCAGCTCGCTACACGAGCACGTGCGTCCTCAAGTAGTCACGCAGCTGTTCATTCGTCGTGTCAACGGATTCCTGACACTTAGAAACAAATAAACGAAAGATCCGATACTTGAAACAGTACCTCAATGATACTGTAGTTTTACTCAACAACAGGGCAGCCATCCGACTGTGCTAACCTTTCCAATCGTGAAACTATATCACTGATTTACATTCTTAGAATTTCTGCCGCCCAGACAAAATGCTTGCTTAAGACGTTTTCAATGGCCGTTTCACTCGGGAACAATTACCCGTCGAAAATCGTCGACTACTTGAGGAACATTAGTACGCTCGAGAAAAGATGTGATGCATGGAATTCGTAGATATGCATGAAAGAAATAAAAAAGAAGTATATACGGTGGCGTGAAAAATTGTGTCAATCCGGGATTCAAGCCCTAATCGCCTCGTTATTCTGCGCAGCCGCCTTAACCACTGAAGCCATCAACCAAAACAATCTCGTCGCATATTTATCACATCAATTAAATTCACTGACTCGAAACTAATTGAACAGATGGGGACGAAACTAATGAACTGCAATGAAACTGTTTACTCCTAGTGAATTTAAGGACATAGCTCCCGACATTATATATATATATATTCAAATAAGGAAGAAAAAAAGGAAAGTATGGAATCCAGAAAAGGGAAGTATGTCCGAGCGACAAATGTTACCTGTAATGGGAAAGACCGAGGCATATCATCAATCTGATCTGCAAGTCCTAATCATAACAAGCTGTGTTTAGTACTCTTAATTTCCTTCCATTACAATAAAAATTTAAATGTAGGTTTTAAATAGGTTGGCTTAGAAGTTGGAACTGGATCATTATATCAACAGGTGTTTGATACATTTAATTCCATGAAAATTCCCTGAAGTCCAAATCCCTCTTCAACATCGTAACAGTTCAAGAAACCATATCTGTACCAGTTTCATCTAAATACGATCAAGCAATCATGAGCCGGTCTTTCCTGACAGAACTCGCCGAACAGGAATGGCGGGAGTCATATGAACAAAAGAACGCTGTGGAAAGTCATAATCGAAAATTGACAATCGCCACAATGATATTTGAAGAAGATAAGACGACACCTGCGGGATTTTATGATATGTACATACCTATCCAGGCTTCTCGAAAACATCCACCAAAAATGCCCATAGGGCAGCCAACATAACTTCTTGAAGGATTACGCCATCAGTCACTTTCTCATCACTCTTTTACCACTCGTGTGAGTTGGTATGAGTTCGTCCCTGAAAGGATGCAATGTGCGGGAACAACTTTCCAAATGAAGCATATTGTGGAGTCTTCACTGCGAGACCTTGAGATGTTGCATTTCCACCCAATCTACAAAAGATTACTTTCAGAATAAATGGATGTAAGTATTACTTAATCGAAACTGTCAGTGTGACACTCAACCAGAAAACATGGATATCTGCACCATTCGAGTAGATATACCTTGTTATCCTCCAATAATCCGCGTAGTGTGCTTAAAACGTTGCCACATAACATCGTAGTTTATCCAGTGGCTTTCTAATTACGTTCAACTGATTTCTACCGTATCGAAGCACCATAAAATAGCACAAATAAGTGCAATATGCAAACAAATTCAAACATCATGTTCACAATTTCAATTTCCTGTTGCCTATTGTCCCCTAGGGAACCTGCGGCTATATCTTTCTTGCTTACTATCAGAACAAATGAACAACTGACATGCGAAAACATACAAGGTGTGTGAGAAACGTAGTACGACTGACTACACGGCAAGCCGTCTGAAAACACTCCATCGTTCTACTAGTTGAGACCGGTGTGTTCGTGCCTTCCAGGTGCTGAGTCCGAGTTTCAGCACCATACAGCCATCACGTGATTTTTGAGAGCACCATCAGTGAAGCTGTTTTTCTGTTGTACGTTACGAAAATGGAACAGCGGAATTTAGAGCACCGTTATGTCGTCAAGTTTTGTGTTAAACTTTGGCAACTACGACTGTGACCCCTGGAAAGTCTAAACAGGCTTATCAACAGCAAGTTTTTCGCTTGCACAAACAATATTTGGAAGTCCGAGAACGCGTTTAAGATGAACCTCGCTCAGGGAGACCTTCAACTTCAAAAATCGACGGAAACGTCGAACATGTGTGTGCCCTTGTGAGACCAGACTGACGTTTGACAATAAGGATGTTGGGCGGCCTATTAAACTTGAACAATTTCCCTGTAAACAGTTCTTGATGTTGCTGAGCAACATACATACAATAATTTTTAAATTGACACACCGTCATTTGACTGTACTGTTTTTTATTTAATTAAGGTCCAGATTTCGGTTTTTTATGCCATTTTCAAGTGATTTCGTGTATGTCGCGTTGGCTCGTATTAAATAAATAACAATACAGTTAGATGGCGGTGTGTTCATTAAGAAAAATTCACCGTACATCATATTTTGACCAAAGTTTTGCAAATGCGAAAGGCTTGTGCCTACTAGAGACAATGGCTCTCGTTTTATGTCTCTGTTCTCATGTGTATCATCATTACATTAGCTGTCGGTTGTATGTTGTTTTTCGCTGTCACACTAATCAAAGTAGTTGTTCATTTACGGTAATCCAAGGACAAGATTCGTTCGCACCTCTACCGATAACCCGTCGTACACATTAAATTTTCTTTAATTACTTGCACAGGAACGTATGACGCTGCGCGAAACGTTTCCACGACAGCATAGCATCGTCAGAGAAGACTACGCCATTCTTCCTGGAAGCCTGGCACTGCAGCTACGAAACAAATCAGGAAGGCTAAGTGACCTCTTCTGCTGGCCGCCAGCGGTATATATACAGCCGCACAGATCTTCAAGAAAGTCTTTAAACTGACTTGTAAACAAGTGCGCCTGTAAACAGATACCTGACAGAGGCCAAACGAAGAAACTAAACAGAATTCCTCAAACCAAACTCTTGCTGAGCTATGATAGCTACGACTGCCTTATCAAAACACAAAAAATTATTACTTATTAAATGAGCAAAATGCTCAACGAAACATTTTTAGATACATCTCAAGAATTTTAACTTAAATAAAATTATGCACGTGACTCCCACAATGGCTTCAGTAGCTGACGTCTAACAAGGGAAGTATTCCAGGTCGAGCGGTTAAAACTGAATAAAAATGACTTTAATATACGAGTATGTGTCTGTTCTACCACACATCAAGACCATTTACACGTAAAGTGTGCGTTCATGTACAGTCGGTGGCTTAAGACTAAGCACTTCAAGACCACATGAGCCAAGTCGCTGAATAAATACAATATAACATAATTACGACCGGCTAATTCGCAAATGTCGTTTGCTACAAACAATATACGCGTACGTTAACACGTACAGTACTTACAGACTCATATTCCCCCCAAAGGAATTGCTTTGTTGTCATACAGTCCTCCCATTCTTCGTCATCTAAGTGCAAATGTGGAATTTCAATGAAGCGATTAAAATACAACGGTATGGAACAGTATTTACAGTTGAGAAGAGAAACATGTTACATAATTTGTGGTGTGTAATACCAAAAGTCACGTTCCAGGTCTTTGGTACTAGGTATTCCATTCAGATTTCTTACCACTTTTTTGAAATACCACATTTGCACTTCGATGATAAACAAGGGAAGAACGTACGCAGCACCCCAATATCTGTAAAAAGGGTAGAAAACTAAGTATATTTCTGTCGATAAAAAACAGTGCTAATACGACAGACAGCTATAAAACCTACAACTCGTCAATATGATATTTCTTGTGCTAAATATGTAAATAGACTACGTATTTTAGTATCACAAAGCAACTATACAACGTAAAGACATTCTTTGTAACCATGTACATCTTATCTCATTAAGGTTTTAAAAAGAGACTTGGTTCGAAGATCGACTACTGCTTTTGTCTCTGCTGTTGAAGAATTAAGTCGCATGTCTGTTCTGACACACTAAGCATTTGATGTACGTATTAAATTTTATAATATAGTGTAAAAAGTTGAATTTCTCATTCCAAACCTCTCCCTCCCTGAGGAAATATTTAAGTGAAAACTCATTATTTAAAGTGAGTTGTGTAGAAGATTGCACATCTGGCTTTTTTTGGTCGTAAATGGCGCACAGGCGGCCATTACGTAATATTTAATTAAATATTAAATATTGGCCTTCACCCCTCCGTTAACATTATAAATACTTTGAACATTGGTAGTAATTTTCAAGCATTAATACTTGCAAAGATCATTTATCAGAATTTTTACGGAATTGCACAGATAAATTTAACTGCAGTACGCAACAAGGCTTGCGTTTGCCTTCGATATCTTTGAGTTTGCAATTAAATTTCTTTCTTTCAAGGAAACGCTTAACGTAAAATGAAGCCAACTTGCTCTCAATGAAAATTATATATCGTAAACAAAAATCCTTACGCTACGTAGGTGGTTATATCGTCTCTCTCTTGGCAACAATTAATTTAACGGGCAAAAACAGTAATTGTTTCATGCTACTTCTGGTTATCTTTGAGTTAGCTGAGCGTTTAGATAACATAATTAAACAATTACAAGCAAACACTGTACCTATTTTTACTATCATCTGTGCCTCCGTAGCAACCTTGATTATGGAGAACGTATATGTACACTGTTTTTACAGCGTGCAGAATATAGGCGACGCCAACAGTATATTAAATATCCTTTACCTTTTTTCCCAACAATACCAAACTCATCTTACATTTAAAAATCACAGCATTTTCATAACAAAATGAGAGAGGGGGAGAGAGGGGGGGAGAGAGGGGGGGGGGGAGAGAGAGAGAGAGAGAGAGAGAGAGAGAGAGACGATATAATGCCTTATCATTCAATGGCCTAGGTAGGATATGGCCCAATTAAAGTCACCAACATAATCTGCCCACAAATTCACACAGAACAACAACTGATGAGCGCGATAAATGTGGGATGTTACTTAACTGCGCTCAAACCCCAAAGACCCCATCACGCCCGAACGTTGCTTCAAGTGCAATAAGCACAAAGGACAGAAGCATAGGACATATCTGAGACTGTACCACTACGAAGACTGTGCTCTGAGTGGCTAGTGACCTGGTTCGAGGTTGTGCACACTCTGTAAATGAAATGGATTAACAATTGCTCGTGAAGAGTATTCCTTAAATTCGTCCCCGTGCTACGCGCAATTGCGAGAGTGCTGAGAGCGATTCCGCCCTCCACCGGATTAAAAAATGCTCAAGGGTAATTATGACATGAAGAAAAATGTCTGTTCGGTGTCTCGTGTAACGTGCCAGAGTTTGTCGGTTTAACTAATTTTCGTCCTGTAGAGTTCCAACAGCCACGCGTGTAATCGCGGGGAGGATATATCGATTCGGTTGTGTGCTATTTGCTGTGACTCCAGTGCGTAGTTGGCTTACGGAGAAATATTTACGTACTACATGAGCATGTTATCACGTTAAGCTAACAGCATAAAGAAATACGTAGTGTACAGATGTGCGGTGGAGGGCACACCGAACGTAATATGTTGATTGTCTGCCGTACACTTTCATTCATTTCTCTTTCTGTTCCTCTTCGCGAGTCTGACAACTGATCGAAGAAATTGCATTTCGGAGGCTCAGACCCAACTTGTATCCTTCTTAGAGAGGACCTAAGGTCTATAAGAAAACACATGAATCATGTAACGAGACGATAAAATGACCATTGAGGATTATTTGAAATTAAGTGCAATGTGTTTGGTCGAAATGACGGTGTACATGCGATTCGGAAAAACTTCACAACGAAAACATTGTCTATAATATTTTTGTAAATATTTTTAATAGCTAAAGCAGATCAACAACTTTGCCATTTATTCTAGCCTAGTAAAAGTCTAAAACTGTCATCCAGTCCCAGTTGCAGGTTGCCTATCTTACTCCTTACAGAGGCAACAAAAATATGATTTCATATATGATTAGTAACCGAATTTAAAAAATTAAAATACTGCTGTCATCATCTAAGTATTAAGATATGTGATCTTACGTTGAGGGTTTAACACAGTAAGATACGTACAAAAGTTGGGTACTTTGCGATTGTTTTGGTGCAGTGTTAAACCACGTCGCGCGAACAACGCACACTGTATTCATCCCGTATTTTGGAATGAGAGCCCTCAGCGACCCCCAGCAAACTTCAAACCTTTTCGAAACCTTTTCTGCCTGACACTCCCCACAAAATGATAAACGGAAAAAAAGTTTACCCCATTCTACATTTCCGTTGTTCATGCAGTAAAATGTCAGCGTGTGGCGCAAAGTTTTAATGTATTACTTCATTATTACCAACTCTATTCCCGACACATTTTGCAAACAGTATCTACATCTACCAGTGAATTTATCTATGCCGATATATCATTGTACGACAGGAGATGATATGCCATAAGCTTTGCCCGAACCCTAGGCGCAGTTCACATTCAACGCCAAGGACGACGGATTCCTTCTGCGCAAGATGGAACGAGTGGGTTTCAGGGCTCTTGGTGCACTGTACCGCGGTTTGGTTTCTCGACGACAATTATTGGCCATTATTAGTTGCAATCGTGTGAAACCCAGCTCGCGCTATTCGTCCACGAGACTCAGAGGACCATAGACACGGGTTCCCAGGTAGATGCCGTGTTTCTTGACTTCCGCAAGGCATTCGATACAGTTCCCAACAGTCGCTTAATGAAAAAAGTAAGAGCATATGGACTATCAGACCAATTGTGTAAGTGGATTGAAGAGTTCCTAGATAACAGAACGCAGCATGTCATTCTCAATGGAGAGAAGTCTTCCGAAGTAAGAGTGATTTCAGGTGTGCCGCAGGGGAGTGTCGTAGGACCGTTGCTATTCACAATATACATAAATGACCTTATGGATGACATCGGAAGTTCACTGAGGCTTTTTGCGGATGATGCTGTGGCATATCGAGAGGTTCTAACAATGGAAAATTGTACTGAAATGCAGGAGGATCTGCAGCGAATTGACGCATGGTGCAGGGAATGGCAATTGAATCTCAATGTAGACGAGTGTAATGTGCTGCGAATACATAGGAAGAAAGATCCTTTATCATTTAGATACAATATAGCAGGTCAGCAACTGGAAGCAGTTACTTCCATAAATTATCTGGGAGTAGGCATTAGGAGTGATTTAAAATGGAATGACCATATAAAATCAATCGTCGGTAACGCAGTCCGAAAACAAAGGAGTTAGGTTAGAGTTCACTTTTTCGCCCACTGCTTGAACACTGCTTACCGGTGTGGTATCCGTACCAGATAGGGTTGACAGAAGAGATAGAGAAGATCCAACGGAGAGCAGCGCGCTTCGTTACAGGAACATTTAGGAATCGCGAAAGCGTTACGGAGATGATAGATAAACTCCAGTGGAAGACTCTGGAGGAGAGACGCTCAGTAGCTCGGTACGGGCTTTTGTTGAAGTTTCGAGAACATACCTTCACCGAGGAGTCAATCACTATATTGCTCCCTCCTACGTATATCTCGCAAAGACACCATGAGGATAAAATCAGAGAGATTGGAGCCCACACAGAGGCATACCGACAATCTTTCTTTCCACTAACAATACGTGACTGGAATAGAAGGGAGAACCGATAGAGGTACTCAAAGTACCCTCCGCCACACACCGTCGGGTGGCTTGCGGAGTATGGTATAGATGTAGCTGTAGAAGGAGAAGTTTGCAAAAATTAGTAGGTTATAAGTGTTTCTTGTCGATTACTATCTGAGAGCATAAGCGGCTAGCTTATGGGGGAAAAAAGAATTAGCATTCACGTGTTTCTACTTTCAGTCAGCAGCATCTGGATGCTAAAGATAAAGGATCTCAGAGCATAAAACACGTCGCGCTGGAACGAGATGCAGGTGTCGGCGCCTGTTTGGATCGGGTGCGCAGTGCCGCCTTATACGGAGGGCTGAGTAATCGTGCCGAACGGCGCCTTGTTTGGCTGCGGCGTCCTGCATGCTGGCACATTTATTCAGAAAAGCGGGGTGCCAGTGCGGCCTAGACCCAACCTGCGCTCAATCGCTGCGCATATTCATCTGCATGCGTCAGTGCACAAGCTGGCCCGGCGGTGAAAGTGGTAGCACTCTAGATCTGGCAAAATAAAGGAAGTTTCAAAAGGTTATTCTAATTTCACAAGACAATATGGCGAGAAACTTTTGAATACGCATAATTTCACAGGAAGTTAAATTTTTAGGAGACGCGAAAAATTGGTACCGCAAAATAGGATTTCATAAATTTTTTCCAATTTCGCACAAAATACTCAGGCAGGGCTGTTGATAAAAATGTGTTTATTGCAAGGAAAATTATTTTTGTTTTAATTCCAAGATATGAGGACTTACGTCATGGACTAAATGCGGTTTGTAGGATGTAAGGTCCGCCAATTATGCAAAACAACGTTTTCTCAGTATCCAAACATGTTTCAGCACCACTGTGACATCATCAGTGGGTTTCTGTTTTATTTAATATTTACACTTGGCGTGCATGATTTTTCAGGACCACTTGTGTATTATTTATTACAGGTAGCTTGTCATGTTTTCGTGTGGTAAGCCCTTTTATTCTCAGCATCATGGCGAGGTGTCGTGATCTACACGTAAATATAACACGTATTGTCACAAATAAGGTCGTAAAAGCACTATGCACCTCACCAAAGCCGGCCGGGATGGCCGAGCGGTTCTAGGCCTACAGTCTGGAACCGCGCGACCGCTACGGTCGCAGGTTCGAATCCTGCCTCGGGCATGGGTGTGTGTGATGTCCTTAGGTTAGTTAGGTTTAAGTAGTTCTAAATTCTAGGGGGACTGATGACCTCAGAAGTGAAGTCCCATAGTGTTCAGACCCATTTGAACCAAACTTCACCAAAACACAGTGTAATGAATTTTGATTAGTTTTCAGTAACACAGAAACGGTATATAAATCTTATTTTTCGAAAATTCAATAAAATGCTTTTGGGCCGGAAACAGAAACAAAAACATAAACGTGCTTCGTTTCCTATGATAGTGTTCAATTATTTTTCCAAGAACAGGCCCCTTTGTAAACCATCAGAAACAAGTATCTTGGCCAATAAGTTCGGTGCATGGAAGGCTGACAATTTCGGCGAAAAACTTAAGTACTCGTTTTTCTCTCATTTTTCCAAATTTGACGCTTAGTAGTTTTTCTAAGTCTCTTTCTTTTCTTGTTTAATCCCGTTCATAGATGGCACATTCGATATGTTTGCTGCTTTGCTAAATTTGCCAAAAAACGAAAAAAAAGTCTGAAGGATCATCAGTAAAGTAGTTGAGGTGAGTCTTTGATTTTCTCATCAATTACACTTTCGCCTACCAAGTATTTCTGCAAACGAATCCTTTACAGATCGATAATTCCATTTATGGGCTTTGAATTTTTACTTAGTTCGTTGTAAGCAAATATTTCCCATACTTTCGCCAAACCACACTTTCACCAGAACTCCCGTTTCCCCCACTTCTGCTTAAACTTCCTGGTATGTGTTCTGATTCAATATGTATGAAATTTTATGGAGTTTCTGTTCTACTCGGCCGAAACCTCAGCCAGCAGGTAGAAAGGAGTGTCATCGAGTTGGAAAGCACAGGAGTACATCAGTCGCATGTATTGGTGTTCTGGTTTACACACAACAGGTAAAAATCAACGAAAAATACCGCTCCACTCTCCGCTATACTCTCCACCTTAACGGGACAAAGTTTTACACTTGACTTTTCTAACAGTCAGAATAAACAAAAAGAAACATACACGAAATATTGCTAACAGGGAACATCAGCGGCTTAACCTTATATTTTAAGGAGAAGAAAGCACACTTGCAATATATCAACGCCGTCAATCGAACCCACGCGAAAATTTGGGCCATAATTCTGAGAGTATGCAGTTATGATCTTCTGAAAGTACAGCTTTTCAACTTCCGCGCGCACCGTTTGTTTGTCAGTCGTTCCGCCACACTCCAGTCGCCCAATGTCCGACCAGGAAGAGATTTGTGAAATACTATTTTGACACGGGTAACATGCTTTGTCAATGTGTCAAATTGCGCGGTTTCTGACGTATAGATGTTGCCAGAGATCTCTTTGCTTTCAACATTTTTATGTTGCAATTCACAAATGCAGTATAAATGGATGAAACGAATTTAGGTCTCGTGAAAGAAGTAGCGTAGTGCTGTGCAACTACTAACGTCGCTGTTGTCCGTTATTTCCTTTGGATTTTAAAGCTGACGCTGTTAAACCGAACTACATTTGCAGAAGATGCGCTGTGCTTTAACATGACTGGCATGATTAAATTGTAAGACGAAAAATCATTAACTTCGTTCCATAGTTAATCTCCAGTTGTTTAAGTTTACTCGTTTGGATTTTGAGATGTATATATACACCTGCAGAATATCAGTACGAGAATATTCCTAAAGTAATACCCGAAGTGTATGTGAGAGAGGTTCACATATTGCTTACTCTTATTACATATCGTGTTTCGCATAGAATAGCATGTGTTCTCTAAGAAGATTTCAAACCACTTTGGGCAGATATGTCCTCCTTCCGTCTCATCTTCCCTCGCCTTCAACATCCCGCAAATAGAAATCTGGCTGTCACTGCACTGTGCAGCACTCGGCGTTCGGGCATTAAGCCTTCGGCACACGGACCGTGCTTTTGAACGTCAGCGTGCTGCTGAATGCTCCGGAACGACGCGACTTGTGCACACGGTACGTCTTTCTCAACGTGGTACACGCAGTCGCAGCGAGCTCCGGTCGGAGTTGTCAACTGCACCTAGCTTGCAAATCACGCAGTTGGTTTACGAAATGGACACGCACAAAATTACTACGGTAGCTCCATTAAAACGCGCGTTTCCTCCCTTGTCCAAACAACCAGTCACGCTGTTCAGTCTGTAGTACACACAAATGGAAACTTCAACACCCACGAACATGTTACCAGGCAGAAAGGAAAATTTGGGTTGGGCTGTTTTGAGGGAAGAGACCAGACAGCGAGGTTATCGGTCTCATCGGATTAGGGAAGGATGGAGAAGGAAGTCGGCCGTGCCCTTTCAAAGGAACCATCCCGGTATTTGCCTGGAGCGATTTACGGAAATTTCGGAAAACCTAAATCAGGATGGCCGGACGCGGGATTGAACCGTCGTCCTCCCGAATGCGAGTCCACTGCGCTAACCACTGCGCCACCTCGGTCGGTACGAAACTTTGGAAATTTGTTGTAAGTTCCTATGGGACCAAACTGCTGAGGTCATCGGTCCCTAGGCTTACACACTACTTAATCTAACGTAAACTAACTTACGCTAAGGACGACACACACACACACACACACACACACACACACACACACACACACACACACACACCCCTATGCCCGAGGGAGGATTCGGACCACCGACGGGGCGCGCCACTCGAACCGCGGCAAGGCGCCCGAGACGGCGCGGCGCAATAAGGAAAGTAGAACGTCCAGTGAACAAGGGCACGCTTGCACAAGTTCCATTACAAACAGTACGACACAAATTTACAATAGTTCTCCACGTAAGATAAAAATTATTTCGTTATTTTCGCTTTTTAGTGAAACCATACGGTCGTTCTTACTTGATCCGTGTTCCGATTCAGTAGCAGAATCTTTGCAACATGTGAAATACAAAACTGCAAGTAGTGTAAGCTGTCTTGTAGATAAGCCCAATGGAAGAATTTCACTCCTCGAAAGGACCGCACTTATTTGTACAAAACATCGAAAATTTTAGAATATACTTCTATTAAACTACTAAAAAAGCGCCATAAGCTATTAGATCGCTGATTTTCCCCAACGCGACTTGAACCAGCAACATATATCTTGATAGCATGCAGTGCTTCGTCGATACTCACTAAGCTACTCCGACCATTAATGGTACTTTTCACCCTACTATCTCCTGAAAGCTTTAATGGTAAATACGTTCTTTAACGACATTTAATTATAACAAATTGTGCCAAGAACAATAAGTTTCTGATGGATCCTCAACAAGACATTGCACTGAAACTGCATACTTTCAAAATACACAAGTTACATCAGTTTTTTAACCACCAATACGTTTCCTGTCATCTGATACAACAAATCACAAAATTAACGACGGGTTTTCGAGACACAATTTTCTGTTGCTGAGAAATGGTATATATTTATATACATAGTAGCTTCCAGCCAATATGGCATCTCGCGACTCTGTACTCAAGACAGGAGGCTTCATGTGACGTACGTGGCGTTCTTCCATCTCATTGGCCTACGTACAAACACAAGTTCAGAGTACCTAACATGCTAGATGTCGCTCTGCAGATTGAGAAAGACTTCGCAACCTGCCTTTACCACGCTATGACGTCAGAAATGCGATACGCTGACGCTCGAATGCACGGTCTTGTGTCCCGGCTGCAGTGAGGCCGAGAGAGTGATAAACGAAGGGCGCGCGCAAATGTTTTAAAGCTGTACACGCAAGTCATAACTGGGTACTGTCAGAATTATGTCCCAAATTAAGGCGCACTGTCGATTGCTGGGACTGGTGTCTTGCGAGCGCGCTTTCTTCTCCTTAAAATATGAGGTCAAGTTGTTGACGTTTCCTTGTGAGAGGCAGAACTCGTAGTTTTTCGCCTCCTTACTTTGCCGCAGTGACAGGTGACAAATGGCGACGTCAGCCGCCGTAGATGGCTGCAGCCAGCTGTTTACCACAGCCACTGCAACGCACCCAAGGGCAGATTACCGACCTTTCTCGCTGCTTGAACAGCGGTATGACTCTTTTAAATGGCACCCTGTATTTTTTGTTCGGTAATTCATTTCCTCTCCTAAATACCTATTAAAAATGTATCACAATGTACCATTCACTGAAACACAACGTTATTAATTACATAACACAATAGTGACTTTGGCGTTTAGTGCAGGTACTCGGGGTAATGGAACAAATCTACGTGCTGACGTTGACAGAGGACAAAAGTAAACGTAAGTAGAAGGCAAATCCGTCACTCCGTCAACCATCGTCAGTTGAAGAGTTGTGTGAGCAGAATGTACACCAACGAAGAATAGGTAGAAATGGTACTCATCTATGGGGATTGTAAGTCAGCAGAACAGTAATTGCAATACTGTTTCCTTATGTACGGGCACATTTAGTACAGTAGTTTAGTCCTTTTAAATACTGTTGTGTTGAGTAGGCATACAGCAAAGGCTGTCCTTCCTACAAACGGCATCGGCATAACGTTCTTTTTATTGTTGTTGAAGGTAGGCGAAATGCTACGCAGGCAGCAGAACTGTACACAGAACGATGTCCTGACAAGAACCCACCTTCCCGACGGATGTTTTCTCGTCCTGTTGGGACGCTTCAGGAAACGGGAAGTTTCAACCCACGACAACGGAATCGTCGTAGCACTCGCACAGGCGAAGCTGCCGAAGTTACTGTTCTCGCTTCCGTTGCTATGAATCCACATCTGAGCACACGACAACTTTAACACCAGATTGGCATTCCTAAAACCAGTTTACATCGTATTCTTAACACTTCACCGGTTCCATCCTTACCATGTACACCTACATCAAGAATAGCACCGGAATGATTTCCAGAATCGTGTACAGTTCTGTCAGTGGGCACAGCAGCAAATCCTCGCCAACCCCAACTACTTCTCCAATGTTCTAGTTACCGATGAATGTTCTTCTCAAAGGACAGGTAAATACAAGGAACATGCATTATTGGTCCAGCTACAACCCACGATGGCTTAGACAGGTGGAACATCAGCGTCAAAGGAGTGTTAACGTCTGGTGTGGGATGCATCGTACTACAATTATTGGCCCTTGTTTCATCAATGGTCGCCTAAACGGCGGAGCGTATGGCAACTTCCTCAGACGAATTCTTCCTCCTCTTCTGGATGAAGTGCCGCTAAGAACCATAATGCTTATGTGGTATCAACACGATGGATGTCCAGCACATAATGCCTTGCGTGCACGTCGTGTTCTGAACCGAATGTTTCCTGCCAGATGGATTGGTCGAGGAGGAACAGTCACTTGGACTGCTAGGTCTCCTGATTTAAATCCTCTGGACTTTTTCTTTGGGGATGCATTAAAGACGTTGTCTATCGCGATATTCCAACAACCCCAGAGGACATGCAGGAATATATCGTGCTTGCTTGTCATTCTCTTCAGCAGGCAACACTGGAAGCAGTAAATAATTCTTTCATTCAACGAGTGCACCAGAGTATCGGTGTCCATGGTCACCTCTTTGAGCACCTTTGAATGCCCTACTCCCTGTCAATGATACAGGAGAGTCAAAGTCAATTTTGTGTTATGTTTTTACTTGCTTTTCATTTGTTTTCTGACAACTGCAGCAAGTGGACGAGTTTGTGATCCCCGGCTCGTAGTGTTGTGATACGTTATTAATAACGTTGTCTTTCAGTGAATGGTACACTGTGATACAGTTTTGAATAGGTCTTTAGGAGAGGAAATGAATTACCGAATAAAAAATACACGGTGCCATTTAAAGAAGTCATACCGCTGTTTACATCTTTGTAAAAAAACGAATCTACAACGAAGGCAATCATGCTGATTGATGTCCCCCTGACGGCTAAAGAACATTTGCTTGAAATATTTTGTAATTTGCATCTGGACAAACAGTTATTTAGGCTGGAAACTGAAATCGTGGTATGTCGTAAAGTGATAATAGCTGCAAATGTAAATTTGTGTGGAGAAAACTGAAACAAGGCACCAGCTCTAAGTCTCTACTTAGCAAAAAAACAGAGGACGGTAGATTCTGCATAGAGGAAGACAGTACAGGTTCCGTGTTTTCTGTAAAGAAAGTTCTGCTGCGTGACGGATAACAGTGACCGCAGAAACTGGAAACGCGTTTCAAAGTTGAAGCACGCGGGACACTACGACTATTGTGAGCAAAACAACAGAATTTCACGCACATTCGTGCTGAAATTCTGGCGTCCAGCCGTAATGAAATTGAGGTATCATCATGAACTTTGAACATTTCTACAAGAAGCACACGAACATGTAGTTAATCCTCTATATTTAAGAACAAAAGGAATTCAACACAAATGGTCTTCGTTGACCGTCAAAACGAGTAACAAACTTTGTAACCATTTCCTAACACAGAAATAAGTTCACAACTGAAAGCAAGCAATTGTAATACCAGTCATTGTGCGGCGCACATTGGAACAGGCTAACACTTAAGCCACGGTCTGTACTAGTTCACTGTTTCTACAATCTTGCCACGTGGGTCTGACAGAATACCAACAGGTCCGCGACCAGGTTCCGAAGGCCCTCGACGACGAAGGCAGTGTGCAGTCGCAGACTTGGTCTCTTGACTGTCTGCCGTGAGCGTCGCGGGCGCGGTCCTAAACATCCGCACGGCGGAGGTACACTTCCTCCTAATTGGCTGCCCGTGACATTGACGGATGTAGTAGAAGGTTCACTTGCAGATTTACACGTCCTCTAAACTTTGGTCTGGTGTACGCGAAGTCCCTCTGCAGGTCGCGCTGCAAATGACGGAACGTCGTGTAGTCGCAGGGGCTGAGCTGGCAACCAAACCGACAGCGGTGTGTTGCCGTGTGGCGTCGGCGCTTGATGACTTTTACGACACGCCACAAATGGTGCCAGCAATTTGACAAAGACTGCACAAACTTGGGTGACGCTTGTCGGAAAGGATGGGATCGGCCACAGGCAATCTTATCCGCAAGCCGAGATAACTCCTGCGCGGTGGGCTAGCGGGGCAGAAATAGTGTCCAACTATAAGAACTTTTGCCAGAGTGGTAACCACTACGCTACCCTGACACAGTGGCTTAGCACAGCTGCATGGAGTACCCTAGCCACAACTCCCTCCTCAGTCCAAATTCCCATTCACGCCTTACCCCACTTGGTATTATCACGAAACTCAAACAGCGTTGCAAAAGCTTTTCAACTGTACTGGAATAGCGATTCAGTATCGAACGAAATGGGGGAGCCTAGCGTCCTAAACCACTGTGACAAAATAGTGGTCATCGTATCTGCCTAGTGAAAAGGAGACCCGGGTTCGAGTCCTAGCCTTGGTAGATAATCATTCATCATTTCAGTCTCCTTATAAACATTCTAGATGTTTGAGACTAGAAAAGTTCTCGGGAGCCAAATAGCTTCATTTGGTTAACACAGAGGATCTCGAAAGGCTCCGTGACCAATGACAGGATTTCTGTTGTTGGTTGGTTTGAGGGAGGGGCCAAACAGCGCGGTCATCGGTCCCATCGGATTAGGGAAGGTAGGGAAAGGAGTCGGCGGTGCCTTTTCAAAGGAACCATCCCAGCATTTGCCTGAAGCGATTTAGGGAAATAACGGAAAACCTAAATAAGAATGACCAGACAAGTTTGAACCGTCGTCCACCCGAATGCGATTCCTGTCGTCGTGATACTGAACCACTGGTAGAACGTTCTGACCGTTGTTTACAGAGAGTTGGTGACTATGATGAGAAACAGTGTCATGTATCGGTGTCACACTGACGTTTAGTGGAGCATTCAGCGAAAGTTAGTTAGCCTGCCATAATAATGTGTAACTTACTTTTTGAAGCACTCTCGTAGAAAGCTTTGTTCGGAACGTCGAGTAATGTGGCTCAAAGGTACGGACAATATAGGAACCAGAGCACAAAAGGCGGCAGACGTTTGTGCTGTGGTGCTGGGTAAGAGTCCTAAAGATTTCATTGATAGACCCATTGGAAGAATGCTCCAGCAAGACCAAGGCTTCAGTTCATCTGCAGCTAACACGAGATCTACAATTAAACACGGACTGAAGTGAAGAGCCTGCTAGTAGTTGGGGAGAAACGAGAGCCGAAATATTCTGCCATCCAAACCAGTGATGGAAAACAACGTAAGAAGATAAAGAATGATACAGTTCATGGCAGTTCGACCGGTTTTGATGACTCTAAATCACCTCAGTTTCTTATTTTTCCTAGAGTACTGAATGATCATTTTTTTATGACGATTCCGAGGAAAATTCTTTGCGACTGTGGAACTAGAAAGACATTTTCTGAGGACGAACGAAGCGTTGTTATCAGAGAGAGAGAGAGAGAGAGAGAGAGAGAGAGAGAGAGAGAGAGAAACGGTGTTCCGTAATGTAGTCTCGGCAGAGATTCAACCATGTGCGCATACTGGCTGCGGAAGCCACGCGCTTTCTCCGTGCACACTAAATTAAAGTTAGTGAAGCCTAGGGTACTGGCGCTACACCAGGCGTGCACATAATTTCCCAGCCGAAGCGCCCCTCTGTAGAAATTAAGAAATATTGTGGCACGGTCGTTTTAATTAGGCTACGCCTCCGGGGAGGAGGAACTTCGGTAATTGCCGCTAGCGGAACCCTCGATTCCGCACTTCAGCTGCTGCATGAGGTAAACTCACGAGGGCTGTTGCCATCCAGTAACGAACATATGAAAATTCCTGGTGCCGCATAAGTCTGCTTCCACGCTTCTATTAAAGGCAATTACGTTTATAAACTCAAAACTTTGCCAAGTGCACACGCTGCCGGGTGTTTCAGAATCAGTATTGGGATTTTACGGATTTTTAGCATTTATTACATTCAACTTACAAGTATGATTAATACATCAAATGAAAGAGCGACTCAAACGGTTTTCTTTGCTTGCTAGAGCGCATGCGCATGCACTATTTCCTGCATCTTCCGTTAGACAGCGCGAACAGCAAAGATGCCGACTAGTGAACAGAAAGTTTTTTTGTATTTTGCAGTTTGTAAGGACTGATTTGTGGTTACACCGCAACATGCGTTCCGTAACATCCACAGAAGGCATAGTCAGTCAGAAGACACCAGCTGTTTCTGCAAAGGGAAGACTACAATACCATAGAGTGACCAAAGAACGTGTTGAACGATTGAGTAAGTATTTCACGCGTAGCCGCAAGAAATCATTTCGGAAGGGTAGTCGTGAAGTAACAGTACTAGTGACGTTTGTGTGGAGACAACTATATCCTTATCGTTTGCAGTTGTTGCAAGCTCTGAAGCTTCCAGACTACAGTTTACGTACCAACTTTGGAAACGAACAACTGGTGTATGACGAAGATTTTCTGAATCGTGTCGTCTTCAGTAACGAATCGATATTTCACCCAAGTGAAAAAGTGAATGTTTGCATGTGTGGGTCAGGAAATCCCCATGAGATGGTACAGTAGCAAAAAGACTACCATAAATTGAATATACTAGGGTTGGGACTTAAATAGTGGCAACTATTTATTTACAGCTCGTACAAAATAGATACGTGTTTCAACGTTTTACTGACCTTCAAAGTAACGACCAGCATTGTGCATAACCCGTTGCCAGCGATGTGGAAGTCGTAGGATACTCTTAGCAGTGCCAGTTGTGTTGACAGTTCGAGCGGCCCGGTCTATTGCCCGACGAATTTGTAGCATTTCTGAAGCGAATGCCGTGAAGTGTTTCCTTCAGTTTAGAAATCGAGTTGAACTCACGAGGGCTTAAGTCAGGGGAGTGCAGTAGGTGGTGTAGCACTTAGCAGCCCCATCAGTCAAACAAATCGGTAACAGTTTGCACTGTACCTGCTTGAGCATTGTCCTGCAAAATGATGGTCATGTCCTGCAGAAACTGACATGACTTCTGTCTCTTAGCTGGTCGTAAGTTGTGTTCCAAAAATGAACAGCTTAGCGACAGAAGTGATGACCCTTTCTGCAGGGTCTGACCACCATTTTGCAGGAAAATGCTCAAGCACGTAGAGTGCAAGCTGTTACTGATTTGTTTCACTGATGGGGCTGCTAAGTGCTATACCACCTACTGCACTCCCCTGACTTAAGCCCTCGTGAGTTCAACTCGATTTCTAAACTGAAGGAAACACTTCACGGCATTCGCTTCAGAAATGCTACAAATTCGTCGGGCAATAGACCGGGCCGCTCGAACTGTCAACACAACTGGCACTGCTAAGAGTATCCTACGACTTCCACATCGCTGGCAATGGGTTATACACAATGCTGGTGACTACTTTGAAGGTCAGTAAATCTTTGAAACACGCATCTATTTTGTATGAGCTGTAAAGTAATAGTTGCCACTGTTAAAGTTCCAACCCTCGTATTTGTGTGCCATATCTCGGCAGAACGTTTATGGCCCTTCGTTTTCGGTGAAGCAACTGTAAGTGGTGTTCCGTATCTTGGTGCGGTAGAACTAGGGCTCTGTCCTCAGCTGGAATAAGCTGAACCACAGAACTTTATTTGGCAGCAAGATGGTGTGTCGCCTCACTGGCATAACTCAGTACGCCATTTGTTAAACGACGTTGCACCCGACCGCTGGACTGTCCGCAAGGAGCCGGATGACAGAGTTTTTTTGTTTCGCATGGCCTCCACGTTTACCCAATCTAACGCCATGCGATTTTTGCCTTTGGTGGTTCATAATGGAGCTTATGTATGTGCCTCCGCTACCAACTGGTCTACCCGACTCCAAAAATTCGATTGAAGGAGTTGTTGCAACAGTTACTCCAGACACACTGATCAAGGTTCGAGAAAAACTCGCCCATCCATCGACTCGATGTGCGCCGCGTTCTAAATTGTACCCACATTGAACACTAGTAAGAAGAACTGTTTGAGTCGCTCTGTCATTTGATGTATTATTTGCAACTGTAAGGTGAATGTAATAAATGCTACAAAGCCTTCAACCCCCAGTATTCACTTCGAGCGCCCATAAATGGGATTTCACTTCGAACGCCCAAAAATGGGATTCAGAGGCATTCAACTCCAATTCTGCAGCTGAACTTACGCTATTCAAAGTATGGTTTTTATGGCGTCTTCAGACGTCAGGGAAGTCATACAGCCATTATACGCTCTTTTACCGGCCTACAAACGTTTATATATCTCATAGCATATTTTTGACTTGTTACTAGCAAACCAAACACCGCACCCCAACAAAATGGCTTGTGCAATCGCACAAGGTATGTAGGAGTAATGCCATCTACATTCTATGTACAAGACGATTCAGAGGCTACCACCCATGGGATTTAGGCAACGAGCAATGCTTTCAAGTAAGATATGCAAGATTTCATATTCTCTCAGTCGCTACATGCGTACTACAGATTGGGGCAAATAAAGGTGCCCCGGAGAACAGAGTTCCAGAGTACAAAGAAACAAAGCAGAGGAAAGGAAATACAGTAGTAATCTGAGTATAGCAGGTGTGGAAAAAAACATTTTATGGTGAATTGTAGAAACATTTTCTGGGGTGCGGGCATGTTTTGGAATGTTTTTTGACTTGCTGAACAGAGATCCTGTCTGACGCCATTTTCGGACTAAGCGCTGCATGGCATTCTTTGCTGGCACTTTGACACCTTTAAACTTCTCAGCAAACAACTACCACACCGCTTCCACGACTTTGTTGTCACGTAACTTTCCACAACTAACATCCGGTGCTTCACTGTGAGTACCATCGTCCGCTTTGCACTGCTCCACTCCACGCTGACAGCCCGCACTACGATCTGAACCGGCGCGGATCACGTGGCCGGTGTACACGTGGTGTGTGCGTCACGGGGTGTGGTTGTATGCATTTATCCGAATTCCAATCGTATCCACTCGTCCGGATCACTTTCATTTGCTCCACCCTGTATTAGCCATATAGTAAAAATAAAAAGGACCTTGTTGTAAGAAGTTTAATGTAGTTAACTTTTCGGTACATGCCATAGTTTTCGCTAAAGAAAAAAGTACAAAAGCGACCTTGAAACGAGTTTTTCTTGAATAACTCCGATCTGTGGTCTGATCCACGATATTGGATACACTATACTGACCCTCAGTATATACGCTGGAGGCACCATTCTTCGTTCTCTGGTATGGTACACTGTGTTGTCTCTCAGTATAGCTTATCAGACCGAAGAACGAAGAACGGTGGCTGCAGCGTATTTATCACGTGACGGATTATGTAGAGGCCTGACCCTGCCTTGTATTCACTGGCCTATGCTACACAGACCTGCAAGGTTATAGGGTGTTAAGCTTTTAACATACGGAGTGAGCACATACTTAATTCGATTTATTTTACTACATACGAAGAAGGCAGCGTATTTTTACCTGTGCCCTAGTTGTGGCACCCAAAACGCACTTACCAACTTTATACTGGTCAACCTGAAGACCCCTTGTATTAGGCGAAAGGCGCGTCATGAATAAATAAAGTAATAAATCAATGTTGCAACCAAGAATGTTGTTTTCATATGTATAATTAGTGTGTGGGTGAATAGTCGTAAACTAATAAAGACAACATAATTGTGATATTGCGTCGACAACCATGAAGGTGTTACATGCCCAACGTGAAATAGAGGGCCAGTCAAAAGTCCTTGGACACCTTCATAAGTTGGAAGATTAAAGGGAAAATTGAAATGTGATAATGGGAACATAGGTTTGATGTGAGGCCGCAACTTTTGGAGTGAATGTCATTCATGGCCGCCATCTTGAAATCCGTCATTTTGGATTCAAGTATTTTTTTTAATGGGAAAGAGGGGGGTGTACGATACATCAAATAACACTCGCTTGGGCTCTGGAACTGAGTGGTGTGATTTATTTTTCTCTATCTTGTACAGTTTAGAGGTTATTAACGTTCAAAGTTGGGAAATTACCTTCATACCGACTGCTACAACACACGTTCTAAGTGTTGTCCAATCCGAGACATGAGTCGGTATCAAGGTAACTTTGAACATAAATAACTTCTAAACAGTACACGACAGACAAAAACAAATTACACCAGTCAATTCCAGAGCTCAAGCGAGTGTTATATGGTGTGTCATACACCCCCTTCCCATTAAAAAAAATGACTTGAATCCAAAATGGCGGATTTCAAGATGGCGGCCATGAATGACATTCGCTCCAAAAGTTGCGGCCCCACGGCAAACCCATGTTACCATCATCACATTTCAATTTTCCCTTTAACCTTCCAACTTACGAAAGTGTCCAAGGACTTTCGACTCGCCCCGTATTTAACTCTAACTTATACTAAAATACAAATAAAAACGGTCTCAATCGCGTTTCCAGATTTTTATTCTTTAGCAACCGGTTTCGGCCCTTTCCTCAGACCATCTTCAGGGAAAAGCCTGCTGACGAATGATGTTGTCTTCAGTCCTGAGACTGATTTGATGCAGCTCTCCATGCTACTCTATCCTGTGCAAGCTTCTTCATCTCCCAGTACCTACTGCAACCTACATCCTTCTGAATCTGCTTAGTGTACTCATCTCTTGGTCTCCCTCTACGATTTTTACCCTCCACGCTGCCCTCCAGTACTAAATTGGTGATGCCTTGATGCCTCAGAACATGTCCCACGAACCGATCCCTTCTTCCAGTCAAGTTGTGCCACAAACTTCTCTTCTCCCCAATCCTATTCAATACTTCCTCATTAGTTATGTGATCTACCCATCTAATCTTCAGCATTCTTGTGTAGTACCACATTTCGAAAGCTTCTATTCTCTTCTTGTCCAAACTATTTATCGTCCATGTTTCACTTCCATACATGGCTACACTTCATACAAATACTTTCAGAAATGACTTCCTGACAAATCTATACTCGATGTTAACAAATTTCTCTTCTTCAGAAACGCTTTCCCTGCCATTGCCAGTCTACATTTTATACCCTCTCTACTTCGACCATTATCAGTTATTTTGCTCCCCAAATATCAAAACTCATTTACTACTTTAAGCGTCTCATTTCCTAATCTAATTCCCGCAGCATCACCCGACTTAATTCGACTACATTCCATCATCCTCGTTTTGCTTTTGTTGATGTTCATCTTATATCCTCCTTTGAAGACACTGTCCATTCCGTTGAACTGCTCTTCCAAGTGCTTTGCTGTCTCTGACAGAATTACAATGTCATCGGCGAACCTCAAAGTTTTTACTTCTTCTCCATGGATTTTAATACCTACTCCGAATTTTTCTTTTGTTTCCTTTACTGCTTGCCCAATATACAGATTGAATAACATCGGAGAGAGACTGCAACCCTGTCTCACTCCCTTCCCAACCACTGCTTTCCTTTCATGTCCCTCGGCTCTTATAACTGCCATCTGGTTTCTGTACAATACTGACGAATAAAAATCTGAAAACGCGATGGAGACTTATTTGATTTTTAGCATTTTATACCTATCACTCCTGCTTTTCTCCAATTACAGAGCGCTTTCCGAAATTTCACGTTAACTCATTTTTAAAGTAATCAGACGCTTTGAGCTGTTTTATACATTAGCTACTGGTTTCGTCGCTACCCCTCGTAGATGTAGAGACTGGACTGCGTGGAGATGTAATGAAGACGGGACGAGAATGCGTATCCTTCGGTGTGGTTTCTTTTTCCGCCCTGCCGCAGACCAGCTGTGAGGGTGGGTGGGCGTGACTGGGGCGGCCACGACGGCGGCTTTCACCACAGCGCCGCGCGTAGCCGCGAGCCAGACGGCACGGCGGCATTGTCTGTGGCTGTGGCTGCAGCGGCTACGGCGTCGCGCTCCGCCGCACAGACTATTCTGTTCTGTCTGGCCTGGTCTAGGCTGCCTGTCTCAACAGGAACCGGCGCCGGTGAAAGCCGCTCTCGCTGCTCTTTTACGTCGTCTGCACAACTCCCGGCCGACACTGGCTCTGCCCCGCGGTGCTCGCAAAACCACACAGCCGGCTCACAACGCGGAACGCGGAGCCAGAGTAATTAAACACGGGACAAAGCAAAAGGGTGCGTACCGCACATGAAACTACGGCGCGATTAACAAAATTACTACGGAGCGGCGGAGAAGCACCCGAGTGCTACTCTTTGCAACAGGTCGTTTAATATCGTGCAGAAAGTGAAGCAAATTTCAGCCTTTCTGCCAGGCGTTCAAGTGTGAATTGCAGAGTAGTTCAGTTCGTACACACTAACTTGCTAAATGGAGGCTCTCTGAAGAACCGCTGAGGGTCCAGTGGGAATCCAGGCTGAAGGGCAGACCTCCTAAGCAGGATATTTTGAAACCTAAACTCGCGCCGGCGGAACATAAATGCAGAACTGGGAGAGAGAGGGACAGGAGGCATGAAGTGAATAATCTTAAGTGATTCTCTCTCTTGTAATTCTGTATTTGACAGTGCTGTATGTTATGGTTCTCATCTGAATGTATTACTGCTGGTTTGTGACTGATCCACCAACTCCCCCTTCCTGGGCTTCCATAAATCCCGTTCCAGCAGCCCTCAAATAAATCACGTGATTCATTGTTCTACTTTGGAGTTCATAAAAGATGATCCGGCTCCCCTACCCATGGGTTTTATGCAACCTGCAACACTTTCAAATACCATGCGCAAGATTTTCATATTTCATCCCTCGCTATGCGTAAGCTATTGTCCTCCAGAAAAATGAACAGGACCTTCTTGTAGGAAATTTAATATAGTTAACTTTTGTACTGGGATACGTTTTCACTGGAGGCCATGTTTTTCGAATTATTCCAGAAAAAACGTACAAAAGTGACCTTCAAACACGCATTTTCCTTGAATAATTCGAAAACTATGGGGTCCTGCGAACACACATCCCAGTACAAAATATAATCACATACAATTTCTTACAAAAAGATCCTGCTCATTTTTCCTATAGGACTAAACCTTACGAAAATCCTGCACGAGGTTTTTGGAGGCGTTACAGGTTGCATAAAACCTATCAGTACGGGCAGCTGAATTACCTTGTACACTGTACACTATTAATTTTTAATTTTTATTATACATATTTCTTTCTATTAACTTTACAGTTTTTCGAAAAGGCTATTATTTGTTATTAATTTGCCTGTCTACTATTTATAAACACATTTAACGCCGTTACAACCATACAATTATATCACCTTGTGTCATGGTCGGCAGTTGGTTTTGAAATGACAGACCGCCGGTTCAAATGGCTCTGAGCACTATGGGACTTAACATCTGAGGTCATCAGTCTCCAAGAACTTAGAACTACTTAAACCTAACTAACCTAAGGACATCACACACACTCATGCCTGCGGCAGTATTCGCAACTTCTACCGTAGCGGTCGCGCAGTTCCAGACTGAAGCGCTTAGAATCGCTCGGCCCCTCCGGCCGGAAGTTGAGCATCAATGCCGAGAATCTATGTGACACATTACTGAGTATTAACATATTTATGTAAATGAGAATGTTTTTAAATAATTTTACTCTTAATGTCATGAATGCGTTGTGCTTGTACTTTTATGGCAATTTTCTTTCATTTACAGATATTCTCATTATGGGCTAAGGCCGAACTGGGTTAGAAAATATATAATTTTTGACGGGCGATCTGGAGTGAGATTTTCATTCTGCAGTGGCGTGTGCTCTGAGATGAAACTTCCTGGCAGATTAAACCAGTGTACTCGGGAGTTTGCCTTTCGCGGGCAAGTGCTCTACCGACTCAGCAATCCAAGCATGACTCATGACCAGTCCTGAGTGCTTCACTTCCGCCACTAACTCATCACAGGCAAACGTTCCGAGTTCGAGTCTCGCCCTAGCACACAGTTTTAATTTGCCACGAAGTTTTACCGAACTAATGCAGCAGTGATATAAGACATACTCAGAACTTAAACTAACCTATGCTAACAACAACACATACAACCATACCAGAGGGAGGACTCGAACCTCCGGCGGGAAGGGCCGCGTATTCCGTGACATGGCGTCTCAAACCGCGACGCCACTCCGCACGGTTTTCCAGAGTTCTCTAGCATCCAGATTTGGGTGGAATTTTCCCGATTTTCCTGTACGAAACCCGACTGCTGATCAAACCTTGCTGATCAAACCTTGCAGGGATATTTAGTAGTCCCGATTACACAAAAACAGATCACCATACAATGCATTCTCGGTCGGTGTTTGCTTCCTTGGTGAATTTTGTTTTTAGGGCATTAGGAAGTCATCCACGACAGATTTATAGCTCTTACGTTTCGTCTCCTAATGCTGGAGACATCATTGAGGGTATAAATTTTCAGAAAGCAATTACAGTCTCAAATAAGCTCAGCAAGCAGAACTATTAACGCGTATGCACGTAGCGGTCGCATCGTGACGTCACCAGACCGTCTAAGATCGCAGTCGCACCGACCTTATGGTATGAAGCTTGTAGAGGCGTATATTTGGCGCTGTTTGTTTTGTATAGCACTAAAGACCGCAAGATCTCTAATTTGTCGTTTTTATTTTCTGTTAAAATTGTTTTCCTACTTCCGAATTTCTACGGCCTTTCAGTACATCCTAACACAGTAGTGGAGAAACTGAAATAATAAATTCAGTTTTTGGTACGAAGACAGCTTGATGGAAAAGTTGTACTCATTATGCGTTACATCGAACTTACTCGCATTCAGTAGCGGGTCAAAAGACGAGCAAATAACTGGTTGTTGTTAGTAGAGTTCCGACGTAAAGTCAAGCGCCGGCACGCCGATAGGGAATGTTGCAGCAGAGTGTGCTGTGAGGAAGGCGTCAGCCAACTGCACGTTGATCGACCCCTCTCTAGGACAACGTGACGAGACCAGCGACCTAGGTAGAAGCATCCACTGTATTACTTGTATTAGGCCTTGTATATACTGAAGAGATTTCTTATTTTGTCTGCAGCCCTTTGCTTGCGATAAATCTGTATTTCACAAAGTTAAATATTGCAATCATTTTTCTTTGTAATAAACTTCATTAATATGATTTGCTTAATTGTGTCTAGCGATCCGAGAAAGCCCGTTTCCTATGCACATCATCTTTGACAACTAGGCAAGATACAACAAGTATGTTTTTACAAATCGTGAAGAATTTTACAAACGGATCCGTCGTCAGCGAGCAAAACTAATGAACTGCAAGTAGAAAAGCTTAACAAAGGTACGGCAAAGATGGATCATTTAGTGTCTCTCCGAGAAGAGAAATCAGACGATAAAAAAATACAACCTAGTACTGCGGCACAATTAAATACGAGGGTTGGAAATTAAATAGTGGTAACTATTTACTCACAACCGAAACAAAAGAGTTACATGTTTGCACCTGTTACTGTCCTTCAAAGTAGTCACTAGCGTTGTGTAGAACCCGTTGCCAGCGATATGGAAGGCGCAGTATACCGCTAGCAGAGCCTGTTCTGTTGATGGTGCGGTCTAAAGTTATGGTGATTCTCGTGTACGACTGTAATGGTGTCATTCTAACGCATTACGTTCCTCCATGGCAGACCGTCAGTGTACAGTATTACTGTTCGTTTTTGGAGCGAAACAGGCGGCGACACTTTCTGCGCAACCCACCCATCATTTTGCACGACAATGCGTGGGCGCATACAGCGCAAGCTGTGGCTGCTCTGTTCGGTCGATGAGACAGAAGTACTGTACCATCCACCATACTCCTCGGACTTCGGTCCTTGTGACTGATTTGATTCCGGAGATAAAGGAACCACTTCGTGGCATTCGCTTCATACCTGTTCCAGAGATTCGACAGGCAATAGACCGCTCCATCAACAGAACAGGCTCTGCTAACGGTATACTACGCCTTCCACATCGGTAGCAACGGGTTCTACACAACGCTAGTGACTACTTTGAAGGACAGTAACAAGTGCAAACATGTAACCCTTTTGTATCGGTTGTGATTAAATAGTTCCCACTATTTGAGCTTCAACCCTCGTACTATGTAGCAGAAATAAAACGAGCCGCTGATATGTCAAGCAAACTATACGACTTCCTGCAACACGTGACCAATAATATTCAGATTATAAAAATGCAAATGAAACAAGGCAACGGTTACTGAGAAGGCGGCAGCTTCAAGCGAATTAGAAGACGAATCCTGTACAATATCGAGAATAAAATGTAAGTTCGAGGGGATGTGAGAATAGACAGTAAAAAAGAGCACGAAATAAACAAGACAAAGTTATGTTAGATTGACAGCGCATTTTATCGTTAAAATGGCAGGTCTTAGAGTAACTAACAACAGAACGAAATTGGTACAAGCATTCGAAGATTTCTTGAAAAGGGTGGATGAGAAATACTAACAGTGCATATTGAAAATAATGACACTCCGGAGATAACGTCAGATGAGATATGTAAAGAGATGTTAGGTGAGATGAAAGGAGATGCGATTGGATATGGTGTTTAAATAGAAATGATTCAAACTGGAGACAAAGTGGCTACGAAGTCTTTCGCGACGTATTTCTTGAATAAAAATCTCTCGGTGTACATGCATCGAGCACCAGCGCCACCTGAAATACAGGTATTTGGAAAAATCAGCGGTGGCTGAACATAGCCTGCTTAACAAGCATAAGATTTTATTTGAAGAAACCAGAGTAATAGCCCACGCATCGAATTACTGGGACTCTGTGATCCGGGAAGCAGTCGAAATTAGACTTAGCGATAATAACTTTAACAGAGACAACGGCTATGTACTTAGCAACACTTGGAAGAGTGCATTGGATAAAGAAAATTCGCAGAGAAAAACTTCCCGCACTTTACCTCCTGATTCAAGGGATGGCGCCGCAAGCAACGCAGGATAGAAACTACATCTATGGAAGTAGAGGGCACCACTTCACTACGCGCCATATCGCTGTTGCTATGACGTATTCCAGCCAATCAGAAGCCGTCCTTTGCATATAAAAGTGGGTACCTCGCTACTTCACGACAGTCAGTTTTAGCCCTGACGACGACCATGGAGGTAGTGGTCGAAAGTTTGGAGTTTTATCCTGAATTGACGCAGCATGTACACCGAGAGATTTTTATTGGAGACAAAGTAATACAAAAGTAAGTTGTAAAATCACTCACAGAATATTTGGAGAAGAAGAAAATGCACTTTCTTTTTTTTTTTTATTCCGAAGAAACGAAACAGGCAGAACGTTAAACAATTAACTGTCAGCCCCCTTTCCGTGATACACAAGATATTCCTCAATATTATCCCCTAACCGCATAAATTTTGGATTTTACTCAAGTAAAGGTAAAAGCTGACTTTAGAAGTGGATATGAAAAAGTGGACATGGTTCGCCTTCTATGCCGAAACGAAAATAATTACTGGTGGTGGTGGTGGTGATTTTGATGATACATCAACGGAAAACCGACAGCTTAAGGTGGGACATGGTTCGCCTTCTATGCCGAAACGAAAATAATTACTGAACAATACAAACAAATCAGAATTAGTGTTGTGATAGTAAGACATTAGGAATAAGTGATAATTGTGTATAAGACGACGTAAACTGTGTTCCTAGGCACATACTACGAAATGGCACCAATGAAAGATTACTGCTGGTAAATACTGATTAAAACCGTCCATTTAACACATCAGTAACTGAGCAATCTGTGTATTACCATCTCGCACAGTGAAGAATAAACCATCTGCGACTAACGCATTACAAATAGCAGTGAAGAAGGACGACAGAGTGATTTATTTGAATAAAGCAGTAATTCATGTTCAGTATGAACCAATGGCACAGGACAGTGTGCGGTTTCTTTGACCTATCAACTTATCTCTTCAGTTTAAAATTGAATAGCATCGCTTTTAAAGGATTACACGCACTGTTTAAAATCATGTGCTTCGTCTGGAAAGAGAGTTGAAAATCACTAAAAGAAGCAAAAATACTAAAAACAAGTACGTACGAGTAACATGTCAGCAAAAAATATAACAGTTCCTGCAACATTTTCGGATGTCTTTGCACAGTAATCAAATTTAGTACAGTAGTGCTGGAATCATGATGCTCACATTACAATAGCTCTATACTTCTCGTCTTACAGTGATAATTTGAAAGACAAAAGTGCGGTATTTAACCAGTGCCGAAATACTTTTTAAATTTTTAATCGGCAAAAGCAAATATAATTTCAGTAAAACGTATTCGGTTGTGTGATCACCGGCCGGCTTCAGATTTACGAGATGTACCAATAATGAAACTAAATTTAAAAATTAAAAGTGAAGTTGTATAGATTACTTCAGATCAGAACGCGTAAAATACACTTAAGAGGAAGCAGGAGTTGACTGCTAAGTGCATTGTTAAAAACAGCTTTACCTGGAAGTGACTGATTTTTTTCTTTCTTTGTGGTCTTTAAAGCGCAGGTCATAAACGCACACGTCATGACTTAAAATGCACCGTTTTCTGCGGATCGCTCTCCGTGGTTCTTGTAATTAGCCGACTCATGACAGCTTAAACGGCTTTAGTAGATGGGTAAAATAGTAAAGAATAATGACTGAACCTCAAGCGCTCATTCGAAGGCAACACACACAGTCGATAGGCAAAATTAGCTACTACAAAGACCCTTCTTTTTAAGAGGCCGTTCAGTAACAGTCTGCAGGAGAACCGGTGTCCACGGTCGAAAATTATTTTTTCGTCGCCATGTTGCTAGCGCGAGTAGAGAGAAGGACGCGTTCTAAAGCCTGTACTATACCTGCTGAAACCTCGGATAGCTCAGATGATAAACAGAAATTAAAGCCTAAGAGGTTAAAAAGAGACACTAGTTTAGAAAATGGCGCACCGTCAATACAGTGAGAGCAAATTGGTGCGTGTCGCCGCTCAACAGATGGCGACACCTGAAAAGACAGTGTCCAACACGTAGTCGAGCCAAAATTATCTCCTGGCGACGAGGTGGACCAGAGAAGTCGCCTAAGCCTTAGAGAGGGGTTGTAATCTCCCTGAGCCTGTTCCCTCGGAGAGACGACCAGTGTTCGTGCTAGAGTGATAGCGTGTCCCTACGTATAGCACAGCTGAGGTCGTCAGAGGGGACAGAACAGCTAAAAGGACTGGGCAGCAGAGTCGCAGCCTCGGCTGCAACGTCAGCAGGCTTATTAACAGACACGTCGACACGTCCAGGAACCCAAACGAACGACATATTAGAGCCAGTTTTAGCGAGCGATTGATGGCATTTCTGGATCCGTTGTACTAAAAGGTAGCACGGGTACAGCGCACGGAGCGTCTGGAGAACAGGATACGAGGGAAGAGCATAGTGTATTCGAGATATGTTCAAAAAAACTCCGAAACTTTGTCCAAAAAAAAATTTTTCTGTGCTTATCTTTTACTTATTGAGCACGGTCTCCTTCGAAGTACTCTCTTCCCCAAGTGGTACACCTCTCCCAACGCCGTTTCCACTTCTGGAAGCAGTCTTGTTACGCCTCTTGGTGGATCACTTGAGACACAGCCTGTGAATTTTCTTTTATCTCGTCTATCGTTGCAAATCTTCGTCCTTTCAAAGGGATTTTCAACTTTGGAAATAAAAAAAATGCCCGCAGGGGCCGGGTCTGTAGAGTACGGAGGATGAGGCAACACAGTGGTTACATTTTTTGTGCAATAATCACGCACCAACAGGGATGAATGTGCGGGTGCGTTATCGTGATGCAAGACCATGAATTGTCTCGCCACGTTTAAAGGCCGTTGCGCGTTCCAAAAGTTCTTCAAATATTACGAGGCGAAGGTCTTTCTGGTCTTGACTCACGAGCCACGGGACGAACTTGGCGGCATCACGATGCATTCCAAGATGTTGCGGCAGGATCTCATGACATGATCTACATAGACACTCTGCAAGCCACCGTATGATGTGTGGCGGAGGCTGCCACTACTTGTCATTTCCTTTCCTGTTACACTCGTTTCCTGTTCTGTTCCACTCGCAAATAGAGCGAGGAAAAAGCGACTATCTATATACCTCCGTATAAGCCCTAATTTTTCGCATATTATCTTCGTGGTCCTTACGCGGAATGTACGTGGGCGGCTGTAGAATCGTTCGGCAGTCAGCTTCAAATGCCATTTCTCTAAATTTTCTCAATAGTGTTTCCGCCGGCCGCGGTGGCCGTGCGGTTCTGGCGCTGCAGTCAGGAACCGCGGGACTGCTACGGTCGCAGGTTCGAATCCTGCCTCGGGCATGGGTGTGTGTGATGTCCTTAGGTTAGTTAGGTTTAAGTAGTTCTAAGTTCTAGGGGACTTATGACCTAAGATGTTGAGTCCCATAGTGCTCAGAGCCATTTGAACCAATAGTGTTTCCTGAAAAGGACGTCACCTTCTCTCCAGGAATTTCCATTTGAGTTCGCAAAGTATCTCCGTAATACTTAGCTCTTGTTCGAATCTACCGGTAACGAATCTACCAGCCCTCATCTGAATTGCTTCGATCCAACTGAAATTACGCATTCTCTGTAGTCTCTCGGACAGTCAATCTTCGGTTGGCACGGCACAATTTCGTTGACGTTCCTGACATGAACACCGTCGGTAGATGTCGAAGGGCGTCCTGAACGAGGGTCATCTTTAACTTCCGTCCGGCCACTTTTGAACCGTGTGAAACATTCGTAACACGGAGGACGGCTTAAGCATTCGCCACCGTAGGCTTCCTGCATAGTTTGGTGTTTCTCTGTAAGGGTTTTCTGGAGTTTTACGCAAAATTGAATCTTTCCTCCAATTCTGCGCACTCTCGAAATTCGCAAACTATGCGACACAACGTTCTACTCAATACAGCACTGAACAATAAGCGACCGACATACAACATTGAGACTTCAGGCAGTTTCACATTAAACACAGGCCTGTGCAGGAATGCCAACCGAATTTCGCTCCAACTCACCATTGGCGCTAAATTACGAATGTTTCGGAATTTTTTGAACACAGCTCGTATAAGGGCTGATCGTGTGGTGGTCATACGGCAGTAATTTCAAACGCTTTTGTACAGTCCGTCGGTCAACAACAAGCGCTCTTTTTTTTCCCATCTCGAATAAGCGTCATGTTTCTAAACAAGTAACCCCGTAGAGAATCCAACTGCCACGTAGATACTAAAAGATATATTTTCACACGTCTCAATGTTTATGACATCATATCTCCTGAACTATGCTTCGTACAATGTTACAATTTTTCAGGTACACCCATGCTATATGTGGATACTGTCTTGTGATCAGAGTTGGAACTGAAGAAGTAATAAACGAAAAAAAAAATCATGCCTAATGCTGAATCTTTACTGCATCACGAGCGAAAATGTAGTAAGCGACGAACTTTTTTCCTTTTAACATTTGGTAGGGGAGGAGGTTGGGTGGGAGGGCATGAGATTTCAAACATTGTAGAAACTTTTTCTTTCCAAAATGTTTGAAATGGCATGCTAAGTGTGTTGGAAGTCACTAAGTTCACTTATTTCTGATACCAGATGAATTTAATCCGGGTAATATGCGCGCCGTGAGTTACGCTGCCCCAACACATATACACACAACTCTCTTCCCTGCCTTAAGGTGTAAAACATTTAACGTAAGACTATACCGTTAATGAGGACATTATAACAGCATTTTTATAATTTTTTAAGTGCGATAAACAGTTATATGAAGTTGTGAAAGTCAAATTTTTGTTGTCCGTGAAAGCCATTAGATAGACAACCAGTAACTGGGAAGGGGTGATAGTTTTAGCCGTTTAGTATTACGGATAAGCACGTCTACGGAATATACGGTACTTGACTGATACAGTAACAAACACGAAAAATATTGGTTTCGTGCATAAGTTCCTAGTGTTTTTCGTAAGTTTAAAAAACACGTCAGATACAGACAACAGAGGCTTTAGATACCAATAATACATTCTCCTTCACTACTTACAACACACTGCCGACACTGAAGCAATTGTTCGACTCCGTGAGGGTAGAAATAACGTGGTTTTGAGGTGAAGAACTCGTCGAGTCATGTTCATCCGGAAAGGAAGTTCCTTGAAGGTTGTTCGCTGGATTGCGGAAACGGTGAAAATCTGAGGGTGCAAGATCAGATGAAGGTGGGTGCGGAATGACTTCCCAGCCAAGCTCATGTCAGCCTAGCAGAATGCAGGGGGGCATTATTGCAGAGTAACGTCACTTCACGCAGTCTTCCTGTTCGTTGTTCTTAGGTTATGTCTGCAAGATGTCTCAGTTGTTGACAATAGATGTCACAGTGATGGTTACACTTAGGGTAAGCAATTCGTTTTAGACCACACAGTCGCTGCTCCACCAGATGCATAACATTATCTTTTGTGGATGTGCGCAGGTCTTTGTACGGGGAGTTGTGGTTTTGTCTAGGCTCAACCATTCCTTTCTTTTCTTCATATCAGCATCGTCACCAGTACCGCTACAGGATAGGAATGTTCAGTGGAGTTCACGAGCCAGCTGGTGACGAGCAAGCAGAGATGCACATACGGCCATCCACTGGTTTTTGTATTTTGCCATAGTGCATTCTCTGTTGGTGTAACATCTCGTCAGAACACCAGGCGGCAAAGAGGTTGCGGGAAGATCGACAGCAGACGGAAGCAATGCACCTATCAGGAGAGAGGCCAAATAGTGACTAGCAAGCAACGCCCCGCCAACGCCCTCTCGGCCGCCAATATTCAGATCGCTGCCGGGCACTGGAGGGCCCACCCAGCCAGTCATCCAGTTAGTCACCGAGTAGAGTCACTTGGACTCGTAGACAGTCTCAGTCACAGTCAAGAGTCCCACTCTCAAGCAGCACATAGCGACCAGAATAGTGTGCATAGCGGGACGTGTACTTCACCAGCAGTGAGGCTAATGTAGACCATTGTGGAAGAGCTTGTACCACAACAACTAAGTTAAGTAGTTGTCTTATTCTTATGAATAAAGAACCCAGTTAACACACGTGTGCAGTTGCGTTATTGAAAGAGGGTACCGGCCACCAAACAACATCCTCACCTTGCTTCCCGTGGTTCAAGCCTACAGTTACAACGAGACGACACGAAACATTCGATATCCGTACACCCTATTTTTGAACCTTCCCCCCTGTGTGCAAATGACGCACGATGTCAGAATGATCACAGTTCATCACGTTTGCAGTTATCGATTACAATAACGGGGACAATTTTGACTTAATGCGTTTAAACGATCTTCATCCAGGCCCGAAGGTCTTCCATAATGTGGAGAGTCACTGAAGTCAAAACGATCCTCCTTAAAACGAGACAATTTTCTTGCCGTGCTCTGCCCCATGGCACTATCCCCATAAACGGTGAAAATTTTTGTCTGCCTCCGCTGCTGTCACCCCTCTACTGAATTCAAACTGAAGAATATGTCGGAAATAATCTGACTTTTCCACTTGCTACTGCATTTTATAGCGTCTACTACTCCACTCACTATCTCCAAATGACAAAATTACAATGCATAAACCGAAATAGCAACAGTGAACTAAGCTTAACAAATGACAATCGATAAATAAACCCACAGCAACCTGAATAACAACATGCAAAACCAACCTAATATGATAAAATTTCTACAGTCTTTCATCTTTGAAACACTATTTTGCTTAATTTTGTAGAATATGCCATTGTGAACATAAAACACGGCTCACAGCTATACTTTTTGGGAGCTCATACAAAGTATATTAAAATTTTTGTTACTAAGAGCAAATGACCAAAGCACTAAAGGAGGCTGCCAGCAAATTTGGGCTAAACATAAGCGAAGCCAAGACAGAGTACCTCGTTATGACGCGTGGTCATTGTCAGACTGCTGATCATCTACAATCAATGCAGCTTGGGAACCAGTCCTACAAGAGAGTGCAAGAATTCAAATACCGAGGGGCAGTTTTCACTGGGATCTCGTCATGTGAAGCAGAGATCAATGCCAGAATACAAGCAGGAAACCTATCTTACCACAGCCTAGCACAACTGCTTCAGTCCACGTATCTCTCCAGACAGTTCAAGATTCGACTGTACAAAAACCTGTTCTATATGGCTGTGAGGCATGGAGTATCCGGAAACAACTTCAATAAGCTCCTTGTTTTTGACAGAAAAGTGCTTCGAAAGATCTTCGGTCCGGTTCTGGATGCAGATACAGGGGAATGGAGGATCAGATACAAGCAAGAGCTTGAGGAACTATACCAGCAGCCCAACATAGCAGGAACTGTCAAAGCCAAACGAATGCTGTGGGCCGGCCATGTGGCTCGGATGGAGGATCACAGATGGCCTCGGAAGCTCCTGGATTTCACACCTACAGGAAAGAGACCGCCAGGGAGACCCAAGAAGCGTTGGAGGGATGGACTCCATGAAGATTTAAACCAAGTGCAATAGATGTGAACGGATGGCGGATAGCAGCAATGGACAGAATACAGTGCGGTCCACTGGGCCTGATCACGTAGTAGTAGTAGTAGTAGTAGTAGTAGAAGGGACAATAGGTGAAAATGCTATCAAAAGTCGCTGTGCTTATAGCTAAACTGGCGAACAAAAGTGAGAAAGGTAATAGGTACGAGTAGCGGACGTTGTATATCATCTCGCATGTATGAGAACAGATGCTGTTTTGCTTAACAGTAGAGCGCGGTCGCAATCACTAACGAGTGGATGAAACTGTAACCAAGCATGCAATTTCCCAATGGGTAATTTTGCAATGCTTTAGCATCTTTTACTGCTAAATTGACTGAAAAAACTGTTTAATTATAGCTTTATTTCCTACTATGATACCAAAGAGCTTTAGGAGTTTCAGCTAGCACTGCAGATAGAGTAATTCCACTCTATGGTACTAGTAATCGCAGAGGAGTCTTCAGCGCGAAATAAGCAGCCCTAAGGCTAGTTGCCAACAAGGATCACACACGATAATAACCCAAAATTCAATCGTAGACGGCCAGTTTAAACTCTCTCTTTGCTTCTGAGAGAGCTTTATCATGCTCGCAATTATTGTTAGGCGAGGTACGTTCCGCACGGCGGAATTCTGTGCCAACCGCGTGGCGTCACGAATGCCGGCATAAGGCACGCGCGCCCGGTGCAATATCATGCTGGAGCTGAAATTAAATTCAGCAGAAACAATCTATTTCCAGGGGCTCGTCCAGGTGGCGGCGCGCCGGCGACGCCCACGCTATGCGCGACCGATAAACCAGCAGCGCGTGACATTTATTAATATCCAGCTACAGACGTGTGGGACAAAAGGCAGCCGCTGCCCCCGGCAGTCGCGCTTCCCCAGGTTGCACGCAGTCCGGCCAGATGGCAATATTAACCCGTCCCACCTGTCGTTTGCACATCTACTGAAGAACAATACAAAATTACCTGCCTGACGCACAATACACGACAGCAATACACCTGCGCAGAACTACGAGTAGGCTCAAAGAGAAAACAACACACGTTTTAATAGCCTCCACCAAACCACTTTAGGACGTAGAGGGTGAGTGAACGAATGAGTGAGTGGTGTAAGATATGTCACATTTATTTCGTGAATAGTCCGTGATATGAAAACAAGGCTTTCCTTACATGACAGTAGGCAGAGGGGAAGGTAACTGGCTGATACTATTTAAAACATCTACCATATCCATAATTTTTAAGATACGGCAATGAAATTTTGTACCATTTTTTACATAAAATTAACGCATTTACTGTTAAAAAACATGTAACTTTTTCTCAGAAACTATTCAAGGGGTTTCTACAAAATTTCTCTGTTTAACCTCTGCGCATACAGTAAGCTTGTCTCGAGGTTTTTCAGTATATCCAATAGGAGGATTTTAATAATTTTTTAATCAAGCACTTTGCCCCGTATCTCAGCTGGCTCTTACAATCTCAAAATTTACTCTCGAGACAACATTTACTGGATTAACAGAAATAAATGTACCCAGCTTGATAATTCTAGCCTTCATAGATGCATAAACTTTATAAAACAACTTTCAGGAAACAAATTTAAAGTTCAAACTAACTTTTTTTCCTCATATCACCTCTTCAGGAGCTCCCAGGTTTACACTCATGGTTCTCTTTCCCTCCGAGGCTGCTCTTCTCGATTCTTGTTTTCTGCCTTCCTTTCTTTATCGGGTCTTAAACTGATTTTTCAGCTGCACGGAGACGCTGTAAATTTATTTTTGTCAAGTTGTCTTGAGTGAAATTTCCTATCTTAAAGCCCATTCTCTCCAATACGCTTGCATCATTATGTACAAGAGCTGCATCATAAGTTGCAACGCCTGTGAAAGTGTGGTTTTAGGGCATCGTTTCCATTCCAGTGAATTTAGATTTAGAAGTTCAGTATCGGCCAGAGCCCTTTAAATGGGCTCGACAACATTCAGGATACAATTTGGAAGCCTCTCTTTATGAATGTAGGTGGTGTTATTCCTCTCAGCCAGTAGACATTGAAGAGTTGCTTCAAAAAGTGGGCGTGGCAGGAAGGTCGTGACACATATTTAATCTTTTTTCATGTACTTCGGATGCTATTTCATCATGATTTCTACCAATGAGTCAAAAATAAATTGATAAAATCGAGGCACCGAAAGCGACATTGATGGCAAAGTTGAGAAATAATTTACGGAGAAGTAGAAATATATGGGCCCGCCCAACATATAGGTCAGAGCAGACGAAGTTCTCCTAGGGCTTATCCGTGTGGAGAAAATCCAACCGTATCTGCCCTCCTATCAATTCGATTATGGGTGAAGGCAATTACGGTCTAGAGAACGCCTTCCAGCCCGGAGATTCATGATAGTAAAAGTGAGAAGACTGAAAATAGAATCAAGTGGAGCGACAATAATAAAACACGGTAACACAAATAATGAGAGAAGTCATGGAATAGCGGTATTCACATATACAGATGGCGGTAGTATAATGTACACAAGGCATAAAAAGTCAGTGCAGTGGCGGAGGTGTCAGTTGTATTCAGGTGGTTCATGTGGAAAGGTTTCCGATGTGATTATGGCCGCACGACGGGAATTAAAAAGACTCTGAAGACGGAATGGTTGTTGGAACTAGACGAATGGGTCACTCCATTTCGGATATCGTCAGAGAATCCAATACTTCGAGATCCACAGTGTCAACAGCGTGTCGCGAACACCAAATGTCAGACATTACCCCTCACCACAGACAACGCAGTGGTCGACGACCTTCACTTGACGACCGTAATCAGCGGCGTTTGTGTAGAGTTGTCAGTGATAACAGACAAGCAACACTTTGTGAAATAACTGTCGACATCAATGTGGGATAAACGACGAACGTATCCGTTAGGACAGTGTGGTGAAATCTGGCGTTAATGGGCTATGGAAGCAGACGACTGACACGAGAACCTTTGCTGACAGCACATCAGCTGCAGCGCCTCTCCTAGGCTCGCGATCAAAGAAATAGCTCTGAGCACTATGGGACTTAACATCTGAGGTCATCAGTCCCCTAGACTTAGAACTATTTAAACCTAACTAACCTAAGGACATCACACACATCCATGCCCGAGGCAGGATTCGAACACACGACCGTAGCAGCAGCGCGGTTCCGGACTGAAGCGTCTAGAACCGCTCAGCCACAGCGGCCGGCTCTGGCGATCATATCGGTTGGACCACAGACGACTGGAAAACTGTGGCCTGGTCAGATGAGTCCCGATTTCAGTAGGTAAGAGCTGATGGTAGGGTTCGAGTGTTGCTCAGGCCCCATGAAGGCACGACAAGAATCTTGTTTATTAGAGTTCCTCGGGGAATTTTATGCCCACAGCTAGGACTACAATGCTTAATTTTCCCATTTAAAAGGTAAAAAATAATCCAGACTATAGTACTTCATTTCACCCGATTTACGTTTATACACACGCGTTATTTTTACACTGACAATTCTTACGATCTCAACTAAATGCAGGGTTGCCACGTTTTTTCTGAACTTTTTTTGCACTGAACCTACAAAAAACACAGGGTCTAAAATTCAAAATACAATACAACAAAGCACTGTATTTTATCTTATTGATATTTCCGCCAACATTTTAGTAGAACGTTCCCTTCTTCCCCACCAAGAAAACAACAATACTGCTGGCACGTAAATGAGTAATGCGTCTCCACCATTAATTCAGCCTCTAATGAAGCTATCGAAAAACGATTTCTCTCAACTGCTACATAGTATCCACTAGAACGTCAACGAGGCATGTGTGATACAGTCATAATAGAACAGGACGTACAACAACAACATTTTAAGATCAGAAGCTGTTGAATCTAATCATCGGGAATGAACAGTATGCGATCGTGGCTATTAAATTTTCTCCAAAGCAATTACGAATCGCTCCTTCTTGTCTCTAATTATGAGTAATTTCAATAATTTTCGATATCATCTGGTAGAAGTAGGTGAACAATTTCTTAGGAAAGAACGCCAAAGTGTTTGTTTCGTTTTTTTTTTTTTTTGCACGCGACAGAATGACTGTCCAGTGAAGGTCTTGATTAAATTATGTCATTCCCTCCACAGCTTCGCGTAAACGCAAGTAGTGGCTGTTTAAAGCGAGTCCTGACACATGAATTATGCAGGTGAGAAGTGCAGTTGGGGTCCCGCAGGGGTAGCCACCGCAACAGCGCAGAGGGAGAACCGCAACAGAGCGCTAGCGCAGCTCTCTCTAGGATCGCTGCACGTCAGAAAGTACGACGCCCCCACGGACAGCTTGCGCAACACCGCTTCACTGCTCTCTGGCGGCTGCAGAACTAACGGCTGCGCCAAGTTTCCCTGCCTTACGGAGCAGCGAGCAGCGACAGAGGCTGCTTGTAAAACAACGGGACACACACGTATAGCGGCCGTCACGATTAAAGGCACCTCAAAGTCATCCCACAGACCTACAGCACTGCCAGTTGGTAATAAATTCAAATGTTAGTGAAAATTACGAAAAAACGTTAGATATCTCAAGAATGTCTAGAGTATGATGCAGCATTTTTCAAAAGAAAATTCTGGACAGCGCTATGAATAAGTAAGTAAGTAAGTAAGTAAGTAAATAAATAAATAAAAACGTTACAACATTTTTGAAGAAATTGTTTTTTACTTCAGCCTGTGGGAAAAAACAGAACCACTGACCTATATGGGCTGAAAATATATGATCATGCTTAAAGTTTACAGATGCAAGTGATACATGTTTTATCGTGAAAACACAAAATTATTCCGAGATAGAAAAAGAGGTCTGAAACTGTTCCCCTAGTGTAACGAAAAATGTCGTCGCTGTTGAATTTCCGCTCTGTTGGACGTTGTAGAAACTTCCAGCGAGAAAGTTGTTAAGGAAACTATGAAATTAATTTTGGAAATATCTGAGACATCATTATAGTATCGTGTCATGCATGGGCGTTTTACTTGAGAGAGGCTCCGGGCGCAGCAGCGGTCTAGTACTTGTGTGCTGCCTTGATAGGACTGAGAATGTTCGCCGAAAATTTATTTGGAGCTCTTACTGACTGTTCGTCAAGGAACCCATCACACAAATCGCCGATATACGATGTACGAAAGTAACTAAGTAATTTTTCGGCAATATTTCAGTTGAAGTCGAACATAATACACTACTGGCCATCAAAATTGCTACACCACGAAGATGACGTGCTACAGACACGAAATTCAACCGACAGGAAGAAGATGCTGTGATATGCAAATGATTAGCTTTTCAGAGCATTCACACAAGGCTGGCGCCGGTGGCGACACTTGCAACGTGCTGACATGAGGGAAGTTTCCAACCGATTTCTCATACACAAACAGCAGTTGACCGGCGTTGCCTGGTGAAACGTTGTTTTGATGCCCCGTGTAAGGAGGAGATGTGGTGTCACCGCCAGACACCACACTTGCTAGGTGGTAGCCTTTAAATCGGCCGCGGTCCGTTAGTATACGTCGGACCCGTGTGTCGCCACTATCAGTGATTGCAGACCGAGCGCCGCCACACGGCAGGTCTAGTCTAGGGACTCCCTAGCACTCGCCCCAGTTGTACAGCCGACTTTGCTAGCGGTGGTTCACTGCCTACAGACGCTCTCATTTGCAGGGACGATAGTTTAGCATAGCCTTCAGCTACGTCATTTGCTACGACCTAGCAAGGCGCCATTATCAGTTACTATTAATATTGTAAATAATGTACAGAGAAGAGCTACATTCAACATTAATGGATTAAAGTTAAGTATTCCACCAAGTACCACCTTTTTTCTGAAGTCTGAATTCCGTGTCCTGTTCCAGACCTCACGCTAGCCTGCGTGAGCTTAAACGTGTGCCTTTCGGCTTCCTCCAAACTCCGTGGGTTGGCTCCTGCCAATCCACAACAGGAGAAATGCGTACCATCACGTTTACGATTTTGATAAAGGTCGGATTGTAGCCTATCGCGATTGCGGTTTATCGTATCGCGACATTGCTGCTCGCGTTGGTCGAGATACAACGGATTGGAATCGGTGGATTCAGGAGGGTAATACGGAACGCCGTGCTGGATACCAACGGCTTAGTATCACTAGCAGTCGAGATGACAGGCATCTTATCCGCATGGCTGTAACGGATCGTGCAGCCACGTCTCGATCCCTGAGTCAACAGATGGGGACGTTTGCAAGACAGCAACCATCTGCACGAACAGTTCGACGACATTTGCAGCAGCATGGACTATCAGCTGGGGCACCATGGCTGCAGTTACCCTTGACGCTGCATCACAGACAGGAGCGCCTGGGTGCACGAATGGAAAAAAGGTCATTTTTTTGGATGAATCCAGGTTCCGTTAACAGCAACGTGATTGTCGCATCCGTGTTTGGCGACATCGCGGTGAACGCACATTGGAAGCGTGTATTCATCATCGCCATAATGGCGTATCACCCGGCGTGATGGTACGGGGTGCCATTGGTTACACGTCTCGGTCACCTCTTGTTCGCACTGACGGCACTTTGAACAGTGGACGTTACATTGCAGATGTGTTACGACCCGTGGATCTACCCTTCTTTCGATCCCTGCGAGACCCTAAATTTTACGGGCCTTTCTGGATACAGAAAATGTTCGACTGGTGCCCTGGCCAGCACATTCTCCAGGTCTCTCACCAATTGAAAACGTCTGGTCAGTGGTGGCCGAGCAACTGGCTCGTCACAATACGCCAGTCACTACTCTTGATGAACTGTGGTATCGTGTTGAACCTGCATGGGCAGCTGTACCTGTACACGCCATCCAAGCTCTGTTTGACTCAATGCCCAGGCGTATCGAGGCCGTTATTACGGTCAGAGGCCGGCCGATGGTGGCCGAGCGGTTCTGGCGCTACAGTCTGGAACCGCGCGACCGCTACGGCGCAGGTTCGAATACTGCCTCGGGCATGGATGTGTGTGTTGTCCTTAGGTTAGTTAGGTTTAAGTAGTTCTAAGTTCTAGGGGACTTATGACCTCAGCAGTTGAGTCCCATAGTGCTCAGAGCCATTTGAACCATTACGGTCAGAGGTGGTTGTTCTGGGTACTGATTTCTCAGGATCTATGCACCGAAATTGCGTGAAAATGTAATCACATGTCAGTTCTAGTATAATATATTTGTCGAATGAATACCCGTTGATCATCTGCATTTCTTCTTGGTGTAGCAATTTTAATGGCCAGTAGTGTATATTTTAGCGTATTTGTGTAGCTCAAATTTTTTCGAAGTATGCTACAATATCTACTGTTCCAGGCATGCAGTAAGTGCATTTTACACAACATTTCGTTCTTGCTGCTGCGACGTCTCTCTGCATTCCATTAAAAAAACTGTGCATGGTTATACTTTCTGAATCAAAAAACAAATGAGAGGAGAAGACAAAGAACGGAGTTCTCCGAGCCAATTCATAATTTTTTTTCACGGACATCATTCTTCACAGTATGTAAGTACAGCTCTACACACTAGCTTTTTGTGAAAATCGACATATTTCCTAACTTCCGTTTTCATTTATATCGCTTTCTCGCAGAATTAAAACACGCGTTCACATCTAGAAATTCTGCCTACGTTACTGCGCTGTTGGTACGGAACACAATCGATTCGGAAATACCCCGAGGTTTTGTCGTCATTTTATGAACTAGCGCTAAATATTCTGTATTCCTGGCTTCTTCACTGTTGGCCAGATCAGTAAAAAGAAAATCGTCAGTACGTTCGACGCGACAAATGAGATTGGTTTCGAATGTCTTTTCGTCCTTTATGCACGCCGACCAGAGTAGCGCCAGAATTGCTCGCGTGCTCTTGTATTTCGCTCACTACCAACCTCGCGTCAGTGCACCGTGACACGTAAACACACGATATCGCACGGGAAAACGGAACATTCAGCTGGCGATGTCCTGATGCACTATTAACAGCGTACATGCGGCAACAAAGCTATGGAGGCGGCCGAACCACTGCGCTTCGCGTCGGCGGACTGCAGGGTGCGGGTGTGACCTTGCGGCCTTTAATTTCGTGACGACCACTTTTTTTTCTGGTAGATTGAGGTATTTATCTTCCAGGTAAAGTTTATAACATACAGTTACAAGGCTGTAATTATCACATCGAAAAAAACAGAGTTACGTAATTAATTTCTTGTTTGTTGGCAGGTCCCTCTCTGCACTGCCAGTACACACTGAAATCTTCGCGCCACAGTACTCTAGCACACCCAAGAGAAACAAAAGACGGCGCAGCAAACTGATAAAAGTGCAATACTGTGCGATAATTCTGTTTAGAGTTCGGTATATCAGTCGGCGAAAACGGAATCCTTATAAGATCACTTTGTTCTCAGTCCGTCCGTCTGTCTGTCTGTCTGTCCAAAGCCGATTTTCCTCAGGAACGGGCAGAAATATCACGTTGAAATTTACGTCACGTACTAAAATCTATGGTCCCTTGGCAGTGTAAACAACTGAAACTTCAAAGTAGATGCAATCAAAAGATTCGCACGTTTGTGTCAGATATTTTAATATTCGCAACTTATCGAAACCGTACGGTACCGTACTTCCCGCTGGCCTAGAATCACGCAGTTTGCTAAGAAGTACGACTTCACAGTTCAACTAGAGGAAAACCATCGAAAATGATTAATTTGCAATTATATCACACGAAAAAAATATTTTGTCATTTGTTATCCGTCTTGAAACATTGTGAAAGTCTTGAAATTCCTGGGACGGATATCTTCCCCTTATCAATTTCGACCACAACAAAAGGAGTAGACCTTTATTTCAATCCCCGCACCGCTCTTCTCCTCCTCCCCCCCCCACCCCTCCCCCCGGCCTCGTTTGTTTACGGTGGCTGCCGACTGCCACGATATGCTGTCCGCATAATACGACTGAAGTGTTATTACACTGCGTAGACTGCACTTCTTGAGAAGAGACTTACATTGCTGTACATTACTGATTTTTATTCAAGTACAAACGACGATAAACACGAAATTTCCTGGCGGATTAAAACAGTGTGCCGGACAGAGACTCGAACAAGGGGCCTTTGCCTTTCGCGGGCACGTCCTCTACCGTCTGAGCTAGCCAAGCATGACTCACGCCCCGTCCTCACAGCTTTAATTCCGCCAGTACCTCGTCTCCTACCTTCCAAACTTCACAGAAGCTCTCCTGCGAAACGAGATCCGGCACACAGTTTTAATCTGCCATGAAGTTTCATGTAAGCGCACACTCCGTTGCAGAGTGAAAATTTCATTCTGGACGATAAACACGTTCGTCCTTACAGAATTATAAAGTATCAACTATGTTGCTCCTATCAGTACTTCACTCCATTCTATGGATGACTACGAAGTGATATAAAAAACATACGGTAGTACTAAGAAAATATCACTATTTGAAGAAAAAAACATGTGCTAAGCACATTTAGTATGATCGAGAAATACGGCATTTTCTAAATTTGTAAATTTCGCTAAAAATCTAACGGCCAGTAAATACAAGGATGTAGTCTGCATCTTGGTTAAATGCGACACTGTCATAAGGAAAAAGCAATGAAATATAGATCTCTTAAAACTAATTTTTTTGATAATTGTCTAGATCGCGTAAATTATAGAACATTAAAATCTTATGACTAGGTTAAGCTGAATAAGCGATCATCTCCTGGTTGCTCATGGTAAAACAGATGCACCATACAGCGTATTGAGAAGAATGCTCCGTCTATGCAACTTGGAGCACGTCCGCGTGTGTGACACTTTCAATACAGAACTGAATAATCAGCAGTGTACAACCAACTATTTCAATATCATGCTTAATGACATTGCAGTCATTTATAACACGTATATACAACATCGTCACATAACGTAACTTGTCAAAGGTGAGAGATGTTTGAGTGTACATCAGGACTGATTTGATTGCGGCGTATTCATAGCTGTAGCGAGGGACGTGCTCCAAGCTATATAGACGATGCAGGGTTTTCAGTACGCTGTATGCTGACATTTATTTTACCATGAGCAATCTGACGATGACTGCTTACTCAACAGAAACTAGTTGTCACAGTTTAATGTCTTATGATCTACGCGATCAAAATCATTGCAAAAATGTGTTAATTATTTTTTAAATCTTGTCCACTGACACGATACACTTGTTGAAGAAAGGAAGGAAAGAAAGCAACTTATTGCGACGATAAAGAAGAATAAGAAAACGACTGGTTTGTCAAGATAGTTCAAATCCCGGATTAGCCAAAGCTGATCGCGGTTTCAGGAACTTATCTTTGCACTCGTGACAATTTCGTTGTGTGAGATAAATTCTAGACAATACTTCCTTCATGCTAAACTATTGCTACGGTATTTCCAAGATAGCTATAGCTCAAACAGTTTGTACGTTCATTTTCCTCGTATCAGGTTACAGGCTGTCTTGTACGTTTCACCTTTCCTGGTTGTGAAGGTCTTTTTTCACGTAGTTAGTCTGAAGAGTCTCCCAGCTCGCACTTAAGGGATCTAATGAAAAAAAAAACAAAAAAAAACACCATGATTCAAGCAATATAATAACCGTAATAAACTAACCGCTGAGACCATTATGACTGAGGTCGGAAACGCAAAATTTATGAACTCAAATTTTTCAAGTAACGCGCCTATTCACCACAAGTATTCCGTTCTAGGGCCATTACTCTTCCCTGCTGGGGAAGCCATAATCCAGTTGAAAAAGTTCTTTCAAGAGCGTGTCTAGTGGGGACTTGTATACGCTGCGCCAGTAAACATTAATGGAAACAGCGGAAATCTTTTAAAGATCGTACGCGTAAACTAACGTCACGATTTATTTATTTTTTTTTCAGTTTGGTGTTCGCACTCGCTTCCTTTCTTGAGTTCTAGGTTCTCGCGGTATATTTTTCATTCACTGGAACTTATTTGTTCAATCTGTTTCTTGGGTTCTGTTCATTCGTTCTCATCTGAAGAATTAAGTTACTTGAATTTGGCCCACCTCTTGATACTTCAACTAGTTACTTTACAAAATAGTAAGAAATGAAATACAAGACCTGCATAGTAAAACACACTGCAAAAAATTCTACGTATATATTCATTATTGCATTTATCTCAGCAGTCAGGTTTGCGTGGACAGTCTTCAGCTGCAAAGCAGTGGAAATATTTTCCTGCAAGTCTATTCACAGCTCCTGCTGAGAACGTTCGCTTCGATAATTTATACTATTTATAAAGTGTAGCAAAGTCATCGCAAATGGTTGCAGTAGGGCTCATAGAGAAGCATGATTAATCAACCCATATACTGAAATTTAGATAAGGATAACGTGCATCAATCCACTTGGACCATGCTGTGTACGTATCTAGTCGGTCGCAAGTCTGTGTGGCCATCTGTCACATTATCTGTGTGAACCACAAACACACATCCATTAATTCCAAACCTCTATGGTTACTATGGAGTAACTGAGGATCAACAACATCGAGCCGTTTACGAAGCAAGCACACGAGCTCACATTTCCGTGCATCTGCAACTGCAGTAGTTGTTGCGGTCTTCAGACTTAAGTGTGATGGAGTGCTATACCACCTACTGCACTCTCCTGGCTTAATCTCTCGTAAGTTCAACTCGATTTCTAAACTGAAAGAAAGACTTCACTGCATTCGCTTTAGAACTGCCACAAATTCGTCGGGCAACAGACGGCGCCGCTCGAACTGTCAACACAACTGGCACTGCTAAGAGTATCCTACGACTTCCACATCGCTGGCAACGGGTTATACACTATGCTGGTCACTACGTTCAAGGTCATTAAAACTTTGAAACACGTACCTATTTCGTACGAGCTGTAAATAAATAGTAGACAAAATTAAAGTTCCAACCCTCGTAGTTTTGGTGCCCGCGGTAAGATCTATATGACCGCGAGGGGCCTTGTGTCATCACTCATATGGTGACACTGTCGCTGAATAACGTGTGCGAATGCTTCGCGACAGCTACGTCGCTTCCAGGGAAGATACTGTGCTAGCACCACACTATGTGTTTATGTCTGCCTTTGAAACATTCACGAGGTAATTTTATATTTCAGTGTTACCTAACGCTGAGCATACGTGTAAGAGACATGCAAACCCAGTGCTTTCAACAGATTTGTTACACGGGCCGAAGAAGAATACAGAGCTCTCTGTGTAGCTTTATGCTATAACATAACATGACCCACAATGGTTTACGAAATGACAACCAGAGCAACATCTTTTCCGTCCCATTCAATCAATAACCTAATTTTTAAAGACATTTCAATAGCAGGAACTCGCATCTCAAATGATCTCCCTCGCGGCATTCAAGACTGAATAACATCTTCACCTCAAAAGACAGTTAACGACGTATCCACTAAATAACAATAATGTCTGATTTTTTCCTGTATGCACCCTTATCCCATTACAGCTAACTACCGTTGCTTCCAAACGGGCTTTTGACATTCACTAAATTTCTCTCAGGTCTAGCTATAGTAGAAAAATATCACTTTTGTAGATCTATAAATACGTTTTGCACCTACTACTCCTCTTAATAATAATAATAATAATAATAATAATAATAATACCAGGCTGGTTTTCGCAAGGGACGATCATGTATAGAGCAGATCTGGAATCTGAAAATGATTCTCCAGATGAAAAACACCCGAAACACAGTGGTTACTTTTGTAGATTTTAAAAAGGCCTACGACTCAATAGACAGAGTAGCGCTCTGCAAGACGCTGGGAGAATTCAGCATTAACAGAAAGACAAGAGAAATCATTCGGGAAACATTAACTGACACAGTCTCCAAGGTTAAATTTATGGGGGATATCTCGGAACCATTTGAAATCCAAACTGGGGTGCGACAGGGTGACGGACTTTCACCATTACTCTTTAAGATCATTCTTGAAAAAATTATCAGGACATGGGAAAAATAAGTCAAATGAATCCAAATTGGCATTAGAAAAGATAATAGATTCAATGTGAAGTGTTTAGCTTTTGCGGATGACCTTGCAATCCTCACAAATAATAGAAAAGAAGCCACTAACGCCGTAGAGAAGTTACACGAAATTGCACAAAGAACAGGCCTGCAAATCTCATATGAGAAAACCCAGTACATAGAGTGCCACAAGACAAATTGCCTATTGTGACAACCCATGGGAAAATCGTACAAGTACCACATTTTAAGTACCTGGGAGAAATCATCCAGCCATCAGGGATCAACCTAAAGGCCAATGAGGAAAGAATAAAAAAACTACAGAAAGCATATAAACTCACGTGGAACTATTACAACAAAAAGTCCATATCCATTAACGCAAAATTGAGGCACTACAACACTGTCGTACTTCCGGAGGCACTGTATGCACCTGAAACAACACAAATAGGTGGGCAAACTAAAATAAAAGAAATAGAGAAACAAGAAAGGAAAATTCTCAGCAAAATTTTTGGCCCGATACAAGAGTAAGGAATCTGGAAGAAGAGCCCAACATCAGAATTATATAAATACACAGACAAGATTACGGATACAATAAGGAAAAGAGGAATGCAGTTCTACGAACATATCCACAGGATGAATGAAAACAGAATTTCAAAGCGAATTCTTAAAGTCATCAACTCAGGCAGGGGAAAAACAAAATGGATAAAAGAAGTTGAAGAGGACCTCAGACAAGCACACGTAACAGTAAACGATGCAGAAAATATAACTGAATTCAGGAACATCATCAAAAAACATAAATTTGACACCACAACACAGAAGAGACCAGGATGCAAATGGACAGCTGAGCGAAAGAAACAACACAGTGAACACATGAAGAAAATTTGGGCTCAGAAAAAACAAACAATCATCATAAAGGAATTCAAGTTCAAACGCTCTCTTAAATGGGAATAATCGAAAATAATAATAATAATAATAATAATAATAATAACAGTAGCAGTGCCACTGCTATTCAAGCTATTAGTTGCTAATCAGCAATGTTATCCACATTATCAACCAATATATTCAAATGATATTTTCCTATTAATAATATTACTGTATTAAAAATTTCATTTATTAAGTAACGAACATGTAAATAGTATTTTATATATAAAACCTCGTCCGAAGTAGAAGAGGGCATGAAGGCCGTAATCTGATCAGATTACATAAAACATATTTGTTTACAAATGTGGCAGTATACATGTGAAGTGTTACGACAGAAAAAGGAACCTGTGACCACTGGAGGCAGTGCCACAAGTTCCTCCAAATGTCGTAACACAACACACACACACAAATGTAATACTAACTAATGTAAATCCACCCGATGATGGAGGTTTAAACCTTCGAAACGCGTCGTGGAAAAAATAAAACGGTGACTGGTAACAGTAAACTTGTTGTTTCATTTAATGTCAGTAACAGTCACGGTAAAGCCTAACCTAAAAATGTTCGCATTTAAATAAAAAAAAAAAATTATCTTTCACCAGAATGCCGCTCCTATCCATTTCTTGTGGAACGTTGGACGTCTTTCTACAAGACCGCTGATTCGGCCTATACTCATTTGGTCCCCTCAATCAGCACATTTAACACGCAGCGATGAGAGACTCCAGTTAAGTTGTCCAGCTTCAGTTCACAGAGATCAAGAGTTATCAAAGCCGCACCCCTCCCCCTCGCTCCTCTCCAGGTTCGCACCATTTGTCTGAATTACTGCAGCATTCCTTAGATATCGGGGACGGGTGTTATCGCATCACGTTTTCTAAAACCAACAAAAACATTATCTCACGTCGTATTACAGATAAGAATGGGGCCTCGTAAGGTGTACTACAGTTTTTCTCTTGCATTCAGGCAGATGAACTGACAACTCGTGAAGCTTTAAAAAGCAGTTGTCAGTGGGCTGCAGTGAACTACCGCAACCCAAGTACAATATTGAAACGTCTCTTACGGTACTGCAGCGTGTGTAATCATTGTGGTAGCTTAAAAGCACTTTTAATTGCGACATAAAGTCACGAAGGAAGAATGCGACCATATTGCAAATCAACAGGAGTACTGCACAACTGTTGTATTGCTGACTAAATAATAAGCCACCAGCTGACAACCCAGTGACTTGACGCGTTTCGAGTAGAACCCGTCCTCAGTTTGTCATGAACATCTTGGTAATCAGGTAAGTAGAGACAGTATGTGACAAAGCTGTCATGCCAAACTCACCAAGATGTCCACGACAATCTGAGGATGGGTTCCATCCGAAACGCGTCAAACAAATTCATTGGTTTATCAGCTGTTGGCTTCTTATTTAGTGACCAATACAGCAGTTGTACAAGGCACATCAAAACTCGAAACGTTCTCCATGGCGCCTGCTGAGAGTGCCAAGTGCCTAGATCAGCTAGCACTGCTAGTCATCAAAACTTCAACAGAACAACGCAACAATGAAGGCAGTGAAAAGTATTTACTCTACTTGGCAATTAATAGTTTATCGTTTGAATTTATCCGCGACTACCGACCTGAATCGATTTCGCACGGGTGACACTAAGTATTTACGGTCAGACGGTTGTCTGGTGTAGCGCTAACATATTTTATATAGAAACCGTCTTCGTGAATCTGTCCATTTTATTAGTGAAAACTTATCGACTTTCCTACAGTATTTCCTGAGGTTAGCCTTTACATATAGACAGAAACCACGACGAGTGGCTTTAATTTATAATACGCATAAAAGATATTCGTATTTACGTTACAGACATACATTGTGTCAGCTACGTTAGTGATTCGAATTTCGTAAAAATTAGGAAATTTATTTGAATATCAATTAGTAAACTAAAACTTTCTACTGTCCACATTTATCATAACATACAAGGAGAGGTCCCCAGCGGTGGGATCAACTTTTTGATATTGTCTGTACAGTTACGTAGGTTAAGATCCCAGACATCACACACTGAAGCCATTCACCCTGACGGTCTTTCATTCGTGCGTAAGTGACAAAAAAGTTCGGAATTTTGTGTGACACTCCATAACGTCAAAAAATTTGCGTTAAATAGTCTGCGTGGTGTAATGGATAGGACAGGAGCTTCACATGCAGGAGGTTGCGGCTTCTAATGTCACCACGCGCAGTTATTTTTTTAGTTTTACATCTTTATCGAAATAACTCTGATCATCATTTTTACTCAATTAATTGACTGATTTAAATGTAATTTTTTACTTAGATTCCTTTGTCGCATTATTTTAATCATAATATTAACTTCATTTGCTCTCATTTTTTCCCTATATTCTATTTGAACTTGCAATTTTTGTTAATGTGCGTATAATTAATTTTATGTATTACTTTCGATTTAATTTCCTTTGCTTTACCATCCTGTTTTTTCGTCCACCTTATTGTGTTCATTATATCTATTTCTCACTTTTTTTTAAATTTATTTATAAACGTTTTCTTCATTTAAATCTTCATCCACTTTATTTTGCCTATAGTGGAATACCTATTTTGGTTACATTTGATATGTTTGTATGACGAGTCCCATGCTAAAAAATTGCACATGTGGTAACGAAAAATACATGTTTCACAACTCTGCGCAGTCAATACAAATAGATTATTTGGTCTTGTTTTTTAACTGATAGAAAGGAACTTTCAAGTAATTGTATATTAAAATAGATAGGTATAATTAAACACATATTCACAAACATTCCGATTGGGAAAATATTTAAAAATAAAAAGTTTTACTGCGCGTGAAGAGATCTGAACCGACAACTTCTTGCAAGTGAAGCTATCATTCTACCCATTACACCATGCAACCAGACTACGTAATTCAACTCTTTTAACGTTATTGTGCATCACGGAAAAATCCAAAATTTTCTTCGTCAATTTTTCCCAAACGAGGACCTACCAGGGTGAATGGCTCCAGGGTTTGATGCCTGGGATAGTAACCTACATAACCGCACATTTGGTCTCAAAAAGTCGATTGCACCGCAGGGTACCTCTCGCTGTTAGTGGTGACACTATTTACGTATGAGCAAACCGCTGCCAAGTACAGAGAGCTAATACATTAACAAGTGAGGAAAAAAAGTGAAGTGGATATATAATACTCATAAGACGGGAAAACAATGAAATCGCAGGGATTATGGGACGGTATGACGCTGCTTTATAACGGAGAGGTTTGTCGTGGGGGTCTCCGAACTGTTCCTCTACTGTACGCAGTATACAGTTCTGTAAAATGTGTTCATAACTTAGCGTTTTCGTAAGCGCAGCGAGGGGACCCCACATTAACCACGTAAGACGGCCATTTGTTGGAACACATCATGTGTGCTTCGCTGTTGGCACAACACACTATGGCAGGTCAAGTTCTCCAAGCATGCACCAAACCCAAACCATCCCAATGGATTACCACAGTAGAGAGCCTGATTCATCACTCCAAATCACTCGTTTCCAGTCATCCAGTGATGTCGCTCTCTACGCCATCTCAAGCGTCACTTAGCACTGACCACAGAAATGTGTGGCTTATGAGGAGCTGCCCGACCACTGTACCCCATTTTTTGTTAAGTCCCTACCCATACTCATTGTACTAGTTGGACAGCTGGAAACACTGGACTGCCTGGTATTCGTTTCTCTGTGATTGTTGCTTCGCGTTTCCACTTCACAATCACACCACCAACAGCCGGCTTCAGCTTTCAGGCGACATCCAATGGCTAGTGCGTGTTCAAAGTCACTGAGCTATTCTTATCGACCCATTCTGTAGTTAATGCTTCACTACTGACAACACAATACTCCCCGCCTCCCTTTACATTGGCAGGCCCTCCTCCCGTGATAGTTAGTGGTAAATCCCGCCTTACATAAGGGTTTACGGATACATTTGATCAGACAATGTATGTTCTGTAAGTGAGCTGCTTTTTGCGTACGTTGATGTATCATATATGTGGAGGTACATGCCAAGCAGAATTTCAATGTAAAACTTTTATTACTTCTGTAATAAAGGTCTTACATTCAAGTTCAGTTTGCTATATATCTTACACCTACACCTACAGATGTCAGACACCCAAGTCGGTACCAAACGTTGTGTGTCGATAGAGTATCAACCAAAACTCCGATTTAGTTCGTGCTTTGTACTGTCGGCCAGTAGATGATGAGTAAACGGTAACTAAAAGTAGCACCGCAACTACAGAGAACGCGGAAACCATGACTGTAGGCTTTGCCTGTGAATATCGCTGGTAGGCGAGTTTGTACAGTGTCAGATCGTCGCCGCGCGGTCTAGGGCTCCCCCCGTCGGAGGTTCGTGTGTGTGTGTGTGTGTGTGTGTGTGTGTGTGTGTGTGTGTGTGTGTGTGTGTGTGTGTGTGTGTTCCCATTATATGTTACCACAAATTTACCACTAGTCTCAGATTGTACGAAAGGTCCCGAATTCGTAGCCCATTGATTGCAATTTTTGAACAGTTTTACGTGTGAAACTTACGTTGGAGAACATTTTTCTGACCTATAGAGTGTATTTGTATAGACAGGCGTGATATTACCCATAAAAATGCGCGCTGTAGATTTGCTCCTTTCACCCAACGAAACGAAAGCAGACTGCCAAAATAACATTGCTACAAACTCCGAAACGTCCTTTTAGATGTCAGAGAAATGTTCTCCCATACAACAATTTCACGCGGAAACTGTTAAAAAATCCATTCAGTGGCTTTCGAACTCGGGACCTTTAGTACGACGAGCTAACGCTCTACCAAGGCACCTTCCACTGATCTCCACATTCCAAGCTCACACACACACTTTTCCTATGCTCCGTAGTTCTACTGTTGCTTTCAATTACCATTTACACATGTTCTACTAGACGACAGCAAACAGCAAGAACCAAATCGGAGTTTTGGTCGATACTCGATCGCCATACAACGTTTGGTACCGATGTGTCTGACATCTGGAAGTTTGTGTGGTAGCCGATATGAAACACTCAGGAATTTGTGACGATGGTCAATCTTGACAAGTGCTTGCAATATACTTTTTAACATTTTTGAACAATCAGAAGCATAAGATTTTAAGATTCTGTCGTGATTGAAAACACAGTTGCTGAAGGGAAAGTATGCTGAATTACGTCTTTCTGTATGAGTACTGCAAAGTAATTGACGGTTGAAATTACTAATTTCTGCTGTCTTCCGTTAAATTTTAAACGAAGTATGCTCGCACATACGAAAAAATGGATTAGACACAGAATAAGCTGTAAGTTCCTGTGGCAGCTAATTAGCCAAGAAGTTACTAGTTTAAAATTATAATAGGAATCCCTTACACGTAAAGCAAAAAGTGTAAAGTGTAAATTACTCTATGAATCACGCTTGGTATCCTACACATGGGGAGCCATTTTACAAAACTGCGATATTTATAATGAGCAGACGATCAAGTGATTCAGGAGGCAGACAATTTTTTTACGTAGTTTTACTATCTTACGATCAGCCAACAACTTCATTGCTGGGTCGGTTACGTATTACTGCATTTCATTCGTGAGTCGCAGTCCCCGTGTTTGAACGACGTAACACAATTTATTTCATTTATTTCAAATTCAAATACGAATTTATCCACATGGTATAAACAATTTATATAGAGGCAAAGTTTTTCTGAAACGTTTCTCTGCGATGTCTGTTCTCTACAACTTGTCCCCTACCGGTACTGGAATTTTTCTGTACTGTGCTTATCTTATGTAAAGGGAATATTACGTTCCACGAAGGTTGATCTTTAACTGAATTATCCGGACCGTGTTTTTCATTCTGAATGTCGCGCAATGGACCATCTGTGTCTAGGGTATTTATACGTATGTGTTACAGTCACTGTTGAAAGACGATGTACCGGTTTGTGTACATACATACACTCCTGGAAATTGAAATAAGAACACCGTGAATTCATTGTCCCAGGAAGGGGAAACTTTATTGACACATTCCAGGGGTCAGATACATCACATGATCACACTGACAGAACCACAGGCACGTAGACACAGGCAACAGAGCATGCACAATGTCGGCACTAGTACAGTGTATATCCACCTTTCGCAGCAATGCAGGCTGCTATTCTCCCATGGAGACGATCGTAGAGATGCTGGATGTAGTCCTGTGGAACGGCTTGCCATGCCATTTCCACCTGGCGCCTCAGTTGGACCAGCGTTCGTGCTGGACGTGCAGACCGCGTGAGACGACGCTTCATCCAGTCCCAAACATGCTCAATGGGGGACAGATCCGGAGATCTTGCTGGCCAAGGTAGTTGACTTACACCTTCTAGAGCACGTTGGGTGGCACGGGATACATGCGGACGTACATTGTCCTGTTGGAACAGCAAGTTCCCTTGCCGGTCTAGGAATGGTAGAACGATGGGTTCGATGACGGTTTGGATGTACCGTGCACTATTCAGTGTCCCCTCGACGATCACCAGTGGTGTACGGCCAGTGTAGGAGATCGCTCCCCACACCATGATGCCGGGTGTTGGCCCTGTGTGCCTCGGTCGTATGCAGTCCTGATTGTGGCGCTCACCTGCACGGCGACAAACACGCATACGACCATCATTGGCACCAAGGCAGAAGCGACTCTCATCGCTGAAGACGACACGTCTCCATTCGTCCCTCCATTCACGCCTGTCGCGACACCACTGGAGGCGGGCTGCACGATGTTGGGGCGTGAGCGGAAGACGGCCTAACGGTGTGCGGGACCGTAGCCCAGCTTCATGGAGACGGTTGCGAATGGTCCTCGCCGATACCCCAGGAGCAACAGTGTCCCTAATTTGCTGGGAAGTGGCGGTGCGGTCCCCTACGGCACTGCGTAGGATCCTACGGTCTTGGCGTGCATCCGTGCGTCACTGCGGTCCGGTCCCAGGTCGACGGGCACGTGCACCTTCCGCCGACCACTGGCGACAACATCGATGTACTGTGGAGACCTCACGCCCCACGTGTTGAGCAATTCGGCGGTACGTCCACCCGGCCTCCCGCATGCCCACTATACGCCCTCGCTCAAAGTCCGTCAACTGCACATACGGTTCACGTCCACGCTGTCGCGGCATGCTACCAGTGTCAAAGACTGCGATGGAGCTCCGTATGCCACGGGAAACTGGCTGACACTGACGGCGGCGGTGCACAAATGCTGCGCAGCTAGCGCCATTCGACGGCCAACACCGCGGTTCCTGGTGTGTCCGCTGTGCCGTGCGTGTGATCATTGCTTGTACAGCCCTCTCGCAGTGTCCGGAGCAAGTATGGTGGGTCTTACACACCGGTGTCAATGTGTTCTTTTTTCCATTTCCAGGAGTGTATTTACTATTACATTATTTGTTACGGAGTACATTGCTATATCTATAGCGGAATCTGAAACAATTCGCAAACAACGTGTACTCAAACCAGCAGAAAGCCCAATGTATTCTCTGGTATCACAAGGCATAGTCACCAAAAACAGTCCACAGGAAATTCAAATACCATAGACAGCCACCAGATGTCAAAAGCATCCAGATGTGTTATGCGAAGTTTAAGGAGACAGGAAGCGTCTATGATCTCCCTAAAACAGGCAGGCCTGACCTAGTGCACAGACAATACGGACAGCGAGGGATGCCTTCGTGAGAAGTCCACAGAGGTCAGTCCGCAGAACCTCACGTGACTTGCAGATGCCGAAGACATCAGTGCACCGCATCCTACACAAACAACTACTTTTCCGTGTGTACAAGAGGGCACATTGGTCTTTCTTCTGGTTTCAGTACATGTTGTTTGCAAACGATGTCAGATTCCGTGTTGTTACATCACTGGGCCATGTAACAACGTGAAAGTAATTGTGTGTGTACATAACAACTTTAATATGTAACATGCAATTCAAGATAAAAAGTGTTTGTCTGTATGTCATGTTTTACGGCTTATGAATGTTCGTAATCAGGGAAATACTTACGCGGCACCCGGTATATCAAATGTTCGTCCGCTTTAACCAGAGGTAATTTAGCTTCACGCTGTAATTGCTGAACGTTGGATGTTATTTCGTAATTGTTTGACACATTATCTGCCACTACCCTATACAACGCCCACTGTTTTGACAGCAAAAAAACATGGCGGGGAAGTGTTCAATTTTCCTCAATGTCGTCGTGATGCTCTTAACCATGGTATTCTTTTTGGTTGTCCCCATGTGTATAATCATATGGATTAGCGAAGAGTATGAGAAAAGTTGGATTCTAGTGTTCTCAGAGCACGATTTCAAGAGCTTTTTGGTTTGGCTAGGGGTTTTAGGTTTCTCCCAAGATGCCAGAAGTCCAGCCAGAAGTAAACTCAACCCAGAGAGTCGCAATTACTGTGAGAGAAAGAGGGAATATCGTACAGTATGGGGTGAACACACACACACACACACACACACACACACACACACACACACACACACACACACGGGGGGAGAGAGGGGGGAGAGAGATAGAGGGGTGGAGAGAGAGAAGGGTGGAGGGGGAAAGGGGTGGAGAGAGAGAAGGGTGGAGGTGGAGAGGGGTGGAGAGAGAGAAGGGTGGAGGGGGAGAGGGGTGGAGAGAGAGAAGGGTGGAGGGGGAGAGGGGCGGAGAGAGAGAAGGGGGAGGAAGAGAGGGGTGGAGAGAGAGAGGGGGGAGGGGGAAAGAGAGAGAGAGAGGGGGGGGGAGGGGGGAAAGAGAGAGAGAGAGAGGGGGGGAGGGGGAAAGAGAGAGAGAGAGAGAGGGGGGAGGGGGAAAGAGAGAGAGAGAGAGGGGGGAGGGGGAAAGAGAGAGAGAGAGAGAGGGGGGGGGAGGGGGAAAGAGAGAGAGAGAGAGAGAGGGGGGAGGGGGAAAGAGAGAGAGAGAGGGGGGGAGGGGGAAAGAGAGAGAGGGGGGAGGGGGAGAGAGGGGAGAGGGGGAAAGAGAGAAGGGGAAAGAGAGAGAGAGGGGCGAGGGAAAGAGAGAAGGGGAAAGAGAGAGAGAGGGGCGAGGGAAAGAGAGAAGGGGAAAGAGAGAGGGGCGAGGGAAAGAGAGAAGGAGAAAGAGAGAGGGACGAGGGAGAGAGAGGGGCGAGAGAGAGAGAGAGAGAGAGAGAGAGAGAGAGAGAGAGAGAGAGAGAGGGGGGGGGGGGGCGAGAGAAAGAAAGAGAGAGAGAGAGAGAGAGAGAGAGAGAGAGAGAGGTAAGGTCTGTATCTAGGTTAGAATATCAAAACGTCGAGAAGCGCTTGACGTAATAAAAAGAATGATGAACTATTTCAGTCAACACGTAACATTGAAAACATGCACTCGTTTGCATCAATTCAAACCGTGACACTTTTCTAATGTATTAGCTTTTTTTCCCGCCGGGCTCATTAAGAGCCGAGGATAAATGGCAGAGCTGCCGTGTTTATTTGGTGGGCTTTAGTAAGCGAGTGGCCCTTGATTTACGACGGAGGCGTGCGTTAATAAACTGTTTACGACCGCCACGTTAACTCGGCAGAGATGCCGCGCGCAACACCGATACCGATGGTCACAACCGCCCACAGCAGACACTCCGCACTGCACTGTGCGTTTGCTATTCAACGCCCCCCCCCCCCCCCCCCGCCCCCCCGCCATACTCGTCGGCGATCACGCAACGCAACCTGAAAACCCACGCTGCAATTCTGGGAAGCTCAACAGTTCGAGATGAGGCAATTCTTCGCGCTGAGTGAGCTTATGTGACATTGAACCGGTGAGCAACTGGAATACGCCGGCTACTGTATCGCGTGCTACGAGGCTACGTTCTTTATTCCGTTAACGTAGCAGCCATTTGTCTGCCGTCACTGTATCTTTCTGCTTCAAGAAATGAAATTTCTACTGAAACGAGATTTTCCGAGATTCTCAAAACGCGCTGCGCGCAATTGCTTAAGGATCACAGGTTTGAAAGAAGCAAAGAAAAGCACAATAGCCACCTTATCTCAGAAATATTAAGAGTGTGGATTAAAGACGAATGACAAAAACTGGAAAAAACATAGCGGCTGATTCTATCAGCACACTTCGTGATCATGCTGGAAGTGCTTTCGTACCTTCACTACACGAGTGCTTTTTAATAGCGAAAAACGTTTAATATGTATATGGAGCAGTGCAAGTCATCGGAAAGTAGAGATGATGATAATAATACGAGGTTGCCCAGAAAGTAACGTACTGCATTTTTTTTTCTCAGTGGAAAACAATGCTACAAATGGAAAATGTTACATATGTATTATTTGAAGTCTCCTGAGTAAGCGCGCCAAGTTTCTGTCACTTCCGACAGATAGCGTAGCTGCACGACAGTTTTAAAATGGCGGCTGTAGGTGATGTAAGTTACGTGCAATGTGCCGTCATTGAATTTCTCACTGCAAAGAAACGAACTGTGGGGAATATTCACAAACGCTCGTGCAAAGTCTGTGGAACATCTGCTGTCGACAGAAACACAGTTAGTCGCTGGGCACGGAGGCTGAAGTCATCAGAAGGCGGTTCGGCGGAGCTCCACGATTTGCAGCGGTCGGGGAGACCATCGACGGCTGTCACACCTGACCTAGCCCCCTCGGACTTACACATGTTTGGGCTACTAAAGGATCCCATTCTTGGAAGACATTCTGAGGACGATGAGGAGGTGATTCACACAGTGAAGCACTGGCTCCGCCATCAGGACGAGGACTGGTACCGACAGGGCATACACGCCCTTGTTTTGCGCTGGAGGAAGGCTATAGAATGGGATGGAGATTACGTGGAAAAATGGAGTGTGTACATAGAACACCATTCTTTTGTTGCGTAATTCCTCATTATGGTTCAAATGGCTCTGAGCACTATGGGACTCAACATCTGTGGTCATCAGTCCCCTAGAACTTAGAACTACTTAAACCCAACTAACCTACGCACATCACACACATCCATGCCCGAGGCAGGATTCGAACCTGCGACCGTAGCAGTCGCGCGGTTCCGGACTGAGCGCCTAGAACCGCTAGACCACCGCGGCCGGCTCCTCATTATGTTCAATAAAGAAATGTTGAAGAAAAAAATGCGGTGCATTAGTTTCTGGGCAACCCTCGTATACGATGGCACCTGTTTATTGTGCAGGTGCAGTATTGTCTGATCAAAAGCGTCTGGACACCCCTGTGTAATGCACAGTTGAGTAGATGTCACGAGAGACAGATCTGTCAGATTAAAAGAAGGCGGGATACATTGCCTGTGAGAAGAGCTCTAGCAGCAGCAGCATAATTAGTCGGTAACAAGAGCTCAGTGACTTTGAACGTGGACTAGTCATCGAACGTCAACTAAGTAACAAATCCACCACTAACATATCAACTGTTCTAAAGCTGCTCATGTCAAGTTTTGGTGATGTGACTGAACTGGGAACGAGAAGAGACAACCAAAAACTAAAGAAAGATGAGGCAGACTACTGACGAACAGAGATCGCCGACCATCGCAAAGGATCGTTGCGAAAAATTGCATGAATCAGCGAAAAGAATTGCTCGTGAATTTCAAAGTTCTATCAGCAGTCCAGTTAGCACAGTGTCTGCGCGTAGGGCGTAGAAAAGAATGGGGTACAACGGTCGATCACCTTCTTGCTAAGAGACTAACATTTTTGGCTTTGCAACCATCATATTCAACTACTAGAGACATTTCTCAGAGCAGTTGAGAAGGCGGCAGTGGGAAGATGTGGTATTGTGGTGTGACAAGCCAATGACAAATGGTTTGTTCGGTATGGGTATTGTGAGAAAGACCGCCTTATTTGCAGTCCTCCTCCGCGATTGGTTGCTGCGTTCGGAAGTAGTGCGCCAAAATGATAAAATTTTGCTATTAATACAGTAAAAACTAAACCGTGAATATACTTGCATTTCACGCAAAAGCATCTCTCAATAGCAGGCTATCATTCCATTACTTCGCAAGTATTAATAACCAGCAGAATGATAAACAATTGCTAAGCCTAAAGAGCAAACGAAGCACTTAGGAGATCTTCGGATCGCGCCGATGGCGGATGACGTGGTGTGGTTGAGTTGGTTCGGCAGTCTCTGAAGACAGAAATGTTGCCTGCCTTCGTCAGTATACGTTTTCCTACTCACCTGCTTCATCTTACATTTTCTTCACATTTAGAGCAAAATGGTTGAAAGGGCTCTGAGTCCTGTGGGACTTAACGTCTGAGGTCATCAGTCCCCTAGACTTAGAACTACTTAAACCCGACAAACCTAAGGACATTACACACATCCATGCCCGAGGCAGGATTCGAACCTGCGACCGTAGCAGAAGCGCGGTTCCGGACTGAAGCGCCTAGAACCGCTCGGCCACAGCGGCCGGCTCCGTCGGAGGAAAAGTTTGGGAATCCCTGTGCTGCACTAGAGGAGTCGTAGCGACAGGAATGCCGTAAGTCATGTGGTGTCACCGCCAGACACCACACTTGCTAGGTGGTAGCCTTTAAATCGGCCGCGATCCGTTAGTATACTTCGGACCCGTGATTGCAGACCGAGCGCCGCCACACGGCAGGTCTAGTCTAGAGATACTCCCTAGCACTCGCCCGAGTTGGACAGCCGACTTTGCTAGCGATGGTTCACTGTCTACATACGCTCTCATTTGCCGAGACGACAGTTTAGCATAGCCTTCAGCTACGTCATTTGCTACGACCTAGCACGGCGCCATATTCAGTTACTATAATCTGAACAGATAATATTGTTAATCATGTACCGTCAAGAGCGACGTTCATCATTAATGGATTAAAGGTAAGTATCAGACTAAATACGTCCGCTTTCTGAATTCTAATTCCTTGTCATGTTCCAGACCTCACGTCAGTATAGTTCTTCTCCCCTCACGCCAGCCTGCGTGAGCTAAAACGCCTGCATTTCGGCCTCCTCTAGTAACACGGTGTTGGCTCTTCTGCCAAGACAACACGTCACATCCGGCGACGCTGGGACACTTGGTCGTGTGAACATCCAAAAGCAATCCTCCTCCTCAGGCCTACCAGAACTACAGGGGATTGAATACTCATCTTTGTGATCACAGTTTGCTCCTTAGCTATGCGCTAAAACTAATCCAATCGTGAAAATCAGTCATCCCAATTTGTTTCGAAAACATGAACGATGTTCTTAGATGCTACGTTGTCCAGCATTTTTGCGTCCCTCCGGCTCTCCTTCGGGCGCCAGGAGATTTGGTACGGCGCCAAAGAGACAAAGCGCTGGAGGTAATCCGTACCTAAGTGGCAGTGACGCGCACTGTTACGCCTGCAGCGAGTAACGGCAACGGTCGTGGGATGACACGAGATGGTCGCCCAGAGCACGCTCCGCCTCACTGCGGAAAAACCAGATACAGACGGGAACTTTATCAGCCGCGTTATCTGCAGAGATAGCACAGAGAAGGCACGGCGGGCAGAATGATAAGAAGCGAGAAGCCACGCGATCCCGTGCTGACACAGGGAGACGGCAACAGGTAACGGCATTATGTACACCCAGGCGTTAACGGCCGAGCATTAAACCACGGCCGTCGTCTAAAGGTGTACCAATATAGGTCTTTCCCTCGCATCCGCCATTAGCCCGATTGTGCACGGAGCCCAGTGGTCGTCGAACTGCGGCGCTTACGGCCCGAATCAACTATCCGCGAGGCCCGCGACTCGGCCTTTATGCCTCTAGCAACTAACGGCCGAACCGAAAAACGTCAACTAACGTTAAGATGATCTTAAAGAGTGTAGCTTTCCTGCTCAGTAACAAACAAACTTACAGACAGGCACAGTAATATTTTGTGAGGCACTTAATTAACATTGGTGAATTCGGCCGTGAGCTAAGTAAATTTGATCGCCTACCCCAGGGGCAGAGGGGTACAGGGGTAAGTAGCGGGCCATTGCAGAGTTAAGAGGATATGAGAGGGGAAATTTTTTGTCTTCCAGTCCTGTCAACTCATGGGCGTATGCAACTCGTACCGACTCTGACACTGAGGAAGCAGCTATTGGTGAATGTGCATTACACAGATGGTACTTGTCTTTAGCAAGGAACATTAAATTAAGGCTGTTGTAATATAATGCAGTAAGCAAACGAAAAATGGCATTTAAAACTCTTAGTAACCAGTTCCGATCGTCTTTCGTACACCCTACAGTCAATCAAGGTAACTTTTTACCAGTCAGTTATATTTACCCCGTCTACTACTTTTGTTTCAAATGGCTGGTGACCCACCTACTTGCATTACTATATACTAAAAGTAACAGTTGTATTACATCTGTGATTTCTAGTCCGTATTTTGTAATTTCACCTTCCTACAAACTCTTAGGCTTGTGATTATTTTTTTTATTGCGTTGGCTGTGAAGAGAGTTTCTGACGACAGTGATTTAAACTAAAAATGCCTGGCGGTACAAATATCTTGTTATTTAAAAGTAAACATGCAATACTAAATTAAAATTTTGTTTTTGCTCCTTATTAACTTCTGATTTCCCTTTGCCATGTCTAATGTTGGTCAGGGCTTTAGATATAAGAAAAATACTATATTTTTTTACGATCGGTCCAAAGTTAATCTGAATGACGGTGTAACTTTGTACTAGTATTAAAACAGAAATTTTACTCTAATAGAACGTAACAAGCGTACTCATTCTCTTTCCCTACCATTCAGTAACTATAAGCGTAAGACGATACAGTGGCTGTCGTCATATGTAGCTCTTACTTTGTGTTAACTATATTTACAAAAATGGAAAAAACTGTACAAAGTTGCCCCGGATCACTGCAATGAATTTAAATGTAGTTACTGTAATTAATCTATTATTCATCCGCTGACACAGCCAACAAAACAGCACTTCATCGGAGATCCCTAAGATGGCAGCAATATGCAACACAGAACAGTCGATACTAAGTGTTCTTTCTATATTATGCTGACTCTTTACAAACACTACTGGGGGAGTGAGGGGTGGGACAACTTATTGCACCTTTACTATAGCTAGTTTATCGGGGGGCTCACAATATACTAACTTCCATACGTTACCAGTTAGCAACAATATCGGTACATATGCGGCCGAGTCGCCGACCCACAAGTGCGTATTGGTCCTTGAGCAATAAAAAATTTGGCGATCACTGGTCTAGCCTATGACGTTGGAGCGATGCTGACAAGGAGAGGTTCCCAGTAGTGGGTTCGACTTTTTGAAACCATCTGTACGGTTATGTAGGTTAAGATCCCAGGGATCACACCCTGCAGTCTTTCACCCTCGTGCACCATAATTTGTGAGAAATCGACAAAAAAATTCGGTATTTTATGTGATGCTCAAAGCATTAAAAAGTAGTATGTTGTTGACTGGTTATGTGCCGTAATGCATAGGGTGCAGAAGGTTGTGGGTTCGAATCTCGTCAGTGACTATTTTTTTTATTGTTTAATCTTTATCACAATGACCTACGTCGTTATTTTTATTCGCTTAATTGGTTTAAATGTAATTTTTATTTCTATTCCGTTGTCACATTTTAATCATCTACGAACTTTTTCATTTTTCTTTATATCATTCTTTTTCCACTTGGAATTTGAATTTAATTATATTCGTTTATTACAATATTTAAATATTTGAAAACAGTGCGCAATCATTTAAAAACAAGAGACTACAAAATTAATTTTATTGACTGTGCAGTTGGTGTCAAAAATATATTTTCTCGTTACAAGATGCGCACTTTTTGGATGGTAATCATCGCACACACATTTAAAACATAGCCTAGATTCCTACTGCACTATTTACAAAATAACTGAGATGAAGATTTAAACAAAAGCAGGTATTATAATTAAAATTAAATTCACGCAAAATGAGGAATTGAAATAATGAATGCAATAACATGGGCGAAAAAAGCTTGATAAAACGAAGGAATTGAAATTAATACATAAAATCAATTAAAGTCATACAAAAAAAGTTTGAAGCGGGAAAAGGATGATAGGAAGGAAAACGATAGCAATTGAAGTAGTTTATATGATAATTAAAATGATGTGATGAAGGAATGGACATAAAACATTACATTTACACCAATTAACTGAATAAAAATAATGATCAATGGCATTCCGACAAAAATTTTAAAATAATATTTAAAGCATCTGAGAAAATTCGAACTCACGACCTATCAATTACACCACAAAACCACTGGTCGGTTACTCGCAAACGAGGGGCCAACAGGGTGAATGACTGCATGGTGTGATACTTGGCATCTTAACCTACATAAATGGTTTCAAAAGTCGATCCCTCCACTACGGATCTCTCCTCATGAGAGTCACGTGCAGCGCGTTAACTGCTAACTGCAGACAGGTCGTAAATGCAGGATGTATAGACTGTGGAAGACCTCTTGCCAGCTCTTGTATACAAAAGGCGAACAACACTGTGTTCGATCGCATCAACGAGATTAACACATGTCGAAAGCATCAACGACATCCTCGAATAAATGTGTCTAGTTTACTCGTACGTGGGACGCTTTTACAGTGTTCTTTCTTTTAATTACGACAGTCGAAAGAACTTGAAAGTCGGCGTAATTAGCATTTCTGTTGGAATTAGTATTTTTCAGGCGGAAGGTATCAGAATCACGCCTAACGACGTAACTTGCCCGGCTGATAATTGTTATTAAAAGTTGGTCCTGAATAATTTCTATCGTATTTCTTTAGCGTCGGACTCTGAATATTTTGACGGCACGGGTGCACATACTTACTCCAAGACGCACGTATCACAATAACCTAATGAGTTTTACAAATTCCCAACTGGCTGGTGTGAAATCAGATTTAATATGTATCACCTCGTATGATTATTTTACATATCAACCGATTATCGCCATCTTCATTTTTTCTATTTTTATCGTAAACTGTTTTCTCATGTATTGATCTTCACAAATGAATCCTAACGATGACGCTATATATTCTAAAAAATATTTATTTCAGATGCTGGCTGTGATCTATATTTGTTCAATAAACCTTCACGAACCCCGTTGAAGAGAATGAAAACAGCGTTATCATTTATTTTTTTCAGCCCGTTCTCTTCATTTAGTCTGCGACATAGTGCGAACACCTTTCGAATGGACTGATGCACACTCATTATTATCGCCATTTTCATAACTACTTTCCGATTTAGGTACACTCTGCATTACCGTTTGCGGTTCCCTGGAATCTCAAAGGGACTGAAAGCATTATCAACAAATTTCTGTAAACCCTCCGCTTTTTACTGCGTGCCTACGTGTCACGTGCTCTGTCGAACTTTAAACTCTTGCCCCTGTTAGACACACATAATGACGGAAAAGGTCTCGCGAAATTAGAAACGCTTTATAATGAATACTGAATTTACTGTGCTTCAACTTCGGAGAAAATGTCCTTACGATGTCTTAAGTTCGTTCACACTACAGTACCACTCACCCGCTCTCAGATTTCCACTCGAGTTGACCATTGCTTTCATACTGGATACGGCGGCCGTAAAAAAAATATTGAAGGATCTCTGAGCGAATGCCAAACTAATGTTAATCCACAATTATTACGTTTTTGGTGCCCGATAGCGCACATCAGGCTCGCCCGTGATCCGACCGGTAAGCTCACCCAGGCTCGACTAACTACCAGTACTCCCGCGACCAAATCGGCAGGCGTTAAAACCACGCCTATCTCGTATAACGGGGCATCCCCGTACATCGTGCTGCTATTGCCTGATAGAGATAATTCCGATACATTTCGAATTAGCATATTTACGCTACATGAATTTGTAGAGTAGAGGCCATACGCATAACCTACATAAAAAGAAAACGTACATGTAATTTCAAAATTATTTATGTGGGGGCAACTGCATATAGGGTGTCCCTCTCGACACAGGCCCCGCAAACATGTGTAGTAATTCCGCTGAAAGTGTGATTTGTGACGTTTGACATGGCAACGCTGCCCTCTGCAACATCGTTTGACGCAACAGTGTGTTTCCTCGCGTCGCTGTGGCTGGAACTCAGTGTTCAGTGATTAGTGACAATGTATCGGTATTATATTGAAGAGCGGGTGTTTCCTGTGAAACATTGGATTACTGGTTCCTTTAAGATATGTTATCGAATGTTTGCTGAACGGTTTGATGACCAGCACACATCTTCTAAATGCGGGATACAAAAGATGGAGAGCAGTGAAATAGTACTCGATCTTCACCGTGGGGGACGGCTGCTAGTATCGGAAGGAAAAGTGACTGACATGAAACAAAGATTGTTGGCCTCTCCTGCAAAGTCCGTTCGACGTTTATCTCAGGAATGTGGAATGTCACGTGTTACTGTGCTGCGAAGAAAACTAGTATGTATCCATACAGGTTTAAAGTTGTTCGGGAACTAAATGTCAATGACAAAGACAGACACATCACATTTTGCCATTGGTGTCAACAATTTATCGCTCCGAGGCCAGGAATCGTTCAGTGACGAGGCGTGGTTCAACCTCTGTGGCCATGTAAACTCTCAGAATATACGCTTGTGGTGTAGTGAAAATCTACATGCACTGGTCCGGCAACCCATGCATGCATTCACAAAAGATTGGCCTGTTCTGTGCAATATCACAGTGTCACATCATCGGACCAGTTTTTTTTTTTTTCGAGTCTATTGTGACAAGTGCAGTTTACATCGAAATGTTCCGGGAATGAAGAACTTTCCCTCAGATGCTCTCAACAGGATCGCGCCACGTGCCACACGTCTCGAGCGACCATGGCTGAAGTCGAATCATTTTTCTCCGGCAGACTGATTTCGAAAGGAGTGTGGCCTCCAAGGCCACTTCATTTAACACCACCTGACTTTTTCCTCCGCGGTGGTCAAAAAGACAAGGTCTACAGGAAGAAACCACACAACTTGGAAAATTTACGAGAGAACATCACCGGTGAAATCCAGGCAGTGACACCAGAGGTTCTGATAGCAACATTCGAGAATCCGAAGCGTCATGCTCCACTGCGTTTACAAGTCGAGGGCGGACGCTTCTAGCACCTTTTGTGAGACACCTTTATTTCCCCATGAACAAGGTACGGCATGTTCATTTCCTGTTTTTCAAGCAGAGCCTTTACATGTAATTTAAGCAAATGTATGTATGTGGGGCCTCTTTCGAGTGGGACATCCTTTAAAAGTCGATCAGTCGCCAAATAGTATTCACGTAAAAACAATTTCCATTAATTGTTGTCAAGTAAATTAGTAAGCATTCAACTGGACAGTCGCTTTTTAGCGCACATATTCTGCCAGAAATGTAAATTACCGCACGCACTCTTGTCGTTGCCGAACGATCTCCAAAATTACTGCAACAAAAACCTGGTATTACAATGCTAAGTACATGCTATTCTGACGATAAACACCACCTTAGACAGCATACGCGTACAGCGGTATATGTAGCTCACTTAACGCTGTCTTTCAAACGGGCAACATGTCTCCAGTATTAACTTATACTCAAATCGAAAACATGTTTATATGAACTCTCAATTATCTGCCCCAACCTTTGGTAAATGATGCACCGTTTGTCTCCAACACCCTAGGCAGGAAGTATGGCAAATGTGCCTATAAATACCAGCAAGATCACATTTACGTAATAAGCAAAACGTAGTACGCACCATATCGGAATACATAGTTTGCAGTTGAAAAGCCTGTATTTGGCAGTTTAATTATTACAACTTTTGTTTTAAGAATTAATCCTGTTTCGAGGCTCCGGCACGCTGAGGATCTCTCGAAAAACTCATTTGTGCCACTATTTGTCGTGTTAAAATGACGGAAAACGACTTGGTGGTTAAAAGCTTTTCGTATTTCGTGCTTTTAGCACTATATATAAGCAACGCTATGCTATGAAAGTTTTCTAGTTTAAGTGATCGGGTCACCGACAATTTATCAAAAACGCCTCGTTTTTATTATGATTTGGTGAAATGACATAACGGTGATGAAAGCGTTGAGGACATGATAAGATCAAACACATAGCCCCAAAACGCCGTTTGTTACCTCTACTCTACAGTGGATAGAGGCACGGGCTGTTGCCAGCTCGGATACTTTTTCCCGCGATTTTTCTTTTTTTTCGCTTTCATGTTTTCCCGATGATTGTGGGATTTTTTATGGTTTTAACAGAAGAACATTCTGTAATTTTCTAGATTATTTATTTATAAAAGCGCTCTCCGCTGTGTCACAATTTAGTAGTAATACTACAGTATATAAATGACTTTTTTTTACTACCAACAAGAGAGCACGCACTACTTATAGTAGGAGATTTTGCACTTTTGAAAGTCTACAATGTTTTACATGTTCCAAAAATTCTGCTAATGAACTTGGGACGAGCAAAAATATCGATGTATAGAAGTATTGATACACCTTCGAAATAAGTCCGTTGTATATCGTTGATACATACATGCATTATCGTTACATCAGTCAATTATACTTAATACTGAATATCAAACGCGATATTTTTATTGAGTGTCTTTTTCTTGATTCATAGGCACTCTAATTCTCATCTGCTGATTTCTTGCCCATTCCAACTATGTGCAATCTGACAGTAAATGTCTTATCATGGGCTTAATTTAATTTCATATTCAGTACTGCAAATGAACACCAAATCTGAATATGAATGTATCTACACTGCGTATTCATGAAAGCTTGTTACTTATGTATGTGATTTCGCCCACTCCAAATGATGGGTACATGGAGCAGAAGACACATTTGGTGACAGCTCTGTACAATAATGGTGGAAATTGTCATGTGCTCCCAACTTTGAGACAGAATACGCGCTTTTCTTACACCCCCCTCCCCCCCCCCCCCACCCCCCCACTACCTGTATCAAGAAAAGACGTGCACTGTAAAAGTAATATACATTCTGCACAAAAATCACACACATTACTGCACTGGTATTTAATGGAAAAAGGATTCTGTTGTCTGAAATGTTTAGAACTCATTTCACATTTGTTTTGTCAGTAGTTGCTCAAAAATATTTAATAAGCCAATCCTCTTCTGTTTCGTCTGAAAGAGTGACTTCATTAGTACTAGGTTGTGCCAGATAAGAGAGCAGACTGCTACGGGAACATATTAAACAAAGAGGTCTGTTAATGTCTATCGATGACGATTATTGGCTTCATTAATCAGTTTCTTTTGTAAATAAGAGGTTTTATAGAACACGGTGCGCGTCTTTTCTTGGTTAACGTTGGATATGACAAAGCATTTGTTAATTTGTAAATGTTTGTTATTAATTTCTGTGACTTCGATCAATTTTTTTTAAATTGCTGTAAATATAGAAAATATCGACAGACATACCTAAATATCGATACTTTCGCCTAGATAATATCGATGGCTCTAATAAACAACGATATAGTATACATGGATATTTTTAAGAAATTATTCTACTCTAGCCTCTATTAAGAACGCCCTTCGAGTATTGCTAAAAATGTGGGAATTTTTATCTTATGTGGAAGACTATTGCCAATTTATATCGTCCTATTTGAAATTGAACTTCTTAAGCTGCAGTCCTCGCAGACTGGACATCGAACTTTTTTTATGCGTCGTATCATGTTCATGAACGTTGACATTTTTGTATATACTGAAGTGGCCAAAGTCATGAGATAGCGGTATGCAAATATGCATCGTGTACACAAGATATAAAAGGGAAGTGCATTGGCACAGCTGTCATTTTTATTCAGGTGATTCATGTAAAAGGGTTTCCTACGTGGTTACGGTCGCACGACGTGAATTAAAAGACTTTGAATGCGAAATGGTAGTTGGAGCTAGATGCACAGAACATTCCATTTCAGAAATCGTTAGGGAGTTTAATAGTCCGAGATCGACAATGTCAAGAATGTGCCGGCGATACCAAATTTCAATAATTACCTATCACGACGAACAACGCAGCGCCCTACGGCTTTCACTTACCGACCGAGAGCAGCAGCGTTTGCGTAGAGTTGTCAGTGCTAACAGACAAGCAACACTACGTGTAATTACTGCAGAAATCTGTGTGGGACGTACGAAGAACGTACCCATCAGGAAAGCGCGGCGAAATCTGGCGTCAATGGGCTATGGCAGCAGACGGCCGACGCGATTGCCTTTGTTAACAGAACGATATCGCCTGCAGCTTCTCTCCCGGGCTCGTGACCATGTCGACAGGAAAACCGTGGCCTGGTCGGATGAGTCCCCATTTCAGTTGCTAAGAGCTGATGGTAGGGTTCGAGTGTAGCGCAGATATCAAAAAGCCATAGACCCAACTCGTCAACAACGCACTGTGCGAGCTGATAGTGGCTCCATAATGGTGCGGGCTGTGTTTCCAAGGAATGGATGGACCCTCTAGTCCAACTGAACCGATCATTGACTGGATTAGACCATTTGCAGCAATTCATGGAATTTCTCTCACAAAGAACGACGGAGTTTCTATGGATGACAATGCGCTATGCCACCGGGCCACGATTGTTCGTTGGTTTGAAGAACATTCTGGACAGTTGGAGCAAATGATTTGACCACCCAGATAGCCCGACATGAATCCCATCGGACGTTTATGGGTCATCATCGAGAGGTCAGTTGGTGCACAAAATCCTGCATCGGCAACACTTTCGCAATTATGAAGGGCTATAGAGGCAGCGTGGTTCAACATTTCGGCAGGGAACTTCGAAGGACTTGTTGATCTATGCCAAACGAATGGTTGCACTACGAGGGGCAAAAAGTGATCCGACACGATATCAGGAGGTATCCTCCGACTTCTTTCACCTTAGTGTATTTACGCTAAAGACAAAACAACAAGGGTAGAACATGAACAAGAGACCAAACGTGCGTCTTAATTGAGCAGCATAACAAATTTACAGAGTATATTTTTGTAAACAAACCGTGTGGTGTGCGCGCCAGATACAGCCGACAGCTGCCAATGGAGAGCACTGCGGTTGCAAATCACGATGAGAAGCATGTTCCGTGTGATACTCTAGTTCTCGCCCGTTTATGAGCGTAAACCAACCATAATGGAAACCATGTCTGGCGTGCTTCACGAGGAGAGAAACATCTCATGTGAGGGTGGCTTTGTGCACTCTTCACATTCTCGCACTACGTCAAAATATCTGCAACAACACATAGCATTTGAGCACAATACTCCTATACTGTCTATTTCTTCAGTACTCTAGTTCTGAGAGACAGTATTCTTAAGCCTCCCTTCGTCTTTGCTGCTCCCACCCTCTTTCTCCAACACCCCTTTCTCCCCCTCTACCTTTCCTTCTCTTCCCCCTGTTTCTCTTTCTCCCCATCATCTTCTCATTGATCTGATCCAGGAAACAACTTGTCCTATTTTCTAGCGGATGCAGTACTGGACACAGCAGAAACAGTGGGCGAAAGAAAAATAGGTTTACAGTTTAAACCGGCCAACTGCACGGGGGCCACGTTCGTTTGTGGAAAGTTGAACAGGCTCCATTTGAACATTGCCTAGCCATGCAGGTTAATCAGCTCTCCATCACCCATCACTTTGACAAGTAATTAATTCGCATATAAATTGACTGCCGCCGTGATAGGTAAGCGACAGGTTCCAGATGAGAACAGTCATTCCGCACCTTCTGCCGTCAGCAATGAATATACAACGACATTATCGGATGCACGGAGCACATCAATACAATTGGCATGTACCAAAGCACTTCACTTTCTTTAGATATTTCATACTGCGTGCATCAGTGATAGACAGTGAGCTACGAAGCAGAGAAAACAAATATTTACTGGATGAATAAAACAACTTTTATTTCTTTTGAAATCTGTGGATTTGATACAGCAATACACATCTCACGATCGTCTTTTGCTACTTAAATTTGTGGTATTCTGGCTAGTGCACACTATGTATGATGTAATTATCTTTTTGCTAACGACGCCTGCTTTCGTAGCTTTCTTGGTGAATAAGTATGTTGGTTGTCCTTGTTTTTGTATACTGCATGCCACTCACCCACAATTAACACGGAATGCTGAATTAAGTTTATCATCTTTTAAGATTCCGGACCGCAAGCGGTAAAAACGGAACTCTTATAGAATCACTTTGTTGTTGTGTGTGTGTGTGTGTGTGTGTGTGTGTGTGTGTGTGTGTGTGTGTGTGTGTCTGTCCGTCCGTTAAAAACCATTTGCCTCAGAAACGGATAGGCATATCAAGTTGAAACATACGTCACACATTAAAGTACATGGTCCCTTGACGGTGTAAGAAATTAAAGAAAGCTTCTAATTCAATGCAGTCACATGATACGGCAATTTATACACGGTGGTCGGAAAGTCCCGTTACAAACTTCTAGGACTTAGAGTGTGGAGTGAGTACATAATATTTTGAATAAGAACCCATGTTCAGAATCGTACCATTTCCGTGCTACAACCATCTGAAAACGTGTTGCTAATGCGACCATTTTTACAAGTAGTTGACTGGGCGTGATCCAGTAAAACACTTGTTTTACAGTTCCACTCATTAATAGACAATGAGACTGCTCGTGTACTCGTTGACGGGTTCCCATCAACGTGATGCGCTAACGTAACGCCTCTTCCAGTTCGGGCGCCACAGTCACGCCTGCTGCTGGTGAAGATACCCTTTCTCGAAACTGTTGCGTGACTGTGGCGAAAAGGGTACGCGATGTAGTCTGAAGTTGTGGAGAACTACCTTGATAAAGGCGATGGGCAGCTCTTCCATGGCCGCGAGCTTCGCCATTCAGTAAGATCATGTCGGTGTTTTCTACAAACTTGTACTCAACCATGTTGCTCCAACACTGACAGACGCGTGAATGACGCCCAACTAGTACATTTCCGTACATGTGTTCCTATTCAAAATATTACATACTCAGTCCCTTCTAACTTCCCTTGTAACGGGAATTTCCGACCATCCTGTATAAAATATTTGGATCCTCGCAAATTCGCTCATCATAACCTGTAGGGTACTTCCCGTTGACCTAGGATCATGAAATTTGCCATGAAGCAAGGTTTCACAGTACAGTTACAGGGAAAAAAAATTCGAAAACTTTAGTTATTTTGGTCATTTTTTATTTGACTGCCTATCTGTCCGCCCTTCTGTTAAGACCAATTTATCTCAGGAACGGGTACACGAATCAAGTTGAAATTTAAGCCGCATACTAAGATCTATAGTCCTTTGTCGGTGTGATAAATGTAAGCTTCTAAGTCAATGCAGTCAAAAGATGAGGCCAAATATCTCTCATATTTTGATACTCGCTAGCTCATTCGTCAGAACGTTCCGGGAACTCTCCCGTTGACCTAGTATCATGAAATTCGGGAAGAAGCAAGGTTACACAGCACAAATAAAGGGAAAAATCCGAAAATTGTTAATTTGAATAATTATATTACACGGAAAAAAGTATTTTCTTATTTTCTTTGTCATTTGTTGTCTGATTCTTCGGCTCTCAGTTAGACCCTTTTTGATTGTCTACATTGGCAACTATAATAGGCGAAAATGGTCGAGATCCTCGAATTCCACGACGGATGAACTACCTACGTACATAATTAAGTTTGAACCGAACCCTCGGTGCGTGATTGCTATTAGCACTTACCCAGATTTTTTCATAAAGGTTTCGTCCTGGCTTGCAAGTATTGTACGGAGTGATGAAGCGGTCCGTAAGTTACCCGGCCGCTGACAAAAAAAGTTTGATGATCTTTGCTGTATAGCGTTACGTACGGCCCTCTTGAGTCCGCCCGTCGGATATTCCCACGACAGTCGTGGGATTCCCGTCAACGCGAGCAGCAATGTCTCGGGAACGATAAACCGCTGTCGCGATAGGCCAAGATCCTGCCGGACCTTTTTAGACGATTCGTAACACGACCTTCTCACAAACCATCAACGTTCATACGAACTTACTCCTATGGTGCGTTGAGAAGCTACTGGTATGCATATCCAGACACATTATACAGTTGCTGCCACTTTGATGATTTTTGCATGTCGCCAGCACGGTGTAACTTCAATATCAGTCGTCGTCATAATACTGACGTAAATAATTCAAGAAAATGTTTATTAAAACGGCACGTACTACTCTCCTCTAGAATATTTCGCAGTGTACATTCGAGCATTTCTGTCGCGTGCATTCCACTCAGCAGTGCACAGTACCAATGGATGCGTTTCATGTATCATTCCCTAGTAAAAATTTGTATAAATGGCACAGAAGAAGTATCATCACTGTACGTTGGGTCGTTGGGTCGGTGCGTAGAGTGCTAAGTTTCAGCTTCATGTCACAGTCAAACCACATTCTATATTCCTACATATCCAGAAAGCGTTTAACACAGTGACACACTGCAGGTTGTTATGCAGCATACGGAATAGGTTCTGAGATACGCGAGCGGCTCGAAGATCTTTTAACTAATAAAAAGCAGTACCTTGTACTGGACGGATTTTTCATCGCATGTAAAGGTGTCGTCAAGAGTGTCCCTGGAAAATAACAGAATCGCTGTTGTTGTCTACATAGAGAACCGATGTGACGTATAGGATGAACAGCAATCTGCGTCGTCATTGAATGAGTGTAGCAGGATGCAGGATCACATTAGACAGAATTTTTATTTAGTGTGATGAATGGCAGGTTGCTTTAAATGTGGAGAAGATGTAAGACAAAGCAGGTGAGTAGGAAAACCAGTCCTATCAATTTACAGTCCAGTATTTGCGGTGTACTGCTTGAAATAGTCATGTCAGTTAAGTGTCTAAACGAGCAGGTACGATCTGTTGTTGGGAAGGTGAATGGTGGACTTCGGTCTACTGGGTGAGATCTAGGAAAATGTAGCTGATCTATAAACTATAAAAGAGAGAGTGTACGGAAAACTTGTGCAATCCATTCTCGAGTACTTCTCCAGTGTTTGGCATACCCATCGCGTCAGGTTAAAGAAAGACAAAACAATTCAGAGGCGTGCTGGTACATCTGCTACCGGGTAGGTTCGGTCAACAAGCAAGTACAGTATTATGGAGACGACTTGAATTCAAATGGGAATCCCTGAAGGAAACACGAAGTTCTTTTCGAGAAGCTATAGAGAGACGGCACTTGTAGCTGACTGCAGAAACACTCAACTGCCGGTACCGTACATTTCGTATTTACGTTCCGCGAAGGCACTCGTACATTCTTAACTTCACGCCAGTGGTGTGTTGGAGCGGAATGCGATTGGCATCCCTGCACACGTCTCTTTTAATGTGTAACTGCCGGAAGCTCCACTGTATGTCTGTTAGTTATTTTTCAATGCTGTACTGAGTGGAACGCTGTGTCACACAGTTTGCGAATTTCGAGACGGCAGAGTTAGACGAGCAACGCGTCTTCATTAAACTTTGCGTGAAACTTAAGAAAACCTCTACAGTGACACCCCAAATGATGCAGGAAGTCTACGGTAATGAATGTTTAAGCCATACTCGGCATTACGAATGGTTCACACGGTTTAAAAATGGACGGACGAAAGTTAAAGATGACCCTCGTTCAGGAAGGCCTTGACGTCTACCGACGACTCCCATGTCAGAAACTTCAACGAAGTTGTCCTTGCCAATTACAGACTAACTGTTCGAGAGATTGGAGAAACTTATCTCCGGTGGATCATGTGACGAAAGCTTTACGCAGCTTGGAATGCATCGTGCTGCCGCGAAGTACGGCTCACGAGTGAAGACCAAAAAGGCCTTCGCCTCGCAGTCTGTGAACAGGTTTTGGATCATTATTTTCAATATGAACTGCCCTTTTTCTGAATTACATTATTCAAGAAATCTTCGGATGTTTGTACCACTTTCATTCTGTTGTTAGTTACTCTAAGTGCTGTTATTTTAACGATAAAATGTGCTGCCAGTCCAACATAACTGTTTTATTTCATGCTTTTTCTCATTGTCTGCCATCACATCCCTTTGACGTTACAATTCTCGATATTGTATCGTATTCGTCTTCTCATTTGCTTGAAGTTCCCGTCTTCTCAGTAACTGCTCCCTTGTTTCCTTTGAATTTGTAGAATCTGAATCGTACTGAACCAGGTGCTGTAGGAAGTCGTATAGCTCGCTTGACATTCAGCGGCTCGTATTATTTCTACTGTAATGTATTTTATCTGTTTCCCTTCCGCCAGATCGACGTGAAAATGTGAAAAATAAATGCATGTGTGAAGAGCTTTTGGATCGCGCAAATGAGACCGAGACGTTCCTTAGGAGAATCCTAACTGGTGTTGAGACGTGGGGCTACGGTTATGATGTTGGGACCAAGGTTCAATCTTCACAACGGGCTGGGAATGATTGTCGAAGACCAAAAGAAGCTCGTCACGCCAGTTCAAATGTCAAAACCATGCTGACAGTTTTCTTTGACCCCCCGAAGGATTACTTCATCACGAATTCGTGTCACGGGGACAAACTGTTAATGGTACTATCCGGAAGTGTCGTGACCCCTGCGAGAAATTGTGAGAAGGAAACGGCCTAAAATGTGGCGAGCAATTGATGTTTCTTGTATCACTATAATGCACCCGCACATTCGTCGCTGTTGGTGCTTGACTACTGCACAAAAAACGAAAGCACTGTCCTGCCTCATCCTCCGAATGCTCCAGATCTGGCCCCCTGCAAACTTTTTTTTTTTTATTTCCGAAGTGGAAATCTCGTTGAAAGGATGAATATTTGCAACGATAGACGAGATAAAAGAAAATTATCAGACGGCGCTTCGCGCGATCGAGCAAGAAGCGTACCAAGACTTCTTTCGGGAATGGAAAAGGCGTTGCGAGCGGTGTATCAATTGTGAAGGAGAGTATTTGGAAGGAGACCATGCAGAGTAAGTAAAAGGTAAGCGCAGAAAATTTTTGTGGACAGTCAGTTTTTGAACAGACCTCGTGTATACAGTCGCACACCCCTCGCTCCATTTGCGAGTGGGACAGGAAAGCGAGTGACAAGCAATGGTGGAAGGTACCCTCGACCATGCACCTTGAGGAGTGTGGGAGGCAAGCGGCAGTGGCGCGTTGGCTTTGGCCGGCTGACCGGCCAGCGCGCTGCGACCAGTGACCGGCGAGGCGAAGGCGAGCCCACGCTGTGCAGCTGTCCGTTGTTTCGCGGCGACTGTTGCGTCGGCGAGAGGCTGCCGCAGACCCGTTTGCAGGCGGAGTTCAACGGCCGCCGTCCTGGACCCGACCCACACCTCCAGATTCCGGCCGCAGCCGGCTCGACTCTCGCCTTCCGCAGACAGGCGACGGACGAGAAGAGAGGCTGCAGTTCCGGTACAGCCGCCATGTAAGCCAATGGATCTTTAAACGAGAGGCGCCCATTTTACCTGCCGTGGACGCCGCTACTTCCACTTACTACGGCACTGACCCGAATGTAAGTCGCAGCCTTAATTTTGAGGGGGGTCTGGTAAGAGAGAAACTCACAGAGGGACCTTATGAGGAGTGTTCCGAGCACTTGTAATGTCCCACAGCAAATACCCTCTACCACGCACCAATTAATCATTTTCAATCAAACCATCCACATTCATTCACTTTGGAAAAGTTATCTGATCTGATTTTCTCGTAATATATGCGGCGACAGCTCGTCGACGCCAAAGTATTTTCTAGTGCGTTTATTCTTTGAAATAACAGAGAGGCATATATGCATTCTCCATGGTTGTTAGAGGGGTAACTAGGACAGCTTCTGGAGTATCGGTTGAGGGATTGACGTGTTTCTGAGAGATATATATTCTGTTTTTCTTCTCGCTAAAGCGAGCCAATTAACATTTATGCCGCTAGTGGTTTGTTTTCAAGAGAGAGATTGTGAAAGGAAAATAATTAAGGCATGTAATCACCGGAGATTTGGACATGTAATAGATACGGATTTAATACAAGATTTCCTCCATAAATAAGGTTTGAGACTTTTTTATTCTGGAGTGAATGAACGAATGAGTTTTTTCTAAATCATTTGTTGATCACGTTGGCCCTGTAATTAGTGGGGAAGTTTCAGCTGTGTCGAAGAGAGCCTGCAATCACTGAGTCTCTGTTAAATCGTCCAAAAAGGCTTCGTATACATCTGGAATTCGCAATCTTTCGTAAAAGGAACAAACTGTCCAAACGATTGATTCTCCCGACTGACTGCAGTGTTTAACAGTAATGATAAATGTAAAGATCTCTTACAGCAAGCCAGCCGCTGATTACCAAGACGAAGGACTCCACCAAAGATTCTATTTGGCTGATTCTTTTTATCACTATATCACGTAATGAAATCTTATATTAAAAATTATACATAGATAAAAGAGAGAAAGAGAGAGAGCGAATGAAAATAGAGATAATACTAATAATCCTCCATTAGTCTAATTTTTCGCCTGTCTTATCACGGATCAGCCAAGAACTGGGAGGGCCTTACTTTACTGTATAGACTTAGGTGTGAAGGTGAAGGGATCTTAAAGACAACAGATGCACGTCTATATCGACAAGAAATTACACAGAGATAGAGGCTGGCTGCATTGATCACCTATTCTTAGATTAAAGAGACGGCAACTTACTATCCGAACATTAAAATGTTAAACACTATGAAGTACGAAACATTTTTGGGCGATTAACGTATTCCCTAGTTGCTGGGATGCCTAACTTCATGGGATTGTTATCGTCAACCAGCTAGTACGAATCTCCCTAGTAGCATTCTTTTTTACTTTTGTTTGAATTCCTTATCTGCCCCTCTTCTTTCCCTGCCACCTTTTCCCATTTCTCTACGTCGTCGTCATTCTTTGACATCGGTTTTCGCACTTGGTGGTTGGATGCCCTTCCTAACCCCGCCACTGCCCCAGGGAGAGAATCTGTGTACCCTCATCTGCCGGCGTGTAATGTACATCTCATAGTCACGCGTGACAACGTTTACTGAATGTTTGCGTAGAGTATATCTGACGCGGGACATCGGTACTAGCCCGGTATTTAGCTATCTGGATGGGATAAACAGCCTAGAAGTCATATTCAGGCTGGCCGGCACACCAGCCCTCGTAGTCAAATCAGCCAGGCGGTTTGATCTGGTGCTGGCTCGCCACCCAGTGTCCCAACTATACGATAAAATTTTTCGGCTTGTACTGAGTGATATTATGGCGTTTCCTAAGTTCTGCCTGTGACGTAAAACTGATGTTGCACCTTATTGGTCACGTTTCCCTCCACGAAGCAAAAATCAGACTGGGAATATTTTTCTTTGACACTCCAAAACGTAGTGGAATGCGAAATTCCGAGCTGTGATGTCACAAAACTGGACCAACTTTTCGTTCATTAGTGCTTTCACGTCCCGTAAGTGGACGCCTTTTAGAAATATTCCAGTCTTCAAAGGTGATTTATTTATTTATTGTGCGTGCGGAAAAAATCGAAGGAGGCGTGTATGTGATGTTCCCGTGTCAGCGGAGAATTACTTACGTCACACGAGCCATTTACAAAAAAGAATCCTCAATTTTTTTCTTGCCAGAATGAATTTTCACTGTGCAGCAGAGCGTGTTCTCATTAGAAACTCCCTGGCCGATTAGAACCGTGTGCCAGACCGGGACTCGAACCTAGACCTTTGCCTTTCGCAGCAATACTCCACCTACTGAGCTATTCATCTACGACCCACGACCTGTCCTCACAGCTTTAGTTCCACCAGCACCTTATCTACCACCTTACAAACATTACACAAGTTCTCCTGCATAAATTATGTGATTATCAATCCCGCAAGAAATGATTTTTTGCCGTCTTCCTATTCGATGCAGATTTTGCAGTTGGTTTTAAACTAAATTCCCGATAAGCTAGCGACTTGGAATTTTAGATATACTTCAGCGCTGGATGACAATGATTCGTTAAGTCGCATTTTAGTCTGGTGTAAGGCGGAGGGTACTTTGTTTAACAGCGTCGTTTCTCGATGAGCTAGAGACTTAACACAGCTCACAACTGGATGACAATGTTGACGTTAGTCAAATTGCGCCACAAATTTATTTTCTTCCCGTTTCAGTTCACTGCCTCTTCATTAGTTATCCGGTGTACCCATCTAATCCTTAGCATTGTTCTGTAGCACAATATTTCAAATCCTTTTATTCTCTTGTCGTCTGTATTGTTATAGTACAAGTTTGACTTATGCAAAAGGCTACACTGCACAGAAGTACTCAAAGAAAGTGCTTCTGAATACTTTAATGTGTATCACATGCTAATATTAGAACGAGAACAGTTCACAGGAGGCTGTACGAACGTAACAAGAGAAGAAAGCAACGTCACGCGAACAGTGCTGGCAATGAAATATGGAGAGTATTGATATTATGCTAACCTGACAGATCGATAGTGTTTACGCGATTTTGGAAACGAAGCTACGATGATAAACAGAAAAAGTTTAATCCTGCTACTGACTGCAGTTTGTCTCCGTTCCAGGCAGTGACGCCCCCATTCGAATTTACACGATGTCGGTCAAGATAAAACCATGTCTATTCGTTTTATCGTACCCTGAAATGCGGAACTCTCACGTCGTAATGTCTGAGCTATATGGCACATGTCCAAATCGATGCGTCGCGGGGAAAGCTAGCGAAAGGAATTACCCGTCCTATGAAAGCATTCGTCCCGAGATTCGGGAAGTGTTGAGAGATACGAGTGAGGGATTTGGCCAGGACTATTTGCTTTCGCTGTATGTCTTCCAGATTTAAACCGACCTAGACTTTGGCAGACATCGTTCTGCGACGGACGAGGGCCACGTGTGGTTGTGATTCCGTAACTGTTATTAGCTTCCTTTGACAAAGAAATTCGTCATATCGCGCCGAAGTTTTGACGGTTTTTTATTGAATTTGTTGGTCTTTGGTTCACATCATCCAGCCAACTCATACTTACACAAAATAACAAGTGCTGACAGAAAACTAGTGTTGGTGTATATAGCGCGTGCGCGCGCGCGCGCGCGCGCGCGCGCGCGCGCGCACGCACACACGCACTTGAGGAAGAACAATAAGGGGAAATCAAAAAGAAACAGAATATACAAACGAAAAACAATACAAACGAAACGACAGTAAGGTTAAAAACTGTAGGACTCAACAACCTTAATAGGTTGAAATGTTAAGAATGTATCGTTGTTAACAATTTATAGATATAACCTATATGGTTACACAAAAAAAATCCTGGCACTGGTAAAAATTTTAATTCATTGCTTCAGACTTCATCGTTATTTTTTAAAGCATCATTGCTGTATTATCAACACTGTAATACTGATTACATTAGTTATCAACAATTACATTTTTTAACAGTAGCAGTAACGCATGACATAACATATCCGGAGTCACAGCTTCCTAAACGAATGTATGAACAATATCTTCTTCACATAGTCGAACCTCTACACAAATAATTTGCGCCATGCGTCTATGACAGTAAAATTAAGACATATAAATAAAACGTCCTTAAATATCACACGAATCTCAAGAAAATACCTTCTGCGAGTTGTAGATGGTTCCCACAATAGACCAGAACTAGAAAGTATGTATGCTGTGATTTATTGTGTGAGGAAGGTGTTCATACATTCGTTTAACACGCTTTAATGTCCACCACATCATTCGACGCGCTAATGCTAGTTTTGAAATAAAAATGTAATTATTGCTAACTTAAGTAATGTGTATTACTCTCTTACCAAATAGTAAAAAATCGTAATGGTCCTTTGAAAATAATGTAGTTTCGTGATCGAAACCAACTGAACCTTTCGTTTTTACCCCTCCGAAAATTACATTTCACCCCACATACATAAACCGTATATCATCAACAGGAGAAACTTAAAAACTGGAGCGCCCTAATATGACTTGGCAAACAGTTCCTTAGTCATAGTGAGAAGTTTCGTCTTTGTGTGTCAAGACACATGAAACAACACGATCATTCTGGCATGTACTGATCAAGACACTGTGAGCACCCCCCTCCCCCGCTGCACCGCCCGGCCGAACATCACGCTAATGCCGTGTAACACCGACTCTACCTGTCATAACGGCTAAGTTTTGTTCAGGTAGTCCGTACGGCTACTAGCATTCTACGGGGACGTTGATTACTACGTCTCACTCGCTGTTACAAATAGTTCCACTTGCAACGTGTCGGACTTAAGTCTCCAGTGCGTGCAGCTCTACGCGGAATGTTCGCTCGGAAACTGACTGAAATGGACCTGCAAATGTGTTACACGGCTGCGACGTAGGTGACTACATTTTTCAACTCTGATGAATCTATACACAACTCCGTTCAAGTTCGTACAGGCGCTCTTTCTCAGCTGAAATGGTGTATTTTTATTATATGTTATACTATTTCCTTTAATTTCTCTAAGCGTCATTATACCATTGCTGAAAAATTCACATACTGGCGGACCCGCTGAGAGTGGAAGCAGAACAAGAATCAAATCCATTTGGACACTCCGTTTAGTAACTAATACAATATTTTCTTTCTCGGCCAATGTGGGTCGAAAAATACAGAATTTTTTGCGGGACATTGTGGAATTTTCCCGCTTCAGCCCCTACTGTTTTATGAATTTCGATAGGCGGCGGCGCTATACATATCATTCAAAATGACGTCTGTAATGAAGGTGCGTTCCAAGCAGAGAGCTGGTACTGACTTTCTTTTGGCGAAAACCAGAGCTTGCAGATATTCATAGACGCCTGAAGAATGTCTACGGAGACCTGGCACCGAACAAAAGCACGGTGACCCGTTGGGCGAGGCGTCTACCTTAACCGCTCCAAACCTGTTTTGATTTCCCGCGTGCCGGCCAGCCGCACACAGCTGTGACACCTTCAATGTTATAACGTGTGGACACTTTCATTCGAGGTGATCGACGCATCACAATCAAACACCTCCCTGGACGCCTCTGTAGTGCTGACACACTCGTCCACCAGGTGTATGCCCGCTGGGTTTCTCCCCGCCCAACAGAAGACACAAAACACAGTTTGGCGCAATGAAGAATACACTACGCTGGAAGCAGTACGTGGATGATGTGGAAGTTATTAACGCAGCAAGACGTTTGTACCATGTGGGCATACAGGGCCTCCCAGTAACGTGGCGTACTGTCGTCACATTTAACGGAGATTATGTTCGAAAATATGGTTTTGTAGCCAAAAGAGTGGTAAATAATACGGTTATTGGAATCGTGAATAAAACCGACCTGCTTTCAGAAAAACGTTGTTGCATTACTTGTTGAATGCCCTTAGTGTTTACTTTTCCAGGTAGTGTCGAGAATCGTTTACCACGCTGCTCTGCAAAACTTTGGGACGAGACAGATAATGTACCACAACATAGTAAGTGCACAGCGGGAATCAATGAAAGAGCGGGACCATATTACCAGACGTGTCCTAGTCGGGTACAGAAAGTTGGACGCCACTTGGGTGAGGTCAACGTAACTACAGCGCCAAATGGGACTGGCTCCGCAACACTTGACAGTTGAAGGAACGGGAAAAAACAGAGTGAGAGAGTGATTGATTGTATACGAGGTGTGGCTAGAAAGAAACCGGACTAGTACTGGTGAAACAATAAAACTAATGCAATAAGGCTGAAAGTCGCGTGGCCTGTCACGTGACTCTCGCTCCGCCTACTGCTCGAGTTTCATCTGCCTCCTGCACTCAGTCTGCCCGTGGCGTCTGTTTTAAGTAGTTGACGTTTTGTCTGTGCGTCGGAAAATGTTGAGTGTACAGAAAGAACAGCGTGTTAACATCAAATTTTGTTTCAAACTAGGAAAATCTGCAAGTGAAACGTTTGTAATGTTACAACAAGTGTACGGCGATGATTGTTTATCGCGAACACAAGTGTTTGAGTGGTTTAAACGATTTAAAGATGGCCGCGAAGACACCAGTGATGACACTCGCACTGGCAGACCATTGTCAGCAAAAACTGATGCGAACATTGAAAAAATCGGTAAACTTGTTCGACAATATCGCCGTTTAACAATCAGAGCAGTGTCTGAGTTAACAGGAGTTGACAAGGAAAGTGTTAGGCAGTTCTTCACGAAAGTTTCAACATGAACAAAGTGTGTTCAAAAATGGTTCCAAAGTGTCTCACAATTGAACAGAAGGAACGCCGAAGAATGATTGGTTCTGACATCCTGGAAAACATTGAAAGTGATCCCACCTTCTTACAAAACGTTATTACTTGCTACGAATCGTGATTTTTTACTTACGATCCCGAAACTAAACGCCAATCGATGCATTGGAAAACTCCTGGTTCTCCACGACAAAAAAAAGCACGAATGTCAAAATCGAAATTCAAGGCAATGATGATTGTTTTTTTTTTTTGACATCAAAGGGATTGTGCACATTGATTGGGTACCAGAGGGACAAACAGTGAATCAGCATTACTACATTAGCGTCCTGGCTACCCTACGTGAGTGAGTACGGAGAAAACGGAACGATTTGTGGAGAAAAAAGTCATGGATCCTTCACCAAGACAATGCCCCAGCTCACAGTGCGTTGTCAGTGAAGACGTTTTTCGCAAAACACAACATTCCCATCTTAGATCATTCCCTACTCACCTGATTTGGCCCCCTGTGACTTTTTTCTTTTCCCTAAAGTCAAGTCAACTTTGAAAGGAACTAGATTTGAGACTGTTGAAGCAGTAAAAGAAAAAGCGACGGAAGTAATGTATGGACTTACCGAAAATGATCTGCAGCATTGCTATGAACAGTGGAAAATTCGTATGGAGCGGTGTAGAGGCCGAGGAGGAGAGTACATTGAAGGAGATAACATGAAATTGTAAATAAATGTTTTTTCCAGCATCAGTCCGGTTTTTTTTCTAGCCGCACCTCGTCGGTGCGTTATGGTGGTATTCTTCATTGGAAATGTCCCAGAGACAACATTTGGATGACTTCACACGAGTAAGAATCAACGGAAACAGGAAGAAAGACGACGTGTGACAAGTGCAGCGCAGGAGTTTGGTACTGCTCGCAGCACTGTTTCGCGTGCATAGGGAGTGTTCCTAACCACAGTAACTGCTGCCCGCATGAGGCGAGTAGTTGACCACGGTCAGCTACAGCAGCACGTGACCGCCACACTGTGCAACACACAAGAGGAGACCCATGTCAGACAGCGGTGCAGTTACAACCACACTTAACAGGTCTGTAAGGCAAGCAACCTCACGCTCCACAATGGCACGGTGACTGTGTAGGGGTGGTCTCTTTGCCTGGCGATTAGTGCGTTGTGTTCGGTTGACGCCTGCACATCGATGGCACCGTCTGTGATGGTGCCAAGCGCAAAGGACAGGACCAACGAGGAGTGGGGTGGCGTGGCGTGCTCTTCCTGAATGAGACCAGTTTCAGTCAGAGTAGTGATTCTGGAAGTACGCTCAAAGCAAGACGTGGAAACTTGTTAGGCACCCAAGAACATTGTTGAACATAGTGGTTTTGGTGGTCCAGGTGTTATATTCAGTGTGAGAAGGCGTAATGTTGCATGGACTTGATGAGCTCACCTGTAGACATTATTGTGAGACTGTGCCCCTTCCCCACCTGCGTCTTCACAGAGGTACATTTGGCTATGACTTCATTTTTATGGATGACAATGCGCAGCTCTGGCGAATAGCGAAACTGGAGGAGCTATTCGAACGGCAGGATATTCGGTGAATGGACTGGCCTGTCAGTTTCCCCGACGTAAATCCCGTCTACCGTGTGTGAGCTTCTTTGGGAAGACATACTGCGGCACGTCCACATGCACCATCGACGGTCCAGCGGTTGTCAAGCGCCCTGGTGGAGGACTGACTGGATCGCCTTACCACAACAACACCGTACTAGTCTTGTGGCCTCCATGGCAATACGTTGCAGAGCATGCACGCTGTCCGTAGCGATCACACACCCTATTAAAACCATGTCCTGCCTTTTGTAATGTCCAGGGGATCATCGTAAATCGCGTTGTCTTCACTGCAGTTATAGTCCTTGAATAAAAGTGTAATTTCTGTTCGTCTCGTTGCGATATTCTTTCACTTTCCTTCTGTGCTACACTGCAGCAGTTTTATCTACGTACGATCCAAGTTTTATCGAGCTGTGTTACTCGGCAGTGACCTATCACGCGAAAGTTACTTTCGTCCGTAAGTCTTACATATCAGTGTTGACGTTTGTAGGCTTCGTACTGTCTTAACTTCACGAAAAACTGCAGCGAATATTATCGAGAGCAGATTTAACGCTTGAACTGTAGCATTCAGAAGATCGCTTCCACTAATTCATGGGCTCATTAAACAGTTCGCTGAACCGTTCGCCTCCACGGACTTCCAAACTCCTAATGATTCTCGCCTACAAGTTTCACTGCCATTTCAATTAAGAGCAGCCCATAATTATAATGAAGCAGCGGCTTTAGTCCGAAAAGTGCGGATTAAGCAATTTAATTTTAATTCGCACTTTAAATGCAAATATTAATGGCTTTTTTTTTTTAAAACAAAAAACTAGTATTGGAATTTTAGTATAGTCCTGTGTTTACACCATATTTTTCATGTCTTCTATAAACAATTATAAATTTCACTGATAATCACGAAAAACTCCTTATATAAATGCAGGCTATTCTAGCTTGTTCTAAGTACTCAGTTTCTTTCGTCATTTTGTACGCAGAACTTTTTGGCCTCTGTAGTCTTCTTGGGGAGTTGAACACATCTTCGCCATTTCTTTAAACTACGTTTCTGCATAGGCCTTTGTATGGTTTAGATAGCCGACTTTCTGTCTCTCATGGGCTTAAGTAAGAAGAAGATATTACGAAAGGTGACAACTCCGCCAACTAACATAGGAAATATATTGAGTCACGTTGTACTGAATCTTTTTTTTATATACGTTAACTTCCGGAAAAAATATGTGTTAAGAAAGGAACCTTGAAAGCTACTGAGTACAATCTATCATCGAGATGAATCTGAGCCTATACTCTCCAGAACAGACTACGCAGTGTAGCTGGCACCTCCTTTCTTAAAATGGGTAATCTCTTTTACAGCATTTAGCAACGCAAAGAATTGTCATTGTGGTCCCAAATCTCTTAACCGGGATACAATATGGCACGGTTGAATCGTTAGTTAGAGATATCTTAAGATTACGATTACACAGTTCGCAAAAACATGATAAAATTAGGTAAATGTCTTTGAATGAGACGAAACAGAAACGATAACAGTAATAATGGGAAATACTACATACTTAACGAGATAGCGACACAAGAATGAATGGACCCAAACCAAAGTGCGAATGAAATGCAGGCAAAATATAAATGTAAAATGACAGGAAATGAGAAACGTTGTTCCCGAGTATGGAAAATGTAACAGATATCGACTAATGTAAAAGCAAAAAGGAATGAGAATGAATAATCCATTTTTTGAAAAAGAAATCAGCATCGATTTGTATCACGAAACTTAATAATTATTTTTCAAGAGATAATATCCAGAAATGAGAAATAGTGAACTATTTTAAGAGTTAAAGTATTAAATTTATAATGATACATATAGCGAAATGAATAACAAATCTGAAAGAAGACAACAAGGGATGAAGATGAACGAAAACTAGAAATGAAGAGAACATGCGTTTGGAACACAGTTTCCTGTTAGCAATGGGAAAATGAAAGGGTGAAACAGCTGCAGCCTTCTTTGTGTTTCGAACTGGCTGACAACTGGTGAATAACGTTACGCCTTGTTCGCTCTCACAGTAATCAGTAAATATTTGATACGTCAAACACCGTGAAACAGAAATTGAAAGTATCACTCCACGATAAATGCCTATTTTACAAGGAATGAGTTGTACAGACACTATTACATAGCACAGAAACTGAAGGCCACAAAAAGTTGTCATATAATATTATGCGAGATTGTTTTCGTATCAATGTCTCTTATTTCATACCGCATATACTGGTTAAAACTACAATAATGTCCCTATAAGTAAAATGCACAACCATACGACTCCTCCACGTACCACTGCTGCCCAATACTTCAACACAGAAGAGCACCCGGCGTCATAGCAGAATTGTAATCTGGTACTGTGGGCTAAGAGCCTGTATACGGTATAAATGACACATGAATAAAGGAACTTCTCGTGGCGAAGTGACTACGCGAGGGGGTGGTTGATGAACTCAGCACCTGCAGATTTTCGCAAACTCATTTTAGAATCGTCTGTTTACCGCAACACTCGTTCTGCAATACCTAGCACACAATCTGCGTCCCTTCTCCCTGTCATCGCTCGCCTGCAAGTCTCTCTAATAACTTCCTGAACATTTCTTTTCTAACGGAAGTCGGCACTCTGGGCGTCGTGCAACAGAATGTGATTTGTGACACTTCTCACGAAGACTTATGTACCTACATTAAGTTCACACTGCAATAACCTTACTCCTATATCAGTACAAGCTCAATAAGGTACGTCGGAAGCATCTGTAACTATGGCTGCAGCCTTCCCCGACAGTGCAAAAAATACAGCGACAAACAGAGGCTATAGGAAATGGCCACTGAATCTCACTGTTAGGAAGGCAGCCAACTGCACTTAAAATGGCAATTTACGGATGGGATCTTTTCGATTTCTCTGCATTTCCGGAACTTGTAGATCAGTGCCCAGGCATCAATTTTCTGAAGCGGTAAGACGCAGTTCTCAAAGAAATTCGAAAAAAATCGACTTTGAAGGTTAGATTTCCGAGTGGCATTAGGTACAAAAAAAATTCTTGAAAATTAATGCAGCCGCCGACAGCTCAGTGTGAAGCGCATAGGTCTTGTAAATGGAAAGCTGCTGGTTCGAATCTCAATAGTGCCCAACTCTTCCTACTTTTCTTTAAATCCGTATTTATTAACAAAATTTAATCATAATTTTTAATGAAAATAACATTTTTACTTTTAAATTACTGCTTGCATGAATAAGAGTATTCACAACAAATAAAAATTTGGTATAAAATGAGAAAGATCAAAGAGAAAATAAAATACCTTTTTATTCACATAGTGAACAGTATTACCGATGTACATAATTCTCCTCATTTAACAATATGGTATTTCGATGTCTGTGTAAAATTTCAATTTATTTTTATATGACCAGTAATTAAAAATAAAAGATGTTATTTTTATTGAAAAATAATGATCAATATTTGTTAATTCACGTTTCCATTTAACAATAAATACAGCATCTAAAAAAAGATGAAAAGAACTGCCACTATTGAGATTCGAACCAGAGACTTTATAATTACACCAGCTTTTATGCTAATAATCAAAAAAATTTTTGTACAAGGGGTCTTCAAAGGGTAGGGCAGACCAACATACATAGCGACAAAAATGGTTCAAATGGCTCTGAGCACTATGGGGGACTTAACATCTGAGGTCATCAGTCCCCTAAAACTTAGAACTACTTAAACCTAACTAACCTAAGGACATCACACACATCCATGCCCGAGGCAGGATTCGAACCTGCGACCGTAGCGGTCGCGCAGTACCAGACTCAAGCGCCTAGAACCGCTCGCCACATCGGCCGGCACGGAAGGTATAGTTTAATGTATTATTAGGATGTCTTCTTACGATCACATTCGCAAGTTCTACATCTACATGGATACTCTGCAAAACACATTTAAGTGCCTGGCAGAGGGTTCAACGAACCACCTTCACAATTCTCTGTTATTCCAATCTCGTACAGCGCGCGGAAAGAATGAACACCTATATCTTTCCGTACGAGCTCTGATTTCCCTTGTTTTATGGTAGTGATCGTTCCGTCCTATGTACGACGGTGTCAACAAAATATTTTCGCATTCGGAAGAGAAAGTTGGTGAACGGAATTTCGTGAGAAGATTCCGTCGCAACGAAAAACGCCTTTCTTTTAATGATTTCCAGCCCAAGTCCTGTATCATTTCTGTGACACTCTCTCCCGTATTTCACGATAATAATGTTACTCGAAACTTCTGTACCTAGAGCCACTTCTAAACCTTGTACCTAGGGCCATGAACCCAGGTACAGGGCCAGTATAAAACGTATTAAGACAGTGCATAATTTTCACAGCAAAGTTAAATCACAAGAATGAGCTTTCTGTTGATAAATTGTAAAAAAACCTGATAAGGTCTAAAATTCTTAAAAAATAATCACGCTACTGACATTTGTCGTGGTTTCATCGAAGTTTAGAATGTCATACTAATAGATCTTGGCAGGTCTAGGTCCCGAAAATCTTTTAGATTCTCCTACCTGTAAATATAAGCGTACATCAACCTAGGACTTAAAACTTTTTTATCTTCAGTTGCCACGAAGAAAGAAGGGTAAGAAGAGGTCCAAACAGATGATACAGCTGCAGCAATCAAAGCAGCAAAGTGAGCGCAGGCAGACTACTTATCTGTCCTAGAAGCTGTCAAAAATAAATAAATCAGCTTCCAGACCACGCTACAGAGGTACTTGTCACACCATGAATGCTAATGGAAAGCAGGTATCTGGGAGCTACTTTGAGACATAAGCAGTATGGACTGTTTTCACAAAAGAAGAGGATTTTCAGGGTGAATAATGTCTCTTGGAGTCAAGAAATTTGGATTGAGGGCTTTTACGTAAGGAAGTTCGGAAGATTGCTTTTGAATCTGTGAAACACAATGGAAAAACCTACTGTACCTCCTGGGAAATAAATGGTCAAGCTAGTGAGCAATGCTACACAGACTTTATGAAGCCAAAAGAATCTATTCTTAGTTTATTAAAACTACAAGCAACAAGCCTTGCAAGAGTTCTGCTTTTAACAAGGCTAATATTAAAACTACTTTTGACAAATAATATGAAGTTACGGAGAAACAAAAATTCCCTCCAGAACATATTCATAGTGTTGAGAAGTCAGGCATAACAACAATTCACATTCAAGTGCACGTGGTAGCTGGAAAAAGCAGCCAAGCAAGTGGTGTGCACGCTCTCTGGAAAAGTGGACTACATATAACTATTATTTGCGGTATTAATGTAGTTGGGAATTCTCTTCCACCCATGATGGTTTTTTCAAGCTTCATTTTACGGCCAACTTGTTAAAGGTGCTCCTTCAGCATCAGTAGAAGCCGCACTTGCCTTTGTTGCTCCACATCTAGAAAGTTTGTTGATTACTTAAATTATTTTAATTCGGTATGTTAAGCCCAGCCTTGATGAAACACTGCTGGCGATGATGGATAATGATGAGACACACTTTATGTGGCATCATAAACCGATACCACGCCTACCGGCGCCTCACAGTTGGCAGCGGAAACGCACATTTCCAACAGACGCCGGTAGCGGTCTCGTGGGGACCAAGTGGATCCAATGACGCGCGCCCGCTGGCGACCATGCCTTCAGTGGCACTGACTACGAGCACCCCCTCTCCTGCCGCGATATTGGCTGGCTGCGGCAGCTACACGGTCCGGCCGAAGTCTTCGACAGTCTTCAGTCTTAGTCAGCCTTTGACAGTTCGGTCGTCCAGTAGTATCCGAGTGTCTCACACTGCACGACACTCCTTGGTTTGCTTCTTGCAACAGTTGGACTTTATTGCTGCTTGTTCTTTTGTAAAGTCTCTTCCCAAAGCTTGGAGAAAGCTACAAGTTAAATAAAACTCCTGTTTTCTGTATTTAGGTGTTTGCTAATCATCCCTGCTCCTATGACGACAGCTGCTACAACACTTCGTGCACCACCTCTCCATGCCATTGTTGTTGTTGACAACATTTGGCAAAAAGAAATCGTTTAGTTTTACTCACTTCTCTGCCACATAGCCCAAGTAACAGACTATTGTGGCTGCAGTACACTTCGAAGTAACGCAGATTCACGACACTATTTTCAAACCTTGTCATCAAGTCCCCATGAACAACGGACAGAAGGTTCTACCAGGATTTTCAACTTTTCGATGACATAAATCCGCTCACTTGTGACAGAGCCATTCGAGAATTATTGTCGTCCTCATCGTTCGAAAACCTTTCTGCCTCCCAAGACGTTCTTCCAGCTTGCCGGAAAGATGGAAGTCACACGGTGCAAGATCTGAACTTCCCGACCAGTATCACCCGCGTCTGTGTGGTTTTGGTCAGGAGCATTTTTCTACGGCTGGACGTGACACTGCACTTATTCCATGCACCCTCAGAATTTCCCGGTGAATCTGTGTGCAGGTTAGACGTTTTGTCCACAAGACACTTTCTGTACCGCGTACTTCAACGTCGGAACACGTTTCCAGTTGCCGCGCCATTTCAATCACACACTGTGATGTACCTGTGCTATCTGTACCGCAGCAGGGCTGTGTCTACAGGGAACGCGGAACATATACTCTCTTCTGACAATGCATCACTCTTACTGCGCAGCGCTCTTAGCTCGTGACATGCGTAACTTTCTAAAGTCCCTACGTACTTAACCATTTCAATCCCTCTGGCTGCAATTGTGTATATTAACTTTTACTGTGTCTTAGCTGCAACAGAAGCATTTTCTTCCGGCGGAAACCTGAGGTACACATTTATGAATGTTCAACCTTTTCATCATGCAGAAGTACTGCCAACTGTTGGGCATCACTGCGAAAATATCAGCAAGTCAATGTAGCAGTGTGCAGCAGCTCGTGACCAAAGGAATACACAGATGTGGTTGGTGCGCTTTACAACTGAATATTGTTATTGTTATTTTGCGTGGTAATTATTCAATGATCATTTTACTATTTATTAAAGTAGAGAATATTCTGTAATTAGTTATTTTAGTCCATAAAATGACGGCAAATGTACAAAGTATGTTCTGGAAACGGGTAAATATTTTTGCATTAATCTTGCATCTAAAATCATTAAAAAATCACCTAAGAGCATTAGTACATTAAGAAAAAATTTCCTTCCTCCAGAAAAAAAAAAATCAGGTCTGAAAGGGTTAACATCGCTCGGAAATCGCTTAACCTTCAAACGCAAGATTTCGAATCTTCCTGAGAATTGCGTCGTACTGCTCTAGGAAACTGATGCCCGGGCAATCTGTGAAGACCCCTTGTTAGCATCAAATCCTCATGCTGCACATAAAATGCCCCACATCTCATCATACACTAGTTTCCGGATATATGCTTACAGAAACTTCCCCCTCTCATCACGTATACAAATACTGGAATCTGTTTTTAAAAACACTATGCATAAGATGATCTCTGACGCTCACGTTTTAGTTTGTGTCGTGCATACGCGTGTTTTATAGCGTAAGGTCCTATTAATACCCTTTCTTCTGTTGGCTATACTGTTCATCGACAAACGTATTGTGTAGTGTAGTTCAGACTTCTTAATTTAAGATATAGACTTAACGCTAATAAGTGTTTTTAAGGAAAATAAGAAGGAAACATAAGCAAACGACATTACAAAAAATACAATTTTTCTGCACGTTGTGACTGACGATTTATTGTATGTTACATGACGACGATCCGATGGCTCCTATGCTTTGCACGCAAAACACCCGCAGAACTAGCACTCTCCTAGTAGCGCTATGTTCTTGCATTCCAGCATTTTCTTGCAGCGCCAGCAGCCTCAGTTTCGTCTCACTGCAGTGCCGTAAGCCTGACATTCCCTCCTCCTCTGGAGTATGTGCTATGTCATGTTCGCCTACACTGCTCCACTTCCGTTGGAACTCTGGTGAAATGTGAAATTTTACGAGTACAGGGTTCTTTTAATACGACGCAAAATTTTACGATGGCGTTGGACGGAGATGTAGCTTGATAGCTCGAGAGAATAAGCACTTCACAAGCGATCGTAAAGTTTGTAGGTCGGACTGAGTTTTAAAAGATTTCCGACTATCTTCACCGCAAAGAGGCTAGTGGTTTATATCTGAAAGTTCATACTGGACAGGAAAGCGTGTGATCGAAGGAAGGTCTCCGTTTAAAAGAGCCTTAAAAGGGTCAAACCGAAATGGTGTAGCTGTCATCACTCTGTAACAAGGAGACTGTGCAGTTAACTTGTAGCCAACTGAATGACCCCCGTTTTATTGAAGTGATGTGTTCGTTCAAAGCGAATTATTACTGACTGCGACACCTCTTGCCCCCAATTCTGTGCTGTTGCCCTCTCGTTTGCAAGAATACCAGTCCGCCGTAACTATAGAGCGTTGGGAATGAAAGACCACAAAGAATCTATTATTTTAAATCTCTGTATCTATAATTAAGTTAACGAACAGCGTGACGACGATATGTTTATCCCCGCTTAGTGAAACGAACTTGCGGAATATCGGACCAGATTTGCGACTGGATTCAAGACTTCCTTGCAGACACATCTCAACACGCCTCTCTCAACGGAACAAAATTGACAGATGAAACAATTTCCAGAGTATCCCAAGGAATTGTCATGGTACCATTACTGTTCACAATGTATATAAATGATCTAGTGAAAAAGCGTCGGAAGCTCATTAAGACAGTGGGCAGATGATATGTTTGTCTATAAGAAAGCAGCAACGCAGGAAGATACTGTCGACTTTTAGAATGACCTATAGAGCATTGACAAATGGTGCAGGCTCTGGCAGTTGACCCTGAACGTAAAAAAATGTAACATATTACGAATACAAGGGAACAGGAATCCACTACTGTACAACTACACTATTGATAACTTGCTGAAAACAGTATCTACCCTTAAAATAGTTAAGAGTAACTATCCAGAGAGACCTGAAGTGGAATGACCAAATAAAACAAATAGTACGAAAAACAGATGCCGGACTGATATCCATGGGAAGGATTTTGAGAAATTTAACTCATTCACGAAGGAAGTAGCTGACAAGGCGCTTGTACGACGAATTCTTGAGTATTGCTCATCGACTGGGATCGCTATCAGGTTGGACTGATAGAAGAGGTAGAGAAGATCCTACGAAGAGCGGCGCGTTTCGTCACGGGATCGTTTGGTCGGCGCGAGAGCGTCACACAAATCAACAAATTCCAGTGGCAGACGTTATAAAGGGGTGTTGAGCATCTTGGAAGACGCTTACTATTGAAATTTCGAGAGAGCACTTTTCGGGAAGAGTCGGACAATGTATTACTTCCGCCCGCATACATCTCTCGAAAAGGCCACGACAAGAAAATCTGAGAATTAGAGCTAATACAGGGGCTTACATCTGTATACATACTCCGCTAGCCACCAAGCGGTGTGTGGTGGGGGGCACAATTCGCGCCAAAACTATATGTTCGCCTGTCTGTTCCAGTCGCGGATCGCGCGAGGGAAAAACGACTGTCTGAACGCCTCAGTGCGAGCTCTAATTTCCCTTACCTTTGAATGGTGATCACTGCGCGATCTGAAAGTTGGTGGTAATAATATATGCTCTACATCCTCGACAAAGATCGGATTTCGGAATTTAGTGAGCAGCCCCTTCTGCTTAGCGTGCCGTCTATCTGCAAATGTGTCCCACTTCAAACTTTCTATGAGATTTGTAACGCTCTCGCGATGGCTAAATGTACCAGTCACGAATCTTGCCGCTCTTCTTTGGACCTTCTCAATTTCTTGAATCAGACCCAACTGGTGAGGGTCCTATACAGACGAACAGTACTCTAAGACTGGACGAACTAACGTATTGTAAGCTATTTCCTTTGTTGAAGGACTGCATCGCTTCAGGATTCTACCAATAAACCGCAATCTAGAGTTCGCCTTGCCCGTTACTTGTGTAATCTGATCATTACATTTGAGATCATTTCGAATAGTCACACCCACAAACTTGACGAATGTTACTGCTTCAAATGACTGGGCATTTATTTTGTACTCTTACATTAATGAGGATTTTCACCTTGTTATACCCATTAGGTTACACTTACTAATATTGAGAGATAACGGCCAGTCATTACACCACGCATTTACCGACAATCGTTCTTCCCACGCGCCATTGCTATTGGAACAGCAAAGGGGAGGATCAGATAGTGGAACCAAAAGTACCTTCCGCATCACACCGGTACGTGGCTTGCAGACTATGATGTAGATGTAGAGGCAGATATATCAAGGGACCTGAAGTGGTAGTTTGTATCACGGAAACCGGTTGCCCTGAGATAAAACCAATACTCACAGTTGATGGTGTTGTTATTGTCAGACATAGATAATATACTACACCCACTTTTTAGTTGTAGATTTGCAGTCACGGTCGCACTGTTACGAAAAACATGTTTCCAACCGTGCTTGCTGTCGATAACAATGCCAAGACACACTCCCACATTCATTCATACATCTCTCCCGCAGCCGCCGGCCGAAGTGGCCGAGCGGTTCTGGCGCTACAGTCTGGAACCGCGCAACCGCTATGGTCGCAAATTCGAATGCTGCCTCGGGCATGGCTGTGTGTAGTGTCCTTAGATTAGTTAGGTTTAAGTAGTTTTAAGTTCTAGGGGACTGATGACCTCAGAAGTTAAGTCCCATAGTGCTCAGAGCCATTTTTTTCTCCCACCGCCATTCGTTCCGTAATTTAGCCGCTGTAACAATTTCAATGACATCGGCATCGTGAAAACGTTAAACCGCTACCATCTTACTATTTGTCGGTTCTCTGAGACGAAAACACTGCTTTCTGTTCGCAATAGTACCGTCACTACTAATGTGTGACGAAAAATCCAACAGCTGTCTGCACACGAAGTTCCATATCTCATTAGAAGTATGACAACAGTGGTGTAAAAAAGACACTATTCACCAGACATTTTCGAAAATTTCCGGAACAATCATCGATTAGAAGTATTGTGCTCCGGTAAATGAAAGAAAGAAAAAAGTGTTTCCCGTTTACCTTAGAGGAAACAGAGTTTTATCATTCAGAAAAGACAGGAACGGCACTGCAAAAACAACGCAACTTGAGCTCTGCAACTCTTCTACTTTCATCTTATCTATTAATGGCATTTAACCTGTAGACTGTGGTTAACACTGCGGATGCTTTGTACTGAAATAGTGCTTTAAAAATTAATAAATAATTCTAAAAATCTTTATTTTCCATTAGATAGCTCCCGAGCCAGTGACGGTTCATCTTCAAATGGCGAGTATTTACAGGCCCTTCACGTTTTGTATAAGGTGCAGCTTGTCGCTACGATCGTCGTGATCTACACGTGCTTTGAGTCAGATAAGATGTATCACCTTTTTTATTTCGTGAACCATTCAAGATGTCGAAACGAGGTTTTGGTGACTTGCATTTGCCCACTCGAAATATCGCACAGTGAATTGAAGAGCTACCGGCTGCATGCCCGAAATTTCTTTAAATTTTAAAATTCATAACGTGAATATTTCTTACTCAAAAGAAGTAGTAGTAGTACCACCACCTGCTACTAAAAGGAGGAAAAAGGATGGTGCAACCTTCAAACATTCTTTTTGGAATTTGAGGCACTCTCCCAACGGAGAAAGACGAAACAATAAAATTATGCTAATGTTTTTACCGATTTCTTCTTGTCAATATGTGGGCACAGTCTATTGTTTCCGAAACTCATATGTAGTTAATGCAAAAAACAATCAACTTCTTGACTACAGAAAGGTTAAGGAGATAAATGCGGAACAAAGAAAAAAGAAATACATAAGAAAATAAATGGAACATAAGAGCACTTCGGGATGGCTGCCAAACAAGTACCAAGGACGTGTATCGTGCCTGTAACATTCTGCTCACTACACTCCCTCATTTAACATGTGTGACTACCTCAGCTATGAGTCACTCATCCGTAACGACCCAACGCGAAAAACTGAAGGGGACGCCGCTAACCATTCAGTTTAAAGCACACAGTTACTGGACAAAGGAACTAAATACATGCAGTGACGGGATACGAAAGCATTACGTGCGCGCAAGATAATTCATTACTACATAGCGTTATTCATAGAAAGACGCTGACACAAACGAGTCAAGTGATTGCACGAATGATCTCGGTTTTTTTTTGTGGTTTTAAGGCGCAAAACTTCTATAGTCATTAGCGCCCAGCCCGTGACGTAGGAAACAGGAAAAAACGAAATTTAAAATCAGCAACAATGGGAACAAAGTCATGAAATTTGAGAAACTAAAGGCAGAAGGAATGCTTAAAAATCCACTATAAAAAGGGGTTGGTTGTCCCCAAAAAAAGCTTCAAATGACTGACGTCATTTCACTGTCACTAATAAACTGTAGAACGCGGTCAGCTGAGCGCGTGTCATCTGCTAAAATCGACGATAGATCAGGCGATAGCTGTAGACGGGAGCGTAACGGATTAAAATAGGGGCACTCAATTAAAAGGTGTCTGACCGTCCACAGCTGAGAGCAGTGGGGACAGAGTGGGGGAGGATCACCGCTTAAAAGATGTCGATGGCTAAAAAGACAGTGCCCTATCCGGAGTCTAGCTAAAATTACCTCCTCCCGACGACGCGTTCGGGAGGAAGAGGTCCTAGCGCAAGGAAGGGCTTTCACTTCCCGCAATTTATTATGGGGAAGTGTTGACCAATGCGCATGCCATAAATGAGCAACTTGGCGACATAAACCGCTCCGTAGATCGGTAAACGGAAGAGACTGAATAGCTGGCCGAGGAAGAGAGACTGCAGCCTTGGCCGCTATATCGGCCGCCTCATTCCCACAGATACCAGCGTGTCCGGGGAGCCAGAGGAACGCCACTGAGACGCCCCCCAGGTGGAGCAAGCGCAGACAGTCCTGAATCCGGTGGACCAGAGGGTGCACAGGGTAAAGAGCTTGGAGACTTAGGAGAGAGCTGAGAGAATCTGAGCAGATTACGTACTGTATCCGCTGATGGCGGCGGATGTAGTGGACAGCCTGGAGAACAGCGTAAAGCTCCGCAGTATAAACCGAACACTGGTCGGGAAGCCGAAAGTGATTTGGGGTGTCGCCAACAATATAGGCACTCCCTACACCTAACGATGTTTTCGAGCCGTCGGTGTAAATAAATGTGGCTTCCGTCATTTGTGCACATAGAGCAGCAAATGCCCGACGGTAGACAAATGTAGGGGTACCATCCTTGGGAAATTTACATAGGTCTCTGAGCAAGTCGATCCGGGGACGGAGCCAAGGCGGTGCTGTACCCCAAGTTGTCAAGAAGGTTTTAGGAAAGCGGAAGGAGAGAGAATGGAGCAGTTGACGGAAGCGGACTCCCGGGGGTAGTAGGGAGGAGGAGCGGCCTGCATACGCTACATCAAAGGAGGCGTCGAAAAAAAGGTCATGGGCTGGATTAGCAGGCATGGAAGACAGATGGCTAGCATAACGACTCAGGACTGCCCGCCGATTGGACAGCGGAGGATCAGCAGTCTCAGCATAAAGGCTTTCCACAGGGCTGGTGTAAAAAGCTCCAGACACTAAACGTAATCCACGGTGGTGGATAGAGTCGAGACGCCGAAGAAGAGACGGCCGAGCAGAGGAGTAGACTATGCTTCCATAATCCAATTTCGAGCGCACTAAGGCGCGATAGAGGCGGAGAAGGACCACTCGGTCCGCTCCCCAGGAGGTACCATTCAGGACACGGAGGGTGTTAAGGGAACGCAGACAGCGAGCCGAAAGATAGGAAACGTGGGAGGACCAGCACAGTTTTCTGTCAAACATAAGACCCAAGAATTTAGCGACGTCGGAAAACGGAAGGTTGACAGGACCTAGATGTAAGGAGGGCGGAAGAAACTCCTTACGTCGCCAAAAATTAACACAAACGGTCTTACCGGGTGAGAAACGGAAGCCGGTTTCGATGCTCCACGAGTGGAGGCGATCGAGACATCCTTGAAGACGTCTTTCAAGCAGGCTGGTCCATTGAGAGCTGTAGTAGATCGCAAAATCGTCCACAAAGAGGGAGCCCGAGACAATCCATAATTCGATTAATGGCGATGGCAAACAGTACAACACTCAGCACGGAGCCCTGGGGTACCCCGTTTTCTTGGGAGAAAGTACGGGAGAGAGTAGTGTTCACCCGCACCCTAAATGTGCGCTCTGCCATAAATTCGCGAAGAAAAAGGGGCAGCCGGCGTCGAAAGCCCCAAGAGAACAGTGTGCGGAGGATGCCTGTCCTCCAACAGGTATCGTATGCTCTCTCCAGATCAAAAAATATTGCTACCGTTTGGCGTTTCCGGAGAAAATTGTTCATGATATAAGTGGAGAGAGCAACAAGATGGTCAACGGCAGAACGATGCTTTCGGAATCCGCATTGGGCTGGTGTTAAAAGACTGCGGGATTCCAGCCACCAAGCTAAACGGTAATTCACCATACGCTCCAAAACCTAGAGACACTACTCGTGAGAGAAATGGGGCGATAGCTAGAGGGGAGATGTTTGTCCTTTACAGGTTTCGGAACGGGAACGACAATAGCTTCCCGCCATCGCCTGGGAAAGGTACTGTCGGTCCAAATTCGATTATAAAGGCGAAGGAGGTAACGCAGGCTATGGGTTGATAAATGCAGCAACATTTGGACATGGATACCATCCGGTCCTGGGGCGGAGGAGCGAGAAGAAGAGAGGGCATGTTGGAGTTCCCGCATGGAGAAAACAGTATTGTAGCTTTCGTGATTTTGAGAGGAGAAAGCAAGACGTCGCACTTCCGCTGCACGTTTCTTCGGGAGAAACGCTGGCGGGTAATTTGAAGAGCTCGAAATCTCAGCAAAGTGCTGACCCAATGAGTTAGAAATTGCGACGGGGTCCACTAAGGTATCATGCGCGACAGTGAGCCCAGAGACCGGGGAGAAACTAGGCGTGCCTGAGAACCGTCGAAGCCGACTCCAAACTTCCGAGGAGGGAGTGAAGGTGTTAAATGAGCTAATAAAGAATTTCCAGCTTGCCTTCTTGCTATCGCGGATGACGCGACGGCATCGCGCACGGAGCTGCTTATATCGGATACAGTTGGCCAAAGTTGGATGGTGACTGAAAATGCGAAGAGCACGTCGCCGCGCACGTATTGCGTCACGGCATGCCTCGTTCCACCAAGGAACTGGGGGGCGCCGGGGCAATTCGGAGGTGCGTGGTATTGAACGTTCGGCAGCTGTGAGAATAACGTCGGTAACATGTGTGACCTCATCGTCGACGCTGGGAAAGCGACGGTCATCGAATGTCGCTAGAGACGAAAAAAGTGTCCAATCGGCTTGGGCAAACTTCCAGCGTCGCGAGCGCATATATGGCAGTTGAGGCTGCAGTCGAAGAACACATGGAAAGTGGTCACTCGAGTGTGTATCATCAAGGGCGAACCATTCGAAGCGCCGAGCTAGCGGAACAGTACCGACCGCAAGGTCCAAATGAGATAAATTTGTCGTGGAGGCAGACAAAAATGTGGGGACCCCAGTGTTGAGGCAGACTAGATCCGCTTGGTGGAAGACGTCTAGCAATAGTGAGCCACGTGGACAAGGATGTAGAGATCCCCAAAGCGGGTGGTGGGCATTGAAGTCCCCAACCAGCAAATAGGGGGGTGGAAGCTGATCAAGAAGATGAAGGAGATCAGCTCGTGCCATTGGTGTGGACGATGGAATGTATACCGTACAAAGAGAGAACGTGTATCCAGAAAGGGAAAGACGGACGGCGACAGCTTGGAAGGAACTGTTTAAGGGGATTTGGTGATAATGGAGAGTATCGTGGAGCAGAATCATGAGTCCTCCATGGGCTGGAGTGCCTTCAACAGAGGGGAGATCATATCGGACAGACTGAAAATGAAGGAGAACAAAGCGGTCATGGGGACGCAGCTTTGTTTCCTGAAGACAGAAGATGACCGGCGAGTAGGATCGTAAGAGGATCGACAATTCATCCCGATTGGCTCGAATGCCGCGGATATTCCAGTGGATAATGGACATAGGGTGAACAGAAAATGGAGGAACGTGACCAAGGGTGCTGTCAACTCAACGACTGCTCAGAGCTTGCGACCGACAGCATGGAATGGCATTCAGTCGAAGGCAGAAGATCCTGATCCATAGGTTGGTCAGGAGCAGCTCCTGCCACCAACGATCGGCCAGTTGACCGGCCACCAGCAGTGCGCCTCGGCGACACAGAAGACGGCCGAGGGCGATTTCCGCCAGGTGGTGCTGTAGATGGGACACGCCTTGGCGGAGAAGGAGAGGAACTGTGTTTCTTCGTAGCCTTCTTGGAAGTATGATGTTTAGATGAAGGAGGAACCGATGGTTGTGAAGTTGCAGTAAGTAAAAACTCTTCACGAGAATGCTCTTTTTTCGAAGACTTGGCGTCTGACTTTTGGGCTCGAGATTGAGCAGAACCCGACGAAGGGTGAGCCATAGAGTGGGCAGGCGAAAGTGGCGAGGTTGAACGGGCGATCTTTGCGCTGGCCGATCTGACGACCGTGGTACTAAAGGTGAGGTCGCAAGTCTGCGTGGCCGCCTCCTTTGTTGGCCGAGGAGAAGCAAGGACAGTGCTGTATTTTCCCTTCTGAGGCACAGTGGGCTGTCGACTGGCGAGTAACTTTCGAGCAGCAAAGGTCAACACCTTTTCCTTCACTCTTATTTCCTGGATGAGTTTTTCGTCCTTAAAAACGGGGCAATCTCGAGAGGAAGCAGCGTGGTCACCCATACAGTTGATGCAGCGAGGGGGTGGAGGTGGACAAGCACCCTCATGGGCATCCTTGCTACACGTAACACATTTGGCCGGATTGGAACAGGACTGGCTGGTGTGATTGAACCGCTGACATCGATAGCAACGCGTAGGGTTTGGGACATAAGGGCGAACGGAAATTATCTCATAGCCTGCTTTGATTTTTGATGGGAGTTGAACTTAGTCAAATGTCAAGAAGACAGTGCGGGTTGGAATGATGTTTGAGTCAACCCTTTTCATAACCCGATGAACAGCCGTGACGCCCTGGTCAGACAGGTAGTGCTGAATTTCTTCGTCAGACAATCCATCGAGGGAGCGTGTATAAACGACTCCACGCGAGGAATTTAAGGTACGGTGCGGTTCCACCCGGACAGGGAAGGTGTGGAGCAGAGAAGTACGCAGCAATTTTTGAGCCTGGAGGGCACTGTGTGTTTCTAACAACAGGGTGCCATTCCGTAATCTGTAACAAGACTTTACAGGACCCGCAATTGCGTCGACACCTTTCTGAATAATGAAAGGGTTGACCGTGGAAAAGTCGTGACCTTCGTCAGACCGAGAAACAACAAGCAACTGTGGCAACGATGGGAGAACCGTCTGTGGCTGAGACTCAGTGAACTTACGTTTGTGAGCAGACATAGTGGAAGGTGAGGAAACCATTGCGGAAGAATCCCCCATGATTACCGACGTCTCCGATGGCGCGCTCCTCCCTTGTGGGGGCCCTCACCGAGGGCACACCCGCCTTAGGTGATTGTTCACACCTCAGGTCACACCTCCCGACAAACGGACGGAGGGACCAATCGGCACTTTCGGAAGGTATCAGCTCGGATAATCACCCCTCCCTGGGCCTGGCCGTTACCAGGGGGTACGTACGTGTCCTACCTGTCTACCCGGGGCGGGGAATTACGCGTTACCCCGTCACCGGCTACGCATGGAAGTGCGTGGGTCGGCCTTCAGACACGCACAGGGAGGAAGAAAGAGACAGGGAAAGGAAAGAAGAGAGGTCTCAAACGCCGCAGCGGAGAAGAGGGTAAAGAGAAGAGGTAAAGAGAAGAGGTAAGGAAAAGAAAAAGACAAAGAAAGATGAAGACATACAAGCAAGGAAGGCGAAGAGTGCGGTACATTTACAAGCGTCCGTCTCCGGACGTAGGCACAAACCATACTCCCAGAGGGGGAGAAAGGGAAGGAGAGAGCCAGAGGTGAGGGGGGGGGGGGGCGAAGATGGGGGATGGGGAAGGATACGGAAAAGGAAGGTATGTAGCCCGGAAAGGAAGGAAGGCCACATTAGCTCGGGGTCCCGTGCTCGCTACACACGTATCCACAAAAGAGTTGTGGATCCCCTGGGGGGGATGATCTCGGTGACAAAGAACAGCAGTAAAATGTGTTTTGAACGACGCTGCTGTGTTTGTTTCCAACATCAGCTGAATCAGCCACGTTACCTCAACAGGGAGCACAATGTGTATGCGACTAGTCGATAATGATTGGGTCAATTTCAGATTGTAGTCAGTCACTGTGCGACACTATAAAACAATGGACGCTCAACGCCCTACAGAGGTTGGAAGAAAATATGAAAACATCACGTATCAGAGTCCTAAAAATCGCGCGTCAAACTGATCGTGGAGTGGCATTTTGTGCTATTAGTATGTTATAAGAACACTGCATAGCAAAAAGAGCATTATTTTTGTCCACTGTGGTCTTAAAGAGTATTGTGTAAGCGCAGAGTGTAACATTCGACAGTAATAAAATTACTCCAACGAGACATTTTCATTTTGCAGTCTATAAGTTTCATCTTCAGATGCTCGGAACATGTCTGAACATGTGTTTTTACATGTCTGATCAATAGCGTATGCTAATAGCCGGCACACTGCGTAAAAGTTGCAATGACTGATGCTTAATTCCTATTTTCACGCAGTGGATTTCTATTAGCGCTAGCTCTTGAACACACATGTAATAAAGCAAGTACCAAGCTTGTGAAAGTAGTAGTTGTCCCATAAAACTAGTAATATATTATAAATAAACAACAACAACGAATGTGACTAATTGTTATAATTATATTCGTAGTTAAAAGAGTATTTTCCCCTAACCGACGTCGACCGCAGTTCACAATCACATCTGAGCTTACAGTAATTCAAAAGCTGACGCATTGTGGATAACCGCCTACCTGATATGTCTGCGTATAAAGTGGCCACAGGAATAAAATGAGGTACGGGAACCTAGAAAATGACAACTGTACGCTAAACCCTAAAGAAGTGGTCGAAGCGCTCACACAGAGGTCAAGACAGCAGACATGGAATGCAAAAAGCGAGTACCCAGGCAAATTCAAGCGTTTCAAAAGGTGCGCCGAAAAAAATAATAAAATTAAAAAAGTAAAGAAAAGTAAAGAACAGTGAAGAACCATTCCAGCATTCGCCTTAAGTAACTTAGAGAAACCACTGAGAGCCAAAACCTGCGTTGCCGATCGGTGATCTGAATCCCACTTCTCCAGAGACCAACACCTCAGCCACTTCGCCACCTCGCTTGCTAGAAACATGTGCAGCTGACGTGTGTTGATCGGTGACCTAACAAGCTTACTGTCCCACGTCTATGGTGTAGCATGGTGATGGTCCAGCTTTTTGCTCAGCTTAGAAAAAGAGCGCGTGACTGGATCAGTCGGTAAGAAAAGTGCCGTCTAAAGGCACGGATCGAACTTCGAATACTCCTCTGGTGCGAAGTTTTAAAGTGTCGTGGATTTCTCTACCTCCTTATGTACCGCTTGAACTACACGAGTTGGAAGTCCACATATGGTATCATGTTCTCTCTGCCATTTCCCAAGGACTGGTAGAGCCGTTTGGCTACTGCTAGTTCAGTTACAGAGTCCGCAGCTCGTGGTCTTGCGGTAGCGTTCTCGCTTCCCGCGCACGGGGTGCCCGGTTCGATTCCCGGCGGGTTCAGGGATTTTCCCTGCCTCGAGATGTCTGGGTGTTGTCGTCGTCTTCATCCCAATTACGGTCGGAGGAACGCAATGGCAAATCACCTCCGCTAGGACCTTGCCCAGACAGCGGTGCGGGTTTCCCGCATCGTCCCCTACGCTCCTCGGAGTATGGGACCATCATCATCATCATCATCATCAGTAGTTCAGTTAAGACCCCCTATGTGGGAGCTGTAGAATTACCACCATCATTCCGGAGCTAAGTCTTCTGCAAAAACGCTTGACGATTGTCTTCTATGTCCAGCTACCAACCTCATGCTTCCTAGTTTGATAATTCCCTCGACCGCCGCGGCATTACCGTATACTGCACGCGCCTCATCCACTAATACAGAGGTCGTCGAACTAGTTTGTTCAAGAGCCAGTACTGACATTGTGGAGCGGTACTTCAGGCCGCGTATGTACCGACCTTGTTATTAAATTAGTAACCTAAATAAATTACCGTTATGAGTTTCCAACAGACTGTGCTCATTCTACAGTAACGAAGCGGTAAGTTCGCCGTCTGCACATATTGCGGACAGGTACCACTGCTTTTTATTGTAGTTCCTGCTATCTCTCTACCCCCCCCCCCCCTGCGTTCCACATTAGTCAACCGTAGGCCCCAATGATTTTTAGAATGGAATGAAATACTAACAATCGGGAGAAAGTTTGATATCAATTATACTCTAGTACCATGTTTCAACTGAGATAACCTGATGACGTAACTAAAGTTAGGAAACTGGTCGTGGTTTTTAAATAAAGAAACCATACAGCTGCAGCCGTGTTTTTTACTCAACATCAAGTTTCATAACTGTGGTAGTAAGTAACAAACACATATTACAACGTATTACGTTGATGTGACGAAAGTCGTGGGACAGCGATATCCACATAAGCAGATGGCTCTAGTGTCACGTACAGAAGATACAGAAGGGCTGTGCCCTGGCGGAACTCTCACTTGTACTAAGACGATTCACATGAAAAGGTTTCTACGTGACTGTGGCCGCACGATGGGAATTAATGGACTTTGAACGCGGAATGGTAGTTGGATCTAGACGCATGGGACATTCCATTTGGGAAACTGTTAGGGAATTCAGTATTCCGCGATCCACAGTGAATTTCGGACATTACCTCTTTCCACGACCGATCGAAGTGGCGCAGTGGTTAACACAATGGACTCGCATTCGAGAGGACGACGCTTCAAACCCGTCTCCGGCCATCCTGATTTAGGTTTTCCATGATTTCCCTAAATCGCTTCAGGCAAATGCCGGAATGGATCCTTTGAAAGGGCACGGCCGATTTCCTTACCCCATCCTTCCCTACTCCGAGCTTGTGCTCCGTCTCTAATGATCACGTTGTCGACGGGACGTTAAACGCTAATCTCTTCCTCCTCCTATCTCCACGAACAACGCATGGCCCCGGTGGCCTTTACTTAATGATCGAGAACAGCGCGTTTGCGCAGAGTTGTCAGTGGTAACAGACAAGCAACACTGCGTGAAATACCTGCAGAAATCAACGTGGGACGTGCGACGAACGCATCCGTCATGACAGTGCAGCGAAATCTGGCGTTAATGGGCTATGGCAGTAGGCGACAGACGCGAGTGTCTTTGCTAACAGCACGACATTGCCTGAGGCGAATCTCGTGGGCTCGTGACCATATCGGTTCTACATCTACATTTATACTCCGCAAGCCACCCAACGGTATGTGGCGGAGGGCACTTTACGTGTCACTGTCAATACCTCCCTTTCGTGTTCCAGTCGCGTATGGTTCGCGGGAAGAACGACTGCCTGAAAGGCTCCGTGCAGCTCGAATCTCTCTAATTTTACATTCGTGATCTCCTCGGGAGGTATTACGTAGGGGGAAGTAATATATTCGATACCTCATCCAGAAACGCACCCCCTCGAACCTGGACAGCAAGCTACAGAGCGATGCAGAGTGCCTCTCTTGCAGAGTCTGCCACTTGAGTTTGCTAAACATCTCCGTAATGCTATCACGCTTACCAAATAACCCTGTGACGAAACGCGCCGCTCTCTTTGGATCTTCTCTGTCTCCTCTGACAACGCGACCTGGTACGGATCCCACACCAATGAGCAATACACAAGTATAGGTCGAATGAGTGTTTTGTAAGCCATCTCCTTTGTTGATGGACTACATTTTCTAAGGACTCCCCCCAATGAATCTCAACCTGGCACCCGCCTTACCAACAATTAATTTTATATGATCATTCCACTTCAAATGGTTCCGCACGCATACTCCCAGATATTTTACAGAAGTAACTGCTACCAGTGTTTGTTCCGCCATCATATAATCATACAATAAAGGATCCTTCTTTCTATATATTCGCAATACATTACATTTGTCTGTGTTAAGGGTCAGTTGCCACTCCCTGCACCAAGTGCCTAACCGCTGCATATCTTCCTGCATTTCGCTGCAATTTTCTAATGCTGCAACTGCTCTGTATACTACAGCATCATCCGCGAAAAGCCGCATGGAACTTCCGACACTATCTACTAGGTCATTTATATATATTGTGAAAAGCAATGGTTCCATAACACTCCCCTGTCAGTCGCTGACCCTCGGTCAGGTCGTGCACAAAAAGGCATCACTTTCGCAATTGTGAACGGCTACGGAGGCCGCATGGCTCAATTTTTTTCTGCAGGGGACTTGCGAGTCAATACCGCGTCGAGTTGCTGCACTACGCCGGGAAAAAGAAGGTCGGACACTATATTAGGAGATGTCCCATGACTTTTGTGACCTCAGTGTGTAGTAACCAAACAGCTGGAGCGATGTTTTTTACTCAACATAAAGTTCTTTAACAGTGGGTGCCCGCTGAATTTGTGTTCAAAGGAACAAATCCTTGTTAACAATGAATTACACTTTTGTCGCGTAGACGAAGCTGATCGATAAGCTATTCGGTCCCCGGTGACAGTGTTCTGCAAATCCATGTGCTGGCTGGCGCAGCGCACAACTTGCTGGCCGGCAGGGCGAGTTCTCGTGACGTTACGCCCGGTGCAAACAAAACGCGGCGCTGGGCATCTCTGCCCCTGGGAGACGGGGCGGCCAGCGGGAGCGTGGGCGGGCTGCGCTGACAAGCCCGCAGCGACAATGGCCAGCCGCGTGGTGTGGTGTGGGACGGCGACATCGATTGCCGATAGCGCCGCCGGGCCGCTGACAACGAGACGTGGCGCTGAGCCGTCCCTCGCCGGACATCCAGCGCTGGCTCCGGCCGCCCGGATTCTAAGGCGCACCTCGCTGCCCCCGAGTAGCACGACGCCGCCTCGCCCATGTGGCTCTGGCTTACGTATCACGCGTGACTGACGGTTCAAGAGTGTCACCCCTCCGGTTTCTCACGTATACGTACCTGGTTCGGATGCTTCAGGCAGACAATGGCGCAGCTAACTGCACTTCAGATCCAGCCACCTGAAGACGTATCTATTTTTCGTTTAACCGCTTAGGCATTTTTCGTACGCGTTACTCTGCCTCAAATGGAGATCGCGTCTACTCATCACCAATTTCGTCGAAATTCATTGTACATGTACGGATTGACCAGAAGTGGAAGTGACAAAAATGCGGGCTCCAGATGGTCAAGCGGTTACGAAAAATCGGCCAAGTGCGAGTAGGACTCTGGCACTGAAGGTTGCGTTCAAACTTAATTATGTACACAGTTCATCCACCCAGGGAATCGAGGATCTCGAAACTTTTTGCCTGATCGATACTGGTAAGATATGGGTCGCAGGAAGTCCAAGACGGTAAGAAAATCTCTACATGTAAAAAACAAGCAGCGGACTTCAGTTTATAACCTGTATGTAGAGAGAGAAGATTTAATAAAATATTTTTATTGCCACTACCACTTACATTTTATATTTGCATGCGGTAATATATTTCTCTAATACACTTTCGCCGGATGATCCATACATTGTAAATTCCAACGTCAAAAATTTATTTTTAATGTGATACAACTAAAATTTAACAAATTTTATTTTTCCCCTTTAATTGCACTGTGAAACCTTGCTTCCTGCCAAATTTCATGATTCTAGGTCAACGCGAAGTATCCTATAGGTTTTGATGGGTTTATTTGCGAGTATCGGAATTTGTGACAAATGGCCATGTCTTCAGACTGCACCGACATAAAAGCTTTAATGCTTTTACATCGCAAAGGGACTGTAGACCTTAGTACTTTACGTAAATATTAACTTGATACATCTACCCGTTACTGCGAAAAAGTGTTCTTAACAGTCAGACAGACAGACAATAAAGCGATACTGACTAAGTGTAACGTTTTTACGAATTGAGAAACGGAACCCTATAAATAGCATTCCTGGCGCGGATCGGGCGAGACATGTGTCATTTATGTTAAAACTAGTTACCAGGTAGCTGCTGGACGTTGCAGAAAGAATGCAGGACAGTAATCCGAGGTTCTTGGAGCAGTTCTCTATGTGGAAACTGACTTTTCAGTTTTTACGTTACTTACACTGCAAATAACCGAAATAATGTCCAATATATTGTTTTTATTAATATTTTCATAAAAGGCATGAAAAAGAAAGTATTGCAAGTAAGTTTCCAGGAGGGGAGAACTTCGCGTATACGAGGCCGTGCTGAAAAGTAATGCCTCCGATTTTTTTTGTTCTGTTCTCAATATCAGTTAAGGTATTGCATGTCATGAATAGTACTCGATCGAGTTTTCCCGCTTCGCTCATACAAGTTGCAACCGCCTGCCGCGAGAGGTCTCCAAACTATAGTGAGTAACGTGGAGTTGTGTAACGTATCTATGTCGGTGCGTGAGAAACAGACGCTCAGAAAACCGAAAGCACGAAATAGAGATTTTCCACACTCGCAACACCCTCTCTCCTTCAGCAATACCATGGTATACCGTACATGTGAGCTGCGACATATGCAACAACCCAACGTCTTGGGTTCCCTGTAATCGCTCATCCTCCACACAATCCCTACTTGGCCCAATCCCATTTTCACCTGTTTTTAAAACTTAAGGAACACCTTAGAGGACTTGACTTTGATAGTGATGAAGCAGTGCAAGATGAGGTGAGGTTGTGGCTCTGTCAACAAAGTCAAATATTCTACAGTGGCGGTCTCTCGTTGGGAGAAATGTGTTCGTCGCCAGGGTGACTATGCTGAGAAATAAATATGTAGACATGAAAAACAAATCCGTAGAATGTTATTACAGTTTGAATTATTCAAAAAGCTGTAAGAGTTTTCATTTTAAAAATTCGGAGCCATCAGTTTTCAGCACGCCATCCTAAAATTAGATTATTTTATTATTTTACAGTCAATGATTTACACGTGCTGGGGGGTGATGTTGATCACAAAAATAGGGGGAATTTATTGTTCGCATGCAGCTGCCGTGGGCAAGTCCAAGGTCAAAATGAAACCAACGGAAGTCCTGCGTGCTTTGATTAAAATCCGTTCTTGGAAAATTATTTGGAGAGTCCTCATGGACGCTGGAAGTACAATCTTTTCTTGGGAAGTATCCGTAATCCCAAATTTTCCTTTGCCTTTCCCTGTAATGCCTTTTACGAAGGTATTAATAAATACGATATACTGAGCATTAATTCGATTTATTTAAAATTTCTGTAACGTAAAAATTAAAAATAAAAAAGTATCCGCATGTGGAGTCGACATCACAACCCTCTCGCTATCCTGCTGTACTCTTTCCGCTGCGCCAACTGCGGCCTGCAAACCACGCTAACAAAAATGGCCCGCGTCTCGACCAATCCGCGCCAAAAATGCCATTTTTCTAAACGCATGGTTCACTGGAACGTTTCTTTCTAGATTCTAGTTTATGGACCAAACTAAAATGGATTAGCATGGAATAGAACGTATTTGAGAAGACATTTATTTTCACGTAATTCCTGGTCTTTTTTTGAGTGAAATATTTTACAAAATGATGCTGCACGGAGAGGAAGCTTGTATTCTGCACACGAATAAGCTGTCTCTTCCCAAGGGCCTCTTCTTGCGTGTAATCCACACCTCCTTGTTGGTGTTTTCTTCTCTGTGTTTGGCGAAAATTTTGGAAAATGCCTTGGTGTAAGACGAGTCGCTTTTGGTGTTCAAGGTGGTTATGCAATTGATGACCCTCGCTTTGGAGAGGATGGCCAGTTGTTTTCCGAGGCTAGTCATCAAACTCAATCACTTATCTTTCGCTGACATTTTTGCACAGAACCTACACATGGAACCTTGAAATGTCCAATAAATAGTGAAAACCCTTCTGATAATTTGTTTCTGCAAACTGCTCTGGGCCAATTGGTGTTGTGTACGATTTAATGCACGGAGAGGTGGGCTACAGAATAGTGGACAGGAGTAGAAGTGATTATCGAACAAGTTAACACAGTAAACAGAATATATTTTGTTGTATGTTAACCGGGGACCTAGAAACGACGGAGAGGCTTCGTCCCCGCTGCAGCCGCAGTGGTCCACAACCCCACGACGACTACCGCAGTCCGCTTCACCCCACCAGCCGCCCCACACCGAACCCAGGGTTACTGTGCGGTTCGGCTCCCGGTGGACCCCCAGGGAACGTCTCACAACAGACGAGTGTAACCCCTATGTTTGCGTGGTAGAGTAATGGTGGTGTACGCGTACGTGGAGAACTTGTTTGGCAGCAATCGCCGACATAGTGTAACTCAGGCGGAATAAGGGGAACCAGCCCGCATTCGCCGAGGCAGATGGGAAAACCGCCGAAAAACCATCCACAGACTGGCCGGTTCACCGGACCTCGACACAAATCCGCCGGGCGGATTCGTGCCGGGGACCAGGCGCTCCTTCCCGCCCGAAAAACCGTGGGTTAGACCGCACGGCCAACCGGGCGGGCCAAACAGAAGATGTACTTAATTTTTATTTCTCCAAGTGTGCAAATACGCAGTACAAATAATGCAGCAAGAAACAGAGACCAGCTATCACTGTCAACAAGGAAGAGCCTTCCTATAGTAAGCACTAATGATGGTGTCGAAGCAAAGAGGCTGTAAGTGGATTGAGTGGCTGCCACCTGCCGTTCTATATCGCGGCACCAGAGCGCTCGTAGTCCAGAGCCACTGGACGTGTGGCCCAGCAGGCGCGCACCATTGGGTCCGCCGGATCCCGCGCAATCACTACTGGCGTCAAACGGAAACTTGCAATGCCGTTGACAACTGTGATACGGTGGTATCGATACATGATACCACAACTGGTGGCTTTCCAGATGGGAATCAACCTACCCAAGCCTAACATATTCTTGTTGCAGATAATTAAAACACTTGGCTTTTGTCATTTTTTATTCTGTCAGGGAACTCATTTCGCCGCGCCGGATTAGCCGAGCGGTCTGAGGCGCTGCAGTCATGGACTGTGCGGCTGCTCCCGGCGGAGGTTCGAGTCCTCCCTCGGGTATGGGTGTGTGTGTTTGTCCTTAGGATAATTTAGGCTAAGTAGTGTGTAGGCTTAGGGATTGATGACCTTAGCAGTTAAGTCCCATAAGATTCCACACACATCTGAACTTTTTTTTTAACTCATTTATATTTTGTCGCATTGTGCCGTTGAAGGTAACAGAAGGCCGAAGCACTGAAATGGGTGACAATACTGGCGCCGAAACTGAAGGTCGAGAGGAGACCGAAACATTGAAATCGGTCCTCGGAAATTGCTTCACAGCGGAAGATTTAACACGGTCCCTCACTTCAATCGTCGCACGAACGTCGAAATGGCATAACCATCGGTGTTCCTACCAGTTACTTTGTCATGGATTAGGATATTAGTTCTCGTGATAAATACAGTAGTCTTTTCCGAGCAAATCGTGAGCAAGCTCCAAAACGATTCGAAAAGTTAATTTCTCTTCAGAATAATGACTGCCATAATTTGTGTCCTTTCTAGTATAAACATTGAACAACGTTGTAACTGGTGGAGAATACATTATCTTGATTAATGAGAGGTACCATACGGTGGAGGGAGCATTAACTAATACAACACCTGGCGGTCTGCAATTCGTCATTCCCATTAAGCCTTGGCAGCTGCGCTCAGTCGATATGCGGCTTCACTTCGCGGCGGGCTTTCGCTACTTATCGGTGGTTACTCAGTGCGTGCGACAATACCGTGAAAAGGACAAGTGCAGCGGCTGCCTTCATAATGACATATAACATCGAAAACAATACGAAATCTAAACGACAAGCGCGTTGGTGGATGACAATCTTATCGCCAAAGAATGCAGTACGGAAAAAGAACTGTGCAAGATATGAATTTCGAAGGGATGGAAGATACAATTAAAAATTTTACTCTAACGCCGTTACAGGGTGTCGAACAATGAGACGTACTGATCGACCCAAAAACAAGAAAACTAGACGGCAACAGCGGAGATGCGACTACTGTGAGGGAAAGGTTCTGTCTATCTTCTGCAGAAAGCCAATAAAGATTTCTTTTCTTTTCGAGATCTTAAACGGGCATCTTCGTTTCGCTGTTTATGTCCTACCATGCACCCTCACGCGTATTTTTTGTTGTGGCAGTCTCTGTTATTTGGGTTCCACAACACCCCATTTGTTCTATAGAGTTCTATCAGAGGAAGACACACTTCGCTGATCATTTTTGCCGCGCACAACCAGGAGAGCTACCGTCTCGACTGTAGGAGCAGAGCATTCTGAAATCTGCTGCGAGACGTTAGATCGTTCCGCTTCGGATCGCTGCGCGGCATGTTCGATCGTGACAGCCGCGGGCTGCACGAGGTACAACAACCAACGCTGCCGGGGACGCTGCCGCGCTCAGGTGATACGTGGCTTTAGCTACAAACCACAGAATGCTGAGGACGGATATAACTGACGAACCACCTTAGAGAGAGCGGCCATGGACGAATATACCCGTGACACCACTTAACCCTCTGAGTGCCAACCATATAAAAAATATACAATTTTATTTTATTTTTCACAAAATTAATCCTTACCATTATAGTAAGCAACGAATAGAAGACGAAACGGCAAAAAGTAAACAGTCAGTTGTTTTAAAGATGTGGTTTCACTTTACAGGGTGGCGATTCGCCTAGAAAGCTTGTAACTTTCAGGGAATTACATTTTACCGGGAAAATTCTGGAAAATCTCAGGGAATTTCAGGAATACATGAAATCTCAGGGAATTCTGTGTTTTTATCTGAGCATTGGAATTTAATGTTATTGACTTTTATAAATAACAATCTTTAAAATACTTAATGTTTCAAAGTACGTTAGTTGTATGAACATTATTAAACATAAATTATCGATGTTTAAAAACTGCGGTCAAACTACCTCAGCCAAGAGCAAAAGAAGTCTGTATTGCGAGATGCTCTCCCCCACTCCCATACAGACTCGTCGTAATTAACAGGGGCTTCTTACGACGCCATCTTGCTCCCCACACATGGAATTATTAGGAAAAATTTTTTCAAGTTTGAGAAGCTGCACTGCTTTGGAACTACTGGCACTTACAGTTTTCAACCCCCCAAAATTTCACGTGATAAGTTTGAAAGCAATTTCACACTTTTCCTTGACACAATCCCACAATTCGAAACTTGCGTGAATTATAGTCCTAAGCAACAATCAAAAAACGGACCTAAAGTGTAATAAATTTATATACAATTACCAAATTTATAAAAGCACATACTGACCCAGTGTTTCATGTCAAAACTATTCGTAAAACCAGTAGTACAAACTCAAATTTACGTCTAATAACTTTAGATATACTGACTTTCACTGTCAATCAATCACCTCAACATGACCACTAAAATGAAAAAAATAACACGTCACAATTTCCTACACCCATGTAGCAAAAACTCCGCGCCGGCTGTTGCTTTGAACACTGTAACTGCATTCGTACAAGTACATCAGCGCAGCGCTAGATGTATATGTCTTGCAATAGCATCGGTGGTTTCACGCGAAAGGCACTGATATTCAAAACACAAGCAGAAAAACGGTGGTCTGAGGCAGAAACCACTGTTGCTCAGAGGATTGATGGGTTAATATGTCTTATCAGTTCCGAAGCTTTGGCTATTTGCAGACTACAAATTGTACTATGTATTGAGTTCCGTGTAAAACTGTAGGTCTACACTTACGAAGGTACATTGATAAATCAGATCAAGTTTCTATAATAAGCGGGAAAATTATCGTGCTGGCACGCATGAATCTTGAAAAGTTTATCTATTTTTGGTGGATGACGAGGCGGGGATGAGAGAGAAACGTGTAAGCGTGAAGTGTATACCGTATGCCGATTATCATCCGACGCTCACGTGAAGTCGTTGCACTTTGACGTACAGAACACGGTCAAAATATAGTTTTTTGCCGATAACACATTTTAATTTGAATTATTACACAGCTGCAAAGATCGAAACAATACTGGATTACCTGGGGTGTCTGCACGGCAATTTAATATTATTTTTGCTTTAATGAGCTCAAGCGTAGCCGCTGGGGCGCAAAAGTCGAATTGCGCTGCGGCTGCGCTATTGAGACCAACACAGAGGCAGACATTGATGAGGTCTACGATATAATAGAAGACCAAAAAATGAATACATGCTGATATCGTAGATCTCTTAAATGGAAGAGTACAGAACCATTTAAAAAACTGATAAGACAATGTCCTACGTCCACTAGTTACTGCGATTACTGACTTTTGAACAAAATACAGGCGCCTATTACAGAACGTTTTGTGAAGAGTCGTGATCATGGATGTGTTATCACCAGGGACTGGTAAACGTGGCCTGTAAATTAGCCAAAACACAAGCAGGCTTCTCTCCTGCAATGTTTCTTTATGGTAATTCGGCAGTAAACGTCACCAGGGGACAATGTTCAACTCACAAACAAAGTGCAAATATGACATGTTATGGGTGTAGTGTACAGCTGGTTATTATTGTCTCTGAAACTACAGCTGAACCACGCATTCAAAAAGCCACAATACAGTGTCGGAGCGCGGTGCCTGGTGGAGGGCCTATCATTTATTTCCCTGTGCCACTCGCAAATGGAGCGAGGGGAAGATTACTGTGTTTACTTACGTATGAGCCATGATTTCTCTTATATTGGCACTGTTGACTTTACGCGTTCGTGGCAGAAGCATCGTTCTGGAGTCGGTCGCAAAAGCTGGTTCTCTAAAATTATTGAACAGTGTTTCGCGAAAAAAAACGTTTTACTCTCTCCGGGTAGTCCCACATGAATTCACGTAGCACTTCCGTAATACTCGTGTGTTGATCGAACACACCGGTAACAAATCTAGCAGCACGCCACGGACTGATCCGACGTCTTCTTTTAATTCGCCCATGTGGGAATCCCAGACACTCAAGAATTGGTAGCACAAGTGTTCTTTACGCAATCTCCTCTACAGGTGAGCTACGCTTTCCCAGAATTCTCCCTATAAATCCAAGTCGACCGTTCATCATCCCTAAAACCGATCTTACGTGCTCGTTCCATTTTACGTCGCTTATAGCTAACGGACGTGATAGTCAAGCAGCAGACCACTAATACTGTATTCGAACATTACAGGATCGTTTTTAGTACCCATCTGCATGAAACTTAACTTTTCTACATTTAGGTCAAGCTGCCACCGATCAGATACATAGAAATTCTGCCCAAGTCATCTCGTATTCTCCTACAGTCACGACTACAACATTTTTTCCGCACACTACAGCGTCTTCAGTAAACAATCGCAGACTGTTGCTAACCCTACCCGTCATATCGTCCATGTAGACAGGGAACAACAGCGGTCCTACCACACTTCCCTGGGGTGACGACACCCTTGCCTCCGACAAACACTCGCCGTCCGCGACAAGGTGCCTAACGGAAGCAGAGAGAGACACACACACACACACACACACACACACACACACAGAAGAAGTACAGTCATGTGATGAAGGAGAATTACAATCTTCTTTTCCCTATCACGCTTAACTTTGGAAGGGCGCTGTATACGGAAAGGAATGTGTCACTTCCGCTGACTGGAATGACCGCGGGCCCCTCACAAAAGACTTTTGTTCAACTTCCTACAGCTCACATGCACATAGTGTAACTGATTATATCTGCGTCAAGGATGAAAAACGCCCGCCCAAACTGCTGCGTAATATTTTCCTACGCCGTTTTCTCTGTGCTGCGTTTTACGTGAAATGCCGCGAGACTGCCACCAGGTTATCTCATAACGTCACCTGATTAGAGCTATCCCGCCGCTACGCCTTAAGCTGTTTCGCACAGTACTTGCCGCTGTAATGAGAGGGAGGTGCACGGAGCGGCAATTGTGTGCAGTACACAGTGCGGGAGCGGGCGCGGGCACACAGGACTGTGACTCTCTCCCCGCGACTGGTGCAGGGCCGTCTTTGCTGCTGCAACGTTGCGGCATCTAATGAGACGGCCCGGGGCGAGCTTATTACCCGGACCACACAGAGATGTCGCCCTTAATTAGCCCCGTATCTGACTCTGCCCGCTACCACTAGTTACTGCACAACGATCCGACAGTCGACTCCAAGAAGACCAGTTTTCTTTATTATTGTTAGACAATATGCTGATGAGCCGAAATGCTGTGCCCACTGCTCACTGCGATTCACGCGGTCTGGTAGCAATGGGAGCATGTAATGAGGTAAGGGAAGCACAAGATATTCCCAACTAAAAAGCACACCTTCCTCGTTTGTGCACTGTATGTACGATGGGCGTTCAATAAGTATTGCAACACATTTTTTCCTCAGCCAGTTTCGGTTGAAAAAAAATGCGGAATTTGTTGACGGACATTTCCACTTGAGCCCTTATAGTATCAAGACATTTCGCCAGGTGGCGACGCTATACGTAGGCTTCAAAATGGCGTCTGTAACAGAGGTGCTTTATAAGCAGAGAGCTGTCATTGAGTTTCCTTTGGCGGGAAACCAGAGCATCGCAGATATAGGGGTTAGCAAAGTGTCTAGTCCACAGAGACCAGGCAGTGAACAAAAGCACGATGAGTCGTCGGGCGAGGCGTCTGCCATCATCGCAACAAGATCGCGTAAACCTGTCCGATCTCACGTGTGCCGTCCGGCCACACAAAGCTGTGGATTCTGCGATGTCGGAACGTGTGGACACTCTCGTTCGAGGTGATTGACGGATGACAAACACTTCGCTGCTCAACCCACTGGATCCCTCGCCGCCTAACAGAAGACCATAAGACCCGAAGGAACTGCTTGTGTGTTACGAGGCTAATCGTGACCTTTTTTGTGCTACGCAGTCACAGGCGACGAAACATGGGTTCGTAACTTCGAACCGGGAAAAAAATGGCAATCAATGGAGTGGCGCCACACCACCTCTTCTCCGAAGAAAAAGTTCAAAGCCGCACACTTAGCCGGTAACGCCCGCGTGACGGGCTTCTGGGACTGTGAAGGGGCTATTCTGTTTGATGTCCTCCCTCATGCTGCAACGATCAACCCTGAAGTGTACTGTGCTATCCTCAGGACTTCAGCGTGTTCGTCGTCACAACAAAGCAAGCGAACTTTTTCTTCTCCATGACAACAAGAGGCCTCACACAAGTCCGCGCACCCGAGAGCTGCTCACAAAACTTCACTGGACTGTTCTCCCTCATCCACTCCACAGCCCGGATCTCGTACCTTATGACTTCCATCTGTTTGGTCCAGAGAACACCGTGGGGAGCAGTAAGTGGTTGATGCAGCAAGGCGTTGGCTCCGACGTCGACCAGTCGAGTGGTAACAGGCGGGCGTACAGTCCTAGTAATGTGGCGTAAGGCTGTCGCGTTGAGCGGAGACTATGATGAAAAACACGGCATTGTAGCCTAAACTATGGGGAATAATATGGTGTACTGGAATCCTCAATAAAACAGACCTACTTTCAGAAAAAAAATGGTTGCATTACGTATTGAACGTCCCTAGTATTTAGTCACGCGTATGATACGCAGGGAGGTTTATAGTGGTATAGGACGGTAGTACGTTCGTTATTAATAAGAGATATCGTGGCCTGATAAGCCACACGCTCTACAACTGGAGCCCTCTTTGTGGGGCAGCCATGGCTCGTCGCTGCAGGCGGCGAATGGCGTTGACCAGGTTCGTGACGTCCTGCGAGTGCGACATAATTTATTAAACACGTCCCGGCAGGCACGCGTCCCTTCAGTGTCAAGAGAACACACCCGAGCCTGTCCTCATAAATAAAGCGCCGTGCGACTCGGTTTACCGTTTCGCACGTGCCTGTCTCTGCGCTCCCACTGCCACTTATTACGTGGATTACCAACATTTTGAAGGTGTTTCATTTTAAGTGGGCGCGAGATCATTAAAAAACACTATCAAACACACCCGCGCGCATTATGGCGCGTAGGCATCATGGCAAGGGTCATGCTACTTTTGAGAAATCGTCCCACGATTGATATGTCGAAAGATTAACTGGCATTTGGCTAATAGGACACAAATTAGTTTTGAAGTCTAAACTACACTAGACTATCGCTAATCCGGCCATTCCTGGCACATATGGGTGTCGGATTAGCGGAAGTGTCGGATTACTGAGTGTCTGAAATTTATTCTGTTCATTTATTGTGTTTTTATTTACACTACTGACCATTAAAATTGCTAAACCACGAAGATGACGTGCTACAGTCGCGAAATTTAACCGACAGGAAGAAGATCCTGTGATGTGCAAATGATTAGTTTTTCAGAGCATTCACACAAGGTTGGCGCCGGTGGCGTTACCTCCAACGTGCTGACATGAGGAAAGTTTCCAACCGATTTCTCATACACAAACGGTAGTTGACCGGCGTTGCTTGGTGAAACGTTGTTGTGATGCCTCGTGTAAGGAGGAGAAATGCATACCGTCACGTTTCCGACTTTGATAAAGTTCGGATTGTAGCCTATCGCGATTGCGGTTTATCGTATCGCGACATTGCTGCTCGCTTTGGTCAATATCCAATGACTGTTAGTAGCATATGGAATAGTTGGGTTCAGGAGGACAATACGGAACGCAGTGCTGGATCCCAACGGCCTCGTATCACTAGCAGTCGAGATGACAGGCATCTTATCCGCATGGCTGTAACGGATCGTGCTGCCACGTCTCGATCCCTGAGTCAACAGATGGGGACGTTTGCAAGACAACAACCATCTGCACGAACAGTTCGACGACGTTTGCAGCAGCATGGACTGTCAGCTCCGAGACCACGGCTGCGGTTACCCTCGACGCTGCATCACAGACAGGAGTGCCTGCGATGGTGTACTCAACGACGAACCTGGGTGCACGAATGGTAAAACGTCATTTTTTCGGATGAATCCAGGTTCTGTTTACAGCATCATGATGATCGCATCCGTGTTTGAGGACATCGCTGTGAACGCACACTGAGAGCGTATATTCGTCATCGTCATACTGGCGTATCACCCGGCGTGATGGTAGGGGTTGCCATTGGTTACACGTCTCTGTCACCTCTTGTTGGCATTGACGGCACTTTGAACAGTGGACGTTACATTTAAGAGGTGTTACGACCCGTAGCTCTACCCTTCATTCGATCCCTGCGAAACCCTACATTTCAGCAGGATAATGCGCGACCGCAGGTCGTGTACAGGCCTTTCTGGATACAGAAAATGTTAGACTGCAGCACATTCTCCAGATCTCTCACCAATTGAAAACGTCTGGTCAATGGTGGCCGAGCAACTGGCTCGGCGCAATACGCCAGTCACTACTCTTGATGAACTGTGGTATCGTGCTGAAGCTGCATGTGCAGCTGTACCTGTACACGGCATCCCAGATCTGTTTGACTCAATGCCCAGGCGTATCAAGGCCGTTATTACGGCCAGAGGTGGTTGTTCTGGGTACTGATTTCTCAGGATCTATGCACCCAAATTGCGTGAAAATGTGATCACATGTCAGTTCTAGTATAATATATTTGTCCAATGAATACCCGTTTATCATCTGCATTTCTTCTTGGTGTAGCAATTTTAATGTGCAGTAGTGTATTTTGAAGACACAGGGGATATAGTGTACTGTACTTTATCAAACCGATGGATACAATTTTAAAACAGACGATATACTTTATTAAATCCAAAAATAAATTAATTTTCAAAGAAAAGTTGGTGTTTGAGTGTACAATATACCGTACATAATTATAGTCTTATCACTCGCTATGAAACATGTCCCTAATCTTTAACTGTGGCAGTGATGATACGCGACGGTGGCATGTTTTATCACGCAAATGCTTCAACAAGCATTACATCGGTACTGCATGTATCTGGTTGTTGCATAATGTACTCCAGGAAGACCTCGGCAGCTTCAGCACCAGCACTGTGAGAAATCTTCATGCTCTTTCCTCCCATGTCTTCATCACTTTCATTATTACTTTCTTTCACGCTTTTGATTATTTCTTCATCAGTTAAAGTTTGGTCCGTATCACAGTTTTCCTCATTCAGCCACTTAGTTACATCTTCATCTTCATCATCAATTTCTTCTCCTCCTGGAAGGTTGTGGAACGTGTCAGTGAACAAAGTAATAGATAATTCCGAATTGACTGGCTCATCGCTGTCACTCACTACTGGATCCAACTCCGCGTCAATGGATGGCCACTATTTTCTCCAGCTCTTCATTATGGTAGTCTCCACTTTATCCCATGCTTCGGCTGCTTGGAAAACACCATCATATATGTTAATTGCTTTCCACGCCTTCGGCATACTCTCGATAGAGTCTTTTTCACTTTCGTTCAGCAAGGAGACGAGAAGTCAATGTCGATAATGACGTTTAATTGGTTCCATAATTCCCTGGTCCATGGGCTGAATTAGGGCTGTCCCGTTGGGTGGGAGAAGAGTGCTTGTGTACCATCTGACTTCAGAGAAACATCTGAAGGATGACTGGGGGGATTGTCAATTAAAAAAAAAAAAAAAAAAAAAAAAAAAAAAAAAAAAAAATAGCTCTGAGTACTATGGGACTTAACTGCTGAGGTCATCAGTCCCCTAGAACTTAGAACTACTTAAACCTAACTAACCTAAGGATATCACACACATCCATGCCCGAGGCAGGATTCGAACCTGCGACCGTAGCGGTCGCGCGGTTCCTGACTGTAGCGCCTAGAACCGCTTGGCCACTCCGGCCGGCTTGTCAATTACAAGGATAGCTTTCAGTGGAAGCTTTTTCTTTACCTCTTTTCTCATTGCTGGTACAAACGTTTCATGGAACCACCGAGAGAATATTTGTCTGTCCATCCACGCTTTCTTCTATGCGCAAAACTGCACTGGTAGAGTATTTAACGTCAGTGACTTGAAAACAACGTGGATGTTGGGATTTTCAAATCACCATAAGCGGTAGTTTATGACTCCCATTTGCATTACAACACGTCATTAATCTTATGCACTGTTTCTGTTGCTTGTAACCACGGGCTTCCTTCCCGTTGTTGGCAGCTAATGTGCTGTGAATTGGCAGGAGCCAATTCACGGGGTTTGGAGGAAGCCGAAATGCACGCTTTTAAGCTCACGCAGATTGGCGTGAGGTTTGGAACAAGTTAAAGTAATTATCCTATAAAGAAAAGAACGTAGTTCTTGGAATACTTAACTTTAATCCACAATTGGAGAACATCGCTCTTGTTTAGACATTAACAACAATATCAATATAAACTTGCAATGGCGCCTTGCTAGGTCGTAGCAAATGACGTAGCTGAAGGCTATGCTAACTATCGTCTCGGCAAATGAGAGCGTTTTTGTCAGTGAATCGTCGCTAGCAAAGTCGGCTGTACAACTGGGGCGAGTGCTAGGACGTCTCTAGACCTGCCGTGTGGCGGCGCTCGGTCTGCAATCACTGACTGGCGACACGCGGGCCAGACGTATACTAACGGACCGCGGCCGATTTAAAGGCTACCACCTAGCAGGTGTGGTGTCTGGCGGTGACACCACATAATGTTTTTGAAGGAAGCATCTTGTAAAAGAGTCCTGTTCCATCAGCATTATACAAGCCATCAACATTTAAATCTTCTTCCTCTATTATCTTCCGTATCTTGCTTACAAACTCATCAGCATCCTTACGGTTAGCTGAGCGACTTTCCCCGGTGATCGTCAGTTGCCGAATGCTATGCCGTTTTTTGCAGTTTGATAGCCACCCTTCGCTCGCTGCAAACGAGTTACTACCATCAAGTTGTTGGTTAAATGCAGCTGCTTTTTCCTTTATAATCGAGCCACTGACTGGAATTCCTTTACTGCGTTGATGTATGAACCATCTATAAACAGCTACGTCCAGTTCTTCCTCTTTCGCATAACCTTCCGTTTTCCCAACTCACTATCCATTTGTGTTGAGTACTGTCTAATAACATCTTTCTTTTTGATGTAAATAGTTGCTCACCCAACACTGAATTCAGCAGCAATGGCTTTCTGCTAAGAACCTCGATTTAACTTATCTAAAATTTCGAGTTTCTGCTTGAGGTCTAGCGTAACGTGTTTCGTTTTAGAAGACACGATTCCGAATTGTAAAGAAAGCTACAATTTCAAATATAGTATATAAAGCATTGTTTAACTAAGCATTGTTGCACACGATAATTTATTGTGCACGTGTTTTTGCATGTGCGCCGAATTAGTGCGAGGCCGGACTCCTGAGGGCCGGATTAGCGAGAGTCTAGTATATCTAGTACGTACTTATCACACATTATTGTTGTATTTAGTTGTTTGGAACGTAAGGGTAGATTCATAATACCCAACGTGGATTCAATTAATGTACACTCTTTCAGCTTTCTATGTTCATTTGTGAGTGCCGTGTTATGTTCCTAACTCTTTCGCTCTTTTATTCATGGAACAACTATTTCACTCTCATGTTTCACCTGTAACTGTTTTGTTGTTTATTCTTTTATAGTGCCATGGCTCCAAAGAGAGAAGTTCAAGTCGTGTACACACCTACAGTTTCCCATTGTCATCTGTATCTCTTAACTACGCTAGTAACTAAATTATTATTTATCAAATTTGTAGTAAGTTCCTATGGAACCAAACTGTTGACGTCATCGGTCCCTAGGTTTAAAAACCACTTAATCAAACTTAAACTAACTGACGCTAAGGACAACACACATATCCATGCCCGAGAGAGGACTCGAATCTCCAACGGGGATAGCCGCGCCCCAAACCACGCGGCACTAGTAACTCATTCACTTTTTACATGTTTATCTGTGACTTTTTGTCTGTATTAAGGTGCGTTTACACTGCGATTTGTATCGGCACATGTATGAGATACATGTATATGCGACTTTGCGACATGTATCGCGACTTGTATGAGTTGACAAGTATCAACCTCATACATGTATGAGCGTGCGTTTACACTGGTTGATATGTATCACTGTGCGATAGCTTTCGACGACGATTTGGAAGATTTCACATTTTTATGTGCTGGTACACTTGCTCTTTTGGAAGATGATAGGAAGAAAAGGCGGAGGAAGCGTAGATGGTGGCAGAGAGACTTTCTCGCGAATTAACGCTAAAGGATGGCGCATATTTTAGAAATTATGTTAGGATGAGTATGGAGGATTTCCGCGGTTTGTTATCACTTGTGGCTCCTCTTGTGTCCAAAACCAACACAAACTTTCGGGAAGCGATTCCACCACAGGATCAGTTGGCAGTAACACTCCGTTTTTTGGCCACTGGGGATTCCTCTTGAAACGAAGATTTCATTACAAAACATTTGCATTGTCGCGCGATTGCTAATGCCAACGTCTACACACACGATTGTCGGCATCCGTTGTCAACATTATCACGCGAGGCCGCCGGAATAACAGCAAAACATTGATATACGTGCCAGATGCATGAAAAAATTATTTAATGTATGACATACTCTAATATATATAAAACTTTTACCTTCACTTCTTGGGATAAAACTTGCACAATGGCCTCGCAAACACGAAGAATAATGTTGCATATGGCACTTTTTGATATTTTATGCAGATACATTAACGTCGAAACGACAGTCGGCACCTTCAAAACTCAAACAGCCGCCAAAGAGCCTGGTACTACGCATGCGCTAATCGTCGAAATAAGCGGCAGTCGACAAGACGACAGGAAATGATAGTACTGCGCTTGCGCGAGTTCTTCAAATGTCGCTCATACATGTCGCGTATATGGCCAAAAAGCGATATACAAAATGTATACGCGACATGTATGAGCTCGAGGGTCCGCATACAAGTTCCGTGAATTTTTGTATGAGGTGATGTATCGCGACATGTCAAATTGACATGTCGCTCATACATGTCGCGATGCATGTATCCCAGTGTAAACGTACCTTTACATCTACATTGTCAAGATATGGACACACTTGCACCTTGGAATGTTCGCAGGCGTCCATTACCTATGCTTTTATATATGTAATGCAATAAGGCAAAAAGTACAATCTAGCATCTTATGTGCAGTGTTCGTTTACAATGAAACTTATGCCTGAATTTCCATTATTTTCGCCAGCACCACGACCCTAGCAAATACGATCCAGAAAATAATGTTCCAGTAGCCTCACCATCTGCTGGCGAGCCTGCACTGATTCGAAAACTAGTTAGTGGTGCATCAAACTTCATAAAATGAAAAAGCGACTAGTCGCGTGTCATACCTACATAAACCGCCAGTGAGGATGGATGGATTGTTAATAACGGCGTATTTCTCGTCAAATATGAATTCTTCTGCTAGGGTACAGCAAAAATGAAATAGGCTGCTAGTGAATGCTAGTCTACTGTCTTAACCATTGCGGTATCCCGATTTATCGCTTTCACTGTTAAGTCCACACACACTATCAAAAGCTCCTGGGCACCTATGTGTGATGCGGAAATCACCACTAGATGTCGCGATAGGAGGAGCGGCAAATATAAAAGGAGCCGGGGAATGCTGTTTTGTCAGCAGAGATACAGTATAAGAGCAGACTGGGTCAATCAGCAGAGCTTGCTGACTTCGAACATGACCTGTAGTCCGATTAAAATTACTTGACAACTGACGTCTGTCACTCGCCCCTACAATGTTGCCACACCACCTGCCGGCTAGGCTCGGTTATAGGCGACACTCAAACACGGTGGATCTCCTCTGCTATGCAAATGTTGCTTGGATCTCCGCCCCACCAAAATTCTATAAACCCCTCCTAATCTTGGAGCGCCATGCACTCTGTTTCGTTTTCCGCATCCGTTTACCTTCCCCCTCGCGGATCTTCTACCATCTCATCAAACTCCCACCACTCCTCACCCTCATCCAACACCTCCGCATCTCCTATACTATCCGGAGACAAGATTCTCATAGTCCCATTGTCTTCCCTCTGACCACCGACCCTAGTACGCTGCCTCGCCTTCACAAACACACCTCCCAGTCCCTACACCTACACTCTCCGAAACCTATAACAATGTAACTTCAACCAACTCCCTCTCCCAAACAATGAGATCTGTCACGATATCTATCCCTCCTATCAACTCTTCACTCACCTATCCCACTCCACATCAGAGCTCATCTCTTCTTTTCCCTCTCCTTCCATCCCCATTTCTTTCCTCTTGTAACACTATCCCACCCACATACCACACCACTCCTCTTTCCCACTGATGTACTTCCCACTAAGCACATCAACTCCTATCTATCATCTCCATAATTTTCCTACTTACCTAACCCCTATCATTTTACCCACATCCCTCAACCCTATGAATCACACTCTCCTCCGGCTATACTTCTCACCATGTGCATGTCCCTCAAGTTTTAAGTGAAAGCGCGCTGGTTCAATGTTTTTTATCAGAAAAATTTCAAGTTCCTGTAACGTTTTTAAAATGTACAATTTTCCTTTTTTTAACTGTCTTTGATTTTGAATTAAAAGTAAAAAACAGCCCCATATCATTACTAAGTTTTTTAAAAAATCATTTGGCCGAAGAGTGAAATACTGTACCGCTGACAGCCCACCCCCACCCACGTGTGAGCCGAGGGGGGGGGGGGGGGGGAGAAGCACTTCACTTCACAAATGGTGTGTTATGCATAACGCGGAGCACTGTTGGAAGTGGCCGTCGTGAGATATAACGGAAATGCGAGATGCTCTGTCGACAGCTGATTTTAAGCGAGCAACGACTAAGCTGCGGCAGGCGACTCTTTTTGCTGCCCTGAATTTAAACTCATGTCCTAAGATAACCACGACCTATCATGTGCAATGGATAAAAAAAAAAAAAAAAAAAAAAAAAAAAAAAAAAAAAAAAAACGGCTGTCAACAATCTGCGGCAGAACCAAAATCATGATGGCTTTGTTCACGGCGATTATGACTAACCTCCACAAGTAAACTCATTTCAAGGCTAAAAGCAAACCGTGATTTCTCATTATCACTGGTCACCTGAAATTAGCCTCACGCTGATAAGCTGCACCGTTACCAACCAACGAGCAGATCTGGTTGACACTTGATTGGAGATTATAGGCGACACAGATTCCAAACGAAAACAGAATGATAGGAAGAAAAATAAGGCCAAATAACAATGTAAATATGATGATTAAAATGACGTTGCAAAGTATTAGAAATAAAAAATACATTTAAATCAATTAACTGAACAAAAATAATGTCTTTCGACTAGGTTTAGAAATAAAAACATTTCACCGCATCTGCCGACATACGATCCTACGTCGGCCTTTTACGCTATCCACTGCACTACGCTACTAGACTGCTTGATGTTGTCATATTTTTGACTCCAAAGAACCAATTGTAACGATGAATTGCAGCCTGCTAAAATTCGGTTTTACTCAATGTTGTGCTACTCTTTCTAACGCAATCCGATCTCTGTGCTTACGATAGTTGTCCATCTGACGCTAAATTGCATCTTCTGCGGAAGGATCCAGTGGGGTATGGTTAGCGCTGTGTACCAAACGTGTGTGTGTGTGTGTGTGTGTGTGTGTGTGTGTGTTTATGGCGTGGTTGTCACGTGTGATGAAGTAAAAGGACCAGACCCAGGATTCGGGATCCAAACACATCAAGAAAGAAAGCCAGGCAAGGAATTGGAAGTGAACTGACTAACTGTTATGGCAAATGGCAACGGCGTGACATTGAGCGTTCTGACTGAAGAAAAACAGCTCCAACGCCCGAACTGTCAACTATCAAGTAATTTTAATCGGACTATAGCCACTGTACGCCACTCGAGTAACAAAACCATCGAGGACATTTCAAATCTTCTAAGCTGCCCAACTCGACTGCTCGTAACGTGATTGTAAAGTGGAAGCGCGAAGGAAGAACCATAGCTAAACCAAGGCTAGCCAGGTCTCGTGTACTGATGAACAGGGACCGTCGAGCACTGCGGAGAACGGTTATAAGAAAATGGGATGAAGTCAGTGGAAGGAATCATTCGTGAGTTCCAAACTGCTACCGGCAATCCAGCTAGCACAATAACCGTGCATAGCGGGTGAAAAAGAATGAGGCACAGAGCAGCTCCTCATAAGCCACGAATTTCTGCACTCAATGCTAAGGAACGCTTGAGGTGATGAAAGAACGACGCCATTTGACAGTGGGTGACTGGAAACGGTTGATCTTGGAATGATGAGTCATGCTACACTCTACGGCAATCCGATGCAAGAGTTTGCAGAATGCCTGGAGAACTTTACTTGCCATCACGCATAGTGCCAACAGTGAAGCTTGGAGGAGGTGGTGGTACGGTGGTATGCAGTAGTTCTCCGTGGTTGGGATGTTGGCTCCCTATTGCGCTTAAGAAAACGGTATATGCGAAAGGATATGAACACCTTTCACAGCATTTTGTACTGCCTGCAGTAGAAGAACAGTTTAGAGACGCTGACTGTTTGTACCAGCATGACGATTCTGCCTGTCATAAGGCTGTATCTGCGAGGCAATGGTTCGAGGGCAGTAACGCTGCTGAAATGGACTGGTTCGCCCAGACTGCCGCACAAACCAATGGAACACCTTTGGGATGAGTTAGAACGTCGGCTTCGCTGCAAACCTCTGAGTCCAAAATCAGTACCTTCTCTGGTAGGTGTCCGGATACGTTTGGTCAGAGTATTCTCAGAGCAGATATTTCACTCTGCGGTAAAGCGTGTGCTGTTCCGTAATTCTCGGTAGGTTAAAATTCTGTGTCGGGTTTCACGAGCAATGTTCTTACCGACTGAGCTCGACTCGGCCTTAAATCTTTACTTCCGTCATTACCTCTCACCCACTGTTCCAGACTTCACAGACGTACTCCCGCATACCTTGCTGGAGTGCTCCCTTCTGTCCCTCAGCGTCAACAACACAAAAATGACAAATCACTGCAAGCTCCCATCACACTGACACACACCGTAGACGTAAGAACCAACTCTCCCGCACTCTGCGAGCAAGGAAAACCCTTGTAGTTAGAAAGGGAGATTAGGATTCAATGTCCCGTCGACGACGAGGTCGTTAGAGACGGAGAACTAGTTCCGACTGGCAAAGGATTTCACTGCGTCCTTTTTAAAGGCCTCCTGGCACTTGCCTAAAGCGAATGAAACGAATCACACAAGAAACCTAAATCTGGGTAACTGGACGACGATTTCAACCGCTGTCCTCCCGAATCCAAGTCCAGCGACATCACCACTGCGCTACCTCGCTAGATTTTCCAGTTACGTGACTGGACCTCTTCCATGGGCTCTCAAGCAACATAAGATTTTAATTTTACTATCTCGTAAATCGAATGTCGATATTTCGAGCCTCGTCTCAGCCACGGGAATCGAAAGTTGTCACAGTATAAGAACAAGGGCGACCAACTCTCCCGTACTTCCCGGGATCTCCCGTATTTCATCAGTGATCACGGTTATAAATATTAATCTCGCGAATTACTGTCGACACTTCAAATTCCCTGACTGAATCTAATTCTGCCATTCCTGTACATATGTTCAATCACGGGATTTGCTGTTGACAGTATTGACTCATTCAGAAGAAACTGCAACAGTCACCCAATGAACACAAGACGGAGGAACGATACACACTCCATAATACTACTTTAAGCATTTTACAGAAAGTTTTACAGTGATCAGCAGGTTTGATTTTCAATAGGCTTCCAGCAGAACTCTAAAGAATTGAGTGGCAAATCCAAAGTATTCAAATTCAAGTTTAAGGCTTCCTTGTAGCCAACTGCTGCTATTCGATACAGGAGTTCTCGCAATAGTCGAGAATTTTTCTTTGTAATGAGTTATTTATTCTTATACTCTGTTGTTTCGTGTTTTATTATTTCTCCAATTCTCTGTTGGTCAATTTTCTAATCCGCATGATGTAAAATACGTAGTCTCATACACGGAAAAAAATGGCAACACCAAAAAATAATGTACAGTAATGAAATTTCGGGAATACATTTGTTTACATTGCATATTTAAGTGATTAACATTGCAAGATCACAGGTTAATGTAAGGCCTAGATAAGCCATTGCAAACTTGAAATGCTGGTCTACATCTACGTGATTACTCTGTTATTCACAATAAAGTGCCTGGCAGAGGGTTCAATGAAATACTTTCAAGCTGTCTCTCTACCGTTCCGCTCTCGAACGGCACGCGGGAAAAACGAGCACTTAAATTTTTCTGTGCGAGCCCTGATTTCTCTTATTTTATCCGGTACTCAATAACCGGTGTAACCGCCAAAATATTGAACGCGAACATGTAAACGTGTATGCATTGTGTTGTACAGGTGTCGAATGTCAGTTTGTGGGATAGAATTCCACGCCTGTTGGAAAACACCCCCTACAACACTGTTCATGAATAGCAGCAGAAGGGGTCGAATCGCTAGACTGACGTACAATTTTGCAGTTAGGGTGCGTGGGATAATCACGAGTGTGTTCCTGCTGTCAAAGGAAATCGCATCCCAGACTAACTCCAGGTGTAGTTGCAGTGTGTCGGACGGAGACAGGCTGGTTACAGGCCATTAATTAGCTCCCTTCTAATCAACACGTTGCCATCACCGGCACCAAGGCAGAACTTGATTTCACCAGAAAACACAACAGACCTCCACCCTGCCTTCCAGTGAGCTCTCGCTTGACACCACTTAAGTCGCAAATGGTGGTGGTTTGGAGTCAGTGGAACGCACGCTACAGGGCGACTGGCTCGGAGCTGTCCTTTAAGTAACCATTTGTAACAGTTCGTTTTGTCACTGTGCAGCTAACTTCTACTCAGATTGCTGCTGTAGATGCAGTACGATGCCCCAGAGGCATATGGCGAGCACGATGGTCTTCCTTCTCGGTGGTGACACATGGCCGTCCAGAGCCCGCTCTTCCTGTGACCGTCGATTCTCGTGATCACCGCTGCCAGCTATCATGTGAAATGGCGACATTCCTGCCAAGTTTTTCTGCAGTATCACAGACGGAACATTCAGCTTCTCGTAGCCCTATTACGCGACCTCCTTCAAACTCAAGTGAGGTGTCGATAGTGGCATCTCTGTTGTCCGAAAGGCATTCTTGACTAACATCAACTCACCAAGTTCAATGTCAAAGGTAACTAACGACCACTACAGCGGGAATTTAAAGCAAACCTGATTTGCATCCTCACAGTGACAATGTGACACTCTAGTGCGACTGGCGAGAAATTTGAATAGACATCAACTTTCGGATGTAGAAACACGCCTACCAACTCACGTTTATGTCACATAACTCGTCCTTGGTGTTACGATTTTTCCCCCATCAGTGTATCTTTGGCTTACATGGTGCCATGGAAACAAGCGGACAGACCTATACCGACATATAGATACATGAATAAAAGTAGATTATGTCCAAGAATCAGCGTGGTTTTAGAAAGTGTCGATCGTGCTAAACTCAATTTCTCCTTTCCTCAAATGATATACTGCGAACTAAGATTGCATATTTCTTTATTTCCGGAAAGCATTTGACAATGTGCCCCATTGCAGGCTGTTAACAAATGTACGAGCTTACGGAAAGAAGTCCAGTCCATAGATATGTGACTTGAAGACTTCTTAAATAATAGAACCCAGTATGTTGTCTTCAACGGCGAGTGTTCAGAGAAAAGAGTATTGTCAAGAGTGCCCCAGGGAAGTGTTATAAGAAAGCTGCTGTTGTATATGTATATAAATGATTTGGCGGACAGGGTGCGCGGCAAATTGCTGTTTTTTGCTGATGATCCTGTCATGTAGGGTAAGGTGTCAAAGCTGACTGACTGTACGAAGATACGACGTAGGCAACATTTCCAGTTGGTGTTATGAATGGCAGCTAATCCTAAATGTGGAAAAATTAAGTTAATGAGGATGAGTAAGAAGATCAAACCTGTAATGTTCTGATACAGTATTGCTAGTGTCCTGCTGGACACAGTCAAGTTGTTTAAATATCTGCGCGGAACTTTGCAAAGCGATATGAAATGGAACGAACGTGCTAGAACTATGATAGGGAAGGCGAATCATCGACTTCGCTTTATTGGGAGAACTTTAAGAAAGAGTGGTTCATCTATAAAGGAGACCGCCTATAGGAGGCTGGTACGACCTATTATTGAGTACTGCTCGAGTGTTTGTGATCTGTACCAGGTCAGAATGAAGGATGACATTGAAGCAATTCAGAGGCGGGCTGCTAGATTTGTTACAGGTATGTTCGAACAACATCTAGGTGTTACAGACATGCTTCGTGAACTTAAATGGGAGTCCATGGTGACCTCTTTTCGAAAATACTGTTGGGAAAATTTAGGAACTCGGCATTTGAAGCTGACTGTCGAACCATTCTGCTGACGCCAACATACATTGCGCGTAAGGACAACGACGGTAAAAGGATAGAAATTAGGGCTCATACGGAGCTCGTGGTCTCGCGGTAGCGTTCTCGCTTCCCGAGCACAGGGTCCCGGGTTCGATTCCCGACGGGGTCAGGGATTTTCACCTGCCTCGAGATGACTGGGTGTCGTCGTCGTCATCGTCATCCATCCCCATTACGGTCGGAGGAAGGCAATGGCAAACCACCTCCACTAGGACCTTGCCCAGTACGGCGGTGCGGGTCTCCTACGCTTTGTCAAAGAGTATGGGACTTCATCATCATCACGAAGACATGTAGGCAGTCGTTTTTCCCTCGCTATATTTGCGAGTTAACAGGAAAGGAAACGACTTGTGGTACAGGGTACCCTCCGCCACGCACCGTACGGTGGCTTGCGGAGTATCGCTGTAGATGTTTGCGGGACATTCCGTATTTCGACGTACACACCGTACACTTCTGCGGGGCGCACGGTTCCCGCATGCTGAACGACGACACTGAATCGCCCTCCTGCGTACAAGCCAACCTTTTTGCCCCGGTACCATGACGGACAGGAGGTGTAACCGCTGTGACAGTCGCGCGCTGTCCCCAAAATTCCGGCAGCTGCGAGGCTTCGCTAGGCGGGCTTCAGCCGGTGGCGCTCGTCGGCCGCCACTACACCAGCGGCGTGGGCCTTGCGCAACCTGCCCGCCCATTCAGGTCAGCACACGCGGGCACTGCTGACAAGGCCCGGACGCCACGCGGCTGCTACCGTTCTGTCCACCTGGTGGGGGCGCAGCCGCAACGCTCATCTAAGGCTGTCGTCACGCGGGACGAGGCAGCTAACGTGGACGCGGACGGGAAATCCAGCGTCACGTGACACAGCACCGTCGGCACACGGAATGTTCTGGCTACATCTACATCCATACTCCGCATGCCACCTGAAGGTGTGTGGCGGATGGTACCTTGAGTATCTCTATCGGTTCTCCCTCCTATACCAGTCTCGTATAGTTCGTGGAAAGAAGGACTGTCGATATGCCTCTGTGTGGGCTCTAATCTCTGATTTTATCCTCATGGTCTCTTCGCGAGATATACGTAGGAGGGAGCAATATACTGCTTGACTCCTCGGTGAAGGTATGTTCTCGAAACTTCAACAAAAGCCCGTACCTAGCTACTGAGCGTCTCTCTTGCAGAGTCCTTCACTGGAGTTTATCATCTCCGTAACGCTTTCGCGGTTACTAAATGATCCTGTAACGAGGCGCGCTGCTCTCCGTTGGCTCTTCTCTATCTCTTATCAACCCTCTCCGGTACGGATCCCACACCGGTGAGCAATATTCGAGCAGTGGACGAACAAGTGTACTGTAACCAACTTCCTCTGTTTTCGGACTGCATTTCCTTAGGATTCTTCCAATGAATCTCAGTCTGGCATCTGCTTTACTGACGATTAATTGTAAATGGTCATTCCATTTTAAATCACTCCTAACGCGAAATCTTAGACAATTTATGGAATTAACTGCTTTCAGTTGCTGACCTGCTATATTGTAGCTAAATGATATGGGATCTTTCTTTCTATGTATTCGCAGCACATTACACTTGTCTACATTGAGATTCAATTGCCATTCCCTGCACCATGCGTCAGTTCGCTGCAGATCCTCCTGCATTTCAGTACAATTTTCCATTGTTACAACCTCTCGATATACCACAGCATCATCCGCAAAAAGCCTCAGTGAACTTCCGATCTCACCCACAAGGTCATTTATGTATATTGTGAATAGCAACGGTCCTACGACACTCCCTTGCGGCACACCTGAAATCATTCTTACTTCGGAAGACTCCTCTCCATGTTAATGTGATTTTGCCTCCCTTACAGGTCTCCAGCGGCAGTTTCGGCTTCACTCTGCTCGTAAACTACACAGTTTGTTTACGAAAATGGACGCGCGTAGAATGACTACGATAGCTCTATTAAAATGCAAATTTCCTCCTTTGTGCATATGCTAGTCACGTTGTTCTGTCTGTAGCACACATAAAAGAAAAATTCAACATCCGTGAACACGTAAAAATACAAAAAGGAAAGATACACACCCAGTCAGTAACGACATCAACTTATAGAAGTTAACAAAATCGAACAAATTTACTCCTGACAGAATAATATGAAATATTACAGAAATTATTTGTATGACGTTAACGAGAAAATCCCACAAAATTTTAGAAACAGCGAAGGTGGAAAAAATCTGGATACAGGGGGAACGCGAACCCGCTAGCTACTGTTCTCATAACGTGGCGCTCCAATCAACCATGTTAGGCTGAAACTGTATAAGGCGTGACCTTGTATTTTATGTTACGGTCTTCTGAAGGTTTGAATCGCTGGTATGCCATTTAATTATAACAAATCCAATCAAGGACGACATGTTTGTGATTAATCTTCAACGTGCCATAACACGCGAGTTCTAACACGAAAGTAACTAAACACGAAAATTCTGTAACACGTCACTTTATTATAACAAACTGTACCAATAAATTCGCGGTCTGCAGAGATTCAGTGAGCTGGTGCTTAGAAAGAGGGGATATTCAATGTGAGTTAAGTTGTAACATAAAAACCAATAAAATGTGGGCTTCAACTGAACACTATAAATACGATATGGCATCTATTACGTTCTACTGGTGACGCACAGACCTTCCTACCGTCTTATTGGTTAACTTCACGTGCCACATTGTCGAAATATCGCAGAACTTATTTCGTGTTTCACGTGACGAAATGGCTCCTCAACGTGAAACAGCAAGAAACGACGTCACAAAGCTCGCAGAGCGCCACGTCTGCGTTAGCTGACTCGTCCCTTGTGAGGACGGCTTAACAGCATCCTAAGCCGCACTTCACGATGACAACGCAAGGGAAAAAGTCTCTACCTGCCAGTGGGAGTCAGGCAGAATCAGATAAATTAGAGCTCATACTGAATTTATCGTAGTCGCTGTTCCCATGCACCATTCGTGAGTGGAACAGAGAAGAGGAAAAAAAAAAATGATTGTGGTATTAGAGGTACCTTCCGCCACACACCGTAAGGTCGCTTGCGGAGTATAGATGTAGATATTTTCCGTGTAAGTCCCATTTATATGACTGCACTTTACTCAAAATTTATCTAGTACATAGATTCCATCCTTGGTATGCGGTTCTGGAAGGTATACAAAATACCTACCTGCAGATGCTGTAACCTCGCTGCACTTAGAATGATTCCCAGCCACAAACGATTTTAAGCAGGAATGGTTTAAGATCGCGCGGTGTCCCTATTCAGCAATACGTACATACATTTTTCAAAACGTATTATTTTACTTTCATTTAACATTTTATCCACTAATTAACGCTCTAACTGATGCTACGCACCTGGATTTTTGAACCATCATCTCAGCAACTTAAACAACATATAAGATAGGGAGTTGATACTACAAGCTAGCATTCGTTTCCGGTGTTATTCTTTTCTCTTCCCTGTCTTCAACTTCGGTTTCGGCTTCTCCTGGAGGCATTTGAGCGTTCATAGTTTTTCCTTTAGCAGATATCTTTATGAGAAATTTTCAGTCCCTGAAGATCTTATTCTACTTATGTAAACCATGCCCCTTTGGTTTTCTTGTCTTTAAAGAACGTTAGTATGCTTCTAGATATCCTTAATGGGCTCATTCGTGTCATAAAAGGCAACCCTTCTTTTCCCAATCTTGTCACTTATTTTTTCCACGTGTTTATACTCGTATAGTTCGTGGCTCTGACGTCTTTTGTACACTATTTTCTTCAATAGGATGCACAATTTTTCTCGACGTATTTCTTTCTTCGGGCTCAAATTTCTGCATTTGACCTTCCTTGTTCATTCTAAGAGTCTCTGCCGCATACAAAACCTCCGGTATAACAGCAATGGTGTCTAATTTTGGCGTTTAAGGTTATCGATCTCTTATTGTAGATGCCTTTAGTTAGTTGACGGGCCATTTCCGTTTTGGTAATGCGTGATACGAATGCTTCTTTCTCTGATAAGTTAGGTTCCATCCACTCAGCTGATTATTTAAACCTTTTTGTCTGCTTAATTTTTCATGGTCCGACTTAAGACTTCTCTTAGCACTGATTGTATGTTTGTCAAAGTGCGTCTTCTAAAAGGTCCTCTGAGCCCAGCCTTCGCTGCCTGTCTCTTCAGGTGATTAGGGTGTTTTCCTACCGTAGCTATTGAATCTGAAAAGATCACTAGATCATCCGCAAAAGCTAGACAGTCAATTGATGTACTATAGCCGTTCCCTATTTTCCACCCTTGAATTATTCATTTCTTTCCACCATTCTCGGACAGCCTTTTCTAAAACACTGTAGAGGAGCAAAGACGACAATCCAACTCCTTGTACCACTTATCCCAAATACAAAGGGATAAGACATCTCCCCTCTGAACGTCACTTTAGAGGTGGTGTTTATTAGAGTTTGCTTGATAATCGTCTTTTTTTTTGTTACCTACGCCAAACTCTTCAAGGATTTCAGATAGGTTGGTTCGATCAATTTCCCGTTCCTTAGTTTCACGTGTAAAGGGATCGACTTCAGATTCAAAATCTGCTCAGCACATAATCGTCCCTTCCTGAAATAGTCTTGGTATTCCCACGTTTATGGATTCGAGTTGTTGGTCCGACCCATTCTACTGAGCTTTTGGGAGGATCTTTGAAGTTGTTGGGAGGAGACAGACTCCACGGTAGTGTCACTTCTTTTCTCCCTTTTCTTACGTAGTGTATGAATTACAGCGGGGGTCCATCCACTTGCACTTTCTTCGCTTTCCCAAGTCTCTTGAGTAGTTGCAACATGTTTATCAACTGCATTACCCACTGTATGCTTCCACATTTCGGCGACTACTTTATCTTCAACCCGTACTTTGTAGTCCTTCTGTGGTTGATATTCCTGGCTTCTTCCTTCGTAGATGGAGACGACGCTGCGTAGATGTCTGGATTGTTTTCATAAACGAATACAGTTTCTGGATCCTCACAGCTCTGGAAACATTCAAAATGTCTCCTTGTTAGAATCTGAAATTATCTTCGTCACTGTGGGCTAGTTTCCCCCTTGGTATCTTTGAACTGTAGGCTCGAGGGTTTGCATTCATTTTGCATTTGAATTTTTTTTTTAAATCTTGCTCAATTTGTATCAAATTACTCTTACGAAACGCACGCTTCATCCCGTGGGTGGTTCTTGAACCAGATTTTCTCATGTTTATGTTGGTCCTGTTCGCTTCATTTCTCTGGCAATTCCATTTCTGCAATCTCAGTTTATTATTATTATTATTATTATTATTATTATTATTATTATTATACAACAAAATTCTATTCTGCCTGTCCGCTTCATTGTTTACAAGTGCTAATATTTATACTTCCTCTTCGGTATTGCACTGTCGAACAGTTTAATGTATTTTTAATTGTTTTCATTCTTCCAATTATTGAACTGCAACCACACACCACGTGAGAGGTTAATAAGTACGCAACACTTGGTTACGTTCCACTTTCTTCATATGAAATCCAGTAAAATAATCACTTAGCGAATCACATGTTCACATACTCTTCAAAAGAACTTACTCAAAAAATATAGATCTCCCAGGCGTTTTACCACACATATTTTAATGATTACTGAAAGCAAATGTTTATTCTTGGGATAGCCCTTGCAAAGTTTCAAACATTACTCGAGACACTGAAATTACTGTATATCCGTTGTGGATGACGAGCTGCGACTGCGAATTAAATTGACGATTTATCTGGTAATAAATATGCAACCAGTCGCTTTTTCTAGTTTTTTTGATGCGATTTATTCAATCAAAAACACGTTTTCGAATCAATGCAGGCTCATCAGATGGAGTTGTTACAAGAACATTCTGCGGACCAAGTGTAGCTAGATCCAGTGCTGATGAGTGCACTGCCTTATGGTATATATATCAAATCTACTCCTATAACGTACATTATCAAGCTATGTACACAGATATACACAGTATTTAGCTGCAGATGGTTTTACACTGACTCACTTTCTATGATCTAGCTCCACTTGGTCCACACCATAATATTCTTGTAACACCTCCATCTGGCGATGAGCCTGCAATGGCTCGAAAACGTGTTTTTGGTGGAATAAATCGCACCAATAAACTGGAAAAAGCGA